>NC_072381.2:137820000-139190000 GCF_028885625.2 Pongo pygmaeus
ACCAAATGTGGGTCAACAGAAGCAACACACCATTGCTAAGGAAAGGTGGCTGTTTTAAATCTTAACACACCATTGCTAAGGAAAGGCTGCTGTTTTAAATCCTGTCTCATGGTAAGTGCATGGTTTTATTTTGGACACTTCTTTACAGAGAAATTTTCATATGTGTTTGATGGGAGGTCAATATATGAAGATTGACAACTGCTCACGGTTGTTTTGCAGGAAATGTGCAGTGATAAAACCTCGTACCAGGCTGAGGCTGCACCGCCCGCTGACATTTACCTGAGGCTTGGGAATCTAACAGGGCCTGGCCGCAGAGCCCTCCCCTGCCCTCACCCCACCAGGAGCCACAGACGCCGGATCCTCAGGCTGCATTGGTCCCTCAGGCGTGGGCCTGTCTACAGAATAAACCCGGCTGAGCGCAGACCTCAAAATCCACGGGAACCAGGCCTGGGAGGGCCCCGAGATGTCTCCGAGTCCAAAGCCTCCTCGGCAGGCGGCCACCTCCACCCCCAAGTCACCTGTCGCTCCACCGCACAGGCAGCCAGCAGGCGCCTCCTCCCCCAGGGACGTGGCAAGGCTGAGTCACTCCCAGGACTCCTTCAGTGAGAGCCTTAAATCCACTCTGTTCTTCCACTCCCTGGAGGTCGCCCCAGCTCCAGAGAGGGGACAACATGGAAGGTGACAGCCGGGACAGGGACCGAGAACCCTGTGCCAGCCCCAGCTTCTGAGGGCCCAGCACTATGGCACAGCAGGCCCAGTGTGTGGTTCACGGTGTCCCCCAGGGCCAAGGAACCAGCTTCCTCCTGGAAGCACCCAGGGGGCCCAGGCAGCGGGTGCTGTCCCTGGTGCTGCCATCCGGCCCATCAGCTCATCTGGCCTCAGCCCTGACAGCAGCCACGGGAGGTCTGGCATCCCCGTACCCGTGCCCACCATGTCTCTGGGCAGCGCTGCCCCACCAGGCCCCATGGCTTCTCACACACAGCCCCATAGGGCTGCTGGTGGGGGTGGGTGCTGGGACCCCCAGGGAGGATGGTGAGTCGGCAACAGTAGCAAGGCTGGCAGGTGCAAGAGGCCGAGGGAAGGTCCAGGGGTCTGGGATGAATCTGCCCCACCTGCCCTTGGAGGCAGCCATCCTGGCCTTGGAAACATCTAGATGTCCAGCCATGGACGTAGGATGAGAATCAGGTCCCTTTCCTGGAATCCAAGCAACACGAGAGCCCAGGACATCCTAGGATTTTGCTCCAGAATCACCTCGGAGTCTCAGCGCCCATTCTTACTTCTGGCCCACTCCGCCGACGTGTCACCGCAATGCAGAGTCACAGCACAGCCAGGCCACGGGGCCAGGGGCCAGCGCAGTGCAGAGCCACCCACTGATGCATCACACCGCAGGGATGAGGACCTGGGCCCACGGGCTTCCCGCACCACCTTCTCTCGGGCTCCAGGGTCTGTCTTCCCGGGAAATCCCTTCAAACGTCCCCTTCCGTTAGAGAAACCACAGCCTTCAACCGAAACCTCCTCAGTGGCTGCATGTTCTTCCTGCCCCTCTTTTCTCCCCACCTCCTGGCATCTCTGAGAAGCAGACACCCAGGCCTGTGTCGGGCAGGAGACTGTACAGGAAAACCCCTTCTGCCTAGGAAACCTAGCCCCCCACCCAGCAAGTGATGGCTGCCTTCCACTCTGGCATGTGGAGCAGTCACAAGTGAAGGCCCGCGAGGATGGGAGGTCGCCACGCCGCCGCACCACCAGGCTGCCGCCCGGTGACGCCAGGCCCACATGCGAGGCTCCCTCATCATGAGATGAGCCTGGAGGTAATTCTGGGGTCCAGCTTTTGGACCAGCTTTTTGGTCAGCAATCTTCCAGTCCACACAAATCAGAAGGTGGACCCACAGCGAAACACAGAAGACAGCATGACCGCAGCAGAAAAACCATTTTCAAGGGAAGATGCAGAAAGGTGAGCTTTCAGCAGAGTGATGAGATGCCACCACACCAAGTCTGGGATCGGCTGGCATCAGGCGCATGATCCTACAGACACCAGCCCTCCCACAGACCTCCTGGCACTGGGCACTGGAACCAGTCAGGGTCAGCACCTGTGCCAGCTACACGGTGTCTAAATGTGGTCCTGTGCACCTGTGAATGGCAAGAACGACATCACCACAGACACTCAGAGCATCTGCATCCACCCGATACACTCAGAGCACAAAAGGGGCGAGGCACGGCGGCTCATGCCTGTCATCCCAGCACTTTGGGAGGCCAAGGCGGGAGGACTACTTGTGGCCAGGAGTGTGAGACCAGCCTGGATAACATAGCAAGACCCCCATCTCTGAAAAAAAAAAAAAAAAGTTTTTAATTAGCTGGACATGATGGCACACATCTATAGTCCCAGCTACTCAGGAGACTGGGGCAGGAGGATTGTTTGAGCCCAGGAGTTCAAAGCTTCAGTGAGCTATGATTGCACCACTGCAGTCCAGCCTGGTGACAGAGCAAGACGCTGCCTCAAAAAAAAAAGCACAATGTGTCTTCTCCCAAGGTTTCCTCCATTACCCCAGCGTGGCCCACGGTCCCCAAGAGTCCAGGTCAGACGCAGGCTATGGCTCCCCAGGGCTTGAGGCCGTGGCTGCGCCCCATCTAGGCTCACTGAACGGCCTCTGTGCCATCCCTCCCCAGCACAGCCTCCCCTCCTCCGTTCCTCCTTCCAGCTCAAGGGATTGGATTATCACCCTGGGAAAGGGATGTGCCTATTTTTGACGAACTGAAGTAAGTAAAGGCATTATTTCTAGACAGAGTGTAAGACTCTGTTCTCTTTTATGTCTCCAAAAATAAGAGTCAGAAGAGCTGAGCAAGGCCAGCAGTCTGCCTTCCCATGGATGCACAAGTTTGTGGTTTCTGGGCCGCGCGTCTTGGCCAGGACCATAAAAACCAACTGATGACGGGCCGAGGGGAGTCAGGGCCCTCCACGAAAGCCGCTGGAGAGAGAGCCAGGGAGGACACCAGCACCTGGACTTCCCGAGTTGCAGCACAGAGATGGCCACAAAACTGGGCTCCAGCCCACCATTCCTGTGCAGGGAGGTGGCCAGGCTGAGGAGGCTGGGACCACACTAGGGCCCTGAACATCCAGAAACATGGCATGCTGCCCTTCCTATCCACTGACCAGTTTCCTTCTCAGGAGCCCAGAGAGCCAGCCTAGCCCCCGGCTGCAGTTCTGTGCCTACCGCCTTGCTGGATGGCAGCCAGAGCTCACTGAGAGCTCAGTGGCTGATCACCTGCCTGCCCGTGGCCCTGGAGGGAATCGGGGAGGAGCCCAGAGCCTTGCTTTGCAACTGCCTTTGGGACAGCGGCAGCCTTTGGGACAGCTGCAGGCAACATCCCAGGCCTGTAGGGGACTTTATTCGACCTTGACCCAAGCTGGTTGGGGCAAAGCATTGTGGGGAGCAGGGTGTCTCTTCTGAGTCCCTTGCACAGACACGTGCACAAACGCTCCTTTCCAAACCTCTGCCTTCAGGCTGCAGGCACCTGGCTTCTCACCCGGGGCCCGACACACCCTCCCGACCTCTCCTTCATTGGCTGTCTCGGTGCAGGGCCAGCCTGCGCTCTGGCTCACCTGGGAGAGGGTCTTTCTTCATCTCCCAAATCACGATAAAATCACATGAACGTCCTGTTGATGGCAGAAGGCTGCAGGGCAAAGCAAGCTTCGGAATTCCTCCCCAGTTCCCTCCAGGGAGAGGTGGGGGTGGTCTTGAGGGGGCAGTTTAGGAACAGACCCCTTACCATGAAGACCCCCTGGGACCCCATTGCTCACACCCCTCTCTGCAGACTCTGCCCTCTGACTTGGCTCTCAGAGCAGCTCCACCATCACTCTGTGGGATCAGGAAAGAGGATTCAACACACTAGATCCCCACCTCACGTTCAGTGACAGAAGACTCTACAAACCCAGCAAAGACCCACACACGCCATGCCCCGCACACGCCATGCCTCCGTGAGTTCTAAAAACAAAAATTCACCGGTGAATTTATCTGTAATCAAGATAAATTCAAGATAAAATCAAGAGAGGCCTCTCCAAGGAAGACAAAGACTGCAGAAGCTACAGGGAAAGGGCTCTTGACCAGGAAGATACACAGAACCCTACAAAAATGCAAAGCTTCTGCATAGATAACAATAAACACAGTTTTTAAAAATCAAAATACTGGCCGGGCGTGGTGGCTCATGCCACCACATTTTGAGCCCACAAAATCCCAGCATTTTGAGAGGCCAAGGCAGGCGGATCACGAAGTCAGGAGATCAAGACCATCCTGGCTAACATGGTGAAACCCCGTCTCTACTAAAAATAGAAAAAATTAGCCGGGCGTGGTGGCAGGCGCCTGTAGTCCCAGCTGCTCGGGAGGCTAAGGCAGGAGAATGGCGTGAACCCTGGAGGCGGAGCTTGCAGTGAGCCGAGATCACACCACTGCACTCCAGCCTGGGCGACAGAGCGAGACTCCGTCTCAAAAAAAAAAAAAAAAAATCAAAATACTACAAACTGAGAAAAGGCATTTGCAATGCATATGACAAACAAGGGGCTACTTTTCTTACAATGAACTTATACAGATTATTGAGAAAACCAACCCAACAGGAGACGGGGCAGAGGCCACGAGGGCCACTCACGGTACAAGAGTGTGTCAGACCCGAGACTGCCCTGCCTCAGTCCCTACTTAACAATCCAAGCCAAAATAACAAGGAGATACCCTTTGTCTTGGATACAGCCAGTGCCAGTTGCCCATATACCATGCAGGGGGTGGGGGACGGGGCATATAAGTGGCCCAGCCCTTCTAGAAGCAATTAGCAACAGTGATCAATAGTCCAGCTGCACCCAGTTTAACACAGTAATGATTGCAACTGTGAAGTTCCAGTCAGCAAGCCCACAAAAATTCACCAAGACCGATGTGCAGTGACTTTCACGACTGAACTGTAAGAACAAAAAGCCCTGGGCTACCTGTGTCCATAACAGGCGAGGTGACGTGACCATGTCACGGCCGTAACACGGACTCTCATGCAGACGTTACAAACTAAGTGGAGCGGAGTGCTGATAAGAACATATCCCAAAGAGACAACATAAAGCCTTTGTAAGAGTCCAGAACACTCTGCACACAACACTCCTCTTCATGTAAATGAGAGACTCTATGTGACAAGAACATGCATGTGTGTAAAGGCATACACATGTGGCCAGGTGCAGTGGCTCACACCTGTCATCCCAGCACTCTGGGAGGCTGAGGCAGGGGGATGGCTAGAGCACAGGAGGTCAAGGCTGCAATGAGCCATGATCACGCTCCTGAACTCTGTGATCACCCACCCACACTCCGTGATCACGCCCATGCACTCCCTAATGCCACTCCACTCTGTGACCACGCCCCTGCACTCGGTGACCACGCCCCTGCACTCGGTGACCACGCCCCTGCACTCCGTAATGCCACTCCACTCCGTGATCACGCCCCTGCACTCCGTGACCACGCCCCTGCACTCCGTAATGCCACTCCACTCCCTGATCACGCCCCTGCACTCCGTGACCACGCCCCTGCACTCCGTAATGCCACTCCACTCCCTGACCACGCCCCTGCACTCGATGACTACGCCCCTGAACTCCGTGACCACGCCCCTGCACTCCGTGACCACGCCCCTGCACTCCATAATGCCACTCCACTCCCTGATCACGCCACTCCACTCTGATCACGCCCCTGCACTCGGTGACCACGCCCCTGCACTCGGTGACCACGCCCCTGCACTCCGTGACCACGCCCCTGCACTCCCTAATGCCACGCCACTCCCTGATCACGCCACTCCACTCTGTGACCACGCCCCTGCACTCGGTGACCACGCCCCTGCATTCGGTGATCATGCAACTACACTCTGTGATCACGGCACTGCACTCGGTGACCACGCCCCTGCACTCGGTGACCACGCCCCTGCACTCCGTGATCATGCAACTACACTCTGTGATCACGGCACTGCACTCGGTGACCACGCCCCTGCACTCGGTGACCACGCCCCTGCACTCCGTGATCATGCAACTACACTCTGTGATCACGGCACTGCACTCCGTGACCACGCCCCTGCACTCGGTGACCACGCCCCTGCACTCCGTGATCATGCAACTACACTCTGTGATCACGGCACTGCACTCGGTGACCACGCCCCTGCACTCGGTGACCACGCCCCTGCACTCCGTGATCATGCAACTACACTCTGTGATCACGGCACTGCACTCGGTGACCACGCCCCTGCACTCGGTGACCACGCCCCTGCACTCCATCCTGGACAACAGAGCAAGACCTATCTTTAAATACACACACGTGATCCTCGTGGACACGGACGCACACACACAGGTGCACAGACAGAGTGACCTTCAGGCCCCATCTTCTGCTTCTCTAGACTATGTCCGTGTTTGAACCTTCTACTTGAACTATTTTTGTTGGCAATAGGGGTTATCTGGGTGTGAGATTATGGGTTCTTTTCTATTTCCTTCTTTGGGCTTCTCTGTTTATTAAAAAACAAAAGCCTGTTAAATACAACATAAAACAGACAACGCCGCAGCTATTTCTAACGTACCTTACCAGGCCCGCTCCTGCTGGGTAAAAGAAAGCCATTTTGCCAGCTCACGTCTCAGTGGGCCTGGACCAGCGTCTTCCAAGCTTAATATGATTGTCTTTTTTTAAAGGAAAAAAATATTCTCACATAGCCCAAAGAGTATGTTCATGAAGCCCAGCCGAGGAAATACTGTCTTTGAAAATTAAAATCTTCTATCAGAAAAGGGCTCCGGTTGGAAAGCACGGTTGCAGACGGGGGGTATCCCCCTGGGCCGGTCGGGTGGTTTGTGCAGGTCCCCGTGAGATGAAAAGGTAGATTCCCTCCCGGCACCTGCAGGCCCCTCTGCTTTGGTTCCAGGACCCACAGAAACCTGTTCCACCTTGGGAGAAGCCCGGGTCGGAGATCAGACATGGTGCTGAGGCCGCAGGGCAACTTCTCTGACGATGGCTATTTCAGCCCAACCAGGATGGTGGGGTCTGGGGGGAAGGGAGCTCCTCAGATGGGAGCCTGTTTACGGGGGCCACTCTCCCCATGCTGTCTGCTGCCACTCTCAGAGCAGCGTCCCTGCTGAGCGCCGGCATTCAGAGGGAGGCGCCTCCCTGATCCTGGCCTGGAGGCAGAGCCGCCAGCTGGCCACGCAGCAGCCCAGCCGCTCCGGGGGTGGGGGCGACAGGTGCTGGGCGGGGAGGCGCTAAATTGTGTAACACTCAGCAGCCACGCTACACTTGGGAAGAGCGGATGTGCTGAAAATGCCCCGTGCAGGACCAAGGTGCGCCAACCAGCCCGCACCACACCCGAGAGGCTTCGCAGCCACCCACCCCGGCTCTCACAGCGCCCATCCCCGCCACACGCCCTGCCAGCTGCGCCAGCTTCCCCAGGCCGTCCGGAGTGGCTGCTGGAACTGGAATAAAGTCCTCTTTGAGACAGCTCCTGGGTGGTTCCCTGCAGTTTTCTGGTGGCTGATGAAGACAGCAGTGTCAGGCTTCAGCTACCCACCTGTGCCTGCGCCCACCTGTGCCTGCGCCTGTCCTTCTGCAGTTCACTTATTTAACCCACAGCCATGGCTTCGCCAGGGGAAGTGACGTACTAAACACCACACTGAAACCCCTACTTGAAACAAGAAATAACAACAAAATCATAATAACAACACCGACGAAGTCAGCTTGCCGTTAAGGAAGCTGACACAGAGCATCCGATCACCCAGCTGTCCGGGTAGGCTGGGGCCACCAGTTAAACATCTTAGCCACCAGCAGCCACTCCTCTGGGGAACCGGCCAGAAGTGACTGCTGCACCCTATTAGCTGCTGGAGCAAAGGGAAGAAGTGGTTTCTCTGGACAAAACACAGCACAGGCTACAGCAACTCTGCTGGTCAGGAGGGGGTGGGGAGCGTTGTCATTTCCTGTCACAGCCCCTCTGAGGCTGGGGTCGGGGAGGCTGGCCCTGCTGCATTCTCAGGCCGAGGCTGCACCGATCACATTCCCAGGGGTCCTGCCCACAAAAGGGCCACCACTAAGGCAGACACCACTCCATGCAGCCAACCCGAGGGCAGCAGAGAAGAATCCAGTGACCAGACAGAGCAGGGAGAGGTGCGTGCACCTCAGGGCCATGATGGCCAAGACCCAGCCGGGAGGCCGGCCGAGGCCCCAGGCCCCAGGGACTGCACCAGTCCTCTCCGCTATCTCAGCTCTGTGAGCGCTACTGAAGACACCCCAGCAAAACGTTTTTCAGGACAGAGCAACACGCTGATCAGTGGCTTTGGGGATGACTGTAACACGGGTAAGTTAAAAGAAAAAATGGCACAACCTGCCCTGTGAAATCTGAGCGGAGCAAACAGGCTGTGAAGGCATTGGCAGAACACAGACGAGGCTGTGAAGGTCCAGTGGCAGCCACGCCCCCCTCACCATGTGACCAGCGGAGGCAGGGTCCTGGATGCACTCACTGGGAGGAGGGTGTCATGGGGACCAGGCTCCCAGACAGATGGGCAGCGGGGAGGGCTCCAGCCTCTAGAAAGGCAGATTCCCTCCAGGCCGCCCATCTTCCTCGGCATAGAAGGCCAGTGACGGGGGTGGTTTGTGACCTGCAAGCTGCAGCAGGTCTGGGGCCGGTTTTGGGGAACACCTGAGGGTCCAGCATCTGCAGAGCTGAGGAGAGGAGGAGCGAGAGGCCATGGGCTGTCATGGAGATGACCCCAGCGTTAAGAGGAGGGAACATGTGGTGCCATATATGTCCGACTCCGCTGCGCCTGAGACTGAGAAACACAGCTGTCACCTCCTCCGCCGCCCCCATGGCTGGCTGTGGCTCCACTTCTCCCTACGCTCTGCTGGGAAAAGCCACCCCAGACTGCCCAGGGGGCCTCCCTGAGTCCAGCCCCACCCCATCCAAAGTCCAGGGGCCCGAAAGGAGAAGACGAGTGCAGCCCCCACCCGATGGTCAGAGGGAAGCACACAGATGGCACAGAATCAAAACCTGTCTGGCCACGGAATGTGCCCTTCTCTGTCACAGACTCTCCAAATTCCAGGACTTGCTGCTGAGGCTTTTAAGCGCATCCCACAGCCTCTGACCAACCACGAGCAGAGCTGGCCAACTGAAAGGGCACGTGTACCACAGGAGTATGGTGATGAAGAGCAGACGCCGACCACAAGCCCCGCATCCACCTGTGCCTGAGGTCTGCAGGGTCCACAGCAGCTTGCCAGGCCCCAGGGGAAGCCCCGTAGGAGACGGGCAGAGTAGGAGGTGGCATCAAGGTGGAGAACAGGGACAGGTGAGGTTGGGGGGGCAGGTGAGGTTGGGGGGCCAGGTGAGGTTGGGAGGGCAGTTGAGGTTGGGAGGGCAGTTGAGGTTGGGAGGGCAGTTGAGGTTGGGAGGGCAGCAGATTCACCCCATCAGGCTCCGCAGGGACTCTGAGCACCCATGACACCCACAGAGCCCCCAGTAGCATCGACTGAATGGGCCTTTACCCTCAGACGAACAGAGCCGCAGCCCTGGGAACCACCTGCCCAAAGACCAGGCATGAACCCAGAACACATTCCCACATCTGCCCAAAGACCAGGCATGAACCCAGAACACATTCCCACATCTGCCCAAAGACCAGGCATGAACCCAGAACACATTCCCACACCTGCCCAAAGACCAGGCATGAACCCAGAACACATTCCCACACCTGCCCAAAGACCAGGCATGAACAAAGACCAGGCAAGAACCCAGAACACATTCCCACATCTGCCCAAAGACCAGACATGAATCCAGAACACATTCCCACACCTGCCCAAAGACCAGACATGAATCCAGAACACATTCCCACATCTGCCCAAAGACCAGACATGAATCCAGAACACATTCCCACACCTGCCCAAAGACCAGACATGAATCCAGAACACATTCCCACACCTGCCCAAAGACCAGACATGAATCCAGAACACATTCCCACATCTGCCCAAAGACCAGACATGAATCCAGAACACATTCCCACATCTGCCCAAAGACCAGACATGAATCCAGAACACATTCCCACATCTGCCCAAAGACCAGACATGAATCCAGAACACATTCCCACACCTGCCCAAAGACCAGACATGAATCCAGAACACATTCCCACACGTGCCCAAAGACCAGGCATGAACCCAGAACACATTCCCACATTCGTCCAAAGACCAGGCATGAACCCAGAACACATTCCCTCACCTGCCTGTGGAGCTCCACAAAGAGCTCAACGTCCCCACCCTCAGGAGTCTATATTCTCACCCTGGAAGACTGATGATAAACAATTAACAGATGGAAACACAGAGAAAATTAGCAACACTGTAGACTTAAGGAAAACCATATCAATAATGACGCTAACATTCCAATTAAAGAGCAGATTTTTCAGACTGTATTTTTAAAAGCAAGACGCCACTATATATTTGTAAAAGATGTACTTCCTATTTAAAGACAGGTTAAAAAGGAAAAGGGTGGAAAATGATACATCATGAAAACACTGATCATAAAGTTAAGTGACTACATCAAAGCACATTTCGAACAAGGGATATTTGACCAATGTGTAGAGGAACATTTCCTAAAAGGTTTAATCATCAGAAAGACACCAACCCTAAATGTGAATGCACCCAACAACACCCAAAACATATGGAGCAAAAATAGACAAAATGAAAGGAAGGAACAGACTAACCAACAGACATAGCGATAGATTGCATCATTCCCTTCTATTATAGACAAGAAACAAAATGCGAAACACTGATGTGAGAAATAAAAGGGCGGAATCACTACAGACATTAAAAGGAAGATACTGGTCAGGCGCAGTGGCTCACGCCTGTAAGCCCAGCACTTTGGGAGGCCCAGGCAGGCGGATCACAAGGTCAGGAGATGGAGACCATCCTGGCTAACACAGTGAAATCCCATCTCTACTAAAAAAACACAAAAAATTAGCCGAGCGTGGTGGTGGGCGCCTGTCGTCCCAGCTACTCGGGAGGCTGAGGCAGGAGAATGCCGTGAACCTGGGAAGCGGAGCTCGCAGTGAGCCGAGGTTGTACCACTGCACTCCAGCCTGGGTGACAGAGCAAGACTCCGTCTCAAAAAAAAAAAGGAAAATACAACTTCATACAACAAACTCAACAGCTTAGATGAAATGAACAAAACTCATTCCTTGAAAGACACAAATTATCAAAACTAACACAAAAGAGATGGAAGATCTGAATAATCCTTTATCTCCTAAAGAAATTGAGCTCATTATTAAAATCTTCACACAAAAAAAACTCCAGGGTCAAACAGCACCACTGGTGAATGTTAGAAAACATTTAACGGAAAAACACCACCAACCTTACACAAAGTTTTCCAGAAAATCGAGGAGGAAAGAACACCTCTCAACTCATTTTGTGAGGCCAGCACGTGCCTGATGTCAAAACCAGACAAGGACATCGCAGGAAAGAAAACACAGGCCAATATCCCTAATGAACACAGATGTAAAAATTATTAATGAAATATCGGAAAACTGAATTCAGGAATACATAAAAACAAATCTAGAAATGAAAGGTTGGTATAATATTCAAAAGTCAATGTAACTTATTACACAAACAAAATAAAGGAGAAAAAATCATCACGTCCACAAATACAGAAGAAAAAGCATTTGACAAAATTCAACAACTGTTAATAATTAAAAATATAAAAAACTCAGCAAACTAAGAGAAGAAGGAGATTTCCTCTACCTGATAAAAAGCACACATGACAAGGCTCAGCTAACATTACAATAAATAATAAAATGTTGAATGCTTCCCCCTAAGACCAGAAAACAGCAAGGATGTCTGCTCTCACTTCTACTCATTGTGCTGGAGATCCCAGACAGTGCAATGAGGCAGACGGTTTTAAAAGAAAGAAGCAAAATTGTCTTTATTCACAAATGATTTGAGAAACTCTCAAGAATCTAAAAATATGATAATGGAAATTCTGAGCGAGTTTAAGCAAGGCTGGAGAATACAAAGACAATATAAGCAATAGATTTCATTTTTTAAAAAACATAAAATATGTGGGGATAAATTTAACAAAATATCTGCAACACTTGCACACTGAAAGCTAGGAAATGGTGCTAAGAAAAATTAAAGAAGACCAAAATAAAATGTCCCAAATGCCACAGATTCATAGATTTAAAAGATCAATTTTTGGCTGGGCGTGGTGGCTCACACCTGTAATCCCAGCACTTTGGGAGGCCAAGGCAGGCGGATCACTAGGTCGGGAGTTCGAGACCAGCCTGGCCAACATGGTGAAACCCTGTCTCTACTAAAAATACAAAAATTAGCTGAGCGTGGTGGCGTGAGTCTGTAATCCCAGCTACTTGGGAGGCTGAGGCAAGAGAATCACTTGAACCCGGGAGGCGGAGGCTGCAGTGAGCCGAGATCATGCCACTGTACTCTCCAGCCTGGGCGACAGAGCAAGACTCAGTCAAAAAAAGAAAAAAAAACCTAATTTTTTTTTTTTTTTTTTGAGACAGTCTCACTCTGTCACCCAGGCTAGAGTGCAGTGGCATGATCTCAGCTCACTGCAACTTCCACCTCCCAGGTTCAAGTGATTCTCTTGCCTCAGCCTCCCAAGTAGCTGGCATTACAGACGTGCACCACCACATCCAGCTAATTTTTGTGATTTTTAGTAGAGATGGGGTTTCACCATGTTGGCCAGGCTGGTCTCAAACTCCTGACCTCAGGTGATCCACCTGCCTCAGCCTCCCAAAGTACTGGGATTACAGGTGTGAGCCACTGCGCCCAGCCAAAAATCCTCAATTTTTAAGAGATCCATTCTCCCTGAATTGATCTACAGTTTCAATGCAATCCCAATCAGTTTCTCCTCCAGAAGAGTACAAATAATACTAATGAGTTACAGAAATTGACAAGCTGGGATAAAAGAGCAAATAATCTGAGTAGCCAAAATAATTTTGAGAAAGAACAAAAGTGGGGTTTTGCTTCCAAGACTTATAAAGCTATAGTAATAAATAGTGTTGAACTGGGGTAAAGACGGACATACAGGTCAACAGAAAAGAATAATGTTCAAGAATAAACCCACAATTATAAGCTCTTTTTTTTTCCCCAAAAAAAGGTGCCAAGGTAATACAATGAGGAAAGGGTAGTCATTTCAGCAAATAGTGCTGAACCATAAAAACATCCAGATTATAAAAAGGAGAAGAGTAGGGGAGGGAAGAAGGGGGGAAAAAATCCTCAACCCTCACCTCATGTGAAACATAAACAAAAATTAACAGCTATAAAACGTGTAGAAGAAAACACAGGAAAAAATCCTTGTGATCATGAGTTGGTCGAAGATTTCTTAGAACACAAAAAGAACAAACCATAAAGGAAGAAATTGATGATATACTGAACTTCATCAAAATTTAAAACTTCTTTCTCCAAAACCACCATTAAGAACTAAAGAGGAATGAGACAAAGATGCAGAATTGGCCCCTGTGAGCCAGTGTAGCCAACTCCAACCCAGAGCTGGGCTGCCTGTAAAGGGTCAAGGGCGAGCTTTCTGAGGTGACAGACATATTCTACATCTTTATTGCAGTACTGGTTATGTGACTGTATGCCTTTGTCAAAACTCATTAAATCTCAACCTTAAAATGGGTGAATTTTATTTTATGTAAATTAGACTTCAATAAAACAGATATTAAAAATTAACCATATTTCTATGCACCAGCAATAAAAATTTTTAAATAAAACTAAAATAATGCCAGTTACAACAGCATAAAACAAACAAAAATTACTTAGGGATAAATTTAACAGACGTACAAGACTTGTATACTGAAAACTGCAATCCATGCTGGGAGAAATTGAAGAAGACCTCAATAAATGGAGAGATGTACCATGTTCATGGATTGAAAAACTAATTATTATTAAGATGTCCAGCCTCCCTAAAACTGAGTTATATTTCTAACACAGTCTGAATCAACATCTCGGCAGGCTTCTGTACGTATAAATTGACAAGTTTATATTCAAAATTTATATGGAAATACAGAGGATCCAGAATTGCTGAAACAATTTTGGGAAAAGAACTAAGTTGGAGGACATAAAAATCTCATTTAAAGATTTACTATAAAGCTACAATAATCAAGACAGTGTGTTCCCGGTAACAAGAAAAATAAAAAAAAAATAGATCCAAACATACTGGTTTTTGACAAAAGCACGAAGGTAATCCAATGAGGAAAGCTAAGTCTCTTCAATTAATGATGCTGGAGTAAATGGATATCCACATGGAAAAATGAAACTCTACCCCCATTTCACACTCTGCACAAAAATTAATTTTAAATGTATCTTAGACCTAAACTTGACTTTAGGATAGACAAAGATTTCTTAGAGGAGACACAGACTACTCATCAAAAGAGACCACTGAGAAAAGGAATGGGTGAGCCATAAACTGGAAGAAAACATAGTGCATCTGTCCATCAAAGGACTTGAATACAGAATCGTTAAACTCCTACAACTTAATAAAACACACACACAAATGGGCTAAAGACTTGCACAGACACTTCACAAAGTAAGCGATACAAATGACTGTCTCAGTCAGTGCAGGCTACTATAACAGATTGCCATAGACTTGATTCCTCAAACAACAGAGATTTATTTCTTACAGCTCTAGAGTCTGGGAAGTGTAAGATCAAAGCACCAGAAGACTCAGTGTCTGGTGAGGGCCCACTTCTCGGCTCATAAACAGCTGTCTTCTCTCCATGTTCTCACAGGGTAGAAAGGTGGTGACAGAGCCCTCTGGGGTCCCTTGTTATAAAGGCATTAATCCCCTTCAAAAGGGTTCCACCCTTATCACCTAAGTACCTCCCAAAGGCCCTAGGTCCTAATACTATCACTCTGGAGGGTGGATCTCAACATATGAATGTGGGTGGGGACACAAACATTCGGTCCACTGCAATGTTCAATAAGCACACGAAAGAGTCGTGAATATCATCAGTCATCAGGAAAATGCAAATGTTCCTAATATCAAACCTTATCACTTATCACATTTGGAAATGCCCATTATTTGCCAACCTCAGATGCATAATTTTCTTGATAACCATATGGTCATCCAACAGCAATCCGATTTGGCCACACCTGCCAAAGAGATTCTGCTGTGCCTCTAAGATACCAGCTGGCCACCCTATGGGCCAGCAGATGCCTCCACCATAGACCCCAAGAAGAACCCCAGGACCCAGCCAGAAAGGAGAGCAGGGCTGGGCCCTGCCTGCCCACTGGACACTGCAGTACACTCCCTAAGGGAGACACAGCCTTACGCAAAACTCATGGTCAAAAAGCCCAACCAACTTCCATGTGCCCAGCTCCCTTCCATGCTGACTCATCCACTTTCTCTTTCTACCCAGTTAAATCTAAGCATTTATTGAGCACTTACATGTGCAAGACCATACGGAGTCCAGAGCGAACATAACCCGGCCCCTGCCCACATGGCTTTCTCAGCAAAAGACAGAAACGTGTTCTTGCAGCAGGTAGTACCTAGAGAGGAAGAGATTACTGTGCACATGTGTGTATGCATGCACGCTCACAGGAGAGTGACATCTCCAAACACAAAGCCAGATCCTCTTGGCCAGATCATCTGACTGTTCTGACATTTATGAGGATGGATTCCAAGAGACCCCTAAGAAGCTAAGATCCCCAGGACTACCCAGGAGGATGCCAAGACCAAGCCAGTGTCCAGCATGCTGTGTCCTGAGGCATCCTCCTGACCACAGCCCTGGGGCGCTGGACATTGCTGCCCTAAGGGCCCAAGGCTCTACTGCTGTTCACAGGGCCACCACATCCAGGGCCATCATGCCCAGGGCCACCATGCTCAAGGCCACCCAACCAGGGCCACCACACCCAGACCCACCAAGCCCAGGGCCACCATGTCTAGGGCTACCTATCCAGACCCACCACACCCAGGGCCACCTCCAGGGCAACCCAAGGGAAACAGGGCAGGAGAGGCACAGCCAGTCTTCCACCGGCTTCCGCTGCCTCCGCTCTCTCCTGCATTCTGATAACAGCCCTCATGGCTGTGGGACCTGTTTGCGTGTTGAAAACACAAAATCAACACAGCCACTGCACGCAGAAGAGAAGAAACCACTGGACGGCAAGTGTAATTAACGGAAATTTTCTGAACCTTCCAATTAGCTGGGCGGTGGCTGAGCTGGCTTGTGCTCTCTGGAGCATTGCCGTTTCTTAATTAAAGGGATGTGAGTTCATTTTGGCACAGGCTTTTCCTGCAATCCACTGCACTGGGCCCCTGGACAGGCCACACAGGTCCACAGGAAGGACAGGCTCCACTGGCTGTGACAGGTGACCCTGTCCCCTTGGATGTTCTCGGTCTGAGATGTGTGTCATCCTTGTGAGGAGCGGCTCTGCTTTCTGAGGACCCAGGAGCCTTGTGGACACCTCCTTGTGGCCTTGGAAGAAAGAGGTCCATGGTCAAGCTGTGCCAAACGAAGCCCAGAGGCACGGTCACCTCAGAGCCAGGCCACCTAGTGGGAAGAAGGGCTGTGCCCATGAGATGCCAGCCCGCCCAATGGAGGTGGGCCTGGAGCCTTCCAGAGCGCCCCTCTGCAAGTCTGAGTTTAGAATCACACCAGGTACCATCCTTCACGCATCCAGACTCCTAGATGAATGCTGAGGCTGAGCTATGCCAGGCTTCAAGCAGAGCCACGGGGCTCATGCAACAGGCCTCGAGAGAGAACCTTCAGGTCCCAGAGACCCCCATCCCCCCCCACCCTGGCTCTGACCTGCCTGCCATCCTGCACTGAAGACCCTCAGGCTGCAGAGCTGAAGGACACAGACCACATGGCCCGCATGTCCACCTGTGTGCACAAGATGGCCATTCCTAACCTCCTGCCCTGGCAAGCCTGACGCTGACAGTGGGAGGCGGTGTGTCTCCCCTCTCTCTCAGACAACAGTGGGGAGCGGGGAAGAAGAGCATCGCAGTGAGATCCACACACGGCCCCAGCCTTCACTTCCCACCCTTGTGCTGGCCCCTCTAGACCTGGAGGCTTCCCCTGCAGGGGCCCAAGGCTCTTACAGGGACTGAGCACCTCCCAGGACTGGCCTCAGACCCCAGTCAACACTGGGCCTCAACACTTCAGCTACTCTCTAAAGTCACGAAGAGCAAGGACGTTGGAGACAGGCTGCCACCCAGTGTGGGCGGCAAGCCACCCAGGTGCCGAGGCAAGAGACCGAGGGCACGAGCTGTTCCAGTATAATAAAATATAAAATAAGAATAGTTATACCAGATATAGATCTTAGATATGATTATATATGAATATGATTATTCTTATTTTATATTTTATTACACTGGAACAGCTCATGCCCTCGGTCTCTTGCCTCGGCACTTAGGTGGCTTGCCACCCACAACCCTGGACATCCAGTGCCAATATAAGCACCTCCACGAGGAGTAGACAGCCAGTGCAGCACGGTCTGAGCCCAGGAGCCCAAGCCCAGCCCTCACAAGCACCACCAGGACCATGCGTCAGCCAGACAGGGTCCCCTCACTGCCACCAAGGGCCTGGGTATCGGCCTCTGCCTCTCCATCCAGGCACTCAATGCTCACACACTCACCACATGCACGTTGATACACACACTCTCTCACCCACTCACACACTCATCCACGCTCAGTCTGATGTATTCATCCACGCACTCATACACACGTAAACAATTCATGCATGCACACACACTGACACACGCTCATGCACACATAAACGCATGCATGCACACGCATTCACTCACATGCTCATGCACACAAACACATTCACACATTCGTGCATGCACACGTGCTTCCATATTCATGCACTCCCATGCTTGTGCTCATACCCATACTGGCTAATCCACAGACTCCCCGTGCCAGCCCAGGTGCTCTGAGGGGCACCCAACGCAAGACCCCCACCCAAAGCAGGCCCTGGAATTATCGAAAAAAAGACACCAGACCCTGGGAAGCCACTCTCAGAGGCCTGGCTGACACCATCCCCTGGAGCTCTTCTATAAGAAAGATGTGAAGGAGGGCATCAGATTGCCAACCTCTCACCCTCTGGAGATGGCACCCGAGCCCCGCGACCTGCTGCCGGTCCCTCCCTGGTCCCTCTCCCCTCCCTTCCCCATGCAGACGTCCTCCTCCTGGCTCGGTGGGTGCTCGCCTGCTCCAGTGCTGCAAGTCACTCAGGACACAAGACTGAGCCAAGGAGATGAAACCTGCCCCACGCAACATGCAGGGCAAGAGGCTGACCCAGAGGTGAGCAGCGAATGGCAAACATCAGCAAGCGGGGAGCACGGCACGTACGGGGAGGTCAGTGCAGTGTGTGCATGCGTGCGGGGAGGGCAGCGCTGGGGAAGAGCCAAGAGAGGCCTGGGGCCAGGGGGCTGGGGCAGGACTTGGAGCGGGCCTGGCTGAGAGGAGGATGGAGCAGCCATCGCTGCTCTCACGGTCCCTCCACCCAGGCCCGGCACCTGGCGGGCTCCCCTTCTGGCTCTGAGATGGCCCAGGGCCAAGCAACTGTCCTGGCCAGCAAGCTGTGAGCTGCTCTCAGGCCAGGTGAGCCGCTCTCAGGCCAGGGCAGGCAATTCTTCGCCAGCAAAAGACATCTCAGAACACTCCTTCTCCCACTCCAGCCCCTGGTGGCTGCACCTTCACACAGGCCAGTGTGACAGTGAGCCAAGCCCTCCCTTGGACTCATGGGGACACAGGGCAGGCGGCAGAATGAAGGCCCTGTCATCCTCAGCCACTGGCTTGGGGTGGGCGTTACTGCAGAGCGTCTGCCACCCAGACCGGGCCAGGCGAGTGAGGCAGCCAGCCAGGCACACGGAGGGTGCCGTGGGCAGAGCTCCTTTAAGAAGCAGCAGTCAGGCTGGCTACAGCGGAGGCAACGCAGGGCAGGCAGGGCGAGAGGCGGGGGTGGGGAGACCACACAACCAGGCACGTGGTGAGCCTGGGCCTGAAGAACAGAGCCAGGAGCCCAGCAGGTGGGAGGTCCAGCAGACTGGGCCACACCAGCCACTGCCTGGGGAACGGGGGTGGGGGCAGCCCCGAGGAAGCCCTGCCAGAGCTAGGGCGGAGCTGCTCCGGGAACGCAGAAGGAGCCAGGGCAGAGGGGGCCCTTCGGAGGGTAGAGCCAAGAGAACACCCGACGGTCGCAGGCACGAGGGAAAGGGCCCCCGAGGGAGCTCAGAGGTGGCACAGGCAGGGGCCTTCAGGCGGGGCCAGCGTGGCGGCATCAGGACTCGCATTTGAACCTGCTGAACTGAGACGCTCGAGTGGCGATGTCGAGTCGGAGGGTGGACGGAAAAGCCTGGAATGTGGGAAACAGGTCCCAGCTGGAGACAGGAATCGGGAGTCGCTGCCATATAGGTGGTATTTGAACCCTGAGATCACCAGCGTGTGGGCGGAGCGGGAGCGGAAAGAACCCCGAGGTCCCAGCATGGCAGAGTCAGAGTCAGAGACGACGAGGATCCTCCAAGGAGGCCATGATGGGCGCACGGGGAAGGGGGTTGGGGATCAGGAGTGTCAGACCCTGCCATAGGTCAAGGCCAAGGAAGGCTGGGAACAGAGCACAGCCACAGGGAGGGGCCCGCCCCAAGGCATCTTTGGAGCAGGCAGGGCAGATCCCAGCTCCAGTGGGTTTTGGGAGAACTGGAGGGGAGGCCTGCAGACGGCAGGGAGTGAGTGAGTTTGAGTTTCACTGAAAATGGAGGGCTAAGAAATAGGGCTGTGGGCTGACGCTTTCGTAGCACGGGAAATAAAGCATGTTGCTTATTCACTCAACAGCCACACACCAAACGCCATCTGATGCCTGGCGCCCTTCTCCACTCCGGGGACACGAACATGCATGGCTCACTCTTAGCCCCTCAGGAGCTCCGGCTAGTTGTGTACACAGCTATCAGCCATTGACCTCGCACCATCTACAGCCAACAGCTCAGCCTCTGATCCAGGCACGGGTCAGTGCACCAGCCCCCAACCCAAGGCCAGCACCATGGACAGCTCTTCCACCCCCCCCACCCCCACCCCCCCACCGCCCAGAGCCACGGGTTCTGGATTCCAGAGCCCTGCAGTGCCTTCCGTCCCCTTCCCCGGAAGTCCTGACCACGGAGACAGGCCACAGGCCCCACAGCTGCCACATGTGGTGGCTTTGTTTCATCTTGAGCTGTCCTGCCTGTGTATGACGCGGGTGTTCTGTGAAATCATGTGCGGTCCACAAGGGAACACTGAGGCCCGGCCAGCGGAGCCAGGACAGCTCCAGATGTCAGCGGCCTCTGCCCCTCTTGGTGTGGACTGTGCCACTTCAGTAAACCCAGAGGAACAGCTTCCAAAGGAGGCCTGTCAATTCACACACCCACCGGCAGTGCACAGAGCAGGTGCACGGAAAACACGTTAAGCTGAGCGAACAAAGTGACAGGAAAAGCTAAGAGTCTTAAGCCGGCAGTGACACCATGGGCTTTGTACTTTAAAAAGATCACTGTCCCCCCAGAGCAAGGAGCACACTGGGACCCAGAGCTCAGTGTCTAACACCATCCTCCTAACAAAGAAACCAGGGCTCCTTGGAGAAACGGCCAGCTCTAGGGCTGGGTAAGGAAACACATGGGGTGAGCCTGCAGCATCCTGCAGTGCCCAAATGTAAGAAAGTGATCAGAAACTCACAACAACAACAAAAGCACCAAGGGAGGGGTGTCGAAGGAGCCAGGGCAACGGACAGCTCCCAGTGGCCAGACTGGGACAGGGTGACCAAGAAATCAAAATAGTGATGGATTACAACCAACGTGTAAAACCAATACCCGTGAGTCTACAGTGATATCAATGATGGGGTAACAGAATTAATGCAAGGAAGAGACAAATCTACACAGAAGAATTCCAGGCCAGGCGCAGTGGCTCACGCCTGTAATCTCAGCACTTTGGGGGGCCGAGGTGGGTGGATCACGAGGTCAGGAGTTTGAGACCAGCCTGGCCAACATGGCAAAACTCTGTCTCGACTAAAAATACAAAAATTAGCTGGGTGTGGTGGCGCACGCCTGTAATCCCAGCTACTGGGGAGGCTGAGGAAAAAGAATCACTTGAACCCAGAGGCGAAGGCTGCAGTGAGGCGAGGTTGTGCCACTGCACTCCAGCCCAGGCGATGGAGCAAGATTCTGTCTTAAAAAAAAAAAAAGAATTCTGAATAACGTATATAGATAACCCCCCTTGATGAGGGGACCACAACTTCCCCCCATACCCAGTGTGGGCTGCATATGGTGCCGTCCTGCCAGGGAGGACAGTGTGGAAAAGGGGGAAAGGGGACGTCATGGTGGAGACATCTCACCAGTGACAGGGCCAGCATCAGCAGGAAGGTGTGTGGACAGCGTGTAATCTCGTATGACATCATGAGAATGGCATTTACCTCCATGGTCTTCCTCCCAAAGACCCATAATCCTGAGAGAAACGTCAAATGAATCCCAGTTAAAGGACATTTTACGACACACCTGACCAGTGCCCAAACTGTCAAGGTCATAAAAAGCAAGTTTGAGAAACGGTCACAGCACAGAGGAGACTAAGACACCAGGAGACTCACGTAACACGGGATCCGGATAGGATCCTGGGACAGATAAGGGACACTGGGGAAGAACTGAGGAAATCTGAACCCAGTGTGGACTTCAGTTCACAACAAGGTATTGATACAGGTCCTCTAGTTATGACAAATGTACCCGGTTAATGCAAGACGGTGACGTGAGGGGAAACTGCTTTGGGGGAACATGGGAACTCTCTGTATCAGCTTCACAACTTTTCTATACATCTAAACTATCCTGAAATTTAAAAGGCAACATAGATTTTGCATGTTTTCCAGTATGAATTGGGAGGTCATATGAAAAACTACAAATGGTTGTTTTATCAGTGCTGAGATGACATAAGACGCTGGATTTCTTAATTTTTTTTCTCGTCACTTTCATTATGTAATAAAAAGCTACAGAGAAAGAAAGAGTTTGTCCTGGCACAGCATCTGGTGGTTAGACAGGGCAACCGCACAATTTATCATAGACAGGGCACCCACACAATTGATCGTCCAAACCAGGCCACTTGGAGAGAGAAAGGGGCCGCTGTGAGTAATGACACCGATCAGCAGGCAGGAAGCAGACGTCCCAGGCGACCCCGGGGCATGGTGGCCACAGAGGCAGGACTCGCGGGCCCGCACCCTCTGGGATGCCGAAAGCCTCCGCGGCTCTGGAAAGGCGTGTCAGGGCCAGTGAGGGGGCCACAGCAGCAGGTGCAGGGAAGGAGAGGCAGCCCAGAGACGGGGAGGCGGACATCGCCACAGACAGAGGCCAAGGCCTGGGCACGGCTCTGCCCAGTGTCCTCTCCCACCACTCACTCACCACCCCTTTCACCTTTTGTTTCCTTGTGGTGCCCGAGCAGGTGCAGCTTCTGGGCGGGTGACAGTCATGGCTTAGGCCCCTTCCTTCCTGTGCCTCTGGCTGCTGTGGCTCTGGGGAAGGGGCACCAGGACCCAATGACAGAGGACTCCCCTCCTGCTGGACCCCCACCCCACACCCTCTGCAGGACATGCCCCGGCCCCTGCTCCGTGGCCATCCCCCGGCCCCTGCTCCGTGGCCATCCCCAGCGTGTGCAGGGCAGCCAGTCCTCACTGCCACCCCACCCATGCCTCCGCCCCCGCTGCCGGCAGACCTCGAAGATCCACCGAAGGGCCTGCTGTGGCTGTGCCTGGTTAGCCCACCCCGGGTTTTCCAATTGCCACCTACAGTTCCCAGCCCCACAGGGGCCACGCCAGCCCCAGTACTAGCTGGGCCACGTGCTCTGTGGCTGGGGTCCCGGGATCCAATGCTTTCTTCAGAACAGATTTTTTTCCTCCCCTTTTCCTTTGTATCTTTCTTCCTATTTCATCTTTTTCCCTCTTTCAGTCATGTGCTAACTTTACAGATTATCTTTTCTGCCTTTGGAGATAAAACATCACTTCAGACACACAAGATGACTGATGTTTACAAGAAAAAGGAAAAAGAATTGGGGGCAAAATAAACAAAGACCCTGGCACAGTCACAGACGCATCCTCCAGGGGCAGTGCAGGAAGCCCTGAGCCAGAGCTCCGAGACTCCCCGGCGAAGCCCCGGTAGTCAGGGGCCCGCCCCGCGGCCAGCAGCAGGTGCACATCCACCTGGTCTCTGGGGCTTTATTTTCCAAACTCAGGAAGATGTTGACTCCACTCCAACTTCCTGTTTGTTTGTTCTCAAGTACAAACAGCCTTCCCTCCGAGCTCTTTCAAAGTTTCAAAGCTCAGAAGATGCTTTGTGTCTCCTGGGGTCTTGGTGCTCTGCGGCAGTGACCTGGGTACGCTGGCTGGTGCTTGGCCATTTGGCTAAACTGGGGTTAGAGGTGGCCGAGAGAGAACTCTTGTGATGCTGGCAGGTGGCAGTCAGTAGCACTCCCTGAAGGTCACGCTTCCAATTTGTCCCTGCTCTCCTGGCCCCATGTCCAGCTCTTCCAAACAGCCCTGCTGACCCGCAGCAGCCCTAGCCCACCCCCAGATGCGGAGACTTCACCCTCTGTGGTCCCTCCCCTGAATCTGAGCTGGGCCTGTGACTGGCTCCAACCAGCAGAAGGCAGTCAAAGTGACATGGTACCAGCCCAGGCCTAAGCCTCAAGAAGGCCCGGCATCTTCTACTCTGCGTCTGTGGGCGCCCTGGGGCCTCTCAGGAATTCCTGCTGGCCCAGTGTGGGGCCCAGTGGGGAGAAGAAGCCGAGACTCTGAGGACGGCTGTGGTGGTGTAAGACACGTCCACAGGTCCCATGGCAGCGCCTTCCGATGCAGGGTCCAGCTCCCCTCCCCTGAGGATGAGCTGGACTTGGTGACTTGCTCCTGATAGAACATGCTGGAAGGAGCCTGTGGCTCAGATCCTCGCTGTGGCTTCATGGCTTCACGCTCCTGCTCAGCTCACTGGGGAGGGAAAGAGTTGAGCGCCATGTGTGGGGTCACTGGGGAGTTGAGCGCCGTGTGTGGGGTCACTGGGGAGTTGAGCGCCGTGTGTGGGGTCACTGGGGAGTTGAGCACTGTGTTTGGGGTCATGGGGGAACAAGCTGAGTGCCGTGTGTGGAGTCACCCAGGCAGTGTGTGGGGAGGCTCCCTCAGCAAGGAACAGAGGCCTCCATCCAAGAGCCACATGGGGAAGCTGGCCTGGAAGTGGTCGCTCCAGTCCCAGTCCAACCTTCAGGTGACAGCAGCCCCAGCTGCCATCTTCACCGCAGCCTCATGAGAGACACCAAGAGGACGCACCGGCTAAGCCACTCCTGAGTCACTGACTCAGAAACGACAAGACGGACCTCACTGTGGGCCACTAGGCTAAGGAAATTCGTTAAGCAGCATGGATAGCTAATCCACCAGCAGAACTGAGACCCCAGGACAAGACCCAGCAGCACAGGTAGCTAATCCACCAGCAGAACTGAGACCCCAGGACAAGACCCAGCAGCACAGGTAGCTAATCCACCAGCAGAACTGAGACCCCAGGACAAGACCCAGCAGCACAGGTAGCTAATCCACCAGCAGAACTGAGACCCCAGGACAAGACCCAGCAGCACAGGTAGCTAATCCACCAGCAGAACTGAGACCCCAGGACAAGACCCAGCAGCACAGGTAGCTAATCCACCAGCAGAACTGAGACCCCAGGACAAGACCCAGCAGCACAGGTAGCTAATCCACCAGCAGAACTGAGACCCCAGGACAAGACCCAGCAGCACAGGTAGCTAATCCACCAGCAGAACTGAGACCCCAGGACAAGACCCAGCAGCACAGACAGGTAATCCACCAGCCAACAGTGGAACTGAGACCCCAGCAGCACAGACAGCTAACCCACCAGCCAACAGTGGACTGAGACCCCAGGACAAGACGCAGCAGCACAGACAGCTAATCTACCAGCCAACAGCAAACTGAGACCCCAAGACAAGACCCAGCAGCACAGATAGCTAATCCATCAGCAGAACTGAGACCCCAGGACAAGACCCAGCAGCACAGACAGGTAATCCACCAGCCAACAGTGGAACTGAGACCCCAGCAGCACAGACAGCTAACCCACCAGCCAACAGTGGACTGAGACCCCAGGACAAGACGCAGCAGCACAGACAGCTGATCCACCAGCCAACAGTGGACTGAGACCCCAGGACAAGACCCAGCAGCACGGACAGCTGATCCACCAGCCAACAGTGAACTGAGACCCTGGTACAAGACCCCTGGGGAGGTTTCCACCAGCCCATAGCTCTCTGAGCCGTTCTGGCCGAGGTGCCACATACATGGATGAGGGAGCTGCCATGGACATTCTCGTCCCACAGACGTCATGCAGAGCAGAGAGACCTGTCCCCGCTAGGCCCCGTCCGAATTCCTAGCTCACAGCATCGTGAGAAACCACAAGGAGGATGATAAGTCACTAGTGTGGGGTAGTTTACTAGCAGCAATAGAAAACCGGAACAATGCGTCCCCTGGGCACGAACAGGACCCGGTTTGAGAAACGCGGTGCCAGGACTCCCAGCCCTGTTATTGGGCACAAGAGCCGCCAGGAACAGCTTTCCCACAGTGAACAGAGGCTCTGAGGTCAGACGTCACAAAGTGACTGAGGACGGGACCCAGGGCGCTGGCACAGGGAGAGGCAGAGGTACATGGAGTAGGCGGCACCAAAACCCCCGCGGACTCCTGCTCACATCCCAGCATCATGGGCGAAACAAGACAAATGTCACCCTTGCCAAGGCCCCAGGACGCGCACAACGCCCGTGATAGACTCCTGCAGACATTCCAAACACAGAGGCGCCTCTCTCCTGCTCTATCACACTTTCTGCCTTCTGCGTTCGGAGGACGGAGAGTCATGATGTGAATTCAAAAGAGGAGAAACCTTTGCAAAGTCAACTTTCTAACTCACTGTGAGAAATGGAATGTGCTCGGTTCCTATTTTTAATAAATTGGGGGCGACACTGACTCCCACCTACACCATCTCCTTGGCTTCAGAACTTAAATAACATCGAGATGGGTTTCCACAGGATTGGCAGGGCCAGATCCCAGGAGGAAGCATGGCAGAGACCATGGGGGCTCCCTCCTCACAGGTGGAGAAGTGGGGTGAGATGAGGCTGGACGGAATCTTGGGGGGACAAAGCCAGGCCAGGGCAAGCACCTCTGTCTGCACTCCTGCCCAGCCATGCTGATCTCTGCAGCAGCCTTGATTGTTTTTTTTTTTTTTTTTTTTTTTTTTGAGACTGAGTCTCGCTCTGTCACCCAGGCTGTGCAGTGGGGGAATCTCAGCTCACTGCAAACTCCACCTCCCGGGTTCACACCATTCTCCTGCCTCAGCCTCCCAAGTAGCTGCGACTACAGGCACCCGCCACCACGCCCGGCTATTTTTTTGTATTTTTAGTAGAGACGGGGTTTCACCATGTTATCCAGGATGGTCTTGATCTCCTGACCTCGTGATCTGCCTGCCTCGGCCTCCCAAAGTGCTGGGATTACAGGCTTGAGCCACCGCACCCGGCCACAGCCTTGATTTTTAAAACAATAGATTTCAAATCAATGAGGAAACTGTTTTCCGACGAAGCAGGCATACCATACAAATAACAATAATTGTATTGCTTATAGCTTTCCCCAAACTGTCTCAAGTTCTGATCTTTATCATCAACCAGCAGGTTGGTCTCTGCCTGTATATTGGGAGAGGGGAGGGGCCTGGCGTCTGCCCACGCCCAGGGCAGGCAAGAGACCTGTAAGGAAGTGCTCCAGGCACAGAGATGCCACCCCGGGTGGCCACTCACCCCCACTGACAGCCAGAGCCGAACAAGGCGGCATCCTACTCACAGAGGGTGGCTGAGAAGACCCAGGTCTCGCCACGTGCCCAAGTATTAGTCAGCAGCAGCAGGAGAAATGGTGGTTCACAGAGCTTTATTTTTATCTCCAGTTATACACAGACAGCAGAGGGAGGGAGGTTCTGAGAAACACACAGCTCAACGGAGCTTTTTAGGTGAGGAGAAAAATCTGGCTGGGAAGGGAAATGACACCAAGCAGAAGGCCTGGTCGTCCAGTAACATGAGCCCAGATTCAGCTCTGAGCTTCCCAACACCAAGTAGAAGGCCTGGTCCTCCACTAATATGAGCCCAGATTCAACTCCAAGCTTCCGAACGCCAAGTAGAAGGCCTGGTCCTCCACTAATGTAAGCCCAGATTCAGCTAAGAGCTTCCTAACGACCAGTATAAGGTCTGGTCCTCCACTAACATGAGCCCAGATTCAGCTCTGAGCTTCCTAATGCAAGTAGAAGGTCTGGTCCTCCACTAATATGAGCCCAGAATCAGCTCTGAGCTTCCTAACATCAAGTAAAAGGCCTGATCCTCCACTAATATGAACCCAGATTCAGCTCTGAGCTTCCCAACACCAAGTAGAAGGCCTGGTCCTCCACTAATATGAACCCACATTCAGCTCTGAGCTTCCTGACACCCAGTAAAAGGCCTGGTCCTCCACTAACATGAACCTAGAATCAGCTCTGAGCTTCCTAACACCCAGTAGAAGCTCTGGTCCTCCACTAATATGAACCCAGATTCAGCTCTGAGCTTCCTAACGCCCAGTAGAAGGTCTGGTCCTCCACTAATATGAACCCAGATTCAGCTCCAAGCTTACTAACGCCCAGTAGAAGGTCTGGTCCTCCACTAATACAAGCACAGATTCAGCTCTGAGCTTCCTGACACCAAGTAGAAGGCCTGGTCCTCCACTAATATTAACCCAGATTCAGCTCTGAGCTTACTAACACCAAGTAAAAGGCCTGGTCCTCCACTAATATGAACCCAGATTCAGCTCTGAGCTTCCTAACGCCCAGTAGAAGCTCTGGTCCTCCACTAATATGAACCCAGATTCAGCTCTGAGCTTCCTAACGCCCAGTAGAAGGTCTGGTCCTCCACTAATATCAACCCAGATACAGCTCTGAGCTTACTAACGCCCAGTAGAAGGTCTGGTCCTCCACTAATATGAGCCCAGATTCAGCTCTGTGCTTCCTGACACCAAGTAGAAGGCCTGGTCCTCCACTAATATGAACCCAGATTCAGCTCTGAGCTTCCCAACAACAATTAGAAGGCCTGGTCCTCCACCAACATGAGCCCAGATTCAGCTCTGAGCTTCCTAACACCAAGTACAACGCCTGGTCCTCCACTAATATGAGCCCAGAGTCAGCTCTGAGCTTACTAACACCAAGCAGAAGGCCTGGTCCTCCACTAATATGAACCCAGATTCAGCTCTAAGCTTCCCAACACCAATTAGAAGGCCTGGTCCTCAACTAATATGAACCCAGATTCAGCTCTGTGCTTACTAACACCAAGCAGAAGGCCTGGTCCTCCACTAATATGAACCCAGATTCACCTCTGAGCTTCCTTCCTAACACCCAGTAGAAGGCCTGGTCCTCCACTAATATGAGCCCAGATTCAGCTCTGAGCTTCCTAACGCCAAGTAGAAGGTCTGGTCCTCCACTAATATGAACCCAGATTCAGCTCCGAGCTTCCTAACGCCCAGCAGAAGGTCTGGTCCTCCACTAATATTAACCCAGATTCAGCTCTGAGCTTACTAACGCCCAGTAGAAGGTCTGGTCCTCCACTAATATGAACCCACATTCAGCTCCGAGCTTACTAACGCCAAGTAAAAGGCCTGGTCCTCCACTAATATGAACCCAGAATCAGCTCTGAGCTTCCTAACGCCCAGTAGAAGGTCTGGTCCTCCACTAATATGAACCCAGATTCAGCTCTGTGCTTACTAACACCAAGTAGAAGGCCTGGTCCTCCACTAATATTAACCCAAATTCAGCTCTGAGCTTACTAACACCAAGCAGAAGGACTGGTCCTCCACTAATATGAACGCAGATTCAGCTCTGAGCTTCCTAGCACCAAGTAAAAGGCCTGGTCCTCCACTAATGTGAACCCAGATTCAGCTCTGAGCTTCCTGACACCAAGTAGAAGGCCTGGTCCTCCACTAACATGAGCCCAGATTCAGCTCCGAGCTTCCTAACCAGGAAGAGACAGGGTCAGGGCCACAGGGCACAGGCCCTTACTTGATTTAAGAGCCGAGGGGCTCAAGAGGAAGTCTGGGAAGCTGCTCTCAGTGGTCCTGCAGGGTCTGGCCTGGAACCCGGGTTCCTCCCTGGGAGGGTCCTGCCTGACACAGCTGGGAGAGCCCGTTAGGTGTAGGGGTCCCCGGGGAAGACAAGGCCCCGCAGTGGGCTCAGGGACACGGGATGCTCTGCCGAAAAGCACGGGGCCACACTCCTCAGGAACCCGCTGGTGGACACACCAGACTACCCTGCCTCAGACCCAGGTAGGAAGACAGATGCCGCATCCCAGTGTAAAGGAAACTGTGCGGGCCGCTGGGCTGGGTGAAAATGCAGGATGTGAACCAGGAGCTGCACATCAGCGGCATGTGGAGAAGGCTGGGCCTTCAAGAGGACTGAGAGGAACAGAAGGAGGAAAAGCAAATTAAAAGAGAGCCCACACCACGAGGCGCCCTCTGATAACTGGCAACCCCGTGGTACAGAGGGTTAGAAATCCCCCTCCAGGCCCATCGGGAGCCCAGGCCAAGGGACCAGCACCCCGTGGGTTTCCTGCCCTCACTCACCATGATGCACCGGCTGTATACTCACTAAGCTCTCACACTCAAAGTATGTCCGCGGGCCAGCAGCGCCAGCACCGCCTGGGGGCGGCTGGAAATGTGGGCTCCTGGCCCCACCCCAGGCCGGCTGGATCAGCGGCATTTTCACAAGCCCTGGGTGACCGGGGGTCCGGGACAGGCAGGAAAGCTGCTCTGAGCGGTCCCGGCTCCGTGCGGAAGAAACACTTGTCTGTGACTTTGCCTCCCTCGGATCACCTTGGCGTCTCTCTGGGCTTCGCCCGCAGAGAATCAATCCCTCAACACAATCACCTCCAAGGCATCCTCGCATTACTTCTCCACTGGAAAGCTGGGTGGTTCAAGTTCTAAAAGAAAAGCCGGCTTATTTTTAGCCTTGTAAAATGCACAACCAGATGGATAGACACGCAGAGCTGACATTTGTTACATAAAAAGTATGACAGTAGGTCCCGAGTCCATTCTAGAGCAGCCTCACAGCTGGGAAGGAGAAGAGGCATCAAGCTGCACAGCTGCCCCAAGGGCCCCCAGGACACCCGGTGCTGGGCCCAGAACTGGGGAAGCCAGGAGCAAACATGTGAGGGGGTGCCTGGCAGGACGCCAGGACCATAGGCCTCCTCCCCAGTCCACATGCCAGACCAGGGGCCTCTGCAGCCACCAGGCTTCTGACCACCAAGCCCCTGCACTGTGGGGGACGGGTATCTGGGCCACACAGAGAGCCACCACCCCCACCCCCCCATCCCCTGCCTCACAGGGTCAGGAGGCAAGGAAAGGGCACCCTCCAAAATGCGAGTCCACACCTGACTGGAAAGTCTTCCCAAACTAGGGCTAAGCTGATGCTCTGAAAGGACGACCCGTCCACTCTAACCGTGCGGAAGGAGCTGTCCCCAGCCCTCAGCAGCCCCTGGGCTCAGGACCTTCTCTCTTCTCTGCTCCATGAGCTCCAGCAACACCATGAGGAAAGAGTGAGGCAAAACCATCACAGGGCCACTAGAGTCACTCCGAGGCAACACAACAGACCACCCAGAAAGCCAACAAAATGAACTCCAAAGCTATAGACTAACGAGAATTTAGCAAAGTGAAGTCATGTGCAAGAGGCAGCGAAGTCTCAGCCACACACAAGGTGAATCTTGTAAAAGTGGAGCGTTCCTTCACACCAGCAGGACCCAGTGTGGAAACGGTCACACTCAGTCCAACAGCAACAAGCAACCAGTCCCACAGGCCAGGAGCAGCAACGGCGCAGCCTGCCCGGGGCTCTGCAGTGAGGGGCTGCAAGGGAGACCTCAGATCTCTACACGGGGAAACATCCTAACTGCACTCATCCTGGGAAAGAGGAGAACTAATGCAAGGAGGAGAGAGCTTTCTCACTCTTCGTCAAGCTATACTCCCTACGGGCTGCAATTTCCAACACAAAAAGTAAAACCACAGAAGCACTAGAAGAAAGTACAGATGCAGGTTTATGAATTAAATTATTATTAACTGTGCTGGGAAGGACTTCTGTCACATAACAGCAAGGCCGGACGCAGCCACAAAGGCAGATGATAAATCTGACCACACACTAATTAAACACATCCGTAGAGAAAAAAGCAAAGTAGCAACATTAAAAGATAAATGAGGAACGTGGGAGGGAAGCTGCTGAAGGCTCAGCCTGTCTACCAGGAAGGGCGAGAGGAACCTGCGGCTGCCATCCCACAGGACACAGGACACACACTGCTAACAAGCACGGGCAGGCAATTCAGAAAGTGTGGAAACACACGAAATGTGTTTAGAGCTGAATGCTCTAAACATTTAAGCTAAAAAGATGATTAACCTCATTGGTAATCAAAGAAACTCAAAGCATGAGTGCCATCCTTTAATCTCTTAGACTGGCAAAGAATAGAAATATTGCTGATACCCAAAGCTGGAGAGGATTCAGGGGAAAAGGTGATCAAACCCTCCCGCTCCTGGAGCAAGCGAAAATGGGTTTTCCCTTCCCGCAGGCTCCGCTGGTAGCAGGTGGTCTGGTTCTCTCCCCTGCAGGTGCCTCCTGCCGCCCGCTGCACTCGCTCCTGCCTCCCTGTCTTGTCAGTCTCCCTGTTTCCCCTCTGCCCGGTCACCCCACGACAGCATGGCCCACAAACAATGCTCACAGAGGGACCAAGTGAGCAGCCACACGTGTTAAGGTATTTCACATGGACCCCTTTGCCTGAGCAATGTCGTTCCTAAAAGTGTATCCTAGGGAAACAATGCCAAGTGCACAAAGACAGATCTGCAACGACGTTCACCAATACATCGTTTATGATACTTATAAAACAGAAACACCTCACTGTCCTGTGACAGGAAACTAAGTAAGCAGAGAATGTCACAGCTGCTCAGAGGAGCACTGCAGAGTCGGGATTCTCAGCCTCAACTGCTGGTAAAACTCAAGAGGGGCTTAAAAACAAGCCTGAGCCCCTGAGCCCCACCCCCAACCCACCAACCCCACCCAGTTCACCCGCAGTTCATGGGTGTGGGGCTTGAGCATCTGCATTTTTTCAGAGTGCCCAGTGAATGACTCCAGTATACAGCCTGGGGCTGAGAACTGTTGTAAATTCAGCCAACAAATGATGCCTCAGGTCTGTAAGAGGCTGGCAACATATTGCTGAGTCAACAAGCACGTTCCGGCAAATTGGCGTGCAGAGCAGGATCCCACTTCTGCTAACAAAGAGAGAGTGTTTCTCCACGGCTGTACCTGGGACTGTATTTCCAGAAAAAGGCTGGGAGGTGACACCGTGATGTCAATGCTGAAGTTACAGATACCGTGGCATAAAGTATAGAATGTTTTTAAATGCATACATTTTAATGCTTTCATAATTAGGAAAAAACAAAGGTGTTTCTAATTTTAAGAGATGACTTGAGGAGTCTGGTGGCCCCTGCTCCTGCCTCACTGCCTACCCAACCCAGCACCCTGGTCCTGTCTCACTGCCTGCCTGGCCCGGCGCCCAGGGCAGGCCGTCCACAGCCTGTAAGGGCCTGTCCACTCCAGCCTTCCCTAGATGAAGGCAAACCCCCTCAGTGAGGAGCTACTTCCTGCTGGTGGGCTAATGCCACGTCAGGCTGGAGACACCATGCCGTGACCCCGAGACGGGTGAGCGCCCCCCAGTTTGCAGAGCTGCTCAGCGGGTAGGTGCAGGAGCCTCCTCTCAGGTTCACTTGGTATCACCAGGACACCAAGACAGAGAGGAATGAAGGGGCTGGCCCAACGCCACGCAGCTCTGGTGCAGAGCAGCAGCAGAAATACTCCCTAACCAAGTGCGACCCCGATGGTGCAGAGCAGCAGCGGAAATACTCCCTAACCAAGTGCGACCCCGATGGTGCAGAGCAGCAGCGGAAATACTCCCTAACCGAGTGCGACCCCGATGGTGCAGAGCAGCAGCGGAAATACTCCCTAACCGAGTGCGACCCCGATGGTGCAGAGCAGCAGCGGAAATACTCCCTAACCGAGTGCGACCCCGATGGTGCAGAGCAGCAGCGGAAATACTCCCTAACCGAGTGCGACCCCGATGGTGCAGAGCAGCAGCGGAAATACTCCCTAACCGAGTGCGACCCCGATGGTGCAGAGCAGCAGCGGAAATACTCCCTAACCAAGTGTGACCCCGAAAATGAATTTTTCACCGAAGTCAGAGAAGGGATAGAGTGGGAGGACGTGAGGGACTGAGGGGAAGGAAAACTGGAGACCCTCAATTCCGGCATGACAAAGACGTGCAGAGAATTCTGTACATGCACCAAATATCTGCCAAATTAGGAAAATGGTTCTGGAGTCCACAAGGATTAAAAGGAACAGAGGACATTTACAATCTTATATGTCACAACTATGCCTATCAGTTGAAATTTACCTGGCACTTTGTTAAACAGCACTCTTAATTTCTTTTTTCCTTTTCTTTGCATACTAAATTTGATATATTAATTAGGTGTTTTAATCTAAAAAATTCATCAGACGGTCTCGCGTTGCCATAGCAACCGTGCAGATTCAGTAAACTGGAGACACCAACACAGCACCAGGGCCTCCTTAAGCCAGTGCTGCCATGGGGCCATGAAAGTACCAGGCAAATGACTGCGCCAACCTGAAAGGGGTGGGACTCAGGGGCCACAGTCCCTTCCTAAAAGACTCTCCTTTCTCCTACCAAACTGAATCCCTTCCACCAACACAAGTCCCCGGCGTTCACACTCAGAGGTGCACAACATTCTTCTGCAAACACTGTGCTATGACTCCCAAGTTGTCTGTGCCCTGCCAGTAACAGGAAGAAGGGGAGGGAAGCGGTCACCACCCAGAGATGTCCTCTGCTATTCGGGCCAGGGCCTAGTCTTGCCCTCCTGATTTCACCACACAAAGCCCAGCTAAGTCCCGGCGGGTGCTCAGTTTGGGGATGCGGCTGCATGCCAAGCCATAAGGAGCCAGCAGCGTCCGTGGGACACCGTCAGCCGAATCTCCGCCGTCCTACTACAGGCAAATACAGTGATGCTGGGGGTGTGAAATAATTCCCAAGTCAGACCGTGAGCCCCACAGACAGACTCTGTGCTTGCGCTTTTTGCCTTTCTAGTGATCCTTGAATTCCGTGACATAACACACTGTGAACACGCAGGAAAGTCTACCTTACAAAGCTGAAGGCAGCCCAGTGCCACACCACTGTCTCCATTCCCACCCCCAGAGAGCACGGTGCTGAGACCCAGAAGAGCAGCCAGCTCTTGGCTGACACCAGCAAGTGCTGAACCAGATGCGTTTCTCAGACGTTCTCTCATCCTGCAGCCAGAAACTAGAGGCAAATCTGCCTCCTGATCAGCTCCTAGTTCACTCTGGGCTTTCTTTACTTTGAATATTTATGTTAAAAACAAAAATATTTATCAAACATCCACCATTGTGAGTTCTGCTGTCCCGAAGTTCAGGACACAGTGACGGGCCACCCTGGAGCGTGTGGGGCCTGGTGTGGCTGGGCCTTCAGCCCTCCTTCTGGGCAGCGCATCATGAATCCCCGGTGCCGTCTCCCGGAGGAACGGCGGTGCACGGCCCCACACTCACCAACGCTGGCCTGAGGTCGTATTATTGTAATTTCCCATAATGCTTAAATTATTTATCGCAAGTAAATAGCCTGGCTCCTAAGCGCTGTGCTCTAAAATTTTAAAGGATCCATCATACCTCTGCAGGCTGTCTACAAATAAAAAATGCACATTTCAAGTATTTTAAGAAAATGTCAAAAAACATGAAATGTGTCATGAATGTACAATTTTAAATGATTTGCATGTTATCTGTAGAAAAGAGCTATATGTTTGCATGTGACTGTATTACAGTGCCCACAGGCAGATGCAGCACCACACCTCCCTGCAGGTGCTAAGTCGGGGGTCCCCGGGGCCCCCTGGCACCCCGGGAGGTGTCCCTGCAGGCCTGTCCCATGTCACCTCACCTGCCTTCTCCGCTTTCTACGGCGCCCACGGCGGCACGGTCACTCAGGAGACACCAGTCCCCGGGGTTGGCGGCTTTATCTGCAGGACTCAACAGCGCACTCGCTCCTGGCAGGGCAGGTCTTTGCACAACGGCCTGGCCCTGCCTCCAGCGCACATGGGTGAGCAGAGGATGGACACGGCGCGGTCACCAAGGAGACTGAGCCTCTGAGCGGCCGGGCCCCGCCACCTGTGGGGCAGGAGCCTCACTCGCACTCGGGCAGCACAGGTGAGCGCCTCTCTAACTGCAAAGTACAAACGAGCCCGCACGTGGGCCCCAGCGGATCACGGAAAGAGGAAAGCAGGGCTGCCACGGGCGGTGGGCGGAGGCGAGCGCAAGCCCGGAGCCGCCACAGCCGGGGGGACCCTCGCCCCGAGGGCCCGGGCCCAGCCTGCTCCTCCTGCGGCGCCGCCACTAGAAACGGAGGACGCGGGCGGCGCCCAGGTCCCGCGTGGGGGCCGCAGCCGCCCGGCGCGAGCCTCTCCGGAAGCCGGGGAGCCCTGGGAAGCCGTCCCACCGGGGGAACCCCTGCGGGAAAAAGCCGCCCCGCCGCGCCCGCCCCTGCAAGAGCGCGCGGCCCCCACGCCGTCCCCGTGCCCGCACTCACCGTCCTCCTTGTCGTCAAACACCGGCCTCCGCGCGGTGGCCGCCGACATGGACGAGCCCATCCTCTTCTTCCACTTGCTCCACTGAAACAGGGGGCGCGGCTGCGCGCGGACATCGCCCGAGTCCCGGGCCCGGGGCTGGCCAGCAGCGGGCGGCGGCAGGGCAGAGGGCGCGTCGGAGCCGGCGGGGCGCGCGCGGCCGGGGGGCGGCGAGCCCGGGGACGCCGCGGCGCTGCTGCCCCTGCGCTCGGCGCCACTCCTCATCGCCGGGTCTGGGTGCGCGCCGCAGCCGGAACTCGGGGCATGGCCGGCCCGCAGGGCCGGGAGCGGCAGCGGTGGCGGGAGCGCTCTGGGCCGGCAGCGCCCGCCGTGCGCTCTCCTGGGCGGTGGAACCCGCCCCGTAAACTGCGAGCGCTGGGGGCGGGGCGAGGGCGGGGCTTCTGGAAGGGGCGGGGGCGGGGCCGAACGCCGGGGCGGGGCGGGGGCGGAGCTCCTGGAAGGGGTCGAGGCGGAGCTGAGCGCCGGGGCGTGGCAGGTGCGGAGCTTCGGGAAGGGTAGGGGCGGGGCCGAGCCGGGGGCGGGGCAGGGGCGGGGCTAGTGCCTGGAGTGTCGCTAGGGACTGGGTGGCCGCCACCAGTCTAGGGATGGGGGCTGTGGTTCGCCGGGACACGGGGACCACGGCTCAGACTAGACGGCGGGTACGAGAGCGAGGGAGGCAGGGAGCGTCCCCACGGGTATCCTGGGGCCCCGGAGGTCGGCGTCCCTGCCACGGGACGGCTGTCCCCGGCACGGCGGCGGGACCTTCTCGCGGTCTCCGCGGGCCTCCCTCCCCCTGCCTTCTTCGTGAAAACAGCCGGCGCTCGGGCTTCCGCCGCCCAGTGCGGGGAGCCCTAAACTCCAGCCTTCTGCTTTGGGCAGGGTGAGGCCGGGCTGCAGGCCCGGGATGCCGGCGGCGGGAATCTGCCGGGCAGGGCCCGGCTCACGGTCAGGAGGCTGCAGGCTGAGCCCAAGCGCTGCGCCAGAGGGTGGGGTGGGGCAGGGCGGGCCTGGCTGCAAGAGCACACACGCGGGCGCCCGGGGTGGGCGCTAAGCCCTGAGCACGTGCGCCCGCGCTCTCGGGCACCCCCGTGCCATCCTCGCGACCCCCGTCCGGCCTGAGACCGCGTGCCCGAGTCGTCCAGGGTACCCTTGTCCAGATGCGACAGGGGCCTCGGCATTCGGCGTATTTCGGAGGCCTGGGGCGCGGCTTGACCTCCGGGCGCCTCTGCCCCTGCGCAGGGCCAGGTGCGCCCCTGCGCAGAAAGTGCTGGGCGCCTTTGAGTGCCCTGGAGAAGGCGCTGCTCTGCATGGAGCCTCGCTGCCTGCCCCTGGCGCTTGTCACTGAAGAATCGGTTTTTGCTACCGGGCTGTTTGACTTTAGGAAGCCTTTACCTCCTTAAGTTCTGCCCTGTAGCCAGGCCACAAAGACGGGGTCTCCCTCCCCGGTGAAATCCTGGATGGGATTTCCTGCTGCCCTCCCGGAGGATGAGCGGATCCCCAACCTGGCTCCAAGGCCGGTGTCTCCCGCCCCTGTCCCTCCCACCGCGCACAACTGTCTACCCTGTCATTCAGCCACCGTGAGCCCTGCCTCCCCACGGCCTTTGACATTCAGTGTGGCCGCCCGCCCTAACCGCCTGATGCATGAAATGTGAGCACGGGAAGTCTGTGTGGCTTCTGGGCCAACAGGAGCCCCCATCCCTTGGGGACTACAAGGAATGGAACCATGCCCATCCACCTAGGACATGCACCCACCTGGACATGCACCTGCTTAGGACACATGGCATGCATTTCACTACTGAGATTTAGAGGGTATTTTTATGAGCATAACCTAGGTTACCTGACCAACCAGCCACCGCAGCTCTCCGTGCCTGGCTAGCACAAATGCATCGGTCACTAACTTCCAGTGCACAGAGCCGAGTTCCCAGCCCTTGCAGCTACAAAGCTCAGTTCTCTGCTCTCCCTCAAAGTTGCCATTCTCCAGCAGGCACGCAGAAGGCAGTGGGTTCAGCACCTGCCTCAGAGGAAGCCCTTGGTGCCCATCCCAGCAGGAGTGGTGAAGGAGCATTTGGAAGGGGAGGCACGAAGGCAGGGCAGTGCCTGGAACCCTGCGCACCCAGCGCACACATCAGACTCCCCAGGGCTCCTCCCAAAACACGCAGCCTCTAAACATACATCATCACCTCTCCTCCTCTCCCTCTGACCCCTAAAAGTGGCAGAAAAGGAATAAAAGGTATAACATCCCCACCACCACCTAAGAGGGAACAGGAGAAGGGAAAACATGTTAATGGACTTCAGACAGCAGGTAGAAAGGTGACTCTGAAGATTGGAGAGGCTGAGGACCTGCAGGTAACCAGGACCCCAAAAGACGGGAGAATGTGAATACAGCCAGAGCCCAGGATGCCTCCCCGGCCCGGGCAGTTGGGGATGGACAGTCCTCTGGACTGAGGGTCCAAAGGGGCTCTTGACCCAGGGATACCAAGTCCTGCAGAAGACAAGAGTGCAGGGGAGCAGAGGGGTTCATGGGGACATCTGCACACTTAAGTAGGAGACCCTCCAACCTCACGCTTGCTGTGAGCCTCAAACACCAAGCCAGGCACCTGCCCCTCAGTCAGGAAACAGGAAGGATCTGTAGGGAAACAGCAGCTCCCAAAAGAATGCTGGGTCCTAAGATTTGGCCAGTGCAGATCAGCCCTGCAGGGGCCTGTGGGCTCAGGGCACAACTCTTGTACTGTCCAGGTGCAACTCTTGTACTGTCCAGCCATGGCTCAGGGTCCAGGCAAGCACAAGACTGAGTGTTAAGAGATGCACAGTGTAGGCATGAGACAGGAGGGGTCAGGAGCTGCTGTCCCCAAGAGGATGCGAACCCCTGGTGCCTCATGGGAGGTAGCTCTGAAGTTCTAGGGGGATGCTGGGAGGGACTGAGGCTGGGACAGAGCCAGCTGTGGATGGGAAGGGGCAGTGAGGCCAGCAGAGAATTCGTGAGTTCCCCTGTGTGGCCATGCTGCCCGGGAACGTCAACTTCATTAGGGCAGCGACAGTGTCTGCCCCTTCCAATGACAGGAGACCAAGTGACAATGTGACAGATAAATGCATTCAGTGCACTGACGTCTAGCACGCAGGAGCACACAGGAAGGCACATGGCTGGGCAGCACGTGCATGATCATGGGACCACTTTAGCTTGGGTAGTCCGGCATGAATCTCTGAGCAGGTGGCCTTGATGCTGAGGCCAGAGCATGAACAAGTAGCTCAAAGGAGGCCAGGTGTCCGGGTTCCAGCAGCAGGAGCTGGCCCTAAGGTTGAAACGGGCTCGTGCGGGAGGACAGGAGGGTCCATGCTGCAGGACAGCAAGTGTGTGGCCGCAGCATGTGCTGAAGGGCTGGGGGTGGTTTGGGGGACAAGGTGCAGTCCCTGACACCAGGCTTCATGTGCATTTGTCCATAATTCGTCCATAAAGCCACGCCTCCTGAGGGACATGCCTTGGACATGGGTCCTCCATTGCCACATAATTGGCACACAGCTCAGTCACACCGAGATGTGTGCTTCATCTTCTGTCATCATTCTGAAATTAACACATGTGCTCTGCCCACGCCTTTGTTAAGAGTCCTTTTATTAAATCTCCTCAGATCACACAATTCATGTGTGCTGTTTCCTGCTGGAAAACACATCTCAGAACTGACCCCCAAAACAGGAAATGGGCTCCCACAGGACTCTGATGCTGGTGTCCACCTATGCGGAGAATCCACGGACAGCCTCCCTCCCGGGAAATGGGAGACAGACGGCCGTGGCGCCCTCAGATTCAGCCCTGGCAGGGCCTGGGATTGAGGATTCTTGGAAGGCCAGGGCCTTGGAGCCCACGTGTGGGGACACTTGGTTGCTATGGTGACAGTATTGATTCTAAAGGTCATGTGGGCACCTGGTGACTCAGGAAGGAGCACAGTGACGGAGAACATGCAGGACGGGCTGCAGCCGCTAGGAAGGAGCCCTCGCCCCCCACTGCAGTGCGCCGGGGCCGAGCATGAGTTCACTGCTCAGCTCTGCTTAAGGACCCACCACCCCAGCCCCTGCCGCCACCATCATCACGTTGCCTTTTCATCTGTCTGCTCCGCCCTTTTCTTCTTCTATAAGGGCACTTGTCATTGGACTTAGGGCCCACCCTACTCCAGGATGATATCATCTTGAGATCCTTAACTTAGTTACATCTGCAAAGATCCTCTTTCCAAATAAGGTCACATTCACAGGGCCGGCGCGGACATGTCCTTTGGTGGCAAAGGGCCACCATTTAACCCACCACATCCATGGGCAGCATGGATTCACCACACCCTACAGCCCCAAAGTCCCAACCATTACAGCAGCAACTCTAAGTCCAAAATCCCAGCTCAAGAATTTTTTTGAGACAGAGTCTCACTGTGTTGCCCAGACTGGAGTGCAGTGGTGCTATCATGGCTCACTGCAGTCTCAACCTCCCAGGCTCAAGCGATCCTCCCATCTCAGGCTCCTGAGTAGCTGGGACTATAGATCCATGACCCCACCCCGGGCTCACTTTTTTGTGCTTTTGGTAGAGACAAGGATTTCACGTTGTGGCCTAGGCTAATCTCAAACTCTTGGGCTCAAGCAATCCACCCCACTCAGCCTCCTACGGTGCTGGGATTACAGGTGTGAGCCACTGCACCCAGCCTCTCATCTAAATATTTTCAGCTCGAAAGTCTCCAAGACTCGTTGTCTAAATCATGCCTGATTTAGACAATCAGAAATGATGTCCAAGACTCACTGTCTAAATCAGGCATGGGTGAGACCTCGGTTCAATCCATTCTGGGCAAAATTCCCCTTTATCTGTGTAACTGTGAAACTGGAAAATATGCTTCCAAGGTACAGTGATGAGATAGGCATTAGATATACATTCCCATTTCAAAAGGGAGAAATAAGAAGGAATAAATAGAGTCATCAGTCCCAAGTAAGTTCAAATCCAGCAGGGCAAGTTCCATGAGGTTTCAAGGCCTGGCAAGAATTCTTGGTGGCTCAATGCTGCACTATGTAAACTAAAATTAAAACCATAAGCCCCCAACTGATGGGACAGACCCACTCTTGGCCAAGGAAACTCCAGAAAAACCTTAAAACTGAGTTCCAGGCCAGATGCAGTGGCTCACCCGTGTAGTCCCAACATTTTGGGAGGCCAAGGTGAGCGGCTCACTTGAGGTCAGGAGTTCGAGACCAGCCTGGCCAACATGGCAAAACTCCACCTCTACTAAAAATACAAAACTTAGCCAGGCGTGGTGGCACACGCCTGTAATCCCAGCTACTCAGGAAGCTGAGGCACGAGAATCACTCGAACCTGTGAGGTGGAGATTGCCGTGAGCCGAGATCACGCCACTGCACTCCAGCCTGGGCGACAGAGCGAGACTCTGTCTCAAAAAAAAAATTAAAAAAAAATAAAAAACCTGAGTTCCTGGCTATGATGGTGGGATGGGAGGTCAGACAGGTCTCCTGATACCCCCTCCCTTTTACTGTTTAGACACAACAACCAACCAGCATTAATGTTAAGCTCGAGACCATAAGACAAACAGAATGGCTCTTTGTGGCAATAAGATACCGAATTATAAACAGGACCTAAGGTCATGCCGAGTGACGGTTAAGTCACACACTCTACCCTTACAGCAGCTAACAAGCACTGGCCTTGAGATGAGCAACATTAAACGCCGTGGCTGTTTACCATCCACACAGAGGCAGCCTCTAAGGCTAAAAAGGACCCTGCCACACGGGCCACACGACAGACATTTGCCAAGCACCTGCTCCATGCTAGGCACTGCAGCAGACACTGCCGACATAGTGAATGGCCAGGTGGAGCGTGCACCCCTCTCAGTGAGGGAGATGGGCACCCAGTGGATAGCAGGCAAAGAGGGGATGCACCGCGGGCTGTGAGAGCAGGAGTGGACGCCAGTCCTGATGGAGCATGAGGGACACCCCCTCGAGGCAGCCCACAGCAGAGCTGACACCTGAGAGATGGGCAGACGTCAGCCAAAGGGGAGCAGGAGAGCAGCCCTCCAGGCAGAACATGGGTAGAGTCCAAGAGGTGAGCAAGAATGTGATGCTTTAGAAGAAAGGAATGAATGAAAGGCCAGGCTGGTTAAGCTGGAGAGATTGAGGCAGGGAGTGGCAAGAGACGAAGGCTAAGGAGATGACAAGGACCAGGTCAAGAGGCCTCATGAGCTTCGTGGAAGATGCTAGCTCTGGCTTCCTGAAAGGCTGCTGAAGTGGGGGTTGCTTAAGACCCATGCAGTGAACTTTGGCCAATGGAAAACAACTGCTGGGAGGATAAGCCATCTCTCCTTCCTCTTTCCCACAAGAGTTCGCAGGCAGAGTCTCTCTCCTGCCCATGTGAAGGCATCCTACCTGGCCAAGCAGGGCACCCATGGAGCAGCAGCCTGTGTCAGACCTCAGCCAGCCATCAGCCCTCGGCCAGCACCGCGATGCACCACCTTACCTGGGCTCTGCCCTTCTCTGCCCCTCTGCCCTTTTGCATCTACATAAAGGAGGGGCAAATCAATTTCATGTTGAAAGACAATTCATCATTCATAGCAGAACTAATAACACTCTGCCTGATAGCATGTGCAGACGTAAAACTGCACAACTTACAAAGGGCAAAGAGATGATGACACTGCCGAGCTTTTCTGACATTCCCTGAAGTGGTGTTTTACAGCTCAGGTTTGACTGTGACAGACTGAGGGTGGCTATCATGATCCACAGCAATGCCTTTAAAAAGTGGCCCAGCTAACAAGCCAACAGAAGAGATACAACGTAAACTAAAATCGCCAGGAGAAGATGAAAACAACACATAGGACACAAGGAAAATAAAGAGCAGAGTGGTAGAGTTAATCGTTACAGTAAATGTAAATGGACTACGCATTTCAATCAGAAGATAGAGACCATCAGACTGGATACAAATGCAAGACCCTAATATATATATGCTGATTCTAAAAGCTGCATCTTAAATATAAAGATGAATTATAACCTAAACACTAAAAAAGAATTTAAAAGTAAAAAGATGGAAAAAAGATATACCATGTAAATAATAATCATAAGAAAGGTGATGTAGCTATATTTATCAGATAACGTAGACTTCAAGACAAAGAATATTATTAGAGATAAAAAGGAACATTTCAAATGATAAAAGGATCAATTATTTAAGAATACCTAACATGCAGCCATAAAAAAGAATGAGTTTGGCCAGGCCCAGTGGCTCATGCCTGTAATCCCAGCACTTTGGGAGGCCGAGGCGGGCAGATCACCTGAGTTCAGGAGTTCAAGACCAGCCTGACCAACATGGAGAAACCCCATCTCTACTAAAAATACAAAATTAGCCAGCCATGGTGGCACATGTCTGTAATCCCAGCTACTTGGGAGGCTGAGACAGGAGAATCATTTGAACCCAAGAGGCGGAAGTTGCGGTGAGCCGAGATTGCGCCATTGCATTCCAGCCTGGGCAAAAAGAGCGAAATTCCATCTCAAAAAAAAAAAAAAAAAAAAAAAAGGAATAAGTTCATGTCCTTTGCAGGTACATGGATGAAGCTGGAAACCATCATTCTCAGCAAACTAACACAGGAACAGAAAACCAAACACCGCATGTTCTCATTCATAAGTGGAAGCTGAACAATGAGAACACATGGACACAGGGAGGGGAACATCACACACAAAGGCTTGCTGGGGGTTTGGGGGCAAGGGGAGGGACAGCATTAGGACGAATACCTAATGCATGTGGGGCTTAAAACCTAGATGATGGGTTGATAGGAGCAGCAAACCAGCATGGCACGTGTATAGCTGTGTAACAAACCTGCACATTCTACACATGTATCCCAGAACTTAAAGTAAAATAAATAAATAGATAGCACAAAAAAAGAATGCCTGACAATCCCAAATATGTATGCGCCTAATAAGAAGACTTCAAACTATATAAAGCAAAACTCGACAACCAGAGAGAAAAATAGACAAACGCACAGTCATAGTAGTAGAGCTTAACACTTCCATCTCAGGAATTGATAGAACAGGTACACACATACACAATTACTAAGGATATAGAAGTTTGGGCAACACTCTTAAGCAAGTTGACCTGATCGACATCTATAGAACACAATAACCAATAATTGCATATTACACATTATTTTCAAGTGTGCAAGAAATATTAAACAGGATAAGTCATATCCTGAAACAAAATGAAAATTTTCAATAAATCTCAAAGTATTGAAATAATATATAATGTGTTGTCTGAACACTATGAAATTAAGCATCAATTATAAAAGAGAGTCCAACATTTGGAAATTAAACAATAATCCATTATCAAATAATGAATCACAAGGAAATTAAAAAATATTCAAAGGGAATGATTATAAAAACCAAACTAATAAAATGTATGAGATGCAGGTGTTTTAAATGCCTGTATGAGAAAAATAAGAGATGTTAAAAATCAGTTTTCTAAGTTCTGTCTTAAGAAGTCAAAAAAACCATTCCACAATGTATACATATTCTGAAACATCTTGTTGTATGCCATAAGTATATATCATTTTTATTTGCCAATTAAAAAGAAAATAAATTGTAAAAAAAAATTAAAAAAATAAATTACATACCTTAAAAATCACTACTATAAGCCAACGTAGCAAAGATGGGAAGTTATGTTCATGGGAGATGAGAGTAAAGATGAGCTATAAAAAGTTAAAAAAATAAGGCCAGGCACAGTGACTCATGCTTGTCACCTGAGCACTTTGGGAGGCTGAGATGGGGGGATTGCTTGAGCCCAGAAGTCTAAGATCAGCCTAGGCAACATAGTGAGACCCAATCTCTACAAAAAATAAGGATAAAAAAGTTAGCCAGGCGTGGTGGCATGCACCTGTAGTCCCTGCTACTCAGGACGCTGAGGCGGGAGGATCCCTTGAGACTGGGAAGTTGAGGCTACAGTGAACCATGGTCGTACCACTGCACTCCAGCTTGGGCAACAGAGTGAGATCCTGTCTAAAAGATCAGGAAAATCAGCAAAGCAAACCAGTGATCCTTTAAAAAGTCATTAAAATGTATAAAGCCCTAGGATTACAGAATAAGGAGAAAGAGGAATTCGAATATTAGAAATGAAGAAGAGGCTATCACTATAGAGTCTAAAGATACTTAAAAGAGTCCGGGCGCGGTGGCTTACGCCTGTAATCCCAGTAATCAGGGAGGCAAAGGCTGGTGGATCACGAGGTCAAGAGATTGAGACCATCCTGGCCAACATGATGAAACCCCATCTCTAAAACTACAAAAATTAGGAGAATCACTTGAACCTGGGCTGGGAGGCAGAGGTTGCAGTGAGTCAAGATCACGCCACTGCACTCCAGCCTGGTGACAGAGTGAGACTCCATCTCAAAAAAAAAAAGATACTTAAAAGATTAAGAAAGGCATGTTGTGAAAATGTTGTACCAGTACATTATATTTGTAACTCAAATAAAATGGAGAAACTATTTGAAAAATATAATTGATCTATAAGAGAAACTGAATTTGTAATTTAAAACTCCTTCCCAAAGAAAACCGAAGGTACTGAGACAACTGAATATTTATATGAGAACGATAAACCTAGACCCTTACATAAATAACTCAAACTGAATCAGAGGCCTAAGTGTAGGAGCTAACACTATAAAATTTCTAGAAGAAAACACAGGGGAAAATTTCTATGACCTCTAGTTAGGCCAAGAGTTATTATATGTGACACCAAAAGCATGAACGAGGCATAAAATTCATTCATTGGTCTTCACTAAAATTAAAAACTTTGGCACTCAAAAATACACAATTAAGAAAACAGACAAAGGGAAAGATTGGAAATCATATTTCTGGTGTAGGACTTGTACCCAGAACATATAGGACTCTTGGCTGGGCAGATCGCTTGAGCTCAGGCATTCAAGACCAGCCTGGCAACATAGTGATATCTCTACAAAAATTTTTAAAAATTCGCATGGTGTGGTGGCATGTGCCTGTAGTTTGGGAGGCTGAGGTTAGAGGATTGCCTGAGCTCAGGAGGTCAAGGCTACAGTGAGTCAGGATTCCACCACTGCACTCCAATTTGGATGACAGAGTGAGACACTGTCTAAAAAAATAAAAATGAGGCCAAGGCAGGCAGATCAAGAGGTCAAGAGATCAAGACCATCCTGGCCAACATGGTAAAACCCCGTCTCTGCCAAAAATACAAAAATTAGCCGGGCATGGTGGTGTGTGCCTGTAATCCCAGCTACTCGGGAGGCTGAGGCAGGAGAATCGCTTGAACCCAGGAGGCAAAGGTTGCAGTGAGCCGAGATTGCGCCACTGCACTCCAGCCTGTGAGACTCTGTCTCAAAAAAAAAAAAAAAAAAAAAAAAGCTGGGCGCAGTGGCTCACGCCTGTAATCCCAGCACTTTGTTGGGAGGCCAAGGCGGTGGATCACAAGGTCAGGAGTTCCAGACCAGCCTGGCCAATATGGTGAAACCCGGTCTCTACCTAAAATACAAAAATTAGCCGGGAGTGGTGGCAGGCGCCTGTAGTCCCAGCTACTTGGGAGGCTGAGGCAGGAGAATCACTTTAACCCGGGAGGTGGAGGTTGCAGTGAGCCAAGATCGCGCCACTGCACTCCAGCCTGGGCGACAGAGGGAGACTATGTCTCAAAGAAAAAAAAAAAAAAAAAAAAGACAGAGAGAGAGAGAAAGAAAACAATCTAATAAAAAGGTAGGTAAAAGACTTGGAAAGCCAGGCATGGTGGTGTGCGCCTGTAATCCCAGCTACTTAGGAGGCTGAGGCAGGAGAATTGCCTGAACCTGGGAGGCGGAGGTTGCAGTGAGCGGAGATCGTGCCACTGCACTCTAGCCTGGGCAACAGAGTGAGACCTTGTCTCAAAAAAAAAAAAAAAAAGAAAAGAAAAGAAAAATCATTTCACCAAATAAGACATACAAATGGCTACATGGCTAATACACATGTAAAATGTGATAAACATTATGAGTCACTGGGCAAATAAAATTTTTAAAATTGCTTTTAGTTTATTTTTTCTTCTTCCTGCCTACTGTTTCTACCTCTGAAGAAGCAAAGTAAAAATTTAAACCTCCATGAGATACAACTACACACTTATTAGGATTGCCATAATTTAATAAAAAACACAATACCAAGGGTTGGATGTGGCAGAACTGGAGTTCATATTTTGTTAAAGTGATGCAGCTACTTTGTTTTTTGTTTTGTTTTGTTTTGAGATGGAGTTTTTCTCTTGTCGCCCAGGCTGGAGTGCAGTGGCGTGATCTTGGCTCACTGCAACCTCCGTGTCCTAGGTTAAAGCAATTCTCCTGCCTCAGCTTCCCAAGTAGCTGGGATTACAGGCGTTCGTCATCACACTCAGCTAATTTTTGTATTTTTAGTAGAGATGGGGTTTTACCATGTTGGCCAGGCTGGTCTCAAAATCCTGACTTCAGGTGATCCGCCGACCTCGGCCTCCCAAAGTGCTGGGATTACAGGCGTGAGCCACCACGCCCAGTCATGATACAGCTACACTGGAAAACAGTTCATTTATTTTAAATTTAAGCATAATCTTACCATATGACCCAGTAATTTCACTACCAGGAATCTAGCCAAGAAAAATAAAATATATGCCTTAAAGATAGGTGCATGAATATTCATAGCAGCATGATTTCATAGCCCCAAACTGTAGATAGTCCAAATGTCCATCATCTGGTGAACAGATAAACAAATAGTATATCCATACAATAGAATATTATTCAGCAATAAAAAGGAATGAAATACTGATGCCTTCTACTACATGGATGGACCTCAAAATCATTATTCTACATAAAACCAGATGAAAAGATGACATACTGACTCCGTTTACCTAAAATGTGCACCCCATTGTCCAGGCAAACATGTAGAGTCAGTGCTTCCCTAGGGCTGGGGTGAGAGCGGAATGAACTGCAGACAGCTGTGGGAATGCAGGGGCTGAGGGTACTTATCCTAAAGTGGGAGTGTGGGGATGGTATAAATTTACTGTGAGTTGAATAAAAATTGTGGTATTGTGTCTTCACAATGGCTTGTGGCCAAGGGTTTTTTTCCCCTTCCTTTTGTCATCTCTATTGAGGCATAATTTACATAATATAAAATTCATCTATTGCACCTTAGATGGATTTTTTTTTTTTTTTTTGAGATGGAATCTCACACTCTCTCCCAGGCTGGAGTATAATGGCACGATCTCGGCTCACTGCAACCTCCCCCTCCCAGGTTCAAGTGATTCTCCTGCCTCAGCAGTAGCTGGGATTACAGGTGCCTGCCACCACACCCGGCTAATTTTTTGTATTTTTAGTAGAGACAGGGTTTTATTATGTTGGCCAGGCTGGTCTCGAACTCCTGAACTCAAGCCATCCACCCGCCTCAGCCTCCCAAAGTGCTGGGATTATAGGCGTTAGCGACCGTGCTCAGCCCTTAGATGGAATTTTTAAAGAGGTTACAGACCAGAGGGTGAGTGAAGTGGCTCTGTTTACAGGAAGAAGGCACATGTTGGCCTGGGACTAGTTTGGGGACCCTCTGGAGAGTTGGCCTTGGGTCATCTTAGACATTGTCCCATCAGGCTATGTGGAGGGTGATGTGACTCCAGTTGGCTAGTCTCAACATAATTCTACATAAACCACCCCAAAATTAGTAGCATGAACGCCAAGCATTTACCTCTCACTCTGCAGGTGGGCTGGGATTGGCTGGGCTTGGCTGGGATTGGCTGGGCTTGGCTGGGCTTGGCTGGGCTTGGTCAGTCTTGGCTCTGGGCCACAGATGCAGCTCGCATCTATTCTATGGGTGTCTCATTCTTCTGGGACAAGCAGGTCACCATGTGCCTCCCATGAGCATGCAAAGGTGCAAGACAGTAGCTGTGGGAGGACATCCAGAGCCCATCTTGCTGGCATCCCCCCAACATCCCTTTGACCAGTCGGGCCTCACTGTGTTCCATCCCACTCTCCAGTCGGGCCTCTCTGCTCCCTCCCACCTGACACCCCATTGGCCAAACAAACCACATGGCAAGCCAGTCCCAGGATGGTGAGGTGCACTGCGACCACCCCAAGGCCATGGCAGGGTATGGAGATGTCATTTATTGTAAGATGGACAGATAAGCTGGACCAATAATTTACAGATTCCAGCAGAGTGTGGACACCCAGATGCACCAGGACTGTAGGAAATCACAATGGCGGCAACGCCTTGGCCTTCCTGGGGACAGGGAGCCCTATTTCCAAATACAGTCACATTCTGAGGAGCCGGGGGTTAGAACATCAAGTCTGCCCTTGACCTCACACAAGCCAGGCTCCTCCAGGCCCTCTGCTCCACCAGGCCTCAACATGGTGCACGAAGGATTGAACAAACACCAACATCATTTGTAAGAACTCCAGGCTGCATCCCAAGGGTGACCTGGCCCCCAAATGCCTGCCTGAGAAAACTTAAGCTGCCCAAAGGATCTCTTGTTGGCTCCAGCAACCCCTGAGAATAGGGCCCTATGCCCCAGCCTCTGCGGGGGTGGGGCCTCACTTCCATAACCGCAGTCAACAAACCTATTATAGACAGGTCTCCTGTGCACCCACCCCCTTACCACTCTAAGTTTTCACTTCCCCAGCCCTCCTGAGCCCCAGCGGACCCCCACCCCTCACTGTCCCTTTAAAACCCGCAGTCACCGCTGTGCAGATTCAAGCTGAGTCAGGTCACGCTGGACTCTTCCCCATTGCAACAGTTATGAATAATCACAATCTGCCCTCACCAATCTGGCGATGGGCTGTGTTTATCAGCATGAAAGTGGAGGACACATTCAGCCATAGCACCCATCCTGCACACCCCCCACCATCCCCTACCTGCCCCCTCCCCAGCCTGGATTGTGGGATGTTCCTGGATTTTTTTCTTGTTTTAGAATTTTATCATTCACACGTGCAATATGCCATCTAGTTTTTCTTGGCTTTATAAACCTCGTAAAAATGTGCCATACTGTATGAGGTCTCCCGTAACTTTTTTTTTTTTTTCTGGAAATAGCTGTTTCTAAGACTTTTTCTCATTGTTGCGAGCACCTATTGTTCATTCATTTTGAGGCTGTAAGATGCTTCCTTGTCTGGCTTCACTGTGATGTATTTGTGCTTTCTCTTGTCCTGGCCTTTCCAGTGCTTTTGCTTAAATGCATGATCCCGCGGGGCACATTTTGGCACCTGTGTCCTGATGCACGCCGCCATCTGCTTCTCTCCTGGAGTCCAAAGGGGGAATTGTGGGGCTGTTGCACTTGAGAATTCAACCCTGCACAGGAGTCCCCAGATGCTCCCAAGATACTGACGAACACCCTCTCACAGCAGCAGGTTCCGTGGGCTTCACCAGCTCAGCAACACAAGGCAGCTGCTTTGCTGGTGCCAGCTGAGTGAGTGTAAGACTCACTCATCTGAAATACAATCTTGGATCAAATTGCATTTCTCTGACAGCTAGTAAAGTGAAGCATCTTTTATATTTTTATTGGCCATTTATTTCTCCTCTACTGTGAGCTATTGGTTTATATCTTTTTACCTATTACTATAAATATATCTCTATATTTTCCCTATTGAATCATAGGAATGCTGCATACTATCTTTATTGGATTATACAGTCTGGATACTAATCTTCATTGGATATAAGAGTCACCAATATCTTCTCTCAGTTTTTGGCTAACTTTTCTTTATGGTATCTTTCTGATGAACAGGAGTATTTCTAGTATAGTGAACTTACCAATATTTATTTTTATGGTGTTTTTGTACCTTGTTTAAGAAATCCTTTCTTAGCCTAAGAACAGAGTAAAATTCACTGACATTTTCTCCTAAGGATGTGTATAAACTCCTGCACTGGCGCATAGCATACCTGTGGGAAACTACACAGGTAATGGGCATGCATCTCAACCAAATTTCACGCCAGTGTAACTACCAGCACAGGAAGTAAAATGTTGCCAGCATCTGAGAAGCCCTGGAATTACTAAGCCCTTCCCAGGACCATACCACCCAGCTTGGGGAGGAGGCACCCTGATCTGGGAAGCCCTCCTGCCTGACACCCATTTGGGGTCATCTGCAGTAGCCACTCTGTTCTTCCTCTAGTGTCCTGGGGTGGAGGTCGTGGTTCTCTGCTCTCTCCACAAACATGTGCCTGTCTCAGCCCCATTCTCTCTGGCCCAGGGACCGGTTTGGTTCATGCGTCCCTCTCCTGAACACATTTGATCGTTTACTCAATCCCAGAGTGTTCTTACAAAACCAAAAAGAACAGACACCTGGTTCTGTGTCTGTGAAACGCAGGCCCTCTAAAACGCAAAGCCCAGAGCAGGAGGACGTCTATTTCCTGGTCTAAGTGCTGCCCTGCGTCGGACTCACCACCCTTTCATTCTGTGTACTATGATAATTTCCTTTCCTACTGCTTGTCCTTACTGAAATAATGACGTTTTCAGTCGCTTAGTTTTTGTTGGACCTCTTGGGAATTCTTCTTACCCCTTATAATAGGCTTACCGTGTAATTTTCCACCAAATCAATTTCTCCTTGCACAATGCATTCTGGGCCCAAAACCCGGCTCAAGTCTGGAAATGGGCCAGGAATCATGATTGTTACTGAGGCGCTTGCCCTTGGCTTCCTGGTCACCCATCCTTGATATCTCTTAACTGTATGGACTGAATAGTGCCATCACTGGCTGGCTTAAGACTCCATCCCTAGCGTTCTCACTGGCCTAGGCCAACACCAATGTTCACAGACCGTTGCCCACCCTGGCACCTCATCAATGTATTTCCTCCAATAAAGACAGTTCCTTTCCAAGAGATGTGCTGATCTAATTGTGGTAGACAGAATAATGGCCCTCACCGACGTCCATGTCTGAATCCCCAAAACCTGGGTATATGTTAGGTACATGAATTCAAGTTAAATAATTTAAGATAGAAGGTGGGGTGCATGGGGATTGGAGGCTCACAGGCCATGAAATTGGCTTGGGATGGGGTGATGGATGGAGCTAAACCATTTTGCACCCAAGTCTCAAGGCCAGTGTCTTGGTCCATTTTCTGTTGCTATAAAGAATACCTGAGACTGGGTTATGATTTATACAGGAAAGATGTTTACTTGACTCAGTTTTGAAGGCTGGGAAGCCCAAGAGCACGGCAACAGTTTCTGGTGGTGCTTTTGTCCTGCATCATAACACAGAAGGGAAGTGGAAGGGGGAGTGGGACAAAACATGAGAGGTAGCCTCATGTTATAATAACCCAACCTTGTGGCAATTAATGCTGTCCGGACAGAGCGGGAAGCCACTCCCTCCCTCAAGAATTAGCCCAGTCCCTAAAGAGCAGAATTAATTTCTTAATGGCCTAACCACACCTTAAAGAACTCACCTCCCAACACCCCCACACCTGGACCAAATTTCCAACATATGAATTCCAAGGACCCACTCCAACCACAGCGGCTGGGAAAATGGAGGCCAAGAGCTGGGGATGAGTCTGAGTCTCCCTGGGTACCGAGACAAGTTCACCACTTTGGCTCATCTGAGAAATTCATTAACAATTCATTACACACCCCCTCCTGATGGGCCACAGAACACACCCCCAGCTTTTTCATGGCAGCCTGAAGGCTGCAGCTTCTTGTCTTTCCACACCATTCCACATCTTCCTGGCAAAATTCCAGTCCTGGGTTGTGCTCTCAGAAGACCTATATGGGGAAACAGAGGTCATCTTCACTTTGCAGTCTGAACTCTTTTCAAGGAAGAGCAATGTATTTCAGTTGTCACATTGTATGATGATTGGTTTAGCAGGCACAGCAGAGCAGAAATTGAATCAGCTGCCAGGGGCATTTTGAACATCTTCCAAAAAACAATTTTAGGCCATTTTGAAATCTGTAAACTTATGTAGAAATGTGTATTGTCCTTACATTCAAGTTTCTATAAAGTATATTTTACATTTTAAAAAAAGACTGCCTTTCTTTTGATGTTGTTGACAAAAAGAGTCAAGCTCTGTCAAATACTTAAAGAGGTTTATTTCTGAGCTAAATATGAGTGACCATGGCCCAAGGCAGTCTCAAGAGATCCCAAGATGTGCCCAAGGTGGTTGGGTTGCAAGATGGTTTTATACATTTTAGGGGAACATAAGACATCAATCAATGCATGTGAGGTATACATTGGTTTGGTCCAGAAAGGTAGGACAACTGAAAGCGGGATGGGGAGAGATGCAGGAGAGTGAGCTTACAGGTCATAGGTGGATTCAAAGATTTTCTGATTGACAATTGGTTGAAAGAATTATTATCTAAAGACCTGGAATGAATCGACAAGAAGGAGTGTCTGGGTTAAGATAAGGGGTTGTAGAGATCAAGTTCTTATTGGTAGATGAAGTCTCATTGGTGGCTACTGTTAGAAACATCTGATGGTAAATTCTGATGTTTCTGATATGGTTTGGCTGTGTCCCCACCCAAATCTTATGTTGAATTCCCACATGTTGTGGGAGGGACCCGGTGGGAGGTAACTGAATCATGGGGACAAGTCTTTCCCGTGCTGTTCTCATGATAGTGAATAAGTCTCATGAGATCTGATGGTTTTAAACAGAGGAGTTCCCTGGCTGGGCGCAGTGGCTCACACCTGTAATCCCAGCACTTTGAGAATCCAAGACGGGTGGATCACAAGGTCAGGAGATCGAGACCATCCTGGCTAACACAGTGAAACCCCGTCTCTACTAAAAAATACAAAAAATTAGCCAGGCGTGGTGGCGGGTACCTGTAGTCCCAGCTACTCGGGAGGCTGAGGCAGGAGAATGCCGTGAACCCAGGAGGCGGAGCTTCCAGTGAGCCGAGATCACACCACTGCACTCCAGCCTGGGTGACAGAGCAAGAGTCCGTCTTAAAAAAAAAAAAAAAAAAAAAAAAAAAAAAGGGAGTTCCCTGCACAAGTTCTTGCCTGCTGCCATCCGGGTAAGACGCAACTTGCTCCTTCTTGCCTTCTGCCATGATTGTGAGGCTTCCCCAGCCAGGTGGAACTTAAGTCCAATGAAACCTCTTTCTTTTGTAAATCACCCAGTCTTTAGTATGTCTTTTTTTTTTTTTTTTAAGACAGTCTCGCTCTGTTGCCCAGGCTGGAGTGCAGTGGCACGATCTCAACTTACTGCAAGCTCTGCCTTCCGGGTTCATACCATTCTCCTGCCTCAGCCTCCTGAGTAGCTGGGACTACAGGAGTCTGCCACCACGCCTGGCAAATTTTTTTTATTTTTAGTAGAGATGGGGTTTCACCATGTTAGCCAGGATGGTATCGATCTCCTGACCTCGTGATCTTACCGCCTTGGCTTCCCAAAGTGCTAGGATTACAGGCATGAGCCACCACGCTCGGCCGGTATGTCTTTATCAGCAGCGTGAAAATGGACTAACATGGTTTCCTATGTAGACATTTAAAGGGTGCTAGACTCTCAGTTCATCTCTTCAGGATTAGGAAGTCCTGGAAGGGTAAAGATCCAGTTATGTTAGATTCTATCCAGATACAAATCTCCGCCCCACAAAAGACAGCTTTGCAGGGCCATTTCAAGATATGGAAAATAAACAAATTTGGGGGTAATTATCTTGATTTCCGTCTTTATCTGCCATGTGATACTACGCCAGAGTCAGTTGGAGTTGGTATCTTACTGCTACAGAGTCTGTTCTGTCAGTCTGAAGACCTCTATTTTATTTTTGAGACACAGTTTCACCCTGCCACCAGGCTGGAGAGCAGTGGTGCGATGTCGGCTCTCTACAACCTCCACCTGCTGGGTTCAAGTAATTCTTGTGCCTCAGACTCCCAAGTGGCTGGAATTATGGGTGCACGCCTGGCTAATTTTTCTATTATTAGTAGTGATGGGGTTTCCCCATGTTGGCCAGCTAGTCTCGATCTCTTGATCTCAAGTGATCTGCCTGCCTTGGCCTCCCCAAGTGCTGGGATTACAGGCGTGAGCCACCTCGCCCGGCCAAGATCTCTATTTTAATGTTAATGCTGGTGAGTTTGTCTAACCCCAAAAGGAGAGGCGTATCATGAGGCATGCCCAGTCCTCCGCTGCTGGTCACGGTCTGAACCAGGAGGCGCGCCCAGTCCTCCGCTGCTGGTCACCGTCTGAACCAGGAGGCGCGCCCAGTCCTCCACTGCTGGTCATGGTCTGAAGTAGTTTTCAGGGTTCTTTGGAATCCCCTTGACCGAGAAGAGGGGTCCATTCAGTTGGTTGGGGGACTTTGAATTTTGTTTTTGGTTTACAATGTAGAAGAATATTAATTATTGGAAAAACATCACACATAACTTATGGCAGCTTCACAATAAGGTATTACATAAAAAAACTAAAGCAGATTAAAACTGTTTTATTTCCTGTATTGGAAAATATTACTTTCTCTGGGCAAGATGGTATTGCAAGTTCAAGCTTAGAGGCTGATATGGTTTGGCTGTGTCTCCGCTCAAATCTCATCTTGAATTCTCACATGCTGTGGGAGGGACCCGGTGGGAGGTAACTGAATCATGGGGGCAGGTCTTTCTGAGGCCGTTCTTGTGATAGTGAATATGTCTCACGAAATCTGATGATTTTAAAAAGTGGAGTTCCCCTGCACAAGCTTTCTCTTCTTTTGCCTGCTGCCCTCCATGTAAGATGTGACTTGCTCCTCCTTACCTTCCACCATGATTGTGAGGCCTCCCCAGCCATGTGGAACTTTAACTCCATTAAACCTCTTTTCTTCCCAGTCTTGGGTATATCTTTATCAGCAGCATGAAAACAAACTAATACAGAGGCCCTCCCACAATTCTCCCCACCCATGGCTACAATAGGTAATTTTTATTTAAAAAAAAAATTTTTTTTGAGACAGGGTCTTGCTCTGTCACCCAGGCTAGAGTGCAGTGGCATGCTCTCGGCTCACTGCAATCTTTGCTTACCAGGTTCAAGCAATTCTCCTGCCTCAGCCTCCCGAGTACCTGGAACTACAGGTATGCACCACCACGCCTGGATAATTTTTGTATTTTTAGTGGAGATGGGGGTTTTACCATGTTGGTCAGGCTGGTCTCAAACTTCTGACCTTAGGTGATCCGCCCACCTCAGCCTCCCAAAGTGCTGGGATTACAGGTGTGAGCCACCATGCTTGGCCTATAATAGGTAATTTTTAAAACAAAAATTTAAAAACCAGCAACACTTCATAGACCAAAAATGAATCAGAAACACATAGCAGCTCACAGGACCCAGACTTTGGGCCTGTGGGGGCTCTGGGCCCAGAAAGAGGGAAAGGTGCTTGGGAAGGCTGTCCCTGAAGAGTGAGGGGCAGAAAGTGCCTGAGAGTAGTGGAGAACAGCCAAGAACATCGCTGAAAACCAGGGCTGGAATAAGTCTCTTGCCTCTGTAACTGCCCTGTGGGTTCACCTTGCCTGCTGCCTAGACAGAGCCAATTTACCAAGACAGGGGAATTGCAATGGAGAAAGAGTAATTAACGCAGAGCCGGCTGTGCAGGAGACCAGAGTTTTACTATTATTACTCAATCAGTCTCCCTGCGCATTCTGGGATCAGAGTTTTTAAAGATAATTTGGAGGGTGGGGCTTTGGGACATGAGGAGTGCTGATTGGTCAGGTTGGAGATGGAATCATAGGGGGTTGAAGTGAGGTCTCCTTGCTGTTTTCTACTCCTTGGTGGGTGCCAGAACTGCTGGAGCCAGATTACAGGTCTGGGTGGTGTCAGCTGATCCATGGAGTGCAGGGTTTGCAAAATGTCTCAAGCTCTGATCTTGGGTTTTACAATAGTGATGTTATACCCAGGAGCAATTTGGGGAGGTTTAGACTCTTGGAGCCAGAGGCTGCAGGACCCCTAACCTATAATTTCTAATATTGTACCTAATTTGTTAGTCCTGCAAAGGTAGACTGGTCCCTGGGCAAGAAGAGGGTGTTTTCGGGAAAGGGCCATTATCCATTTTGTTTCAGAGTCAAACAATGAACTGAGTTCCCTCCCAAGGTTAGTTTCGCCTATGCCCAGGAATGAACAAGAACAGCTTAAAAGTTAGAAGCAAGATGGAGTTGGTTAGGTCTGATCTCTTTCACTGTCATAATTTCCTCAGTTATAATTTTGCAAAAGCGGTTTCACTTCCATGAAAGGAATGTGAAAAAACATAAAACTTCTGCAGCGATATCTGGGGATGGAGACCAGGACAGCCCTCGGCCCAGCCTCTTGCTGGCTCCAGGACTGGATCTACAGTTCCCAATGGCAAGGCCAGGCAAGCACCCAAGCATGACCCCAAAAGGCTGGATGGTCAGTGAATACTCAGGGAAACAGAACATAAGCCCCCTCTGCAGAAGCCTGCAAGCCTAGATTTCAAAACACAGGACTCCAAGAAGACAGGTAACAGTATCAGCCATCAACTGGTATATTCAGCCCAGGGGAGATGAAAACAATAAAGCACAGTTTAAAATAAATGTGTCTAGCCCGGGCAGTGGCTCAGGCCTGGCAGTGGCTCACGCCTGTAATCTCAGCACTTTGGGAGGCTAAGGCAGGTGGATGGCTTGAGCTCAGGAGTTCGAGACCAGCCTGGGCAACATGGTAAAACCCAGTCTCTACAAAAAATACAAAAACTAGCCTAGCGTGGCGGCACATGCCTGTAGTCTCAGCTACTTGAGGGGTTCAGGTGGGAGGATTGCTTGAATCTGGGAGGCAAAGGCTGCAGTGAGCCGAGATCACACCACTGAACTCCAGCCTAGGTGACACACTGAGACCCTGTCTCAAAAAATCAATAAAATAAATAAATAGATATGTTTGGGATTCTCATGGTAGATAAAGAAAGAAAACAGCCATGAACATTAAAAACAGATTATAAAACAAAAACTGGAAGAAATAAGAATAGACACAAAAAAGAAAATTAGAAATAGAGACCAATGCGGTTTTATTTAAAAACTCAATAGATTAAACAAACTAACTGGACGGAGACAGAGCTAGTAAACTGGAAGATCATAAACCCAGAACACAGAGACCAACACTGGGAAGCGCAGTTTGAGAGATGGAGAAGACACTGAATGGGTGCAACCTACTCCCTTTTACGAGATCCAGAACAAGAATTCTGTCAGGGTGCAGAGGTGCCACGGGAGGACAGATGGCCGGGAAGGGCTGGGAACTGAAACTTTGCTATCTCAGGTGAGAAGACACGGCCAGAGCCAGGCAACACAGCCAAACCAACCCATACTCAGAAATACTACGGCGAAATTTCAGAACAAAGACATGAAAAGAGAAGACAGATTTCCTTCATGGAAGTGGCAATGCCACGGGCAGCAAACTTCTCGGCAGGGTAGCAGCAGTCGCTGCCCCAGAGGAAGGTCCTAAAACCACGACAGGAAGTGACTCAACAAGGAACGTGGCACCAGCTCCACAGCCACTCAATAATCAGATCAACACGAACACTTCATTCGTTCCTACGTTGGGAGGCTCACCCAAGAATACTTGCCAGAAGGCTACCAATGGATACAATCTGGCTGGGCAAAAACTGAGCACAGAAAAGGGCAAAACATGCTCGTACATACAATTAACTACTGACTACAAAAATTAATTTAGCATGAAAAATGTGAAACAAAAACCTGAGGCAACAATAACAAGCAAGAGGGAATACGCTCAAATGGTTAGTAAATGTTTTATTTGTGAAAAGAGATACTGGAATGCTGAACCTTGTTAGAAATAGCATCGTGCTGAAATCTTCCATCCCTTTCGCCGCTCACGGCACCACCCATGCCACTCCCCATTCTCTCCTTGCTCTGCGCGGGTGGTTGGCCTCCCCACGCTCCTGGGAAGTTACTGGTTGTGCTTTCAGCTTCCTGATTGGTAGATAGTTCGGTATGTACGAAAACTTTTTTTTTGAGACAGGGTCTCGCTGTCACCCAGGCTGACATTCAGTGGCACAATCATAGCTCATTGCAGCCTGAAAATCCTAGGTTCAAGCGATCCTCTTGCCTCAGCCTCCCACACAGCTGGAACTACAGGTGTGTGCCACCACACCCAGCATTTTTTTTTATTTTTAATTTTTGTAGAGACTGGGTTGCCCAGGCTGGTCTCCAACTCCTGGCCTCAAGCGATCTTCCCACCCTGGCCTCCCAAAGTGCTGGGATTACAGGCGTGAGCCATCGTGTCCGGCCTAAAAACATCTCTTACTGTGATCTTTTCACAAAAAAAAAACGTAACTCCCCTCAAAGTGGATAGTCATTTCTCCATATAATTCTGTCGTTTCCTTAAAAAAGTGAAATCAGGCCGCGCGCGGTGGCTCATGCCCGTAATCCCAGCACTTTGGGACGCCGAGGCAGGCGGCGCACGAGGTCAGGAGATCGAGACCAGCCTGGCCAACATGATGAAACCCCGTCTCTACTAAACATACAAAAATTAGCTGGACGTGGTGGCGCGCGCCTGTAGTCCCAGCTGCTGGGGAGGCTGAGGCAGGAGAACTGCTTGAACCCGGGAGGCGGAGGTTGCAGTGAGCCGAGATCACGCTACTGCACTCCAGCCTGGGAGACAAAGCAAGACTCCACCTCAAAAAAAAAAAAAAAAAAAAAAAGTGAAATCATGGCTGACTCCAGCTAAACTGTCCGGGTTTCAAGAGTGTTTCTGGGTGGGATAGAGGGTGCTACTTTTCATTAACAGTTGGATCCTGGAATGAAGATGCACGGGACTCCAGGGTTCCACATGACCACGCCAGCACCTCCCCTCCCGCCCGGTGTCATTTCATCTTCTTCCAAATTCTCAAAACCCTTCCTCACGACACTCACTGCGTTTCCTCGCCCCCCTCACTCCTCCGTCCACTGCAGGAGACTCAGCAGAGGCAGCCTTACTTCTCCAAAGAGGACGGTCTGAGTCTGCGTTCCCCTGGGAGCAAGCTCTGAGGCAATATTTGGGGACAAGCAGCTCATGTGAGAAGTGGCTCCAGGAAGCCCCAGGGTAGAAGCGGGGAGTGAGCTCAGCGGGAAGGGCCGGCAGCGAGGGCGGCTCCAAAGGTGGTGCCTCAGCATCAATTCTTTTCTGCTCGGCTGTCCTCGAGCAGCCCCGCCCGCCCCGGGCCCTCCGGCTCCCCAGACGGCACTCAGCATCCCGCTGTCTTCCTTCCCCTCTGTGCCAGGCTGGTCGCCCCTCCAGACCCTCTCGGTCCCTACTTGCCCGTCGGCCACCGCCCCTTCAAGGCCGCTGGCGCGGAAAAACGGATGCTGCCGTTGGCCGCGTGCGTGCGCAGGCGCACCACACACCCTGCCGCCCCCCCCCCCCCCCCCCCCCGCGCAGGCGCACCACAACCCCCTCACCGCAAGCGCACCCCCGCCCCCGCGCAGGCGCACCACAACCCGCCCCCTCCCGGGCAGGCGCACCACACCCCGACTCCCTGCCGCGCAGGGGCACCCACACCCCGCCCCCGCACGCAGGCACTAGCCCCCACAACACGCACAACCCCGCGCGCAGGCGCACCACAGACTCGCGCGCAGCGTGGCGCCTGCGGGTTTCCGTACCGGCGTCTCCATGGCGACCGCGTTGGCTGGGTGGCCTCCATTGTCGGGCTCTTGCTGTCAGCGGCGGGGCTCGCAAGCGCTCCAGTGGGCGGGGGCGCGGCAGGTGAGACGCGGCGGGTACGGCCAGCTCACTGAGCCCTCGAGGCGGGCGGCGGCAGGAAGGTGGTGCCTCGGCCCCTCGTGCCCTGTCGCCTAGCTCCAGCCGGGATGCTGACGGCAAAGGCTACACTCCTCAGGCCTGGAATGTGAGGCCCAGAGCGTCGGATCCAACTCAGCCTCGCCCGGATGGGGAAACCGAGGCAGGGAGCGGGGGTGGGCGTGCGTGGGGATCCCTTGAAGGCAGCCTCGGAAACCCCACGGAGCCTGCGCTGCCTGCGCCCCGTGTAAGTCCAGGCTGTTGTTTCACTTCTGGTTTTAAGATACTTTCCCTGTTGTGAGGTTTGAAGCCTCCCCTCCTCTGTTTTTAGTTCCGTGATTCGGAGAAAACAAGTGAACTGACCGTGAAAAAGCCCGCAGGCTTGCATGGAATGCAGGCCGCCTGGGGTCGAACCCTGCTGGGTCCCAGTGTCGCCTCTACCCCCCAATTAACTGCGCCCCGGAGCAGTTCCCTAACTGATCTACGCCTCATATGCCAATCACTGGGCTGTTGAGTGACTTGAATTAGATGAGCTGATGCGTTCCAACGCTGATTCTTATTGCCGAATAAATTGTTTGGAAATTGCAGGTGGAAGCGTACCTCGCTGAATGAGGTTTCGGTGAACAATACTTCTGAGTAAAAGTGTTGCTGGACAACGAAAATTCGAGATTAATTTAACAGGTTTTTCCCCGGCGCTTAACTGGGTGTTAGCCAGACTTAGTTCTGGTCACTGGGTCAAAATGGCAAACAAAAGACAGGCTTCCTGGCCTCAAGAAACTAAAAACATAGTTCCAATGGCACAGAGCCACACCAGACGTAAGAAACAGTGCGGCACTATTCACAATAGCAAAGACTTGGAACCAACCCACATGTCCAACAATGATAGACTGGATTAAGAAAATGTGGCACATATACACCATGGAATACTATGCAGCCATAAAAAATGATGAGTTCATGTCCTTTGTAGGGACATGGATGAAATTGGAAATCATCATTCTCAGTAAACTATCGCAAGGACGAAAAACCAAACACCGCATGTTCTCACTCATAGATGGGAATTGAACAATGAGAACACATGGACACAGGAAGGGGAACAGCACACTCTGGGGACTGTTGTGGGGTGGGGGAGGGGGGAGGGATAGCATTAGGAGATATACCTAATGCTAAATGACGAGTTGGTGGGTGCAGCGCACCAGCATGGCACATGTATACATATGTAACTAACCTGCACATTGTGCACATGTACTCTAAAACTTGAAGTATAATAATAAGAAAAAAAAAAGTGAAAAAAAAAAAAAACAGTGCAAACTTCCACCCGCCCCCAGTCATTTCATGGAAGCGTTGCAGTTGATTTACAGGCTTTGAAATGTTCTGATCTGTTTACATCCCTAAAATGATCATTGCTATTGTGTGCCTTTGCGTTTTCCAGGAGTTAAATCTTGGAACTCCATTGTACAAAGTGAAAGCAGAATTTTAATCTGAACCTCTTTGTATTCCTTTTTTTTTTTTTTACATGTTTAAAAGTCAAATTTTTGCTACTGCTTAGGAAAAATGATAGCTTTTAAAGCAAGTTAAATTACTGTAGATCTGCCACACAGCTATTCTGTTTTGCCTCGGTATAATTAGTTGTTTCTACGTTTCCCTTTCCTGTGTCTCCAGGTGACTCCAGACCAAGGAGGATGAGCTGCTGTCCCTGGAAGAGAACGGATGGAGGGAAGCAGCTCCTACAAAGTTCCCTCTGTGGCTGCTACTGATCTGGAGGAGGGTGCTGGTCAGACTAGGAGCTTGCCTGCCACCCCCTCCAAAGATGTTCACAAGGGTGTTGGAGGCATCATCTTTTCCTCCTCACTGATTTTAGACTTGAGTGAAAGTGGTCTGTGCCGTTTGGAGGAGGTCTTTAGAATCCCCAGCCTTCAAGTAAGTGGGGCTGCTCCTCAGGCTGTGTGCCCACAGGTCCACTGTAGACAGAAATGGGAATCTACCCCTGGGCTTTATTTGTAGGCTTCTTTCTCTTTGGAAGTGATGAATTCTAAAATGAAATAGAGGAAAGGTTAACTCATAGTTTCCTATGCCAATCACAACAAAATGGGAAATTCGTGATGGGGACCAACCAATGGAAATAGTACATCTATTTAGACGAAGGTGTCTGTTCTCTTCCTTGCAGTTCATCTCTCAAAACCTGTGGTAGAAACTACTGCCAAACACCCTTGGTCTCTTAATTAAAACACAAAACCTTAAAGAAAATCAGGCAACATGAGCAGTTAAAAACTTTGTTCTCACCCATGATTTTGCTCATGTTACACACTGGTTTTACTTTGTGCCCAGCCCTTCTCCTGGTCAGTCCGCAGTAGATGCTGTCTTGTTCATGCGATTTCTAGAAAAAGCTTCTGTGAGGGCACAGCTTTGATGTTAGACAGTTGAGGGTCCCCCTGCGGCACTTGTCCCTGCTGGGACTCGCGGAATTTCCTTAAACCTCATTTGGTTTAATCGGGAAGGTCGGAATGATCATCTTTTCACATCATTTATTGTGAAAATGAATAACGTGAACGTTCAGTGTCTGGAACATAGTTATGATATTGATTGACTTTCTTTTTGTATTTTTATTAGAGATGGGGTTTCACCATGTTGCCCAGGCTGGTCTTGAACGCCTGAGATCAGGTGATCTGCCTGTCTCAGCCTCCCAAAGTGCTGGAATTACAGGTGTAAGCCACCGCACCTGGCCAGATTGACATTTTTGAGTGCTTTTACAAGAGCTACATATTTAGATTTTTAGTGGCTGCTTAAGTTAAAAACTCTACATTTGCCTTGTCTTTGCTGTCAGGGCAGCGCTGGTCTTGCTCTTTCTTTCCTTCCTGCTGACATCTAGGATGAGGCACTGGTCACAGGGACCTGCCTTGTCCTGGCTCCTGTTACACAGGTGTCACTTTTAATGAACAGATACCCTCAGCCCTGAATAAGGGATCCAGCAGAGCCCTGAGGTTTCTGTTACCTTTATGCATAAAGGGAGAAAGAGGAAATTCCAGAGGTCTTCAGGCTTAATGAAGAAACTTGGTAACTGTTTATACCTTTCAGAAGACCAATGTCAGTATAAATTTTATTACCATGGCATCAAGTCTTTAAATGAGGTCATCAGAGTGGTAGACTTTCTGCAGCTGTGGCTGCAGTCTCTGAAGTCATAAACAGCACTTCCAGAGATCCCCCATCCTCACATGAGGCTCCCAGGACCTAATAGGAAAGATGGAACTTGTATTGTGACATACCCAACTCACTGTTCACCACATGAGAAACAAACTTACCCATCCAAACCCAAAGAATGGACTCAGAGAACAGTGGAAGAAAGACTTTTTAATGACGGTCTTGCAAGATTGGGTGTCTGGTGGGCAGGCACACCCAGCAGGGTTACAACAAGCCATTTATCCCCTAGTGCGCAGGTCCCGCCCCAGTTCCTCATAGGCTGAGTGCTGTGGGGGTCACAGTCTTCCTGGACGTTGCCTATTGGTTGCTGGGCAGGGGCTGTAGGTATTTTCTTTAGGGTTGTCCTGCTTTATTTTGTCGTGGCCCACAATGCATTGCAATCCCAGTCAGCTCAGGGGCTCTTCAAGTATTTCACTTATGACCTAAGTAGCTGGGCAGGCTGATAAGAGCAGACAAAATGAGCTATTTTGCAGGCTAGTAAACTTTCATCTTAGACTAATCTTCTTTGGTTTGGGTGAGGGCAACTAAGGCATGGGGAATGGCCAGCAAGCAGGCATTGGCTATCCAAGTAGGGGCCTAGTACATCCTGTTTTCTGTAGTTTGCTGACCTAAGCCCATTCAAGGCACTTTGTCTTGGAAATGGACCACTGTATATATTATTTCCTTCAACCATAACCAGCTCCAAGTCACAGGTGGTGCCTGCATTTCCAGAGGTGCTGGGGAGGAAGAAGAGTGTTATCTTTCTGAGATTCCTTTTACTGGCATTGAGAACGACGTGGTTTCAAAGCTGAGCACTGGAATCAGCTTGCCCTGGGCGGGAAAGAACAGGACCAAGAAGCGTAAAACCACTCCTGCAGAGGCCCGAGAAAGGCAGCATGTGGAAGCATGCACATGCCTGTATGTGGGGGGTGCACACCCATGTACGTGGGGGCACACACTGTGACCTGTGATTGCCAGGATGCTTTCTGGAGACCGAGCCAGCTGCCAGCAAGCAGTGACTCTGGCAATCTCCTAACAGAGATAAGACAGTGTTTCCAATGCCTTTCTGAAGAGTGTGATTTTTCCAGTCAATGTTTCTCCAGTTGGAGTCTGTCAGTGATTTGGATCAGGGACACGGTGTTGAAGGTGGAATGGGGAGGCACGTGGCGCTCTGTGCAATGTGCAGTGTGTGTTTTATAGAGAAGGCAATGTAATCACAACAGCCAATCCACGCGCTGTTCTTTAGTGCTGCCCACATTGCCCCATCTCACAGATGAGGACACTGGAGCACAGAGAGGTTCAGGAACTTGCTCAAGGTCACACAGCCAGTAGATTTTGAAACCTAGATGTGGATCCAGGCAGTCTGGCTTCGAGATCATCGTTCCGAACATCTGTTTCTCCTCCCTCAGTAAATACAGATACGGATGTAAATATGTATAATGATGTGAGTATAAACAAGTAGCAGCATTAATGACGGTATTGTAAAAATTAGCTATGATCCTCCCACACTGTGACTGTAAAATTATATATATGTTATATGCATTTTACACAGCTAAAATCAGTGTGTGTACATTTCATCTTCCACCTTCCCTTATTTATAATGACTTGAAAACACCGCTGAGTTGATGTGTCAATCTGCTTCTGAAATGATGCTTGCTGAGGTTATTTTTGTTTGCTGCTGATCGTAGAGAACACCATAGCAGACATCTCTGTCCCTGAGTTGGGCTGAGCCCCCCAGACCAGACATGGCTCTGGCTATTTGCTCAATAAGCAGGCAATTTCGGGGACTGCCGAGGGCCAGGTGCCGTGGAAGGTACTGGAGAAAGGGCCGAGACACTGAGTGTGGGGCCCTGGGATTCAGACCATGTCAAAGGCTTTGGGATACAAACAGTGGTGTGCTCGGTCAGCAACAGAGTGCCGGCTCTTCAGGAAGTCAGTTCCCGGTCCGAAGGCCGCTGGAAGGAGTCCTGGTTCTTTTCTTTCTGATTCTTTTGTCTACTGTTTACATCTTTTAAGGGTAAGAGATTGGGTTTTTGTTTTTTAACTTACTATATATGGTTCTGGTTGTTAGTAGTTCTTTTGGAAATAGATTTTGGATATATCATGTTTTAAAAATTAGTTGGTTGACAAAACATTCTCTGATTCTCTTTTCCATGGAAGCAATTGCATCTGCAAAGGAATGCCCTGTGTGTGATTCCTCAAGATTTCTTTCAGTTGCTGCCAAACCTGACTTGGCTGGACCTCCGGTACAATAGAATTAAGGTGCTTCCTTCTGGGATTGGAGCTCACAAGTAAGTTGTTTATGTTTCCAGATTTTAAAAATCATCTTTTAAGCGCACGAATACCTGTTCTTTCGCTCCTTGTCCTTTACTCTTGATTGAATTTTTACCTCGGAATAGAAACATTTAATAGTATTTTTAAAGCCAGCTAAGAGGTGCGACAGCTGAATGTACCCAACACAGAACTATAACTTGGGATATTTGGTGCCACAGAGAATGCTGTTGCCACAGTGTCTTTTTGCTGGACGGCCAGTGTGATTTTTGTCACAGCCGATTCCAGCTCTGACTCTCCTTGTGTGAAGCTGCCTAAAAATCAGAAGTACCTCTGATGAGTTAAACCAGCAACTTTGGCCAGGTGCGGTGGCTCACGCGTGTAATCCCAGAAATTTGGGAGGCCGAGGTGGGCAGATCACCTGAGGTCAGGAGTTTGAGACCAGCCTGGCCAACATGGCAAAACCCCGTCTCTAATAAAAATATAAAAATTAGCCAGGCGTGGTGATGGATGCCTGTAATCCCAGCTCCTCGGGAGGTTGAGGCAGGAGAATTGCTTGACCCCAGGAGGCGGAGGTTGCAGTGAGCTGAGATCACACCACTGCACTCCAGTCTGGGTGACAGAGTAAGAGTCCATCTCAAAAAAAATAAATAAAAAATAAACCAGCTCCTTTGCTCCTGAGGGCTCCTGTGTAACCCACATTGGTTCTTGGCAAATAATGAGAAATTCTTCTCACTTTGGAAAACTGGGAGCACCCAGCCAAGTTCCAGGTGTCCTGCCCATTCCCACCACTTACCTTCCAGGGGTTTCCTTGCATTCCCACTTGTGGGGTGTAATCCTGCCCATGGTGGAAATGTCACACCTCCTTTCCCCTCCTCAGCCTGGCCCTTCCCCAGCAGCCAGGACTCTACTCTCACTATGGAGATGTCCTCCTTTCCTGAGCCCTGTGCTTCTGTGCCCACATCCCCGGCACCATGGCTTTTTCACCTTCTGAAGCCATGATCGCCCTTAACTCTTTTTCTTTTCTTTTCTTTTCTTTTTTTTTTTTTTGAGACGGAGTCTTGCTCTGTCTCCCAGGCTGGAGTGCAGTGGCGTGATCTCGGCTCACTGCAACCTCCACCTCCTGGTTTCAAGCGATCCTCCTGCCTCAGCCTCCCAAGGAACTGGAATTACAGGTGCCCGCCACCATGCCTGGCTAATTTTTGCATTTTTAGTAGAAACGCGTTTTGCCATGTTGGCCAGGCTGGTCTCAAACTCCTGACCTCAAGTGATCCGCCTGCCTCAGCCTCCCAAAGTGCTAGGATGACAGGCATGAGCCCCCGCGCCCGGCTACCCAAACCTCTTTTGACCAGTGCTTCAGCCCCTCCTCTGATATGAGTGCATCTGGGCACAGCCCTGAGGTGGGCATGTGCCTGGCAGGCGCAGGCTGGCAGGGAGGCCTGTGTGGTAGGGGAAGTCTCTAAAGAGGGGCATTGGGGCTCAGAGGTCAGGGCCTCATTGTGGATTTTATTTTAGAAGGGAAGTCACAGGAGGGTTTGAGTAGAGAGGGTGGCGTCAGACTTGGCTTGTAGTCACTCTGTGAGGAGGGGAGCTCCAGGGCAAGGGTGGGGCGGGTCACCAGCTGGGGCCACGGCAGCAGCCCATGCATGAGGGGCAGCCTGGGCGTGGCTGGCCACAGCAGGGCCTTGGTGGGACTTCAGAGCTGGTGGGATGCGGGTGGGTGTGGGGCCACAAGAAGAAGAGGCATATCCAGGGCGCCCCCAGTTCCTACCTGAGGAATAGTGTCTCCCAAAAGCCATGGTGGCCTCCGTGGGACAGTAGAATAGAGGCTTGTAGGAGGCCCTTCGCTTGCCTTGAACTCACTGGTTTTAAAATGTTTTATAAGAAGTCAGTGTATTTTGCCACACGTAATGGGAGAGAACCATGCATCACTCGCCCTTCAGGTTCTGCGAGGAAGCTGCTTGTCTAATGGCAGGTGGTGTCCGGAGCAGGTGGACACACACCCGGTGCATCTCCATGGGGCTCGTACGGACTGTGGGGTCTGCAGGGCAGATCACAGATGGACCTCGAGGAGAAGAGTGTTCCGGAGCTCAGCTGGTACATCTGCTGAGCCCGGCCAGCCGCTTGTGTTTTGGGGGCTGCGTGGGAGCCAGGTGCTCTCTGGGCAGTTGCCCACCCTGTCCTCGCGACCTCAGGAGGCTTCCAAGCCTGAGGCTGAGAGTGCTTTGGGAAGGATTTCTTCTTCACACGATCATCATCTTCTAGGTTTAGAATCACTGGGTGCTCTTTTGTCCACAAATTGTTTTAGCCTTACACAGTTCTGGAGAGTAAGTGCTACTTAGAGGATGTAAATGAACTAACGCCTGTTCCCATAACTACTTGTGTTTTCCTAAAATAAGTATACAGTCCTCAAAATTTGAAATTCTTTGATTTTGCCAGTCAAAGCTGGCTGCCTATGTTTTTGAAGATATACTTTTATTTGTGATTTGTAACCCATGATAACATTCAAATTAGATCAGCTACAGAGCTGAGACATATTACTTGGAAATGCAAAGTGATTATGGGCTTATTAAAGCCTTAAACCTCTCAAAACATAATTAAAACAGTGACGGTGTTAGCATGCTCCATTCTCAGTGTCCTGGATGTGTCAGCTTGCTAGCAGAGAGAAGATGTAGGAAGCATGGATCAGTTCATTTACCTCCTTAGGCAAACAAGTCCAACTCAATATTTACGTTTATGTATTCATTTTAAAATCAATGAAACGAATCAACGGGTAAGCTTTGAATTATTGATAGTATTTAAGGAATTAACATTTATAAATTTATCATTTAAAGTGTGATCAGAATATTTTAATAATATTATTATATAAGGTAGAAAAACCCGTGCTGTACTTTCAGGTTAATAGTCAGTAAACATCCACCCACCGCAATCCCTCTCAGGCAAAACTGAACCCAGCCCCACCCAGCAGCACGTGAGTGGGCCAGAACCTTTCTGCCTTGACAAGCCCTGGCGTTGGAGAAGCCGAGGGCATGATGCTGCCCTTGCTGCCCTCCTCAGCATCTGGAGGCCTCTGTTCACCTTATAGAGAGCAGATGCTGTTCTTGTTGGCTGGTTTTATACTAGCAAAATTCAGAGGGAGTAAACCAAAAGCAGTGAACTGAAAGAACCACATTGAAATAATCCACTTTTGTGCAGTTCAAGAAAAGTTTACTTCATAAAGTTTATTCCTTAAAAACTTCAAATAATGGCTGGGCACGGTGGCTCACGCCTATAATTCCAGCACTTTGAATGGCCAAGGTGGGCAGATCACAGGGTCAGGAGTTCGAGACCAGCCCGGCCAGCATGGTGAAACTCCGTCTCTACTAAAAAAAAAAAAGTACAAAAAAATTAGCCGGGCATGGTGGCATGTGCCTGTAGTCCCAGCTACTCGGGAGGCTGAGGCAGGAGAATTGCTTGAACCCAGCAGGCAGAGGTTGCAGTGAGCCGAGATCACGCCACATCACGCCACTGCACTCCAGCCTGGGCCACAGAGCGAGACTCCATCTCAAAAAAAAAAAAAAAAATTTTCAGATAACAAGGAAAAGTAGAAAGAAAATTGTCTAAACCTTAAGTAACCTGATTTTCCTGTGGGGTTGCCAATCAAAAAATTAAATGGGATTTAAATGAGGGCTGGGCATGGTGGCTTATGCCTATAATCCCAGCACTTTGAGAGGCTGAGGCAGGAGGATCACTTGAGCCCAGGAGTTCAAAACTGGCTTGAGCAACAGAGGAATACCCTGTATCTACAAAAAATACAGACATTAGCCAGGCATGGTGGCACATACCGTTAGTCTCAGCTCAGCCAGACGTGGTGGCGCACACCATTAGCTCAGCCAGGTGTGGTGGCACACACATTAGTCTCAGCTTAGCCAGGCGTGGTGGCATGCACCATTAGTCTCAGCTTAGTCAGGCGTGGTGGCACACACATTAGTCTCAGCTTAGTCGGGCGTGGTGGCACACACATTAGTCTCAGCTTAGTCGGGCGTGGTGGCACACACATTAGCCTCAGCTTAGTCGGGCGTGGTGGCACACACAGTCTCAGCTTAGTCGGGCGTGGTGGCACACACATTAGTCTCAGCTTAGCCGGGCGTGGTGGCACACACATTAGTCTCAGCTTAGCCGGGCGTGGTGGCACACACATTGGCCTCAGCTTAGTCGGGCGTGGTGGCACACACATTGGCCTCAGCTTAGTCGGGCGTGGTGGCACACACATTGGCCTCAGCTTAGTCGGGCGTGGTGGCACACACATTGGCCTCAGCTTAGCCGGGCGTGGTGGCACACACATTGGCCTCAGCTTAGTCGGGCGTGGTGGCACACACATTGGCCTCAGCTTAGTCGGGCGTGGTGGCACACACATTAGTCTCAGCTTAGCCAGGCGTGGTGGCATGCACCATTAGTCTCAGCTTAGTCAGGCGTGGTGGCACACACATTAGTCTCAGCTTAGTCGGGCGTGGTGGCACACACATTAGTCTCAGCTTAGTCGGGCGTGGTGGCACACACATTAGCCTCAGCTTAGTCGGGCGTGGTGGCACACACAGTCTCAGCTTAGTCGGGCGTGGTGGCACACACATTAGTCTCAGCTTAGCCGGGCGTGGTGGCACACACATTAGTCTCAGCTTAGCCGGGCGTGGTGGCACACACATTGGCCTCAGCTTAGTCGGGCGTGGTGGCACACACATTGGCCTCAGCTTAGTCGGGCGTGGTGGCACACACATTGGCCTCAGCTTAGTCGGGCGTGGTGGCACACACATTGGCCTCAGCTTAGCCGGGCGTGGTGGCACACACATTGGCCTCAGCTTAGTCGGGCGTGGTGGCACACACATTGGCCTCAGCTTAGTCGGGCGTGGTGGCACACACATTGGCCTCAGCTTAGTCGGGCGTGGTGGCACACACATTGGTCTCAGCTACCTGCAGGGGCTGAGGTGGGAGGATTGCTTGAGCCCAGGAGACGGAGGTTGCAGTGAGCAGAGGTTGCAGTGAGCTGAGATTGCGTCACTGCACTCCAGCCTGGGCAACAGAGTGAAGACCTTGTCTCAAAAAATAATCATAATAATCAAATGTGAAAACCAAGAAGCATAGTACAATAAAAGGTATGAGATAGAGTTTAATAGAATATATAGATTTTTCCATCATTCAACTAGTAAATTTTTACATTCTTTCCTGTCTGTCCGTCTGTCTAGGCATCCATGATATATTTTAGGCTGCATTTTGTAAGGATGTTACTAGGTGTTAAATGAAAGTAGGCGCCTTCCCGAAATGCTGCCTTAGCTGAGTTTCTTTTGTAGAGGCTTCTCAGAGTCCCCAATGTACAAATCATTCATCTGCAAGCAGGGCAGGATATACTGTGCAGCGGAAGTCTCTCAAACATTTTTGGCCATAGAAAACTTTTTTCACAGAGCATGATAAAACACTGGAATTCCTCACAGCACATCTTAGGAAAGACTGGTTTACAGTGAGGTTATAACTGGAAGGTATGAAAGCCTAAAATAGAGGTTCTTAACGGGGGAGATTTTGCCCGCAGGAGAGTGTTGGCAATGTCTGGAGACATCTGTGGTTGTCACGCCTGGAGGTGGGTGATACCCCTGGCATCTGTTGGAGAAAGGCTGGAGGTGTACAATACCCCTCAAGGCAGGGGACACCACACCCCTATGGACTGCCTGGTCCCACATGTCCGCGGTGCAGGGTTAGACCTGTGTTTACATACGGCAGCAGACCATTTGTGTGTGCATATTGTAAATTTAAGTGTACCTGTATTGAAGTGGCCCCTGAAAGAGAAGAAAAATGAAGAAACTTGATGGTATATTTTGGAGGTAGTCATTTAATTCTCTGCTTTTTAAAATTTTTCGTTTTGTTTTGCTTTAAAGGCATTTGAAAACTTTGCTTTTAGAAAGAAATCCTATCAAAATGTTACCTGTGGAGCTGGGTAAGTATAAAACAATAAAAAGATGATTTTAAAATGCTATCTTTTGAACTTGCCAGACCTTGTAAATGGAAGTATCAGGCATGACGAAGGAGGGTAAGCTAGATATTTTAAAAATCCTTCCTACTTGTAGGACTAAGATAATGTAGCTCTCAAGAGCTGTTGATATAGCACGTCCTGTTCGTGTGGAGGTGTGACATGTGAGCCTTGCGTGAGGCACAGTCACAGTGAGGGCCATTGGCGCCATCACACAGCTAAGGAAACCAGAGGCCCTGCACACACCTCTGCAGGCCCCATGTGCTGTCTCCGCTGCATCTCGCTGGCCTTCCTGGGAAGTTTTACCACTTACATATGTTCCTAGGCCCCATCATGACCACTTTTTTAGACCTCAGAATCTAAACACTTAAAACTAAGGCATAAGCTGACAGACAAGTCAAACAAGCGTAAACTATCACAGAAGCAAGTTTTATGACCTTTAAAATATCTAGCAGAAACAGTATAAATTTGTCTGACTAGTAGCCCAGGAAAAAAATGTCTAAAATTCTGAAGGCATTTCTATGATGAACTTGAGAAGCATTTGGAGAACTAATTTATGAATACTCATTTATTTATGAGTCACTCGCTACCACGTAGACAGTCTAAAAACAGACGTGTATACACGTCTACGTAAAAGTACAAACATTAAGATTTTATAGCTTTGATTTTATTTTTAGCCATGAATCAGGTAAAACTCATTAGTTTAAAAGAACAGTTGAGACCACGCATAGTGGCTCATGCCTGTAATCTCAGCACCTTGCGGTGCCAAGGCAGGAGGATCCCCTGAAGCCAAGAGTTTGAAACCAGCCTGGGTAACATAGTGAGACTGCATCTTTACAAAAAATAAAATAAAATAAAATTAGCCAGGTGCAGTAGTGCATGCCTGTGTTCCTAGGTACTTAGGAGGCTGAGGCGGGAGGCTAACTTGAGCCCAGGACTTCAAGGCTGCAGTGAGCTCTGATTGCACCATTACACTCTAACCTGGACAACAGGGTGAGACCCTCTCTCTAAAAACAAAACAACAACAACAAAAAATAAAAGAACAGTTGGGTTAAATTGTGCCTTTGTAAATGGAACAAGTTATGGCTGGAACCCTTACACAGTTTTAGAGAAAACAGACTAGCAAATTTACACCTCAAAGAACAGAGAGAGAATTTAAGCTTTTTAAAGAAGGAGTTTGGGTGTGTTTGAAAACTAAAAATGGATGACAAGATAATACAAAGTCACTTGCCACAGGATTTGATAAGGAAATGAATTTCATTTAGATAGGTAGCTTCTAGTTTAGTCTCTGTTTTCCAACTGGACCATTGAGCTCAGGGCAGAGCCCATTAATGGACAGGGCCAACAAAACATTTGCAGTTTGTAGATCCTAATACTTAACCTATGTGAAAAACAAGCGCAGCTGAAAGGCAGAACACCCAAATACCCAAAATCTAAGCATCCGTCTTTCACACTGAACCCTGGCTCCCTCAAATTCGGAAATGCCACAGGACTAGGGCCCCTGCAGTGCTTCCCCATGCTCCTCACTCCAGGGACTTCGGCCTGAGCCGGGGGGGCTGGCCCACTGCCCACCACGGGAGCCTTACCTCTCAGCGGCCATCATTTCCACAGCCTCCAAGTGTTCACATCATTTCCATTTTTAGTGACATTTCACATTTGTGGAGTCCTTGTATTCTATTTTCTTCTGATTTAACACGATTTTCTTCATTTGCTTGAACATATTTAAATGGCGGCTTTGAAGTCTTTGTTAAACCCAACATCTGGGCCTCCTCCAAGACAGTTTCCATTGTCTGCTCCATTCCTGAGTGTAGGGTACATTTTCCTTTTCTTTGCATGTCTGGTAGTTTTTATATTGAAAATGGGCATTTTAGATAATATAGCGACTTTGTATTCTGAATTATACAGAATTGTGAAGGTGGTTGTGGCTGCTTCTGTTTGTTTGATTTTATTTATTTGTTTTTTGGTAACTATCCTGGTCTTAATTTGCGGAATCTGTCTCCTGCAGAGTTACCTTTAAAGCAAATCTTTGACATCTGTTAACATGATTTTACCCCAAATACTGAATAGAATCATATTTTAAAATGTAAAAAGTTTTTATTTGTTCCTCATTTTCATTTCAAGAATGGTATATAAAATGCTGACGGTTTTTTTTTCCTCCACTGCAGGGAGCATAACCACGCTGAAAGCACTGAACCTAAGACACTGCCCTCTGGAATTCCCTCCTCAGCTCGTTGTGCAGAAGGGATTGGTGGCTATCCAGCGCTTCCTGCGGATGTGGGCAGTAGAACACTCTCTCCCCAGAAATCCAACTTCTCAAGGTTTGTAGGAGGTGATTTATGACAAATCACATTAACGTTGAAGTTACAGCTTTTTAAAATCAGGGCAGAACCTGTCTTCTCTTTAATAACGTCCTGAGAAATAGAGGAGTCATGGGTCCTCTGCTGAGTTGACACAGCGTACGCTGATCTCAGGCCGACCCAATTACCTCTGTGACTTTTCCTTGGTTCTATAAATCTGGGCACATTATAGATCCTGGCTCAAGTGGATTTTGGTAGAAGTTTATTGTGATCAATCAAATGAAACAGTTATCACCTCCAAGCCACCCGCAGGCAGCTGCTTCAGGAATGACTTGATGCTCCATTAGACAGCTATTTTAAAATAAGCACAATGAAATATTCCTTATTCCTAACGAGGTACAAGAAATTGGCAGGAAAATGGCCCTGTAGACACGTTTTATCTAATCACCTTGTTGGTGGGTGCTCATTGACCTGTTCCATTCTTTCAATGTACTGCCAGCCAGGTATTTTCAGATGCTCATGATGTGTTCTGGTCTTGAGTACGCATTGTAGTTACACTTGGAAAAAGTAAAGTTAAATTGGGATAAAGGAGAATCATAATGAAGCCTCGCCAAAAAAGTACATATTCTGAAATGTTTTCAGAATATTTAAAATTTTACTATTTGTGATGTACTTTGATACTTAAGAAAAATGCATGTTTGCAACCATTAGCCGAGATAATTATATATGTGCTATAATTGAAATGTGTAAATTAATTTAGGTCTTTGTAAATAACATGTGACCTTGTACTTTTGACCCAGATGGCCTCTATTTGGAAATTGTTTTAAATGATTAAGAATCAGCCGTTGGCCCTGTGCTTGCTGAGTTGTTTGTAGACATATTTTAACCAGGTTATAGCGGCCTGCATTGGTGCATTGCTCTGAAGCTGCCTGGCTCTGGCACCCTTGACCCTGACGCTGCCAGGACGTTGTGATAGAATAGGAAAAGAAAAGTAGCCGCTGGACTGGCAGGTGGAGGGCACTGGGCACCTGGCAGGAGTGGGGACAGGTAGCTGAGGGCATGGGGTGGCCGAGGAGAGATAGGACCAGGACCTGGAGACAGCCGGGACAAGGATAGAGGGGCAGAACCATCAGGCACAGCCGAGCCAGGACACAGGGAGCTCAGGAGACACGGACAGACCCCGCTGGAGGATCAGGATAAAAAAGAGAAGTTGAAGGTTCATTCCAATTGAAGGAGACTAAAGGAATAGGAAACTGGATGTGCTGCTTCATCCTGGATTGGATCCTGGGCCAGGACAAATATGATAAAGGACATTACTGGAACAGTTATCAAGGTGTGAGGAAGGCCAGTCAGTGAACGACAGAAGTCAGCGATGGGACACTCCTGGTTTTGGTGAATCGCTATGGTGATGTGTGAGCATCTCCATCTGAGGGTGGAGGGGCAGGATGTCTGAAGTTACCCTTGAGTGTTATAGGAAATGCATGAGCACCCCAGACAGAGAGGCGAGGGCGGGCAGGCTCACGGGGGCAGGTAGCCTCGGGGGCCAGGCACCAGCGGCTGCTGATGGGGTGCGGGGTCCACCAACTTCTCAGCAGTGTTATTGCAACTTTTCTATAAGTTTGAAAAAAATACATTAAGTAACTGGTCAAAAATAAATATTTTCTGACTCTTTTCTATTAGGTTTTAGGGCCACATAGAGTGATTTTTCAGCTACTATGTATATTTTTAGCACTTTGCCCTTTCAATTACTTTAAAAAGTCTTTTTGCTGGCCGGGCGTGGTGGCTCACGCCTGTAATCCCAGCACTTCGGGAGGCCGAGGTGGGCGGATCACAAGGTCAGGAGATTGAGACCATCCTGGCTAACAAGGTGAAGCCCTGTCTCTACTAAAAATACAAAAAATTAGTCGGGCGTGGTGGTGGGCGCCTGTAGTCCCAGCTACTTGGGAGGCTGAGATAGGAGAATGGTGTGAACCCGGGAGGCGGAGCCTAGATGGTGCCACTGCACTCCAGCCTGGATGACAGAGTGAGATTCTGTCTTAAAAAAAAAAAAAAAAAAAGTCTTTTGGCTGTATCCCACTCTTCCTGTTTGCTTTCATTTTCATGAATTTCAGTTTTGTCCCTGGCCCTGAATCAGTTGTCGACAGGCAGATTGGTCAAATATGCATGTTTCTAGTCACTTGTACCCCCGGGGGAATTTTACGACTTCTTAGGACGTTTTGAAGCATGTTTGCCCATTTTTTAAAACTTTTCCTTTCAAACCTAAGACCCCGAGCTTGCGGCAGTCAGGAGCACGTGGCAGCCAGGGGCGTGACGTCCATGCACCTGTGTCCACTGTGACGGCCACCTGGGGTCTCACTCAGCCTTCAGGTCGTGCTGGGCACGTGCTGGGAGAAGCCTGGCCAATAGGTCCCAATGGCTCCCAAAGTGCCTGGAGTGCCTCCCTGAAGTCGTGTTTTGAGAAAGTCAACAAAAGCATCACCAAACAAGAAAAGCAGGCATAATGGGCTAAACATTACTTAGAAAGATTCTGAGTGATCTGAGGGGAAGCAGAAATGTTGATTAAATGTGGCAAGATTAGCCGTGTACACATGCAAAAAGTCCCTCCAAAGTGGTAAGGCCTATGTGGGAAGGTCAGGCGCACCCGGTGGGGCCTGCGTGGGAAGGTCAGACGTGCTCAGTGGGGCCTGTGTGGGAAGGTCACGTGTGTCCGGTGGGGCCTGTGTAGGAAGGTCAGACGTGCTCAGTGGGGCCTGTGTGGGAAGGTCACGCGTGTCCGGTGGGGCCTGTGTAGGAAGGTCAGACGTGCTCAGTGGGGCCTGTGTGGGAAGGTCACGCGTGTCCGGTGGGGCCTGTGTGGGAAGGTCAGACGTGCTCAGTGGGGCTTGTGTGGGAAGGTCACGCGTGTCCGGTGGGGCCTGTGTGGGAAGGTCAGACGTGCTCCGTGGGGCCTGTGTGGGAGGGTCACGCGTGTCCTATGGGGCCTGTGTGGGAAGGTCACGCGTGTCCGGTGGGGCCTGCATGGGAGGGTCAGGTGCGCCCGGTGGGGCCTGCGTGAGAGTCAGATGTGCTCAGTGGGGCCTGGTGGGGCCTGCGGGGGAGGGTCAGGTGCGCCCGGTGGGGCCTATGTGGGAGGGTCAGGTCAGGTGCGCCCGGCGGTGCCTGCGGGGGAGGATCAGGTGCGCCCAGTGGGGCCTGTGTGGGAGGGTCAGGTGTGCCCGGCGGTGCCTGCAGGGAAGGGTCAGGTCAGGTGCGCCTGGTGGGGCCTGTGTGGAAGAGTCCAGGTGTGCTTCTGGCAGTGTTGTTTCCATTCCCTCCATGTGGAACTGCTTTGTGTGCCGCAGCAGCCTGGCGTGGTGCAGGTGGGGTGACGGGAATTGTTTGGATTGACAGGGAATGTGGCGGCCATGGAGGATCTGGGCACCCCACCCCCCACCATCCAGGCCGTCACTGGCTTTTTGAATAAGTCATAGGGGGATGGCATTGACAGTAGCTACTAAAGCGGTTTCTTACTCTACCAGAGGCTCCACCGGTTAGAGAGATGACCCTCCGTGACCTCCCGAGCCCAAGATTGAAGTTGTCTGGAGACCACGCGTCTAACGAAGGAGCTGTGAACGCTCAGGACCCAGAGGGGGCCGTGATGAAAGAGAAGGCCGGCTTTCTCCTGTCTGTGGAAAAGCCAGACCTGAGTGAACTCAGGAAGTCTGCTGACTCCTCAGAGAACTGGCCTAGCGAGGAGATCAGGCGCTTTTGGAAGCTGAGGAAGGAGATTGTTGAGCACGTGAAGGCAGACGTTCTGGGAAATCAGCTCTTACCGAGGGAATTACCTCCAAATCTCAAGGCGGCCTTGAACAGTGAGGAAGAACTGCCAAAGCCAAGACAGGTTTTCAGGTAAAACTTAAAAGCAACGGGGGATTTTCTTGATCTTTGCGAATTTGTACAATTATTTTAAATTATCTTTTAAAACATCAGGTCCAGCTTTTAAAGTGTCCCTCCACATTGCCACCGTTTACTGTGCAGCGAGTGCCGGTCCCAGGTTTAGGGTAACGGGGATCCGCATCAAGCCCAGAGCATCTGTGGCAGAGCTCAGTCCATTCAGAGGCTGAGTTTGCCAAGGTTGAGGATGCGCCCGGGGAAAAGAGACATAAGTGACAGTAAGATCTGTGGCCTGTGCTTTCTCCAGAGAGAGCTTTGAGGATGTCAGCGTTTAAAGGAGAAAGAATGGGCAGCAGGGAAAGGAGGAAAGAATAGTAAAAGTGGGGGCAGGCGGTGAACCAAGTGGCCACATTCTTGTGAGGCTTCGATCAGTGCTCACTGAATCCACATTTTACCTGTGAAAAGAGAGGAGTTGGGGGAAAGGTCAGTTATGCAGAAAACAAATGGCAGCTGCCTGGGGACAAAAGGAAGGCAGTCGTTGTGCGGCCCACTTCCCAAGCTTACCTTTGCCTTTGGCACAGTGAGTTTGGGGGCCGAGATTTTATTTTCTTTTCACACCCAGGACAAGGGTCCTTAGGAAACAGGCTCTGCAGAGGCTACATGAGAGAAAAACTCGAATCATGGGTGTGATAGGGCGTGCGCCTACACATATGGGAGGTGTGTATCTGTGGTATGCGTGTGTGTGCCTGCATGTGGTATATGTGCCTGTGTGTGTGTAAATATCTAAAGAGAAAATACTGCAAAATAACAATTAGTGAATCTAGATCATGCATTCTCAAGAGGCAGATCGTCATAGTCGAGGGGACAACAATGGCTTCCTGGGGGTGAAGATTCTTGGAGGCCGCGGTGGTCTGTGGTCCCTCAGGCTCCACGCAGCGTCCAGCATGAGCAGGTTCACGGTGGCACCAGACCTTCCCGGAGGTGTTGGCATGAAGCACTCACGGCCCTGATCTTTCAGCTGTGCTGTAGGTTTGAACATTCAAACAGGACAAAACAAACCTTGGAAGCATCACTAACAGATTAAAGTGTAGGATGTCCTGGCAGCACGCACAGCAGGTTCCCAGCTACAGCGAGGCCTCAGAGGCTCCAACACGCTTGTGGTGTTCTCAGTTCACACAGTCGCACGGTAAAAGGGCAGGAATATGCTGAGCCTGCTGCTTAGAAACCTCTTTTCTTCCCTCCTCCCTTCATTTATTTATTTATTGTTAGGGACCCTAATAATAGCTAATCCAAGTGAATTGTGGTATGCTTATTAATAGTACTTATAATTTGATCAATATGTCAGATTTGGATACTAGACCCTAGCCTTCGGAGATTGCTTTGGGTGGCTTGGGAAGTTGGAGCAGAGAACTGGAGCCTCTGGCAGGAAGCCTCAACCTGGAGCCCCTGCCCCATTGTTGGGTGGACCCTGAATGTTGTCTTCCCCCTCTGCTGCCTCTGCCCAGGGTGAGCCATAGAGAGCCACTCAGTGCCTCAGCTTTCCCACGGGAGTGGTTGTGGTGTCACATGCATTATCGGGGCCTCAGTTTCCCCACTTGGTCAGGTTGTCGTGGGGTCACAGGTATTAAGAAGAAGCTCTAAGATGATGGCCCTGGTCCGCGCTCGGGGTGGTGGCCCTTCCTGAGGGTCTGGGACTCGGGAAGCTGGCATTGCTCTGTGTTCTCTGGCCAGGGAGCAGCAGGCCCGGTCCAAGGTGACTCATGTGGCATGGGCCTGCTTATAAGGCTGAGTGCTCACGTCCAAAATACTTGCAAGAAAAGTGATGTTATGTAAAAATCATAGGTAAATAATGGTCTGGTCCTGAAATCCCAAAGTTATATTGGGAGGGAATAAAAGCATTCTGAAGTCATCAAACATGGAGCTGGAGTACAATGGAGCATCACTGCCCCAGCCTGATTCTGATGTCCAGCAGGCCTTCCTCTGGGGCAGCTTCTCCATACTGCTCAGGACCCTGAGACCACGACAGGAGACCTGGTGTTCCATAGAGCCCGGGCCACCTGCCCTTCCAACAGCAGCAGGTTAAAGGCCAGTGCCCAGCACACACCCCAGATGACCCCTGTCCCAGAGCACAGGCCATGCCTGCCCTCTCTGCTCTGCTGGGACAGTCACTGCTGTTCCCGTGCAGACGGGGAAGACGAGGGACAGTCACTGCTGTTCCCGTGCAGACGGGGAAGACGAGGGACAGTCACTGCTGTTCCCGTGCAGATGGGGAAGACGAGGGACAGTCACTGCTGTTCCCGTGCAGACGGGGAAGACGAGGGACAGTCACTGCTGTTCCCGTGCAGACGGGGAAGACGAGGGACAGTCACTGCTGTTCCCGTGCAGATGCGGAAGATGAGGGTGAAAGGTCGTGCAGCGTGGTGGGGCGGGCCAGCCTCCTGGGACGTGGCCACCGGGCATGCTGCTTGGCTGTGGCCTCCCGAGGTGGGCTGCTGGTGTGAGGCTTTGCACAGGGCAGGCCGTGGAATGGGATGGGCCTTTCTCCTCTGGGCGAGGTGTTTGGTTTCAGAGGGAAGACCAGGCAGGGCTTCCAGTTGTGTTTCTTAAGCTGCTTTGGTGCAAGGGTCATGGTGAGGAGGTGTCATGTTCTGGAACCTGGCTGGCTCTCAGTCCTGGGCTCAGAGCCCCTATCTCCGGCCTGGTTTTCCCCAGGTGTTTTCACTGGGAGGAAACACCAGGCACACCTGTCAGCTCCCTCTCATGGGCAGGGAGAGGGAGTCTCCAGCACCGTGCGACCCCACCGTGTTACTGGCTATCCCCTCTGCTGTCCCGCAGGCTTCCCTCAAGGGGACCCGGTATCTGACCCTGCCTGAATGTGTCTGTGGAGGCCAGGCGCCTTCTGATGGCCTTGCCTGCCCCGCCCCCTGCTCCCACATCACCCAGCGATGGGATTCCGACCTGCTGCAGCACCACCCCATGCACCTGAACTCCAGGCACGTCACATCGTCCAGCCTGGGCGAGCTGCTGGCCAGGCCCCCTGCTTCCGCAGGCGTTTCTGTCCAGGTCAGACAAGGGTGCGGCATTGGTCTCAAGCAGGTCGGGTGCAGCTGCCAAGGCTGCACGTCCTTCAGGTGCATTTCCCAAGCTGACTGTCAAGCGTCCTGGGAAAGTAGCTGGCTGGCAGTGGGCGTGTTGGGACAGTGTCCTGCTGCCATCCACACATCTTCATTACGTGTCCTGAAATCAACAGTCAAGACTGTGGACTCTGTGGGGTGACTGCAGCTTCTAGTCGTGATAATTGTTCTGATGAGCAGATGATCCACAGGCCCTCCTTTTACGTTTCACATGTTGTATGAATTACCGTCACAGGGTTTTGTTAAACATTCAGCTAAAAACACTCTGTAATTTTAGAAGGAAGACAGCCTCCTCCAGGAGCATCTTACCCAACCTCTTGTCACCATACCAAATGGCGATCCGAGCAAAAAGACTGGAAGAGAGCCGAGCGGCGGCGCTCCGAGAGCTCCGGGAGAAGCAGGCTCTGATGGAGCAGCAGAGACGGTGAGTCCACACAGGGTGGGGGTCCGCGCTGCCGGCCCAATGCACCTGGAACTGGGACTCGGCTGTGATTTTATGGCAGGCCTTGTGGAAGTGTTTAGTTAGTTCTCTCCTCACTGATGCTGATCCAGGATCCGTCTCTTCCTCACCTGGAAGCCGAGCTGCACGTGCCCCTTGTGGTCTGCAGCGCCGCGCACGGGCTCGCTTGTTTGTAGCCCTGAGGCCTCTGTGTGGGGCAGGCGCAGGTGCAGCGCTCCATGTGGGGCAAGTGCTGAGGCCTCTGTGTGGGGCAGGTGCTGAGGCCTCCGTGTGGGGCAGGTGCTGAGGCCTCCGTGTGGGGCAGGTGCTGAGGCCTCCGTGTGGGGCAGGCGCAGCACTCGTGGTCTGCAGGGCCTTGCGTGCAGGGGCCTTGCTCCCTTGTTTGTAGCCCTGAGGCCTCCTTGTGGGACAGGCGCAGTTGCAGTGCTTGCGGTCGCCCCCTTGTGTCCATCTTTGCCCTAGCTTCCTCACGACACCTGCCTGCTTTCTTGTCCTTTTCCCTCATTTCTTGTTATTCCTCAGTCCTTCCCTCCTCATTTTCCCTGGAGTATTCCAGGCCCTGACATGGTCATCAGGGAGGTTCATTCTTGGGTTGCTGTGACTGCCGCCAGTGCCACCACCTTGCGAGGTGTGTTGGCCGATATGCTCAGTGTCCTCAGTGTCTTCTCTGTCCTCCAGCTCCACTGACCACCTGGCTCCACCCCTCCCTGGGCCCCAGGAGTCCGGCTGGCGTGGACCACAGCCACAGCACCCCGTGCCCCTCACTTGGTGGTTGGCTTTGGCCAGTGGGGGCCCCCAGCAGGAGGTCAAGGAGGAACGGGAGGGCGAGGGCCTCGTCTTTACTTTCGTGGCTTCTTTGTGAGCTGCCTGGAGCTGGCCGAGTCCAGCCTCTCCCTCCTTCTGGGTTCTGGCAATCTCTCCTTCCCTGGTCTGTCCTGTGGGTGGCTGTAGCCCGGCCCTCACTGGCACAGAGCTCTTGCACCGCCCTGTGGCTCACCTGCTCCCTCCCCAACGTGAATAAACCCTCCTGAATGCTCCCTCCCCAACGTGAATAAACCCTCCTGAATGCTCCCTCCCCAACGTGAATAAACCCTCCTGAATGCTCCCTCCCCAACGTGAATAAACCCTCCTGAATGCTCCCTCCCCAACGTGAATAAACCCTCCTGAATGCTCCCTCCCCAACGTGAATAAACCCTCCTGAATGCTCCCTCCCCAACGTGAATAAACCCTCCTGAATGCTCCCTCCCCAACGTGAATAAACCCTCCTGAATGCTCCCTCCCCAACGTGAATAAACCCTCCTGAATGCTCCCTCCCCAACGTGAATAAACCCTCCTGAATGCTCCCTCCCCAACGTGAATAAACCCTCCTGAAGCCACCCTGTTGTGTGTGTGCTGTTTTCTCTTGGGACCGTGTGATAGGGACTGTGTTCAGCACACAGATTCTGTGATTGTCTACAGCTGTCCCCCAATGTCCAGCCAGACATTGTAGTTGGTTGTCTTTTTCATTAAAAAGATGAGTGAGGTGAAGCCCTCAGAGCTGGTCCCCTGCCCCAGGCTGTCATACTGATGGGCAAGGATGAGGCTGACTGACCACTCTAGGGCTATCCTAGGACATGGGAGTGTGGTCCGGGCTGCACCAGAAAGCCCATCGCTGTGGAACCAGGTCTTGCCGGCCACGGGCCACAGCTGCTGGGGCCCAGGGAGCACCGGAAAGGCTTTCCTTTGGTGCCCATCAGTCGCCCCACACCGTCCCTCAGGGTAGCTCTACAGAGCCGGGCCCATCAGTCACTGCGAGGTGAGCCCCCCAGGACCAGCCCCGCCTGTCGAGCATGCCAGCTGCCCTCCCCTCACTGTGTGCCTCAGCAGGCACCTCCCTTCCCTTCCCTGCTGCAGGTGGGTCCCATTCCTGCCTCGGCTCTGCCAGTTTCAAGGTACCATTTTCTGAAGTGGGTGTCCAGACACCTGCCCCCTTGACTCCTCAGGTATCACCTGCCCTGCCAGGAGGCTGCCTGTGGGAGTCCCACTCCCTCTTGGCCATGGCTGTGATGGAGGTGATTGTGATGAGACCTTCCGTAGGCTCAGCCCCTGCCCCAGGCTCTCTGGGCACCACCAGCTGCAGGGGGCAGAAAGGGCACTCTTACCCCCAGACACCAGGCTCAGGCCTCATCCCACACCTTCATGGAAGAGAAGTTCTTGGATACAAAGAGCAATTGAACTCTTTCTTCTTTATTTTCCTGCCTGGAGCCCAGAGCCAGTGTCCTGCAGTCTCCTAGTGAGCAGCTCGGCAGGCCTATTCTGAGGGCCCAGACCCAGCACAGCCCCCTTCACATCACCCTGTGGACAGCGTCACCCCTTTGCTTCCCAAGGCGTGACCAGAAGACAGTGACACTAAGTGGAGGCCCTCGTCCAGGAGCACAGCGGGTCCAGCGCCACACATGGTGCTGAGTGGGGACACGGGGGGCACCAGCCTGGCTGGGGCTGGGGGCTGGGGGCTGGGACACACCCAGGCAGGTGTCAGGACACAGCCTCACCTGAGGTAGCTGCTGAGACCACCTGTGCCCTGAGGTGGCACCGGGAGAGGACGCAGCCAGGCTCTGATCCCAGGCAGCACTGACTCAGGATGGAGCCCTCAGCAGGAAGGTGGTCAGAGGTGGGCTGTGGGCCGGGTAGAGCCCAGAAGGGTTGAGCTGCTGTGACCGCAAGGAAGGAGAGCAGATGTCAGGTGGAGGCGTCGAGGAAAATCCGGACTGCGGCCCAGGCATCCAGGATGATGATGGGAGAGACAAGAGGAGGCCGGATCTGGGGGCAGGATGGAGAGGGGGCACCAACCACAGGAGTCCTGCAGGCTGGAGAGCTGGCCTTCCGGGGGTGGAGCCCTGGGCCTGGGTAAGGGCTCTTGGGGACCTCATTCCACCCCAGCCACACACGAGGAGCCCCGCCCAGCCGCAGATGTGGGCGTTACTCGGGATGTTCACAGCCCTAGGCGACGAGCTGTGAGGAGGGAGCATGTGACTCTGGCTTGGGACTGGGGAGGCCCGAAGATGCCTGTTCTTGTTTTGTTTTGTTTTGTTTTATTTTATTTTTTGAGACAGAGTCTTGCTCTGTCACCCAGGCTGGAGTGCAGTGGCTCAATCTTGGCTCACTGCAACCTCTGCCTCCTGGGTTCAAGCGATTCTCCTGCCTCAGCCTCCCGAGTAGCTGGAACTAGAGGCGCCCACCACTACACCCGGCTAATTTTTTCTATTTTTAGTAGAGATGGGGTTTCACCACGTTAGCCAGGATGGTCTTGATCTCCTGACCTCGTGATCCACCCGCCTTGGCCAGATGCCTGTTTTTAAAAGTGAAACTCAAGTGTCTGAAGGGAGGGACTTAGAGACAGGCATTCAGATCTTCCACAGACAGACCTTATGTCGACAAGTACCCGCAGCCAGGCACCCCCAACCCGTCGTTCAGCGCTTGTGGTGGCAGCCCCAGCTGGTGCCCTTACCTGAAAGGGGTCCTGATGCCTTTTCCTTGGTCACTGGGTGGGGTTGGCCCCCAGCGTCAGTCACTGCTGGCAGCACCGACACACAGGGCCTCGGGATAGAACCCGGCATTCCCGGCTCTGCCCAGATGTGCCCGGAGGAAGAGGCTGTGATTCAGACTCCCACCCAGAGGGCATGCATGCCCCCAGCCTGTGCCCCCTGGAGACAGGTGCACCACAAGCTGTAAAATGACAGAGAAATCCTGTAGCCTTGGCTCGAAGCTGCCTGCAACTTATGACATTAACCTTCTCTTTCTCCAGAGAGAAAAGGGCACTGCAGGAGTGGAGAGAGCGAGCCCAGAGGATGAGGAAGAGGAAGGAAGAACTCAGCAAACTCCTGCCTCCGCGGAGGAGCATGGTACGGCGTGCGTGGGCGGTGACCGGGCACTAGTCCAGTCCCGAGGGTGGGTGGGTGCTCACACGCATCCCTGTCCATGGAGGATGAGCCGAGACTTAGGGAGGAAGCTGCCTGTGCAGGCTGCTGGCCGGTGGGGCTGGGTTGGAGTGCAGCATCCAGAACCATTGCTCACTGCCCAGCCGGAGGGGATAGTTTCCCGCCCCAGCCTTGAGGGCTTGCCTCTTGGCTCACTGACTTTTGGCTCCTGTCTGAGGAATTAGAAGCTCAAAGAGGGAAGGGGAAAGAGGAGATGAGGGGAAAAGATTCAAAAGATAAAAAGCAGCTGAGGTCGAGGTGGGCCCTACAGAGGTCTTTCTGGGCTCCTCACCCTTGGTCTCTGGACCTCGGGGCAGGCAGTTTCCCTGGAAGCCAAGATTGCCAGCTCTTAAGCTATGGGACACGGGATATCCTGAGTACCGTCCTCCAAGATTGCCAGCTCTTAAGCTATGGGACACGGGACATCTTGAGTACAGTCCTCTCTTCCCGTTTTCCCCAGACTGTGTGAGGGTCGTAGTCCAGCCGGGCACAGGGCCGTGGGCACAGGGTGGTGGGAGCCGGTGGCTCCTCCCTCCAGAATGCACCTGGCTTGCTTCTCTGTCCTGTGAGCATAGTCAGGCAAATGTGCCGTTGAATTTGGTCGCAGATGTTTCTTCAGTTCTTTCTTCTAAGAGATGCTCCCTGTGTGTTACTTTGAAAGGCCACGGGTTGCCTCTGCAGCCCCCTTAGCTGGGGTAAGGCCTCCAAGGGCTTCACCCTACAGCAGAGAGTGTGGCCACGTGGGCCTGCCAGCGTGGACTGCTTGGACAGTTCAGGAGTGTTTCCTTTGTCTAACTTTGTATTGAGCTAGTTTTTGACTTACAGGAAAGCTGCAAAAATAGTGTTTCCATCTCCCCCCGGCCCAGCTTCCCTGATGGTGACATCTTACATAACCTCAGAACAAGGCTCAGAGTTAGGAATTCACAGTGTCCAATGCGTTGGATAAACCAGGACTGCATCTCACCCTTCTCAGGTCCTGGGCCCCACAGGACACTCAGTCACCATCTTTGCTGTCACCTTTTTCCTAATTTCCCCAATATGTGGGAAAGTTTAAAAATACATATTTTGCCACTTCCAGAAATAAAAATACTTGCACAATTAGACATTGCTAAGAATGCTTTCAGAGCTGAATTATAGCAAAAATATGGGAAACTTTAAATGTCAACAGATGGAGATGGCTAAATTGTCACATCCAGACCATGGGCTGCCTCTGTGGCCGACGGAAGGGTGAGTCAGTGATCACATCCACTGGCCTGAAAGTGTCTCGAAGAAGTCGCTGTAAGTTAAAGCAGCACAAGTTGTAGGACAGTGCACAAAAACTCTCATTGGTCTGGAAGAACGTACACCAACCCAGTGACTTTGTGGGGAGGGCTATGGCTCTGGGGAGGGGGGCGCAGAGGAGGGGTAGATGCTGCCACAGTCGTGCTTCTGAGTCCTGTGAGACCGTCACAGTGAGAGTGTCTGCAGTTTCTTAAAAAAGAAAAAAATAGGTTTTCTAGAAACTCATCTATCATGAGATAGAGCAGTTCAGTCAGCGAGTATTGATGGCCTGCTCTGAGCAGGGAGGGGACCAGGCACAGGCCCAGCCCACGGGAGCGCACACCTAGCGCAGAGGCAGACCCTCGGCTGTGGCAGCAGGCAGGGCTCCGTGGTAGCTGGCTGCTGTTCTGCGCACCCCACAGGCCCTGGGTGAGGCAGCTGAACGCATGGAGAGGCCTGCTGCTGCCCTGTGCCACCCTCTGGGCCTGCACTGCCTCAGGCACTGGTGAGATACTTTGTATGGCCCAGAGTGCTGTAGTCAGAGTCCAAGGGAAAATCTTTGTGCCTAAATGTTCATATCTAATATACAAAGAATGGCTACTAATTGATTTTAAAAATCTGAGAATCCAGTAGAAGAAATGGGCAAAAAGTATGGCAGGCAGTCCACAGAAGAGGAAATCTAAGCCACCATAAATACATGAAAAGATGCTCAGCCTGTGAGGGACACGTAGGGTGGACGTGAGGTGCAGGCGCCTGTGTGGTCGGCAGGAGGGAGCCGAGGTGGTGGAGCGTGGGGAGGAGCCGAGGTGGTGGAGCAGCATGGGGAGGAGCCGAGGTGGAGCAGCATGGGGAGGAGCCGAGGTGGTGGAGCGTGGGGAGGAGCCGAGGTGGAGCAGCGTGGGGAGGAGCCGAGGTGGTGGAGCGTGGGGAGGAGCCGAGGTGGTGGAGCAGCATGGGGAGGAGCCGAGGTGGAGCAGCATGGGGAGGAGCCGAGGTGGTGGAGCGTGGGGAGGAGCCGAGGTGGAGCAGCGTGGGGAGGAGCCGAGGTGGTGGAGCGTGGGGAGGAGCCGAGGTGGAGCAGCGTGGGGAGGAGCCGAGGTGGTGGAGCGTGGGGAGGAGCCGAGGTGGAGCAGCGTGGGGAGGAGCCGAGGTGGTGGAGCGTGGGGAGGAGCCGAGGTGGAGCAGCGTGGGGAGGAGCCGAGGTGGTGGAGCGTGGGGAGGAGCCGAGGTGGTGGAGCAGCGTGGGGAGGAGCCGAGGTGGTGGAGTAGCGTGGGGAGGAGCCGAGGTGGTGGAGCAGCGTGGGGAGGAGCCGAGGTGGTGGAGCAGCGTGGGGAGGAGCCGAGGTGGTGGAGTAGCGTGGGGAGGAGCCGAGGTGGTGGAGCAGCGTGGGGAGGAGCCGAGGTGATGGAGCGTGGGGAGGAGCCGAGGTGGTGGAGTAGCGTGGGGAGGAGCCGAGGTGGTGGAGCAGCGTGGAAAGGTGCTGAGGTGGTGGAGCGTGGGATAGAGCATGGAGGCTGCTGCCACCAGCTGCTCGGAAGGCATCCTTCCAAGTGAAGAACGTGTCCTTCTTTGAACACATTTAGGAGTCCATTTTATAGAAATAAAAGCAATCATATAAGCATTTATATACACAGAAGTGTATCTGTGTATTTCAGTGTTGTTAGAGAGACAAGCATAAATAAATAAAACTCCAATTTCCATGTCCATAACAGGGAAGTGGTTCCATGCATTGGCCCAGGGAGGGCAAGCTCCCAGGCTGCTGGCCTCCCAGCTCCCTGCAGCTGGGCAGGAGGACATGAGAGGGCGCCACGGCCTTGGGTGGCCACTGCTGGGTGGATCCCATTGGCCAGTGGCACCCACGGGCTGGGCTGGGATAGGCTGGGCTGGGCGGGCCTGGGGAATCATGGCCGCTAGCTTTGCAGCCTGGTCCTGGGGGTGTGCCCCCTGCCCTGCATGTGCTTTTGCTGATCTGTCACTGTGAGGTCACACCCCGAGTACATTCGATGGGGTGGGAGCCTTGAGTCTGCAGCTGCTGAAAGGGCTACAGAGCTAAAGCCTGTGGCTGGGTAAAGCCTGGGTCTGTCACCTGCTTTGTAAAACGCACTGCACTTCTCTTCATGTCGCTCTGAAACCAGCCATGACTTGAGCCCATATTTTGGGCTTCACATCAATTGCATGTTTGACACTCGACATACAAACCCTGGCGCAAAGCCCATTCCACGCCACCAAAGCAGCAGCCTGTTGTAGACTTCGCCGGTGTGTTCGTGTTTATATTTGGTTTTTGCTTGCTCACTCAAGAACTGGATGTTCGAAAAAGTCTTCCTTCTCTATATTTTAGAGTGGAAGTAAAATGTGGATGGGTGGACTTCCTTCCAAATACATACTTTTAATGTCTTTTAAAATAAAATTAAGTGTCTGATTTTAAAAGAAAAAACACCCACTGGATTTAGCATTTATTTATGTATTTATTTATGAGACAGGCTGAAGTGCAGTGGCACAATCTTGGCTCACTGCAACCTCTGCCTCCCAGGTTCAAGCGATTTTCCTGCCTCAGCCTCCTGAGTAGCTAGGACTACAGGCATGCGCCACCACACCTGGCTATTTTTTTGTGTTTTTAGTAGAGACAGGTTTCGCCATGTTGACCAGGCTGGTTTTGAACTCCTGACCTCAAGCAGTCCGCCCACCCCGGCCTCCCAAAGTGCTGGGATTACAGGTGTGAGCCACTGCGCCCGGCCAGGATTTAGCATTTGTTCTTTTCTTTCTGTTGGAAGAACCTTTGGGAGAATCCTGATCACCTGAAAGTGTCCCAGCTCTCAGTCAGCCAAGAGTTTCCTCTGCTGTGTCTGCAGCCTGTGCCTTGCTTTATGGTGGGGTGGGAGGGATAGGAAAAGGTTGGTGGGTGGTCCCTGGTCCTCCCTGCCTCCCATCTTTCCGCCCGTTCTGGTTGCCAAACACTTTCTAAGTGTCAGGCATGTACTAGGGTTAAACTAATGGCCAGACAAAGGCCCAGGCCTAGAAATACATTTGGAGGAGAGAATGGCAGATAGAACAGTTCCAAACATCATCTCAGTAAATGCTAAATGGATCCTACGAGTCTCCACATTGCAGTAGCCCCTGGTTGGAAGTTCTTCTCTCCCACTCTGTTGTCAGGGTTCCCTCCTACCTGTTTTTGTCATCCTTTGGTTTCTGACAGTCCCCGGTAACACACAGACACACATGTGCTCACTGCACGCTGCAGGCACCCGCACAGGCCCAAAGCTCCCTGAGGTCCGGAGGGGTCAGCGTGGCTCTCACATGTGTCCACTGGAGGCAGCGAGCAGCTCTGGTCACGCCGCCCTTGGGGTGCTAGCCTCCTCCTGCCTAGGTTGCACATCACAGCGAGTGTTGGGTCCTCCCAGGTCTCCCAGGCTCTGGCACTGAAGCTGGAGAAACAGATCTGGGGCCCCTGTGGAGAGGGGCCATCTAAGGACGCCTGTAGGAAGCCAGCTGCTGCGGCAAACCTGGCGTGGGGGGCATAAGGGCATGCAGGGCAGCCTTCCGAGCTACCCCAGAGTCCCCTCACTCTGCATCTTTACCTCCTACCCCAGCTTGGGCTGTCAGGGAGGCCCCAAAAAGATGTCCAAACTGAGATCCCAGTAGGGCACGAGAGCTAGCCAAGACCTGGGGGGATGACTGGTAGATGGTTGCACAGGGACCATCTACCCGGGGCGGCCTCGGACCCACCTCTTCATGGACGAGGAGCTAGTCTAACACACCTTGCAGGTTAGCTTTGTGGAAAAACAGCATCTACTGGGATTCCAGAAATCATCTTGTTGCATTTTCCTAGGTGGCATCAAAGATTCCCTCTGCTACAGATCTGGTAGATAACGGGAAAGTACCACTGAATCCACCTGGAAAAATGAAACCAAGCAAAGAGAAATCGCCACGATCAAGTAAAGAAATGAGGTTGGTAACTGCGACTGGGACTCAGTCCTTCCAGGGCTCAGCCAGCCACCCACGGGCAGGTGCTGTTATTTCATGAGCATGCACTGAGGAGCCCTGAACCTCCCGGCTGTGGTGGGCTCCAGGCTGTGGTGGGCTCCAGGGAGAGCCAGATAACCCTGGAAGATGGGGTCCTTGCCCTCAGGGAACTGCTGTCACCCAGCCATGGCGCCTGTAGGTCACCAGGATACAGAGTGCTCCCGAGCCCTCTGTAATGGGTGCTGCCGTGGGCGCTGAGGGGAGACGCGATCCGAGATCCACCTGCTGCAGTCCGTGCCCTGCCCTGCTGTGCCCTCCCCACCTCACCCCCGCTGCCTCCCCAGGTCTTCTCATGCTGAGTTCTGATCCCATTTCTTCCCACCCCAGCTTCCTTAGACCTGACCCTCAGGGCCGCTCAGTCCTTCCCCTCATGGGGTGTTAGGTGAGGCAGCGAGGCCAGGTGTTGACCCAGGTGAAGGGGACCCAGGCAAAGTAGCCACCATGGGGTGGAGGAAACAGCCAGAACTGAGAAGCTGTGTCAGGAAGCACTTGAGACGTTTTGATTTTTAGTCCCTGGCCAGGGGGCGGCCAGGCTGCTGGGCAGGTTGTCGTCCCGGGGAAAGGCAGGACAGGCCCATCAGGCATTGCTGGTGAACCACAGAGGGGCCTGGAGTTCAGGAGAGCAGGGAGGGCTATTCGGGAAGCCTGGTGCTAACCTGGGACCAACGTGAGGGGAAGGGTAGGGGCTCAGAGGCATGCACTTGGCACTGGGGAGTAGGGATGGATGGAGCAAATGGGGCTGAGGAGCACTGGGTGGCGCGGCGAGTCCACAGCAGGACACGCTTCACAGCGCCTGGTGGACAGAGCAGAGTCGGGGCACAAGGCAAGGATGGAAGCTGGAGGCTGGTCCCTGGGTGGGTCCCTGGCTGGGCCTTGAGGGGAGGGGAGGGGCTTCACTGGGAGGGTGACAGCAGCTGTTCAGGGTTCCCGGGGGCTCACCCTTCTCACCTCACAGCAGCTCGGGGGTCCGGGGTTCATGAACCCTCTCACCTCACAGCTGCTGGGGGTCCGGGGTTCACCCCTGTCACCTCACAGCAACACTCCTTTGATTTTCCGCGTTCACAGCTTCTATAGCTGGGTTAGTGGCTGCACCCTGGGGATGATCACTGGGCTCCCTAGTCATCTCCACCTCCTCTGAGCCGTGTATAAGGACCAGGCTGACACGGAGCCTCAGTGTGGACACGCCTTCTTGTCCAGGCATTTCCCACGCTGACTCTTCAGCTGGGCCCCTCCCTCGCACCTCCCAGGCATCCTGGGAAGCCAAGGCTGGCCCCAGGGAGACCACTGGAGACCCCACGGCATGAGCACTGCTCTCCGGTACCCCCGGGCTTTCCTGGCTCGCTGTGGCTCTCACTGAAGGAGCCTCACTGCACTCAGAGGCCAGAGCAGAAGAGACCGTGGGGCCTGAGCTTGGAAGGCCGTGGGCCTGGCCCCTGGCCCTGCTGCTCAGCGTTCGTCTGCCAGGGGGCTCCTCCCTCAGTTTAACGTACCCTGGATCCCGGCTGCGATGTAAGAAACCTGAAGGAAGGGTGAGGTGGGATGAGTTGTAGGTGACAAAGGGCATGTTCTGTTCCTGCAGAATTTGTTCCTCATGGAGGCTGAGAGCGTTTGGGGAAAATCTCGAAGGCCAACTAGGTTGGATTAACTCCCCAACCTTGTGAAAATGGCTTAGACTAAAACCATTTCGTCTCAGACATTTGAATGTTCTCTTACATCTTCCACGGAGTTTACCTGCCATATTTGGCCTTTAAAAAGCCCACAGCAGACCACAGTGGCCCGCTCACCCCCATCACCCTGGGGCACAGTAAGAGCTGGGGTCTGAGGCGCTGACACAGAGCATGCCCTGACCTGGGGGCTCCGTTCTGTAGGACTCCAGAGGACATCATGCTTTCTTTTCCATAGTTACTCTGAAAAGCAAGCAAAACCGGCACAAATCCTGCTGCTGGGAGTAAGAGGGTCTTGGGGGAGGCTGAGACTGTGTACCATTGTATTCACAGTGGCGCATGCACCCACGCCTGCACCAATGCCCACACCATGCCCATGACCACACCCACACTTACACCCACACCCGCACACCCACACACACTTACACCCCCACACACTTACACCCACACTTACACCCACACTTACACCCACCCGCACACCCACATACACTTACACCCCCACACACTTACACCCACACTTACACACTTACACACACCCACACACCCACACGCACTTACACCCACACACCTACACACCCACACACTTACACCCCCACACACTTACACCCACACTTACACCCACACTTACACCCACCCACACTTACACCCACACACTTACACCCACACACCTACACACCCACACACTTACACCCACCCACACTTAAACCCACAGTTACACACTTACACCCACACACCCACCCACACACCCACACACACCCCCACACTTACACCCACACCCGCACACCCACACACACTTACACCCCCACACACTTACACCCACTTACACCCACACACTTACACACTTACACCCACACACCCACACGCACTTACACCCACACACCTACACACCCACACACTTACACCCACACTTAAACCCACAGTTACACACTTACACCCACACACCCACCCACACTTACACCCACACACCCACACACTTACACCCACCCACACTTACACCCACACACTTACACACACCCACACACCTACACACCCACACACTTCCACACACCCACACCCGCACACCCACATACACTTACACCCCCACACACTTACACCCACACTTACACCCACACTTACACCCACCCACTTACACCCACACACTTACACACACCCACACACCTACACACCCACACACTTACACCCACCCACACTTAAACCCAGTTACACACTTACACCCACACACCCACCCACACACCCACACACACCCCCACACTTACACCCACACACACCCACCCACACACCCACACACTTACACCCACTTACACCCACCCTTACACCCACCCACCCTTACACCCACCCTTACACCCACACACACACCCACACACCCCCACACACACTTCCGCCCACACACCCACACACTTCCATCCACACACACCCACACTTGCACCCACCCACACACCCACACACGCGCACACACACCCACTTACACCCACCCACACATCCACCCACACACATCCACCCACACTTCCACACACACCCACCCACACACCCACACACTTACACCCACCCACACTTACACCCACACTTACACTCACCCACACTTACACCCACACTTACACCTACCCACACTTACACCCCCACACACACACGCACCCACACTTACACCCACCCACACTTACACCTACCCACACTTACACCTACCCACACTTACACCCACACACACACGCACCCACACTTACACCCACACACACTTACACGTACCCACACTTCCACCCACCCACACTTCCACCCACACCTCTACCTCCACACCGCACTTACACCCACACTTACACCCACACTTACACCCACACTTACCTCTACCTCCACACCCGCACTTACACCCACATTTACATCTACCTCTACGCCCACACTTACATCTACCTCCACACACAATCTACCTCCACACACACACCCCCACACTTACATCTACCTCCACCCACACACTTACACCCACACTTACATCTACCTCCATGCCCACGCTTACATCTACCTCCACACCCACACTTACACCCACACTTACATCTACCTCCACACCCACACTTACATGTACCTCCACACCCACACTTACACCCACACTTACACCTACCTCCACACCCACACTTACATCTACCTCCACACCCACACATCTACCTCCACACCCACACTTACACCCACACTTACATCTACCTCCACACCCACACTTACACCCACACTTACATCTACCTCCACACCCACACTTACATCTACCTCCACACCCACACTTACACCCACACTCACATCTACCTCCACACCCACACTTACATCTACCTCCACACACACACTTACATCTACCTCCACACCCACACATCTACCTCCACACCCACACTTACACCCACACTTACATCTACCTCCACACCCACACTTACACCCACACTTACATCTACCTCCACACCCACACTTACATCTACCTCCACACCCACACTTACACCCACACTCACATCTACCTCCACGCCCACACTTACATCTACCTCCACACACACACTTACATCTACCTCCACACACACACTTACATCTACCTCCACACCCACACATCTACCTCCACACCCACACTTACATCTACCTCCACACCCACACTTACATCCACACTTACATCTACCTCCACACCCACACTTACTTCTACCTCCACACCCACACTTACACCCACACTTACATCTACCTCCACACCCACACTTACACCCACACTTACATCTACCTCCACACACACACTTACACCCACACTCACATCTACCTCCACGCCCACACTTACACCCACACATCTACCTCCACACCCACACTTACACCCACACTTACATCTACCTCCACACCCACACTTACATCTACCTCCACACCCACACTTACACCCACACTTACATCTACCTCCACACCCACACTTACATCTACCTCCACACCCATACTTACACCACGTCCACACCCTGGGGCCCCACACTCATGCAGACTGGAGTGGACCCCGCCACCCCACAGCTCACCTGCAGCAGATTCCCGGCTCTTTCTACCACTGAGTCATTGTCTTTAAAATTAAAGGAACCCCAAACCCCTGAGCCCCAGTGCTAACAGAAAATATGTTTAAAATCAAAATTGAATACACTTTTCTGTTTGTCTGTTTAAGGATTTGGGAAAACCGTGTATTCCATGTGGGAACAGAAACCTGCTTTTCCTTTCATGTGGCGCAGTGTGCAGTGTCCTAAATGTGTCATATCTTAAATCAATTTGAGGTTTTTAAATAAGAATAGTGTGTGTTCTGGCAGCTTCTGAACTACTGAAGAAGGGATGGGAGAGGCAGCCCAGGCCCCCGGTGTGAGTCTGGAGGAGAGTGGGTGCCCGGGAGGCCCAGGGTAGCTCCACAGTAACTGGCACAGGTGTGCGGGAGCCTCAGGACCACTGTTTGGTCTGGGAAGAAAGACACACGCTTTCTCCCTGGTTACGGCGGGAGTTGCTAGGATGAGAGTAAATGTGTCAAGTCATTTCCGTCTTTGCCCTTTGTTTCTCAGTGCCCTCCAGGAGGGAAATTTAGAAGAGAAGATAAAACAGCACATCCCCCAAATGCATGAGCAGAGAAGATTCCATGGCCAGGCCCCGCTGGAGGAGATGAGGAAGGCTGCCGAGGATCTGGAAATTGTAAGGATTTCTTGGTTCTGTTTAAAAAAGTGTGGGGTGTTTTTTGTTTTGTTTTGTTTTTGTTTTTTTGAGACGGAGTCTTGTTCTGTCACCCAGGCTAGAGTGTGGTGGCACAATCTCGGCTCACTGCAGCCTCCACCTCCCAGGTTCAAGTGATTCTCCTGCCTCAGCCTCCCGAGTAGCTGGGACAAGTGTACACCACCATGCCCGGCTAATTTTTGTATTTTTAATAGAGATGGGATTTTGCCATGTTGGCCAGCCTTGTCTCGAACTCCTGGCCTCAAGTGATCCACCTGCCTTGGCCTCCCAAAGTGCTGGGCCACTGTGCACAGCCTAAAACATTGTTTTATTAAAAATGAAGAGAACTCACTGTGCCTCTTCAGAGCATGCGCTCTCTAAAACCGTGGGACTGTGTGGAATGTGTCTTATGAGGTGTAGAAATTCCCAGAATTACAGTTGGTCACATGAGAAGGAAAACATTTCAGCCGAGGGGCTGAGCCCTCAAATGTGCCAGGCCCCATGGCGGGCCTTGGCATCTCAGCACTGGGAATCTGATGGCAGGAGTGGTGGCCTGCTGACAGGGACCGGGAACCAGTCCTCTCCACATGTCTGTGGGATCCTTGCTTGAGGCTTTGCACCCAGCTGATCCAGGCTCTGGGCCCAGGGCTGGGCCATGAGGGGCGTCACTGCAGAGAGGGGTCTGGCTGAGGCCACCCGGACCATGGCTGACATGCTCGGTGTCTATGTAGGAAGGCCGATATTCATGGGGATCCGAGGCCTCCTGACGAGGAGCCTCCTAAGCAGTACTGCTTACGGAAGTGGCTCCTATATATTTGGAATGTTAACCATCCTCTCAGCCACCGCCAGTGCTGTTTATTCACTCAGCATACCCTGATGCCCACCTCCTGGTACTTGGAGTATCCTGGGCTGTGGGAGACACGCAGGAATGAAGGAAAGTGCTTTGCTGCCCGAACTGCTGCCTGGCCAGCCCATCCAGCTGTAGAAGGACACAGCTGCCGTCCCTGGCAGTGAACCTGGATACCCATGTCCCCACCCTTCTTGCAGCCATAAGAACGCTGGCCTGTCCTCTCAGGCTACCCAAGGCCCCTGGCTGGTGGCCTCTTCCAGGTCAGTGTACCATGCCCGAACACAGGTCAGGCTGGTGCGGGCTGCATCCGGGCTACCCCCAGAGCAAGCAGCACTGTCACGGGGGAGGAAGCAGCCCTGGCCTTCCTGTCCCCACACCCCATCTGCAGGCTCCACTCCCACCATTTCCACTGTTTCCCTCTCTCCTAGAGCCGGAGATGGGAGAGAGGAGACATGAGGGCAGGATGTGGAGCCACTTCATGGAGACCCCACCCAACCTGACTTGGACCCCGCTTCTGAGACTCTTTTCCTCCTCAGCCCAAGGAGTTTGTATCTGCCTTTAGATAAACTCTTATTCTTTCTAAATCCGTCGTTCATGAGTATGACCTTGTCCTTGGACACCCAAACCCTGCCTCTTAGGGCTGCAAAACATCTGTGTCTTAACCCATCATTTCACATTATGGACAGAGAAGTCGATTTGGTATTATGAACAACTCTAGCCACAGATTTGATACATTTAGTGAAATAGATGAATCCCTTGAAAGACAACATCTGCCAAAACTTACAGAAGAAATGAATATGCTCGTATCTATTACAGGAATTTAATCAATAATTAATTACCTTCCAAAACAGAAATCACAGGCCCAGAAGGGTTCACTGGTGAATTCTACCAAACATTTAAGGTTTAAGGAAGAAACTATACCAATTCTCGATAATCTCTTCCAGAAGATAGAAACAGAGAGAAAACTTTTTAGCTCATTCTCTGAGGCCAGCATTACTCTTAATACCAAAATCATACAAAGATATTACAAGAAAGGAAAAGTGTAGACCAATATCACTCATGAATGTAGATGCAAAAATTCTCAACATTCAGAAATCAAATCCAGCAATGTGTAAAAGCAATCACACACCCTAATTCAACATTCAAAAATCAGACAATGCAATTCATCACATCAGTAAGCTAAACAAGAAAAATCAGTTGGTTTTATCAATAGATGCAGAAAAAGCATCTGACAAAATATAACACCTATCATGATAAAAACTCTCAGCAAACTAGGATAAGCTGGGAACTTCCTCAACTTGTTAAAGAACATCCAGAAAAGACCTACAGCTAACATTATTCTTAATGGCAAGAAACTAGAAGCTTTTCCACTAAGATCAGGAGCAAGGCAAAGATATTCCCTCTCACTACTGCTTTTCAGACTCATGCTGGAACTCTTAGCTAGTTCAAGAAGACGAGAAGGAAATAAAAGGTATACAGATTGGGAAACAAGAAATAAAATTGTCTTTATTCTCAGATGACATGATTATGTAGGAAATCCGAAAGAATTGACAAAAATTTCCTGAAACTAATAAGTGATTATAGAAAAGGTTACAGGATACAAGGTTAATATACATAACTCAGTCACCTTCCTATGTACCAGCAATTAACAAGTGGAATTTAAGATTAAAACATAACATTTAAATTAGCACCAAAAAAAATGGTACTAAGTAAAAATCTAACAAAATGTATACAAAATCTATATGAGGAAAACAACAAAACTTTAATGAAATAACTGAATAAATGGACAGATATTCCATGTTCATGGATAGGAAGACTCAATATTGTTGGTAGTCAGTTCTTCCCAACTTTAGGTTTAATGCATTCCCAATCATAATCTGAGCAAATTATTTTGTGAATATTGACAAACTGTTTCTAAAGCATTTATGGAGAGGATGAGACCTAGAATATCCAACACAGTATTGATGGAAAACAAAGTCAGAGGACTGACACCCCCCAACTTGAAGACTCTAAAGCTACAATAACAGTGTGATATTGTCAAAAGAATAGACAAATAGAATAGAGAGCCCCAAAATAGACCCACACAAATATAGTTAACTGAGTTAACTGATTTGACAGAGGAGCAAAAGCGACTCAGTGGAGAAAGCGTAGTCTTCAACAGATGGTACTGGAACAACTGCCAAAAACAAAAAAGAATCTAGACATAGACCTCACACCCTTCACAAAAATTAATTCAAAATGGATCATAGACCTAAACGTAAAATGTGTTACCGTACAACTTTTACAAGATAACATAGGAGAAAACCTAAGTGACCTTGGGTATGGTGCTGATGTTTAAATACAACACCAAAAGCAAGATCCATGACAGAAATAATTGATAAGCTGGGCTTCATTACAATCAAAAACTTCTGTTCTATGTAAGACACTGCCAAAAGGATAAGACAGGCCACAGACTGGGAGACAATATTTGGAAAAGATACACCTGATAAAGGACTGTTATCTAAAATATACCAAGAACTCTGAAAAACTCAACAAAAAGGAGCAAACAAGCCAATAAAAAAATGGGCCAAGAATCTGCAGAGACACCTCATCAAAGAAGACGCATGGATGGCAGATCAGCATGTGAAAAGAAGCTTCACATTGTGTGTCATCAGAAATGCAAGTTAAGACAAGGAGATTCACCACACAAAAAATCTAAAACACCACCAAATGCTGGTGAGGATGTGGAGCAACAGGAACACTCATTAATTGTTGGGAATATAAAATGGTACAGCCACTTTGGAAGACAGTTTGACAGTTTCTTACAAAATTAATCACACTCTTATCATACAATCCAATAATCACACTCCTTGGTGTTTACCCAAAGGAGGTGAAAACTTATGTCTACACCAAAACCTGCACACAGACATAGCAGCTTTTTTCATAATTGCCAAAACTTGGAAGCACCCAAGGTGTCCTTCAGCAGGTGACTGGATAAACTGGAACATCCAGATAGTGGAACGTTGCTTAGCACTGAAAGGAAACGAGCCATCAGCAATGAGAAGACACGCGGGAGCCGACATGCCAGCGTGAAAAGGCCGCACACAGATGGAGATGGTGAAAGGATCGTGGTGGCCCGGGTGAGGTAGTAGGGTATTGAGGGGTGAATCAGCGGAACACAAAGGGTTTTAGGGCAGTAAAACTACTCTTCATGATGCTGTATGGTTGGGTCCATGTGATGATGCGTTTGTCTAAACCCCACAGACTGTGCCACCCCACACATGAGCCTGCATGTCGACTGTGGACTCTGGGTGGTGGTAACAGTGTGTCCATGTGCATGCATCGAGTGTGCCGCTCCAGTGTGGGATGAAGGCTGCTCTAAAAAAATCAAGTCCGGGTTTTTTAAAGTCTGCTTGGAAATCTGAAACCTGAGAGCTGGCTCTTGTGTCCCCCACTGTTCTCCTGTGCTCCCCCACCCTGGTTACATGCAGAGAAGGGGGGCCGTGAGACAAAAGAGAATGACACAGAAGGACACTGTGGCGGTTGATCTCAAATGCCTACCCCAGGCCACGCCTGTCTCTTCATTGACTTTCATACCACCTTAGGAGGAAGGTGGTGCCACCCATTTCACAGGTCAGAAAACTGAGACTCACGGAGGTGCCGTAACTGGCCCCACGGTGACACTGTAAATGGTGGAGCTTTCAGTCCAACCTGGGTATGTCTGAATGCAAAGCCAAGGTCCAAATACTGCAATGTCTTCTTGGAGACATGAATTGCCACAGAATTCGCCTTGTGCTTTAATGCCTGTCTCGTGTTTTTCTGTGATTAAAAAAAAGTCATGTGAAGTTCCTGATGAAGGGTTCAGGTCACCAGCACCGGCTCCTGTTGTGTGCCCAACTCCAAGTTACTGTCAAGATCCAGGGAGGGATGTGCTATGTCACCCTGCCCAGGAGACAGGGACATAAACACCCGCTAACTTTCCATGACAGGCTCCCTGCAGCACTTGAGCCCAGAGGATGCCCATGAGGTGGGTCCCTTCACTTCAGTCCCGGCTTGGGAGAGCCAGAGGAAGGGGTTTTAAAACTCCCAAGAATGAGCTGGGAAGCAGCTGATCCTGCCCTAGAGGAGGTGAATTGTGTTGAGACAGGTGGTGTTGGCTGTCCACAAGCTCCAGCCATCCTTCTCCTCTGTCCCACTGCCTCTCACAGAGGGCCGGGTGGGTGGGCCAGGGGAGAAGGGGCCCTCTGAGACAGACCAGAACAGCATGGCAGGCATCCGTGCCGCCTGATGGCCTCATTTTTAGGAAACGATCTTAATTATGGTTTTTTCTGAAATTTGCCTTCTGAGCACCTGGACCTCCTGTAGGCTCAGTCCATTTCAAATGACCCTCCCTTTTTCTGCTGTCTACACAGGCCCACTAGCAAAAAAGAAAGTACTGTGTTCTTTAGACTCAGTAGGGAACCTATTTGTATAATCCTGGTGAGACGATCATGCCGGCCCTCCCTGCAGGTGAAGTCTCGGGCTTTGCCAGAAGAGTGTGTCTTTCCTTAGAGCAGGGCCTGAGCAAACCCTGCAGCAGCATTAGAGACGAGTCCTGGCTCCGTGGCTGTGTGGCCCACCAGCCTGCTGTATGGAGGCGGGCACGCATGTGCGTGAGACAGTTGGCATGTCCCAGGCAGAGAACCATCTAAGTTCACACTGCGTCTCTAGAAGCAGAGGGTCTCATTTTCCCGGCTTCTTCCCCGGCTCCTCGTGTTTCTTTCAAGGCATCTGCACAGTGCCGCGCATGGCGTGGCGCTAGCAAGGAGTCCTCCGTGGCATGGCGTGTGTCGGGAGCACCCCCCCATGCACCCGGGAGCCTGGCCTGTGGGAGAAGGGGATGCCAAATGGGGGAAGTAGGAGGGGCTGGAGTCCAGCCCATGAGCCAGGAGCTTGCATTTGATTAGAGGACCAGGGTGGACGGGTCTGGGCAGAGAGAGAAAAAAGCCCAGAGGGATGAAAAGGAGATGCTGAAAACAAACCAGCCAACAGACGTGGCCCTTCCAGGTCAACACGGCCCATTCTGCACATAGGCTTATCTCCACTCTGCCCAGAAGCCACCAGAATGACAGGAGAGGGAGCAAAAACGACCTTCACTCCTCAGGATGAGGAAATGGAGAGGAGCCTGCCCGCTTGTCAGGAGGCTCCCCCTCCCCAGGGTCTTTCCTGTAATAATAGAGCCCCACGTCTCTCCTGGGCACAGGCTGCCCCACAAATGGGCACGTTTCTCAGCCTCCCTTGCAGCCAGACATGGGCCTGTGACTCTGTTCCGGCCGGCAGGATGTGAGCAGAAGATGAGTGTGAACTTCCTGAGCTTTGTCCCCTCCCTTCCTGGCTGGAATGCAAACATGATGGCCGGAGCAGGGGCAGCCACCTCAGCCCTCAGGTGGAGGCCGTGGTCCAGGGCTGCAGAGCCAGTGTGCAGAAGTCTGTCTCTGGTGGGGGTGCTGTCCTCTCAGACGTACTGCTCCACCTGGTCTCAGCTGCTGTCGTCTGGGGGCTGGCAGGTGAGCCCTTGTCCTCGCACACATGGAGGCCAGCGCGATTTTGCACGAAGGAAGCCCCCTAGTGGTGCAGCATGAAGGGCCTGCCCAGCAAAATGCCAGCAAAGATGCACAGTGATGCAGCCCCAGAGCCTGGAAAGCACAGGAAGACAAAACCAACCACAGAAGGATTGGAAGTGGGGGTCGGGGTGCGGTGGCGCATGCCTGCAATCCAAGCACTTTGAGAGGCCGAGGCAGGTGAATCACCTGAGGTCAGGAGTTTTGAGACCAGCCTGGCCAACATGGTGAAACCCCGTCTCTACTAAAAATACAAAAAATTAGCCGGGCACAGTGGTGCGCACCTGTAATCCCAGCTACGCGGGAGACAAAGGCAGGAGAATCGCTTGAACCCAGGAGGCAGAGGTTGCAGTGAGCTGAGATGGCATCATCACACTCCAGCCTGGGCAACAAGAGCAAAACTCCATTTCAAAAAAAAAAAAAGGAAGCGGAGTCTATACAGGTCATGCCAGGGCCCTGGGTCTGCTTCCCTACTCTGCCCAGCCCACTGACTCCTCCAGCTTACCCAGCAGGAGCCAGGGCTGCCTCTAGATAAGCTGACCAACCAGGCACCACAGTGGTGACAGCAGCCATGTTTAGCCTAAAGATCCCTGCAGAAGGTCAGGTGCACAACCGACCAGGAGGGCTGGCCAGCTCCTTGGCGCTGTCTGAGATATCAGCCAACCAAGACAGAAGCCACCTGGGCGTCCCCCAGACAGCCCCAGCCTGCACTGAGCAGCCAGCAGCCCGCCACCGACACCCCGATCTCAGCCTTGTTCCAGGGCCTCAGTCACGAGAGGTTCCTCAGCTGTTGAGGGAAGCCCCAAGGTGAGGGAGAGGCCAAAGCCAGCTGGCTGGGGAGCGAGCTTCGGACGGATGTGGACATTAGGGGACACTTAAAAATGACAGGCCAGAATTAAAATCCCCCCGTAGGAATAGACAAGTCTGCTGCCATGAAACCCAGCAAGCTGTTGTAGAAAGTGAACACTCAGGTAACCCAGAAGAACTCCCAAGGCAAAGTTTAATATGTGGCAAAAATTTTAAAAAATTAAATTAGTAGATGAATAAATCCCCCAGGAAGGGGAGGTGGGAAACAGATGAGACAAGAGGAAAGGAAGTTAGAGGACGACCCGAGCAGAGCGAAGCATCCGGCAGGTTCTGGCAGGTTCCAGCAGGTTCCAGCAGGAGAGATGAGAGCAGACAGAGGGAGAGGGTGCAGGAGGGCTCTTCACAAAGGAACCAACATGCTTCCTGCTAGAAGGGCCCACACGTGCTGGCACCATGGCTCAGCATCCTGAACCAGAGCAGGACGGACCCCCGGAGATTCCAGGGAGGGCGGGGAGAGAGGCCCACACAGAACCAGGCACTGGGAGGGAGCTGGTCACGGTGATGGCACTGCCCTCAGCAGGCGCCGGGATTCGGTACTCCGATTACAAGGTCAGGGGTCATCACACAATAAGACGTTTTCAGACACGCAAAGACTCAAAATGCTGCTTCCCATCTAGAGAGTCTTTCTCCAGAAGCTACTGTAGAATTTGTCCTATCAAAACAAGGGAGTAGATGCTGAGAGAGGAAGGTAAGAGTTCCAGAAGAAAGGGAGCTGACCCAGAAGCCCCCAGCCACCCCCTGCTGTGAGAGGAGCCTGGTGGGGGTCTCCCCAGAGAGACCAGGTCAGTCTGAGACTTGGCCAGTGGAGGAGGATGTCGAGAGAGGTTTGCAGTTTGAGAGGATGTAATGACAGATGTAGAAAACAAAGTAAACATTTTAAAATGAGGCAGTTATGAATGCCACAGGGAATACAGGTTTCTATGGGAAGCAAAAAACGTTATCAATGACTGCTTACTGGGTCAGTAACAAGTAATATTGACCAAGTCGCAGAGCCGGAAGCCATGAGTGCTGCTCTAGGCCACAGTTACGATATGGGGGGTGGGGGAGGCTGCAGGGGTCTCCAGGGACCTGCTGTGATTATGGCTGTATGGGGTGGTGGGGGAGGCTGCAGGGGTCTCCAGGGACCTGCTGTGATTATGGCTGTATGGGGTGGTGGGGGAGGCTGCAGGGGTCTCCAGGGACCTGCTGTGATTATGGCTGTATGGGGTGGTGGGGGAGGCTGCAGGGGTCTCCAGGGACCTGTTGTGATATGGCTGTATGAGGCGGGAGGCTACAGGGGTCTCCGGGGATCTGCTGTGATTATGGCTGTATGGAGAGGGGAGACTACAGGGGTCTCCGGGGACCTGCTGTGATTATGGCTGTAGGGGGTGGGGGGAGGCCACAGGGGTCTCCGGGGACCTGTTGTGATCTGGCTGCATGGTGGGGGGTGCAGTGGTTCCAGGGACCTGCTGTGATTATGTCTGTATGGGGCAGGGAGGCTGCAGGGGTCTCCCGGGACCTGCACTGGCGGTAGTGTCCAACCTGTGCCCCCAGCAAGGCAAGCTGGGGAGGGAGAGGGGAGCTGGGTGGCCCAGGGCTCCTGTGCTTGGAGTGAGGAGGTTGGGACTCTGCAGAGGGCCTGAGGGGCAGGAACAGGAAGATTCCCTCCTCAGTTTCTCCACCTGACGGCCCCCCGCAGTGCCCTCCTCAGCCTCACCTTGTTCTGCCCAGGGGATTGGCCGTGGACCATGAGGTTTGGAACAGAAAGCCTGCCCCTGGTTTCACACTCGGCAAGTTCCTTCTCCTGTAGGAGCCCCTGATCCACAGCTTCTGTGTCTGTGGGGTGGGGGTGGCAGTTGTGGCCCCATCTGCTTCCCAGGACAGTTACGGCTCTAAGGTGCGGTCATGGCTGTGGGGATGCTTGCCAACACACTGCCCGGGGTGTGGCATCAGCCTTCCCTTTGCCCTTAGGATGATGTCCTGAGTCTCTGTTCATCCATTGACCTGCGTCTGCACAGGACACCTGGGTGGGGCCGTGGGGACACCAGGATGAGTGGCCATGTGTGTGCCTGCAAAGGGTGGTGTCCTCATGAGGTAGAAGGCCTGGGAGCTGGCTGGAAGTAGGCTGCTGGGCCCCATTGCAGGGGGGACTGTGCCATGATGCGGCTTGCAGGGGCCCCGGGGGAGCGGGGCTGGCTCTGCTCACGCCCACATGGCCTGGGCCCCATGTGGAATCTGAGCCAGAGACGTAGTGACGCCCTAAGTCCTGCCAGCCTTTCTAACGTCTTCCCTCCTTGTCTCCCACAAGGCCACAGAGCTACAGGATGAAGTATTGAAGCTGAAATTGGGATTAACCTTGAACAAAGACCGTCGATGGGCGGCCCTCACTGGAAACCTTTCTCTTGGCCTGCCAGCGGCACAGCCTCAAAATACATTTTTTAACACAAAATATGAAGAATCAGGAAATGTTCGCAGACACCAGTGACACCAGGTGGCTGGACTGATGGAGACGTCTTCAGACAGGAGCCGCTCAGTCTTCTTTCCCGGGCGTCGCCTCCTGTGTGGTGGCCGGAAGAGCCCAGGTTCAGTGTTACCCTTAGGGCTGATTTCACGCAGCCTGTTGTTTTCCTTAGACAGGTCCACGTTCCTCTCCTGAGGCTGTGGAAGATTTCAGCCGTACTAAAAGAAAGGACACTGTGAGCATGTGGTCTCGCCTTCCCTTCTTTCTGCAGGTTCCTGCCAAGCCACGTGGCAGAATGCTCATGCTCAGGCACCTGCCTCTCTCCTGTCCTGGAGCCCTTGTTACAAAAGTACTCGCAGCTTACAGCTTTCATTCACTTATTTGAGGGTAGGAGAGGATACCAGGTCACCCGATTCCCGCCAAGCCGGAAGTCCCTGCAGCACCACCTTTGGCTAGGAGGGAGGGGTGACAGCCAAAAAGGGCTTCGGAAGAGTGGTTACCCTGCTCCCTGCCCAGCGACAGGCCTTCCTTTCCCCTGCTCCCTGCCCGGCTACAGGGTCCTCCTTTCAGCCTTGACCCCCTCCTGGTTGCTACCAGTCAGCCTCCCCAGGGACACAGCGGGGTCCACAGACCTCCCCATCATAGATCAGCCTTATTTCACGCTGTCTGCCCAGGCTGTGGAGATTCTGTGTGACTTCGTCTCTTGTGCTGAGTGTTTGATTGGATCTTGAAAACATCTTTGGTTTGATTTCTGTAACAGAGGTGAGACTATTCAGACTTTGTTTCTTTTTGTGTTAATTTTGGCAAATATGGTTTTCAGTGAGTTTCCTCATTTCATCCAAGTTGTGCAATGTATCAGCATAAAGTTCCTCTTATTTTCAGTATCTTTAGGATCTGTAATAATGTCCCCTCTTTTATTCTTGACCTGGTGTTCTTCATCATTCTTACTATGGATTTATCAATTTTGTCCCTCTTTTCCAGAAGCCCCAGGTTTTGGCTTCACTGGATTTGCTGTTTGTCTTCTGTCTCATGGGCCTCTGCGCCCTGCACTTCCTACTTTCCGAGAGTTTAACTGGTGCTTGGAGAGAAATGCATCACTTCCAAACCCACGTATTAGAGAAGAAGGAGGGTGTGAAATTGATCATCTAAGGTTTCCATTCAGGAAGCTAGAAAGGTGTCAGTGACCTGTTGCGGCCCAGCAGCTGGAGCAGCAGACGTTTGCCATTTCTCACGCCTGAGGGCAGGAGTCGGAGCAGCTCAGCCAGAGTTGGTGGTAAGGGTCTCCCTTGAAGGTTTAACTGGGCTTGGGGCTCAGCTTCCAAGGTGCTCTCCTGGTTGTTGATCAGAGCGTGTCCGTTGTGATCACCGTCCTTTGAAACTGTGAAGCCTTGCCCGGTGGCCTGCCGCAGGATATGTTTTGGTAGATGTAGGCTGTGCACTTGAGAAGAATGTATTTTGGGTTGTTGGGTACATTGTTTTGTGTGTGTCAGGCGACACTGACTAATCCTGTTGCTCAAAGCTCCTGTACCCTGACTGACTGACTTGTTTAAGCCTGGTTTCTCAGTTACTGAGAGAGGCCTGTGAACAGTTCTAGCTATGATCATGAACATGTATTTTTTTCTTAGTTATGTCAGTTTCTGCTGTATGTATTTTGGGGCTATTTTGTCAGATGCCTACAAATTTAGGATTGTTTTACCTTCCTGTTGAACTGACCTTGTCATTATTATGAACTATTTCTCTTCGCCTCTCCTTTTCACTTCTTGCCTTCATGTGGATTTTGTCTGATACTAATCCAGGCACACCACTGCTGTTTTGGTCAGCGTTTTCATAATGCATCTTCTTCCATCCTTCTACTGTCAGCCTCTCTGTGTCTTTATACTGGATTTAAAGTGCACCCTATCTCTACATCATACACTCGGGACTCCTTTTCTTTCTCTAGCTGCCAGTTCTGTCTTTCAGTTACAGTGTTGGGCCCTCACATTTAAGGTGAGTGTGCGTACAGCGGATTCCATGCCCATCTCATGTTTTTATTCCTTTATTCTTCTTTTGCTGCTTTCCGATAGTGATCAATTTTTTTATTTATATCTCTTCTATTAGAGTTTTAGTAATATCTTTTAATATTATTCTCTTGGGTGTTGCCTTAGAGATTTGGTACGTGCCCTTGAGTTCATTAGCATTTCCTGAATGAGCCAATGACCCTGAGAAGGTCCCTCCCATCTGCCAGTTCCCTGCCCTTGATGCTGTTGCTCTCGTCTGCCTCCCTTCCACAGATAAGCATGCAAGACACAGGTACCGTGTGCCCCAACGGTGTCTTGACGTGTTGTTACTAGACATCAGTGTCTGCTTCACTTTACCCATCCTGATGCTCTTCCCTCCTGCACCCTCATGCCCCAATGAGGGCTGATTTTCATTTAGCTAATAACTTTTTTTAAGTATTTCTTTGTATCATGGTTATGCTTTGACTGGCCGTAAGTTCTCTCAGCTTTTGTTTTTCTGAAAATAAATTTAGTTCGCCTTTATTCTGCGCAGGACAGAATTCTAGTGGACGATTTTTGCCATCCCCAGAACTTTAAAGATGGGCTCCACTGTCTTCTGGCTCCCATGAGTTTTGTTAAAAATTCAGTGTTTGTTGTTATTTGTTGCTCCTTTGAAGGTAATGTGTCTTTTTTCTTTGTCTTAAAATTTTTTCTCCTTATCTTTGGTTTTCTGCAGTCTGTGCTGTGCCTGGATGTGATTTCCTTTTTACTTATTTTTCTTGGAATATGTAGAACTCAAATCTGGGAGTTAGTGTCTTTCATCAGTTTTGGAAAATTCTTAGCCATTTTTTTTGACTATTTTTTCCCCTGTTCTCCCTCTTCTCCCTGAGACTTCAGTTTTGTGTGTGTGTGTGCGCGTGCGTGCATATGCATGAGTGTGTGTGCGCGCGTGCGTGCATATGCATGAGTGTGTGTGCACGTGTGTGTGCATGTGTGTGCGTGTGTATATGTGCATGTGTGTGTGTGGCTGTGACCTGCACGTCTCTTCTGTCATGTGTTCTATTTTTCATTCCTCTCTACATCAGGCTAGATGCCTCGTGTCTACATGGTTTTAGATTTACGAATCCTGTCTTCTGTTGTGTCCCACAGAAAAACCCATGAGGTTTTTTAACATTAAAAACAGCAGCTTTATGATAGAGAAAAAAACACGAACACAGATGATTGTACCATCGCACTCAGAAGAAACATCCCAGGCCCTGAGCAACATGTCTTTCCTCGGCCGAGTCAGGCTTCCTGGTGAGCCTCAGGGAGTGCGTGGTGTCAGATCCCATCCTGCTCTTCTCCAGCATTTCCTCTCACTCTGTGTTCTTGGGGAGTGTGTGGTCTCAGATCCCATCCTGTTCCTCTCCAGAGTTTCCTCTCACCTCCGTGTTCTCGGGGAGTGCGTGGTCTCGGATCCCATCCTGCTCCTCTCCAGCATTTCCTCTCACCTCCGTGTTCTTGGGGAGTACGTGGTCTCAGATCCCATCCTGTTCCTCTGCAGAGTTTCCTCTCACCTCCATGTTCTTGGGGAGTGCATGGTGTCAGATCCCATCCTGCTCATCTCCAGCATTTCCTCCCACTCCATGTTCTCGGGGAGTGTGTGGTCTCGGATCCCATCCTGCTCCTCTCCAGCATTTCCTCTCACCTCCGTGTTCTCGGGGAGTGCGTGGTGTCAGATCCCATCCTGCTCATCTCCAGCATTTCCTCTCACTCCATGTTCTTGGGGAGTGCATGGTCTCAGATCCCATCCTGCTCCTCTCCAGAGTTTCCTCTCACTCCGTGTCTCGTTCTCGTCTCTGCCAGAATTCCACATCTGCTCGTGCATGCCATCCACCTTTTCCACTAGATCCTTTTACATCATCATTATAATGATTTCTTTTAAATAAGTGTTTTCTTTCAGTTTTAAATTTCAGATGTTGTGTTTTTCAGATCTAAGGTCTCTGGTAATTTTTTGTGGATGCTGATTCTCTGTTGAAATTCTCCATCTTTTCATTTCCTTTATATCTCTTTTCTTCTTTTTTTCTATAACATATTACATTTTTCTAATAAGTTTTTAGTGAGTGCCCAGCATTGTGTAAGTTGACCCTTGAACAAGAGTTTGAATTATAAGGGTCCACTTATAAGTGGATTTTTAAAAACAAATATATTGCAAAAAATTTTGGAAATTTGCAACAATTTGAAAAAATTTGCAGATGAACCACACAGCCTAGAAATATCTAAAAAAAGAAAAAAGAAAAGGGTATGTCATGAATGCATAAAATATACAGACCATACATGGACCATTCACAGTAGAGAGAAATGTCGCTGTAAAGATGCAGCATTGGCCGGGCGCAGTGGCTCATGCCTGTAATCCCAGCACTTTGGGAGGCCGAGGTGGGCAGATCACCTGAGGTCAGGAGTTCAAGACCAGCCTGGCCAACATGGAGAAACCCCGTGACTACTAAAAATACAAAATTAGCCAGGCATGGTGGCGCATGCCTGTAATTCCAGCTACTCGGGAGGCTGAGGCAGGAGAATCGCTTGAACCCAGAAGGCAGAGTTTGCGGTGAGCCAAGATCGCACCATTGCACTCCAGCCTGGGCAACGAGAGCAAAACTCTGTCTCAAAAAAAAATGCAGCATTAAATTATAACTGCATGAAATTAACTGCAGTCCACAGTGTGCTGCTGGAATAATTACAAAGCCATCTCCTGTTGCTATTGCAGTGAGCGCAAGCATTCAAGGATCCACTTAAAACATCATGTGGTGCTAATCTCTGCACGAGCAGTTCATGTCTTCAGTACATTGTGTATCACAGTAAAAAGTGATCTATTTTAACTGGACACGGTGGCACACACCTGCAGTCCCAGCTGCTCGGGAGGCTGAGGCAGGAGGATCCCTTGAGCCCAGGAGGTTGAGGCTGCAGTGAGCTGTGATTGCACCACTGCACTGCAGCCTGGGCAACAGAGTGAGACCCCAACTTGAAAAAAAGGGGACATCTGGATGTTCTTGTGTATTTTTCATGTTTAGTGCAATACTGTAAACCTTGAAGAACACTTTGGGACCCATAGAGTGCCACCAGTCATGCTGAAGAGCTCCTGAGAAGCAGAGAAAAGTCATGACATTTCAAGAAAAAGTTGAATTTCTTGATATGTTCCATAGATTGAAGTTTACAGCTGCGGTTGCCTACCAATTCAAGATAAATGAATCCAACATTAAAGACCATAGTAAAAAAATAAGGAATTTTGTGAGCAGGCCCAAAAGCCTTAACACTTTCTGTGAAATACCTTTTTATCTTGTATTGGGAATGCAGCTTTTATGTGGGTATAGGATTGCTGTGTGTGATGGTTCATATTAAATGTCAACTTGATTAGATTGAAGAATGTAAGGTATTGTTTCTGGGTGTTGCCAGAAGAGATTAACATTTGAGTCAGTGGACTGGGAGAAGACCCACCACAGTGTGGGCAGGCACCATCCAATCGGCTGCCAGCATGGCTGGAAAAAGCAGGCAGAAGAAGGTGGCTGAAGCTGACTGGCTGAGTCTTCTGGCCTTTATCTCTCTTCCATGCTGGATGCTTCCTGCCCTTGAACATCAGACTCCAAGTTCTTTGGCTTTTGGAGTCTTGGACTTACACCGGTGTTTTGCCAGGGGCTCTCGGGCCTTCGGCCACAGACTAAAGGCTGCACTGTTGGCTTCCCTCCTTTAGAGGTTTGGGGACTCAGACTGAGCTACTACTGGCTTCCTTGCCCCTCAGTTTGCAGACAGCCTATTGTGGGACTTCACTCTGTGATCCTGTGCCTCAGTTCTCCTTAATAAACTCCATTTCATATGTATATATATCCTATTCTGTCCTTCTAGAGAACACTTACTAATACACTGAGGAAGGTGTACCTGTAGACTCTTCAAATAAAAGGAAAGGGAAGGAACTGAAGCTGGAGAATCTAATCCCAGCAAAGGATGGTTTGATAATTTTAGAAAGAGGCTTGGCTGGAAAAATGTCAAGATAACAGGAGAAGCAGCTTCTGTCGGCCAAGGGGCAGCAGACAAGTTCCTGGATATGGAAACCATGAAGAAAGTCACTGAGGAGAAAGAGGAGAAAGGATGTCTGCCTGAACAGGTTTTTAATGCAGACATAAGTCCCCTATTCTGAAAAAAAAAAAAAAAAAAGCCACAGGCATGAATTAGGAAGACAAGCAAGTACCAGAATTTAGGGCAGGAGGGGAGAGGCCAGCCCTGCTGTTCTGTGCAAACACAGTCAGATTATGATCAGGACTGCCCTTATCTAGAAAGCTGCTAACCCCTGAGCTTAAAGGGAAAAGAAAAACACCAGCTTCTCCTTGGTTGTACAAGAAGGCTGGACAAGAGCCTCTTTTCTGGGTTGATTTCATCAATGCTTTGTCCCTGAAATCAGGAAGTACCTTGCTTCCTGTAAGTGACAGCCTTTTAAAGTTCTGGTATTGGACAATGCCTCTTGGCCACCCAGAACCCTGTGAGTTCAACACTGAAGGTGTCAAAGGAGCCCACTTGCCCCCAAACACGTCTCCAACGCAGCCTCTGGCCCAGAGGCCGCAGGGACCTGGAAGCCTCATTGCGTGCGGCACCGTGCGGACAGGAGTGTCAGTGCTGGCAAAGAGAACTTCAGGGGGGAACACCGTGAAAGGCTGAGGGATTACACAGTAGACATGTCGTCATGGTTGGCGACAAGGCTGGGAAAGCCACGAAGCCTGAAACAGCACATTCTTGCTGGGGGAAACCGTGTCCAGATGCTGTGCACGACTTCCCAGCATTGATGACAGCCAATCACGGAAATGATGGAAAAGGAATGGAATCCTGTCTCTTGCCACCACCTGGATGGAACGGAGGCCAATTATGTACGTGCAGTAAGCCAGGCACAGAAAAACAAGCATCGCTTGTTCTCACTCATGGGGGCTAAAAAAGTGGATCTCATGAAGATAGCAGACTGGTGGTGACCAGAGGCCAGGAAGCAGGGGAAGTGGGGGGTGCAGGGGGTGACTAATGAGTGGAAATGCACAGTGAGATGGAGGAAATAAGACCTGGCGTTCAACAGACCAATAGGGTGACTACCTAACGTTAGTCAATTGCACATTTCGACATAGCTAGAAGAGAATCATTCAATGTTCCTAGCAGAAACAGAAGGAATATTTAGGGTGATGGGCATCCCAGTTACCCTTACTTGATCTTCACATGTTATACGAGTGTATCACATTATCACATGTACCCCCAAAATAGGTACATTTATTACATATCAATTAAAGAAATTGTGGAGATAGCAAAAAAAATGAGGGTGAAGAGTTTCCACATACAGGCCTTGGAGAAATTCAAGAGCTAATAGACGCTGCACCAGAGCAATGAACAGAAGAGACTGAGGGAGATGAGTGTTTCCAAACCAGGTGATGAGGAGGAGGAAGACATAGAGGAGGCAGTGCTGGGAAAGAAGTTGACCCGGGACCCTGGCAGGAGCATTCCTGTCATTCAAGCTGCCTTTGCCGTCTTTCAGGACACGGGCCCTTCTATGATGCAGGCATGGAAACTAAAGCCAGCGCTGGAAGGAGGATTGTGACCGCACAGAAAGTTTAGAGAAATGAAAGAGCAACGTCAGGCAGAAATTACATATATGTCCGTCACGTTACACCCAGTGCACCTGCCTCTCCTGCCTCCCCTGCCTCCTCCCCCACTTTTGCCTCTGCCACCCCTGAGACTGCAGGACCAGCTCCTCCTCCTCCTCCGTCCACTCAACCTGAAGAGGAGGAGGACAAAGGCCTTTATGAGGATCCACTTCCACTTAATGAGTAGTAAATAGATTTTCTCTTCCTGATAATTTTTTTTTCTGTCTTACTGTAAGACTACAGTATATAACATACAAAATATGCGCTAATTGAACGTTAGTGTTACCGGGAAGGCTTCCTTCCCATCAATGGTAGCCTATTAGTAGTGACATTTTGGGGAAGTCCGAAGCAATATGTGGATTTTCGCTGCGTGGAGCATCAGCGCGCCGTAAACCCCACGGTGTTCAAGGGTCAACTCTGTAAACAAACCACAGAGACTAAGGACAATGCCGGCTTCCCTGAGAGGACTGGCCCTTTCCTCTGTGAAGCACATAAATGGGTACAGGTTTGATCACCTCCGTTCCGGCAGGGCTTGTGCTGGGTGGAGCCTGGGTCGCAGCTTCAGTTACTCCTGGCCGGCCTCTGCTTTTGGCAGGCTGGTGGGTGAGACCTGTCCTGGGCTTGCTGCGAACCCCAGATTTCATCCTCTCTCCAGAACAGCCCCTCAGCTTCCTGTGCTGGTACCAGACCCTGAAAATGGTCTGGGGGACCAGCCATGCCTCTGATGCCCTGGACCCTGCCCCAGGGCCTCCAGCAGCCCTGCTTCCTGTCTGTGACGCCCTGGGCCTCAGCCTGGGCAGGCTGGGATGCAGCAGCTCCAGTGCCCCTCAAGGCCCTCCAAGGCTGCCTCTGGCTCGCAGCCCCGCACGCCCCCTGTGACTCCTGCGTCTCCTGTGACTGCTGCATCTGGCCTTCCCCTGTGGCTACAAGAGCAGGAGGTCATCGCTCACCTGGCCCAGAAGTCGCACTTCATTCACTGCCATCTTTTTAACAGAATCACTCTGCTTTAATTATGCTTCTTAAAACAGTGTACAGGAAAAACTCCAAGCCTGTTAGGCTGTGTTAAAAAATACAGCTAACAGAAAATTCCAGGTTATTCACATGTAATGTGATAACCACACACTTGCTTGCATTCCCTCCATCTCTGTTTTGATCAAGTCTCTTCATTCCATTGTTCTTGGGAACCTGCAGTCCCTCTATGCTCTTCCATTCCCCCACTTTCTCTCATATCAGACAGATAGTTCTCTATTAATTTTTGAAAACTGGGCTTTCTCTTCCCTTCCTTTTCTTCTCCCCTGCCTCGGCAGAGGCCTTTAGAAGTCCTGATGTCCCGTTTCTCTCCACCCTGTCTCAGTTATCTGTTGCTGTGACATACCACTTAGTGGTTGAAAACAGCAGCCTCCCCCTGATCTCAGAATGCTTTGTGTTGACCGGGCTCAGCAGGGCGGCTCTCCTGTCCTCGGGCTGTCCGCGGGGGCACCAGCGATCTGATGGCCGGGCTGAGCTGAGACGTGCGGGACAGCACCCTCACACACCTGGCTCTCTGGCCAGGTGGCCTGGAAGGTTGGTCTCAGATGGGATGCTGGGATCACTGGAACTACCTTTCTCAGGATGTCGCTGGCTCCCATGGTCCCTCCTTGGGGTCTCTAGCACGGTGCCTGGCCTTCCTCCATGGAGGCTCAGGGCTCTAAAAGTGCAGAGTGGGAGTGTTCAGGCCTTCCAAAGGCTTGGGCCTATCCTGGCCTGCCCCAGTTCCTCTGTATTCTCCTGGGGAAGGTGAGTCCCAGGGCAGCCCAGGTCTCTGTAGAATGACAGGCAGCAACCACAGCCTGCCTCCTGCCCTGTGCCTGGATGCTGTGAGTTGTCCTGGGCTGGATCCGGAAGTGCTGAGTCTCGTCCTTGTCTCTCTGAGTCGATGTTATTGTTCTGTCTTCCGGCTCCCAGACTTGTGGAGGCACAGCCCGGGTCAGCAGGATTCTGTCTCCTGTAGAGGCATCTCCTGTCTGTCTGGAGGCCATGGGATACTCACCAGCCTTTGAGTTCAGGTCTTTCTCTTCAGCTACACCGGGACGTCAGGAGCCCCTGGGCTGTGGGTGCAGCTCTTTCTCCATTTCAGGAAAGCTGTTTGCTTCTCTTCTTTCAAAAATAGCGGCCTCTCTTCCACCTGCTCCCTCTGTCATTCAGGGGCCCCTTTGATGGATTGTTCAGCTCTGGCTGTGTCCCCGAGCCACACTCTTTTCATTTCCTTCCTTTTGCTCAGTGTTTGTGGACTTTTTTCTACTTCCTCTTCCACGCTTTTCCTTTGGATGCCAACATTCGCATCCTCTCTGTCGGTTCATTTGCTGATGTGTCCTTGGAAAACCCTTTATTTCTTGGCTCTAGAAGTCTCGTGTGGGGTGTGCCGTGCTGGGGTCCCCTTGGGCCCTGGCTGGCGCTACTGGTGCCATCTCTCTGGCATGGGTCTGTCTGACTAAAGTAGCCTTCCCTCGGGAACTGGCGCCTTTAGGTGGGAGGCGATTCTTTGGTGGCTCATTGGGTCAGGCATGGCTTGGGTCAGGCCTGGCTACCAGCCACAGGTGGTGCGTCAGGGCCCTCCTTGCTCTCTGGCCAGTGCTGCAGACATCGCCCCCCAGGGCAACACGTGCACAAGCACCACTCCATGTCCTGGCATCTCCAGGATGGGGTGTGGGTGCCCGGAGCTGGCTCTTCGTGGGAGACAGGAAGAGTGAGGTGCACCCACCACGTGGTGCCACCTTGTCTGACTCTTGTCTGGGGGATTCCAATTGGGGTCCCCTGAGTCCTTTTGTTTTTATGAACCTGCCAAGATGCTGCCCACCTTTCACTTGAAGCCACCAATCACTGCTTTTGCTGTGACACAGGAGAAGTGCGCCCTGTGATGGCCTCAGGCCCTGGGCACAGCCCAGCCTTAACACTGCCATGGAATCAAAGTCCTGTGGGTCAAGGAGCTTTCATGACAAGGTGCTGCTGGACGGGCCCTGGGGAGAGGCTACATATTCCATGGGGAGGACCGAGCTCCTGGCAGAGGCAGCAGCTGGAAGGCAGGGTGGAGGCAGGGATGAGCCGGCCACTTGTCCTCCGGGAGGGCCCGCCGTGGGAATCCATGTCCTCCTGCCTGTCTTCCGGAGGCCACCTTCATGCCCTCATTTTCCACATCATCCTTCCCTTGGTCATCTGCCCTCTCTCACTCTCTAAACCCCGACCTCACTCTGTGAGAGGCCCCATTTCAAGGGGACCGGGAGAGCCTGTCTCCCGGATGGCAGTGGTGGGTAATTTCTGCTGGGCAGGGTAGAGGAGCTGGCACAGAGGCCACCACCCAGACCCCTGCTTGGAAGGTGCTTACAGGCTGGTGGGGGAACGGTGCTGGAGGCCCTGGCGCCCCCCCTCCACCCTGTGATTCAGCCCATCTCCTGAACATGGCCCTGCTCCTGATTGGGCCCTGCAGCCAGCAAGTCCCTGCTGCCTCTCTGGATCCTGTAACCTCTTGCAGATTTCAGGTGTCTGGGCAGGAGGTGCCCCTCTCCCTGGTGGATTTGGGGTATCTGGGCAGGAAGCCCCCACTCCCTGGTGGATTTGAGGTGTCTGGACAGGAGGCAACCCTCTCCCTGGTGGATTTGAGGTATCTGGGCCAGAGGCGCCCCTCTCCCTAGTGGATTTGGGGTGTCTGGGTAGGAAGCCCCCATTCCCTGGTGGATTTGAGATGTCTGGGCAGGAGGCCCCCCCTCCCTGGTGGATTTGGGGTATCTGGGTGGGAGGTGCCCCTCTCCCTGGTGAATTTGGGGTGTCTGGGTGGAAGGCGCCCCTCTCCCTGGTGGATTTGGGGTGTCTGGGTGGGAGGTGCCCCTCTCCCTGATAGATTTGGGGTATATGGGTGGGAGGTGCCCCTCTCCCTGGTGGATTTGGGGTGTCTGTGTGACAGGTATCCCTCTCTCTGGTGGATTTGGGGTGTCTGGGTGACAAGTGCCCCTCTCTGGTGGATTTGGGGTGTCTGGGTGGCATGTGCCCCTCTCCCTGGTGGATTTGGGGTGTCTGGGTGGCATGTGCCCCTCTCTCTGGTGGATTTGGGGTGTCTGGGTGACAGGAACCCCTCTATCTGGTGGATTTGGGGTGTCTGGGTGGGAGGTACCCCTCTATCTGGTGGATTTGGGGTGTCTGGGTGGGAGGTGCCTCTCTCCCTGGTGGATTTGGGGTGTCTGGGTGGGACGTTCCCCTCTCCCTGGTGGATTTGGGGTGTCTGGGTGGGACGTACCCCTCTCTCTGGTGGATTTGGGGTGTCTGGGTGGCAGGTACCCCTCTCTCTGGTGGATTTGGGGTGTCTGGGTGGCAGGTACCCCTCTCTCTGGTGGATTTGGGGTGTCTGGGTGGGAGGTACCTCTCTCCCTGGTGGATTTGGGGTGTCTGGGTGGGACGTACCCCTCTCCCTGGTGGATTTGGGGTGTCTGGGTGGGACGTACCCCTCTCTCTGGTGGATTTGGGGTGTCTGAGTGGGAGGTACCCCTCTATCTGGTGGATTTGGGGTGTCTGGGTGGGAGATACCCCTCTATCTGGTGGATTTGGGGTGTCTGGGTGGGACGTACCCCTCTCTCTGGTGGATTTGGGGTGTCTGGGTGGGAGGTACCCCTCTCTCTGGTGGATTTGGGGTGTCTGGGTGGCAGGTACCCCTCTATCTGGTGGATTTGCGGTCTCTGGGTGGTATCCCCCTCCCCTGGTGGATTTGGGATATCTGGGTGGGGTCCCCCTCCCCTGGTTCCTGCTCTGCTGTTCTCTTTGCCTCCCTTAGCTACTGAGTGAGTACCGTCTATGCTGACTTCCAGCTCAGGGCGTCGTGAGCTTCTGGGACTCTCATTTTTCTGCCCAGCTGCCTTGGGAAGGGAAAAGGGAGGCGAGAGCCCAGAGCCAGGCCTGAGAACCCCCAGGGGCAGGGACTGTGCTGCAGAAAGCAGATGGTCTGGGGTGGCCGCAGGCCCACGGCTTGGAGAGAGCAACCGCCGCAGCAGGGAGCCAGTGCGTGGGAGACGTGAATGTGGTTGGCGGACGCTGCCAGGGGGTCACAGGGTCACAGGCGGTGTCCCAGGAGTGCTGATGGGCGTCACCAGCCCTGGGGCCCCAGGACTCAGGCCCAGCCTCCCGTGAACCGAGTTCACCTGCAAGTATCGCCCCAAGGCCGGCGGGCTCATGCGGGGGCGGGGGGGTTCATGCGGGGGCGGGGGGCTCCTGCGGGGGCGGAGGCTAATGCGCGGGGGGCGGGGTTCATGCGAGGGCGAGGGGCTCATGCGGGGACGGGGGGCTCATGCGGGGGCGGGGGGCTCATGCACGGGCGGCGGGGCTCATGCGGGGGCGGCCGGGCTCATGCGGGGGCGGGGGGGCTCATTCGGGGGTGGGGGGCGCACCGCGGAGCCGCCTGCAGGGGCTGGGGGGCTCTCATTGAGGGAAGCAGCTGTCCAGCCCTGGAGGTCCCACGCCAGGCCATGGCAACAGGGTTGGCATTACAGGGCAACGTCTCAGGCTGCGAAAGCAATCGGCCAAAACTCCGGCCCTCCTGGCTCCCTCAGGGAAGCCTGGCTCATCTCCTGTGTGGATCCCTGAGTCCTGCACCCCAAGTGAGCCCAAAACAGGAGGGCCAAGCCTACAAACGTCCGTGGGCAGCCGGCCAGGGAAGGTGCCGTTCAGGCCCCATGCACTCAGTCCAGGTCTCAGGACACACAACGCAGAACCCGGCGTGGGCCCTGGGGCGTGAGGCGAGACGCGGAGTTCACGCGTGACCTCAAGGACACCCTGCCGGACTTCCCCAAGTGCTGGCCAGGCCTTGGGGGCAGCTGGGCTCAGGTCCCCCTTGTCACCATTGGAAGCTGGCCCTGCACCCACTACACTCACCAGCTCCTCCGTGGGGTCAGGAGGCCGGGGAGTGGAGAGGCTGGGGAGAGCCCTCAGGGCTGGAGCCCAGTGTGGGGGCAGCTCGCCATCCAGGGCTGGAGCTGTCAGGGTGCTGCCTGGCTGCTCCCTCCACCCGGGAAGGAATGAGGCCCTCCCAGCAAGCTCTGCTCCCCTCAGGCCCCAGGCTGCCCAGAGGCCCCCCAGTCAGCCTTTCTCAGCTAGAAGGTGTTCATTTCTGTGCACCTGGGAGAACGCAGACGACAGCCTTTCTCAGCTAGAAGGTGTTCATTTCTGTGCACCTGGGAGAACGCAGTCGACAGCCTCCAGCACCCTCCAGCCCTAGCCCAGGGGACCCTGCTCCTTCCTGCACCTCCTCCCTCAGGCATCCTGTGGAGGACAGCACGAACACTTGGCCTCTCCCGGCCACTGGAGGAGGGCAAGGACAAGAGCCCCGCAGCCCAGCCCAGCTGCACGCTGCCGCACCTGCTGACATGGCAGTGTCTCCCTAGACCCAGCACAGGGCTCTGCTCTCGGCTCTCCAGCCACACCTCAGAGAGCCCCACTCTGTCTGTGGGTCTGCCTGGGGTCTAAACCTCAGCTCAGGACAACCCTGAGGTCACGTGGACTCCGTGTCTGGCCCCACGCCCCAGGGCTCATGCCAGGTTCTGCATGTGGAGGGGTCGGGACAAATGCATAGCCACACTCACCAGGAGGAGAGTTTAAGGGGAGAGAGTTTGCAGGGAGGCCCCTGGACCAGCTGAGGGCCCAGCTATACAAGTATCATGAGAGTGGTGGTGGTGGTGGTGATGGTGGTGGTGATCATTGTGATGGCGGTGATGGTGATGATGCTGATAGTAGTGGTGATGGTAGGTATGATGATGGTGGTAATGGTGGTGGTGATAGTCATGGTGGTGATGGTGATGATGGTGATTGTGATGGTGATGGTGGTGGTGATGGTGGTGGTGATGGTGGTGGTGGTGGAGGTGGTGATGGTGATGGTGATGATGGTGGTGATGGTGATGGTGATGGTGGTGGTGGTGGTGGTGATGGTGGTGATGGTGATGGTGGTGGTGATGGTGGTGGTGATGGTGGTGATGGTGGTGATGGTGATGTGGGTGATGGTGGTGATGGTGATGGTGGTGATGGTGATGGTGGTGGTGATGGTGGTGGTGGTGGTGATGGTGGTGGTGGTGGTGGAGGTGGTGATGGTGATGATGGTGATGGTGGTGGTGGTGATGGTGGTGGTGATGGTGGTGATGGTGATGGTGGTGGTGATGGTGATGGTGGTGGTGGTGATGGTGGTGGTGATGGTGATGGTGGTGGTGGTGGTGATGGTGGTGGTGGTGGAGGTGGTGATGGTGATGATGGTGATGGTGGTGGTGATTGTGATGGTGATGGTGGTGATGGTGGTGATTGTGATGGTGATGGTGGTGATGGTGGTGGTGGTGATGGTGGTGATGGTGGTGGTGGAGGTGGTGATGGTGATGATGGTGATGGTGGTGATTGTGATGGTGATGGTGGTGATGGTGGTGGTGGTGGAGGTGGTGATGGTGATGGTGGTGATGGTGGTGATGGTGATGGTGGTGGTGATGGTGGTGGTGGTGGAGGTGGTGATGGTGATGATGGTGATGGTGGTGATTGTGATGGTGATTGTGATGGTGGTGATTGTGATGGTGATGGTGGTGGTGGTGGTGATGGTGGTGATGGTGGTGGTGGTGGAGGTGGTGATGGTGATGGTGGTGATGGTGGTGATGGTGATGGTGGTGGTGATGGTGGTGGTGGTGGAGGTGGTGATGGTGATGATGGTGATGGTGGTGATTGTGATGGTGATTGTGATGGTGGTGATTGTGATGGTGATGGTGGTGGTGGTGGTGGTGGTGATGATAGTGGTGATGGTGATGGTGGTGGTGATGGTGGTGGTGGTGATGGTGGTGATGGTGGTGGTGGTGGAGGTGGTGATGGTGATGGTGGTGATGGTGGTGATTGTGATGGTGATGGTGGTGATGGTGGTGGTGGTGGAGGTGGTGATGGTGATGGTGGTGATGGTGGTGGTGATGGTGGTGGTGGTGGAGGTGGTGATGGTGATGATGGTGATGGTGGTGATGGTGATGATGGTGATGGTGGTGATTGTGATGGTGATGGTGGTGATGGTGGTGGTGGTGGAGGTGGTGATGGTGATGGTGGTGATGGTGGTGATGGTGATGGTGGTGGTGATGGTGGTGGTGGTGGAGGTGGTGATGGTGATGATGGTGATGGTGGTGATTGTGATGGTGATGGTGATGGTGATTGTGATGGTGATGGTGGTGGTGGTGATGGTGATGGTGGTGGTGATGGTGATGGTGATGGTGGTGATGGTGGTGGTGATGGTGGTGATTGTGATGGTGATGGTGGTGGTGGTGGTGATGGTGATGGTGGTGGTGATGGTGGTGATGATGGAGGTGGTGATGGTGGTGATGATGGTGGTGGTGGTGGTACTAGTGATAATGGTGATGGTGGCGGTGGTAGTAGTGATGGGGGAGGTGGGATGGTAATGATCATGGTGATGATGGCTGTAGTGGTGATGGTGGAGGCTGTGGTGGTGATAGTGACAGTGGTGATAATAACAAAAGTGTTGATGGTGATGGCAGCTGACTCATGGAAGCTTTACTGGGGCTTGTGCTGTACTAAGTATCTCATTTAATATTAACTTATTTAATATTCAGTATGAGCCTACACGTTAGGTACCATCATATTTCCCACTTTACAGATGAGGACACTGAGGCACAAGGGAGGTGGCGGTCTCCCCAAGGTCACATGGCAGGACTCTAGCAGTTTGGCCTCAGAGTTTATGTGCCTGCTCAGCTCTCTGCACCACCTCCAGTGGAGTCTTGGCAGGTTCTGTTCCTAGCCAGTCCTTTGAGATACTGCCTCAGGGGATGTGACCCTATATCATCTTGATAACCCATGGGGCAGGGAGACAGCTCCAGAACAGACAAGACAAAGTTGGCCTTGTAGACCCACACTGCCCTCCAAGGGCTTCCAGACTGAGCAGAACAAAACAAACGCTGCCCAAAGATCTGTGGCCTGCTAGAAGGTCGAGGGTTCCCAGCTCAGCATCTGCAAAGATTGCCTTGAGCCCCTGCCTCAGACGACACGACAAGGGATAAGGAGTGTGTTCCCCAGGCTGGCCTCCCTGCCAGACACCTTGGAGGAGGCCTGGCATGCTCCTGCTCCCCACTCTGTCCAGGCTTCTTGAGTGATAAATGGTTGCTTACTGAAATCAGAGCAGGCCCTCTGTATTAAAGGCTTCGTCCTGTCTCCTGCCTTCCACAGTTGCTGTGGGCAAAAGGCTTGCCATGAGGCAACCTGGGTCCCAGCCTCAAGGCCCATTCCCGCCTTTGGCCTCTGGGCACCAGCTCTGGAGAAATCTGTGGTCTCTGACTCGTGGCTGTGGCCTTCCAGGCCTCCATCTTGACCTTCAGTCCACCTCCGGAGCACCTCACTATGCTGCATGAGACTTGCACACAGCCAGGCCCCAGTGAGCTCCAGGATCCACCTCAGGAGCACCTAACTATGCTGCATGAGACTTGCACACAGCCAGGCCCCGGTGAGCTCCAGGAAGGTCAAGCAAGCCCAGGTGTGTTGGGGGCTGGGGGATACCAGGTGATTCTGGGGCAGGCTGGACACAGGCCAGGCTGTGGCTGCACCTCAGTCATGGGGAGGCCCCTGTAAGCCTCATCTCGTGGAAGAGACCAACAAAGGCTGAGAACCTGCTCACCACTGTCCTTCCCAAATCTCACTGATCATGTAGTGCAGTAGGACAGTGCTGGGCAGGTCCAGGTCCAGCAGTCAGGAGGGCCCTCTGAGCTCAGACCTGGGGGAGCGACCCTGAAAGACAAGGGGCGGGCATGGAGCTGGTGATGCAAGTGAGCCAGGCTGCCGGGGAGAACAAATCCTGGAGCTCCTCCAAGGACCGCAGGGGAGGCAGACCCTGAGGGGAGGTGGCCTGTGGGGTTCCTGCCTTCCTCCCCTGCTGTCTCAGGGGACATAGAGGCCAGCCCCTGCTTCCTCCTCCAGCCACCTGTCCCTCCCTCAACTGTACCCCTTCAGGCCACCCATCCTGCCAACTGCTGGTCACCCACCCCCAGCCCCCGGGGAAGTTCTGGGCAGTCTCCTGTCCCCTCAGCTTGCCCCATCCGACTGGCTGGGCTGTCCCGAGCTGGGCATGTCCTAGGCCTTGCTGCGGCTGTGCCTACAGCCAGGGGACCAGAGGCTTTAAGACCTTTTGTTTGGATCAAGTCTCTTGAAGACAAAGTCTAAAAACCTCAGAGGTGTCTCTTCCCACTCTTGGCCTTTTTACCCCAGCCAGGGGCATACTGCCGAGGCTCCTCCAGCCCAGCCAGGCAGCTCAGGGTCCTCTCACTGTGGGCAGCGCCAGCCCCAGTACCCAGGGTGCCTCCCAGAACTGGGCAGACCTCACTGACTGGCATGAGCAGAGTGGCCCCTGGGGAGATGCTCAGAGTGGCAAGCCTAGGACAGTCTCCCAACCCCCAAATACAGGGTCAGACAGGAGGGGATACCTGGGCGGATGAGGTCCCCAAGGACATCTGCACTTTAATCGGGGACTCTGGAAACTCCCGTGGCCTCTTCTTCAACAAGCAGGTTGGAGCGGGGCGGGAAGCAAGCGGGAGCAGGTGCGGGGGCAGGGCTGCTGGGGGAGGCCCTCAACAGCCACCGTTTAAGTTGCAAAAATGGTCTCCCTGTCTGCAGATGGTCTTTTTTATACCTTACCTAGTGGAGAGCAGGTTTTAAAAACGGCTTCCAAGTTCACTTAAAAATACACAGTAAATAGCACAGGCCAGAGGGGAAGACGCAGAGGGAAGGCGGGCAGGGCAGAGGGACAGGAGGTGCCATGGGCCAGCCATGCTTCTCACTGCCCTCTTCCCCTCTCCAGCCAGAGCTGCCAGCTGCTGGGTGCATCTGTCTGGCCCTCTGTGCCCCGGAACCCTCTTCCCCTGTCCTGCCCGCCGCCACCCAGCCTTGGTTCCTTTCAAAGCCCAGCAAGTCCACAGGTGGGTCCCTCAGCACACCCCAAACTGTTCCTCCTGCTGGTGTGGGAAGTCACCAGGAGCCCCAGGCACACGCAGACACCTTGCAGAGGATCCTGCCCACCCCCACCCCCACCTGGTGGGGCCCTGGTGAATGCTGGTGCTCCCCTGACAGCTCCCCTGGACACTCTTTCTGGATCCCCCCACCCACACACAGCCCCCTGTGCATTAACCCCACCCCATGCTGGCCCCACCAGCCTGAATGCTGATTCGCCCTGGCAGTCCCCACTGCTCAGAAAGGGCAGTGCCCAGCAGGCCTCTCCAGCAGGCAGGAAGAAGAGCCAAGCAAGTGGGCAGCCTCAGGACGGCCGCTCAGCCCAACCCGGAGCAGGGTGGCTAGGGGGTCCCTGCTGCCTGGCATTTTTCCTCCAAAGTCAGCCCCACCCTCTGGAGGGGGCAGCTGCAGAGGCCTGTGGGCAGGACAGCAGGCAGGCTCCACTGCAGGCCTGGCGGCCAGTGGGCAGGGGCTGGCTGATCCTGGAGAGCGGGGCACCTTGAGGTGCCTGAGGCCCCAGGAAGGGCTTAGTGTTGGCGGGAGCCCCAGGCCGCACAGAGGAGGACAGACGCTCGCTGGGCTTCCAGGCCTCCTCTGGGGCTGTCCCCGGCCGGAACTCTGGCTCATTCGGCCTCGGTCCCTACCCCTGTTCTACCCGGGACGGTCAGGTGTCCCAGGCCCCGCGGGCTCCCTCACTTCGCCCTGGCTCCTCTCTGAGGCTCCCCCTGCCGCGCGGCCGCCGGAGGGCGAGGTCGAGAGGCGCCAGCGACCCGACGGTCCCCAGTGGCACCAGGGGCGGTGGTCCTCCATTCCCAGGCTGGGAGGAGCCCTGTCGGGCGGCGCTGGGTCGCCAGGACAACTCCGCGGTCCCCCGCCCCGCCTCCAGTCCTCGTCAGGAGCTAGAAGCCCGGCTCAGAAGCCCGGCCCGGGGCCAAGGTCACCGCAGCAGGCCGGGCCCCTGCGTTCTGAGCCGGGTGCGGACGTGCTGGTGCTCGGGGAAGTCGGGGGCTTTGACGCCTGAAGACGCGGGAGCCGGGCTCCTGCGGGGGTCCCGGGGGAAGGGGGTCCGGCGCCGTCACCTCCCACTCCTCGCCCGCGGGTCGGGGAGCCCCTGCCGCGGGGGAAGGAGGCTGTTTCCTTTGTAAACTGGCGGAGGCGCGCCTGGCCCCTGGGCCCGGCAACCCGAAGAGACACGCCCGAGACCTCCGGACGGAGTTAACCCCTCTGGCCCCGGTGCCGGCCACCCCCAGGCGCGCAGGGTGGTCCTGAGCCGGGCGCGCCCTCTTGTCGCCCCGAGAGGCGCCGAGCCCAGTGGGGCGACCCAGTGTCCCGCCCCCCCACGCGGCGAGGGCGGCACTAGGCCGCTGCCCCCGGGCGCCCCGCGTCTCCTCCGCCTGCCCCGGCTTCCTGCGCGCGCCGCCCGGGACTTCCTCGCCGCAGTGCCCGGGGCCACCAGAGCCCAGCGCGGGGCGCTGCCGGGACACGCGGGCGGCCGACCCCAGGCGGGAGGATCCGGGCCACCAGGGAGGGAGGGAGGGAGGGAGGAAGGGCGCAGGGCTGGCCCCGGAGGGGGAGGGGGGCCCGGGACCGGCCCCAGGCAGGGGAGTGGGGGGATGGGGTCCCGGGGCTCCGGCCACGGCGGGTGTCCCGCGCGCCGCCCCCGGGCTCGTGGCTCTCGGGTCCCCCCGAGCCAGGGGACACTCCCGGCCAGCGTGGGCCGCGAGCCCGGGCGCAGCCCCCTCTCCAGCCCGGGGGTCCGCCCCGCGCGTCCGGCCGAGCTCTGCGGGCGGGCGCGGCTTCTCCCGGGACGCAGCGGCGGCGGCGGGCGGGGTCCCCAGGAGCGGAGCCCGCGGCCGCGCGCCCCCGGCCCGGCTCGGCTGTGGCGGCCGCCCCAGCGGAGCTTTGTGACGTCAGGCGGCCGCGGGGCGGCGTCACGCGCGGGGCTGACCCGGCGGCAGCGGCGGCGGCGGCGGCGGCGGCGGCGGCGGCGGCGGGGCGGGGGCGGCCTGGGACGCGGCGGGAGCATGGAGCCGCGCGCCGGCTGCCGGCTGCCGGTGCGGGTGGAGCAGGTCGTCAACGGCGCGCTGGTGGTCACGGTGAGCTGCGGCGAGCGGAGCTTCGCGGGGATCCTGCTGGACTGCACGAAAAAGTGAGCGGGGGCGCGGGCCGGGACACCCCCGGGGTCCCCACCCGACACCCCCCTCCGCCGCCCGGAGACCCGGGACCCGCCTCCGGGGTGGGGGGTGGCGTGGCCCCGGCGCCCGCTTTCGGTTTCTGCCGAGCCGGGGTTTCGGGGCGCGCGAGCGCGGCCGCCACTCGGGGGGCGAAAGTGGTTCTCAAAGTCGTCGCGACTTTTCGGGGCGGGCGCCGGGCCGGGCCGGGGCGGGGGGCGCAGGGCCGGGGTCCCGGAACTCCACACATCTGCCATAATTAACGCACTTTTCTTTGTTCAGACCCACTGTTGAATTCCGCTGTTGGCAGAATTGTCGTTAAAGCGGGGGAGGGTCAGATGCGCCGTGGCCTTGCCCTGGCAATTACTCACAGGTGGGGGTGCCCTGTCGAAGGCCATGGGCCCCTGGCTGCTGGGAGTGACTCCGCGGCTGAGGTTTGGATTCGGGGAGAGCAGTTGCGCCCAGCTGTGCGATTTAAGAACAGTTTCAGGCCAGGGAGCCCTGAGTCATGGGGGCGTGAAGAGGTACAAGCTGTGGGAGCCCTGGCTTCCTGGGTGGGGGGCGCAGGGCAGGGCGGGGCGGCTCCTCCTGAGAGGCACCTGTGCACCGGCTGCAGGGACCCATGCAGTGCAGATGAGCCTCCTGGACACCGCGTCACATGGCAGGGAGCTGTCGCTGCCAGATCAATGATTAGGCATGAATCAGGCTGTGGCCTCGTTGCGCTCCTGCAGGGCTTTCTTTTGAAACTGGGAAAAGGAAAAGGCTCCTCTTGTAAAGGCCCAACTTTTTCCATCCGTGGAGCCCAGATTTTTGCCTGGTGACATGAATTAGCAGAGGGGACCGTGTTCCTTCCACAATTATTTCGCAGACGTTATTTCTTCATTAGATGTGCCAGAAGCCATTTATCCACAAGTCATGTGATTTAACATATGGCTCCCGTGTGGCTGTTGCCCGCTCCGTGTGGGCTACCGCTGGGAGTGCACGGGCAGGACGGAGGGACACTCGGGGGCTGCAGAATCGCCACCTGGGAGCTGCCATCCCCTCCACCATCGGCCTCAGCTTCCTCTGGCAGTCAGGGTTGGGCTTGGTCCTGGTCCGCAGGGCCGCACCCCTGCCAGACCTGCACCACCTTGCCTGGCCTTTCCTCCCTGGAGAGGAGCACGAGCAGCAGTGGGTTGCCCCATTTCCCAGGCTCCTTGACTCGGGACAAGGGAGGCTGAGAATATCTGCAGTGGCCTCGGGCTCTCCTCCCTGAGGCCCATGGCTAACCTGGTTTGCAAATCTACACCACCACCTCCCCTTCATGGAAAAAACCAGGCCCGATGGGACCCCCGGCGTGGGAACTGGCAGCTGTAGGATGCATGGGTGTTAACCCTGCCTGCCACGTTCAGCTGTAACCAGAGCCACCCACGGAGCCGGGCGCTGGGCCTCTGCGGGCACAGCCACTTAGCAGCCGCCCGTGCTGCCTTAGGCTGGCCCCCTTGTCCTTGTGGGCAATCTGAAGGTAGAGCAGGCTCCCCGACCCCCAGTCCTGAGGCTTGTCCTGGAAGGACCCCTGCCCCCTCCCTCATCTCCCCTGAGCCTGAGTCTGCACCCGGTTCTCTGCCCTTGTATTCCGAGTCCCAGGGCTCCTGTTTCCAGCCCTGCCTCGGACCGCAGGGTGCTGACCTGCCTTCCCCAGGTGCCAGTTTCTCATCAGGGCGTGGTGCCCGCCCTTATCCCCTGCGTGTGACAGTGGAAGCCCAGTCCCCAAGTGTGGGTGCTGACTCACAGGGAAGAGCTGCTGGGAGCCCTATGACAGGTGTCCGCCCACCTCAGGGAACCTGTGGGTCCCAGCGCAACCAGCGCTGTTGAGCGCAGGCGGTGGGCAGCCAGGCACCTGTTCAGAGCAATCCCACGGGAATGGCGGCCCTGCTCACACAGGCGCGGGGATGCAGGGCTGAGGTGGGCCCAGCAGCCAGCGTTTGTTGTCGGCTGGTTTGGGAGATGGCATTCTCTCCGTTGCTTGCAAAGCGGAGGGGAGAGGGGCTTGGCAGGTGGGTGGAATTGCCTGGCCTGTGCCAGAAGGGCCATGTGATCTGAAGCAAGATTCTCTTGAGTGTCAGCCTGCGTGTACATCTGGGTGAGTTCACTGCACACCTACTGTGTGCCAGGAAGTGGGCTGAGCCCGGAGCAGGCGGCCTCCAGTGATCTTCCCCCAATCTGGGCCAATGTGGTAGTTCCTTCCAGAGCATCGATGACACAAGCCTTGCCCTGACCTGCGTTGTTTTGCGGGTGATTTGGGGGTATGCTTCTGGTTGAGGATCTTGGGTGGGGTGGCCCTGGCTGAGGGGTGGCTTGAGGACAGATGTGTCTCCGGGTGCGGAAGGGCTGGCCTGCCCCACCAGAGCCTCTTGGCTCGATCCCTGAGCTGGTATTTATCGGCCTCCCCCAGTTGTGGGTTGCCTATGGTTCCAGACACAGACTGCTGGAAAGGTCAGGGGACTGTCCTCTGTGAACCACACCCTAGCCCAGACACCCTAGCCCACACTGAGAACCCCAGACACTCCCTGTCCTGGCAGAAGGGCACCCTGAGCTCTGTCCTGGCCTCACCTGTCCAGGTGGAGGCTGCACTACTGGGGGCTGCTCTTGGGATGATTCACTCAACAACCAAAGGGGGGAGCACCTGGGCCAGGGCTGCAATGGTGATAGGCTGTGCCCCCTGCCCTTGGGGAGTGAGAGGGGCGCAGGCCTAGTGCATTGAAGGCCAGGGCACCAGGAGGCCTGGCTAGCATGGCTGGTCTAAGGAGCGTCTCAAGGGGATGGCATCTGAGTGAGTGGGTAAGGAGGGCGTGGGGTGGGGGCCTGACCTTGTGCTACTTGGGGAGCCCCACAGGGCTTAGAGAGGGACTATGCTGATGGCTCATAAACCCTTGAGTCCAGGACACAGGGGGCCGGCCGTGGCCACCTGGCCCTACCTGCTCTCCCCTGGAGATCCTGGGGCAGGTGCCCACAGGGTGAGGCCGGCTCCCCTTGTGGGGCCTTGGAGGAGGTGCTCCCCTGGTGTCTAGCCTGTGGCTTCTCCTGCCAGCCTGCTTTTCCCTAACCCCTCAGAGAGGTGGCCGGGGGAGGCCCCACTGCCCCCAGCAGGCCTGACCTGCCTGCCCTTTTCCCACATGCTGTCCTGCTGTGGGTGTCTGCAGGGCTACGGGGAGACTGCAGACGCTTTCTAGACTGACACTGGAGCATAGCCGAGGCCTTGGGTGCCAGACTCAGGCTGTCCTGGGCTGCACTGAGACTGCCTCTTCCTGTTCCAGGAGCCGCATTTTCTTTACCTCTTTAGGCCACAACAGGGTGGCCTTTCCTGATCAGAGAGCGAGGAAGGAAGGTCCAGGGTGAATGTGGGCCCGGGAGGCCAGACAGGGGGCTGCCATATGGGCCTCTGCCATCTCATCGTCCTGGTCTGTAGAATGGGGAAGCCATGGGGAGGCGCTGCCAGCGAGTGCAGGGGGCTTGGGCAGGCAGCCAGGGCTGTGCTCCTCCTGGCCACGGCCCCGGGCAGACCTCAAGCCTGGGCCTTTCTGGGAGTTTGGCTGAGCCTGACATCCAGGAGAGCCCCCAGGGCCGCCATGGCCGAGTTAAGGCTCGGCCACTTGTGTCTGGCTGAGGACCTCAGGCCTGGTCTCCAGGGCCCCCGTGTCCTTGCCGGGACGCTGCTGTGCCATTAGGAGTGGCACTGGTGTACTTTTTGCTTTGGGGTCTGGTCCGTTCTGCAATTAGAGACTCCAGGGCGTCTCACCCCTGCCTCAGTTTCCCTAGCCCTTTCTCAAAGCAAAGGTTATTTGTTCCGTCCCTGAGCTCACAAGGATGCTGCGTGAGGCTTACTTCAAGGGGCCCCTCGCATGTCCTCTTCCCCACAGGCAGGGTCCCCGTAGGGCCCCTCGCATGTCCTTCCCTTCCTCACAGGCAAGGCCCAACTGGTGGCTCTAAAAGGGCAGCCTGGACCCAGCAGGCTTATCTGGCTCCAGGGCCACTCTATCTTCCTACCTGCCAAGGCTCGGTGTTACCTGTGGGTCACAGCCAGGCCAGCGGGGCCCCCCTGTCCCTAGGGGGTGGGTGTGTGGGGAACTACAGCGCACCTGTGCACTTCCAGAAGGACCACTCTTCACGTCCCAGGGTCCAGGATAAGCCACTGAGGTTCTCCCTGTGCCAGCGCCATCCCCATGCCTGGAGGCAACAGACCCCAGCGGGCACCCACCCACTCAGCCTGGAGGCACGTTCCCTGGTCTCACTCGGCCTCACCAGCCAATCTATGAAATGGGAAGACTGTGATCTATATCTCATGGGGTTGCCCAAGGAGGGCAGGAGCCGAGGTCCCAGCAGCCTGGGGGCTCTGCTGTTAGCTTTGCAAGATCCCTGGGACTGGGTTCCCCTACCCGTCCCAGCCTGCAGAGTGAGCTGTTCCCACCCTGCTCTGTTCCCACCCTGTTTACCCACCAGTGCGCTGGGGTGCGGCCTGGGCAGGGCGGCAGCTCCAGGAAGGAAGTATGGCTGCCTGACGTGCCAGGGTCACCGGCCGTTTCTGCAGGGCTGGCTTGTCCGGTCCCTGGGCACTGATGCAGGTGTGACTCAGGGTCCCAAAGGGGATGGCAAAGCTCAGGCTGCCCCCCACCCGTTTGATCTGCCTGGGAAGGGACTAACCCCTGGCCCGTGGCTGAAGATCCTGGGGCAAGGGGTGGGTCTGGCTCCGTTTGTGGGGCCCTCCTCAGGCTCCTGGCACCTTCAGCCCAGTCCGCAACCCCGTGTGGTCAGCGTTCCATGTTCCCCAGCCCTAGTGGGGTTGCCCCCTCTCTCTGGCTGTCGTAGCCACCATCCTCTGGCAGGGTTACTTCTGCTCCGTGGGGGGCCTTCTCCTTGCCAACATCCTCTCATTTGTCCTCATTTGAGGCCTTTTCATGGGGTGCAGTGGGTCCTATGGAGGGGTTCCTGGCTCCCCCAACAGCAAGGGGCCGTAAGCACGCTGGCCCAGAAGCTCAGGGTGCCTGCGTGCACCAGCAGGCGTGTGCACCAGCGTGAGGAGTGTGCATACACGTGGACGTGCTTGTGTGTGAGCACGAGGTTGGTTCTCAGAATGCTCAGCCTGTGTTAAATGCTCACAAGGTGCTCATGGAAGATGATGAACCGGCTGCTGATTTGGGTGCAGAGGCCAGTTCTGGCTATGAGGCCGGGGGACTTGGAGACACCAGCCTCCAACCCTGGGTGGGGGTGGGGGCTGGCTTTGGGCAAAGGCTCATCTTCCGCAGCTTAACTCTGACAAACCTTTTCTGTAAGTGAAAGTCGCCGGCTTGGGTGGCCCCACCGTGGCCTGGCTCACAGACAGCGTATAAAGGAGCCTGGGGGCTGTGATGTGTGCTGGAAAACTTTCTTCACAAACGCTGGAGCGGCCAGGTGTGGCCCGATGGCCCCCAGGGTGCATGGGGTCTGTGCTTCTTGGTCCTGGCACCAGCACCTGGCTGGGACTGGTGAGGGCGCCGCCCAGGACTGGCCTTAGCGCATCATGCCCTTGGACCCGTGTGCCTGGCTCTCCTTTCTCGTGAAAGTCTTAGCCCATCAGAGTTGAAGGCAGCCCACTTCCCACGGCTGCTGCAGGGCTCAGTGAGACCATTTGCACAGGGGGCCCGGCCTGCACTTCGGAGACGCTCCTGCCGTCGCTAGCCCGTGGCTGCAGGCCCCGCAGCGGTGCCTGGCCAGAGGAGAATGGGGCGGGTGGGGCTCACTCTGACCACCCCCACCCACCACAGAGCAGAACCCCCCACCCCGTGTTCATCCCCTCACAGGCCCCAAGGCCACAGCTGTGCCCTCCCCGGCGAGTTGCAATGCTGTCTTGCTTTTCTGTCTTTTTCTCTCCATCGCCCTCTCTTTTTTCTCTGGTTTAGCTAGAGCAGTCTTGAAAATTACATCTCATTTGTTACCAGTTACACGTGTTCACTGTGGAAACATGGATTCTGTGGACCTGTCTCCCGTGGTTTGTGGTAACATCAGCGTTCCCAGAACTGTTTTCCTGACGTGCTCACAGCAGCTTGTTGGGCGGGATGAGGCCAACAGGGGACAGGGCTCGGGGACATTGGCTGCACTTGGGCCTTGAGAATGATGGGGCAGCCGGGTGTCTGTGCATTGAGGTGGCCTGCACTCTAGCACGTGAGCTGCTTCTGAGGACAAATCCCCCAAAGCCACGCACAGTGCTGGGCACTGCCCGTTAAGTGCAGGCTGCCTTGCCCAGCGAGTCCTAGGACGAGAAGGCCTTTACCTGGGATTGGTGTCCTGGCTGTGGCAGCCGCAGGGCCTTAACTGTGGCTCACCCAGCAGTGGCTGCTCCTGCCCCTTGTGCCCCTTCCCCTGCAGATCGTGTGGCCCAGCGGGGGAGGGCCTGAGGGTGCCAGGCGGGCAGGGAGGGCCTTCCAGGTTGTGTGGGCAGATGGGGATGAGGGCTCTCTCGGGCTCACTGAAAGCATCTGGGCCATCTCCAGAGGGCTCAGCCCTGGGCCATGCGCAGCCCCACCCGAGACACACGTCATGCACCTGGAACCCTGCTCCTGTAGGACGGCATTCTCCAGGGCTCCTGCAGGATGGCATTCTCCTGGGCTCCTGCAGGGAGCTTTCTCCCGGGGCTTGCGTTGGGGGTTGAAGAGTTGCCTGGCCCTAGGGGGGTCTTCCCTGAGTCCCCCAGCCCCTCGGAGAGGAGGGAACGGCTGAGCCTGTGAGCAAGGAGCCTGAGTTTTGGGGCCCAGGGCCACGGGCCACAAGCAGCCAGACCCCTCCCCAGGCCAGGTCAGGCTTCCTGGGAGCATTCCTGCTGGGGTCCACTTGTCCCTTGGGGCCATGGACTGAGATTCGGAGCCTCTGTGCCTGTCTCTGGCCAGGGAAGCAGCTGGCCTCCTGGCCATATGCTGCCTGGCTTTGAGGCACATGCCTTGCCCTGCTGTGTCCAACCCAGGACATACATAGGGGGCGTGGGCATTGGTTTACCATCCCGAAATACAGCCCTGGACTCAGGGCATTCGCTGCCCAGACCTGCTGGAGCACGGGTCGGGAGCCTTGGCTCTGGGGGCGCTGCGGGTGGCAGATATGCTAGGGTCCCTTCTCACTGTGGTTTTTCTCTCTCCATTGCCAGGTCCGGCCTCTTTGGCCTACCCCCGTTGGCTCCGCTGCCCCAGGTCGATGACCCCCCTGCCGACAACAGCCATGGCCGGGCTCCCGAGGAGGGGGATGCAGAGGTGATGCAGCTGGGGTCCAGCTCCCCACCTCCTGCCCACGGAGTTCAGCCCCCCGAGACCACCGGCCCCGAGCCACCCCCGCCCCTCGTGCCGCCGCTGCCCGCCGGAAGCCTGCCCCCGTACCCGCCGTACTTCGAAGGTGCCCCCTTCCCTCACCCGCTGTGGCTCCGGGACACGTACAAGCTGTGGGTGCCCCAGCCGCCGCCCAGGACCATCAAGCGCACCCGGCGGCGTCTGTCCCGCAACCGCGACCCCGGGCGCCTCATCCTCAGCACCATCCGCCTGCGGCCGCGCCAGGTGCTCTGTGAGAAGTGCAAGAGCACGCTGAGCCCCCCGGAGGCCAGCCCCGGACCCCCAGCCGCGCCCAGGGCCCGCAGGAGGCTGGGCAGTGGCCCGGACAGGGAGCTCCGCAAGCCAGAGGAGCCAGAGAACGGCGACCCCACGGCTGCGGCCACCGCCAGGAGGAGCAAGAGGGAGAGGCGAGAGGAGGACAGGGCCCCGGCAGAGCAGGTCCCGCGGAGCCCGGTCATCAAGATCTCCTACAGCACGCCCCAGGGCAAGGGAGAGGTGGTCAAGATCCCCTCCCGCGTGCACGGCTCTCTGGAGCCCTTCCGTCCCCAGCAGGCCCCGCAGGACGACGGCAGCCGGGACCCCGAGGTGCTGGACAGAGAGTCCCGGGACCGGCCGTCCTGCGCGCCCTCGGCCTCCATCCCCAAGCTGAAACTGACACGGCCTGTGCCGCCCGGCGCGGACCTGCCGCCCCCTAAGATCCGCCTGAAGCCCCACCGTCTGGGGGACAGCGAGCACGAGCCCGTGTACCGGGCCGAGCTGGTGGAGGAGCTGAACGGGTACCCGCGGGACAGCTCGCCGGCGCCCTGTGCGGACGGCCCTCCCGGTGGGCTGGCAGACCTGTCTTCTGGAAGTTCGGGTGAGGACGATGACTTCAAGAGCTGTCCCCAGGGTCCACAGGGACGCGAGGGCTTGGCTTTCCTTGTCAGCTGCCCTGAGGGGAGAGCGGACTGTGCCAGTGAGTCGGCGTGCAGCAGCGACAGCCTGGACGAGGCCAGATCGTCCGGCTCAGAAGGGACACCGGCAGACACGGGTGACCTCTCGCCTGGCCACGGCGCATCGGCGCCCTCGGCGTCCAGAGAGGCTCGCCAAACGGTGCCGCCCCTGACGGTCAGGCTGCACACACAGAGCGTGTCGGAGTGCATCACGGAGGACGGCAGGACTGTGGCCGTGGGGGACATCGTCTGGGGTAAGATCCATGGTTTTCCTTGGTGGCCAGCGCGTGTTCTTGACATCAGCCTCGGCCAGAAGGAGGACGGAGAGCCGTCTTGGCGAGAAGCGAAGGTCTCGTGGTTTGGTTCTCCGACTACGTCGTTCTTGTCTATTTCAAAACTCTCCCCTTTCTCTGAATTTTTCAAACTGAGATTTAACCGTAAGAAGAAGGGGATGTATCGGAAAGCTATAACCGAGGCTGCAAATGCCGCGCGACACGTGGCCCCGGAAATCAGGGAGCTCTTAACCCAGTTTGAAACGTAACTGGTTCCCTGACCAGGTGAGTGTGCCAGCGGCAGCCTCCTTCCCCCAGCCGGCCCAAGCTCACACCTGTGTCCAGGCCGTGCCTCTGCTCCGGGCCCTGAGGCCCGGGGAGCCGCCACCTGTGCCCCTCAGCTGGCTTGCTTGGGGCCCCAGCCGTCTGGAAAATGGTTGCCCTCACTGGTGATGTCATCTGCGCTTCTGATTCACACAAGAGGCGCACTGCAAGGAGGCCAGTCACCGCCGGTGCTTGTTGAAAGCGTACAGCGAGTTTGGGTTTGGCAGCCATTTTTCAAAGGCCAGAAGGGAGCTTCTCATGCTCTCATTCGTTGTTTGGAGTCAGGGATGTGGTTTGACGGATCCTGGGGAGGGGAGAGCCCAGGCTGAGGCCCTGTCTTGCGTTACTCACTCAGGGAACAAACTCTCACTGCTCTTTCCAAAGATCAGAGCGGGCGTCTCCCTCCTCCTGCGCACGGATAGGCCATCCCAGGACATTAAAGGAGGGAGGGTGAGGTGAGCTTCCCGCCCTCAGATGAAGCCCCCACCCCAACTCCCCAGACTGGCCCAGCCCTTCCCCCCGCGACCCCCCCGAATCTTCCTCCTGGGTCAGTGCGCACTCCGTCGTCAGCAGGCTGTGTGCGTGGCCAGGTGCCCGGGACCTGGGACATGGTGTGGGGGCCTGTTCCCGGAGTCAGCATCTCACTGTCGGCCTCTCCTAGGAGCACTTTGTAGAATCTCCAGCCAGGCCTTGTGTGGATTCTCTGTGCCTGGGGGGGCACTACGCTGTGTGGAGGTGTGGGGGTGTCACCTTGTGGGGCTGGGGGCACCACCCGTGCCCCTGTAATCACCATGTGGGGCATCCGGAGCCTGCCGAGGGGCTGTTTTCTGCCCTGAGCTCCTGAAGTCCGCTCTCCCAGCTCCAGAGGCCTCTCAGCACCTCCTAGATGCCCCTCTTGTCTTCCCAGCAGGATAGGCAGGCCAGGGAGGAGTCCTCTCTGGGTGGGGGCAGGTGGTGGCGCTCTGTACTCTTTTTTCTGGCTCCATGGCCTAATCGCCCCCTGGATGCAGAGATTTCAGGGGTGGGGGCTGTATGCAGAGGGCAGGGGCAGGGCTCTGCCTAGGCCTTGGTGACGTCTGGTGACCTTGTCTTCCCTGGCTACCTGCCCAGAGGCCTTAGAGTTTCCCAGGTGACAATCCTCGGGCCTTAGCCTTTGTTGGGGGTTGGGACTGGAGTGCCTGGTGCCCCTCCACTGCTGCACCCTGCGTATTGGGGTTCCGGTGGAAGCAGTAATGAGAGACCACTGTGGTTGAGCCAGGGTCCCCAGGGTCCCCAGGCTGCCTGGCTGCCCAGGCTCTGGCCTGGCCTCACCCCCTCCCTCCAGCCACCCGGCTGCATCTGCCTTGCTCTCCTGAGACCAAGCACAAACCTGGCTGCTCCCCCCGCCCCAGGAACCAGGCCCTTTTCTGGTCAGTTCTGGGGCCTTGGGGCAGGCGTGGGGCAGGCGCCGTGTTGGGGAGTGGGTGTGGGTGCCGTCTCTCAGCTTGAGTCTGGGGAGTGTCTCAAGCTGGGGCACCATCCCCTGAGGGGTAGCAGGAAGGTCAGAGGACTCCCGTCTGCTGTCCTGGGGGGCCCTCCCCAAGTTCTGGACTCAGGCATTTGCGAGGCATGACGTCCCCCCACGCAGGACGTCCCCAAGTGAGGCCTGAGGCCTTGGCTGGCAGGGAGTGCCCAGCCGGGAGGACGGGAGGACACGGTCTTGCAGGCTCAGGGCCGGCTGTGTTTATCCGGAAGTAGAGGAGGAATCTCACCAGACGGGTTTGCCTGCCTCCACGGGGGGCAGTGCCTGCACACGGCCCTGCGCCAGGACCAGCCCCCTGCTCTGGGAGTGGGGGTGCCGGATCCTTTCAGCACCAAAGCGCAGAGTGGTGTTTGCCTGGTCAGCTTTTTGGTCTTGTTTCCTGAGAGCTAAAGACCAAGTGCTCAGCGTGATCAGAGCTGGTGTCTCGTGGGGCCTGGGATTTCCCGCCCTCTGTGGGGTTGGTTGTCCTTGGGAGACATGTTTGCTTTGAAGTGTCAGCAGCGCACCTCTGGTCTGCTCTTTGTAGGGGAAATGCGGGGGTACCTGCCTTTCCTGGGAAGGGGGACCCGCCAACACCATCGTGAAGGTGCACCTCTCTGAGCAGAGGCTGAGTGAGGTGTGGGGCGCTGCTGGCCATGCCCGAGCGAGGGGCGGAAGGAGGAGGCTGGTGTGGGGGCTGGAGCTCGGGCAGGGAGGCCTTCTGGGGAAGGTCGTCCTCCCAGTTCCCGCCTACCGGCCACCCTGGCCTGGCCCCAGCCGCTCCTGCAGCCGCCCAAGGATGAGGACGGGGACGGCTGGGCGGTGTCAGAAGCTTCCTGAGGTTTGTGGGTGTCTGCTGCCTGAGGCACTTGTCAAGGAGCAGTCACCACAGGCACCGTGAGATCGGCTCCGTTGCAGGGACACTGAGCCCAGCATCTCCCTGTGAGAGACCCCTCACTCTCTCTCAGCTTGCTGCGGGGCTGGAGGCCCTGCTCAGGGGTAGGTGGATGCCCCACAGACCACAGGGTGCCAGGGCACTGGGCCTGTGGCCGGCAGTGCCGAGAGGCAGCCTGGCTGGCACAAGGGACAGGCACATCAGCTTCAGCAGGGGCCGTGCCAGGACGTATGGCTGTGTGACACACTTGGGCACCCCTTCGTGTGAGGTCCTGAGCTAGGTGCGCCGAGGCTGGGCTGGCCTCCTGTGCAGGAACAGAGGCCGTTGGGCCTTGTCCCAGCCGGTCACCTGCTGCTGCGGTCTCAGTGAGCCAACACCTCTGAGCCTGTTTGTTCACCGCTCCCAGGCAACAACAGGCCCCACCTCTGAGTGAGCCGTACTCCACCCCGGTGGTCACGGCCGGCTCCAGGGCCTGTGAATGGCCTGTGGCCGCTGCCCTTGGAGGTGACCACTGTACCCTCTCAGGCCGGCAGAAGAGGCCGTTCCCTGGCACTTCTCCTACACCCACAGGGACCCCCTGGGGTTAGAGCTGAAGTCCGGGGCCGGGGCAGGTGGTGGAGACCGGGCTCTGGGGTTACTGTGCCTGGCCAGGCTTGTCCTGCAGCTGGGAATGGGGACCCAGATAAGGCAACGCCGCCCACACCCCCCACAACCGCCTGGGCCCACGGAGCCTGACAGGGGAAGGCAGCTCCTCCCCAGTGTGAGCCCCGGGGCCTCGGGCTGGGGTCCTGCCCCCATCCAGACTCAAGGTCCTCTCTCTGCTCCCCTGGGCTCTCCCTCACCACCCACCCACCCACACCTCTACTAAGGGCCAAGCACTCCACTGGACCCAGGCTAGAAGGGGGGCCAAATAGGGAGGGCTGTGAATCACCAGTTCCCAAATTAGTGCATAATCACACACAGGAACTGCTGAGAAGGAAGGGAAGAGGGGCTTGAAGCAGAGCATCCAGCGAGAAACCTGGCCTGGACTGGGATCCGGGAAGGCTTCCTGGAGGAGGTGGCAGGAGCCAGGATCTGAATGGTGAGCTAATCAGGAGCTGATGGGGTGAGGGTGGGGGCGAGTGTTCTAGGCAGGAGGAGGGCAGGGCATGTTCCAGGGGTTGCGGAGGTGGGCAGAGGGCCCGGTGGCCCAAGGCACAGATTCTGGGTGCTGTTGGAGAATTACAGACAGAGGAGTGAGATGGTCTTGTTATTATTTGTCAGTTAAAAATAAAATGAAACTTTAAAAAAATCTGATAGCTTTACAAATAAAAGCAATGACCTCCAGCTGTGAGGACAGGGAGAGTGACGGGGGACGGGGAGGCTGGGCGGTGTGCAGGTGTCGCTCCTGGAACTAGGGGAGCCACCGTCTGTGCCCCGTATCCTCAGGGGTGGCTCCAGTTCTCGGGAGGCACCTGAGGCCTGGCTGGAGGCATCTCAGGGGAAAGCTCAGAGGCGGGTCAGGCAGAGGGCTGGGGGCAGGGATCCGTATTTGTCGGGGGGACCTGGGCCAGGACAATGCTGGGGGGGGGGTTCCACAGACTGGCTGCTTGAGGCAGAGGCTTTGGAGCAGCAGAGGCGGGTGGAGATGACAGGTGACTGGACGTGTGCACTGTACGGGAGCAGGAAGGAGGGTGGCGGAGAGTGGGTGGCACTGGCCACCCCTGTGGGGAGGACCTGAGGGGCTTGGGACGTTGCCCGCCCTGCACCTCAGTACCACTGAAGGTTGTGGGGGGCGTGCCCAGAGGGGCGGCGGGCTGCCTGGTGTTCTGGGAGCCATGAGGGCCAATGGGGACACCTGGTCCTGGGAGCTGTGAGGGCCGATGGGGCACCTGGTCCTGGGAGCTCTGAGGGCCGATGGGGGCACTTGGTTCTGCACAGGCACCTCCTGTGCTTCCCTGTCGTGGCCAGGGCGGGCCGTGCTCTGCCGACGCGCAGAATGGAAGCTGGGCACCTCCCTGAAGTGGGGACTCAATGCTCTCCTGGTGTCCCGGCCTCTTGGGCAAGGGGGAGATTTCACAGCTTCCAGACAGTGCAGGCTGGAGGGGTCCAGCCTCCTGTGGCCCCAGGGGTCCAACCCTTTCTCCTCCTGCCCTGGCAGGGGACTTTCGGGGGCGTACCCAGCACAGCCTCCGTCAGCAGCTGGGAGCACAGGGTTTCTGCGCCACTGAACAGTCAGTGTCCCTGGGGTCGTCCTTGTCTTTTGTGAGTTTCCTGTAGCTGCTGTAACAAACCTCCACACACTAGGGCCCTGAGACCACAGGCGTTTATTCCCAGGCCTCTGGGGGTCAGGAGCTTGAGTGAAGGCGTGCAGGGCTATGCGCCTTCAGCTCCGGACAAGAATCCCTCTTGCCTCTGCAGACCTGGGGGTCCAGGCGTCCCCCTCTCATGACCACGTCACCCCAGGCTCTGCCTCCATGGGCTCAAGGCCTCTGCCTCTTCAAAGTACCCTGTTGGCATCTGGGGACCCGTAGATAGTGCCGGAGGGGCCGCTCATCTCGAAACCCTCATTTAATCACGTCGCAAACACGATGTCGCTGAAGGTGCCATTCCCAGGCTCTAGGGACGAGGAGCACCCGGTCTCATTCACTCCGCATCCCCAGTGCTGTGTGTGTGGGCAGCGTGGGCACAGCCCAGGGTCCACCCCAGCCTCATGTCCGACAGAAGGGAGGGCCCCAGGGAGCAGGGGTGGAGATGGGCTTCAGCCCAGGGGCCTGTGGGGCGAGGGAGGGACCCACTGCTTCAGAAAGGTCCGCTGTGCACAGGCCTTGGGGGCAGCATGGGCCACTTCCGACCTTCAGCTTCATAATCTCGATTTCTCCTGGGAAATAAAGATAATAATCAGGAAGCTGCCCGGCACTGGAGTGCTGAGTCGGCAGGAGCCGCTGCCGGGACTTGGAAGAGTGTGGCGCTCACTGGAGTCTCCGGGCCAGAAGCAGCGACGCCGCCGTCTCCAGGCTTCGGCTTTTCTGATTTATGTTTTCCTTTTAGAACAGCATCCTCGAGCTTCCTGCACAAAACTTGCTTTTCTCTTCCTCCAACTCTAAATAAAAACGCTCTTCTGCTTCCGAGGACGGGTTTCTCAGCTGACTTCCCTGCGTTGCTTTCAGGGAATTCAGGTCCCACGTGAAGGTTGTAATTATTTTGTTCCAGAAGGAAGCAGAGGCCTGTAATTCTGAGCCTGCTGCAGGGGCTGAGGCCCCGCCCTACCTCCTGGCTCCCAGCAGCCGGGCAGCTGGTCCCTGCCGCCTCCTCCCGCCAGCAGCTTGGGCATTGAGGTCGTGTTGGTGAGGCAGGCGGGCAGGTGCTGGGGTGTTTGGAGTTGCTTCTCAGGGGGTCAGAGGCCCGGGACATGGGGGACTTTCCCAGCGTGGGGGGACGCTGCTGGAGGCCCCTACCCACCCATGCCTTCAAAGCCAAGCATTGTGCCCACCTCTGGTGAGATGCCCTAATGCCATGCGGACCTGTTGCCAGGCGTCCTGGTTGCTTCCTGGGTCTCACCTTCAGCTCCAAATCCTTGCCCCTGACCCCACCGGGCTTCGATGCCCTGGATAGGGCATGTGCCCCGTGTCAGAGGATTGGGAGTGGAGGGTGGGACTTCCTGCACGCCTTGGGGCTCGCTGTCTTGCCAGGACCCCTTCAGGGGCAGTGGGAGCTCCTGCCCGGCAGGAGGCTGTTCTCTCCTGGAGACCCCGGGGTTGGTTGCAGGCTTGGGGTTGTCAGCCTAATCCATTCCAGATCAAGCTCACCCAGGTTTTCACCCTGGGGCTCCGCCCACCGTTGATGATCACTTTAAGATTTGCTCTTTCAGGAGGGATTACGAGGTGCTGGCCCTGGTCTTCATTTACTCACTGGAATTCTTGCAGAAAAGCCTCTTTCCTTACCAGCTTTCAGTGGCACTGCACCAAGACTTGCGGCCACCCCCCGCTTGCAGAGAATTCTCATGGAGGCCAGGGCAGATGCGGGGGCTGGTTCCCCAGCTCCTTCCAGCGTGGCTGAGGAGTGTCCCTCCTGAGCGTGTGTGTCTCATGAAAGCGCACGTGTTTGCTAACATATCTAGTCAGGTTCGATCCACACAAGTGCTATTCTTTCCATGCTCAGACGGTGCCATCTTGGGTCAGCTGATGGAGGCCAGCGCCTGTGTCCTGTGGTGACCACAGCAGCCTGCTGGCGTCTTTGCTCCCGCCGTGCCACGTCATCTGGGCTCACTGTGCGTTTTCTGGCTCAGGCCTGAGGCAGCCACGTCCCTGGGAGCCCTGCTTCCTGCTTTCTGCCCCTGGGGCCGCTGCTGTTTCTAAACCTTTGCAGTCGACACAGCTAGGATTCACTTTTGTGTCTGATGCCAGAAATCTTGACTTTCAATGTTAACATGATCAATTTTATAGATGTAAAGGTTCATATATCTATATCAACATTTAATATAGATGTGTAAAATATTTAAAATATAACAATACAATGTCACATATTACTGAAAATAATATATGTAATACTGTTATGAGGCAGTATGATAGTTTCGGAAGAAAAGCACCCTAGCACCTCCCACCAAGGAGGGTGCCCGCCGGCGTCCCAGTGGGTGGTGCCAGCGAACGCCTGAGCTCGCCCTGCCTGTCTTTTTGTCCTGGGGTCCAGCCCTTTGGGGTGTGTGTCACATCCCTCTCTCTGTGGCAAAGTCATGACCTCAGAACACACTTAGGCATCTTCATTCACTTTCTAGAGACTCCTCGTTTTTTTAAAACCCGCTGTGATAGGATTCTGTGGGCACCTCCACAGCCCTGGGTCCACTCCCGTCCTGGTCTCCCCGGCCTTCATGTGGCGGCATCTGGGCAGGGCCCGGTCATCCTTCCGAGCTTCCAGCCTAAGCAGGCCCCACGCCGGCTTCTCCTCCCCGCCCCTCGCCTCCTTGTGATGCGCAGAGCTGTGGGACACACCCAACTCCCTGGGGGGCCTCTGGCTGTCCCAGTCTTTTCTCCAACAAGCTGTGGGGAGGGTGTGAGCCACCAGCTTTCTCACCATGGAGAAGGTGTGGCCCAGGCAGGGAGATGCTGGTGCCTTGGGCTTCAGAGACAGTGGGGTGGGAGAGAGGTAGGTGAGCACGAGACTCCGACCCCATGTCCCGGTGGGGACTGTGAAGGCTCCCAGGCAGGTGGGGCCCCAAGGCCTCCAGGTTCCTGAGAACACCTCGTGTCCTGGAGGCCTCAGTGACGCAGAGCAGCTGAGCTCAGCTCCATGAGTGAGGGTCATCTAGAAAGGTAGGAGAGACGTGAGGAGCGGCCAGTGCTGCTCCAGCCTTGGAGTCTGTGTCTCTGCTGCCGGGGGAGGGAGGGCTCCTGCGAAGGCCACTGCTGCTGTTCGGGACGAAGGGCCCGTCCAGGCTGTCTCCTCCCAAGGCCCGTTACGCATTTTTCTAATGAGGATAGTGACTGATGGATGTTTACCGACATTTCCAAAGGTCACATGCTGTTGTTGATGGAGAAGGACTTAGACAGTTTTAATGACCTCCTGGGGCTGTGTGTTTCTTTGCAGGGAAGTGTGGTTGCCTTTGATTTGAGCCTCTTTCGAATCCTAAAATGCTGCATTAGAAGGGGTGGACAAAGCAGGTTCCAGGCATGGCAGGGACCCCACTTGTGCCACAGCACCAGCTGTGGCCTCTGCAGATCCCCCAAACAGCCCTCCTCCTGACCCGTCTTGCACGCAGTCCCTGGTGACTCCCTAAAAGTTTGGGAGGGACCCCGGGGGCAGGAGGACGCATAGGTGGAGCTGCTGCGATTCTAGGGTCAGCGTCCACCTCCCTGTCAGCCGTGGAGCGGGTGGCTCAGGCTGCCTTATTACAGCTGCCTCTTCCTTCTGAGAAATGGAAAATGGTATTTGTAGGAATGCATTTGTGTGACCGGCTCTAATCCTCGCAAACATTCCTCACAGGGACTGTTCAGCTTCCCGTATGGAATCTGCGGGGTCGGAGGAAGTTATTCCAGGACTGACAAAGTGAAGCCTCGTGGTTTGGAGGCACTGACGCATGGCTCTGTTTAGGAGTCACTGTTGGTACCCCCGGCAGGTCTCAGCTGGTGTTGGGCTGGGGACTGTGTCAGCGGGGCCTCCGAGAGCCTCCTGCACCACCTGGGACGTGAATGAGAGATGGTCCAAAATGCAGCTTCTCTTTAATTTGTGTTTGTGTCAATCTTACTATGTATGTTCAATTTTTACAAGTCCAGTGGTCACATGCAATATGTAATGACAAGAATTCAGCTTCGTATTTCTAGACGATGTACTGCTGCTGCTGCTTGATCCTTGAGTTTTCAGTTTAGACGTTACGGGCTTTTTCTATGGAAGATGAAGAGGCTGAGATCTCCCCTGTTCACTGCCACACATACACATCCACTCTCACACACACACACATCCACTCACACACACTCACATCCACTCACACACACACTCACATCTCCACATACACACACATCCCCACATACACATCCACTCACACACTCATCTACTCTCACACACACACACATATCCACTCACACACACACACATCCCCCCCACACACATCCACTCACACACATCACTCTCACACTCATTTACACACGCACACACGCACTCACACACATCCACTCTCACACACACACACATCCACTCTCACACACACACATCCACTCACACACACACATCCACTCACACACACACTCACATTTCCACATACACACATCCCCACACACACATCCACTCACACACACACAAATCCCCCCCACACATCCACTCACACACACATCACTCTCACACTCACACACTCACATCCACTCACACACATCCACTCACACACTCACACGTGCACTCACACATCTACTCTCACACACACATCCACTCACACGCACTCTCACACACATCCACTCACACACACATACACATATCCCCCCCACACATCCACTCACACACACACATCACTCTCACACTCAATTACACACGCACACACGCACTCACACACTCACATCCACTCTCTCACACACATGCACTCTCACACACATCCACTCACACACATCCACTCACACACACACACCCCCTCACATTTACTCACACACTCACACATCCAATCACACACACATCCACTCACACACACGTGCACTCACACATCTACTCACACACACCCACTCACACACACTCACACATATCCACTCACACACATCTACTCACACACACATCCGCTCACACACACACATCCACTCACACACACACATATCCACTCACACACACACATCTACTCACACACACATCCACTTACACACACGCATCCACTCACACACAGCCTACTCACTCACACATATACACACACACAATGTTTGGCTAACTCAAGACTTGGTGTTTATGTTAATGATTTTAGCCCATCCATGTAGAGGAGTATAGATGTTGCCGGCCGTTTCTTCTCTGTGGCATTGATCCCAGCTTGGTGCTTGGTCTTCAAATTGTTTACAGTGTTGTCACTCAGGAATGCCCAGCATGAGGAGAAAGAATCCCCTCTCACACTCACGCTCACACACACATCCACCCTCACACTCTCACACAGCACATGCCTGCAGGTGCCCTCCAGGCCTCCCTGTGTGCAGCTGGGCTTCTTCACAGCATGGTGGTCTCAGGGCGGTTGCAGTTTCTCCCGTGGCAGCTCAGGGCTTCCACGAGGGCAGCACTGGAAGTGGCAGTGGCCTCTCCACAGGGCCGGGACAGGGGCAGGTCCCTCCAGTGACTTCTCGGCAGGGCCGGGATGGGGGCAGGCCCCTCCTGCCCTGCTGTGGTCAGGCAGGGCCTATGGGGCGCCTTCCTACCGACAGGAGGAGTGGTGGGGCTGGCATGGCCCCGTGCGCCCTCGGCTCTGCAGGCTCCGCTGCCTTCCCCGTCCCTGCGCTCTCCACCCGCCGGCTGGTGGAGAACTGGGGCCGACGGTGTCTGTCCCTCTGTTTGTTGGATTTAGGGGGCTGCTTTCTTCAGGGCCCAGGGTTGGCCCTGGGTTGCGGGGCTGAGGGGACCGTCTGTCCCCTCCAGGTCTTTCTGCCTCAGGTGGTCATCTGGGGCCTGCATGGGCTCAGGTGGGGGGCAATGGAAGCAGGGCTGACACCTGGGGCTCCGCACAGATCTGGGAAAGGGTTTCCCCTCAGGGTCTAGCCCTCCCTTCCCACCCTGGGACCCCCATGCATGGGGCTGTGTCCTGGTGGAGGGGGCTTGGGGCTCCTCCCCAGGCTCGGGTCTCCACGGGGCCGTCAGTGCGAGGCGAGGGTCCCCGGAGTCATGTATGGGGGCCCTTCCACACCATGTGCCCGGCACAGGCATGGTCATCAGCCCCTACCAAGAGGCCACAAGGCTCCAGGGCTGCTGGCTTCTCTGTGGCTCTGCGTGTAGGGCCTGTGGACTGCAGGACTTCAGGGCGAGTCCTGTGGTCTGAGCCCCCCTGCACTCTCCCCCCGCACGGCCGGGCTGTGGGCCCTGAGGGAAGGGGGACCGGCGGGAGCTGGGGGGTGCTGGAGGTCCCGGGTCAGCCTCAGACCCTCCGGGGCACCCTAGCCTGGTGCTCAGACCTTGAGGGGCTGGTCCCCCATACTGGACCCTGAGCTAAACCTCTGTCCCTTTTTGCTTTCCCCCAAGGTCACCGACGATGAGGGCACACCTGCTGTCCTGGAGCTTCTGATCTCTGTTCGGGGACCCTGTGAGCCTTCTGGCCGGCTGCGTGCAGAGCCCACTGGGCACGGTGGTCGGCCTGGTGTGAGGCCCCCCAGGGACCGGCAGTGCGTCCAGGGAGGGGATGGCCCTGAGCCCAGCGGCTCCTCCCGCCGGGTATATTTCTTCCCGCCACTCAGCCCGTGGCTGCCCTGGCTCACGAGGCAGTCGGGACTCGTGACTTGCTGGCTGCTGCTGCCTCGCGTGCTGGGGTTCCATGGAGGAACTGGGCCTGCCGCCCCGGCCTCGCCTGCTGCCCGCATGCTGGGGTCCCGTGGAGGAGCCCGGCCTGGCACCCCGGCCTCGCCCAGCGGCTGGTATGGGCAGCTGTTCCCTGCCTCGCAGTGTCCTGGAGGCAGCCGTCTCGCAGGCTCAGCTTGGTCTCCCGCAGGCTTCAGAAAAACCCAATTGCACGTGTGGGATTCTTCCCCAGCCCTTGGGTGCGGGGTCTCTGTGCACTTGAGAGCTGGGGGACCCACCCACCGTCTCCCACTCCAAGTTCATCCCAGAGTGTGGGGCCCGCTGGGCACCCGGCACCCGGCCTGCAAGGCCACCTGTCCCCCAGATGCTGCTACGAGTGACCAGTGCTGTGTGGAGGAGGCCGAGGGCGGCCCCTGGGAAACCAGGCTTCAACAGTACAAGGAAAAGAAACTTGCTCTGTTTTGTAAGAGCGTGTTTCTTTTCCTCTTTTTTGTCACTTTAAAGACCAAAAAGAATAAAGAAAGAAAAGAAATTAATCTGCTCTTTCTTTGTTTAAATGTTAAAAAAAAAGAGAGAAATGTATGTCATAGTTATTGAAGTTGTGACTTGTGCGGCCACAGTTCACACTCATGCGTGTGTCCCCGTCGGGGCTGACGGGGCCTGAGTTCCCTGGGCACTGCTGGGCAGGGCCTGAGTCCCCTGGGCACTGCTGGGCGGGGCCCATGTCGCACGGGTTGGGGTGACGCCGCCACCGGCTGTATCTCACTGCCTCCAGGTTGGGGGACGCTGGCCACCGCCCTGAGCCCCAGGAGGGCTGTGGGCTGAGTCCCCATCTCCAGGCCTCCCTGCTAGCTTTCCAGTGGACGCTGGGATTTCCCGGAGAGGCAGTGCTCTGCACGCCAGGAGCTTTGTTCCTTGTTTCTTGGAGTGAAACCTCTCATCCCTTGTTTCTTGATTTGCTCATTCAGAACCAAGGGAGATCTCAGAGATGATGATGGTGGCTTTGCTTGTTCCTGGTTTTGCTAGAATATTCTGTGCTCTAAAGGCATCGCTGCCCTCAGCAAGGATCGTCTGGCGGGGGAGGGGCCGGGGGAGGGCAGCACGCACTTAGAGGGTCCTCTCCAGGGCACATGAGGGAACAACCCTCATGGTTCCCTGTGGTTCTGGACCTGACTTGCAAGGAGGGGCATGGTTTTCAAACTGGTTTGTAGCAGCAGAGCCCTTTTCTCCAACAAAATCACCCAGAATCACTTCCTCCCGGAGGGGCTGGGCTCATCCTCCTGAAGCCCTCCAGGCCCAAGGGTCCTGGGAAGCCTTTGAAAATCCAGGGAGGGGCTCGCATGAGCCCAGGAGAGCAGAGCCGGGACTTGAGAGGAATGAGAGCAGCTCCCCCTCCCTTCCTCCCTCCCCGGCCCTGCCCACGTGGGTGCAGCAGAGTCAGGGCCCTGACCCTCGGGGCTGGGCATCTCATCCCTCTGAGCTCCAGTGCCCAGGGGCTGCCCCTGCCTGACCTGCTGCTCGGGGTGACTCCCCCTGCCGCACACCCCACTTTGCACCCTGGACCTCCTACTGACTAGGGTTGGCTCCCCTTTACAAAGGGAGGCCTTCGTAAAGCTTGGCACTGCTTCAAGAAATGTGTGTGTCCAATGGAAGGAGCAGGCTTCACCCCAGGACAAAATACGCATGCAGCCCTGAGCACATTCACTCCCAGCTGCCCAGCCTGCGACTAGAGCTCAGCTCCTGCAGGTGACAGCAACAGGACCCGCCTTCGAGCCTGAGGCCAGGACTGATGCCACAGCCTGCAGCTCCTCCCCAAGCCCAGCCCCAGCCTTTGCCCTTCAATCCTGAGACCCTGCAATGCATGGGTGGGGCTTTCATCTGGTGAGGAATGGAGGCCCAGGGAGGTGGGTTCCCCAACTGCCAGTACTGACTGGTCAAGCCAGTCTGGACCAGGTCCTGAATCCCCGCCCTTCCACCCATGGGCTCCCCAGGAAGGCTGAGCTGGGGAAAGAATTCCTGCTGGGAAAGCCCTGTTCTGGGACCAGGGTTTTGTCCCTCTATTGGAGGGGGTCAGGGGGACACCTGGGAGCGGAACGCCTGAGGGAGGAGCACCTGGCGGGGAGCCTTGGGGGAGGAGGCACCTGGGGGAGGAAGTCTGGAGGAGGGGGTCTCCTAGAGGAGGGGCAGCTGGGGGAGGGACCTGGAGGAGGGATCTCCTGGGGGAGGGGCCCTTGGGGAGCCAACCCTAGTCAGTACGAGGTCCTGGGTGCAAAGTGGGGTGTGCGGCAGGGGGGGTTGGGGCCTCAGCAGGGCTGCCCGGAGCTGGTCCTGGGCCTCTCTTGCTCTGGGTCTCCCCTGCTCTGGGTCCAGCCTCCCAAGCATCCCACCTGGCAAGACATCCTCGCTCAGAACAGAGCCACCCCGGCTGTCTTCCCAGGGTTTGTCGTGGAGAGGGCTCTGGCCCTTTAGCCTTCAAAGGAGCTTCGGGGTTGGGGTACGTTTGTGGCCCCAGTAGCCGCTGTGATGGGGGCCCAGGGCAACTCCTCCGGGAGCAGGGAAGGCACTGCTGGCACCACCAGCCCCGCAGGGACACCAGCATCCCGTCTCCACAAGGGCTGCCGTCCCTCCTCTGCTGAGGCCAGCTGTCATCGTATTCGACATGGACCAGGCCGTGTGGGAGGACACGGGTTGGCAGGTGCAGGGAGCACGGTCTTGTTTTCTGTCACTCAGTGGTCCCAGCCTGAGCACCAATCCCTACCTCTGAGGGTCACACTTCCAACCCACTCCAGACAGAGCTGGAAGCAGGGGCTGGCATGGGCGCTGGGGTAGACGCAGGGGCTGTCGTGGCCTGGGGTGGCAGAGCTGGGGTGGACGCAGTGGGTGGCGTGGCCTGGGGTGCTGCTCTCCAGCCCTCTTCCTCTTCTTCCTCTTCCTCTTCTTCCTCTTCCTCTTGTTCTTCCTCTTCCTCCTCTTGCTGCAGATCCTCCCCCAGGTGGCTCCGTTTCTGCTGGTCCCATCTCCCGGAGGCCCTGCCCACAACCCCCTGCCCGCCATCTAGGGGGACCCTGGAGTTTTCCAAGAGAGGGAGTCAAGGCCTGTGTGGGGCTCCTGGGGCTGGAGTCCTGGCTTGCCTTCTGGGGACAGAGACTAGGTCGCCCTGGGCTTCAGCTCTGTGGCCTGGCTGTGTGGGCTGGACCAGGGCCTCTGCGTCACCTCCTTGCCTGGGCTTCTCACAGTGCAAGCCCCGCAGCCCGGGCCCTGCTGGGTGGTGGTGGGATGGCTGGGGAGGGGCAAGAGCAGGTGAGGAGTCCTCACTGGGGGTGCACACTTTGCATTACAGCTGGGGAGACTTGAGACCTGGGGGGCCACAGCTGGTTCCTGGACCCCAAAGCCCAGGACCCTTCCAAATCCTGCCTGGACGGCACTGTGGCCGGGAGCCCAGCCAGCACTTTTCTGCAAGGGTTTTCTGTTTCTTTGATTATAAAATAACCCCTGTTGGTGGGAAAAAAAAATTAGCAAAATAAGGAAAAGCAAAAAAAGGAAAATTAGAATCTCCCGCAGTCTCACACCCTGTGGGCCTTTTGCGTATTTCTTCCCGGGTGAGCTTTCTGGGCATTAACAGATGTTTGCTCTGCAGACCTGGCCTTGTGCCACCCTGGAACTCTGTGCCCAGCTCACCCTTCCGTAGCTTCCTGTGGCCGGGGGCTCCCTCCCCTTCCTGCCCCAGCTCTGAGGTGCCAACGGCTGCCTGTGGTCAGGGGTATCTCCCTGTGGACACTGAGGGAGGAGCCGCAGCAGGGCTGGGCTCTCCCGCTGGGCTCCCTGCACCCTGAGGCCCCGGCCCCACCCCCAGCCATGGGAAGGGTGCACTCCGAAGAGGCCGATGCAGATGGGGCCCTGCCCCTGGCCTGAGCGTGGCCGTCATCTGCTCAGGAGGGTTAAGCTCCTTTGTGCCCCAAGGAGCTTCAAGCCGATCAATACCCGGCTGGAAGTAGGGGGCTGCAGCTGGGGGGGCCCCACCGCCCTGACCCCAAATGGACTTCCTGCTCCCTGGCCAGCTTCTCTGCGGGGGGAGGTCAGGTCAGCGGGCCTCCTGCTCGGCCTTCGGGGCCACCGCCCCTGGGCTCCGGCTGAGGCTGTCCCACGGCCGGTCTCCCTTCCCGCCCCCACCCTGCAGAGGCGGCCTCACCAGCCAGCCTCTGCCCCAGCAGAGTTATTTTTAGCCCCAGCCCCGCCTGCTGCTACCATGGGCCTTTTCTCCGCAGAGAGAGGCGGGTGAGGCCTGTGGGCCTCACCCAGGGCAGCCAGTTCCCCAACCACGAAGGGAGGCAGGAGAGCTTCCCTGTGCGGGCAGGCGTCACTGACCCTCGAAGGGGCAGAGCAGTGGGGGCTTCCTTCCTTCCTGGGTGTGGCTGCGGGGAGGGGGCTGAAGGCCTGGAGCCGGAGGGGCTTGCCCTAGGAGACCCATAGCCAGGCAGGGGTCAGTGTCCACAGCTGGAGGGGCTGGAGAGGTGAGAGAGATGGTCCCAAGGGAGCTGGGAGGACCAGGAGTGGGCCCAGTGCTCAACCCACTGCCAGGCAGGGACAAGGCCTGAGAGATGAGGGGGCAGCGGGGGTGACCCTCGGAGGGCAGAGGGCGCCAGGACGGGGAGATGACGGGGTGACCCTCGGAGGGCAGAGGGCGCCAGGACTGGGAGATGACGGGGTGACCCTCGGAGGGCAGAGGGCGCCAGGACGGGGAGATGACGGGGCAGTGGGGTGACCCATGGAGACCCACAGAGAGCAGAGGGGCACCAGGACGGGGAGACGGAGGCCAGTGGGGGCTGAGGGGTCCCGGGGGAGGATTGTGAGGAGCCACAATGGCTGTGGTCAGCATGGCTGGGAGACAGGGGCCCAGGAAGCCCGCTGGAAGCTGCCGCCCCAGCTGTAGCTGCAGGGCTCTCTGTGGGAGCCGGGAGCTGGGTGCAGAGCTGCGTCGAAGCTGCCTGAGGCCTGGCAGCCCGGCAGGAGGGGACGTCCCCCCACGGAGGAGAAGGCTCTGGGGCCTGCTGGGTGCAGACACAGCTGGGGTCTGCTTTGGGGAAGAAAACCTAGGCAGGTCACCGAGGCTATGCCCAAGCCAACGCCTGTCGCCTGTCACCGAGGTGTGGGTGTCTGTCCTCCTCCCAGCCGTCTGTTCCCCTCCCTCCAGGCCCCGCTCCAGCCCGAAGCCCCATGGGAGCCCGAGAGAGGACAGTCTCAGCAGGCGGCACAGGCAGATGGAGACTCCTCACTGCAGGTCGCAAGGCATGTTTTCAGAGACCAGCTGCAGTGAAGATCATCCAGCCCTTGGGCCCCTGATCCGTTTGGATACAGTTTCCAGCATGAATTTCTCCGAATGGTGGTTTGCTACAAAAAGAAGAGTTCTAATGATTTATTTGAGGTGTTCACCCTATGATTTTGGGGTGAGGATTCGTGACAGAGACAAGCAACAGGAGTCCAGGAAGCCCTCGGGGGAGACAGGAAACAAGTCTTTTTGAAAAAACAGCCTTTCTTTGAGACATAACTCACATATCATATGATTCCTCCCCTTCCAGTGGACACGTCCACGGCTTTCAGTGTATTTATAGATGTGCAACATCCCCACAGGCCCTTTTAGAACATTTTCTTCACCTCAGAAACAAACCCCACAGCTTTTAGCCATCACCCTCCTCCTCAGGCCTAAGCAGTCCCTCATCTGCTTCCGTCTCTGGGGACTTCCCTGTTCTGTGTTCCGTGTGACATGTGGTTGTGTGTGATTTAAGATTGTGTGTAACATGCACTCCATTTGATCCATGTGACATGCGGTTGTGTGTGAGATATGATTGTGTGTAACGTGTTCTGTATGACGTGCTGTTGTGTGTGAGATACAGTTGTGTGTAACACACGTTCTGTATGACGTGCAGTTATGTGTGAGATACAGTGTGTAACACATGTTCCGTGTGACATGTGGTTGTGTGTGATTTATGATTGTGTGTAACATGCATTCCATGTGGTCTGTGTGACGTGGTTGTGTGTGATACACCATTGTATGTAACATGTGTTCCTTGTGACCTGTGGTTGTGACACACCGTTGTGTGTAGCATGTGTTCTGGCAGGCGGTCGTGTGTGGCGTGTGTGGCTTCCTTTGCCGAGCACAGTGCGTTCACGATGCCCCCGTGTTGGAGCGTGCCTGTGCCCCATTCCTTTCTATGCTGAATGATGCTCCCCATGTGGGTGAACATATGATGTTTGTCCATCTATCAGTCTGTGGACATGTGAGCTGCCTCTGCCTTTTGGCTGCTGTGCATGAAGCTGCTGTGAACTTCCGTGCAGTCTCTGTGTGGCTGTGTGTTTTTGCTTCTCTCGGGCTCACCCCGGGGTGGAGCCGCTGGCTCCTGTGGGTCATGATCATGTGCGTTATCTTCAGGAAGGTGCCAGGTTGTGCTCTGCAGTCCTAGGCAAGTAGATGTGGTCCCGCTGCCAGCTTCAGCCTGAAGAGCAGGTGCTGAGTGAGGTGCTGAGCTTCCTGGTGTCTCGGGGGACCCCTGCTGCACCCTGGTAGGCCAGCACCCCACCCACCAGAGCAGCTGTGGAGAGGACAGTGGGCACGGTGGGGACTCCAAATGGGACGCACATGGCCCCCAGGGGAGGCTTGGCTTGGGCACCCAGGTGGCCAGGGTATCTCTAACTAGTGGCTGCCCTTGGGGTGAGTAGGGCCCTGCTGCCCCATCAGAGCTTGTCCCACTGTGGCTGGCGAGGAGACCAGCAAGGGCTTGAGGCCCATTCTTGCAGCCTGTCCCCTGGCTGGCTGGCCTGGCATTCAGTGGTGGGGTCCCGGAGGCCCCGGTGCCAAGGCAGGTGTGCTCTGGAGGCTTGAGCTGGGCCCCCCTGGAGGCACCACTTGTCTTTGCGTTTCCCTCTCACCTGCTCCCTGGACAAGCCCTCTGCATTTGAGGGCCTGTTTGTGTCCCCAGGGCATCTCTGGATGGGCATGAGTACACAGGGACCCAGCACATGGGTTCTGCACCATCCAGCACTGTCCTTACAGGCCCTGGCATGTCCTCCTGGCCTGTAATTTTGTTCTGCATGGCTTGGTTTTTGCAGGAAGGGGAGCACAGTATTCCTTCTCATCCCCCAAAATGGATTGCAAATGTTCTGAGCTGTCACATTGGAGAGAACGAGGCCCCTGCTAATTGGCGCATTTTCCTACAACCACTCCAGGCTGAGTTTTAGAGGAAGCCTCTGCCTTTCTGTCTCACATTGCGCACTTTTTCCCTGAAATGTTTAATGTGTTAAATTCCAACTTCACGCACATTAGCTGTAAAGTCGACTAATCATTTAGCTTGATTGTCGAACTGAATTTGGCTCTGAGATTTTAAAATAAGAAAAAAAAACTGTCAAGCTCTACGTAAGGCAGACACTATGGCTGATTCTTCACAAGAAAATATCTTTCTTTCTCTAGGGATTTGTGGCCGAGTCCATCTTTATGGAGAGTAGAAATCGTTTCACCCGCCAGGGCAGTATATAGAATGTTAGGCAGATGTTAAATATTGATGTAGAAACTCAAAATACTTTGTCTCTTTCCAGAAATGAGCTTTTTGGTTTAATTACTCTGAATCTAATGACTGTGAAAAAAACAAAACACAACACGTGTGGGTTCAGAACGGAAAACATTGAGATTAAGGAAGAATTTCAGCTCCTTAAAACTGGGAATGGAGCATACTGGGCCTGTCCTGGAGTGGGGCTGCTTGCTGATGCCGACACACATTTGTGACTGTGTACCCATGCGTGCCCGTGTGTGTGCCGTGTGGATGCTGTGTGCCCATGCATGCGTGTGCTTGTGCTGTGTGGATGCTGTGTGCCCATGCATGCGTGTGCTTGTGCTGTGTGCCCGTGCATGTGCCATGTGGATGCTGTGTGCCCGTGCATGTGCGTGCGTGTGCCGTGTGGATGCTGTGTACCCATGCGTGTGCATGTGTGTGCCATGTGGATGCTGTGTACCCATGCGTGTTCATGTGTGTGCCGTGTGGATGCTGTGTACCCATGTGTGTGCATGCGTGTGCCATGTGGATGCTGTGTACCTATGCGTGTGCATGTGTGTGCCATGTGGATGCTGTGTGCCCATGCGTGCGCGTGCATGTGCTGTGTGGATGCTGTGTACCTATGTGTGTGCATGCGTGTGCCGTGCATGTGCCGTGTGGATGCTGTGTACCTATGTGTGTGCATGCGTGTGCCGTGCATGTGCCGTGTGGATGCTGTGTACCTATGTGTGTGCATGCGTGTGCCGTGTGGATGCTGTGTGCCCATGCGTGTGTGTGTGTGCCATGTGGATGCTGTGTACCTATGCGTGTGCATGTGTGTGCTGTGTGGATGCTGTGTGCCCGTGCATGTGCCGTGTGGATGCTGTGTACCCATGTGTGTGCGTGCATGTGCCGTGTGGATGCTGTCTACCCATGTGTGCCCATGCGTGTGCCATGTAGATGCTGTGTACCCATGCATGTGCATGTGTGTGCCGTGTGGATGCTGTGAGCCCGTGCGTGTGTGTGCGTGTGCCGTGTGGATGCTGTGTACCCATGCGTGTGCATGCGTGTGGCGTGTGGATGCTGTGTGCCCATGCGTGTGCATGCATGTGCCATGTGGATGCTGAATTGCACTTTCAACAACGCGACCATTCCTTCCTTGCAGGCCGCCTCTGGAGGTGTTCACTGCCGGTGGCTGTACCTGGCCATAGAGCTGGGGGCTGTGGTGCCCCAGGCGTCCCACCCTGTTCCGGGACGCAGAGGCCAATGCTGCTCCCCTGTTCGGGCAGGCGTGGGCTGCACGCCTGCTGGCAAGGGGCTCGGCTGGGCTGAGCTGGGGCCAGCTGTCCCTAGAGCATCTGCTCCTGTGGGGAGGGGGCATTTTGACAGCATGGGGATAATTTTTTTCATAATTAAGAGGTTTTTTTTTAAGTGAATAGACTTTATTTTGTAGAGCAGTTTTTGGTTTACAGAGCAGGGAGCAGGTAGCACAGGGCATTCCCTGCGCCCCCACCCACAGTGCCCTTACGCCCGTCATTTGCATCGTCACTGGTGCCAGTCCAGGGCCTGTTAGGAACCAGGCCACACAGCAGGAGGTGAGAGGTGGGCAGGCAAAGCATTACCACCTGAGCATCACCTGCCATCAGATCAGCGGCAGCATTAGCTTCTCATATGGGCATGAATCCTATTGTGAACTGCCCATGCCGGGGAGCTAGGCTCCGAGCTCCTCATGAGAATCTAATGCCTGATGATCTGAGGTGGGCCAGTTTCATTCCCGATCATCCCCCCCAGCCTCTGGTCTATAGGAAAAATGTCTTTCATAAAACTGGTCCCTGGTCCCTGGTGCCAAAAAGTTGGGGACCGCTGCTGCAGTTCCATCAGTTTTGACAAATGCACGACGCCGTGTGTCCACCATCATAGTATCGTATGGAATCATCTCACTGCCCTAGAAATCCCTGCGCTCTACCATTCATGATTTACTTGGACAAAAACACATACGGCCACCAAGGAAAACAGCCATAGTGAAGCAGATGTCAAAATATCAACAAAGCAGATGTCTGGGGTGGCAGTGGCTGCATTCCACGTCGCACTGGATAATAAAACCCAGCGTCCAGCAGCCCCTGAGTTTTAGAGGTGTAGATGAGTGTGGACAAGTTTGAAAAATCTGCAACAACTGCAAAGTGATACAAACACACCTGTGTTTTCCATTTGAGATAAAGCCCTGGGATGGCTGGCGTTCCTCGTGGAAGGAAATGCCAGATTTCAGTCAGAGCTTAGTAAAATAGAGATGTTGCTTTTTCTTGTCCAAGTTCACAGACCCCACGAATGAAAGATCCCTGCTCTAGGACAGCACGGAAAGCTTGTGCGTCAGAGGAATGTAGGCCCACAGGGATTGAAAATGTGTTTTCAAAACAAGGTATATTGTTTGCAAAATCTCCACCATTACAAATAGCCACGTAGGCTTCTGGCGGCTCTATGTGCACAGCCAATTCCGAGTGAATCAATTATTTCACATCGACAGGACACAGGTTAATTAGGAGAAGTTGATTAGGCTTTGCAAAAGGAGATGTAATTAATGCCCAACCGCACGCCAGGCACGACGGCTGCATTTCAATATCTTCACATGACTGAGAGAGTTACTGCCTGAGAGCTGGGAGACAGCAGGGGAGCAACCAGCATGCCAGTGCCTGGGAAGTCCAGCAAGCGGCAAGGGGTGCTGCTGGCCCAAAAGGTTAGCTCAGGTGTGCTACGATCCCCATCATCATCATCATCACTATCATCATCATCACACCATCACTATCACTGTCATCATCATCACATCACATTCGTCATCATCAGATCACAATCACCATCATCACCATCACTGTCACCATCACCATCACAATCATCACCATCATCATCACATCACAATCACCATCATCATCATCACCATCACTATCACCATCACAATCATCACATCACCATCACAATCATCACCATCATCACCACATTCATCATCATCATCACCATCACTATCACTGTCACCATCACCATCACAATCATCACCATCATCATCACATCACAATCACCATCATCATCATCACCATCACTATCACCATCACAATCATCACATCACCATCACAATCATCACCATCATCACCACATTCATCATCATCATCACCATCACTATCACTGTCACCATCACAATCATCACATCACAATCACCATCATCATCACCATCACGATCACTGTCACCATCACTATCACTGTCACCATCACCATCACAATCACCATCATCATCATCATCATCACCATCACTGTCACCATCACAATCATCACATCACAATCACCATCATCATATCACAATCACCATAATCACCATCACTGTCACCATCACCATCACAATCATCACCATCATCACCACATTCATCATCATCATCACCATCACTATCACTGTCACCATCACAATCATCACATCACAATCACCATCATCATCACCATCACGATCACTGTCACCATCACTATCACTGTCACCATCACCATCACAATCACCATCATCATCATCATCATCACCATCACTGTCACCATCACAATCATCACATCACAATCACCATCATCATCACCATCACTATCATCATCATCACACCATCACTATCACTGTCACCATCACAATCATCACATCACAATCACCATCATCATCACCATCACGATCACTGTCACCATCACTATCACTGTCACCATCACCATCACAATCACCATCATCATCATCATCATCACCATCACTGTCACCATCACAATCATCACATCACAATCACCATCATCATCACCATCACTATCATCATCATCACACCATCACTATCACTGTCACCATCACAATCATCACATCACAATCACCATCATCATCACCATCACTATCACTGTCACCATCACTATCACAATCATCACCATCATCACATTCATCATCATCAGATCACAATCACCATCATCATCATCACCATCACTATCACTGTCACCATCACAATCACAATCATCATCATCATCGCATTCATCATCACATCACAATCACCATCATCATATCACAATCACCATAATCACCATCACTGTCACCATCACCATCACAATCATCACCATCATCATCACATCACAATCACCATCATCATCATCACCATCACTGTCACCATCACAATCATCACATCACAATCACCATCATCATCACCATCACTATCACTGTCACCATCACAATCACAATCACCATCACTATCACTGTCATCATCACCATCACTATCACTGTCATCATCACCATCACTATCACTGTCATCACTATCATCACCATCACTATCACTGTCACCATCACTGTCACCATCACTGTCACCATCACTATCACAATCATCACCATCATCACATTCATCATCATCAGATCACAATCACCATCATCATCATCACCATCACTATCACTGTCACCATCACAATCACAATCATCATCATCATCGCATTCATCATCACATCACAATCACCATCATCATATCACAATCACCATAATCACCATCACTGTCACCATCACCATCACAATCATCACCATCATCATCACATCACAATCACCATCATCATCATCACCATCACTGTCACCATCACAATCATCACATCACAATCACCATCATCATCACCATCACTATCACTGTCACCATCACAATCACAATCACCATCACTATCACTGTCATCATCACCATCACTATCACTGTCATCATCACCATCACTATCACTGTCATCACTATCATCACCATCACTATCACTGTCACCATCACTGTCACCATCACTATCACAATCATCATCATCATCGCATTAATCATCATCAGATCACAATCACCATCATCATCATCACCATCACTATCACTGTCACCATCACAATCACAATCACCATCACTATCACAATCATCACCATCATCACATTCATCATCATCACATCACAATCACCATCATCATCATCACCATCACTATCACTGTCACCATCACAATCACAATCATCATCATCATCACATTCATCATCACATCACAATCACCATCATCATCACCATCACTATCACTGTCACCATCACTATCACAATCACCATCATCATCACCGTCACTATCACTGTCATCACTATCATCATCACCATCACAGTCACTGTCACCATCATCATCACATCATCACTATCACTGTCATCACCACCATTATCACCATCATCTTCATCTCATCACCATTACTCCACCATCATCACCTCATCACCATCACACCACCATCACTATCATCATTGTCACCATCACCATCACCACCACCATCATCTTCATCTCATCTTCACCACCACCGTCTTCATTATCACCTCACACCACTGTCATCATCTTTGTCATTATTGCTGTTGTCATCACAGTTCTCACAGCTTCCTCATGCCTGCCCCTGTGCAAGGCTCCCCGGAAGGTGCTGGGCTGCTGAGGCATGTTTCTGGAGGAACAGCTGTGAGCACCACATCACAAACAAGCCATGTGGACCAGATGTGGCCCGGGCCTGGCCTGGCTCCTGTCTTGCAAGTCCCCTGCCTTGAGAAATGGGGACTGTGTGGATGAACACACAGGCTCAGTGGAGGGGAGAATGCCGCCTTTGGAGAGGTAGGAGGGCTCCAGGCGGACTTCGAGGACAGGGAGCCTCAGCAGTGTGGCCCTGGCACTCTACCAGGCCTCGGGGTGTACCCTGGTGGGCTTCAGTCCAGGCCGGAGCAGCTGCGCAGTGTCCCTGCTCACTCCTCATCCCCGGGCATTCTCAGCTGTGCTCTCCCTCCCTTGCCCACTCATCCCATTTTCTGCCCCAATTGTTTTGACTCCTTCCTCCAAGGACCACAGATGTCCCCTTCCCTCTGCATGGGTCCCAGAATTTGGGGCCAGTCAGGCCTTAGCTCCGAGCAGGCACCCTGACCACCCATCAATCCCAGCATGAGATGCAGGAGGGAAGCAGAGCCAGAAGGCTGGGTGGCCTGTCCAGCGCCCCAGGGAAAGCCCAGCTCCATCAGGCCAGGCTTCAAATGTCAACCTGCATCCAGCAGCTCAGCCTCTAAGTGTCCCCATCCCTTCCACAGTGGCCACTACCCTCTCCACGATGGAGCCTGGCTCCGGGCTGAGGGGCCAGTGGCAGCAGGGTGTGCCGGAGACCCCCCGTGAGAAGGACAGGGGCCAGCAGCCCTCCCCACCGTGACCTTTTATAGTCCCCATTCTAAGCCCTTCCTCCCTCCCCGATGTCTGGGCCTCCCAGCACAGCCCCGTGCCCCACCAAGAACCACAGAGACAGCCCCCGTGCTCTGTCCCTGCAGCTTGGTGACTGTGTGGCAGCATGGGCCCTTCCTCTGCACACCCAGCGCATGCCTGGGTGCTCCCACCTGCCAGCCCTGCCTGGCCTCCATTCGAGTGGAGAGGCCCTGGGACCACACCCCAGAGTGCCTGGGAGGGCAGAGGTGGGCCTGCTGCCAACACAGGGCCTTGGAACGTGGTGCCTCATCTGGCCCAGCCGGGGCCCAGGACAGCACCCTGCCCGGGAGATCAGGCTCCGGTGTTGACCCCTTGCCCTGGCTCATCGGCTCCTCCCGGCTGTGCCGGGATTCCTGGCTCTTGGTCCCCATCCACCCCTCCTCCCCAGCAAGCCAGGCTGCAGGCCCCACCTTCTCCCCAGCTCCTTCCGTCCTCCTGTGGCCCATGCTGTCTCCAGGAGAGCAGGGGGCTCAGGAAGGGATTGTGCCCGTGGGCACTGCTGACCTGGGCAGGCAGGGGCAGGGTGGGCGGCACTTCCTCCCGTCTCAGGACCTGGCAGGGGTGGCACAGCCCAGCTGCAGGGACTCAGGCGGGAGTGAGCTGCCCTGCCCCCACTGTGCCTCTCAGGGCCTGTCCCCCTCCCACCTGAGCCCTCCACTGGGCGTCTCTTCTGCAACCAGTCCATGCCCACTGGCTGCCTGTGCCCCAGGTTGGGCTTTGCGCTGGAGCTGCACCCCAGGCTCTGCAAACCCACCATGGTGACAGCGTTTCCAGGGAAACCACAGCAGGCTGCCAGGCAAGTGCAGGCGGAGGACACCCAGGTGGGAGGTGTGTGTCTGTGTGTGTGAGGGAGCACAGGAAGGTGTGGGGCGTGTTCGTGGGTTGTGTGTCCATGAGGTGGTGTGTATGTGGGGGTACCCTTGAGAGCTTGTGTGTGTGTAGGTCATTGTAGGGCACATGCCTGAGGGTCCTGGGTCTGTGTGTCTGAGGCAGCTAAGTGTCTGTGTGTGCATGTGTGAGCACATGCGTGTCAGTGTGTGTGAGTGTGGGCGTCTGTGTGCGTCTGTGTGATGTGTGCACATGTGCCAGTGTGTGTGCTGAGATGCATGTTTGCACGTGTGTGTCAGTCTGTGTTGGGGTGTCTGTGTCTATGTGTGCGTGTGTTGGGGTATCTATGTATCTGTGTATGTGTGCATGTGTGTGTGTATGTGCTGAGGTGTGTCTGTGTGCATGTGTGTGTGCACACGTGTGTCAGTGTGTTGGGTGTCCGTGTCTATATGTGCATGTGTTGGGGTGTCTCTCTGTGTATGTGTGCACACGTGTGTCTGCATGTGCCTGTGGAGGTGTCGTTGTGTCTCTGTGTGCATGTGTGTCAGTGTGTGTGCATGTTGGGGTGTCACATATGTGTCCTGAGTGTGTTTCTGTGGGCCTGAGGGTCCCTGGTGGGCAAACTTGTCCACCCAGCACCAAGGATCTGTGTCCCTAGCAACACTGCCGCTCCCCTCAGCCCATCCCCCAGGGTCCCTGAGCCTTCAGGTAAACTCACCTTAGCCAATGCCAGCAGGCTTGTAGAGGCCATGTGGGCTGAGCTCGGACCTGTCCCAGAGCGTGAGGGTGCTGTGATCCTCTGAGGGCCTGGCAGGCCTGGTGGGGCAGGGTCCTGAGAAGGAAGATGGTGCCTTCAGATCATGGGGTGTTCCTTGAAGCTTCCCGTCCACCTCACCCCCACACCCCACCCCTGCGCAGCCTCCTCCTGGGGCTCAATAGCACCCCCTCCCCAGGGGCTCCTCCTCCCCACCATTCTTGTCCCCTGAGGTCGCTGGGCCCCCAGCAGCTCAGGCCAGCCATCTAGGAGGTGCAGGCCCCAGGTCTGGACCCAGCTGGGCAGGGCCTGGGGTTCACTCTGAGGTCTGGGGCACCAGCCCCTCGGAGGCATCAAGGACAGAATCATCCTCAGGGCCAGGCCGTGGGGCACAGCTGTCCCCAGTAGCCCCCAACACCCCATCTGTCCACACAGGCTCAGCAGCTCCCGCCTGCCTAGCTCTGCGGCCCCAAGGGCCCCTCCCCATAGGGTTTGAGTGGCCCAAGGCAGGGCAAAGTCTCACCTTGCCTGGAAATCTGGGAGGCTCCAAGGACCCCGAGCCTGCACCTCATTCATTCATTCATTCATTCTGCCATCAGCTCCTGTGGAGCTCTTGTCTGAGTTCCAGGCCCCAGGCCATGTGCCGGGCCCCAGGGAATCAAGACACTCCAGGACAGGCCCTGGGGCATCTCCCCAGCTCTCTCAGTCTCCTGGTGCATCACAGAGGCCAGTGCCTTTGTTGGAGTGAGCAGCTGTGAGGGGCAGTTAGGGCATGAAAGAAGGAACCAGCCACTTTGGAGCATCAGGGAGGACTTCCTGGAAGAGGCCATCTCTAAGCTGATCCTCAAAGAGCTGAGAGCAAGCTTGGCAGGCTGCCACTGGGAAAGGAGAAATTTTCTGGACAGGGAGTGCAGAGTGTGCACGTCCTGATGCAGAGAGGGACGCAGCGGGGAGCTCCTCTCTGAGACAGGGTCCCATGCCAGACAGTGTGAGAAGCAGGGGAGGCTGCAGGCCATGGTGGTTGGCCAGAGTGAGTGCCCAGCAGGGATAGCCTGGGGGGCCTGGCAGGGGCTGTCCCAGGCAGGTCTGCAGCATGGACCACGGCAGAGCCCCAGGAGGCTCCTCAGTGATGCAGGGTGGGGACAGGCTGTGCAGGCCACGGGTGGGATGGAGCAGGTGCAGTGGCCCACCAGCCACCCAGACAGCAGGGGGCCCCCTCCTGCCGTGCCACGCATAGGCTAGGCCTGGGTGAGGGTGGTGTGGAGGACAGACCGAGTCAAGCCCGGGTAGTTACGGAGCGTGTTTAGTGCACCATCGCTTCGTGTTCACCCTGTGACGGCCCAGGCCCCCGGAGAAGCAGCCCGGGGGGCTCCCGCCCTGCAGGCCCAGGGGAGGGCACCCAGCAGGGAGGCCGGATCAGGAGGAGCTCAGCTCCCACAGGTCCGGGCACCGCCAGCAGAGCCCCCAAAGGACCTGGATGCCCTAGCCCCAAGGGCAGGGGAGCAGCCACCAGCAACAGGGCTGGGACACTCTGAGGGGCCTGCAGTGCTGGAGGTGCAGATACAGCACCCCCAGGGATGCTCCGGGGCAGCCCTTTTAGGCAGCAGATGTGGCCACCACCCTGTGCCCAGCAGAGGCTGCCAAGCCCACCCACCCTCAGCAGGAAGGGGGTCAGGACCTGGCCTGAGTGAGAGGGACAAGAAGAGAAGAGAGCAGGCAATGACTGGAACGGACCCAGTGGCCTTCCTCGCACCTGGCCAGCACTGGCCCCTCCCCTCCCCTCCCCACACCCCATGACCCCAGGGACAGGCCTGATGTGGACAGAGTCCCTGAGAGATGCACATTTACAAGTTTGATCCAGTGGATAGATTTTCCTCTTTGCTAATTGGAACACATCTGCTGTGGCTGCCTTAATAGGCAAATGAAAGAAGAATTAAAACCAGCAGAATGCACCCAGTTAACATTTCAAACAAGAATGCTTTCCCCTTTAAGCTAATACTGGACTGAAGACAAAAAGGATGTCAGCTTGAAGCTGACGAGAATGAGTAGCTTTGCAGCTCCCCCGAGGCGGGCCTGGAGCTGAGTGCAGGCTGCAGCCCCTGCCCTCATCCCCCTCGGCCCTGTGCTGGCCACGTGGGCGACCACGGGCACCCTCCTTACACCTGGGATGCATTTGTCTGCAGGTGCCCACCGGCCCCTCCCTTCAAGCCTCACGGAATTGAAGCAAGGGGCTGCGGGAATCGATTCTCCAGCCGAAAGTCTTCTCCAGTAAAGGAGCTTCCCAGGCTCCATTTCACAGGAGCACCGGCTGGGGGAGGACAGGGAGGGCCTTCATTATGCAGTCATTACGGAGTCTCATCAAGCACTGATTCCACCTGCTTGAGAAGCTGACTTTTTTTTTTTTTTTTTTTTGAGATAGCGTCTTGCTCTGTTGCCCAGGCTGGGGTGCAGTGGTGCGATCTTGGCTCACTGCAACCTCTGCCACCGAGGTTGAAGCCATTCTCCTGCCTCAGCCTCCTGAGTTGCTGAGATTACAGGCACGTGCCACCACACCCAGCTAATTTTTTTTGTATTTTTAGTAGAGATAGGGTTTCACCAATTTAGCCAGGATGGTCTCGATCTCCTGACCTCGTGATCTGCCCGTCTCGGTCTCCCAAAGTGCTGGGATTACAGGCGTGAGCCACCGTGCCCGGCCCGGAAGCCAGCCTTTCTTTGGTTCTGGAAGCAACAGCAGAGCCATGACTTTGGTGGTGGAGACTGGTCTATGTTCAAATAACTGTCACCACCCTGGACACTAGGCCGGGCATAACAGACCACGAAGCCAGGTGGTGGCCAACCTGCAAGACCGTAGCCTCAGAGCTGCAGCTTCTCCCAGGGAGGGGCGCCTGGCAGTGCCTGCAAGGACGGAGACCCCGGCAGTGTCTAGGTCCATGTCCCATGCTGAGGGTGCACTGGGTGACGTGGGAGGCGGGCCCTGCCCACATGCAGCTCGGTTGGCCCCAGCCGACTGTCCCCATCCTCGAGACCCGCGGCAGCCTGAGAAGGGCCTCGGTGGTCATCCTCGTCTGTTCCTTCTGCTAAAACAAAATACCTCAGAGGGGGCGATTTGTAACCAGAATTTCATCGCTCAGTTCTGGAGGCTGGGACATCCAGGACCGAGGCCCCAGCAGATTCAGTGTATGGTGAGGGCTGCTGTCTGCTCTCTGCTCCCAGGACGGCAGCTTCTTGCTGCGTCCTCACCCAGTGGCAGGGACGGGAGGGTGGGGAAGGCCAACCAGGACCCTCAAACCTCTTATGAGGCTACTGGTCCCATTCATATCCTCATCTCCCAAAGCCCACCAGTGATGCCATCGCCTTAGGGCTTAAGTTCTAACAAATGAATCTGGGGGTGACTCCAACATTCAGACCATAGCAGCAGCTGTGATGGTTACTTTTGTGTCAGCTTGACCAGGCCACGGTCCCCAGCTATTTGGTCAAACGCCAGTGTAGATGTCGCTGTGAGGGTGTTTCTTGGATGAGGTTAATATTTCAATCAGGAGACTTTGGGTAGAGCAGAGTACTGACCATATTATAGCCTCATCCAGGCAGTCCAAGGCCTTAAGAGAAAAAGACAGTGGTCCCTGAGGAAGAGGAAGTCCCGCCTCCGGACGGCGGCCCCTGGAGGAAGAGGAAGTCCCACCTCCGGACAGCCTTCAAACATGAGTGGCGGCAGCCAGTGTCCTTGGGTCTCCAGCGGCCCTCAGGTGTCAGACGAGCAGCTGCCACAAACACATAAGCCAATTCCTTAAAATAAATCTCTCTTGCACACTCTCCCTATGTATATATTTACATTATATATATATATACACACTATATACATGTATACTATGTATACCACACTATGTATACACACTATACATATACTGTGTATAGAATATATAGGTATGCAATATGCACAGACTATATGCACTATGTATGCACACTGTATATAATCTCTATATATGTATACTATATATACACTATACACACACTGTATATATCTATATGCACACTATATTACACAAATATATACACACTCTATATTAATGTACACTATATGCACACTCACACTATGAATATTCTATATATGTAAACAATATCAATATATACTCTATATGTACACGGTATATGTCCTATATGTCCATGGTATATGGCCTATATGTAATGTACACGGGATATACCCTATGTGTACACGGTATATGCCCTATATGTACATGGCATATGCCCTGTATGTATACTGCATATATCCTATATGTACACTGTATATACCCAATATGTACATGGTATATGACCTATATGTACACTGTATATACCCTATATGTACATTGTTTGTACACACTTCCCATTGGTTCTGTTTCCCTGGAGAATCCTGCCTACCCCAGACACTGCTACACCCCTCTGCCCACTGCCACAGCCTCCCTGGGTGCCCTCAGGCCCCTTCTCCACTGGATGTGGCCCATTGGCTGGGTGCCCCCAGCCCCTTCTCCACTGGATGTAGCCCATTGCCTGCGTGTTCCCAGGCCCCTTCTCCACTGGATGTGGCCCGTTGACTGGGTGCCCCCAGGTCCCTTCTCCACTGGATGTGGCCTGTTGACTGGGTGCCCCCAGGTCCCTTCTCCACTGGATGTAGCCCATTGCCTGCGTGCTCCCAGGCCCCTTCTCCACTGGATGTGGCCCATTGGCTGGGTGCCCCCAGGTCCCTTCTCCACTGGATGTGGCCCATTGACTGGGTGCCCCCAGGCCCCTTCTCCACTGGATGTGGCCCATTGGCTGGGTGCCCCCAGGTCCCTTCTCCACTGGATGTGGTCCATTGGCTGCAGTTTGGCATCCAGAGATTACAAGGCTCCGAGCTGGTGGGAGCCAAAGTGGTGGGGAGCAGGGAGGGGACTGCCAGATAAAACTCAGGATCCCCAGCTAAGATGAATTCAGATCAGCAATGTATCATTGTCTAGTATACGCCTGTCCCAAATTTTGCAAGGAGCACACACATGCTAAAAATGGATTTGTTGCTCTAACTTTGATCTTTTGAATTTGCTAACCCGGGCTGCCCTAGGGAGGGGCACCCAGCCCAGTGGGGAGGGGCAGCTCTGTGCCGTGGGTGGCTCCAGCCCAGCCTTGTCTACACCCCTGGCTCCCCGCCCTGTGAGGGGCTCCCAGCACCAAGGCCCCTCGGTAGGGTTCCCACCATGTGTCTTCTCATCTCGGAGGGCCTGGGCCTGTGGGTGTGGCTGGGATCTTTCCCAATGCCAGTCTTATGGCCTCTGCCACTAGGACAGACTAAGGGAGACCCTCGGCACATAGCTGCCTTAGGAAAACCCGCCAGGCCCCAGGGGAAGTCCCAGCGAATCCAGCTGCCCAACGACGGGAGAAAGGTTGTTTCCAGGCATCCTGGGATGACTGGCTCCATCCAGTAACTCAGCCCAGAGCTCCTCGGGTGCCCCCTCCAAGGCGCTCTTGGCCTGTGGACGTTTGGCGGGACACTCAGCTCTGGCCAGGAGGCCCCACAGCACTCTCTGTGGAGTCGAGGGCAAGAAGCACCCTCCACGTTCAGCCTGAGCACGAGGACAGCTCCAGGGGGGGCTCTGGGCTCTGGTTCCCCAGAACACCCCAGAGAAGTACAGAGCCTGCCAGCGACCCCACATACCTCGAATCCAGGGCCTTCGAGGTGCAGGAAAGATGGCAGAATGTCACCCCAACCTCCCCAAAGGAGTAGTCAGGGCCAGGGCAGCCCTTCTGGCCTCTGTGTGACCAACAGGCAGACTTCCGGCTGGCCCCAAGGCCCCTGCTGCCTCATTCACCTCTTGGTGTGTCTGCCACATCCCAGCCACAGCCTGCCACAACCTGGGGGACGGTAGCCGGGAGAGGTGTGGCCGGGTGGGCCTGTGCATAGGGACAGACTGGTGACACCATGCTGTTCGCTGGCCTGACTGCTGCACCTGCTCCCCGCTTCCCTCTGTGGGCACCCAGTGGGCCTGTGTGAGGATGAGGCCTGTCTCTCTCTTCCGAGGGCGAGGGACTGAGTTGGGCCTGCGGGGCTAGCCGTGTGCCCCCAGATCTCACAGGACTCCCCCAGCAACTCCTTGTGTGAGCCATGGCTCTGACCGGAGCTGGGCCTCCGTGTTCAGGGCCAGGGCCCCGCCTACACCTGACCCGCCTACACCTCTTCCCTGAAGCCCGGGCGGCCAGTCTACAAGCGCAAAACATACCTGTCCCTAGACGCATGGCCCAGCTTTCTGCATCTGTCTTCTCTTCTGTTCTCATTACAAAAATCGCAGGTGCTCATCGCATATTATTAAGAAAATGTAAAAAAATCTGAAAAGAACATTAGAATTACCCATAATCACCCCCACCGGAGATAAATCCGTTACCTCTTTGGTATGTTTCCTTTTGGGACACACACATAGACCCGTATGTTTATACATAGACCGAGTGAGAGGGTGGGAACCACCTGGCCTGCCACACTCTGTGGCACTTGCACGTGCAGGGGCCTGAGCGCTGCAGCTTCCTCCCTGCCCAGCACAGGCAGCCACAGGGCCTCCCTCCTGCAGCAGGGCCGGCAGGACCTCCTGCCCATTCGCCTGCCCCAGTCACTGCCTCTGTCCCCGCCCCTGCCAGGTGCGCCCATGAGATGCACGCCCGAGGGCAATGATGCCCGGCAGGGCCATCCCCGAGGGCCCACAGCACAGCTGCAGTTAGAGAAGGGACCGCTTCCAACGCAGCCAAGTTCATGCCTGCAATGGACTTCAGGGCCTGGAGAGGGTTGTGTTTGCGCTCCTTCTGGAAGCATCCTGCTTGGACCCTGCCAGCCCTGTGGTGGCCAGAGGTCCCGGGACCAGGCTTCTGTCTCAGCCCTCAGAGACAGGCATTTGGGGAGAGCTGTTAACAGCAAGGGCGCAGCCAGGCCCCGGCGTGTTTGTGTCCTAGAGAAGTGGAGCCGGCTCTCCCTGGAGGCCACTCACAAAGCCAGGCATCCCTGGGGCAGTCGGTGAGTCTGGGGAAGAGGAGGGCAGGTGCCCCATCCACCTGCCCATGCAGAGACAGATGGGACCACCCAGGAGGGCCAGACCAGGCTCCTTCCTCAGGTCCAGGCCCAGCCCAGCACCCTTGATCTGGTCTGCTCTGGCCCATGACACAGAGAACCAGAACCGGGCCACTCACTGTCAGCACCTAGCCAGGAGCAGGCCCACTCCAAGAGTCTCAGGACCCCTCTCCCACCGGCACCACTGCCCCCAGCCCTACAATACAGATCTTCCCATCTTCTGGAGCTGGTGTGGCTCTGACGGTGCATTTGCAGAGCCAGTGCCCAGTGCAGGCCTCTCGGCACGGTGTGGGTGAGCCCCAGGGGGTCCTGTTGGCCCCGGGCTCTGCTATTGTTGAGCAGTTGACTCTGTCCCTAAGAATAGGAGGAGATGGGTGCCTGGGGACCAAGCACAGCTGGTCACCCCAGAGTGCAAGACCAGTGGGTCCCATTTCCTGCCCAGTGAGTCTGGCTGTCCCGGTGGCCTCTTCCTGCCTCAGAAGCCCTGGACTAAAAGCAGCACGTGATCAGCTGGACGTTGGGGAGGGATCTTCACTGGAGCAGAAGCCTCTCAAAGGCCCTGTGTTCAGCTGAGAGTGAGTTCCAGAAAGTGATGGAATCTTCCAGAAAAGATGCCACCTACATCCCCGGGATGGCTCTGGTGAACGTAGTGGGCTCCTGCGTCAACAGCATGGGCCTTGGCCAATCTGAGCTCCAAGGCACACCCAGAAGACCTCCCCCAAGTGCCCACAGCTATCCTTGAAGTTGCAGAGACAGACCCCAGAATGAGCCATGATGCCATGCTCAAAGTGACCAAAATCCACCCAGAACACATGCGATGTGCATGTGTGTGCCTGCGTGAGGATGCGTGTGTGCCTGTGTGCCTGCATGTGGGGGTGTGTGGGGGGTGTGTGCCTGCGCGTGGATATGTGTGTGCCTGCCTGTGTGTGGATGCATGTCCGTGTGTGCCTGTGTGCGGATGCATGTAGATGTGTGTGTGCCTGCGTGTGGATACTTGTGTGGGTGTGTATGCCCATGTGCGTGTATGCCTGCATGTGTGTGTGCCTGTGTGTGGATGTGTGTGTGCATGTGTGTGCCTGTGTGTGGATGTGTGTGTGCATGTGTGTGCCTGCATATGGAGGTGTGTGTGCCTGTGTGTGGATGTGTGTGTGCATGTGTGTGGACGCACGTGTGTGTGCATGTGTGTGCCTGCATGTGGAGGTGTGTGCACAATGTGTGTGCCTGTGTGTGGGTGTGTGTGCATGTGTGTGGGTGTGTGTGCATGTGTGTGGGTGTGTGTGCATGTGCGGATGTGTGTCTGTGTGTGGATGTGTGGACGTGTGTGTGTGTGTATGTGTGCCTGCATGACAGGGCCTTTCCCCCACCCCACCACAGGCTGGCACTCCCGGAACAGCTGCAGTGCTGCCCTCATCACCCACTACCCTCACCCCCAGCACACGGGATCTGGGCCCACTGTCTCCCCCCAGCACACAGGATCTGGGTCCACTGTCTCCCCCCAGCACACGGGATCTGGGCCCACTGTCTCCCCCCAGCACACGGGATCTGGGCCCACTGTCTCCCCAACACACGGGATCTGGGCCCACTGTCTCCCCAACACACGGGATCTGGGCCCACTGTCTCCCCCCAGCACACGGGATCTGGGCCCACTGTCTCCCCAACACACGGGATCTGGGCCCAGTGTCTCCTCAGCAGCGTCCCTGAGCCCCCCGTCCATGGCCCCAGCCACCACTGTGGTGCAGACGGGGGCTCTCAGGACCCCCCAACCCCCTGCCATCTCCACTCCACGGATTCCCTCACACTGGGCTGAGTGATGCCCAGCACCAGGCATCTTTGCAGGGCCCAGGACCCTGTTCCTCAAAGACGGCTCAGGGCCGAGGGTGGTTGTGTGGCAGGCACTAGGCCTCTCAAATTGGCCTGCAGAACGCTGCCTGCGGTGGGGCAGGGCCTACTCTGCCAGCCGACAGCATGTGTACCCTGGAGGCCAGCAGAAGAGAAAGGGAGGTTTCATGTTCTAATTTTAATTTTCATCAGAATATACTCATAGAGTGAGAACTCAAGCAGCACAGGAAAGACTAGGGCAGGACTTCCTGAGCCCCCACGGCCACTCCTCAACCCAGGAGCCTCTCCCTGAGCCCGGTTTCTGGTCCTAGAGCCTTAAGCCTGGCAAGACACTCGCCCCACCGCTCCTGCCCCACGCCTTTGGGGGTGTCGGGATGCCCCACTTTAAGCCGGGCTGAGCTCATTTCCACCTGACCTCCCTGCACTCACATCAGCGGCCTTTTCAGTCCTGCCGTCCTGGTGGGGTGCAGTGGCCCAGGGTCCTGGCTACCTAACGCGCTCCCCAGTCAAACGTTGGAGCAGAAGGGATCACAAGTGGCACAGCCAAAGGAATGGATTCCAGAAACGTGAGCTGGTGGTTGCAAACACTCATGTGAGCAATTGAAAAGGCCATGAAACCATTACCAAACATTGAAAGCAGAAATGGAATTTAAAGTGAAGGTGGGTAAAACCCCGAATCCTCCTGATCCCAGATTTCTTTTTCTTTTTTAAGCTTATTTGCTTATTACAAAATGAATCCACTCTTTTTACAGAACAATTACAAAATATTGACAGCCAAGCATGGTATCCTAAACCAGCCCATCCCTCACACACTCAGGGGCAGCTCCTGTTAACCCGGGGTCCCCTCCTCAGGGCTGTTAGCAGGTGCGTGTGCATGTGAGAGTGGGTGTGCATGTGTGCATATGAGTGTGCATGTGCGTATGTGCACGTGTGTGACTTGCATGAGCATGCATGTGTGTGTGTGTAGGAGCGCATGTGTGCATGTATGTATGAGTGCACGTGCATGTGTGCACGTGAGTGTGCATGTGTGTATGTATATGTGTATGAGTGTGCATGTGTGAACGTATGTGTGCATGTGCGTGTGTGTGCATGTATGTTAGGAGTGCATGTGTGCATGTATGTGTGTATGAGTGTGTGTGCACATCCGTGTGAATGTAGGAGTGCATGTGTGCATGTATGTGTATAAGTGGGCATGTGTGTGTATGAGAGTATGTGTGTGTGCACATGTATGTGACTGCATGTGTTTACGCATGTGTGTGCGTGTGTGTGTGTATTCTTAACCCAAGGGAGGTGCTGCTTACCACTGGATCATAACCAGATGTTTAACCAGTCTCCGGAGGGAGGACATTTAGGTTATTTCCAAATGCAGCACAGAGCAGGGGCGCTGGGGAAAGGGGAAAGGGGAAAGGAAAAAGAGCTCAGCGCAGGGAACTCGTGATCTTGTAGAGACAAACGGAAACATTCACACACCAAGGAACAACAGCAGAATGGGGGGGCTGAAATGGGGGGGCTGGAATGGGGGGTCGGAATTGGGGGGGCCAGAATGGGGGCCCGGAATGCGGGGGCTGGAATGGGGGGGCCAGAATGGGGGGCCAGAATGGGGGGGCCGGAATGGGCGGGGGCCCGTGATGGGGCGGCCGGCATGAGGTACTTGACTCTTTGTCGTGTGGGGTCGGACACATCCATAAGAAAATGTTTAAAAAGAAGGGAAAGGACCAGGGCACTTCAGAAAAAACGAAGGAAGCCACGTGGGAGACGTCACAAGGCGTTGTCCACCCCTTGCTCACCCCGTGGGCTCCCAGCCAGCAAGCGGGGCAAGGTGCACACTTCCTCCCCGAGGCCCCCGGGGCGGGGCAAGGTGCACACTTCCTCCCCGAGGCCCCCGGGGCGGGGCAAGGTGCACACTTCCTCCCCGAGGCCCCCGGGGCGGGGCAAGGTGCACACTTCCTCCCCGAGGCCCGCAGGCGGGGCAAGGTGCACACTTCCTCCCCGAGGCCCCCGGGGCGGGGCAAGGTGCACACTTCCTCCCCGAGGCCCGCAGGCGGGGCAAGGTGCACACTTCCTCCCCGAGGCCCCCGGGGCGGGGCAAGGTGCACACTTCCTCCCCGAGGCCCGCAGGCGGGGCAAGGTGCACACTTCCTCTCCGAGGCCCCCGGGGCTGACCACAGGTTCACATGGGCAGCGAGGTGGTTGCAGGAGGACGGGGCCTGCAGATCCAGCCCCCGACGACACTGCGGGCCCGGGCAGGGGACGGTGCCACCCTCACCTCTGCCTTCTTGCCTCTGCTCTGCCTGGCCCGTGGCTCTGTAGGCCTCCGTCCTCTAAGGACTCAAATTTTTTAATATAAAAATAAGTTGCAGGCCAGGTGTGGTGGCTCACACCTGTAATCCCAGCACTTTGGGAGGCCAAGGCAGGCAGATCACCTGAGGTCAGGAGTTCAAGACCAGCCTGGCCAACATGGTGAAACCTCATCTCTACTAAAAACACAAAAATTAGCTGGGCATGGTGGTGGACGCCTGTAGTCCCAGCTACTCGGGAGGCTGAGGTAGGAGAATTGCTTGAGCCCAGGAGACGGAGATTGCAGTGAGCTGAGATCGTGCCACTGCACTCCAGCCTGGGCAAGAGAGTAAGACTCTGTCTCAAATAAAATAAAATAAGGCCAGGCGCGGTGGCTCACGCCTGTAATCCCAGCACCTTGGGACGCCAAGGCAGGTGGATCATGAGGTCAAGAGATTGAGACCATCCTGGCTAACACGGTGAAACTCCAACTCTACTAAAAATACAAAAAATTAGCCAGGCGTGGTGGCAGGCACCTGTAGTCCCAGCTACTGGGGAGGCTGAGGCAAGAGAATGGCATGAACCCGGGAGGCGGAGCTTGCAGTGAGCTGAGATCGCGCCACTGCACTCCAGCCTGGGCGACAGAGTGAGACTCTGTCTCCAAAATAAATAAATAAATAAATAAATAAATAATAAAATAAAAAGTTGCAGTGTCAGCAATAAGTTAGCTCTTTAATGGAGGCTTTTTTAAATGAATATTTCTGAGCTCTTGGTGAGCTCAGCTGAGGGAGGGTGGGTGCCACGGGTCCTTGACTCAGACCTGACTGTGGGGCTGGGACACGACTGCCCCTAGTGGGAGCAAGGCCCAACGGTTGGGGAGATGCCCAGCCAGCAGCTAGGGTATCTGTGGGGGCTCCCCCATCGCCTTCCCCTCCCCCTCCTTCCCTCTCCTCTCAACCCCCACTCCCCTCACACCTTCCCCTCCCCCTCACTCCCCTCCCCTCTCCTCAGGGCTCCCTGGCTTCCTGCCTCACCCCTTCCCCTCCCCCCACTCCTCTTCCCTTCCTCAGGGCTCCCTCCCCCCTCAGTCCCTCCCTGCTCACTCCCCTCCCCTTCCTCAGGGCTCCCTCCCCCCTCACTCCCTCCCTGCTCACTCCCCTCCCCTTCCTCAGGGCTCCCTCCCCCCTCACTCCCTCCCTGCTCACTCCCCTCCCCTTCCTCAGGGTTCCCTCCCCCCTCACTCCCTCCCTGCTCACTCCCCTCTCCTTCCTCAGGGCTCCCTCCCTCCTCATTCCCTCCCTGCTCACTCCCCTCCCCTTCCTCAGGGCTCCCTCCCCCCCCTCACTCCCTCCCTGCTCACTCCCCTCTCCTTCCTCAGGGCTCCCTCCCCCCTCACTCCCTCCCCGTTCACTCCCCTCCCGTTCCTCAGGGCTCCCTCCCTCCTCACTCCCTCTTCGCTCACTCCCTCTCACCTCTCCTCAGGGCTCCCCAGCTTCCTGCCTCTCTGAATTCCCCTCCTCCAGACCCTCAAGGCTCCCTGCTCATTCCCTTGGGGGTCCTGAGGTCTCCAGGGGCCACTCTGGCTTCCCCCCTGCAGACCCACCCTCCTAGGGGAGCAGGGCGACCCCACACAGACACTGATGGGACAAGAGAACCGGCCATGCTGAAAGCCTCCAGGTGGGGCTGACAGTGCTGGGCCCACGGGGGGGAAGCAGGTGAGAGCCATCTCTGGCCTCAAGGCTGATCAGCAGCCCCCAAGGTGTCCCCTGCAGAGAGGGCCAGCCTCAGGCCTGCCACCCTGCAGACCACAGGGACCTGTCCTGAGATTCCTCCATTTCTGAACACCAGCCCAGGAAATGATGGAGGGTCTGGCCCCCAGCCCCAGACCCCAGCCCCGGCCCCAGTCCCAGCCCCAGCCCCGGCTCCTCCTCAGCCCCAGCCCTGGCCCAGGCCCCAGCCCCAGCTCCTCCTCAGCCACAGAGGCATCTCCAATTCCTGAAATAATTCAGTTCCCTCCTTTGGGCACCTCTAGAGCCCAGCTAGGCCCAGGGTGTGTTGTGCAGTTGTGGGGGTGGGGGAGGGATTTTGCAACCCTACCCTTTCTGCAGGGTGCCTCCGGTGGCTCTGGCCTCTGGGCGCCAGGCTGTGCCAGCCACACAGAGAGGCTCGGCCAGTTACTTCCAAGAGGCCAGGCAGGCAGGAAAAGCCCAGGATCCGCCAGGATTGGGGAGGGAGGCAGGAGGCTTCTCTAGGTATAAAGCAGCTGAAATGTGGAGTTTCCTCCCAGGAGCCGAGAGGTAGCCGCAGGGCGAGCCCTGGGGGAAGTGTGCAGCTGCTGGTGCTCATCCTGGGCAGGGGTGGTCACGGCTTGAGGATGGCAAGGGCTGATGCCTTGTTTGCTTTTAAAATCGTTGCTATTTGCTGTAGTTCCCCTGTTATTCCTAAACTCTCAGGAAGTACCTACTGGCCTCAAGGTAGTCTCGCTTATGGGGCTGGGGATGAAGAAGAGTGGGGTGTGCATGTGGGCGGAGCTCCAGCGGCAGGAGGCTGAGGGCGGGGTGGGGAGTAGCAGCAGGGGATGGGCACGAGGCCCCTTCTGTCCTCCTGCAGCTGTTTTAATGTGGCGTTTTGGAAAGAGCCGTGCCCCGTGGGTGCCTATGGGAAGGAGGCGTCTCAGTCGCGCCCCGTGGGTGCCTATGGGAAGGAGGCGTCTCAGTCGCGCCCCGTGGGTGCCTATGGGAAGGAGGCGTCTCAGTCACATGCCCCTAACGATTGTGGTGTTTCTCTACAGTGCGTCCATGGGCCCAGCACCTGGCGTGCCCTCCCTGGGAGCTTGCTGGACGCATGACCAGGATTCTGGGAGGGCAGAGGACAGGTGGGTCCTGGTGGTAGGTCAGCTGCTGAGTTTCCCTATGACATTTGTTCTGCTGGTGCCCAGAGCCCCTTCAAGGTGCCCATCATCAGGGGAGAAGTGGAGCCACAAACTGCCTTTTAACCCTGGGGTCCTGCCAAGAGGTCTGGGGTGCCCTGGGGCCCATGGCTTGGGCTGCAAGTACAGCCAGTTCCCTCCGGGCATGGCCACCAGCCCTGGGATCCTGTGCTCGGGTTTCCCTGTCTGCCTGGCTGGTCAGAGGAGGGAGTCCCTCTATCCACTCTGCCCCACATTAAAGGCAGAGACTGAAGAGGTGGCTGCCTGGACTGTGGAGCCCCAGGGTGGGGGCCACCTTGGCCAGGACTTGGGTGCCCCCTTAGAGAAGGCTGTGCTCACCCCTTCTTTTCTGCAAGTACCTGGGGACCTAGACGGGGGCAGGGGATGCCCAAAAGGGCCTAGGCACCTTCCATGGCAGCTGCCATCACAGGGTCTGTGGGAGGGTGTGTCCTCCCTTCCGCAGGCCTGGTGGGCACTGAGGCCATGCAGCTGCGACCCACCCCTCACACCTGGGCCAGGAGCGGACTGAGTCCCAAGGCTGAGCCTCCACTCTGGACCTGGGACGTCTGGGCAGAGGAGCCCCGTGGTGGGACTAGGGCGAGGGCGTAGGGGCCTCAGGGTGGGCCCTGGGTACCCTTGACCTGCAGAGGCGTGCGGGGAGGTTCCAGCAGCTTCTTGGAGAGGCCCAGGGTAGAAGCACTAGCAGGTGAGCTATTGTGGGCCTTGGCGAGGCTGGGCCTTGAGCTGGATGCCCCGTGGCACAGCCCAGGCCGGCACTGCCCCAGCTTGGAGGGGCTTGTGGGCAGTGGAGTACCGAAGGTACCCAGGCAGTGGGAGGAGGGAGAGGCGAGGGCTAGACCCAGGCAGGAGGTGCAAGATGGCCCCCCGGCCTGGCCCAGACAGGAGGGTGGGGTGGGCAGCAGGAGGTGGGGGTCCTGAGGTCAGTGCTTCAGCTGCTCCGGCTGGCAGGATGCTCACCCTCCTGGGAAGGAGCCTGGCCTTTCTCCAGAGCCACAGCAGGGGCCTGGGCACCCCGCACTTGGTCAAGGCTGAGGAGGCCTCAGGTGCTGGCTGCTCTGGAAGCAAGGAGGCCTGGGAGGGCCTGGAAGAGGCTGCCTTTCTGCTCCCTGCTGCCTCACCGTGGGAGGGCACAGAGGAAGTGCAGGGCGGGAGCTGGGAGAAGCCGGAGGGGGAGGAGACACGGGAGCACGGGCAAGAGCAGGGACAGGAGGGGCTGGGTGCCCAGGTGCTCTCTGAGCAGGACCTTCCATGTGGCTCTGGGGGGCCCCTGGCACTGGCAGGTCAGGGGTCAGTGGGAGGAGGGAAAGGTGAAAGGTGAAAGGTGGAAGGTGGAAGGTGGAAGGTGGAAGGTGGCCGGGAGCAGCTGCCGGGGCGGGGGAGAGCAGGAAGTACATGAATCAACGCATGGGCGGGGGTCCCCTGAGAGGCCCATGGGAGCCCCTCAGCCCAGTCCCTGGTAGAGGGGTACCAGGCCCAGCTGTGGGACTGTGCCTGGGATTCCTGCGGCTGGGGCTTCCTGAAACCCCCCCCGCCTCAGCTTTGAATCCGAGGGTCATCAGGAAGCGGTTCTGGGGCCCGATGGCCAGAGACCCGGACACTGGGAAGAGGGCCTCTCCCTCCAGCAGCAGGGGTCACCCGTCGGCCCAGAAGCCCAGCCCTGGGGCCCAAGGAGGGGTGCCCCAGGCGGCGGTGTAAACAGGCTCTCAGGGCCTCCACGTGGCCCAGATTTGGGCTGGAGGGACTGCAGGTGGGGGCGCTGGAGGGACCGCAGGTGGGGGCGCTGGAGGGACCGCAGGTGGGGGCGCGGTGGGGCCCTGGGGAAGCCAGGCTGATCCCAGCCCTGGTCACAGTGAGGGCCTGGCTGTGGACACCCAGGTGCTTCAGGCAGGGCCTGGCAGGGCGAGGTCCACTGGGCTTTTTCCTGACGGGGTCGGGGACGGAGGGGCTCCCAGTCGGGCCCCTTCTTGTGTGCAGCCTCCTCCCTCTTCTCTCCCCTTCCCTCCTTTCTTGTCTGAATTAATCTCTCCCTCTCGCCCACCTCCCCACCTCTCAAAAGACTGCAGGCACCCAGGATAACTCAGCACACACGGGTTCTCAGCTTCCTGTTCACACAGAAACCTCGGACAAGAAGCACGTTGCCCATTTTTCATCAAGGCCAACCCCAGACCACGAGAATGCTTTCTCCGCGTCAGCCCCAGCACCCCAGCGCCCCTGCCTCCAGGCGCCCACGGCCGCCGCACTCCAGTGGCCCGGACCTGGCTGAGGCAGCTCCCGTGGTAGATCAGGCCTCACAGGCGGCTGGAAGAGCCAGTTCTGGGCCGGGCCTGTGGGAACAGGCGTCTGTTAGTCAGGGTTTCAGGAATGCCGCCTTCGGAGCCTGAAGCGGGGAATGGCGGCTCTGGGCCCTCAAGGGGCAGCCGGTGAGCCTGGGAGGCCAGGCCCGGCTGACCCAAGGGGAGAGGGACCCTCTCCGCCCACTGCCGCTGGCCCTGGGCAGGTCTAGAGCCTGGGGGTCCCCAGAGGCACAATCCCTTATCTCCGGGAGAAGGCAGAGCGCAGAGGCAGGATACAAATCTCCTGTCAGAATTCCCAGTTAAAATACTAAGTGATGGCTCCAGGCTCGGACACCGGACACGGAGAGAATAAGGGACAATCAGCCCCGACAGCCTGGGCTAACAAGACGGTTAATTACAGCCCGAGAAGAACGTTAACAGTATTCATTCTAACCACAAAGGAGGAAAAGAGAAGACTGCCTAAGAAGGAGAGGGAGGGTCCCTTTCCCAGATGAGGCTGCCCTCACCACTGGGGACTCAGCCCCTCCCAGGCCTGAGGGAGCCCAGCCCTGCCTGGCCCCACCCACCTGACACCAGCCGTGCCGGACCCGCCCACCTCACCCAAACCCTGCCCGGCCCCTCCCACGCTTGTCCCAGCCCCTGCTTGGCCCCTCCCACTCATCCCAACCCTTCCTGGCACCGCCCACCCTTGCCCCAGCCCTGCCTGGCCCCTCCCACCCCTGCCCCAGCCCTGCCTGGCCCCTCCCACCCTTGCCCCAGCCCTGCCTGGCCCCTCCCACCCTTGCCCCAGCCCTGCCTGGCCCCTCCCACCCTTGCCCCAGCCCCTGCCTGGTCCTGCCCACCTCACCCCAGCACCTCCTATGGGACTCACGCCTTTGTCTCGGGCTTTTGGTTTTCAAAATAAATTATAAGTTTTAATAAAATAAAGTATTAGAAAAGCTATTCATTATGGAAGATGTAAAAATCCGAAAAGAAACTTCCATTTGGGAGGAGAAATGGAAAATGGAGCCCAGGAGGTGGAGGAAGGGGGAGGAAGGCCCGGGGCCCTGGAAGGTTCTGTCTGTTCTCCAGGAACCCAGCTTCCATTTACTCCCCTAAAGCAGAGGGATGCTCTGGGGAGGCAGGTGTGGGGCCCAAAGGGACCCCGATGAGGACAAGTGGGGTCAGCGGGGGTGAGGGCTGCAGCCAGAGCAGGCACCAGGTGTATGCCCCCCGTGCCACTCTGGCCTTCAGCACGTGGACGAGAAAACCAGCCCCTCACAATGTGGATCCCCTCTTTAAACTGGGCTGCACTTCAGTCTATAAAATATTCAGTGTCTTTCTAAATAATTGCATTATTTATGATGCCGCTCGTGAAATATTCATGCCTGACTTTGACACGGAGCCAGTGAGCCCATGCAGGTCTGTGGTGATGGGCTGGCCTTTCCCAGGTAATGGGAGGATGTAGGGCTGCCGGGGCGGGGGGTGTTCGGGGAGTCGTTGGAGCCCCCTGGCAGGTGGATCTCACCCGAGAGCCAGGACCCTCCCCACTGGCAGCCTTGGGACCTGCCTCCTTTCCTGGGGAGCTCATGAGTGGGTGGGTGGGCACCGGCTCCCCAATGCCTGATCCTCATGATGGCCACTTCGAAGCCGTGGCAGACAGGAGGCACCCCAACCCCCAACCCAGCCCCCACCCCGACCCTCACCCCAGCCCCCACCCCAACCCCCACCCAACCTCAACCCCCACCCCAGCCCTCACCCCAGCCCCTACTTCAAACCCCACCCCAGCCCCCAACCCTCACCCTAGCCCCCACCCCAGCCCCCCAACCCTCACCCCAGCCCCCACCCCAGCCCCCACCCCAGTCCCCACCCCAACCTCACCCCAATCCCCACCCCAATCCCTGCCCCGACCCCAGCCCCCACCACAACATCCACCCCAACCCCCACCCCAACATCCACTCCAGGCCACACCCCAGCCTCCACCCCAACCCCTACTCCAACCCCCACCCCAGCCCCGACCCCATCCCCCACCCCACCCCCGACCCCATCCCCCACCCCAGCCCCCACCCCAGCCCCCACCCCGGTCCCCTCCCCAACCTGACTGAGGAGGCTCCTGGGCCATGGCTGCTGCCCTGAGAAGGCCCTCCTGTGCGCAGAGGCACCCCACCCCCACTCTTCCCCGCCAAGGTCCTGCCATCCCAGCCTCCACTGTGGACCCTGGAGAAGGTGACGGAAGGAAGGAGACAGAGGGCAGGCTCTGAGTGTTTGGGGATCTGTGTGCAGGGAGGGACTCCCCAGGCCTCTGCTGGTGGGAAGGGGAGGACTTGGCCCTCAACTGAGGTCTTTGTCCTGTCCTGTGGATTTTGCGGTGTGGCCTTTGTGAAGGGTGAGTGGGGGCCAGGGTGGTCACCCTGGGGCTCCCCTGAGAGGCCCCCCGCCCTCACGTCAGCCGCCCTGGACTTGGAGTCCAGGCCCGTGTCCCCCAGGCCCCCACTTCTCCTTGTCCTTCCCCCTGCACATCCCCACTCCTTGAGGGTGCAGAAACCACCTAAAGGTCTTGCTCATTGTCAAGGAGCCTTGGTCCCAGGACCCTGCTGCTCAGGGTGGAGTGGCAGGAGTGTGTCCAGCCAGCACAGACCCTAAAGGTCCCACAGGTCACTGGACATGGACCTGGGCCAGCTGAGGGAGGGCTGACCTCTGGAGCCCCCGGCATGTTCCAAAGCCCAGGGCACAGCCCCCCAGTCAGGAGGATCAGCTTTCTGGAGGTCCTCAGAGGGGCCCACCCTTTACAAGGCCTGGCCCGAGGAAATGAAGGGGCGGCCCCTGGCTGAATGGGGGATGGTCCTTGGAGTCTGAGCATCTTAGAATTCCTGGGGATGTCCGGTTTGGTTCTACAGTTTGCAGATAGGGGAACTGAGTCCTGGAAACAGGCAGGGCAAGGGGAGGGCCCGCCAAGCACTGCGCCCCACTCTATGCCAGGCCTATGTCGGCCCCTCCCTTGCCCTCTCAGAGCTCAGGGTGCATTTTGAGCCCATCTGGCCTGGAGCACGCAGGGCTGGGGACTGGCTGGGACCTGGACAGGGCTCAGCTGCAAAGGCGGCTTCCCCCAGCACCTCCCAGGCTCTGGCTGTTCCAAACCATGCTCCAGGCTCAGATGGGCTTGTCCCAAAACAGCTGAGCCACTCCCTTCACTAGACAAGGGCCCCCCAAAACACAGCATTCCAGGGGAATGGGTGACCACCTCGTGACTGCCCCTTGCCCCGCTGCTGGCCCCATCCTGGGCAGGGGAGCAGCTCCTGCCTCCAGGTACCTTCTCCCAGGAGACCATGTGCAACGGAGGGGCGGTGCCCGGCGGGTCAGCTCACAGGCTTGCCTCACCTGCGTTTGCTGAATGAGTGAGTTAGTGGGTGAGGACCTGCAGGCAGCCCCTGGCTGACACTTTGGCTGTGGAGGAAGAAATCAGGATGTTCAGGGCCAGAGGGGAAGGTGGCAGGGAAGGCAAGAGGGGAGCATCTCCCTGTGGAAGAGCAGGGTGCTGGGTGGGGCATGCTGGGGTGCCGGGACCCCCGCCCTGGCTGCCACAGTCTGGCAGGGAGCAGGCTGCAGCCGCCTGCAGGAGCTGAGCCCAAGGGGACAGCAGTCCGTGTGTTAGGGAAAGGGGACAGCAGTAAGTGTGTCGGGGAAAGGGGACAGCGGTACATGTGTTGGGGGTGGCCCCGCATACCCTCCAGGTAAAGCCATGCACTGTACCTGGGACGTGGCCCTTGAGTGGCCACTGGAGCCGCCTAGGCCTGAGGGTGGGGTGGGGAGCCCATGTCAGGGTCCAGCCAAAGGTGCCACAGGGCTCTAGCGCCAGAGGCACCCAGCACGGGCCTGCCTAGCCCTAGGGCCCTCTGCTGCCTAGGGACCTGACCCTGCAGTCTCTGGGTGGTCAGCGCTGCCCTAGAGGGGCGTGACACCCTCTGCTGGCCCCACACAGAAGGACACAGCTGCCACCCAGCATGCAGCTCCCCCAGGCACTGGGTGCCTACGCTGTACCCAGCAGCTTACACTGCGCCTTGTCGCCCACGCTGTACCTGGGAGCCCGCACTGTGCCTAGACACCCACGCTGCACCCGGGATCTCACACTGCATCAGGTGCCGGTGCCACTCGGGCAGACCACACTCTCCATGTGTGGCAGGATCCGCCAGGGAGGAGCACCCTGACCCTGATCTCCCCAGGCAGCTCTGGAAAGGCCTGTGTCCTGGCTGGGGACCTCTGGGAGGCCATGGAGCTGGGAGGGAGGGACTGGAGGTCTGAGGGATCCAAGTAGCCCGTCCTGCTGCACCTGCCAGGCCCGTCAGGCCTGGCCATTAAGGCTGAAGGATGACCCCTCACCTCCTGCCCCTGGGGGCTGAGCCCTACCTAGGAACCTGAGTGTTTCCAGGACCCCAGCCCTGGCAGTCCCGGCTAGGCAGATCCACCCAGTACCATGCAGGAGGCCCCAGGACTGAGCCCCACAAGGAACATTTCCCAGTGCCCACAGCCCACCTAGGGGCCAGTCCACCAGGGATTGGGGGAGCCCTGGGAAGGACAGGGGAAGAGTGAACCACTAGGCCCTGCGTGGCCACTTCCCAGCAGCCAGATTTAAGGCCAGGTTAGGAGAAATCTCTTGTGCCTCGGTTTCCCCTTCTGTACCCCAGGATCACATTACCCACCCCCCAACACTGTTCTGCAGAATGTGCAGAAAATTGCAGGTGGTGACGCTTCTGCAAACAGCAGAGCTCTGGGCACCTGTCCAAGGCGGCTCCGGAAGGCCCCGCGAGTCCCGTGCGCGGGGACTTCCCAGGGGCGGGGTCGCGGGGCGGGGACGGCGCTGGCTCCGCCCCCTGCTGGCTCCGCAGGAACCGGGAACGGGCTAGACGGTGTAGCGGCGCCACCTGCCGACACTTCCTAGCATCGCGCCCCCGCGCGGCCGCGGGGCGGGGCCCGGGGGGGTCATTCAGGAGTGGCCCCTTCAGGGCTTACAAACAGACGCGGCGGCTGCTAGAGGGGGACACAGTGACTTCTTTCTAGAGCAGGGATTTGGAGAACCGAGTCTTTATGCATGAATGTACCTGCATAACCATTTGCTAAATAGGGCCCGGAGGAGGCTCATAGGAGGGTGTAGGGGCAGGAGCCTTCTTCTGGCTTTGAGCAGCCAGAGTTGAAGCTGGAGCTTTCCCAGGTGGAGAAGACACAGCGAAGACCAGGGCGGGACGGCCCGTGGCAGGTGCCGCACACCGCGCGGTGGGCTGAGGGACAGGTCAGGACCCCAGGCACAGAGGTGGGTGGCCAAGCCCCGGCTCCCTGGCCCCTCTCCGAGTGAGGCACCAGGGCGTGGTCCCGAGTTTGGACTCAGAAGAGGCTGTGCAGAGGTTGTCTTGTCCCACACAGGTGTGCCCCTTTCATGACACGTCACAGAATAGCCCCACGATGGCCTCTAAGTGTCAGTGGAGGGAAGAGTTGCTGGTCTCTCGCTTTAAATCACAAGCTGGAAATGGTTAAGCTGAGTGAGGCAGGCAGGTCGAAGGTCAAGGTGGACAGCTGGGTCTCTTGCACCAGTGAGCCAAGTCATGAATACCCAGGAAATGCTCTTGAAGGAAGTTAAAATGCTACTCCACTGAACGCATAGTTGCCAACAAGTGAAACTGCCTCCTTGCTGATGTGAAGAAAGTTCGAGTGGTCCGGACAGAAGATCAAACCAGCCATGACCCTCCCTTAAGCCAGAGCCTCGTCCAGAGCAAGGCCCTAACTCTCTCCAACTCCACAAAGGTGGAGAGGGTGAGGAAGCTGCAGAAGAAAAGTCTGAAGTCTGCAGAGCTTGGTTCACGAGGTTTAAGGAAAGAAGCTGTTCTCCGTAAGGTAAAGATGTGGCTTCTTTGCAGGCTGCCAGGGTGAGGCTGCATCAGGAGGCTACGTCTGCGGAGTCACCCCAGGAGCGACGGGCAGCATCTGTGGGTCTAGTGGCGAGGTCTCTAGTTCTGAGTCTCCAGGGAGAGGTGCGCAGGGAGCCCAGGACCCCCCTTCCCCCACGGCACACAAACCTCTATCTCCCCCCGACCCGCACCGATCCCTTGTGAACCACAGGACTGCGTGCCGTTATTCTCAGCTCAGAGATAGGCCCTAGACCGGAGCCCAGCTGCACACACCTCAAAACGAACGTCCGAGGCTCCAGGGCTGCAGTCACTCTTGGACGAATTCTAAGGTCATCCCAGTCCTCTCAGGGGAGAGGGGACAGACAGGCCGCAGGACCAGGTGACCAGCGTGAGTCCAGAAGGGTAGGGCCAAGGGCTCAGAGCCACCACCCCAGCCATCTCAGAACCAGAGCAGCCCTGGGGGTCCCGCTGTGGGCCTTGAGATCCCAGCATGATTCCGGGTAAATAATTTCCACTGTCAAAAAGTGTAAAAATGATTGTCTGAGGTGCGATGGCCATATTTTCAAACCAAACTTCAGAAGGGGCGTGGCAGTACTGAATTCTGCCTGGGTGTGGTTTTTCCAGGCAGCAGCCCCCAACGGGTTTTCTTTTCTTTTCTTTTCTTTTTGACATAGGGTCTCACTCTGTTGCCCAGGCTGGGCAGCCTCACCCTTCCAGTCTCCAGAGATCCTCCCACCTCGGTCTCCCTAGTAGCTGGGACTACAGGCATGCACCACCATGCCCAGCTAATTTCTAAATTTATTTTTGTAGAGATGAGGTTTCTCTCGGTTGACCAAACTGGTCTTGAACTCCTGGCCTCAAGTGATCCTCCTACCTCGGCCTCCCAAAGGTCTGGGATGGCAAGCTCGAGCTGTGGCCAGCCTTGACAGGGTTTCCCATGGGCCTGGGTTGTGCTTGTCTCCAGCAGCTCCGAAGCGCCTCTCTTCCAACTCCACTCCAGTTCCAGCAGCACAGAGACCCAGGTGGGCATCCATCCACGCTGGGGTCGGGCCCATGTGCCAAGCTCCTCTGAGTAGCCTGAGTCCTCAGCCACGGTGACCCCACGTGGAAAAGTCTCGAAACTGACGTCTCAAAGAGGATGATGTGTGAGCGACCGCGACAGTAGCACAAATCCCAGGTGGACAGGACACTCCGGCTGCCCCACGTGGCCAAGGACGGGTCAGCACCACCTGGCATTTTTGTCCGTTTTGGTGGCAGGTGAGCCCAGCACATAGGGAGGGACGGGCAGCCCACAGCCAGGACTGGACAACTCAGAAGTTCTGGCTAAGGCAGGATAACTTGGGCAGGCTTCCTGAGTCCCTCCCAGCTGTGGTCCCCTGGCCCCCACTTGCTCAGTGGCCAGGTGTGGGAGGAGCCAGCGGTCCTGTGTCAAGGGAGCGCGAGTTGGGGCTTGTGGGGATGGGAGGCCGGGTTGAAGGCCACCTTTCAGTGGAGGGAAGGACCTGATACCACCGTCCAGCAGCAGAGGGAACGCCAGGCCAGGGGTTCGAGTCCAGAGATCTCAGAACCTCGGGAGCCAGCTGCTAGTCTGCATTTCAGGGTGCTAGGAGTCCCTGGAGATGGAGATGGAGCCCTGTGGGTGGAGACAGCAGGACTTCAGGTCACCAATGTGGCCAGGGTGCTGGTGTTCAGGGACCCAGCTGTGGGGGTCTCAGTTCTCCCAGCCCTGCTCGCAGGCTGACCCTCCAGGCCAGCCCCTCTCTGTAGGTCTGAGGAGGGTCCTTATGGAGCACAGGTGGGGCTGGGGAAATGGTACACGTCTCCGCAAGGCTCCTGTGCCTCCTTTGCTCCGGAGAGCCTGCTCCTTCACAGAGGGGGTCTGATACAGCCTGAAAGGGGCACCGTGGGGGTCACAGTCTTGGGGGGCGGTCCACAGGGGGTGCATTCTACCGGCAGCCACAGTCTGAGGGGTGCAGTCCATGATGGGCACAGTCCTGGGGGTGCAATTTGGGGCCTGTTCTGCCGCACACCCTGCACTAAAGCAGATGGCCCCGGCTGAGACCCCATGTCAGGCACATCATCACGTTGCATAGAAAGTCCTGTGACCAGGGCCCAAGGACCACAGAGGCTGAGCCAGGCAGCCACCTTGGCCACGGCCTCCCCGAGACACGACATGCTTTGAGGTATGAGTTGGTGCTGGCCCTGCCATGTGGCTGCCACCGTACCACTTCCAGAGCATGAGGCCCCTCACATGAGTGTGGCCAGAGTGTCCGCACGGCCCAGGGACGGGAGCGTGTGCCCTCCAGGAGGCTGTTCTGAGGCTGCGTGGCAGGGCATGGTGTCCCCTCCATGGGGGCACCCTGCCTGGGCTGCGAGGATGCAGGGTGTCGTGGGTGGAGCCTGGATGGAGCGAGGACCATGCTCTGTCCTCCGTGCAGGGAGCTCGGGTCCTGGGAGAGGAGCAAGGTTCAGGCCGTGCTGTCACTGGGAGGTGACAACTTCATTTACTAGCAACCACAATGCCTGGCAGATGATGGCGATGCTGGGAGCCAATGGGACATGCATGGACAAACCACGCAGAAAGCCACCTGTGCTCAGGTGAGAGCCAGGAGGCCATTGTTTCCTGGGTGCGATGCTGCAGGAAGGAAGCTGCCTCGGGGTCTGGGCCATCCAGCCCATCTCCCTGTGGGCTCTCCAGCACTTCCAGACCTTTGTGCTCACTCCAGCGGGGCAGCAGGTGGGCAGCAGGTGCCACAGAACCCCGGCAGGAGCCTATTCAGCACTTCCAGCCGGTGGAGGTGGCTCCTGGGGGTGACCGTGGCCCCTGCAGGAGCCCACAGCCTCTGTGCAGTGTTGCTGGGTCAGGGCCCTCATCCTCTGCCCCTGTGGACGGCCTGGTCTAGCTCAAGCCCACTTCACCTGTGGCCTGGCTGGGCTGCTCAGTCTCTGCAGCCCCTTGGAGGTGCCTGGAGGGGGTCAGCATCTCTGCCAAGCCCTGGCCTCAGAGTGTGGACAGTGACGCCAGGGGTCTCTGCAGGATCTCAGTACAGGCAGGCGTGCCAACTCTCTGCCCACACCAGATGTTAGAGGCTGGCATTGGGTATAAAAGGCAAGGTGATTGATTGAAGGGGAAACTGAGGCAGGGTGGCTTGCTCCAGGTGCCGCCTGAATTCCCCAGCCCGCCCCACGTTCCCAGCCAGCCTCCCTTCTGGGATGTGCTTCCCTGCTGCAACCTGAGCCAGGACCACCCCAGCCCCTGACCCACCTCAGCAGCCAGATGCAGCCTCCTCAGAGCCCGGAGCACCGTGGGTTTGGACCTCGACACCTGCCTCTTGCCAGCCTCAGGCTCCTTTCCACATCCTCAGAAAGTACTCACCCCCGCGGTAAGCAGGTGGGTAGCAGGTGCCCGGGGAGGGAGGGCGGGGGAGGGACAGCTTCACGGGCAGCCACCAAGCGCAGGAGGTACCAATACCCACCCCCAGGAGGGGCCTGGAGGGCCCCGGGAAGCCATCACCCCAACGAGCGACCTGCCTGTGCCAGATCACCAGGCAGCACCATCAGGACCCCTCCTTCCCGCCTCCACCCGAGAGTGGATGTGAGGTGGATCCCACAGGGCCCGGCTGACCTCAGCCTTTACCTCCTCAAGGCCGTGGGCTGCAGGCTCTGCACTGACTGGCTGGGGTGAAGGAACGCACCCGGGCGTCCCCGAAGGGAGGGGCGTGGGCACACGGAGATCTCAGGGCACCTTCTCTCCTCGTCATCTGGCCCTGTCTGTGGGTCCCATCCTCCAAGGAGGCCGTGCTCATGGCAGGAGCACAGAAGGCTGGGTGCCAGCAGAGGTCCCGCGACGTGGGGGGAATGTGGACCCTGATGGAGGTGGTGATGGTCCCTGCTGGCGTGGAGCCTACGAGGCTGAGCCTTGTGTGGATGACAGGCACCCACTGAGGGGGTCTAGGAGAGGCCATCCCACCTGGATTCCAGAGCCTCAGCCCAGGGGGTGTGCCGGGGACCCAGCAGGATCAGGGGCCTGAAAACCTCCTTGACGCCAGGAGCGTCTGAGCAACGCTGTCCACCCGAGTGGCTTGATTGGTGGCTCTGGGCAACGGCGTTCCCCAGGGAGCATCATCAATGCCAAGTCCATCTCTCAGGAAAGAGACCACGGTGGCTACAGTGGCACTTTTCCTAGGACTCCCATCCTCAGATATCAAGGGCCCCCAAAAGAGCGAGTCCCCCAGAGCCGGCAGGTGGAAGTGGCTCCTGGGAGCAGCTGGAGACGGCCCTGAGCAGTGTGGCCAGAACACCGCCCCCCACGCTCCCCAACTCCTGTGGGCCACAGCGCAGCCCCCTCCGCCCAGCCCGCAGCACCCAGCCCGCTGCAGTGCCCACCTCCACCAGCAGAGGGCACCGTGCCCACGTGAGCAGGTGCCCGACCCCCCTGTGCCCTGTACCCTGTGCCCGCAGCCCTGCGCCCTGAGCCCCACGCCCCATGGGAGCCCGCCCCTCCGCATGCATTCCCATTCCCCCTGGAAACCGCCCTGGAGCCAACAGCACCAAATGCTTCTCCAAAAAGACCCTCTGACCACAAAGCCACTGGCACTGTTACAGAGGACGTGGGGTTCACAGGCCAAGCGCCTGCCTCGCCATCAGCTTGCGGTGTGTCCTCCAGGCAGTTCCCATTGTGATTTCCCCAGTCACTGGGCTTCACTGCCCCCATCATGGAATGCGCAGGCCCCTGCCAGGTTTCCCACCTCCAAGGTGCGGTGCTGTGATGGCCGTCACGGTCCCTGCTTCCTGTGTGCGCGCCAGCATCATCATCATCCTTGTCATCATCATCCTTGTCATCATCATCCCTCCAGGAGTCTGGACCCTGAGCTGAGCACCAGGGCAGGGCAGCCCCTTTCCACACAGTCCTGGGGGCTGGCCCTCCCTGCTCCTGGAAGAGCCTGGGCTGTGAGCTTTTAAACTGGGCAGGGTGTGACTGCTGGGTGTGCTGCAGTGGGAGAGGACACGGCAGGGTGTGACTGCAGGGTGTGCCTCAGTGGGAGAGGATACAAGGCAGGGTGTCACTGCGGGGTGTGCCTCAGTGGGAGAGGATACAGGGCAGGGTGTCACTGCAGGGTGTGCTGCAGTGGGAGAGGACACAGGGGTCTCCCATTGATCTGGGCCCCCAGCACGGCTCCCCACACCACCGCAGACCGGCTGTGCTCCTGCCTCAGGCCCTGGCAACCCTCTCGTCAGGTGAGGCCTGGCCCGACAGCCTCTGAGGCCTCCCAGGCTGTCTGTCTGCCAGTTCTGATGGGGGTCAGGAGGCTGGGTGGAGACCCCCGTAGACCAGGACCTCAGCAGGTGGCTCTGCCACACTCAGGCTTGGGACCCCCACACACTTCTGTCTACAGAACAACTCAGACCCACCGCAGGTGCCTGGTGATGGTGGGAGCTGTGTTGCCTGTGGTCTCGCAGCGCACAGGCCATGTGCTCCTTTCTCTGCTGGGCTGCAGGCTTCGGAAAGGTGGTGGAGGAGTCTCCTGGGGCTGCTCTAACTGATGACCACAAACTGAGCAGCTTGAAAAGTCCACATGTGGGCCCACAGTTTGGAGGTCAAAGTCCGACTCAGGTCTCACTGGGCTGAAACCAGGGTGTGGGCAGAGCTGTGTGTTCTTTGGGGACTTGGAGAGAATTCATTTTCTTGCCTTTTCCAGCTTCTAGAGGCCACAACGTTCCTGGCTCCTGGCCCTTCCCGCCTGTTGAAGCCAGCAGCGGCCACCAGCTGAGTTTCCACCCTCGTGTCTCCCTGGACTCTCGTCTTCTGCCTCCCTCCTCTCCTTTTCTGGACCCTTGTAACTCAGGGGACCCACCCGGATGATCCAGACAATGTCCCCATGTTAGGGTCACTCAGTTCCCTCTGCCATGCAAAGTAACACATTTGCAGGTCACAGGGTTTAGAGCGTGGACGTCTTGGGGTGCATCTCGGGCGTGCCCCCCACGTGGGGGTCTCTTCCAACAGTGGCGTTGCCCTCACACAGTCGCCAAAAGCGTCCCGGTGCCTGCCGCCTCCTAAGCCTCACACCCGGAGTTGAGCTTTGCGGTGGGTGTACCTGTCCAGCTCAGGGTGACCTGTGGGTGACCAGCACAGGGTGGGGGCTGCAGCTGAAAAGTGGGGCCAGATGCTGAGAGCACAGATCCGGGATTAAACCAGCTGGCCAGGTGAGGGATCACCTTCTCCATGGCAGCCGATGGCCTCCGGCCCATGCTCCATGCAGCCGCCCAGCCGCTTCTCTGCTGCCTCTCCTCTGCAACCACAAAGGCCCTGCTGCCTTCCACGTGGCCCCTCCCCTCTGCAGCCAGGCACTGCAGAGGGGAGTGCTGAGTTGAGGCGGCAAGGACAATGAGCCATGTTGCAGGTGGCCCCGGCTAGGTGGTTTTGGCCCCATGTAGGTTCAAACTTCTCCAACAGCTGCTCCTTGAGAGACAGTAAAGAATGACTTCGGTTTGTTTTGTGGTTATTCGGGCTGTCCCAGTTGTGAGGCTAGTCTAGGATGGACTTTGGGTCTGCCCAGCAGCCCTGGAGGGTGCTGGAGTTGGGGGCAGCATCTGCATGGACCGGCCATGGGACCTCCTGGGGGAGAGGGTCTGTCTGAGCTCAGCCAGCACAGAGATGGATGGAGCAGCTGGGTTCCCACCGCCCTTGCTTCTGGCTCCCAGGGGCCCTGTCCCTACCTGGCCTGGGTGGAGGTGGCTGCAGACTGTCTGGGCTGCCTCTACTTTCCCCAGGCCAGTGAGGGGCCCTCCTGGGATGGCAGGGACGCTCCAGGCTGTGCCTGATCTGCAGCTCCATTAGGTCCTAGCAGGACCTCTCCATGCCCTTGGAGCCTGGGGGTACTCCCCAGAGTGGTCCCAGGCGGGAGGAACGGTGGCTGCCAGAGCCTTAGCCACACCAGCCTGGGCCTGCCTGCTCCAAGGATACTCAGAGCCCCTGTGTCTCCCCTGGACTCCAGAGGAAGGAAGGACAGGCTGGCACTCTACTTGGAGGTCACAGCAACACCAGGGCCCCGCACCCCAGGCCTGGCCTGCTCTCAGCTCTCCCCCTCCACTGTCAAGTTCCCTCCTCTGCCCTCCACCCTCCTCCCTCCTCCTTCATCCTCCCTCCTTCTTCGTCCTCCTCCTCCCTCCTCCATCCTCCCTCCCCCTCCTCCTACTCCTCCCTCCTCCTTCATCCTCCTCCCTCCTCCTTCATCCTCCTCCTCCCTCCTCCTCCTCCCTCCTCCTCCTCCTACTCCTCCATCCTCCTCCTCCCTCCTCCTTCATCCTCCTCCTCCCTCCTCCTTTGTCCTCCCTCCTCCTTCATCCTCCTCCTCCCTCCTCCTTCATCCTCCCTCCTCCTTCGTCCTCCTCCTCCCTCCTCCTTCATCATCCTCCTCCCTCCTCCATCCTCCCTCCCCCTCCTCCTCCTCCCTCCTCCTTCATCATCCTCCTCCCTCCTCCATCCTCCCTCCCCCTCCTCCTACTCCTCCCTCCTCCTTCATCCTCCTCCTCCCTCCTCCTTCATCCTCCTCCTCCCTCCTCCTTTGTCCTCCCTCCTCCTTCATCCTCCTCCTCCCTCCTCCTTTGTCCTCCCTCCTCCTCCCTCCTCCTCCCTCCTCCTCCTCCCTCCTCCTCCTCCCTCCTCCTCCCCTCCTTCTCTCCCTCCCTCCTCCTTCATCCTCCCTCCCCCTCCTCCTTCATCCTCCTCCTTCATCCTCCTCCTCTTCCCTCCTCCTTTGTTCTCCTCCTCCCTCCTCCTTCATCCTCCTCCTCCCTCCTCCTCCCTCCTCCTTCATCCTCCTCCTCCCCTCCTTCTCACCCTCCCTCCTCCTTCATCCTGCTCCTCCCCTCTTTCTCTCCCTCCCCAGCTAACAGTGCTTTCCATCTGATCTCCTCTCAGGAGCCCTCCTGTCTCCCCATCCTGGCAGCCCCTCCCGCCCTTCGTTGTTGCTCCCAGCACCTCTCTCTTGCTTCCCTGGCACTCTCTGGCCTGTGTGCACCTTCCTGGGGGCGTGGCTGGCTCTGCTCTGTGTCCAGTGCTACTCCCCTGTGCCCGTGTGGCCACGGCTCCAGAACAGGAGAGGAAGAGCCAGGGCGTCCCACACCCGGGTGGGGCTTAACTGTGCCCCATGCCAGGCATGACGGCTGAGCAGTCAGCGTGGCCCAGGGAGACAAGGGCCTGCGGGGCGTGCAGAGGACATTCAAGCGAGGCTGCCTGAGGGCTGGCAGTTAGGGCGGCAGGGGCTGGGTCACCAGGCTGGGGAGCTCTCAGCTTGTGACCTCTTTGAGGTGCCTTATTTTCTGCAGAAGGGGCCTGTGTGTGATGCAGCCGCCCCAGCGGGGTGGGGTCCAGGGAGTCCCAGAGGGGCAGGTGCGAGTCACTCTTGTGAGGCATCTTCTGGTTCCCTGGGCGAGGTCCCAGGCTGAGGGTCCAGCCTGCCCTTTGCTGCCTGCCCTGGCTGGTTTCAAGCAGGCGTGGGCTCCACTGTCCCCACTGCTGGTGGCCGTCCTAGCAGAGTCCAGCCTGCAGCCCTGTGCCCGGCACCCGATCTGGCTCCCCCAAGCTTTCCTCGCACTGCTGGGCCCCTCCTTGGGCCTTGGGTGAAATCAGGTCACTGGGCTCTTCCTCCGGGGAAGCAGAGCAGCCTCTGGAACCGGGACGGGCAGTGGGGCTCCCTGGGGAGCCGAGAATGACATTCTTCAGGTTGATTCTAAATTACACAGAAGGTGGTTGGACTCCGCGGGCCTCGGAAACACGGGGGGCCACCGTCCCAGGGGTCCCAGCAGGATGGGGCCTGCAGTTTCTTCTCGGAAGGCCCAGCTGCTTCGGGGTGTGTGGGCCCTAAATAAGGAAATAACGATGGTGGGGGGTTGGGGGACAGAACTGTGGAGGGGGCGGGCAGGGAGCTTCAGCTCAGGGAGGGGCGGCGAGGGAGCAGGAAGGCTGGGCTCCGGGAGGGAAAGGGAGGCGCTGGCACCCAACCCCTGACAAAGTAGGGAGACCCACAAGGACAGGCCGGGCCCCTGCAGGGCTGAGGCGCCCCCATACCACAGGAGGCCCAGCCTCAGCCCATGCCTCGTTTTACCTGGGAGAGCTCTGGGTCTCCAGACCACAAGGACACTTGGCTGTGAGCAGGATTCCGGGCTCCCACCCTCCAGCGATGAGCACCCAGAGTGGCCAGTGCAGCCCGGGACATGGAGGTCAGGGCAGCTGGGAAGCACCTGTTGCCGGCAGAGGAATGGGGGAGCCCTCGATGGGCCCCATGCTCCTGTCTTGGCGGCCGCTGGAGCTGGTGGGCAAAGCCCAGACCTCCATCTAGAGACCCAGGCAGGTAGCAAGTAGGTGTGCCTCTGACTCACTGCAGGGACAGCGGCTCAGGAAGCCACCTACTGCCGGTGGGCACGGATTGCTGGGTGGAGCCCACAGTCTCGGGGCTTCCCAGCTCTTTAGACCGAGCCCTGGCAGAGCACAGCTCACGCACACCGTGGTGCTGGAATGCCAGGTCCACACTGCAGGGCCTGGGTGCCCCTCCCCTGGGGCGCCTGCTCTCTCCCTCCCCTTCCCTCCTTCTCCCTCTTCAGTCATCAACAGTTGCACAGATGTCTGGGAGAGGGGCCCTGGAGTGGAGCCTCGGGCTGGGCGAGGGCATCAGGCTGGTCCGAGGCTGCCCAGCGTGGCCAGTGGGGATCGAGTCAATTCCACGAGGCTCCACATCTTTTCCTGGAGAGTGGGGTGGTTCCCACTCCCTGAACAGGCCCCAGGGGCAGTAGCCTGCTCTGCTCTGCTGGTGGCCACCCGAGGCTGGGGTGTGGGCCATGGCCAGACTCTGGCCCAGGGCCCCAGGCAGCGCTGGACAGGGTGGAAGGCCAGGCTGTCAGAGCAGCACAGGGTGGCCTGTTGCGTCACTACCACCCTGAGCCTCTTCTCCAAGGTTGCCAGGCGGTGGGGGGCCAGGCCCCAGGGCCAGAGTCCCCAAATCCTGACAGCGCCGTTGGCCAGTGACTTCTGGGGCTCTGCCCTGACCAATATGGGATTTTTCCAAGGAAGTTCTGAGCATATTCAGCTGGGAACAGACTGCCCCGTGCCAGCCACTGACCCTACACGTGGGCTTGTCGGCAGGAGCACAAGAGCTTTCCTGGTCTGAGTGCTCCATAGCCCTGGCCCAGCACAGTGCATGTGCCGTCATTTTTATGAGCAGGCGGGTTCTGGAGGGTTTTGGCCACAGGATGGGGTGACCAGGGTGCCTCTGCAGCTTGAGAAGCATGTCCAGCCCCACAGGCCCAGCCCCGTGGGGCTTCTGTGGGCCAGGAGCCCCTTCCCCTTGCAGGGAAGCGGGCCTGAGGGGATGGACAGGACCTGCTCAGACCCCATGGTGATCATGGGAAAGACCTCTCCCAGGAGTGTGTGGCCAGTGATGAGGCCCGGACAGACAGCTCCCAGCACCCAGGTCCCAGGCTGAGCTACTCACAGGGTCCCTGGAGCTGCATCATCGGGGGTTTTGAAGGTGCCAGCACTGCAGTTGGGGAAAGTGAGGAGGAATCATTCGCCAAAGTCAACAGACGTGCATGGCAGCACTGTGCTCAAACTTGGGTGGTCTGGAACCCTGATGCACCCTGCAAAGTTCCAGGGCCTGGCAGCTGGAGATGCCCCAGCCTTGAATGCATCCATCACCGAGCTGGGGGCCGTGGTCCCCCTCATTGGCTACCCACACGCCCCTAAGGACAGCCTCCCTGACACAGCGGCATGCCTTCTGGCAGGCCCACAGGGGACCTGGGGCCAGGGCTGCTCAGCCTGCCCACGTGCCTTGGAAAGGCTGTCGCTGGCTTGGCCGGATCCTCGTGTTCTCCGCCGGAGTGAAAACCAACTTGTTCTGTCCAAGCCTGGAACCCGCCCAGGCTTCCAGGAGGCCATGCTTGCCTGCCCTTGGCCAAGGGGAGCCAACCGCCCTTCCTGGTTCCAGGGAACCCCATGCTGTCTGCTTTGCCTAGAGGCCCAGCTCCCTCCCTCAGAGCAGGCTCACTGCCGCCCGGGTGTGGTAGGGGTGGCCAGGCCTCCCTTGGACAACGCTGGCTGGTTCTCTTCTCTGGCTGAGAGTCAGAGCCCGTGCTTGCCCCAACCCAGAAGCTTCCAGGATGCTCTGCCTGAGCCAGGCCCTGGCCAGGGCCAGAGAAGTCCCCGCCCTCCCGGCCAGGCAGGGCAGGGAGCTGAGCCCAGGACGTGGATCATGCAGACTTGGATTAGCTGAGGGCTGGCCGTGGCTGGGGGCCCTCACTGGCCTCTCTCTCAGAGCCTGTTTCTTTCCTTGTGAGGTGGTGACAGTAGCCCTGACATCACAGGACGGAGCAGGATCACGTGAACAGCAAGTCCTGGCCCATGGTAGGCACACACAGGGGTCAGGAGTTGGCCTGCGCCCTTCCCTGGGGGACAGTGGCTCAGGAGCCCAGGCTGGCCTCCCTGCTGGCACCAGAACCCAGGGCCCCCTGGGCACAGGCCTGGGAAGGCTGAAAGGAGGGGTGGCCCAGCACAGTCCAGCATGGAGAGCCTCAGTGCCTGCCCCCAGTAGGGTCCCCAGCCCCTACTCCCACACCTTTGCTGGGCAGCAGGTCCCCCCACAGGGGCTCAAAGGCTGACGACCTTCCATAAGGGTGCAAGTTTGGTGTCTGCAGAGTCCGGGGTGGGTGCTGGTGGCTTTGGGCAGTGTCTGGGGGCCCTGCAGATGCCCTGTGGATACAGCCCAGTGGGCAGCACAGAGCCAGACCCTGCCCTGCCCTGCCCTGCCTTGCCCTGCCCTGCCCTGCCTTGCCCTGCCCTTCCCTGCCCTGCCCTTCCCTGCCCTGCCCTGCCCTGCCCTGCCATCCCCAGGGTAAGTTTCCACAGGCCAGAGCCTCCCTGCCTGTAGTCACCAGTCAAGGACTGCTCCCCAGCAATTCCTCCTCGCTAGCGCCTCCCTCTCCGTGCTTACACAGCTGCAGCCCCCCCATCCTTCCAGGCCCAGCCTGCCCCAGGACACACTCCCTTAGGAAGGTCTTTGCTACTGAATGGCTCGTTGGCCCTCACGGCCCCTCAGGTGCGTGTCCGACAGCCCCTCTGGAGACTCACAGCCCGGCCTCCGTGCCTGGCTCAGAGCTGGAAGAGCGCCGCAGCCTCCGTCAGTCACACTGAGCCCAGCCTGGGGAAGGCCCCAGAAGCAGGGATGTGCAGCCTCGCAGACCCCACCCGGCCCTCCGCTTGGGGCTCTCTGGCCTACGTGCTCAGAGCACGAGGAGGCGGCCCAGGCTGTAGCCCCTGCTCAGGAGGCCGTGGAGAACTGGCTGGAGTCCCTACCACGCCCTGAGCGAGGGGGCGGCAGAAGTGAGGTGGCTCTGTCTCCGTGACATCAGAAGAGGCCGGGCCATCCTCCCAGTGAGGGCCCGGGGGGCGGAGCAGGAAGACAAGGGACCGCAACACCAGGTATGGCGCTGAGCACCGCGTGCAGGCCTGTCCGGTGACCCTCACGAGCCCCACACAAGGTCAGGGTCACGCTTCCCATTTTACGGATGGGGAAGCCCAGGCACCCGGACCACGCAGGGGGCCTTGTGCAGGGCAGGGGTCATGTCTGGTCCCGTCCAGGTCACCTTACAGGTGAGATGCCCGGGCCCGCAGGTTGAGGCCGGCCAGCCCCCTCCCAACAGACCCCCTCGGTGGCTCTGAGTGAGGGCTGGTCCGGGGACAGGGCCTGTGGGGCACCACTGGGACCCAGCTGGAGGGTGTTCAGGAGCCATGAGGGCTGCAGTCAGGCTGGCCCTGGGACACCATAGGGGATGCAGCCCTCACCGGGCGCCTCCTGTGGCCACAGCACAGCCCAGCCCTGCCTGCCCTAGACAGGCTGCCAAGGCCTGGTTCAGGCCAGGGTGCCGGGCCGAGGTCGTGCCCACACTGCCACCCCTCTGCTCTGTGTGCTCAACTCAAACCCGCCCGGCCCTGCATGCAAACTTCCAGCTGAGACCCTCTGAGGCCCCTGGCGCTGAAGGATCAGGGTGCCCCCTGTGTGTGATTTGAAATAAAATCAGCGCTAAGCTGTTGAATGGGTGAAAGGTCAGAGTTCTGTTCTTTCCCACAGAGACGGCTTGGATGCCTTTTTTGAAATAACAAATATCAAATCCTTTCTAAAAATGTCACACATGGCCCCGCCTGGTTGGTGCCCAAGGACGTGCCCGGCCCACCCCGGCACCCTGCAGTGCCTCCCACCACCGTCTGGCCTGCTGAGCCTGCTGTCCTCGGCCCCCGGGAAGGAGCTCCCTTCTGCTCAGAGGGCTTCAGACCAGCCCGGTCTCCTTCACACCCTCCACGCCGCCTCCTCCCAAGGCAGGCTCTGCCTCTGGACTGTAGAGAAGGCTCCAGAAGGACCGACCCCCAGGACTGGAGACTCAGGAGAGGGAGGGCTTCCCTGAGTGCCAGTGGACTGGACCCTACCCTGAGCCAGGCCTAGACCAGGGGTCCACCCTGTGTGGCCGGGGAGCAAGAAAGCCAGTGGGGCCATCGCCTTGGTGGGAGTTCCATGGGAAAGGGTCCTTATTCCAACGGGGTGGGAAGAGGTGCCAGGCAGATGGAAGTCTTGGTTTCCCCAAAGGAGCCATCGGCCTGGGGCTGGAGGTCCTGCTTCCTTCTCCACCCTAGCTGGCCCTGGAGGTGGATGGCAGGCCCACCGCAAGCCCTGAGAAGCTGGGCGGCCTGGGTCAGTCCAGAACTCCCCTGACCCACCTTGCCTGTTGCTCGTGGGGACGCCAAAGCCAGGGAGGCTCAGCCCTGTGAGGCCTTGGGTGCTGGACAGAAAGACCCCTGCTCCTCCACCACCTCAGGGCTCTCAGCTGGCCAGGGCCATGTGTCACCCACTGAGCTGGGGAGCTCTTAGGTAGAGACACGGCAGGGCCCACGCAGGTGACTCCTGGGTGACACTTTGAAAAAGGAGGCCTCAGGTAACTGTGGCCTGTGAACCGTGGCTGCGCCCAGCACTCAGCCATTTGCCTGATGAAAGACAGTCGGGGAGAGTGCCAGCTGACCGGGTGGGGGTGTGAGCTGAGCAGGGGAGGAGGGGCCCCATGTGATGCTCCGTTGGGGGAGGGACCCTCGGCAGAGGGCATTTGACTCGAGGAGGGGGCACCTGGCCCAGGCTCGGCTCACCACCCAGCCCATGTCCAGCATCCCCCCAAAGCCAGCCTCTGCCGCCCTCCCAGGGGTGGGGAAGCCTTGGCCCCACCTGCTGCCCAGTCTCCCCAGGCTGCTCTCACCGCAGTGCCCCAGATTTTGCTTCTGGAAATACACTGGCAATTAAATCAAAAAGCCCTTAGAGCCGCCCAGAGAGGAAAGGTGAGCACTTACGCAATAGCTCATTACCGCGGCTCCCGAGGGCCCGGGAAGATGCCGCCCACCAAGGCCACCTGCCCAGGACTCTGCCTGGGGGCAGGAGGAGGGCAGGACACCAGCTGCCTCTGACCTGCAGCCCCTCACGTCTTCACAAGGGAGGATATCCCCCTCCCAGGGCCAGCCACAGTTCAACGCGGTGTGTGGGCACAAGGTGCTGGGTGGGGCCAGGGGACGCCTGTCTCAGGCTCAAGGCTAAGGAAGGGAGGAACGCTACTGAGCAGAGCTGTGCGGCCCCAAGGCCGGCTCCAGGCAGGAAGGGCAACGCCAGCTCCCAGGGCGGGCAGGGACGGGGGAACAGCCCCTGGGAGGCGCCAGGGTTGTGGGGGTGTTGGGGAGGTGAGGGACAGGGTGCCGCCCTGGGGGTGGTCAGAGTCTTGCTGGGCCAGCGCTGATGGGACTCAGGTCCACTTCCCCGCCCGCGTACAAGGGGAGACTGGGGGTCTTCGTGCTCATTCATCCCCTCAACGCTGAAATGAAAGGAGGCAAGGAAAGAGGGAGACGGCAAGGGAGGGAGACAGGGAAGAAGGGAGGGTGGAGAAAGGGAGGGAGGGAGAAGGGGAGGAGGAGAAGAAGATGGAAAGGGGGGGGAGGGGATGGGGAGGAGATGGGAGGCAGAGGGAGGGGAAGGAGGAGATGGGATAGGGGAGGGGAGGGAGGAGATGGGATAGGGGAGGGGAGGGAGGAGATGGGATAGGGGAGGGGAGGGAGGAGATGGGATAGGGGAGGGGAGGGAGGAGATGGGATAGGGGAGGGGAGGGAGGAGATGGGATAGGGGAGGGGATGGGGAGGAGATGGGATAGGGGAGGGGAGGGAGGAGATGGGATAGGGGAGGGGATGGGGAGGAGATGGGATAGGGGGAGGGGAGGGAGGAGATGGGATGGGGGAGGGGAGGGAGGAGATGGGATAGGGGAGGGGAGGGAGGAGATGGGATAGGGGGAGGGGAGGGAGGAGATGGGATAGGGGAGGGGAGGGAGGAGATGGGATAGGGGAGGGGATGGGGAGGAGATGGGATAGGGGAGGGGAGGGAGGAGATGGGATAGGGGAGGGGAGGGAGGAGATGGGATAGGGGAGGGGGTGGGGAGGAGATGGGATAGGGGAGGGGAGGGAGGAGATGGGATAGGGGAGGGGAGGGAGGAGATGGGATAGGGGAGGGGGTGGGGAGGAGATGGGATAGGGGAGGGGAGGGAGGAGATGGGATAGGGGAGGGGAGGGAAGGCAGGGGAGAGGAGGGGAGAGGTCTAGCGGCACCTAGAGAGTGTAGACAGTGCTGGCTGTTCTGAAGGGGCTGCAGCAGCTCTCCGAGTCTTTTCGGGGGCCTCTTGGGCCTGTTGACCCTCACACGGTCCTTGCCCCTCTGGGCACTTCTTCCTGCCTCCTGGACAATGGTGGGGGTGTTGGGGGTTGGGGATCTGTCTCCCACCCACCAGAGCCTCAGGAAGCTCTGGCAGCACTGGCCCCTTGCCCTGGGCCACAGGACACTGCTAGGCTGATGTTTGCAGCCCCGTGGCCACGGCTGTTGCAGCCCCTGCCCCCTGCCCAGGGGTCAGCAGGTCCCAAGAGCCGCAGAGTCCCCTCCACCGTCTGCCTCACTTCAAGCTCTGGCCCTTCCTTCACCAAGAAGAAAACTCAGTAGGCTCACTTGATTCTTGTTTTCCCTGAAAATAATAATAATAATAATAATAATAATAATAATAATAATAATAATGGCTCCTGACTTATTTAATAATAAAATTGTAGAACATTTATAAAATAGAAGAAAACCACAACCTCACCCCAAAACCCAGAGCAGGAAGGCCTTGTGGCAAGCATCTGCTCAGCCCTTCTAGCCCATCCCTGGCACGCTGACCCTGCTTGGGACTCTCCTTGCCAGATCGAGCCTGCCCTGGGGCACCAGGGGATAATAAACCTGTGAAAGGTAGGCTCGGTGACCAGGGCTGCCCCAGTGAGGGTGAAACAGGGCTCAGCCAGGAGTGCTGGGGCAGCGGCAGGTGTCCAGCCACGGGGTGGGGCTGGCTCAGAGGGGCCTGTCCCAGGAGGGGAATTAGGGTAAGATCTGACTGTAAGGCCTCAGGCAAGCACAGATGGGAAACCTCTGCAGGTCCCAGAGGCCAGGCCGGGGGGGCAGTTTGGGGCAGGCAGGGGGCTGGAGGGGAAGAGCGGGGGCTTGGTAAGGTGACCTTGACTTTCACCAGCCTGGAGACCAGCCTCAGAGTGGGACGAGCTTTGCTTTCTGGGTTCTGACTTTCAGCGGCGGGCCCTATGTTCTGGTGGGCTGCCAAGTCCCAGTGATCTGTCTCCAGGGGAAACTGCCTATTTGTTTAGGAAAACATGTTAATGGCCTTTTGGGTAGTGGAAGGAAAATCTCAGGGCACTGTCTGAAATCAACAGAGTCAAAGTGGCTCACAGCACAGGAGGGGTGTCCCACAGGGGCGAGGGGCTGCCTCGAAGGCGGAACTGTTAGGGGCCCTCAGATTGGACCCAAGGGGCAGGGGAGAGGGGATTTGATACAGGATAAATTGTAGGTAGTTTTAATTTAATTTATCTGATGACTAGAGATGTTAAGCATTTCTACTTTGGACATTTGATTGGTTTCATTTAAATCATCTTATGCTGGTCTTTCTCCATTTTTTACTGGGATATTTGCTTTTTTAAAATTAGTTTTGTAGCTCTTCATCTGTGGCAAATATTTTTTTCTGTTTGTCACTTGACTTTTAATTTATTTAAGGCATTTTTATAAATAAAAATGTTAAAATTCTGTGCACTCAAATTTGTCCATATTTTCGCTTGATGAAGACTCTGGTTTATGCTTAGAAAGTTCTTACCAAATTCAAAATTGGTGCAATACTTACAGATGTATGCGTTTTTATTTATAAAATGATTTGCTTTTTTATTTATTCTCTAGCCCACCTGGAATTGATTTATGGGAACACTTGGCTAGGAATATAACTTATTTTTTCTCCAAATAATGAACCTGCCTTCCCAGGACACTTGCGGTGTTTCATCCTGCGGCCGCCTGGGCCCTTGTGGTTTTGCGCTTTGAGTGGTGCTTAACGAAAGGGCCTCTGGAAGTGTGTGCACGGCTTAAACTCGGAAGACTGAGCCACATCTCAGGACCAGGAGCGTAGAGCTGGCACCCCCTTAACATGAACTCTGGGAGGCAAGCTGTTGCCAGGAGACCCTCACACGGGCAGCAGCCTTGGGTAAGAGATGGGCCCACCCAGAGCAGCCTGGTGGGGTATCAGGAAAGAAAAGGCCTGACCTTGCTCTCCTCCCACCTCCGTCTCCTGCCAGTTCCTCCCTCTGCCAAATCCAACCAGAAGGCAGCGGGCATGGGAGTCCCCTGGTACTGCCGCGGAGGTGGATCCCAGAACGCCCGCAGCACACAATGTCCTCACCAGTGACAACTAAAACTAGAAATCACGGACGATGTCTTCAAAGTTCTGGGGTAAAACGATTTTAAACCAGATTCTTTACCCTGCTGAACTATCAGCAAGCAGGTGTGTGGTGTGTTGCAGACGCTTATGAAACCACGGAGGGGACAAGCCCACACGGAGGGAGGAGTGACTTGGTGAGAGGTTCAGGGGCTGGGTTAGCGACAAGATGGAACGAAAAAGCTCATGGAGAGTTCCACTCCCACGTGGGAGGTGGCAGCCCACAGCAGGCCAGTGATCCTGCAACCACGACTAGAGAAAGGCAGGTGGTGTGTGAGAGTCCTGCCTCTAAGGGCATCAGAGAGCTGCAGAGGCAACTAGGCAAGGGACAAGTACCCCCAAGCTGAGCCAAGTGTTCCCCAGCTGCCTGCTGACTGGACACCAGTTTGATCCAGACAAGAGGCCACTTCTGGACAAAGAGAAACGGCAAAACTTTTGGTGCTTGCCATGGAGCTAAAGGCCAGATTGGAAACTCGAGGGGCTCAACCAAACCACTGGTTCTTCTGAGGGGCATGTGCTGAGTCTGTGGCCACAGGGGAGGCTGGGAGGTGAGAGTTTAGCTAAGTCCTAAGGCAGAGTGGTGGACTCTCTGGCCCTCCCATCCCAGGGGACAGGGTTTCTCAAGCATATCCTCTCCATCTCTGTCAAATCATTCGTCTGATTACAAAGCAGGAGACACAGAAGGCTGGAGAGTTCGTCTGGAACCTCCAAAAAGCAGAGCCAGGCCTTGTGCAGACCTTAGGGAAACGGAGGCCTGCCAGGCAGGCAAGGCCATACCCAAGTGTGGGTAGACTGAGTCTCACTAAAACTGCAAGCTGCTCCTCCCAGCACAACCCTGGCTGGAGAGACACAGTGAGGCTGCGCTCTCTCTGCCTTAACAAGGAAAAGAGACCCTCGCTGGTGCAGATGCGATCACCTGGGTCTCACCAGCTTTTTTATACACAATGTCAGGCATATAATAATTTTCAGACATGGAAAGAGGCAAGAAAATATGGCCAATAACTAAGAGGAAAAAAGAGACAATAGAAGTAGACCCTGCAGTGATCCAGACATTACGGTTTGCAGACAAGGACTTTAAATTAACTACAGTGAATAAATTTGTATTAGTTCATTTTCACACCGCTATAAAGAACTACAAGAGGGGCCGGGCGTGGTGTCTCACTCCTGTAATCCCAGCATTTTGAGAGGCTGAGGTGGGTGGGTCACTTGAGGTCAGGAGGCCAGCCTGGCCAACAAGGTGAAACCCCGTCTCTACTAAAAATACAAAAAATTAGCCAAGCATAGTAATGTATGCCTGTAGTCCCAGCTGCTCTGGAGGCTGAGGCAGGAGAATCGCTTGAATCTGGGAGGTGGAGATTCCAGTGAGCTGAGATCACGCCACTGCACTCCAGCCTGGGCAACAGAGTCAGACTCTGTTGCAATTAAGAAAAAAAAAGAACTACCTGAGACTGAGTTATCTATAAAGAGGTTTAATTGACTCACAGTTCCACATGGCTGGGGAGGCCTCAGGAAAGTTACAATCATGGTGGAATGGTGGAAGGCAAAAGGGAAGCAAGGCTCGTCTTATATGGTGGCAGGAGAGAGAGAGCGCAAGGGTGGGGGGACTGCCAAACCCCCCTTTTTTTTTGAGACAGAGTCTCCCTCTGTCACCCAGGCTGGAGTGCAGTGGCGCGATCTCAGCTCACTGCAACATCTTCCTCCTAGGTTCAAGAGATTCTCCTGCCTCAGCCTCCCGAGTAGCTGAGATTACAGGTGTGCGCCACCATGCCCAGCTAATTTTTGTATTTTTAGTAGAAACGGGGTTTCACCATGTTGGTCAGGCTGGTCTTGAACTCCTGACATCATGATCCACCCGCCTTGGCCTCCCAAAGTGCTGGGATTACAGGCATGAGCAAACCGCAACTGGCCTGCCAAACACTTTTAAGCCATCAAATCTTGTGAGAACTTACTCACTGTCATGAGAACAGCATGGGGCAAGCGCCCCCACGATCCAGTCACCTTCCACCAGATCCCTCCCTGGACATGTGGGGATTACAATTCAATATGAGATTTGGGTGCAGACACAGAGCCAAACCATATCAGTATTACAGAATTCAAGGATGGATGGATTAAGCTAAATAAAAAGCTGAAAAACTTCAGCGAAGTATTGAAATCTGAAAAAATAATTTAATTAATTAATTTAGAGATGCAGTCTTGCTCTGTCGCCCAGGCTGCAGTACAGTGGCATGATCTCGGCTCACTGCAAGCTCTTCCTCCCGGGTTCACGCCATTCTCCTGCCTCAGCCTCCTGAGTAGCTGGGACTACAGGCGCCCACCACCACGCCAGCTAATTTTTTGTATTTTTAGTAGAGATGGGGTTTCACTGTGTTAGCCAGGATGGTTTCGATCTCCTGACCTCGTGATCCTCCTGCCTCAGCCTCCCACAGAGCTGGGATTACAGGCATGAGCCACCGTGCCTGGCCAATTTAAATTATTAAGATATCAAATGGACATGCCATAACTATAATATTCAGTATCTGAAATTAGCAGTTCCATCGATGGCTTTAATAGCAGTTGGACACAGCTGAACACCAGATTGGTGAACCGGAAAATGGATTAATAGAAAACATTCAAACTATAGCACAGAGATTGTAAAAACAGATAAGAAGAAAACCAGAGAAACCTGTGACAGGCGTGTGGCGCATGCTCCGAAGTTCCAATGCTCTCATCACTAGAGTCCCGGAAGGAGAGGAGAGAGCAAATGGGGCAGAAGCAATGTGCAAGGAGATCGTGGCCTAGAACTCAAGAATGAATTCACGAATTCAAGAAGCTCCGCTAGACACAAGAGAAAGATCGAGCTAAAGAAAAACAAGGCAGCCGGGCACAGCGGCTCACGCCTGTAATCCCAGCACTTTGGGAGGCTGATGTGGGAGGATTGCTTGAGCCCAGGAGTTTGAGACCAGCCTGGGCAACACAGATAAATCCCATCTCGACAAAAAATACAAAATTTAGCCGGGCATGGTAGCACATGCCTGTCGTCTCAGCTACACAGGAGGCTGAGGTGGGAGGATTGCTTGAACACAGGAGGTGGGGGCTGCAATGAGCCGTGTTCATGCCACTGCACTCCAGCCTGGGCAACACAGGGAGACCCTGTCTCAAAGAAAAAAAGAAAACAGAAAAAAAAAAAAGAAAGGCAATATTAACATCAGGAAACTATAGTTATACGACAAAGGAAATGTAATCAAATTTTATGTCATAGCCCCAGATCTGAGTCATATTTACCTAACACAAACACTAACTTTGATTTAATGAAAAACTGTGGCCAGGGGCAGTGGCTTACGCCTATAATTCCAGCACTTTGGGAGGCCAAGGTGGGCAGATCATGAGGTCTGGAGTTCGAGACCAGCCTTGCCAACATAGTGAAACCCCGTCTCTACTAAAAATACAAAAATTAGCCAGGTGTGGTGGCACACACCTGTAGCTGCAGCTACTCAGGAGGCTGAGGCAGGAGAATCACTTGAACCCGGGAGGCAGAGGTTGCAGTGAGCCAAGATTGCACCACTGCACTCCAGCCTGGGCAACAGAGTGAGACTCTGTCTCAAAAAAAAAATAAAGAAAGAAATAAAAATAAAAAATAAAAAATTGTGATTTATCCCAAAAAATAGGAAGAAAAGAAGTTCATGGGTCTGTGTGGTGGTAAAGGCCACATGTAAAAGAACTTAACTTTCATCTTCCCATCTACGGACAACAGATAATATATAAAACTGAAAAACCAAGCAATGACAAGGTAAGTGTGTTATTTAGAAATATATAGGTAAATACCTGAAAAAATTTCTACAAAGAGCTGAAAGTGGTGGCCTTTGAAGAGGAAGAACTTTCTAGAAGTAAGACAGATTAGGTAAGGGGCTACGGCATTTGGTTATAAGCCTTGACGAACAGTCCAAATTTTAACATTAATTATGGTTTTGATTAAAATTAAGGTTAATGGATATCAAACATTATCAAATGCCTTTTTGTTATCTATTGACAATCAAAATGATTATATTTCTCATTTAACCTATTGATATAAGTTATTAGATTTTATAATATTAATTCATCCTTGCCTTAAAGAAATAAATTCTGTGAATTTGATATATTCTTTATTTAAAATGGTGACTGAATTTACTTTTAAGAATTTATTTGGAATTCTTATATCTACATTCATAATTGAGATTATATTATAATTTGTCTTGTGATACTATCTTTGCCAAGTTTTAATATCAAAGTTATACTAGGTTCATAATATTAATTGGGGAGCTTTCCAAATATTTCTATGAATTTTCAATTTATATGGCATTGGAACTCTGTTCCTTCAAAGTTTGAACTAATCCACCTATAAAGTTGTATTGGTCTGGCATCACGTATGGAAATAATTCTTTGGCAAAATCCTTTCAGTTCATTCAGTGGTTGTTCATCTCTTAAAGTGTTCAGGTTTCCTTTTGAGACAATTTTTGGAAAACCACATTTTCCTGGAAAATTGCCCCTTTCTTTGAGATGTACAAATGTAATAATGTTGCACATTATTTCATTTATAATTCTTTGCTGCTATGTAATTTTTAAGAATTGTTTTTGATAGTTAACTCTGTTAGGTAACCAAATACAATTATTTCAACCAATGACCTGTTGAATTTATTTCAAAACTCACCCTCAGTTTTTTAACTTCCAAGACGCCCGTCACGGTGTCTCTGACCTCAGGTCCCCTCTCCGCTGTCCTGGTTGGAAGCAGGGTGAGCCTGTCAGCCCCACGGCGAATGCAGGTTCTCATTCTTTCAGTTGCTGTCAGTTTTGGGGTAATCTTTCCCCTTTCCCCTCTCCATCGACCTGTTTATTTCTGATTTTTAGGCAGCTTATCTTCTTTTTTAAATCTTCTTACTCTATTGAGACCTCTTATGTGTCCTCTTGTTCCCAGAGTCCACTTATTCTTGATTTTTAATGAAAACATAAAGCAGATGCTTCAAAAAATAGTGAGAGAATCTCTGCGAGAAAATCTTTTCGAAGCCCGTTTTATCTTCCTCTTGGCCGGCTCGCTCTCTGCCCTTTAAGATGGTGGATCTTTTCACAGGCCCACGTGGTTTTATGCTGGGTGTGTGCATGTGTGCGTGTGTACACACCTATGCACTCATGCGTATGGATTTTCTGTGCATGTGTACATGTGCATACAGATGTGTATGTGAGCAAAAGTGTATGCACACATGCAGGGGTGTGTGTGTGTGTGTGTGTGTGTGTGTGTGCCTGCCCCGTCTGTCTCCTCCTGGAGCGCTGAGGGGACTCCTGCACCCCGGTAGAGCAGGCATCTATGAGCAGATGTTTCCTGGCTTCCCTCACACCTGTCTGCTTTGGAACTTAAGCTGAAGGTGGCCATGCACCCAGCCCCTGGCCACCCTGCCACCTGCCACCTTCACCTCTTGTGGCCACCGGCCATGGTGCCTTCTGCATTCCATCCAGGTGTCTCCTTTCCCGAGCCTGATGGAGAGCTGGGGCTGAGGTGAGCCCCCTCCTGCGGTCACACAGCACCTGCTGCAGACCAGGCGCCCAGGTGCAAAGCTCCTCCCACCTCCAAACCCCATCTCCAGCTGGGCTGTGTCCTGGGAACCAGGTGCAAAGCTCCTCCCACCTCCAAACCCCATCTCCAGCTGGACTGTGTCCTGGGAACCCAGGTCCCAGAATGGACACAGACCAGGGAGCTCCTCAGGGGCTCCAGCTCAGGTCTCCTGGGTCCAGGCTGGGACGCTGGCTCCCCCACCAGCTGTCTGAGACCCCAGGCCTGGCGCCCTAGGGACGTGCCATGTCCATGTCTGCACTGAGGTCTTTGGGTTTCTGCAAGCTCCCGAGCTGATCAATAAGCTGCTCACAGCTGCAGACAGGCGAGCCCGCGTGTTGGGTGGCCCCTGTGGCATTTCACTGGAGAAGCATTAATCAGCCCGACCTGTGCACCTGCCAGTGGCCTGGCTTGTGATGTGCTTTGAAAGTCAGGGCTCCCAGCCCGGGTCAGAGATGCCGCTGGGGTGCTCATCAGCTGAGGGCACCTGGGTTGAGGGCTTCTATCAACTCCCTGCTGTCACCCACTCTGCAGCGGTCACAGGAGCAGTTGCAGGACTCATGGGGCATGCAGGGTCCCCGACAGCCTGGGGAGGAGCTGGTGGTGCCAGGGATGTGGGTGTGGGAAACCCAGGAGACAGGGAGTGGGGCCTTCCTGGATGCCCACGTTGTTCCTTTCTCCAGCTCAGCCCTCCTTCCCTCGTCCCTGCTCCAGGGTCTCCTGAGTCTCACCCACTTCCACACGCGTCTCTAACAAGTGGGTCCCCACTGCCAGCCTCCCCGAAACCTTCCTCCTGATAGCACAGCATCTGATCACTCAACCCAGGGCCCTCCACAGACTCCAGTGAGAGCACCCAGACCCCAGCTCACAGCTGTGCCTCCTGCCAGCTCTGGCCCCTGCCCTCCCCCGACCCAGAGGCTGCTCCTCCTTCCTGGGGTCTTAGGCCTCACCTCTTCCAGAAAGCCTTCCCGGGCCAGGCGGGGCCCCCACTGTTTGCCTGCTTCCCACAGTGGTTGGGGGCTCCAGGAGGGAGGGAGAAAGTCGAGCACAGGCAGGCCAGACAACAGGTGCAGCCTGGGCCCCTGAGTCCTGCGACCATCCTGCTGGTGCTGTCCGAGCTGCTTCAACACAGGCAGGCTTCAAGACCTCCCGCCCACCTCCAGGGGCTCCAGGAGAGAACAGGAGCCGAGAGGAATCAGAGCCACCCACTTCCCTCCCAGCAGAGGCCACCTGTGCGGATATGGGATCCCAGGGGGCTGCGGGGCCTATGAGGCTGCGCAGGGACACAGACAAAAAACTGGGCCATGCAGGATGGCCATGCAGCCAGGCCACCCAGGGACACGCTCCCTCACTAGCCAGAGGCAGCCTGGGCCGAGACCACCAAAGGCAGTGCCCCGCCCACTCCCCGTGGAGCACACGCCTGGCTCTGTTTAGCCCGGGAGTGCAGCTCTCCCAGTGCCTCCAGCTGGTGCGGCCGCCGTGCCCTGGGACCTCCTGCTTCCTTAGCGGGTGTCAGGTGTGCCCCCGTCGGAGCCCCCTCAGCCTCCAGAACCCAGAGTGTGGGCCAAGAACCACAGCCGTGGAGTCGGCAGCATGTGGGCTCTCAGGCTGAGGAGAGGTGCCCTGAGGCCCAGAGAGCCGGGAGAAAGCAGCCCCCACCCACGGCCCCATGGCCCCTCACAGGAGGCTGGTCAGCCCTGAGGTCTAGCAGGAGGGGCCCCTTCCTCCAGGCCAGCTCTGGGGGCATCACACGGGGTGGGTGCTGGGGGGCCCAGGGATACCTCCTGCTCCTCACTCTGCTGGGTTCAGCTGCCCCCCTGGCCTTAGGAGCCATCTGTCGCTTCTGACCCCGGGCTTTGCCTCCAGGTCTCTAGCCCCCTCTGGAGCAGGTCAGAGAGGTGGGTGCTCCCGAGGCCGGTATCTGCGTGGTCCCTGAGCCTCCTGCTGTCCAGTCTCCTGGCCTCCTGGCCCCATCCCCTGTGGCAGGTCCTGTGGGGTCCAGGGGGGAGAAAGGAGAGGCCTGAAGGGGCTTCCCCCCGGCACCCTCTGCCCTCTGGGCCCAGGGACATTGAAGCTGGGCAAAGGTCACTGCTGAGGAAGCCTGCAAACCCCAGGAAGTGGGTGCAATACTCCCTTTGGCAGCCCCAGCGCACCTGCCCCTGCAGCCTCCACCCTGTCCCTGGGGCCCGGAGGACGTGACCCAGAGCACTTGGGAGGGGCAGCTGCTGGGTGGTGGGAGCCCTGGCTGCATGGTTTGAACCCCACCTCTGCCACCTCCGTCACCTCTGTGCCTCAGTCTCTCCATCCATACAGGAGGCACCGAGACAGTTCCAGCTCTGAGGGTGTCACAGAGCACCCAGCAGGAGACGTCCACGCCTTGGGCTGTGCCCCTTTCAGGGCTCCCGTTGGTGTCCCAGAGCTAAGACACGCGTTTCCTCTCACAGCGCTGAAGGTCACGTGCCTGCAGTCAAGGTGTCAGCAGGGCCACGCTCCCTCCGAAGCCTCTGTCCCTCGGTGGGGGGGACCCTTCCTTGACTCTCCCGGCTCCCAGTGGCTCCTGGCATTCCTGGGCGCTTCCCTGTGTCACCCCAGCCATGCCTTTTCACAGACTCCTCTCCGTGTTCTCTGCTGTCCTTGTAGGGCCCATCCTAGGTCCGGGATGACCACATCCAGAGATCCCTAACATCCCTAACCCATGACATCAGCAAGGCTACTTCCAAATAAAGCCACATCCTGAGGTTCTCGGTGGACATGAATCCGTGGAGCCCACTGCCTGGCTGGAGCAGGAGGAGCTGGGCAAAGGCCCCACCTTGAGCCCCACCTTGAGCCCCTTCCCACAGAGGGCAAAAGGCCAGGGCTGGAGCAGGAGGAGCCGGGCAAGGGGCCCCACCTTGAGCCCCACCTTGGGCCCCTTCCCACAGAAGGCAAAAGGCCAGGGCTTAGGGTGGCTGAGTGACCTTGTGGGACCATGCAAGGCTGACAGGCCTGAGGGTGGATGGAGAAAGGCATGAGACCCCTGCGTGAGCTGGTTCTGGAGGGGCCTTTTGGCTTGGACTCTAAACGCAGAAGACAACCCTACCTCGCACTGCAGAGGAAGAAGTAGACCCCTCTGCATTGCCCCCCTGGGGAGTGGAAGATGAGCTCCCGATGGGTGGGGCTGCAGGTGCCACCACAGGTGACCCTGGGATGGGAACCTGCATCAGGAGTCACCCTGTGGCTGCAGTAAGTGCTTGGCCTCCTTGTCCTGCAGGCCTGGAGGCCGCTTACATCTGACTGTGAACCCAGCCCAGCCCCTTGGTCTCTTTCTTGGTGTCCGGGAGGAGCTGCCACCTGTCATGGGACACATGGAAACATGTACACAGGGCTTCCCAATGTTGTGTGACCCACATGCTGGTGACAGAGAATGAGCTGACTATGGCCACTGGCGCAAGAACACTGACCACTCAGGGAGGGAACAGGCAGTGCCCCGTGTCCTGGTGGCCAAGGTGCCATGCTGGTTCCCAGGAAATGCACACGCCCTGTTCCATACGCATCTTCGTAAACATCAGCTGGTATTTCTCAATCGCATCTTTGTAAACATCAGCTGGCATCTCTCTTTCAACTTTTCACCTGTGCCAGCTCCAGTGTGAGGAGTTCACAGCAAGCACATTTGGGACAACTCCCAGATGTGCCAAGACCAAGACCAACACCAGACCAAGGCCAGCAGCCCAGGGCAGAAGAAGGCACTGAGTGAGGGAAGAACGGGCACTTCCAGAATTAGGATGCATGATGTGGAGGCAGAGGTGGGGGAGAAGGGAAGGCTCTTCTTTACAGACAAATGTCGGCTAATAGGTGTAGATGGCAGAAAACAGTGCAGGCACAGAGGCAGGAACGACGAGAACCTCCGTATACGAAGTGCAGGCTGCCCCGAGGGAGACCGAGGAAGGCTGGAGAGCTTGGGCAAGACTTGAAGAAGAGTCTAGGTCAACCGGAGCCGAGACACTCTCCCTGCCTGCCAGGGGCACTGGGGAAGTTGGCATCCTTCTGAGTCGTCGAGCAGTGCCCTACTGAGATGCTGAGCTGTGGTGTAGGGTTTCCTAGCTATGTGGACAAATGTATGGACATCCCTCCCAGGCTTGGCACCCTGGCAGTCCAAGGGGCCTTCCTGTTCTCAAATGTACATGCAGCACTTGGGAAAAGTAGCTGCACATCCCACAGGAAGTGAGTGAGCTGACTTCAGTCAGTTCATGCTGTAGCAACAGTGTTTCCTGACCAGGATGCATTGAGCTAACAGTCAACATGAGATCTTACAACTGATCTTAATAATTTGAGATAAGAAGAAGCTTTCAGAGACTGGGCGCAGTGGCTCACCCCTGTAATCCCAGCACTTTGGGAGGCCGAGGCAAGCGGATCACGATGTCAGGAGATTGAGACCACCCTGGGTTACACGGTGAAACCTCGTCTCTACTAAAAATACAAAAAAAAAAAAAAAATTAGCCAGGCATGGTGGCGGGCGCCTGTGGTCCCAGCTACTCGGGAGGCTGAGGCAGGAGAATTGCTTGAACCTGGGAGGTGGAGCTTGCAGTGAGCTGAGATTGCGCCACTGCACTCCAGCCTGGGCGACAGAGCCAGACTCTATCTCAAAAAAAAAAAAAAAAAAGAAGAAGAAGAAGAACCTTCCAAAATTACCATTTATTTGGAAAATAAAATATACAATTCTAAAAGCCGTGAGTTAAAGAATAACACATGATAAAAATGAGAAATGCTTAGAACCGGATTACAGTGGGTGCACTGCCTATTATGTGTGAGTACGTGAAACTCTCCACATACATATGGAATATTGCAATGTGCAACTAACTCACTCCGGAAATTAGACAGATTTAAAAGAAGGAAACAATGGAAATTAATGAGCCAAGCCTCCAACATAAGTGACAAAAAGAACAAGAGGCTAAACCAATAAAAGGAGAACAAGGATAAAAATATGAGCAGAAACTCAGGAAATAGAAAATAAAAGGCAAATCGGGTGGATCAAAGACAAACGCTGGCTGATTATTAGAAAGATGAAGGTGACAGACATCACTGGCAAAAACAGAGAGAGAGAGAGAGAGAGAGAACTGAGTCAGTATCAGGAATGAAAAGGAGAATAATCAAACATAAGCAGAAGTTTAAAGATAAACATATCAGGAACCAGTCCGTTTGAAATCTTTTCCAAAACGGGTAAGATTTTAAATGGATACATTCCCAGAAAATTGTGGAAAATGAATACATTCGCAGAAGATTATGACAAAAAATTGATTCAAGAAGGAAGAGATGACCTAATAATTCTACAACCATTAAAGACATTTAACCATTGATTTAAAATCTTCCTACAAGAAAACTCAGGTTGACAGGTGTGGGAGACCAGAACGTGCCTCCTGAAAAGCAGGCCTGTGGGGCTGAGGGCTCTGCGAGGAGCAACGGAGGGAGAGCTCCCGGTCGCCCCCTACACAGGACATGGGCTTACAAAGACGAAGGAATCCTGCCCCCCTCTACCAGGGAGAACAAAGGTTAACCACTGAAGACAGCTTCAGACCCTCATCACCTGCACCTGAAGATAGTTCCCGAATAATCTACACCAACAAGCTTTACGAAGGAGCCTTTATCTGACATTTATTTGCCTTTCCTCAAGTTGCTGCCTACAGAGACTCCAAGTCTTTCTTTTTTGCCCAGAACTTCTCTGAAAATCTATCGTTCTTTGTTAAAGATGCTCTACAAGCTGGAATTCAAAGCCGCCTCGTTGAGAGTGACTCATGCCCTAGGCATCTCCCACACATACGTGAAACACACATGTTAATAAGCCCCTGCTTGTTTTTCTTCTATTCATCTCTGTTTTGTAAGAGGGATCTGTTCCGACTAAGAACTCACAGGGTTCTTATTTTCCCCTGCTCAGGGTTGCACAGATGTGTTCTACCAAACTTTCAAGGAACAGAACGTTCCAGTCTTTTACTAACTCTTCCTGAGAGTAGAAAGGAGGGAGCACTCCCTGAATCATTGTGAAGCCATTACAATCTTTAAAACAAACCAGACAAGAATAGTGGAAGAAAAATCATGTTTTATACAATCTCACTCCCAAACAAAGACGTGCAAATCCTAAACAAATCATTAGCACACTGAACTCGTGGTATCTATTTTTAAAAGGTGATGACACTCATGACCGTTTTGGGATTTGTTGGGATTATCCCAGGAATGTGAGTGATTTAGAATGAGAAGATTGATAGCTTTCATTCACCACATGAACAGATTAAAAGAGAAAACATAGGCTCATCCCAGTGGATGCTGAAAATCACTCAATACAACTCAAAACACACTCAGGAAAAAAGGAAGAAACTTTTCAAACTTAGAAATGGGAAACTTACCAAAAACCTACAGCAGACCGAAAATGGGGAAACACCGGTGTATCCCCTTTAAAAATCCAGAGCCCAGGCTGGGCGCAGTGGCTCCCGTCTGTAATCCCAGCACTTTGGGAGGCCAAGGCAGACGGATCACGAGTCAGGAGATCGAGACCATCCTGGCTAACACCGTGAAACCCCATCTCTACTAAAAATACAAAAAAATTAGCCAGGTGTGGTGGCGGGTGCCTGTAATCCCAGCTACTCAGGAGGCTGAGACAGGAGAATGGCGTGAACCCAGGAGGCAGAGCTTGCAGTGAGCCGAGATTGCACTACTGCAGTCCAGCCTGGGTGACAGAGCAAGACTCCATCAAAAAAAAAAAAAAAAAAAAAAAAATCCAGAGCCCAGGCGGGAACACTCTCCCCTCAGCGGCACGGCAGAGATCCAGCTGAGGTGTAATGCGGGGCAGCCTCACACCTTGTCATTCACTGGAACAGCAGTGAAGAGAACCGGGATTGGAAAGGAAGAACATAATTCATAAATTCCAGGCAATGATTATTACAAAAACAAAATGAATCTGTAGAGAAATTACTAAAAGAAAGTTAGCAAGGTAGCCGGCTTACAAGATCCACATAAAAAGCCATTGTATTTCTTAACATCAGCAAATAGAAAACATAATTCAAATAAAGATAGTTACAATAATAATAATGAATTATAAGAAGTGACTCGATATAAAAATGGACAAAGTATTTGAAGAGTCACGTTCCTCACGAAGATATACAAACGACCAATAAGCTCAGGAAAAGATGCTCAAGGACATTCGTCGTTAGGAGAATGCACACAGAAACCCCAATGAGACACCAGGTCCTACCCGTGAGGACAGCTGCAAAAAGTAATCCAAGTAATCCTAATACAAGGAAAATAACAGCAGTTGGTGAGGGTGTAGAGGAATTGGGACCCCCACAGATTGCTGGTGGGAGTGTAAAATGGGGCCGCAGCTGTGGACAGCAGTTTGGTGGTTCCTCAAAAAGTTAAACAGGCCGAGCTCGGTGGCTCACACTGGGAATCCCAGCACTTTGGGAGGCCAAGGTGGGAGGCTCACTTGAGCCCAGGAGATCAAGACCAGCCTTGGCAACATAGAGAGACCCCGTCTCTACAAAGAAATAAATTAAAAAATGGCCAGGCATGATGACAGAGCCCTGTAGTCCCAGCTGCTCAGGAGGCTGAGGTTGGAGGATCGCTCGAGCCTGAGAGATCAAGGCTGCAGTGAACCTTGGTTGTGCCACTGCACTCCAGCCTGGGTGACAGAGCTAGAACCTGTCTGAAAAAAAAGTTAAACAGAATTACCATATGATGCAGCAATTCCATTCCTAGGTCTATACCTTGAAGTCATATGTGGTATAACTTTATTTATTTATTTATTTATTTTGAGACAGAGTCTTACTCTGTCACCCAGGCTGGAGTGCAGTGGCACGATCTCTGCTCACTGCAAGCTCCGCCTCCCGGGTTCACGCCATTCTCCTGCCTCAGCCTCCCGAGTAGCTGGGACTACAGGTGCCCGCCACTGCACCGGGCTAATGTTTTGTATATTTAGTAGAGATGGGGTTTCACCATGTTAGCCAGGATGGTCTTGATCTCCTGACCTCGTGATCCGCCTGCCTCAGCCTCCCAAAGTGCTGGATTACAGGCGTGAGTCACCATGCCCGGCCTGTATAACTCCATTTATATGAAATGTCCAGAATAGGCATATCCATAAAGACAGAAAATAAATGAGTGGTTATTGAGGGTAGGGGCATATGTGAAGTTTCTTTCTGGGGCGACTGAAATGTCTAAAATGAGAGTGAGATGATAGTTACACAACATTGAATATACTAAACCACTGAATTGTGTGCTTTAAATGGTTAAAATGATGAATTTTATGTGATGTGAATTTTATCTCAAAAAATTTATTGAACCATAAGGTACCTAGGAATAAATCTATGTAAAGACAGAAAATACCTATATAAAGAAAATACTATGACAGAAACATTAACAAACAAATAAATGGAGATATACCATTTTAATGGATAGAGATACTCAATCTGTACAGATGTCCCACCCCCAAAATTTATCTCTCCATCCAATACAGTTGCACTCACTATCCCAACAGTTTTTGTGGAATTTAACAAGCCAGTTTTAAAGATTACATGGTACAACAAGCAGAAAAGAATAACCAGACATCCCTGAGGAAGAACAAGCAGAGGGTGTGTCTTACCCGATTCACGTCACTGAGCTAGCGTGTCACTGCCGAGAGACAGGCTCGCCTGTGAAGTGGAGGAGGACGTCAGTGTAGAAACGCATAGCCTTGGACAGGCTCGCCTGTGAAGCGGAGGAGGACGTCAATGTAGAAACGCATAGCCTTGGACAGGCTCGCCTGTGAAACGGAGGAGGACTTCAGTGTAGAAACGCATAGCCTTAGAGCTTTTGGAGGAAAATATCTGATTGTGAATTTTCTGACCTCGTAATAAGAGAGAATTTAAGCAAGACCCAAAAAGGTCAACCATAAAAGAAAATATTTCCTAAAGTGATGTCTGAGTCTGCTCCGGCTGCCATAACAAAATACCTTAGACTGGGGATTTAGGAACAGTAGAAGTTTCTTGCTCACAGTTCTAGAGCTGGGATGTCCAAGATGAAGGTGCCGGCAGTCTGGGTGTCTGGTAGGCCCTGCTCTGCCCTTCAGCGGAAGTAACTTCCAGCCATGTCCTCACGTGGTTGAAGAGCAAAGGGGCCCCTTCATGCCTCTTTTGTAAGGACATGAATCCCATTTATAAGGGCAGAGTCCCCGTGACCGAATCACCTCCCAAAGCCCCGCCTCTTCATTCCCACACATTAAAGGTTGGTGTTCAACATATGAGTTTTGGAAGAACACAGATGTCCAGAACATAGCGAGTGACTGCATCAGAATTTAACACTTCTAATCATTAAAAACCATCACATAAACATACAGGCCACTCACCAAAGGAAGACATTTGTAATGTACACAAATTTCAAATGATCACTAGCCAGGGTTTTTTTTTTTTTGAAACAGGGTCTCACTCTGTCGCCCAGGCTGGAGTGCAGTGGTGCAAACACTGCTCACTGTAGCCTTAAACTCCTGAGCTCAAGTGATCCGTGCCAGCATGCTAGGCTAATTTTTTTTATTTATTGTAGTCTTGCCATGCTGCCCAGGCTGGTCTCAAACTCCTGGGCTCAAGCAATCCTCCCGCCTAAGCCTCCCAAAGTGCTGGGATTACAGGTGTGAGCCACTGTGCCCAGCCACTATCTAGGATTTTTAAAAGCACATTACTTGAAGTATAAGAAAACCCCAAACAGGCCAGATGAGGTGGGTCATGCCTGTAATCCCAGCTACTCGGGAGGCTGAGGCAGGGGAATCGCTTGAACCCAGGAAGCAGAGGTTGCAGTCAGCCGAGATCACACCATTGCACTCCAGCCTGGGTGACAGAGTGAGACTCTGTCTCAAAAAAAGAGAAAGAAAACCCCAAACAATCCAACGTAAAACTGTGCAAAAGACGTGAACCTCCGAGGAGGAGCCACCAGCGATCCGCCGCCGGGAGAGTCTGTCCACTGTCCTTCAACAGATGGGCAAAAAGTGAGAAGCCTGACAAGACCAAGCGTCGAATGGAGCACCAAGTCCACACAGAGCTCTCCCGCACCACAGCTGAGAGTGCAAACCGGCACAGCCAGGTTGGAAAACCCTCTCCTGGACCAAGCAGATCCCTTCTGAGACCCCAGCTGCCTCCTTCACCCCTTCAGGCTTTTCTTCACAGGCCCCACCCGGTGAAGCCCCGATCACCAGTCACCGAGGGGAACGTCGCGCCGACACAGATTCCCGCAGAGCCCGTTCCCGACCCACACACTGTTTCCCGTCTGTTCCTGGCCTGACGCGTCCCCTGGGATGTTGGCTTTTGGGGGCCCGGATTTGTGTGTTAGGTTTGCTGTTGCATCTCTGTGGCACAGTTGCCACCGAGCAGAGGGCCGTGAGTAAAGGAGTGAATAAATGGTGCAGGGAGGGCGCCGGCTGGTTCTGTTGCAGGCATGTCCCCGAATGTCCCCTCCACTCAGGCCACCCCGATCCTTGAAGCTGCGTCGGCCTGGCCAGATCCCATCCTGCTCCTCCCCCCACCTTCCCGCAGCCCCGACTCTGGGACCACCTTCTCCAGTCCCCAAACGCACTGCGACCCTGGGACCCAAGAGCACAGGACACCCGAGACAGCCAAGGGTACCTTAGGGGCCTGTTGACTGAAGGAAAATACAAGTTAGTTTCATTTGGAAATCTGACTGAGGCCGGTAGACCGAGGCCTCCAGCTCAGGAGCAGCTCCATGAAGTTGCGCCTATGCGAGTTTCAGTTCACAGTTTACCTCCAGCTGGTGAAGAGTCGGAATGTGCAGAGTCGCATCAGGTGTGGATGCAGGAGAGTGTCTGGTTAGAAGTCAGAGGTCAGAGGCGTCACCCCCAAGCCCAGCCGATGTTATCTTACATGCGGGGAAAGGCAAGGACCGGGCTCATTCATCTTTTACGGAACGTGGTGAGTCGGGCAAGAGACCTGGGCCCTGTGCTCCGTCCTGTTTTGTCTTCGATGCTTCTCTCCGGAGCTGCAGGTGGCCACACAGTCAGGCTTGGGAAGCTGTGCTGCAAGCGGGAACGAGTGGACGGGGCTTCTCATGCGGCTGCTTTCCCTCACGGGTGCCCCACCCGTCCTGTGTTGAGGTGAGCTCCGCCCTGCTGAGCACAGGGACTTGGCCTCCACCTCCGGGGTTCCACATCCTTCCAGTAGGAAGCAGGGAAACATTGGCTTGGGAGGCTGAATTTGCTCAAACGGCAAACACACCGTGAGAGCCTGGGAGGGAATCTCGGCCAGGGCAGGGTGAGCAGACACTTCTAGAATCAGATCAACAAGCCCGTTCAGCACGAGCACACCTCTGGTTTATAGCAGAGGGAATTGGATCAGAGGCCTGGAGCCCAGGGCCAAGGAGATTACAGCCGAGGGTGTCACAGTGGGGGGCACCCCACTGCGTCCCAGCCTGGCCAGTGGGGAGGGCACCATCGATCCAGCTCTCTGGTCAAGACATGCTTCTTCCTAGAGGGACAAAGCCCCAAGGCATTGAGGACTCACTCTGCCCCTGCGGCTTGACTGGGCCCCACACTCCTGTCCCTGAGAAGCCCACTCAGGGCACTGGAGGTGGGGGCACACCCCAGGTGGATTCCTCCCATCTTCATATGAGGTTCCAGGGGAGAGCCTTCTTGGATAGAGGATGGAGGTTGGAAGGCCAGGAGTCCCAGCTCCATCCAGGCCACCCCTGGAGCAGCAGGAGCTGGGACAGGTTTGCTCCCCACCTGCGGGGGACGGGGGGCGGTTTCTGTCCATCATCCCCTTCAGTGTCCCTGCTGCCCTGAGGCTCTGCGGGGTCCGGGGCCCCCTCACAAGCAGTCAGGCTGCCTGTTCCCAAGTGAAGGTGGTGGACAGTCCCGGAGCAGCAGCTTTGAAAACGTCAGGGTGGGAACCGGAGGGGATGGTGACCCTTCTAAAGGGAAAGCGTGAGAAGCCCATGGAGGCTCCCGTGTCCACGCAGCCTCTGTCTCCACACAGGAGACCTCAGGAGGGCCCTGGAGGTGGGTGGGGTGGGCTGGGGACAAGTGCCCTCAGGATCAGAGGAGGAGGCCACCTGCAGGACCTGTCCTGCCCACTGCATGCGCCTCGTCGTGGGCTGCTGGGCTCCTTGGAGGAGGCCCCTCTGCTTTGGAAGGGCAGGGCAGAGGCTCAGTGGTGGGCTGGCAGGGGTCTCTGTGCAGAACAGCATTTTGCAGTCCCCAGTGTCAAGTGCGAGGCAGCCCAGTCCAGGCAGAGCACGCTGATGCCCAGATCTTGGTCTGACACCATCCTCTCCACAGTCCTCACTCCCTGAAGCAGCGAACCCAGAGACAGAGCTGCAGCACAGAGGATCCATGAGTCATTTCCATGTTTGGGCCGTGAGGTTATTTTCTTCTAGACAGACCAGCATGGAAAGAAGGGGGGGCCTTTGCAGTGGAGAGACCCAACGCACACTTCAGCCAGTGACCCTGCCTAGGACGGGGTGGGGGTCTTCCCTCAGGGCGGCCTTGACCCCAGCCCTCCCCTGGCCATGCTCCTGAGCCCCTGCACCACCACGTCCACCCTCCCTGTGAGCCCCTCAGGCAGTGAGACAACAGCCCTGTCCACGCCATTCCCTGTTGAGTCCCCTCCACTGGTTTGCACGGCTCCCCAGCATGTCTGGCTGCTGGCTGACCCTGGCCTGGTGGGGCTGAGTCACACCCCCAGCCCCACCGTCCAGGCAGATGCCCAGCAGAGAGCCTGCCGTTCTTGGCCTCCAGCCTCTGTTTACTCCCAGGAACACTTTTGGCATTGCTTGAGTGGCACATTGGCTGGGCCTACCCACCTATTGCCACCCAAGGTGCCTGTTTGCAGGAGGTGCCCTGAGGGTCCATCTGTCCTGCAGGGCACCCACCAAGCACAGTATGGCACCTCTGCACCGAGACTGGAGGCTGGGCTGCGCTGCGCCTCTGAGAAGCGGCCCTGTTCCCACCCAAGGCCACGCCTGCAGACATGGCCACGTCCCCAGACAGGGCCCCGAGAAGCTCGCCCCAGATGCCACGAGGCGCGCTCTTAAATAGGGACTTCCTAGACGCCACGAGGCGGCGTCCTTAAACAGTGACTTCCTCTCACCCACCTCGATTTGATTTTCAGTTTTAAACTAAAGCGAATTCCGCTTTACGAGTAATACCATTTAATTGTAGAACATTGGGAAATATATAAACTAGAAAGAAGAAGAAATACTGCCTGGCCTTGGGCCCCCCCATGCTCGGAGGAGCCTTGCAAAGTTTTACGCCCGCCCAGGTGTGTCTTTACTCAGCGGTCAGAGAGTGCCCAGGTGGCACTGCATTTCCCGCTCAAATGTTCCTTTCTGGTTGTAAAGGTGAGATGTGCGCCTTATCAAAAGCTGGAATTCCCAGGAGAGGGCAAAGAAGGAAACCCCCTCTGGGGAGAGGCAGGCCCCACGGCTCTGGGACTTTCAGGGCCCCGGGGACTCTCACGGCCCCACTGCAGGGCTGGTGGGGGGCAGGGCATCGTAAAAGCATCCACCGCCCCTGGTGGAAGAGGAAGTGCGGAGCCGGGTGCCAGGGGCCTGGCAGTCACGGCTTATTGTTCTTTATGAACAGAAACGAACAAGCGAGTCCACAGGCTTCAACTGGAGGTTTCATGATGCAGGGAGGCACCCTTCACAGTCTGTCGAGGGACACAGACACTATCACTCTCTCTGCAGCTCTACGGCTGAGCAGGGGGTGCACCCAAGAAATGTATCTCCCAGAACTGGGGAAGCACCACAGGGCCACTGGGCAAGTCATGCAGGGTTGCAGCATTTACCGAGGACCCTGACCTGGGGGCAACCAGCCGTTCATTTCTATTCTTCTTTTTAAACCTTTAATTTCTTTATTTTTAGTGCAGCTTTAGATGCACAGCCCATGTGAGAGTTAAGTCCAGAGAGTTCCCATACACCCTTCTCCCCCTCGTGCACACCCTGCCCAGTCTCCCCCACCAGAGTGGCGCATTCGTTACAATCCACCAACCTGCGTGGACACATCGCCTGTGTGGACACAGAACCTGCATGGAGACATAGCCTGTGTGGACACAGAACCTGTGTGGATACGGAACTTGTGTGGACACATAGCCTGTGTGGACACAGAACATGTGTGGACACAGAACCTGCGTGGACAAAGAACCTGTGTGGACACGGAACTTGTGTGGACACGTAGCCTGCATGAACACAACCAGCGTGGACACAGAACCTGCGTGGACACATAGCCTGTGTGGACGCAGAACCTGCGTGGACACGGAACTCGTGTGGACACATAGCCTGTGTGGACACAGAACATGTGTGGACACAGAACCTGCGTGGACAAAGAACCTGTGTGGACATGGAACTTGTGTGGACACGTAGCCTGCGTGGACACGTAGCACAGAACCTGTGTGGACACGGAACTTGTGTGGACACATAGCCTGCGTGGACACATAGCCTGCGTGGACACATAGCCTGCGTGGGCACATAGCCTGTGTGGACACAGAACCTGCATGGACACGGAACTTGTGTGGACACAAAACCGCCCAAAGCCCATGCTTTGCATCAGGGTTCACGCTTGCTTTTTTTTTTTGTAAGAGACAGTGTCTCACTCTGTCACTTGGGCTGGAGGACAGTGGCTATTCACAGGCACGATCTCAGCTCACTGCAGCCTCAAACTCTGAGGCTCCAGTGATCCTCCCACCTCAGCCTCCTGAGTAGCTGGGACCACAGCTGTTTGCCACCACACCCAGCTTACATTTTTTTTTTTTTTTTGAGAGGGACTCTCACTGTCACCCAGGCTAGAGTGCAATGGCGCAGATCTTGGCTCACTGCAACCTCCGCCTCCCGGGTTTAAGCAATTCTCCTGCCTTGGCATCCTGAGTAGCTGGGTTTTACAGGCGCCCACCACCACGCCTGGCTAATTTTTGTGTTTTTAGTAGAGACAGAGTTTCAGCATGTTAGCCAGGCTGGTCTCAAACTCCTGACGTCAGGTGATCTGCCTGCCTTGGCCTCCCAAAGTGCTGGGATTGCAGGTGTGAGCCACCGCGCCCACCCCAGCTTACATTTTTAATTCATTTTTCAGTTGGTCAAAACATGTCTTCAAGTACTTTTTGAGGACACATAGTATTATGTACATATTATCATAATTATCATCACCATTAATGTTTCTAATGTGTTAATAGAGAATAGCTATATTTATTATTTCATTTTACTTATCAATAATTAATAATAGCCTGTTATTTACAACATAATAAATGTATTTTTACATTTAATGTGCAATGGAGCAATAATTACAGAATTTTGAGGCAAAAATACATGTGAAGAATCTTAGACCAGCTACATTACCCATCGTCTTTCTAAGTGAACACACAGGAAGGGGCTGCTTCAGGCTGAGCATGGAGGCTCACACCTGCAATCCCAGCACTTTGGGAAGCCAAGGTGGGAAGATTCCTTGAGCCCAGGAGTTCGAGACCTGCCTGGGCAACATAGGGAGACTTTGTCTCTACAAAAATTAGAAAATTAGGCAGATGTGGTGCTGTGTGCTTGTAGTCCCAGCTACTCAGGAGGCTGAGGCAAGAGGATTGCCTGAGTCCGAGAGGTCGAGGCTGCAGTGAGCTGTGATCACACTGCTGCACTCCAGCCTGGGCAACAGAGCCAGACCCTGTCTCAAAAGAGAGAAAGAAAAAGGCTGCTCCACGGCCACCCGCCTGGGCTCTGTGTTCCCGCATGTTCGGGGCACTCTGAGGATCCTGTGCTTTGGCCTTGTCACCCTTGCTCTTCGAAAGGTTTGCATCTCGGCCTTGTCCCCCTTGCTCTTCGACAGGTTTGCATCTCGGCCTTGTCCCCCTTGCTCTTCGAAAGGTTTGCATCTCGGCCTTGTCCCCCTCACTCTTCGAAAGGTTTGCATCTCGGCCTTGTCCCCCTCGCTCTTCGAAAGGTTTGCATCTCGGCCTTGTCCCCCTTGCTCTTCAAAAGGTTTGCATCTCGGCCTTGTCTCCCTTGCTCTTCGAAAGGTTTGCATCTCGGCCTTGTCCCCCTTGCTCTTCAAAAGGTTTGCATCTCGGCCTTGTCTCCCTTGCTCTTTGAAAGGTTTGCATCTCGGCCTTGTCCCCCTTGCTCTTTGAAAGGTTTGCATCTCGGCCTTGTCCTCCTTGCTCTTTGAAAGGTTTGCGTCTCCTTTTCAAAGCCGAGTTCACCTCTTTTGTGTTTTACTCAACAAGGGAATTTCTGGCTTGTGTGCTTGGCTGTTGCCCTGGCTCCAGCTGTTCCTGCTGGGCCTGCAAAGCCTCGTTCTCGCTGTGCTCTGGCTGCTGGGCCCCTGTCCTCGCTGCTGCTCCTCTCTCTCGGCACAGGGCGCTCCCTGACTCAGCTGTCTGGGGGTTCTTTCCCGCTCCCCGGATGATCTGAATTGTTATATCTTCATGTCTTTGCAAGAAACATTTCCCTCTTGCCACGCCCCTGTCTTTCTGGCTCAGCTGTCTCTCTTGAAGTCCGCCTCCTCCCCTTACGTGGGGGCCGTGCCTCCCACATCGCACTGTAAATGTCAAAGAGTTTTCCTCTTTCTCCAGAAAATTATCTTCAAAAATTCTTCTACATCTTCAGAATAAGGCTCCTTCTTCTGTGTTTCATGCTCTTTTCCCATAATCCTGCAAGTCCTCCTTCTGCAAGGAAGGGCCGTCCATTGAGACCCCAGTGGCCCCCTCATGAGGCCAGCAGAGCTGCCTCCTTGGTATGGCTCAATTCCCCTCAGTCTCCATCTCACACAGCTGCTCTGTGAGCTCTTTGTGCAGGAGTGTGAAAGTCAATCTCCTCTGAACCCCCATGGGCCCCCAGGGCCTGCTGAGTCTGGACAGATTCGGAGAGCCCATCCCTGCCCATCAGGTGAGCACTGGTAGGGTTGTTGCAAACCCACTCTGGGCGTGGGCTGGTTTCGGGAAGTCTGGGTGCTCCTTTTCTGCAGTTCCTGATGTTCCTGACAGTGACTGATCCCTGCAAGGGCCTCTGCAAGAGCTGTCAGGCACTGTGCAAGTGGGCGCAGCGTTGCTATGGAGACCTGAGGTTCCGGGGCTCCAGGGTGCTTACCCTCCAGCCCAATGCCCAGCCCTGCCCTGAGGAGACAGCCAGGCACAGAGGGGCCACGCCCCTGCCGACTTGATGGGAGGTCATCTTGCACTGCATACCAGCAAGATGTGGTATCTATTCCTTAGGCCCAGTTATTGCCAAATAAAGCTCAGAGGGATAAAGCCACACCAACAATGTGTAGTTTAATGAGTTAGTATAAGGCAAACACCATTATCACAATCTCCTAGGCCTGGATAGAACCTGGCCAGTTATCCCAAGAGCCCTCCACATGCCCGGCCCAGCACAGCGCCTGGCACCTGGCTATCCTGCCATGACTGTCCCCACTCCCCTGAACTTCTGTGCTGTGTGTCACCCAAGCACATGTTGCCAGACACCAGAGCCGTCTTGCCCCGTGTTCAGATCTGATGAGCCTTTCAGGTCTCCTCTCACTCACAGACTCTGCTTCCTCGTGGCTTCTCTGCAATGTCTGGGACCAGCCAGCACATGCTGCCCACCACCCCACGGGGCTGTGCACCGGCTCCTTTGCCTTTCCAGGCAAATGACAGCTGGGTCCAGTCCCTTTAGCAAGACTTGAAGCAGTGGTGACCGTCCCCAGGAGGCACCTCCCGCCTGGCCGTTGCCCCAGCTCTGACATGAGCACCGAGAAGGTCCAGCGCCTGGTCCTCGCATCCCCAGGGGCTGCAAGATGGCGGCATACGGATTCCATCATGTCCCTTTAGTTGATTGTTGGCTTTTATAAAATGTCACTTCCCCTCACTACCACCAGGTTGCCTGGGGGTGCCCGTCATGGAGCAAAGGCAGGATGAATGCAGGATTCTCTCCCTTCATTTATCATCTTTCAGGACGATGAGTTGGCTCCTGTCCTCCTCCCAGGATGGCCAGTCAGGTCATGCCTCACTAGGTTTATTTCTATGCACCTGGCTTTTGCTGGGATGCATTTTTTGCAGAAATAACATTGTTTGCAAACTGAAGGCTGGCAGCCACGCTAAGTCCAGCAAGTTCATCGGTGCCATTTTTCCAATAGCAGGTGTCCACCTCCTGTCTCCATGTCACCTTTTCATGATGATTGTGTCTGTTACGGTGACCTGCGCTCAGCCACCTTTGTAGTTACCACAGTCGTTGTTTCACAGAACCACGAACCACGGCCATATATGCAGGTGAACTTAGCGCATAAATATGTGTTCTCACCAATCCACCACTGCTGTTCATTTCTCCCTTCCTTTCCTCAGGCCTCCCTCTTCCCTGAGACACAGCAGTATTGAAATTAGGCCAATTGATAACCCTATAATGGCCTCTGATGTTCAAGTGAAAGGAATAGTTGCAGGTCTCTCGCTTTAAATCAAAAGCTAGAAATTATTAAGCTGAGTGAGGAAGGCACAGAGAAAGCACAGAGAGGCCGAGTGCTTGGCCTCCTGCACCAAACTGTTGGCCAAGTTGTGAATGCCAAGGAAAAGTTCTTGAAGGAAATTAAAAGTGCGACTCCAGTGACCCCACGAATGATAAAAAGAGAAACAGTCTTATTGTTGATATGTCAAAAGTTTCAAAGGTTTGGATAGAAGGTCAAATCAGTCACAACAATTCCTTAAGCACAACCCTAATCCAGAGCAAGGCCCCCACTCTCTTCAATCCTGTGAAGGCTGAGAGAGGCGAGGAAGCTGCAGAAGAAATGTTTGAGGTTAGTGGAAGTTGGTTCATGAAGTTTAAGGACAGAAGCTGTCTCCAAAAGTGCAAGGTGAAGCAGCAAGTGCTGATGGAGAAGCTGCAGCAAGTTCTCCAGAAGATCTAGTTAAGATCACTGGTGAGGGAGGCTGCACTAAACAGGAGATTTGCAAGGCAGATGAAATAGTCTTCTACTGGAAGAAGATGCCTCTTCACAGCTGGAGAGGAGACAGTGCCTGGCTTCCAAGCTTCCAAGCACAGGCTGACTCTTGCTAGGGGCTAACACAGCCAGGGACTTTGAGTTGAAGCCAATCCTCATCCACCATTCTGAAAATCCCAGGGCCCTTAAGAATGGTGCTCAATCTACTCTGCCTGTGCTCCGTAAGTGGACAACAAAGCCTGGTGACAGCACATCTGTTGATGGCATGGTTTGCTGAATATTTAAAGCCCACTATTGGGACCTACTGCTCAAAAAAAAATTCCTTCCAAAATATGACCTCTCACTGACAATGCTTCTGGCCACTCAAGAGCTTGGATGGAGATTTAAAAGGAGATGAATGCTGTTTCCATGCCTGCTAACACCACATCCATTCTGCAGCCCATAGATCAAGGAGTAATTTTGACTTTCAAGTATTACTATTTAAGAAATATAGGCTGGGCACGATGGCTCGTGCCTGTAATCCCAGCACTTTGGGAGGCCGAGGCGGGCAGATCATGAGGTCAGGAGATCGAGACCATCCTGGCAAACATGGTGAAACCTCGTCTCTACTAAAAATAAAAAAATAAAAAATAAATAGCCGGGTGTGGTGGTGGGTGCCTGTAGTCTCAGCTACTTGGGAGGCTGAGGCAGGAGAATGGCGTGAACCCAGGAGGTGGAGCTTGCAGTGAGCCAAGATTGCACCACTGCACTCCAGCCTGGGTGACAGAGACAAAAAAACAAAGAAAGAAAGAAAGAAATATATTTTATGAGGCTATAGCTGCTATAGATAGTGATTCCTCCAATGGATCTGGACAAAGTAAATTAACAACCCTCTGGAAAGGATTCACCTTTCTAGATCCCATTAAGGACAATAATGATTCACGAGAAGAGGTCAAAATATCACATTAACAGGAGTTTGGAAGAAGTTGATTCCAGCCCTCACAGATGACTTTGAAGGGTTCAAGCCTTCAGCGGAGGAGGTAACTGCAGATGTGGGAGAAGCAGCAAGAGAACTAGAATTAGAAGTGGAGCCTGAAGGTGGGACTAAATTGCTGCAATCTCAGGATCAAACTTTAATGGATGAGGAGTTCTTTCTGATGGAGGAACAAGTAAAATGGTTCCTTGAGATGGAAACTATTCCTGGTAAAGATGCCATGAACATTGTTGACATAAAGGATTTAAAATATTCCACAAACTTAGTTGACAAAGCAATGGCAGAGTTTGAGAGGACTGTTATAAGTAAAATGTTTATTTAGAAACAGAATGCTTGTTCCTTGGTACCGCAAGGAAAAATAGCATTTAGACAAAAAGCTTTCTCAGCAAGACAATTTTTTTTTTTTTTTTTTTTTTTTTTGAGACGGAGTCTCGCTCTGCCGCCCAGGCTGGAGTGCAGTGGCGCAATCTCGGCTCACTGCAAGCTCCGCCTCCTGGGTTCACGCCATTCTCCTGCTTCAGCCTCCTGAGTAGCTGGGACTACAGGCACCTGCCACCATGCCTGGCTAATTTTTTTTGTAATATTCACTATCTTCTGGCAAGAAATGTCAATGACAAAAGTCTGATGATAAATCTTTTTTTTCTTTATAAGTCCCCCACTGTTTTTACTAGAGCCCGAAGGCACTTTTCTTTTTATTTAAAGTCCAGTGACTTTACTAGACCATGTCTTGGTTTTGGCCATTCTGGGCAGTATTCTCAGGTACACAGTATGCTTTTTCAATATTGTAATTCAATTTTTTTATTTCAGCTAAAAATTCTTTGAATGTAAATATTTATTATGCTTTGTTTTGATTTCCCACTTCGGGGACTCCCATTATCCATATATCAGATCTTCAATATTTTCAGTTTCTCCCTAATACTTTAACCCTTTCCTTAATTTCTTTTCAATTTACTTTTCCCTCCTTTTCCTGTTCTATTTTTCTAAAGATGTTTTCTGTGCATTAATTCACTCTTATGTTCTGTGTAGTTTTGTCTTCACACAACAGTTACATGACACACACACACACACACACACACACACACACTCTGAGCCAAGCTGAACAACTGAGGCATTCCTGCGTATACGCCTCCTCACCCTTCCCCTTGGCTGGCACGTAGCAGACATTGAGTCAGTAACTGTGTCAGGCTTGTCGGATTTACAAGGCAACTTGACAAAGATGACAGTGTGACCTCAAAGGGAGGTGCTAAGTGAATTCACTCCTGGGGATTTGTGGGCCAGGAAACTGGCCTTGTCTGTCAGAGGCTGGGCTAGACGGGGAGAGTGAGACACCAGGGTGGGCTCATCACCTTCCAGGTCACCCCTCAGACGTTGCTTCTCCAGAAAGTCCACCCTGATCTCTAAACCAGGTCGTGTCCTCCCATCGCGTCCTCTCGTGGCACTGTCCTTCCTCTGTCTGGACACCTGTCACTTCTGTAATTCCATATCTTGCTGACATATATGCCCCTCTGGCCTCTGAGCCAGACACGAGGTCTGGGACCTGTCTGAAGGGCTCATGGCCTGCTCCCCGCTCCAGGCAGCCCCCTCATTGCTGAGCAATGCCTGTGCTGGCAGCTTAGGGAGGAAAGGAGGCCCACTGCCATCATTGTCTCCAACGGGACCACTCCTGGAAACCCCGGAGTCTGCATTGTTGCCGAGCGGCTGTTCAGGAGCAGGGATAGGGAGGAAACCCCCAGAAATGGTCCTGGAGCCAAGCTTGCAAATGCCAAGACACTGGGGATGGTCGTGCAGCAAGGGTGCCGGCGGGCACAAGTCACTGTCACAGGACCAGCAGCATTCTAAGCCCCCGAGTGAGAGCCGGAAGGGTGCCGGTGGGCACAGGCACTGTCACAGGACCAGCAGTGTTCTAAGCCCCCGAGGGCCAGGTGGCAGATCCACAGGGAGAATGTCCCTGAACGAGATGCAGACACGATCGGGGAAGTCGGAAGCACGTTTCTGTTGAAACTTGCCAAGAAGCCAACACCAGCCCCAAGGGGCCCCAGGGGTGGCACAGACTCCTCGACATTGCGACGGGGAGGCCTGAGCAGGAGCGGGTACGGCCCAATGGGCCCCCGCTTCCCTCTTGTGACCAACAATTCGGTCGTTGCTCCCTGTGGCTCTTGGGCAGCCTATTTTAAACCCTTCTCTATAGAAATTTTGAAAAATAATTCACAGAAAAGAACCAGGACATGGAGAAGAGTTTTAGACATGAAATGTCCACCTCCAGCTGGAGCCCAAGGCTATGTATCATCCAAATGACCTTCCCTACTTTGAACCAAATAATGGGGGGGTGGTGAGGCTAAGCCTAAATTCAGCTGCAGCCTCCTGAGAGCACCACACGCCCCCAGGAGAAGGTGTGCCAAAGCCCCAAGCATGAGACACTGCAGGGCCCTAGCAGGATCCACGTGTGGGGTGAGCTTAAGGCCACCAGCCAGGCGGTGATGGGGACCAGATGGGGCAGGCTGGCAGGGCTGCTGTGGCCCAAACCCTTGTCCTTTGGAGAGGCTCTGTAGGCGGGCACCTGCAGCATGCCCTGCCTTGGGGGACACGCCCTGCAGCAGAGGTCCATCAGACTGGTTTGGTTCCCAAGGGACCTAGGAGGGATTTAGAAACTACAGCCCTGGGTTGCTGGGTGTGTCCACGATAGAGCCCCCAGATGTGGCCTCTCAGTCATACAGTCCTGGCCAGAGGCCTATACCATCTGTGACCATCTGTGGGTCAGAGGACCTGCAGGCAGAGGTAAGGACACTGCATTGCCTCGCCCATCCGGTGTGAGAGTGGGGCAGCCCTGGCAGTGGTTTCCGAGCAGTGGAGCAGGTCCAGGACCTGAGTTAGCGCCATTTTCCACACGATCATCCTCAGTGCCCTGGGCAGGCCGTCCTGGTCACCAGACATCTGGAACAGCCACAGACAGTGTGGTTCATGGAAGAGAGAAGCCTCTAGCTTGCCCCTCTGCCAGAGCAGGAAAAACCTTCCCTGAAGTCCCCAGAAGACCTCCCCTTATGCCTCAATGGGAACACAAACTCCTCCCCTGACCCAACCGACCAGCCCCTCCACTCACACCACACATACACCACACACAGGCACACACACACACACGTGCACACACACACATGCAAACACACATGCACACACACACAAACACATGTATACATGCACACACACGTGCACATGCACACACACACCAGGGCCAGGCCAGGACAGAGGTCCTGGAGCCTGAGCTCTAGGAGGCACGAGAGTGTGAAGAAGAGGGTAGGGGTGGCCATGCCAGCTGTGATGTGCAGCATTCTTCCCGCCACACGGACGGCTGCATCGGGCTGAGCGTCTGCTCCTGTGCTCCTCACGGTCTTGCTCCATCACAGTGTTCCCCAAAGTTTTATTTGTTTTTTTAAGAGACACTGTCTTGCTCTTTCGCCCAGGCTGGAGTGCAATGGTGCAATCACCGCTCACTGCAGCCTCCAACTCTCCTGCTCAAGCGATCCTCCCATCTCAGCCTGCCAAAGTGCTGGAATTCCAGGTGTGAGCCTCTGCACCCAGCGCCAACGTCTTCTTAAAAAAAGGCCCGCAAACTGTGTGGGGTCTTCAGTCCCTTGGCAATGTAGCTTTAGCTTGGAAAGTGCCAGGCACTGACAGCTGCGTTCCAGGACATTTCCTCGGCATCTCTGCCTGAGCGACAGGAGGCTGGCGGGGGTAGAGCTCTCAGTGTGGTGGGACCAGACCAGCATCTTCCACCTGGACACAGGGGCCCGGGTGGGATGTCCCCTCCCTCAGAGGCCTTACTTGCCCCCGAATTATCTGCAATTGCTCAGGTGGTCTAATCCAAGTCTAGAGGGGGTCACTGTCCCGGCAGGAAGCAGGTGGCCCACCCTCAGCAGGTGGTGTGAGCAGGCGAGGGTGGGGCTCCGCAGGACCACAGGAGGAGATAGCCTCTTGAGGGCAGAGGCCGTGTCCCTCACAGCACCTTCCTTGTGGGTGGCACAGTGGAAGGTGCTGGGCTGAGGGACGTTAGCCCAGGTTCATCCTGTGTGTTTACGCTCCCTCCGGGTAGCTTTGCTGTGCACTTGGGGCTTCTGGCATGGCAGAGTTCGTGCAGCTTCCAGCACATTGACCTCCAACACAGACCTACCGACTCCTGGGGACGTTCCCACTGATCTCAGGAAAGGTGAGAGAATGCTTCTTTTAAGCAACTTGAAGACAGGTAGAATGTAATCCTATTCAGTGTTAAAGCCTGTCATTCTGTCATCAAACAGTTCCCAGATGCCAGGAGTCCAGAATGAGGTGCATCTACTGTGACCCAGTTTCCTCCTTCAAAGGCTGCCAGGGTTGATCCTGGATACATCCTGGGCTGAGTCTGGCTCCATCGTGGGCTTATCCTAGGTCCCTCCTGGATTGGTACTAGGTCCACTGTGGCCTGAGCCTGGGTCCATTGAGGGCTGATCTTGGGTCTACTGTGGCCTGTGATTGGGTCTATCATGGGCTGAGCCTGGATCCAACCTAAGCTGGCCCTGGATCCATCATGGGCTGAGCCTGGGTTCAACCTTAGCTGAGCCTGGATCCTACCTGAGCTGAGCTTGGGTTTATCATGGGCTGAACCTGGTTCCATCATGGGTTGGGCCTGTATCCATTGTAATTTGGGCCTGGATCCTCCTGGATTACTTATATGGTTCGGCTGCATCCCCACTCAAATCTCATCTTGAATTGGAGTTTCCATAATCCCCATGTGTCATGGGAAGGACCCAGTGGGAGGTAATAGAATCATGGGTGTGGTTACCCTCATGCTGCTGTTCTCATGATAGTGAGTGACATCTCACAAGATCTGATGGTTTTATAAGGGGCTTTTCCCCCTTCTGCTTGGCACTTCTTGCTGCTGCCATGAGACGGAGATGTTTGCTTCCCCTTCCGCCATGATTGTAAGTTTCCTGAGGCCTCCCCAGCCAATTAAACCTCTTTCCTTTATAAATTACCCAGTCTTGCATATGTCTTTACTAACAGTGTGAGAACGGACTAACACAATAACAAATCTGTAGAAAAATGTGAATCAAAACTCTAAGGAGATACCACGTTACAACCATGAGGGTGGTTACTATTTTTAAAAAACAGAAAATAACAATTGTTGGTGAGGATATGGTTACATTGGATCCCTTATGCACTGTTGGTAAGAATGTGAAATGGGGCAGCCACTGTGGAAAACAGTATGATGATTCCTCAAAAAATTAGAAATAGAATCACCCTAGGACCCAGCAAGTCTGCGTCTGGGTATATGCACAGAAGAATCGGAAGCAGCGTCTCAAGCAATATTCACTCATTATGTCCACAGCAGTATTAGTCACGATGGCCAAGGGCAGAAGCAACACGAGCGTCCATCACAGATGAATGGAAAACAAAACGTGGAATACCCACAGAATGGATTTTAACTCAGTCTTAAAAAGGAAGGAAAACCTGGCATGTGCTACAACACAGATGGGTCTTTAAGACGCTGTGGTAAAGGAGGGAAGCCAGATACAGAAGGGCAAGTTCTGCCGGACTCTGTGTACCTGAGGCTCCCAGAGGAGCCAAACTCACTGAGACAGAAAGCAGAATGGAGGCTCCCTGAGGCTGGGGAAATGGGAATGGGGAGTGGGTGTTTCATGGGGACCGAGTTTCAGTTTCCCACAATGAAAACAGATCTGGAGACAGGTGGTGATGACGGCGTCACATCGTGAACACACTAACACCACGGAACTGTACACGCAAACATGGCTAAGATGCTGAATTGCTTGCTGTATGTATCTTACCACAATAAAAGCTTTGAAAAAAACCCATGAAAGTACAGTTTATCAAAACAAGAACTGCAAATCCTGTTTCTTGGGGATATAGTTCAGGGATAGAGCATTTGACCGCAAACTGTTTCTTTCTTAAGGGTTAATCTTAGCTTATACACCATATATTCTTTTTTCATGATATTCTATTTTTAAACCTAACTAATTTCAACACTTTTGATTAGTATTAGGTCCCATTTGTAAACTTATCTAAGCTTCTTTAAACCTTTTAAGCTGAAATTGTGAAACTGTAAAACTTCACTTCTTTTTAAAGGACTCTGTTTGCCTAAAAACAGACTTTCCCAAATACTTGTAATGCTAGTTAACCTTACACATGTGCTGATCTTTACATGTTCAAAGCGTTAAGTGTCCAAAACTATATATCAATTTGGAAAGGTATCTACTGATAAAGTCAAAATCAATTACCCAATTACCCTGTTTAAGTTGGAATCCCAGGTGACTTGTTTCTTTTTTGTTTTGTTTTTTTGTTTGTTTGTTTTTTGAGATGGAGTCTCGCTCTGTCACCCAGGCTGGAGTGCAGTGGCCCTATCTCGGCTCACTGCAAGCTCTGCCTCCCGGGTTCACGCCATTCTCCTGCCTCAGCCTCCCGAGTAGATGGGACTACAGGTGCCTGCCATCACGCCTGGCTATTTTTTCTTTATATTTAGTGGAGACAGGGTTTCACCGTGTTAGCCAGGATGGTCTCGATCCCCTGACCTCATGATCTGCTGGCCTCGGCCTCCCACCAGGTGAACTGTTTTTTAGCAAAAATCTCAGAAACATTGCATAGTGATAAAATACCAAACATGCATAAATCTGTTACAAAATATTCATACTTTGGGTTTGGTTCTCTGAACACATTTTCATACTTAGTGACACATCTTCTCAAGGTGAGTGTATTGACTCTGCCCACTGGGAAGGCAGTGGGCTTCCCAAAGCTTCCCGGATGCTGCTGGGATGCTGAGGTTCCCATCTGGGAGGTTGGGGGCAAGCACAAGAGCCAAAGGGCACAGAGTTGTTTTTTTCTTTGAGATAGAGTCTTGCTCTGTTACCTAGGCTGGGGTGCAGTGGCACCATCACAGCTCACTCCAGTTTTGACCTCCTGGGCTCACATGATCCTCCCGCCTCAGCCTCCACAGGCACATATCACCACCAGCTGATTTTTGTATTTTTTGTAGAGGTGGGGTCTCATTACGTTGTCCAGGCTGGTCTAACTCCTGTGCTCAAGGGATCCTCCAGTCTCGCTCTCCCTCCTCTGAGATTACAGACACGAGCTGCTGTGCCCAGCCCTGGGGTTTCTTTGGAGGAAGATGAAAATGTCCGGAATTGAGCATGTCCATGCATGCACCAACAACCGCTGAACTGCACACCTCAGAGGGATTCCGTGCATGTACCAACGACCGCTGAACTGAGCATGTCCGTGCATGCACCAACAACCGCTGAACTGCACACTTCACGGGGATGTGGGGCTGGCGTGTGAACTCTACCTCAGTAAAGCTGTGTCAAGAGAAAAGGTAACAACCCAATGAGAGTTTCCTCAGATGATATTTCTAGGCCAACCTGGGCCAATGACCCCAAAGGGTCACTGTGCACGAGGGCGTCCAGGGAGCTGCTGACCTGCAGGGTCCTCACTAGCCTTCCTGGCTCCTCTGCGCCGCACCCTTAGGAGTGCTCTCATGTACGCTGATCTCCTCTGCATGCCCCGCCGGGCTCGCCACACCCCAGTTTCCATTTCGATGTACAGTTTGGTTGCACATCATGTGTCAGGCGTGAGCAGTCTTGAAAATTTTCCATGATATTTAGGCCAAGACAAATCAATGGCAAAGGAAATCTTTATTTAGATTTATCTATTGTAATGATGCCTTGGGAAGGTTGATTAATAAGGATCTGCTCAGAGACTGTTTTTCTGAGTCTCTCAGTCGGAGTGAGCTTATCGTTCGGGGTCACCTCAAATGCAGCCTGGAATCGGCAGGTTAATCCTCAATTGTTAAAGAGAAAGCAGCAGCATCCATAAGGATCCTGAGGCTTCCAGTTTCTTTGCCTGGAAGGTTGCTTACCCCATTCTCCTCCATCTTGGGAGCAGCTTCCAAGGGCGGCCTCTCCAGCAGCAGCGCATGGGATACCCAGGGCTCCTTGTCCGCAGGCCCCCCGGCGGGACTCCCAGGTGGAGGAAAGGGCGGGCACAGACAGCCTCCCCTGCCAGGGTACCAAGGCCTGGGACTCCTGTCTCAAAGGCTCCTGCAGCATTTCCTGCCAGCCCCCACGAGGATCCTTTCTGTGACTGAAGGGACCGGCCCTGCCGGCCCTCAGCCTCCATGATGAGCCCAGACCACCACTTGGAAGGGCCCTGCCCAGGCCAGGGGTGTCAGGGGCAGAATGCATCACCTGTCCACCACACCCGCAGGCCAGGCTGAGCCAAGCACAGGGAGTTGCTTAGGCCAAAGGGCACCACCACCCAGGTGCCAGAAGGAAATGTGTGGGTCTCAGGTGGCGGCCCTGACTGCTGGCCCCATTCGGTAAGAACGGCACGAGGCCTGGAGGACAGCTGCTCCCACCAATGGACATATCTGGGGAGACGTGCTGCCCAGGACCCTGGGGCTGGCCTGTATCCCATGTCCAGTCAGTGCAGGACACAGAGGCTTGAGTCTGGCCGAGACTTAGGCTACTCTGATTGCCACAGCAGCCAGCTCCTTCTGGGGTCAGCTGAGGTCTCTGGACCCACACAGCCCCCTGCCTAGACCCTCCCTTCCCTCAGGGTGGCATGCTGAGGCCTCCCCAGGAATAGTCCTGCTGGCACCAGACGTCAGGCACCAGACCGAGTCCTGCCTCCCACAGCCTCCCAGACAGGGTTATCCCACTCCTGCTGATGATGGCAGAGGGAGCACAGGATCTGTGCCCTTCTGCAGAACCTCTCGGCCTTCAGAGACTGCAGGAACTCATTCTTCATAGAAATTCTGAGAATATCAAACAAACAGACCAAAAAATGGCCTGATTTTTCCAAGACTTGGCCTTCCAAATGCCATGGTTAACCACTGCACTCAGGCTGACGGGTGTGGGGGTGCAACAGAGGGGTGTAGAGGGACGGCAGGTGCACCCCGAGAGCCCTCCAGGGACATTCCTGCCCTATACACCCTGCTGTTTCCTTCCACCCAGCAGGGTGGGCCCCACCCTGAGGTCCTATCAGCTCCCTGGGAAGTGTGTGCTTTGGGGTAGGGATTCCAGGCTGGGAGGCAGAACCAAGAACAGGGCAGAGGAGGGGCTGCAGTGAACAGGAGCCCCAGATGTGCACGGCCGCTGGAATGGCCAGACCCCGGGCCAGGTGGAGGGCAATTCTCAGCCGTGAGCTCACACCTGGGGAGCTGGGCCCCTTGGAAGACCCAGGGCCTGGTGCCCCCACAGACCAAGGAGGGCTGTCTGGGACAGGGGTGCAGTGGGAGAAGGAGCCCCTCCTAGGGCTGAATTCTGGGATCTTTTCAGGCACTATCTGAAGGAGGCCTGGCCTGTGGTTTTCTGATCATCCCAATGTCCCAAGAAGGGTGGAAGGCCCAGGCTACTGGTGCAGGGAGGGGCTGCATTCAGAGGTCCCAGGTGCCGACCACAGCCCTGGAAAACAGCAAGTCATGAAGAAAGTGCGAAGGTGCTGGGCCTCCAAGGCAGCGGGCATCTTTGTTTTCTCCGTTCCCGTACAGAGCTCAGCTCCAGTGACAGGGACAGTCACTCTGGGATCAGCGCCAGTGATAGGAGTGGTCCCTCTAGGACCTCCAGGCTCTGCACCTGGCAGGGGCTTGAGTCAGCACTTTGGGCTCTGCTCTCTGTGGTCACTAGAGCTGCTGGTCCTTCCTGACCAGACACAGATGCAGGTTTCAAGTCTCTCTCATCTCCAAGTCCGGTCAGGACGTGAACAACAGAGGGAACGGTCCCTCCATGGATCAAGGGAGCGCGTCCAAGGGCAGGATGTTCTGGTTGTAATTAGGTGGCTCACATTTCAATTTGGCAGGGATATTAAAAGGCATCCCGGAGGAGGCCATTGGAATGCTGGGCAGGGAATGAAGGCTCCGAGGAAACCCTTAGAAAGAGGGCATTTGATTAGCCGCGGCCACCAAGGGGCCCATGGTGCCCCGAGCTGTGGGCTGCCTTTGGCTTCAGTTTCTTCTTCTCAGGCCGGGGACTCTGAGGGGCAGAGGTCCTTCTCTGTGCATGATGGTGGCTGCTGAAGGTCACCTTGGCTGACACAGGCCCAGAAATGGCAACAAGAGGGGCAGCAAGCCTGTGACCCAAAGAGAGGGACCAGGCAGTGTGGGCCCCCCTCCAGCAAGGACGGAGCAAGCCTTCTAGTCACACCACCTGGCCATGCAGCTGCCTGGGGTCATACCCCACCACCACGCACATCTCCCCCACCATGAACCTGCCTGGGGCCACACCACCCACCATGCACCTGCCTGGGGCCACGTGCACCCGACCGAGCAGCTACCCAGGGCCACACCTGCCTGCAGGGCACACTCCCTTCCCCCAGCACACCTGCCTGGGGAAATGTTCACTCTCAGAAGAAGCTCATGGTCCACACATCATGGACGATGGCAGCTCTTCCCACCTGCTGACCCGCCTGTACCCTTCAGGCTCGGAACTCTTCCCAAGCCAGCCTTCCCAGGACCCCTTGAAACTGAGGGTGCTGGTGCTGCCCGGAGCTGTACCTGGCTGGAGCTATGAACTTTAGTCCACTCAGCACACCTGACTGACCACGGACCAAACTGAGATTTGAAGGAGGGAAGGAAGCTTCGGGAGACCCTGGGGGCCACGGTGAGGGAGAGGTGGGGGCAAAGGCTGCCTGGAGCCAGGGATGGGGCATGGGGCCTCGGCTTGGCCTCTTACCACCCGTGACTTCAGCTGGTCGTTGGAGCCTTGGTTTCCTTGTCGAATGGGAACACAGTGAAGTGTCAATAAGCAGGCACAGGTGAGTGCCCTTTGTAAACCGTCTGGAGCCACAGCGGGGTCACGGAGGACAACTCCTTGAGGAGATGTGAATGTCCCGATGTCCAGGCCATGCCCTGTCCCTCCAGGGCAGAACTCAGGCATCCACGTTTCTTTGGAGCACGTGTGATGCATGGAGCAGCCCAAGGCCTGCTGTGCAGGCCAATATGGGGGTACATGCCTGCGGCCACAGCAGAACACCGGGGCCAGCAGAACACCGGGGCTAGCAGAACACCGGGGCCTGCAGAACACTGGGGCCAGCAGAACACCGGGGCCAGCAGAACACCGGGGCCTGCAGAACACCAGGGCCAGCAGAACACCGGGGCCAGCAGAACACCGGGACCAGCAGAACACCGGGGCCTGAGCTCTCAAGCAAGAGGCAGCTCATCGGTCGGCTAGCTGAGCCTGGCTTCAGGCAGACAGGGGCGCACCTCTTATGACAGCAGGCAGGCCACTTCACAGATGACCCACGGTGCAGGCCTGGCTAGCATTAGATTCTCTGCTGCAGGTTTACTGGCCCAGGGCACTGGGGACCAGCCCGATGTACCTGTCAGGAACTGTCACTTGCAGAGGTCAGCCCAGCTCCTTGCCTGCCCAGCCTGGGCATTTTCCAAGGAGAGACAGACCCTGGGCCTCTGTGTTCAGCCCCAACCAGGGACCCAGCTCTCCACCAGCCAGGTCCTGAGTCTATTTGAGTTTACAGTTTACTATTCAAACTAAGGAGAAAATCCTCCAAAGTACACAGAAGAATCCATCACACCCCAACCAACACCCACATGAACGTGAAGCAAGGCCCTGCTGCTGCTCCTAAATGGGGGACAGTGACATTTGGACAGACAGCGTCCTCCCAGCAGAGGGACGTGCTCAGGTTCTGGAAGGAACAATGGAAAAAAAATCATTTTTTCCATAGAAGTGTCATGTGTAAGACAAAAACGTTCTGGAAAGCACTTTGCATTTGTTTCCCCAAGCCTGTAGAAATGAGGTGACTGCACAGGGCAGGAAAAGTGGGTGGAGACCACTCTGGGTCATCTGGGAGGTTCCTAGAGGAGGCGAAATGCATTTCCCAGAAAGACGACAAGCTGGTGCTGCTGTTCCTCACAGGGACCCATTGGGGGGCGAGCTCTGCCTTCTCCATGGCAAGTCCAGGGCTGGCCACGTCAGCTGGTGAGGTCCTGCAGGGAAACAGCAATGCCACCCTGAGTGCCACCCGGAATAAAGCTGGGCCCGGGGAAGGAGGCTCCTGAGGTGGGAGAGCACAGCTGACTCCAGGGCTGCTGAGCAGGTGCGCCTTGCCCCACAGGCTCCAGACCCTCCAGAGCAACCAGGGATTCAGCCAACAGCCCCCACCACATCGAGCTCTTCTCCCTCCTGGAGCCCCCCAGAAGTCCCAGAGCCTGACCTGCCTCACCCTTAAAGGGCAACCAGCCTGAGGTGTGCAGAGTGCAGGAGGGGACTGTTCTGGTCCTCACACACCCAGCAAGCAAACGTGCAGCTCCCACTGTGAAAAGGCCACTCTTGGGCGTGGGGTCCCTGCTCTTGGGAACCTACATTCTAGTGGGAAGGATTGAAGGTACGTGGGTGAGCAAACATACAAACAGGATCATCCACCAAGTGCAGATGTTTTGATAGCAACAAAACAGGGGATGTGATGGGAGTCTCACTGGATTGACCTGCAAATTCTTTCCCAAGGGGGCACTGAGGGGCAAGACGCCAGCTGCGTGTGATCCAGGGAAAAGGGCCAAAGACAGAGGGAACTGCTGGTGCCAGTGCCCAGGGGCTGGGTCAAGTGGGCAGTTTCTTGGTGCAGAAAGGAGGCCTGGGTGTTGCCGGGGAGAAGGGGAGACGCCCAGGAGCGGCCCCCACCACGTCTGGACTGGCAAGTGGGCCGGGACCTGCTGTGTTCAGATGTGCTGGTCACCGTATCACTGGGTGTCGTGGCAGAGATGGGGGTGCCGTGCACTTTTGCATCCAGGAATGAAGCCCCATCACCCTCTGGAAGGAGAGCATCAAACAGGAAGCCAGCGGGGCAGGGGAGGGGCAGCCCGCCCACACAGGGCTCTCCTGAGCTTGGGGCTGAGCCGTGCTGAGCTGAGGTCGGTGCTTACGGGTCCCTCAGCCTTCGGAGGTGGGGCATTGAGGATTTTTCTGCTGCTCTAAGTCCTCACCAGAGCTGAATCTGGGCTGGAGGTTGGGATTTCCCAGGGAGTAACAACCTGTGACAGCCACAGGACCTTGCCTCCCTGGGTACAGCCCCACCTATGCACTCTCAGTTCCTGGGAGGCAAGGATGGGCCCAGCTGGCTCCTGCTCTCAGGGGAAGACCTCACACCTGTGTCCGGACTGCAAGCCCTGACCTGCAGCCACCTCCCTGTGGCCCTGTCATGGTTCCCGCCCCACCCCCTGCCTCCTGCCAAGCCCATCTTTCTCCTGCAGCCCTGCCCTGGGCCCTCCCCAGCTCTGTGTGTTATCCCCACCTTCATCCTTCACAGAGCCTGTGCCTAGCTCCGAAGCTACTGGGATCCTCCTGCCACCCACCTGGGGCCCCCAAACCCTTGAGCCAGGCCAGGGCTGGGAGCGGCCGTCATCCAAACCCTTTTGAGTGTGGCTGCCTGGGGCCTGGTCCCGTGCCTGGCTCTGAGGGACATTTGCAGGTGCAGAGACCCGGTCGTAGAGCAGACCCGGGACCGCCATGTGATGCCCAGAGTGAGGGCTGAGCACAAGGCAGGCCAGGCCCAGCCAGGAGCCCCTGAGCCCGGGGGTGATGTGACGCCGCTGGCCCTGAGCCGTCCGTGGCAAAGCTGCAGAGGGTTGGGGCTGAAGTGGGCGGAATGCTGCCACCCTGCTCCTGGGGTGGCCTCCCCACAAGGCCCTGCCGGCTCCTCCAAGACCCTCCCAGTGGCCGCTCTGACCCAGACCACATCCTTAAAAATGACCTCAGTACTGATCATGGACCTAAATGTGGAGGCTAATTCTATAAAACTTCTAGACTAAAACACAGAAGAAAACTTTGTGATTCTGAGTTAACAAACATTTCTTAGGACAGAAAAGGCAGTTACTATAAAAAAGTTGATAAATTGGATGTCATAAAAATTAAATTTTTTTGTCTTCCAAAGACATCATTAAATCGATGAAAAGACAAGCCACAGACTGTGAGAAAATAATCGCAATGCCTATAAATGACAAAGGACTTTCCCCACAATATGTAAAAAACACTTACAACTCAATAAGAAAGCAAATCAACTAGTTTCATAAACGGACAAAAAGTTGAACAGACAAATTATAAGAAACGATGTACAAATGGCCAACTAAGCACACAAAAGGATATTGTATTCAGTCATCCTTGCACTGCTATAAAGAAATACCTGAGACTGGGTAATTTATAAAGAAAAGAGGTTTAATTGGCTCACGGTTCTGCAGTCTGTGCAGGAAGGCATAGTGGCTTCTGCTTCTGGGGAGGCCTCAGGAAACTTACAATCATGGCAGAAGGTGAAGGGGGAGCAGCATGTCACACGGCCAGAGCAGGAGGAAGAGAGATGGGGGGGAGGCGCTACGCACTTTTAAACAACAAGATCTCATGAGAACTAACTCACTACTGTGACAACAGTAGCCAAGGGGGAAATCCACCCCCACGATCCTGTCACCTCCACCAGGTCCCACCTCCAACACTGGGGATCACAACTGAACCTGAGATTTGGGCCAGGACAAGGATCCAGACCATACTAGATACTGACATCCTTAGTCATCGGGGAAACGAGGGATGAGGACAATGAGAATATAAAGTGGTACAGAAAGTGAAACATACGCTTACCACGAGACCCAGGAAGCCCACTTGGAAACATTTATCCAGGAAAAAAGAAAGCACATATCCACAAAGACTTGAATACGCATGTTTATAGCAGTTTTGTTCACAAGAGTCCCAAGCTGGAAATAACTCCAATGTCTAACAACAGATGAACAAATAAACTGGAAAAGGCATACGATGGAACCCTTCTCAGCAATCAATAAGAGAAATAATCACTGCAGGTATACACAGCTGCATGGATGAATCTCAAGAACATTACACGGAGCAAGGAAGCCAGACAGAGGGCTACATACTGCAGGATTCCAGGGATATGAAATCCCAGGACAGGCAAAACTTGCCCAAAGTGACAGAAAGCAGATCAGCGGTTGCCTAATTTCTGGTTGTTTTCCAATTGGTTCTCTTAAGGTTTTCAGGAAGACATTCACATCATCAGCTAATAACAATTACTTTTCCTCTTTTCCAGTGGCTGTATTTTTTCTTTTTCATGTTTTTTGCACTGGCTGGAAATTTTAGGACAATATGAGATGACAGTGGTGGGAGTGGGTAGGTTTGTTGTGACTGTGGCCTTCGGCTGCTGCCTGTATTCATCTAGACTCCTACAAAAGACAGGAGAAACAACCAAATTAGCTTCAAGGGCATTTACTCATTTACACATAGCTGTGAGATTCAGGTGTGGCTGGATCAAGCATCCCAGCCTAGGTTCTAAGTGTATATGTGCTGTCCCTCTCTGTCACAAGATGGCTGCAATAGCTCTAGACTGCATGTCCCCTTGGGTATGAATCCAAGGGAAGAATGTGTGTATTTTTTTTACAGAATTTCCAGAAAAAGTCTAATTATGCTTCACTGGTCTCCTGGGACTTCTTGCCCACCTGTGGCCAGGAAAACAATGTGCTGACTCTCATCCTGGGTCACTTGCCCATTCCTAGGGTGGACAGGTGAGGGAAGAAATGCAGAGCTGGGTAGGTGCCGCCAATGACCAGGTCCACCCGAGCCCTCCTCTCATCCCCAATGACCAGGTCCACCCGAGTCCTTCTCTCATCCCCAACAACCCAGGTCCACCGGAGTCTTTCTCTCATCCCCAGTGACCCAGGTCCACCCGACCCCTCCTCTCATTCCCAACAACCCAGGTCCACCGAGCCCTCCTCTCATCCCCAATGACCCAGGTCCACCCAAGTCCTTCTCTCATCCCCAACAACCTAGGTCCACCAGAGTCTTTCTCTCATCCCCAGTGACCCAGGTCCACCTGAGCCCTCCTGTCATCCCCAATGACCCAGGTCCACCACAGTCTTTCTTTCATTCCCAACGACCCAGGTCCACCGGAGTCCTTCTCTCATCCCCAGTGACCCAGGTCCACCCGACCCGTCCTCTCATTCCCAACAACCCAGGTCCACCCGACCCCTCCTTTCATCCCAGCATCCCAGCTCTACCGAGCCCTCCTCTCATCCCCAGTGACCCAGCTCCACCGAGCCCTCCTCTCATCCCCAATGACCCAGGTCCACCTGAGTCCTTCTCTCATCCCCAACGACTCAGGTCCACTGGAGTCCTTCTCTCATCCCCAACAACCCAGCTCCACTGAGCCCTACTCTTATCCCCAGGGACCCAGGTCCACCGGAGTCCTTCTCTCATTCCCAATGACCCAGGTCCACCCGACCCCTCCTCTCATCCGCAACAACCCAGGTCCACCGAGCCCTCCTCTCATCCCCAACGACCCAGGTCCACCCGAGCTCTCCTCTTATCCCCAGTGACCCAGGTCCACCTGAGCCCTCCTCTCATTCCCAACAACCCAGATCCACCTAAACCCTCCTCTCATCCCCAACGACCCAGGTCCACCCGACCCCTCCTCTCATCCCCAACGACCCAGGTCCACCTGAACCCTCCTCTCATCCCCAGTGACCCAGCTCCACCTGAACCCTCCTCTCATCCCCAATGACCCAGGTCCACCCGACGCCTCCTCTCATCCCCAGTGACCCCGCTCCACCTGAGCCCTCCTCTCATTCCCAACAACCCAGGTCCACTGAGCCCTCCTCTCATCCCCAGTGACCCAGGTCCACCCAAGCCCTTCTCTCATCCCCCACCCTCTATAAGGGTGGCCTCCCACAGATGCGTTTCGGCTCCCTGGTCCATCTTTCAGACCCTGCTGGCAGACTAGAATCTGAGCTCAGGGACACAGAGACCAGGAGCTGAGCTTACCCACAGCAGGACTCCGTGGGGGAAGCTCATGGCTCCCACAGACAAATGGCTCCTTTCAGTCTTCTCTGGGACGTGTGAGACGCCCAGCGAGCCTTCTGGTAAATTCCCTCTCTTGCTCCAGCTACCGTAACTTGGTTTCCCTGACTTGGCGCCACATGAACCTGCATATCAATGGGCTGCCTCCAGCCTGGGGTTCAGCTTTTGCTGTGGTCACCATTGTCCTGGCAAATGCTCTTTTTCTTCCTCCATATTCTATTCTGTTTAAGAATATTAAGAATAGGCTGGGCGTGGTGGCTCATACCTGCAATCTCAGCACTTTGGGAGGCCGAGGCAGGCAGATCATGAGGTCAAGAGATCGAGACCATCCTGGCCAACACGGTGAAACGCTGCCTCTACTAAAAATACAAAAATTAGCTGGGCATGGTGGCGAATGCCTGCAGTTCCAGCTACTCAGGAGGCTGAGGCAGGAGAATTGCTTGAACCCGGGAGGTGGAGGTTGCAGTGAGCCAAGATTGCACCACTGCACTCCAGCCTGGTGACAGAGTGAGACTCTGTCTCAAAAAAAAAAATTAAGAGTAGATTTGGAATTTTTCAAATCCCTCTTTGTAACTCATTGAGATAAGATTTTTTTCTTTCACCTTTGACTATCGTAGAGCTTATTAATTTCCTGAAATTAAACTATCTTTGCATTCCTGGGATAAACCATATTTGGACTTCATATTCTTTTCATATCTTCCTAGATTTGATTTGCTACTATTCCATTTATAATTTTTGCCTCTGAGTGGTCAATAATTTTCTCTTTTGAATGAGTTTGGTGTCTCAATCAAGGTTATGCTGGCCTCATAAAATGAATTAGAAAGGAGTTTCTTAACAGAAAAGTTTACATAGCTTGAGAATTGCTTGTTCTTTAAATGTATGAAAGGTCAATCCATGAAACCTGTATTTAGAGGTAATTCCTAGACAGCATTTTTCAAACACCTTCCATAGTTATTGGCCTGTTTAGTTTTTCTCATGCTTTTTGAGGCGATTTTGTTAATTTATAATTTTATAAAATTATTTTTGTTGAGATTTTCATATTTTAATTGCCTGGGTGTTATAATTATAATTTTGCTTATTTATGTATTCTTTCATTTTCTGGATTCTATTTGCCATGCATTTTAAAATTTATTGCTGTTTTTCCATCAGAATGAAGAATGATGGTGTTTCACTTTCTTACCTAGGACTATTTATGAGCTCCCTGGTGTGGATGTCAGGAAGGGCTTATGAGGGGTGTGTGTGTGTTGTGTACGTGGTTTGTGTATGCATGTATGTATGGGTGTGTGTGTGTGATGTGTGTATGTGTGGTATGTATGTGTGTATGTGTGGTATGTATGTGTGTATGTATGTGTGGTCTGCATGTGGCAAGATGTGTCTGGTATGTATGCATGTATATATAGGGGTATATGTGTGTGATATGTGTGGTGTGTGTGTGGTCTATGTGAGTGTGCATTGTGTGCATGTGTGGTGAGTGTGTGCACGTATGTACAGGAGTATGTGTGTGTGACATGTGTGGTGTATATGAGTGTGTGTGGTGTGTGGTGTGTGTGGTGTGTATATGTGTGGATGTGTGCTGTGTGTGCATGTATGTGTGGTGTGCGTGAGTGTGTGTGGTATGTGTGTGGTGTGTGGTGTGTCTGTGGTATGTATATGTATGAATGTGTGTATGTGTGCATGTTTGTGTGGTGTGTGTATGTGAGTGTGTGTGGTGTCTGTGGTGTGCGGTGTGTGTGTGTTATGTATATGTATGGATGTGTGGTGTGTGTGCATGTGTGTCTGTGGTGTGTATATGCATGTATGTATGGGTGTGGGGGGTTGTGTGTGCTGTGTGTATGTGTGGTATGTGTGTGGTGTGTGTATGTGTGGTATATGTTGTGTGTGTGTGGTATGTATATGTATGAATGTGTGGGATGTGTGCATGTGTGTGTGTGGTGTGTGTATGCATGTATGTATGGGTGTGTGGGGTTGTGTGTGGTGTGTGTATGTGTGGTATGTGTGCTGTGTGTGTGTATGTGGTGGTGCACGTGTATAAGACGATCAGCTCTGCATTTGACAAAAACAGGACATGTATATGGGTTTCCTTCCTTTGGGGCCCACCTGGGGCTTTTTCACCCCCCGGAAGCCCTGGCTGGATGGAGCCCCTGGGGGAGCCGGTTCCCAGGGACTCCCCATCCATGTCTAGCTCAGCTTTTCTGTCCTCCAAGCCCTCTGTCCGCCCCGTACTCAAAAACGCCGGAGTGCTGTGCTCGTGGCTCCTGGGCTCTCCCTCTGGCCAGGCTCCTCCTGGAGATGCTTTCAGGCAGGGGGTCTGTGTGGCCCCACAAGGAGGTCCCCGGCCACTATCCTTGGCTGGATTCAGAAGGGATGGAACCACAAGAGGCACCTGGGGAAATGACAGAGCTGCCCCCAAAGCAGCCCCGACTGGAGCTCTGATGAACACAGGCCTCGGCTTCCTGCGCAGGAGGCAAGAAGCGGGGTGGGCCCGAGGCCGTCTGCGTTTCTGGGCTGCAGCCTCTGTGGCAGAGGCTCAGCAGAGGGGCCGCCAAGCATGTTTTCCACCAAATTCTGCCAGTCTTGCAGCTGCCTGAAAGTCCTGCCAGAGTCTCACGGTGGACTTGGGTCTCGGACTCCACAGGTGTTATGGGTTTGTGCTTTTCCCATCTCCAAGGGCACCTCAGTGGGAAGTTTAAAGAGGAAATCTGCAACAGGGGCAGCCAGCCCAATCTTTAAAACAGAAACCTTTCTCTAAGAGATTTTGAAGTTAATGAAAAACAACATAATGCTTTCATTCTAGAAAATATGAATTGCTTTTTATAAATCTTTTTATTTTACTTTGTTTCATTAAAGTCAGACTTAGGAGTCAAAAAGAAAAAAAAAGATGTGGGATCAACAAGGTACAATTTCCTATTATCATCCATCTTCACAGAAAGCAGTTTTTTTGTCTACTTATAAAAGTACCCAAACGCTTGAAGCAGAGAAAACCAACCAGGGACGGCTCCGATGCTGGGAGTCCAGGGCTTGCACAGCAACGCCACCTTCCCGAATGACCTCGTTCTGGGAAATAAACGGGAACATGTTCCACAGCTGGACGGCACCCAGGACCTACGGGCAGTCAGGACAACACATCCCACAGCTGGAAGGCACCTGGGAGCTCTGGCAGAGCTGGGGAGGCTGGGGAGGCCGGGGACCCTGGCTGCCACCCCTTGCCTGCATGGTTCTCCTGCTTGCAGAGGGGACAGTGCCCAAAGCCACTTGGAGCCGCTAGGAAAGTGGCGAGGGAGAACTGGGCTGTTGCGTGTCTCATTTCAGTCTGCTGCACCCCCAGCTCCAGCCAGGGTGGTCGGCTCACTCTCCATCCACTACAAAGCCTCCTCGACTCTGGAGGGGCCCCCCAGTGCCCATGCCTCTGCAGAGACAAGTGTCCCAGCTCCAGCAGAGCCACTGCCCTCTGCCTTCCACCCTCTGTCCTCTGTCCTCTGCCCTCTGCCCTATGGCTGGCCTTGGCTGTGAAGTGGTCTCCCTCTTCCCCTTTCCACCCGGGGCATGAGGACCGCCAGTCTTACAGGAGGCGTTGTGGACCTGGGCTGGAGAGCCTGCGCAGGGCTCCGGCTGTGGTGGGAAGGTGCCTGGCCGTGAGATTCATCACTCAGTGCTTCCTCGTGACCAGAAGACGTTGAGGAAGCAACGGTTTGCTCCCAAGGGACTGGCTCCCCCACATATGCACATGTATATATACATGCACAGTTCATGTTCACAATGCACACGTGTGCTGTGCACAAGCAAACATATGCATATAAGATACAGTGCACACACACGTGCACATCCACACAATATGTGCTCATACACGCATGTACACACATGCACACCATATACGTCAGCATGCCTCTGCAAGTACACAGTGCACAGTGTGCGCGTGCGTGCACACACACACACACACACACACACACACAGCTCTCTCCTGATCCTGCTACCCTCCCCTCACCTCAAAGGCGGGATCAGGGGCCTCCCTACTCATGTGATTCAGTGACACATGGCTGGAGCAGGGACCCGCCCCCTTGGCTCCCAGGTACACAGGCACCCAAGTCACCTGCTCCAGAAACCGTCCCAGAGACAAGTTCCCCCGGACGGTTGCTGGCTGCTGGGGCGAGACCAGCCCGGGGACTTGCCGGGTGGCACCTTGGGGTGCTCAGTAGCAGGGCAAGACGCAGGCACTAGTCCGGCCAGGGCCGCAGTGGGGCGGGGGGTGCAGGTGGCCCCAAGCTGGTTGGAAAGAGGGCTCTGAGGTGCCAGGGCACGCCTAAGGGTGAGATCCAAGCCAGCCCCTCAGGCCTCCACAAGGCAGCTCCGGGAGGTGAAGGTCGGGCCACATTCCTGCGGAAGCTGGAATTCTGACATCAGATTTTCCATGCTAGCTTCGGGGGAGGGGCCGGCAGGGAGCCAGGAGGAAGCCGAGGCCAGTGGGGGGTGGGGCGGGGTGGCTGAGGCTGTTCCAGGTTCCACAGGCCTGAGGCCCTGCTGGCCGCCCCCTGGGCCTGGGCTGCCCACTGGCCGCCTGGAGCATCCCACGCAGAGGGTGACTTTCTCATCCCAGCACTGGCCTGGCTGAGTCACATGTGGGCTGGGCCAGGGGACTCTAAAAATAGCCTGCGCTGGCGCTCGCTGGACCAGCCGGGAAGTTATTATTAGGCTGCGGCAGGGCCTCCTCCTGGGGTGGCCTCTCCTCTCAGAGCCCGGAAGAGGGAGGGGCTCGGTCAAGGCTGTGGGGCTGCCAGATCACCAGGCCCTGGACACTCAAGCCGGGTCCCTCCGGTGGGGGCAGGGCAGGGGCTGGGCCCTCAGCCTGACTCCCACCCACACGCCCCTTCTTCCTGCACTTCCCAGGGACGACCAGGTGCTGTACGGGGGCAGCTCCTGGTTTTTCTGCCCTGGGGGGACCTGCTGTTCCATCAGGAGGGTGACTTTCTTCCTCTGCCCACCCCAGGGAGTCTCCCACGTCTGTGGGGCCTTTTCTGGATTTACTCTCTGCACCCGCTGCTCATGCAGGGCCCAGTGCCAAACAAAACTGCAAGACCACCCTTCAACAATGATTAAGTATTCGAGGCAAGTATGGGGCCTTGGGGGCACCCACTCTGGGCTCTAGCTGCACCCCCATAAAGCCAGCCTTGCACCCTGTCCTCAGAAACCACTGACGTGGGGCTTGCAGGGGTGTGAGATACATCAGGGTGCGGCTGTCCCCAAGACACCTGAGCCGAGACCCTGTCTCCATGGAAACAATAGCTACCAGGCCAGCAGCTCCCAGCTCACCGCTGCCGCTCATGTCCAGGCCCCGGCCCTTGGAGTGCTCACTGCTGCAAGGGAAGGAGTGAGCCCCCCACAGCTCCCGTGAACCTGACCCTGGAGAGGGAGCCTGTGCTCTAAACCCCTCTCCTGAGTCTTCAATGAACCCTTGCGCCCCTGGACAGGCACTGTTCTGGGGACATGCTGGCCCCACCCTACCCTGGGCCGGCCCTGCTCAGCCAGGAGGACCACCCTAGTGAAGGCCACTCCCCATCCCCATCTGAGGAGGGTGCACTTTTGCAACAGAGAAAGCCCCAGGCTAAACCCAGTCAGCTCTGCCTCCAGCCCGTGGGACCCAGAACACAGCCCCAGTCCTTCCACTGCAGAGACCCGGGGGCAGGGCCTGGCCCCAAACGCAGAGATTCAGAGTTTGTGTGGATGGTTTACCCTGAAAGCAGCTTCACGTATTGTCTGATTATAAAAATGATACCCCTTGTAAAAAACACAAACCACAAAAAAGTAAAAGCAGGTTGTGTCCCCCCAGGACCTTTCCCTAGCGGTTCCTACAGCCACTATTGAGGCTAGCGCAGGAAAAGGCGGGGGTGCGGGCGTGAGGCCAAGTGCACCCGTGTCTTTGGTCCCGGCACAGCTTGGCGTGTCTCTGTGCCCCTCCCTCTGGAGAAGCCTCGCCTGCATCGAAGGGCACGTGGGCCGGCGGTGCCGTAACTTGCTCCACCCAGACCTGCCGATGGACATTTATATCACGTCTGCTTTTTTGGCCACTGAAACAAGCAGCCCAGGTGCCTTTGGGACTGTATCTTTGCCCACCTTCTGATTGTTTTCTGGACAAATCCCCGAGGAAGACACCAGGTCACAGAGCACACTTGTGTAACATTGTGAAACCTACAAGGGTCGGTGGAGATTTGGCATTTTATCCCTAAGGGACTCACAGCCTCTGTGGGGTGAAGGTCGGAGGCACAAGCCACACTTACCAGACCGCTGGCCAGCTCACTCCCCAGCAGCCGCTAACCCTGTCTAACCCCTGCTGGGCTCCTCTTTCCTTTCCTGTAATCCCAGCTACTCCTCCAGGTGGTGAGAGCACCTGAGCTGTGGGGCTGGCACCAGGAGGCTGTGCTGCTGTTGTCAGGCACCGGGCTGTTTCCCCATGGAGGAGACGGCCTCTGTGGACAGCCGCCTCCCCTTCTGGTGTCCGGACGCAGTGTTGTCACGCCCAGACTTTGCCTCCTGGTCTGTGTGCTCCGGGGAGGGTGCTGGGGAGAGCACTGCCATGTTCATTACCAACTGTTCAGCGGGGACCCCAGATACTGCCTGGTCCCCGTGTCCATGAGCAAAGCTCCCCCGGGGAAGCCCCAGAGACAACATTGGGGCCTCGTTCGTGCTAACTCCCAGGAGGGAGGTCAGGTCAGATGGCAGGAGGCCCCGTGGATGCTTCTATGTTTTGACCTCAAACCCCCTCCCACGGCCTCGAAGGTGAGCCTGCCCTGAGGGCTGGACTTGGGGATCATGCCAAACAGCAGGATCAGCTCTCCGTGCTGAGGATGTGTTCACGCCTTATGCAAGAGAACACGGTCTCTGGGTCCAGACAGCACGTGAGCCGGGGCATCCTGGGACCTTCTGGAAAGACAGCGAGGTCTGTGGTAACCTGGGGTCTGGCCCATGCTCAGCCTGGGGTGGCTGCAGTTCCAGTTACTCAGGAAGGCTGGAGGGAAACAGGAACTCCCTCTGCAGCTCTGTCCCCAAATTTCCCTGTGCTCGGTGGGGCACAGCTGCGATTGCTTCGACTTCCCAAACACTAACAAGGATATCCCCTGGAACGGGTCTGCCAGGGACACCATCATGGATGGTGAACACCCAGGGGACGCCAGCCCCGGGGGCAGGAGGCTGTGTTGTCCGTGGGCGCCCCCAGGAAACGCAGCCCCAAGCCCAAGTGCTGCTGCCTTTGGGCCCCCAGGCGGGCGCTGCTGAGGTGAGCACTGGTCCCCTCTCCAGCCCAGGGTGGGGGTGAAGGCCCCGGAGCTGGCTCAGCCCACAGGCAACAGCAGGGCCGCCATGTACGCCTGGATCCCGTGGAGTCATCACCCCCCACTGCAGCCCCTAGGTGCCTCCTGGGCAGGCATCTCGGGAACCTTGGGAGTAGGGGACCAAGGAGGCCAGAGGGTCCCCATGAGTCTCCTGGGGCCCCATCAAGGACCCTGGCCTTAGCTAGAGGGAGGGATGGGGGCAGCAGGCAAGAAGAATGGGCACACAGGCCAGACGCACACAGGCTCCGAGAGGGTCAAGGCAGGGCCCATGTTAAAACCATCCTCTCCTCTCAGAGCCCAGCATATGGTGGGGCCCAGGGGTTGAACCCGGGCTGGACACACCAACCTCAGCCTCGGCCCTTCTCCCCAACTATGATGAATTACTGACACTCGGCCCTTACATACAGCCGGGGCCTCGCAGTGCCAGGCTGGGTTGCGGAGGCCTGGATGCCCCACTCATCCAAGCAGCTGATTCCGGCTGCTCAGGGCCTGCTGGCAATGCTCTCTGTTCCATCGCTCCAGGAAATGGAAATGTTCCTAAAACTTTCATGTCACAGCTGCTTTTACTTTGTAAGTTCATGCTTAAAATAGCACCAGCGGCCTCTGTTTCACCTTTTCCGAGGTTGGAAGCGGTTTGCTCTCAGCTCCATGAGAAGACAGCGGGGGAAACGCGGCAAGGAGCAAAGCTTGGCCAGAAAGCATCTCTTCTTTTTATGTAACGCTGGACTGTGAAGCTTATATTTTAAAAGTTAAGTAAATACTGGGTTTGTTCCATAAACTTATTTTCTCTTACATGGACTAGGAGGGTCATATGTGAGTAAAATGCAGCAAAAAGACACATGAAGCCCCCGGGAGATAGACTCTTCTCATGGCTCCTTCTGCCCCAGCAGCTGAAGTCAGTGGGGCCGTGTTCCACAAACGGGCTGCTCTCCTGACCTCCTGGCCCCCATCCTCACTGCAGCTTCCGGGGGTCACACTGACATTGTGCATCCCTTCACAGACAGGGAAACTGAGGCTGGCAGGTGCCGCTGTTCACCCACAGTCGTGCCGCTAGCAAGGGTTGGGGCGGAGGGGCCAGGGCTGGAGGCTCCTACCCAGCCCCACAGGTCAGAGCTGCATCCATTGCAGAAATGCTTAGAAGTCGCCATGGCCCGCTGAGGGGCAGCCAAGCCCCCAGACCTCCCTGAAAGGGGAGAGTGGAAGGTTTTCCCATGGACCTGCGCAGAGCCAGGCTGTCCTGGGCGCTCCCAAATCTCCTCAGCCTCCTCTGGAGCTCGCTTTCCTGAGCACAGTGTCCTGGGACTCTGCCTTCTCTGTCCACAGAGCACGAGTAGACAGGGCCGCATCTGGCTTTGGGGGTCCCGGAGAGCTCCCTGGTGCCCCACACCCTGGCTGCACCCTGACCCAGCCGGCCCCAGGAGTGGACTCGGGTCTGCAGGTACCAGTGGCGGTGGTGACGACAGCCCCTCACTGTGCTGGTCATAAGCAGCTGGACACCAAGGAGTCACACCAGGCCAGCTGGGATCAGTGCCTTCTGGGGACCCAGTTCAGAGCAGGACACACCACACTCTGCCAGCTGGGGCAGCCACAGAGGCCACTTCCCCTCCACTCAACATGTGTGGTTTGGTGGAGGCCATAGCTGAGAAGGGTCATAACCTCTAAGAGTTGATTTGACCAACCGTGCGGCCAAGCGCTCACTCTTCTCCCTCTTGAGTCCCGGCTGCCAAAGGAGGCCTTGGACCAGGAGCTCGTGAGCCCCCCATGAGTCTGTTGAGGGTGCATTGCTGGGAGCTCGTGAGCCCCCGTGGGTCTGTTGAGGGTGCATTGCTGGAGCCTGAGGATGTGGAGAGGTGGCCCATGGACCAGGATGGGAGCGTTGCTTGGGAGCTCTGCTGACAGGCAGAGCCATGCGGATCGACATTACAGTGACCAGGCTTGGCCCTGTTGGCTGGAAGGACCCTCATTCCTGGAGAAGTCTGTCCTTGGAAAGGGAGGACCCTTGAGCCCCTGCCCAGTCTGGAACAAGTACAAGGGGCTGGCTGGGGGCTGCCAGGAGTTGGTCTGGTGGGCCTGGCCAGCCCATACCCAGGCCTCAGCATGAGAGTCACCCACCTCGCACCCCTGGGCCAGCTCTGAGGCAGCACCCTGGCTCTGCCAGACTTCCTAGGAGGAGGGGCTGCAGGAACTGAATGTTCCTGAGCTGGTTCTCAGAGGCACCCATTAGCCCATCTCATGCAGGGCTAATGGGATTCTGCCCTACGAGAAGAAGTCACCTCCCGGCTGACCACTAGCCTCTGCGGAGCCTGCCTGGCTGAGGGCCACCACAGGGGGCTGCAGACCCCATGACTCCGGGGGAGAAGGGAGGCCTTCCCAGCCACAGTGCAGCCCTCCCATCTGCCCAGCACCTTCAGAGCAGCCTGCAGAGCCCAGGCGCCCAGGTGCCACCCTCATCTACTTAGATGTGGGGCGCTGAGCACACAGAATGTGGGGACCCTCCCTGCCCCTAAGAGGCTGCGTAGCAGCTGAGAGGACCCCAGGTCTGGGAGGGGATGGGTGATGCCCACAGAGCTGATCTCCTGCTGGTCCCGCCACCCTGTCCCCTCTGCTGTGGTCCTGGAGGCTGAGCCCAGGCACACCAGCCTGCTGACTTCTAGCTGGGGTCAGCCCACCGGAGGGCCCTGATCATGGCTGGGTACTTCTTCCTGGCTGTCCCTGTCCTGGGCTGTCCTGACCCTCTCAGGCCCTCCTCAGACCCTCTTCCACACCAGGCCATCCCTGGGCTCTGCTCGGCCACCTCGCCCCTGGCCGTGCTCCTGCCCCTTGTGGGCCCCTGGTGCTTTCGCCTGCACCAAGGGTGATGTCCTCCAGCAAAGGCTCTTGAAGGACCCTGGTGGAGCTCTTCTGGGCCGACAGACACACCCACTATGCCCCCAAATCGGCACAAGCATGGTGCATCCACCGAGCAGGTTTTCTCCCTCAACTCAGATTCCACTCTTAGGAAGCTTTTGCCCCCAGCCCCGTTTCATGGGCCTAACTAACATCATAAGCATTTAACATCGCCCGTGGCCAAAAACCGTCACATCCTTTCTCACTAGATGGCTGCTGCCCACACCCTACCTCCCACCTTCACTGATTTTGTTCAGAAAACCAGTTGCCAGTTCACACCGTCACATGAACGAGTGGTTGAAGTCTTTGTCTCTGCTCCCAGCTTGCACAACAAGCCCCAGGGTGTGAAGGATCTGAGGCTGAGATGAGGAAACAGGCCCTCCAGTGCACCAGCCTGGCGGCTGGGACCTCCCTGACAGAGCACGTCAGGGTGGGTGCCGACTTGAAGGAGCTGCAAGGGAGCCGGAGACCTGTGGCTGCACCCACAGCAGACTGGCCCCGAGGTCCCAGGGCCACGGTGGCTACGGGCAGGGCTGGGCCAGGCCTCCGTGATGAAGTCAGACCCTCTCGGTTCTCTCTGTCTTCTCTCCATGTGGGTCTTTAGTCCCTCTCTGTCCCTGTTCTGAGACTCCAGCTTTCTCGAGCACCGCTCGCCTGTTCCTGTCTCTTTCTGTTGCTTCTCTGCTTATAGTCACATCTTTCCTACTGCAGACAGCTGCCTCCATGCCACAAGGGCCTCCAGCATGATGAACTGTCGCCACAGGTCCCTGTCCCAGACGACTGAAGTCCGTCCTTCACAGCAGCTGGGGCAGTGGAGCCCAGGCGACCCCAGGGGCACCCTGGATCACACACAGCCTAGGGACCAGTGCAGCCCCAGAGGAGCCAGCAAAGGTGGGGACAAGGTGCCGAGGAGAGGGATCCAGCAGACAGGATGATTCTGTCTGGGCTCAAGGGGAAGCCAAGGGAAGAGGGGAGCCTGGTGTGCCTAGAACGAAGCCGAGCTGCCTCCCTCCCTCCTGCCTGCGGGCAGCCCCTCCAGAAAGCAGTGGAAGGGGTGCTGTTCAGGACAGCAGCCCATACAAAGAGGTGGGAAGCATCACAAACCCTGCTGGGCACTCACGGCCGAGACTGTGGGAGGCACCCGTTGGACTCCTGGAATGGAGAACAGAAGAGATGAGGGCTGGGTCTGGTCTCTCCCCAGGGCCAGCAGGAGGACTGAGCCCTTATCTGCACCAAGGAATCACCTTCTCTCCTCTGGCCCAGGAGGACAGAGGCTCAGAAGCTTCCCTGGAGACTGTGCTCTGTGGGCAAGATGAGGAAACAGGTCCCAGCAGTCTGGCTGAGGAAACACTGAGGGTCAGCTGAGACCAGGACCTTCGACTTTGTCTACACTGGGGGTGTGTGTTTAGAAGTGGAGCAAACTGCATATTCCTACAAGTTTAGACTCTGAGCTCCAGGAAGACCACAGTCTACCCAAAGCCACCCCTGCTATTTGTTCCCCAAATCTGCCCAGGCAGAGATCGGAGCCTGCCTGGAGCTCTCTGGATGTGTGCCTCCCTTGCCCTTGTCAAGGTGCTGCTGGTCTTGGGTGTTCAGTGGAGAAAGGACACTGGAAGCCCCAGAGTCACCTGCAGACCAAGGCTGGGAGCAAGCTGGAAGAGGAATGCCTTCCTGGGGCAGGCAAGAACCTCAGAGCCTGGAGCGGCCACAGAGAAAGAAGTTCACCCAAAGTGAGCTGGGCAGGTGCCCAGCAATGGGGTCAGAAGGCCGGTTCTTCGTTTTCCCTGAAATACCAAGGACTCATTCCCGGTTTGTTTCCTGGGCTTTGGCTGGAAAAGGCAGAATCTGCAACTTCTAAGCAGGCTTTGAGTTCTGAATGAATCTTTTAATTAACACAACTGTTCTACTAATTGATCCTAGACTCATTTTAAAGTTGAAAGGTGGAGATACCAGCTGCTGAGTGGGTAATTCTACATCTGCAACTTTGCTATTAAATTTTGGGCAGATTAATCCTGCCAGCCCCAGTTAGCATTGGCAGAAGGAAACTGGATGAGTGGGGCAAAGCAAAAAGCAAAAGCAGCCATGCGGGGAGGTGCTGAGAGGGGAGGGCTGAGCCTTACAGAGTAAGATGGGCTTTTCATTTGTAAAGAATTGCTCGAAATCTCTTATCCTCAAGTTACATCATTATCACGTACATGATGATAGTCCATATTGCAAAGCAAACATTGTAATTGATTCACATTTCAAAAAATAAAACAGTTTAACTAAATGTACTTGTGGTTTGAAAAAAAAGTCACCATGTCTTTTTCATTCTTGGGCATACCTTGATTTATCTTTAAATAGCATGAAAATCTTCATTTCAAACGTGTTAATGTGATTGCCTGCCTGAAAAATGTAAGAGAATGTCTATAAATCATGAAAGAGAGAAAACCGGAAGTGATAGTTTTCAAATATTAAATATATGTCTAGATTAGTAACATTTCTATTTATAAACCTCAACCAGTTTGAATTCATGGTAGACAACAATCCCATTCCCAATGAAACACAAAAGGTTAACATACCCAGAAAAAAATTTAAGAAGTGTAGAGATGACTTATTTAAAAAAATAAAATAAGGCTGGGCGCAGTTGCTCATGTCTGTAATCCCAGCACTTTGGGAGGCCGAGGCAGGCCGCTCACGAAGTCAGGAGATCTAGACCATCCTGGCTAACACGGTGAAACCCTGTCTCTACTAAAAAATACAAAAAATTAGTTGGGTGCAGTGGCATATGCCTCTAATCCCAGCTACTTGGGAGGCTGAGGCAGGAGAATTGCTTGAACCCAGGAGGCGGAGGTTGCAGTGAGCCAGGATCACATCACTGTACTCCAGCCTGGGCTACAGGGCGAGACTCCGTCTCAAAAAAAAAAAAGGTAAAGGAAATAACACGGCTGATGGTGAGTTATTTACTCACATCCACCAAAGGAAAAATGTAGCCGGTTGACAAAATCAAGTCATTGAGAAATAAACTTTAATAGACAAAAATATGTGGTATATATACAGTGAGATTCACTTGATTTTTTTTTTTGAGATGGAGTCTCGCTTTGTCACCCAAGCTGCAGTGCAGTGGTACCTCCCGAGTAGCTGGGATTACAGGCATGCACCACCATGCCTAACTAATTTTTGTATTTTTAGTACAGACAGAGTTTCACCATGTTGGCGAGGCTGGTCTCAAACTCCTGACCTCAGGTGATCCACCTGCCTCAGCCTCCCAAAGTGCTGGGATTACAGGCGTGGGCCACCGCGCCTGGCTGACATTCACTTTTGACCAGACCACTATTCAAAATAATACAAACGTGTAGTAGAGTAGTATCTCCTCATGAAAACATTTCCGTGGAGTGGAGTCATTTATTCACGTTTGCTTGCTCACTCATCTTCCCTTCACTGCCAGTTAGGCCTGCAGCCTTCGTGAGTCCCATAGCCCAGAGGAAAGGAGGCGAAGCTCCTGAAGTCACTAGTGAAAGGCTGACATTCCCGTGGGTGTCTTCCTTTTAAAACAACGTAAGATGCTTTCAAAGTCTTCTGAATATTTGAGCAATGGACAATAGAGATGAATCTTTATGAAGCTTAATTATTAAATACAGAGTTGCAAAATAGAAGTGACGGCTGAGTAGAGAACCTCTGAAAAGTGATCCCCTGCACTAGCAATGTTGATCATGGGAGCCGGATGGCCTTCCCTTAAAACTTTTTGTTTGTTTGTTTGTTTGTTTGAGACGGAGTCTCGCTCTGTTGCCCAGGCTGGAGTGCAGAGGCACGATATCGGCTCACTGCAAGCTCCGCCTCCCGGGGTTGAAGTGATTCTCCTGCCTCAGCCTCCCGAGTAGCTGGGATCACAGATGTGTGTCACCACGCCTGGCTAATTTTTGTAGTTTTAGTAGAGACAGGGTTTCTCCATGTTGGTCAGGCTGATCTGGAACTCCTGACCTCAGGTGATCCACCGCCTCAGTCTCCCAAAGTGCTGGGATTACAGGCGTGAGCCCCTGTGCCTGGCCCTTTCCTAAGACTTGGTCATCAGAAGAAAATCTTGTCTGACCCTTGAAACAGGCTGAAAGAACGCCAGAAGCTCTGACAACTTCAAAGAGCATTGCCAAGACAGACACAGATTTTCCTTGTCTATTTTTGCTGATGTTGTTTTGCTCACGGTTTGGGCTATTTGTCCTTTTGGCCACAAGGTTTAGCCCCTCACCGGGGCATGTCCTGGCAGGGGCTGCATTGCCCCAGCGGGGAGTCTACCACAGAGAGCGCACTGGCGTCCCTCTGGCTTACCCTCCTGACTCACGGTACCCACGTACATTTCGTGCCAATAATCTGGTCCTGTCAACCACCTGTCCCAGCCAAAAAAGAGGGACTCACTGCTTTACCGAAAAGAACAGGCGCCCTGTTCCCTCACCTGTATCTGACTGGAGAGGCAAACCTATGGCTTTTGCCATGAGGAATCCGAAATCACAATTTCTTTTCCTTCAAAGTCAGGTGGAATGACAACAGTGACCCCCCGCCCCCGGGGCCATGGGAAGTGTCAGGATCACACAGGCTGAGTGTGTCTGGCTGGGGACACCCAGGTTCAAAGCGGGGCTGGGCAGGGTTGGCCTCAAACCTGTCGGGGGCAAAGATGGCCATTGATTTTATGGTGTTAATCAAGAACCAACCAAAAGGAAGAGCTCTGGGGGTCCTATGAAGGCAGCGAGGGAACCCTGCAGAAACCGAGGGTCCAGTCTGCTGCTGGTGCCTCCCAGGGGCTTCCCTTTCTCACTGTCGGGACTTTTGAAACATGCGGAGATGTGTACAGAGCCCCTGACTAGTGATTTGCTTCCAGGGAAGATCATATTTCATTTGCCGGAGCAGGGAGGCAGGACGCGAGCTGCCTTTGCTCTTGCCCTGTGTGCGGGGCTGCTCCTCGGCTGGGAACCTGGGGGTCCCTTCGTCCACATGCGAGGCTGCTGTGTGCAGGTCCTGCTCCAGGCTCCTCCCCCAAGATGCTCCGTTTCTGCAGGTTCTAGGATGACAATGAAACAAATGTGTCCAATCTGCACAGGAACCAGAGAAGCAGCTGCAGACCTTGCTATTGTGTTTCCAGTTGTGTGTTCCTTGGAGTGATTTCTCTAAAGAATGAGATGTGCGGGTCTGAATGCGGCTGTTTTCTGAGATATTGCCCAACAATCCCTTATACGAAATCTTGGGACCAGATGTAATTCAGAATTCAGTTTTTCTTCCCTTTGGATTTTAGGAAGAGGGTAGCTTGCATATCCCACCTGTTACGCAGCCCCAGCAGCGCGTATGTCTGCACGTTTCGATGTTTCCAAAGCAGCACACGTGGACAACCACATTCAGTGCAGGCGCAAAGACATAATTTTTCCTTACTTCAGGTTATGTCAACAAATAAAATAACTTTTGTGTTGAGGATTTTGATTTACATTATTATATGTAAGAATTGTAGATGTAATCATTTCTTTTTTCAAATTTATTTTATTTTATTTTTGAGACAGAGTCTTGCTCTGTTGCCCAGGCTGGAGTGCAATGGTGCCATCTTGGCTCACCACAACCTCTGCACCACCCCGCCCACCCCCCACCCCAGGTTCAAGCAATTCTCCTGCCTCAGCCTCCTGAGCAGCTGGGATTACAGGCATGTGCCACCACGCCCAGCTAATTTTGTATTTTTAGCAGAGATGGGGTTTCTCCATGTTGGTCAGGCTGGTCTCGAACTCCCGACCTCAGGTGATCCACCTGCCTCGGCCTCCCAAAGTGCTGGGATTACAGGCGTGAGCCACCATGCCCGGCCCTCAAATGTTTAAGATAAACTTTTCAGAGACATGGTTTTCATATGATCAAATGCACCTGTGTTAAGTGGACATTCCATGAATTCTGACAAATGTATACACCCATGTCGCAGTCACTGCAATCAAGAAACAGGATATTTTCTTCCCTCATGCTCTTTGCTCCTTCCCTGACCCGGCCTGCCAATGGCTGATGCACCTCGTGTCTCTAGAGCAGCCAGCCTGTTTGGCACCAGGGACTGGTTTTGTGCGAAACAATTTCTCCCCAGGGGAAAGTGGGGTTGGTTGCAGGATGATCCAAGTGTATTACATTTATTATACCCTTTATTTCCATTATTATTGCACTGTAATATATAATGAAATAATTCTACAACTCACCATCACGTAGAATTAGTGTGAGCCCTGAACTTGTTTTCCTGCAACTAGACCGTCTCATCTGGGGTGATGGGAGACAGCGACAGATCATCAGGCCTTAGATTCTCATAAGGAGCATGCAGCCTAGATCCCTCACATGTGCAGTTCACAATAGTCTTCGAACTCCTGTGAGAATCTAATGCCGCCGCTGATAGGACAAGAGGAGGAGCTCAGATGGGAATGTTCACCTGCTGAGTGGTTGTCTCTGTCAACCACAATTCTTTTCTTCTCTCCATTCTTTTGATGAACATTGGAGAAAAAAAAGTGTAGCTCTTGGTGTACCTTTTTATTTTATTAATGGTGTTTATCTTTTTTTTGAGACGGAGTCTTGCTCTTGTCACCCAGGCTGGAGTGCAACGGCGCAATCTTGGCTCACTGCAACCTCTGCCTCCCGGGTTCAAGAGATTCTCCTGCCTCAGCCTCCCGAGTAGCTGGGATTACAGGCATCTGCCACCATGCCCAGCTAATTTTGTATTTTTAGTAGGGACGAGGTTTCTCCATGTTGGCCAGGCTGGTCTCAAACTCCTGACCTCAGGTGATCCACCTGCCTCGGCCTCCCAAAGTGCTGGGATTACAGGTGTGAGCCACCATGCCTGGCCTATTCATGGTGTTTTTCAAAGAGTACAGTTTTAAAATTTTGATGAAGTGCACTTTATTCATTTTTTCTTTTATGGTTAGTGTTTTCTGATGTCTTTTCTAACAAATCTTTGCCTGCCCAAAAGTCTCAAAAATATTCTCACGTTTCTAGATTTTTAGCTTTAGCTTTTGTGTTTGGGACTATGATTCATTTTTAGTTAATTTTATTTTTGGGGGGGCAAAGTCCATGTTGCCCAAGCTGGTCTGGAACCACCACACCCAGCTAATTTTTGTGAATTGAGGGTACGTCAAGGTTCACTTTGTTCCACATGGATATACAGTGACCCCAGCACCATTTGTTAAGACTGCTCTTTTCCCACTAAATTGAAACCTTTGTTGAAATCAGTTTGGTCTGCTTTTGGCTTCTCTATTCTGTTCCATTGATCTGCGTGTGTGCCTACCATTGTGCCAGCACAAACCATCTCAACTGCAGCTGTATAAGTCCTGAAATCAGGTAGTTTATCTCATCTTTGTTCTTTTTAAAAACTCTTTTAGCTATTCTAGGACCTTTTCATTTCCATCTACATTTTAGAATTAACCTGTCATTTCTAAAGAAAAAGAAGGAGGAGGAGGAGGAGGAGGAGGAAGCTGAGATTATGTTAAACCCATAGATCAATTGAGGAAAACTGACATCTTAACGTCACCGAATCTTTCAATCAGTGAACACGGTTTATCTCCATTTACTTAGATACTTAAGTTTTAACCTGCCATGTTCTGTAGATTTTGTAAAAGTCTCGTATATCTTATCTTATACTTATTCCTAGATATTTTAAATTTTATGCCATTATACATGAAAATTATTTAAAACTTTATTTTCCAATGTTCATTTCTAATATATAACAATACATTTTTTAAAATATTGATTTGTACTCCATGACCTTGTTAAATTCACTTATCCAGTAGTATGTATGTTTTGCAGGTCTCTTAGGATAGTCTATGCATATCATCCTGTTGCTGAAAACAAAGGCAGTTTTTTTTCCTTTCCAATCTGTATGACTTTTATTTCTTTCTCTTATTTTATTGTACAGACTGGGACCTTAGTACAATGTCAAGTAGAATACAAGGGGTGACAGCAGACATCCTTGCCTGGTTCATAACCTTGGGGGCAAGTGTTCAATCTTTCAGCACTAACCGTGTTATCTGTAATTTTTCAATAGATGCATTTCATCAGATTTAGGAAGTCCTCTTTATTTTTAGTTCATGAAGAGTGTTTATCATAAGAGGATATTGAATTTTGTCAAGTGTCCTTCTATATCTATTGACCTGATCATTTTTTTCTTAAGCTATTAATACAACGTATTAAATTGATTTTTGGATCTCAATCCAATCTTATCTTTCTTGGATAAAACCTATTTGGGCATGAGGTATTATTCTTTTTGCATATTGACAAGATTTACCAATATTTTCCTGAGGATTTTGGCGATAGTGTTCACGAGGAATATTGGTGTTTACATTTCTTGTATTGTCTTTGTCTAATTTTGGGATTAGAGAAATCTTAACTTCACTGACTGAATGGGAAATAGTCCACCCCTCCCCCAAGTCTCTGGAAGGGTTTGTCTAGAACTGTTACTATTTATTCCTCAAACGTTTGACAGAATTCACCAGTGGAGCCATCTGGGCCTAAAATTTTCCCTGTGAGAAGATTTTAAATCAGATTCAAAATTTTTAATAGATAGAGTGCTATTCAGAGCAGCTATTTCTTCTTGAATGAGTTTCTGCAGTTTGTGTCTTTCAGGAAATTGGTCCATCTCATCTGAATTGTTGGTATGTCAACACAAAGTTGTTTATTCTCTTACTACCTTTTAAAGTGTGTAGGGTCTGTAGTAATGTCTCCTTTCTCATTCCTTACACATATTAGTAACTTATGTCTCTGTTTAGGCCTTTCTGCATCATCCTCATTATTCTAGACATTGGTTTGGTTCATCAATTTAATTTTTTTTTTTTTTTTGGAGACAGGGTCTCACTTTGTGGCCCAGGCTGGAGTGCAGTGGCACATTCATGGCTCACTGCAGCCTCTACCTCCCAGACTCAGGTGATCCTCCCACCTCAGCCTCCTGAGTAGCTGGGTTTACAAGTTCATGCCACCATGCCTAATTTTTGTATTTTTTGTAGAGACAGAGTTTCGTCATGTTGCTCAGGCTAGTCTCAAACTCCTGGGCTTAAGTGATCTGCCTGCCTGACCTTCCAAAGTGCTAGGATTCTAGGCTTAAGCCACTGCATCTGGCCTGGTTTTTAAATTTTATTGATTATTTTAAATAACCAGATTTTAGGTTTTATTTCCTGTCTTGTTTGCTTCCTATTTCATTGATTATACTCTTGACTTTATTATTTCCTCTTTTATACTGAATTTGGGTTTAATTTGCTTTATTTTTATAGCTTATTAATTTGGAACTGTAGGACATTTATTTTACACTTTTTCTTCTTCTCTAAAATAAGCCTTTAAAGCTATATATCTTCCTCTAAGCATTGCTTTACCTGCATCTTACACATTTTGTGTTTTCATGCTCTTTATTTGTACCCTTTAAAACATTTTAATTCTTGGAAACTATACTGAGAAAAGAATCCTAAGAACTGAAAATGCTTAAGTACAAAGATGTTCATCCTGCCATTTCTCTAATCATGCAGCATTGAAAACAACCTTAACTTACAACAATACGGTGTTATCAGTTAAGTAAACCACTGTGTCTATCAGCTGACTATTACATAGGCATTAAAAACATTTAGAGTTTTCAGTTGAATGAGAAAGGATGTATGTTCTAATGTTGGCTTTTTAAAAAAAGGCATCACAGTTGTGTATATGGAATCCTCCGAGCGCTCACTATAGAGCTAAGCATAAACAAAACTTGACAGAAATATTATCAAAATAGTGACTATGGAATGATCAGAGTGCTCACTATAGAGCTAAGCATAAACAAAACTCCACAGAAATAGTATCAAAATAGTGACAGTGCTTGGTATATTTGGAGTGAAATTGTGAGTGAACATTCTTCCTTGAATATTCTGTATCCTGCTCTGTAGTTGTAAAATGTTGAGCAGATGACTTCTACAAGGAAAAGTTTAAAGGCTCATCATGCTACGATGAGCATGTGACTTTTACAAGGAAACGTGCAGGAGGCTGGCATGATGTCATGTGATCTGAATTACCCTGCACCTGCTTCGAGCCTGCTCCTGCTGCTGGAATGCCAGCTTCTTGAGGACAATGTCTTTTTCTGTTTTGTTTTGTTTTTTTGCCATCTCATCCCTGGTGTCTAGAATAGTGTATAGCACAGAGAATGCATTAAATAAATCGAATGAATGCATGCGTGCATGGAGGTTAAGCCGCACAGTGCTGCCTGGGCCAGCTGGCTTGGGGTCCTGGTTGGGCTCTGTTCTTGGCTAGGTATCCTAGAGGCTGTGTGAGGTTGGTAAACTTAATTCTACAGCCTTGGTTTCCTTACATGTAAAACAGACATACATACCTTATAAGACCGTTGTGAGGATTAGAAATAGGAAATGTAAACCCCACACACACAATTGGTTCCTGAAAAATGGTAACTGTTACTAAGCTGATTCCCCATAATTCATCAGCTCCCTTTCTAGATGAATTCCAGGTGACATCAGAGCTTACTAATGGCAAAATACCTCTGCCTAAAGTGACCAGGTCTAGCCACTCCCAAAGAGAACAGGGCCCTGGATTCCTTTCACTGTGCATCTAGCCAGGCTCTGTCTGCAGACAATTATCTTGAGTGAGTCACTTAACCTCAGTGTTTTTATACGCAATGGAGTAAGTTTGACCCACCTGGCAGGAGCACTGAAGATCGATGATTATTAGATGATAGAAATGCATTTTGTGGCTGTGCAGTGCTAGACACAGACATGCCACAGGGCGCCTTCTGAATGTGCTGTGGACATGCATGAGGGATGCTGGCTGGAAGCCTCTGATAACTATGAATCCATAAGCAAATTGGTTACTCTCTTAAAAGAAGTAACAATGTGATATTTAGTGCTGTCCTTTTTAAAAAGCTCGCAATATATTGTTGTCTAATAAAAGTCTTGGGCCGAATTTCCCTCCTGGGAGACCAAGAGCATTGGGCCAAGTGGCTGACCAGGTTGAAGAGGGTTGGCAGCTGCTGAGGAATTCATCCATGGTAGGAGGAGGAAAATCAGGCAGGCTCTGCTCCCCACCTCCCTCTCTGCTCCTTGCAGACTAGGTGGGCCCAGGATCTCCTGAAGCCAGGTAAGCAGGGCTTTAGGAAACTCATTATTAGTATTACTATGGCAAAGGAGCAAATACACAGGGCAATATTTCAAGGGTGAAGAAGGGCACACAAGGGAGAGGCATCCTCCCTGTCACCTGGTTTCATGAGTGTGGCTTTTAACACAGGTGACACAAGTGGCCAATGTCTTTCTGAACATAGGAGACCCAGGCCCCAGGCACAGTGACAGGTCTGCCATGCTCATGCAGCAGTCGTCATGCTGATATGATCTAAGGTGAGGCCCCCCCAGCCAGGTCAGCCGGGAGAAAGTGAACACAGGAGGGGCACACCCAGGACCCCAGGGCCCCAGAACTCGGGTGAGCATGAAGGGAGCCAGCAGAGAAGACTGGGGGTGGTCAGCGCAGGTGGGAGGGAAGAGCAGGAATGCCACAGATGCCAGGACTAAGCTCACTTCCAAGAGGGAGCCAGTGGTCAATCGTATTGGAAGGTCAGCTGCAATCAGGCCTGGGGGGCTGGCCCTTGAATTAGGATACCCCATGGGGTGTGGGCATGAGAGGCACAATTCGAGGGCCTGGAAAAGAGTGGTCCATTGGCATGCGGGGCAGCGATGGGCAGACTTTTAGGCCGAGGTTTGCAGCAAGGAGAGCAGAGAGAGGGGAGGAGAATGGAGGGGCATAGGTTGGAGGCTTCCAGAGATCTGAGAGACCGCAGCATGCTTGTGAACTGCCGACGTGACCCAGGAGGGGGTGGCCTTGGGCAGGGACAGGCACCTCACTCCATGTAGCAGCATGGAGGATGTGCAGGACAGACACCAGATGCTGGACGTGTTGACTTAGTGGCGTGAACACAGTCAGAATCCAAATGGAGTCACTGGTATTAAAAACCCTGACATATAGACTGTGGAAGGGTATGAAGGGAGGGTTCTTATGCAGACACGCTTGATAGCAAGAACAATCACAAAAGACTGCAAAAATCACAGCCGCGCACAAAGACCATCACAACTTACACACACAAACATTTCTGGGAGGACATCTGCCCAGTAGCTGCCTGTCCAGCCTCAGACTGGCACCATCCTTCCTGGCGATCCTTGTAGCCAAGGATCATTGATTCAAAACAATGATGTAATCCTCCTGTTTCTTTTGAAAATCTTTGTCTTCCTTTACCTTCCTTGACCCACACGCAATTTACGATGGCACACATATTCTATTGCAATGAATGTTCCCGAGTAAATCTCATTTTCTTTTAGAGAGCCTCTCTCTGTTATTTAGGTTGACAATGGGAAAATCCCAGACTGCAAATCCTTCCTCAACAAAGGGCAAACGTGTCCTCCAGGGAGGGTGGTTGGTGGTTAGAGAAGGGGAAGGCTGCAGTGGCCTCTTGGAGTGGTGGAGTGCATATGTGCAGAGCCAGGAGGCCTAGTGCTCAGCGTGGGTGTGCCTGAGACCTGGGAGATGCCAGGGGCATGGGAATAAGGTGTTGTCTAGTTTTTCCCCCAATTTAGTTTTCTCTAATTTAGGCGCAGGTTCACTGTAAGCAAGTAAGTCAGTCCTGGGGGCCAGCTGGTTGAGTGCTGGGGGGCAGGGAGAGGAGAGGGAGTGGGTGCACAAAGTGACTCTACCTTCAGAGAGAAGCAGAGTAAGGCAGGAAGAAGAGGTGTGCACGTGCGTGGTCGTGTGTGCACGTGTGCATGCGCGTGTGCAGGTGTGTGTGCGTGCAAGTGCATGCGTGTGCACGTGTTTCTGTGTGGGTGTGCACGTGTGGCGGTGGGGGTGGCTAACGCAGGCATGGGAGCAGCACCGGCTGTAGGTTTCCATGAGGCCCCACGGAAGTGAAACCGAAGGAGAGGAGGTGGTGGGGAGGGCAAGGTGCCTGGATTCGGGCTTGGTGTGGTCATTGGTGATGAGAACATCCAGGCTATGCCCAGGGCGGTGGATGCAGAAGTGGGAGGTCCAGGCCACACCCCCTTGGGTTCTGGAGGCTCTGGTAATGAACACAGAATATAGGAGGCAGGAGAACTGTGAGGGGCTGAACCTGTGGTGGGTGAGGGGTGCATGGGAAAGACGAGGTGGCTGCCTGGAGAAGGGCAGAGGCCAACGTCCAGGCATGGCAGGAGCTGGCTGGTGAGGAGAGGCGGAGGGGGGAGCAGGGAGGGCACAGGGGGTGGGGGATGCTGCCTCAGCGCGGTGTGAGGGCACAGCCTGCGGGGAGAGGTGAGGAGGCAATGTCCCTTCTCAGAAAGCACGTTCCAGGGATCAGTGACACCCCCACATTTGGTTTCTACTAAGGGTACCCTTGGCATGTGCTGATTTTGTTAAAAAGAAAAATAAGAGACTACATCAGTCAGCTTCGGCTGCTGTAGCGAAATATCACAGGCTGGGAGGCTGAAACAAGACTTTTACTTCTTACAGTTCTGGGGGCTGGAAGTCCAAGATCAAGTTCCAGCAGCGCTGGGTTTCTGGTGCGGGGTTTGTGGCTGGCTCGGGTGAAGCTTCCCACTGTGCACTCACACTGCCGCTTCTTTTGCACATGTAAGGGTGGGGAGAGCACTGAGCTCTTTCTATTAAACACTAGCCCTATTGCACGACTTAACATTAAACACCAGCCCTATTGCATGACTTAACATTAATTACCCCCACTAGCCCACCTCCGAATACAGTCACATTGGAGGTTAGGGCTTCAACCCATGAATTTGCGGGGTAGGGTGGGGGGGCGGAATTCAGTCTGTAGCAGGGACATACTGAATAAAGTAGACATTGGTTTATACATCAAATGGATTTTGCTGGAGTCATGCTCAGTGGTGGCTGTAAGGAGGAACCCTGGGGGTGTTAACACAAGCCCGTGATGCCGCCTCAGCACAGGCCTGGGGCCCGAGCCTGCAGCACCAATCCCTCCTGCCCCGCCCTGGCAGCAGGTGTCTTCCTAGAACAGAACAAGCCCCTTTTGATGTCATTGGGCATTGCCTTGGCGGTTTACTCAGAAGCTGCAGGCTAGCCTCGCTAGAGCCCATTGCCAGGCCCTGGCTGCCCCTAAATCTGTGTCCACAAAACCCTCCGGAGTGCCTGCTCCGCATGGTGGCCACTGGCCACACAGGGCTGCTGAGCACTGGAAGCGGCCTTGTGAGCTGCTGCCAGAAGGCAGGTGCCCGTGCAAAGACTTCCTGTTAAGGAATCTCACTGAGGTTGTTAAATACTGGTTACATGTTGAATGATGTATCTAGCTATTGGGTTAAGTAAAACGTATTGTTGATTTTGGCTATTACTTGTTACCTTTAAAAAATGTAGCTACTAGAAGCTTTAAGAAGACAAATGTGGTTCTCCTCCTCCATCTACAGGCATGTCCCGTTCAGAGCGGCTGTGTCCCCGCGGCCTCAGACCCAGGGTCCAGCCCGTGCTCTGGCCCCTCCGGCGGCCAGGAGCAGCATCTCTGCCCCGGGGCCCGCGCCGAGCCGGCTGCTCCTCCGTGCTCAGCGCTCCTGGGCCCTCACCAGCCCCTCTCCCCTCGAGCCCCCTTCGTCCCTGCGAGGGTTCCCTGCACGCCCCGCGCTGAGACCCAGCCCGGCCCGGGCCGGAGCCCTCCGCGACGTCAGGGTGCGCCCGGCCTGACGCCGCCTCCCCTCCGTCTTCCCAGGGCCGCAGCCGCTCCTCGTGAGTGAAGTCGCGACTAGGGAGCCGGGTGGACGCGCCGGGAAGCTGCACAATCCACGCTCCGTCTGCGCGGAGAGCCGGGCGCGCGTGGCCCGGCCCCTGCAGGCGCGAGTGCCGCCGCCCTGGTGGGCTCCCCTCCCAGGCACGCCCGGCACGCCCGGCACGCGGCTGGACGACTGCGGCCGCGCGGGGGCGGGAGGGTCCGCTAGGAGCCGCAAGAGAGCGCATCCCCCCGGCGCCCGGAACGCACGGCCCCTTTAAGAGGTGCCGCCGGAGCAGGGCCGTGACATCATAGAAGTGCGAAGGGCGGAGTCTGTGCGCAGCCGCGGCGCGGGGGGCGGGGCAGGGGCGCGGCGTTCTTGCGGGCCTGACAGACAGGCGCGCGGTCGAGGAGCGGCCAGTACTAGGCCGCCGGACGCAGAAGCACCCCGCGTAGGCCCCGCCCCGACAGGAGGCCCCGCCCCGGGGCTGGCCCCGCCTCCATGGGAGCCCCAAGTCACGCACAGACCGCGCCCCCTTCAGGCCCCGCCCCACTCTGTTCAGACCTAGGCCCAGCTCAGACCCCGCCCCTCAAGGCCCCGCCCCCAGCAGGGCCCCTCCCCGGGCCCTGCTCCCCCCCCCGCGCGGGCCCCGCCCCAGGCCCGGCTCCACCCCGCACAGGCCCCACCCCGGGTCAGGCTCCGCCCCTCGCAGGCCCCACCGCGAGTCAGGCTCCGCCCCGCGCAGGCCCCGCCCCAGGTTCGGCTCCGCGGGGCGGGACTTGCTCTCAGCCTGAGTCGGCGGCGGCTGCGGGAACTTTCCCAGCGGATCTAATGGCTGCGCGCGGGCCGCTGTGAGGCGCGGCGGCGAGCGACGGGCGCGGGGCCGCGGAGCAGCGAGCGAGCGAGCTAGCGAGCGCGAGGCCGGAGCCCCGGCAAGGCCCGGCCGACCCGCCGAGCCCGCGATGCGCCCCGGGGCCGCCCCCCGGCGCAGCTGACGCCCCGCGGCCCCGCGAAGACCCCGGCCGGCCGGTCCCGGAGGAAGCGGCCGCCGCCGCCGCCGCCCAGCCCAGCGCCCGCGCCGCCCGGGCACCATGGCGGGGAAGGTGGCCGCTCCGGGCACCGCGGTGCTGCTGGTCACGGCCAACGTGGGCTCGCTCTTCGACGACGTAAGTGCCCCGCGCCGGCGGCAGGCCCGGAGCCCGGGACCCCCGACCCTGACCCCGGGGCCCCGAACTGCAAGCCCTGGACCCTGGACCTTGAACCTCCAGACCCAGAGGCCCCAGACTCTGATCCCTGTACCCGGGACCCCAGACTCCTGTCCTGATTCCCAAGTCTGGGAGCCCAGACCCCTGTCTTGATCCCCAAGCCTGAGACCTGAAGACCTGGGCCCTGAATCCCCTAACCCCATCCTCCAGACTCCAGCAGCTGATCCTTGACCCTGGGACCCTGCCTCTGAACTCCTGTCTCCGAATCCTGACCTCGAAACTCCAATATTAAAACCCTGTCAGAACCCCTTTTAACAGTCCCCGGAACCCAAACCCCAGAAACCGGGTCTGTGTGCACCAAACCCAGCCCCAGCCCTGATTTCCGAATCCTCAGTACCCTGGCCCTGGAATGCCCATCCCCAACCCTGGCCCTGAACCCCAGATCCATGGTCACTGGAACCACAAATCCTGACTGCAGAACCCTGGTTACAGAACCAGCTCTCAGACGTCTGTCTCTGGTCCCTGAGCCCTGGACCCCAAACCCTGAAACATAACCACAGACCCTAACCCAGGAACTTCTGACACTGGGCCTGTGGCCCCAACCTCCTGTCCCTGTTCCCCAATCACTGAATTCTAGCCCTAGAATCCCAGCCTTCATACTGTGGTCCTTTGCCTCTAAAGCCAATCTAGCCTGACTCTGAACCCTGAATTTCAACCTCAGGCCCCAGCTTATGTCCCTGAACCCCTGTCCTTGACCCCTGAACCTGGAACCCTGGTTCCAGAATCAGGCTCCAAACCCAATTCTGGACCCTGCCCCTAACTCTGGTTCCTAGATCCCATCTTTGGCCCCTTCCTCCAACAAGCTCCTGCCCCTGAACCCTGAATCCTGAATCCTGGTCTTAAAGCCTGGGCCTTGAGCCTGCGGAATTCCCAAACCCTAACCCTTGACTCCCACCCCTGGCCCCTGTCCTCTGAGCCTAGGCCCTCCACTCTGGCTGTCAGCCCCAGCTCCTGTATGCCTGGGTGCCGGCCTCACTGTCTGTCTGTCCCTGCAGGGCCAGAGGGTAGGGTGCCCTCATTTAACCCTGCCACTTAGTATCTCTTTAGTTCTTAAATATTTAAGGGAAGTCTGTTGAAAGCACTGTGGGACTTTATATTTGTTGTTTATTGAAGAAAAAGATGCTGAGAAGCTCTTCAGGGCCAGAAAGGGGATGCTGACTGCCTATGGCCTTTACCTTCTAGGGCCCCTCCCACCCAAGCCTCAGTCCCACCCAAGATCCTGGGGTGCCCCCGTCTCTGGAGAGACCAGGGAGCTGAGGCCCAGGGCGCACTGGGAGCTCCCCAGAGGCAGGCCAGGCTGACCTAGTTTGGCGTTTCAGCCACGGTGCCACCCTGCTGTTGGTACTCCTGCTGCCAACCCAAATAAAGCAGAGTGCGGCTCCAAGTGGCCCAGATGGAGGCCATGGAGCCACAGACGCTCCCTCCCTCCCTAGGTGAACAGTGGGGCGCCGCACCAGCTTTATGACGGATGTGTGCCACTGATGCACGCGTGGTTTCCATTTCAGGAGGAGGTCTTGTGTCTTTGCTGGCAGCAAGCATGGGTGAAGTGTTTGATGAAGCTCAGTTCATGCACAGGCTAGGTTTGGTTTTTATTAACAAAAGGCGCTGTTTTTCTGTTTTCTTATTTTAACTTCCAGGTGCCCATGTATTATACTGACCTGCTGGGGAGAAACTGCTTTTCCTCACACTTTATTATTGACAACTTCATCTAGGTTTATGTTTGATCATTTTCTACAAAAGTGCCTGGCATGGGTGTGTGTCTGTATATTTGGCGTTCTATTCTAGGCTTTCCAGTAACATGTCACTACAGCATGGTTTTGTTCAGATGATTCAGATCCGTTAGCTGCGGCTTCAAAGCCTCAGAAATGTCAGGAGCATTAAGCATGGTGGGGCATTTTAGTCTCAAAGGGAAACGAGTTTTACTGTGCAGACATTCTTTCCAGTAATCTTTGATTCTGAGTTCTAGCATTTTTGTTGTGTTTCAATTGTATACACGTATTTATCTCTGTTGATATTAAATTGGGTAACTTAATTCACTTTTGTTTAGCAACCTATTCTCTCTGAATTTTCATTTTTCTTAAAGGCTATATGGAATTTTGCGTTATGTTTATGTTTAGAAGGAACATTTGTTTAGGTCAACAGTACATAGGTTAATTCTGAAAGGTGCATTGTGATTTCAGGGCTGAGTGGAAACGTATCTGTCCGTGTCTGAAGATTTCTTAATGTGTGCAGCCAGACCCAGCCTCCTTCAGTGGAAACCAGCCAGGCACTCACATTCCCAGGCCCCCTTCCTTGGTTGAGGTTTGGGGTGTGGTACTTGTGGGCCAGAAGCCTGGCCGGTGGAAGGAAATTCATGAGTGAAGGAAGTTTTGGTTCCTTGGTTTGTCCTGGATTTCGGGGGACCTGCTTTGAGATTCCGTTTGCCTTTGTGCAGCCCGTCCCGTGCTGACGAACACACCCTGTAGGCAGTGCTCAGGCTGTGAAGGAATCTTTCTCACTCAGTCTCATCGTGTTGGAAGCCAAGCTTGTCTGTGACCAGTGCCGGAGCCGGTCACAGTTCCGAGGAGGAAGATGTTTGAATCTGAAGCAGATATCCCGGACTGTGACGGACTCTGTTTTCCTTTTGTGCACAAGTGATAGGTGGTTTGCTTTTGCTTTTGCAGTTTTGAAAGTCTTCCCTCATAAGGCCCCTCCTCCTCCCCCTCTTGTTTTTGTTTTAGACAGGGTCTCATTCTGTTGCCCAGACTAGAGTGCTGTAGTGGTGCAATCACAACTCACTGCAGCCTTGACCTCCCTGACTCAGGTGAACCTCAGCGTCCTGAGTAGCTGGGACCACAGGTGCACGCCACCATGCCTGGCTAATTTTTGTAGAGAGCAGGCTTCGCCGTGTTGTCCAGGCTGGTCTTGAACTCCTGGGCCCAAGCAATCCGCCTGCCTTAGCTTCCCAAAGTGCTGGGATTACAGGTGTGAGCCACTGTCCCTGGTCCAGAGGTAACCGCTCTCAAAACGCTGTGTGCATAAACTTCAGCTGTGGTTTGTAGCGTCCTGGGATCCACACGGAATCTTGCTCAGCAGCCCCTGTTTGCTCATCACTACTCCATCTTTGTGACCCCAGAGTGGCCGTGCTGCGGGCTGCGGGGCTGTCCCCACTGGGGTTGCGTCTGACCCTGTGCAGACGGTGTTGCGGTAAATGCCTTACAGTGTACCAGTCCCCAAGCCCTTATCCCTCACATTCCTAGAAATTATGGAGGACCCGAAAGAGTTCTTGTTTATGTTGGTTATAACTACCAATATTTCTCATATTGGGAGCTGAAACTGCATGAGAATACGTAGCTCACTGCCCCAGCTGGCAGAGCGATTACATCATCCCACATCACCGGCACCCCCTCAGGTGCTGGCCGTTCTTCCCTAGGAGACAATGAGAACGGAAAGAGGAGTCATTTTGTAGTATTATGGAAATAGTTTTGACCTAGTCAACCTATGAAAAGGCCTCCTCAGCCCAGTCCTCCTTCCCCAAACTGTCATGGGCACCCCTGTCTCTGGCCTGGTGGCTGGGGTGCCTGGGACTTTCCCAGGCTTATACGGACTGCCAGACCGCCCTCGGTGAGCCCGGCAGCTGGTCTTTAATTCCTGGATTGGACTCCTGCTGTCACTACTGGTTTGCTTGGAAAGAGGTGACCAGGGGTCCATATTTAATTGTTTTGCTTTGATGTGGCTGGTTTTTTGACAAGTGAGGTTTCTGGCTTTTGGTTCCTTCCATTTTTATGAGAAGGGTGTTGAGGAGGTGAATTCTTGCCAGCTGTGGCGTCATAACTGCGTCCCACCCTTGCATGGTCAGGCTGCTGTTTGGTCCTGAGAACACAGCCCGCTGGTGGGTATCTGCCTGGCGGCCCTTCCTGCTGCTTGTTCACAGCTAAGTCAGTTCTGAGCCAGTTTGCCTTTTTGCTTAGTCAGCTCCCGGGCAGCCCTGTCCTTCTGCCCAGACCCGGGGTTGCAGAACGGCTGTGAGAGTGGGCTCGGCACGTGCTCGCTGGCAGGCACCTGAGCGCCTTGCAGTCAGCAGGTGTTGATGAGCCCTGGAAGAGCGTGGAGGTGGCGGAGCTGCCATGGGTATGGAGTCGGTGATGGTCAGCAGTGCAGGCTGGCGTCTCTCTCTGGTAGCATCAGCATTGCCCTCTTTGCCATGTGGTTCCTGGCAACACCAAAGGTACTGCCCTCTCTCCCACCTTGAAAACTCTGAACTCCATGTTTCCTGCAGCCACTGCGGGGCATCCTGACTCTCTACCGTGGCAGCTCTCGAGTGGGGTGGGGGGTCTCCCCTCCAGGTCCTTCTCCAGGTCTCTGCCCCAGCACTTCTGCACAGCAGGGCCCAGGGCTGGGTGTGGGTTGTACCCAGCTGGCAGTGACTGGCCAGAACTTTTGCTCCCTCTGTGGATCCTCCTTCTTCTTCAGGGACGTTTCACTTGGTAATGGCTGTGCTGGGACAAAATTCACACACCATGCCCCTCACCCCTTTCTTTTTCCTTTTCTTTTTTGTTTTCAGACAGGGTCTCATTCTGTCACCCAGGCTGGAGTGCGGTGGCTCACTGTAGCCTTGAACTCCTGGGCTGAAGTGATCTGAAGCCATCCTCCCGCCTCAGCCTTCCAAGTAGCTGGGACCACAGGTGCATGCTACCACACCCAGCTGATATTTTTATTTTTATTTTTTGTAGAGATGGGGTCTTGCTATGTTGCCCAGACTGGGCTCAAACTCCTGGGCTCAAGCATTGCTCTCACCTCTGTCTCCAGGAGTGTTGGAATCACAGGTGTGGGCCCTCACACCCAGCCCTTTCACCCATATGAGGTGTACAATTCACTGGTTTTCAGTATATTCACAGGGTGTGCAACTGTCACCACAGGCAATTTTAGAACATTTTTATCACCTCAAAAGAAGCTGCATTAGCACCCAAGCCCCATGTCCCCCAGCGTCCCCACCACCTGCAGTCAGTTTTCCTCTCTGTGGATTTGCTTGTCCCGGGTGTTTCACATACGTGGAATCAGACACTGTCTGCCCTTTGACCTGACTGCTTTCACCGAGCGTATGTTAAAAGTGTCCATGTTGCAGCGTGCATCAGTCCTTCATTTCTTTCTTTCTTTTTTCTTTTAAATTATAGAGACAGGGTCTTGCTGTTCACCCAGACTGGAATACAATGGTGTGATCGCAGCTCACTGTAGCCTTGACTTCCTCGCTTCAAGTGATCCTCCTGCCTTAGCCTCCTGAATAACGGGGACTACAGGCATGCACCACTATGCCCAGCTAATTCTTTTTCCTTTTTGAGAAGATGAGGTCTCACTGTGCTGCCTAGGCTAGTCTCAAAGTCCTGGCCTCAAGTGATCCCCTGGCCTTGGGCTCCCAAAGTGCTGGGCTTACAGGCATGAGCCACAGTGCCAAGTCTCTTTATTCCTGTTTATGGCTGAATAATATTCCATTGTGTGGATACACCAAGTTTTGTTTCTGTGTTCATCAGCTGGTGGATGTTTGGGCTGTTCCCGCCTTCCGGTTCTGGTGAATAATGGATGTTTGGGCTGTTTCCACCTTCCGGTTCTGGTGAATAATGGATGTTTGGGCTGTTTCCACCTTCCGGTTCTGGTGAACAGTGGATGTTTGGGCTGTTCCCACCTTCCGGTTCTGGTGAACAGTGGATGTTTGGGCTGTTCCCTCCTTCCGGTTCTGGTGAACAGTGGATGTTTGGGCTGTTCCCTCCTTCCGGTTCTGGTGAACAGTGGATGTTTGGGCTGTTCCCTCCTTCCGGTTCTGGTGAACAGTGGATGTTTGGGCTGTTCCCTCCTTCCGGTTCTGGTGAACAGTGGATGTTTGGGCTGTTCCCACCTTCCGGTTCTGGTGAATAATGGATGTTTGGGCTGTTCCCTCCTTCCGGTTCTGGTGAACAGTGGATGTTTGGGCTGTTCCCACCTTCCGGTTCTGGTGAACAGTGGATGTTTGGGCTGTTCCCTCCTTCCGGTTCTGGTGAACAGTGGATGTTTGGGCTGTTCCCACCTTCCGGTTCTGGTTGAAGAGTGGATGTTTGGGCTGTCCCCACCTTCCGGTTTTGGTGAACAGCGGATGTTTGGGCTGTTCCCTCCTTCCGGTTCTGGTGAACAGTGGATGTTTGGGCTGTTCCCTCCTTCCGGTTCTGGTGAACAGTGGATGTTTGGGCTGTTCCCATCTTTCAGTTCAGGTGAAGAGTGGATGTTTGGGCTGTTCCCACCTTCCGGTTCTGGTGAACAGTGCTGCTGTGTGCGTCTTTGCAGACGTCCCTAGGCGGACATGCGTTCTCAGTGCTGTTGGGTGTGCATAGTCTTGGCATTGCCGGGTGATGTGGTGAGTTCGTATTTAACCCTCGAGGGCCTGTCAGGCAGTCCACGGTGGCTGCCCCATGTCACATCCCTACCAGCGGGGTCCCAGGGTTCTGGTTTCTGCACCTCTTGGTGTTGGCGCCCCTGGGCTCAGGCTGGCCACCCTTCTCCCTTCCTGGGACCTCATCTAGATGCACAGCCGTAAGTGCCATCTCTGTGTGGGTGCCCACTCCCAGGGAGAAGCACACAACCAGGATGCCAGCCGGCAGTAGGTGGGGCCCTGCTCTGCCGCTCCGGCCAGAGCAGAGTGCCAGCTCTCAAGGAGGTTGAGGCGTCCTCATTTCAGAGGCAGCTGTCTTCCTCCCTGTGTGACGGGCACAGAGGATGGGGGAGGCCTGTGGTCTGCAGGTGCCCTCCCTGCCCCTGTGCGGCAATGGGTGTGGCTGGAGGTGTCTCAGCAGCCTTTTTTTTGCATTGCTGTCTCTGACCCAAGATCTCAGTGCACTTTCCCTGGGAGAATTATGACCTGTTTGCCAGGGCTCATAAGCGGCAGGATCTTCTGTCTGCCGGGCAGGGAGGGTTAAATATGACTGTGGTCCCAGCTCTGGCTGCAGGGTACGGGAGCTGCTTCTGCCACCTCAGGAAACCACGTCTAAATCTTGAACACCTCCTCACCTTAGACAGCATCATTTCGGGTCTGTCCTTGATTTTTAGACTTTTGGAATAAACCTGGCAGTTCTCCGTTTCCCAGCTCTGCATGCCCCTCTCCCTCCGGCCCTGGCATTTGGGACGCAGCAGGCTGTGCTCTTTGGATTGTTACTAATTCAGCCTTTGAGAACGGCCGGCCGTGTTTTCTCTGCTCACAAACTTTCATCCCCCGTTTACTTCCTGTTTTTTATCAGTCTCTAGAGTTGCTGAGGAGAGAGTTTAGATCACCCGGGTTGGGGGTGGGGATGGGACTTCTTTGGTTTGAAATATTAACGATTCCTCATGTTTTGAAGTAAGCACCCAGATCGACCTGTCGGGCAGTATTGGGAGAACGTCTGCACGTAGGTGTGGTCACGTCCGTCGCTGTTGCCCGCACTGCTCCGAGAAGCCCCACTCTGACCAGCACCACTGAGGAGTGTCTGTCCGTGTGGAGTTGTGGGGCAGGTGGAGCAGGGCAGAGGGCCCCGCATGGCTCTGGGATGGCTGTGCTCGGTGGGGGTCTGATTTTGGGGGAAGAGGCCGGTACTGGGGTGTTTCCGTGGACTTGTTGGGTCTGATTCAGAAGTTACAGAAATCCAGACCCAGGCCTGCCCCACCGCGAAGCATCAAATTTAGAGCCCCTCTGTCCAGGGGCTGGAGGGGCATTCGGAAGGCTTTGACCAGATCGGGGCGGCAGGAGACAGCAGGTCTCTCTGAGCTGTGGGGCTCACGGAGGGACAGCCTCCAGGGAGGTGGCCTCCGTCAGGGAATGGGGTCCAGGCGGAGGAGGGTGGGCATCTCTCCACATGCCACTCTGTGCCCCACTGCCTCTGCTGGGGTGTTCCCGCTGTTTCCTGGGCGGGTCCTTCCGATGTGAGTGCACTCCAGTGAAATACTTGTGGGGGCCCTGGGGGAAGAGGGTGCGGAACAGGCAGGCTGTTCCCATGCGGACCTGAAAGTGCTGTCAAGTTCCACCTTCCTTTGCTCGGTTTCATTAATTGGGACACTTGGGAATCTCAGAGCCCGGTGGGAACCAGGAACTGGGCTCAGAGGCTCTGGAGCCCCAAGTCCCACCCCACCAGGTCTGGCTGGTGCTGCCATGGGCTCAGATCTGGCGTTTTCCAAGCTCCCCCTGCTCTGTGGAGCTCTGAGTGCCGGCTCCAGGCCGGCTTTTAGGAAGGCCGACTTCCTCAATTGTGGTTGCTGCCTCCGCTCGGCCTGAGGTGACGAGAGTGTGGATGGCGCCTGCACTGTGTCCACTCTTTAGGCTCTAATGTTAAAGGTGTGTTTGGAGACGTGGAAATGGCTCTGGAGGAGCGTCCACCAGGTCCTGCTTGTGTATGGGGGCTGGCAGCACTGTTGTGTTGGGATGAGTGGCCGAGGCATCTGGGGACGTCCTGGAGCCTGCAGCCCTCGGCCGTGTCACGCCACGTGCTCATGTGACGGAGGACGCTTCCGAGGATGTGGAAGCCACCGGTCGTCCTGGGTGGGTTGGGGCTGGACACCACTTCTGGGGCGGGTCTGGGGTGATGGCGCTCCCAGCCCGCGGGGGTCTTGGTGATGGCTCGGAAGTGGTTTCCCAGCGGCGTGCCCTGAGTGCCGGGAAGGCCCTCTGCTGCCACTCCAGGCTCAGAAGATGCCGCTTCTGGTTTTTCCCTGTCGTGAGTGAGAACAGCCCCACCTCCAGGAGCATGGCCTCCGGATCTGCCTGTTACTTGAACCCTGACCCCCTGGTGGGTCTCGGTGACCTTAAGCCGGTTGTCTTCTTGATCCTTCTCTCCGACAGGAGTGTGAGACTCCTCTTTAGGGGTTGCTGGGGACCAGCTGGTTGCCGTGTCGGGGGGCTGTGCTCCCCCTTCTCTGTCTTGGAAGGTGGGTGAGGGCTTAGTAGGGCTGCCTTGGCTGCTGGGGCAGCTTTCCCCGGCCCCGTCCCCGCCTCCTTCCCACTCTGAATTGTCCTGGGTGTCTCTGCGTGGGGTCTCCTGGCTCCTGCAGATCTGTGTAGCCTGCACTGAACTGCCCTCTTCCTGGGTGCACTGCAGACCCCGGGCCCCCTGGGCTCTGGCCTGTCCCCTTGTCCCCACGTGACCGCCCAGCCACTGTTCTCCTTGGCCCTTCCCTCTCGTTTCTGCCTGGGCCTGCCTGGCTGGTCTTGCCTGGCCCTGCCTTTGGTCCTGTAGGCACCAGGACTGCACTCTGGCAGGGGCAGACTCTGTTTCCTGCTCAGCAGAGCCCAGGCCTGGCCCTGGTTAGCAGGCTGTGTCATCTGCCACAGACAGCCTTCCTTTCTGCGTCCTCCCCTCTCGGGGTCCTGCATGACTGGTCCTCATTCCAGGAACCAGAGGAGATTGAAGAACCCGAGACTTGGCTTTGGCCCAAGTCCCCGTGGAGAGGAAATCCCGCCTTCAGTGCCAGGTGCGAGGCCACAGTCCAGGTTCACGTGGATGCGGGGCGGGCCCCACCTCTCCTCGCGTGTGTAGCCTTGGGCTGTGTTTCACCTGTCAGCCTGTCTGTGCCCAGGGAGTAGGAATCCCACCTTGCACGTGGCTCAGCGTGGTCAGGGAGGGCGTGGCTGTCACATGGTTTCTGGACTGTCAGCCTTTGGGCTGAGTGAGGCGTTACTGCCATCAGGTGTCCCTGGAGGGGCTCTCTTCATCCTCTTCCTGGCGTCAGGTGCTCTCGGCGGCCTCTGGGTAACAGCCTGGCCTTTGCTTCTGTCCGGGGCGCGTGGCCCAGGCTGAGCAGTGCACTCGGCTGCCTGGGTGGTGTGAGGTTGTGTGAGCCCGGGCTCGGCTGCCTGGGTGGTGTGAGGTTGTGTGAGCCCGGGCTCGGCTGCCTGGGTGGTGTGAGGTTGTGAGCCCGGGCTCGGCTGCCTGGGTGGTGTGAGGTTGTGTGAGCCTGGGCCCAGCTGCCTGTAGTGAATATAACCGGGAGGGAGCGCCCACCTCTGCCCACCTGCCTGGCATCTGGGGTTCCCGGGAGGCTGGGCACCTGCACCCTCGCCATCACCCTGGGCTGACCTCCCATCTCCTCCTTCTCTACCCAAGCGCCCGTGGCCTGAACAGGACTTGGTTTTTCACGCCTTCCTGCCTCAGCTTGAGGGGCTCTTTTTTCAAAGGGTTCCTCCTGGACGCCTCACCTAGGCAAGCAGGGTTTTCCTCCTTCAAGGGACAGCCCGTGTGCCCCCAGCCCTGTGAAGCGTTCTTGGTGACTCACCAAGTTAGTCCCAAGCTCCCTTCCCGTCGTACTGTGTTTTACCATGGCTGTGGCGTCACACTCAGGTGTGCTGGCCTTTGAGCAGCAGCGTCTGGGGTGGGGACCATGGTGTCTTTTTTAATTTTTTTTTTTTGAGATGGACACTCCATCACCCAGGCTGGAGTACCATGGCGTGATCTCACCTCACTGCGACCTCCGCCTCCCAGGTTTAAGCAATTCTCCTGCCTCAGCCCCCTTAGTAGCTGGGATTACAGGCGTGCACCACCACGCCCGGCTAATTTTTTTTTGTATTTTTAGTAGAGACAGGGTTTCACCATATTGGCCAGGCTGGTCTCGAACTCCTGACCTTGTGATCTGCCCGCATTACAGGTGTGAGCCATCGTGCCCGGCCATGGTGTCTTTATTCGGGTTCTGCTCAAATGGGTGGAGGGGTGGGGTGGGGCCAATGCAGCTGGAAGGGAGTTGGAGGAGCTATGGATCCGGTAGTCCCTGGACCGTGGTGGTGTTTGCGGCCACAGATGCCATGCTCAGGAGGTCCATGGGGCCAGGGGAAGGGGTGTTGAAGTCACCAAAGGCCAGGCCAGGCCTCTGCTACCCATGGCCGGCAGCCTTGGAGTCGGCTCTGCTCCTGCCTCGCACCCGGAGAAGAGGGAGAGGCCTGTGGGGGGTTCCGAGATCTGGTTGGCTTTTGTGTTTGCGCGTTTAACAGTGTTATTTACCCGGGATTTGAATAGCATGCAGTTCACCCAATGTGAGTGTATGGTTCACTGACTTTGAGAAAATATTTATGGTGTGTAACCAACACCGCAGCTCAGCTTTGAGACACTTCCCTCCTCAGTCCCTGCTCCCGGCCGTGGGCCACAAATGCTTTCTGTCCCACCAGTTTCGTCTGCGCTGAGGGCACTGTATCGTGAACCACAGGCTGTGTTGTTTTCATGCGTCTGGTTTCTTTGACTTAGCGTAACGCAGTGTTTCAAGGTTTGTATTGATATGCTTTGCATATCAGCAGTTTACCTGGCTTTTTTTTTTTTTTTTTTTTTTTGAGATAGGGTCTCACTTTCACCTAGGCTGGAGTGCAGTGGCACAGTCACCACTCACCGAAGCTTTAAACTCCTGGACTCAAGCATTCTTCCTGCTTCAGCCTCCTGAGTAGCTGGGGCCACAGGCGCGGCCACCACGCCAGGCTTTTACAATTTTTTGTAGGTATGGGGTCTCGCTATGTTGCCCAGGCTGGTCTCGAATTCCTGGCCTCAAGTGATCCACCTTGGCCTCCCAAAGTGCTGGGATGACAGGTGTGAGCCACTGCACCTGGGCTTGTCTGCCCTGTTTCATGGCTGAGCAGTGTCCCCTGAGTGGAGGCATACCTCATTTCTCCAGTCGCCCATAGATGGACGTTGGGGCTATCGTGGCTAGTGTGCTGTTTGTGAATATGCACGTGCCTGTGTGGACGAGGGTGTCACTGCTCTAGGGCTGGCCGAGTGGTCACTCTGTGGCTGTCTTTCCCGGAGCTGCTCAATTCTTCCCATAGTTGCTGCCCCATTTGTGCCCCGTCGAATGGTGTGGAAGGACTCTAGCTCTTCTGCATCATGCCAGCACGTGGTGGCATTTGTCTGTTTAATTATGGCTGTGTGGTGGCATCTTGCAGTATAACTTGCATTTCTGGTCCTACTTCCAAATAATAATTCCCCACAAGGATGGTTATCTTGCCGTGTTGGTAATGGCTTTGACAGCTGGATGACGGTGTTGGTGGGCTGCCCTCTGCCCACCCCTCCAGGAGGGCCTGTGGGATGCGAGGCCTCTGCTAAGAGGCTCCCGTTTGCCTGGCAGGTGGCAGGTGTGATGAGCATGGTGAGTGCAGGTGAAGCAGGAGCAGACAGGTGTGTGTCCTGGAGCTCTGCAGCTGCAGGGCGGGAGCCGGGGCTTCCGTGAGGCTCTGTGACACAGGTCGGGGCCACCCAGCCCAGCCTGGGTTCCTGCAGCCCCACTCTCTGCACCTGGTCTGAATGGTGGGGATGGTATGTCTCTGTTACAGGATTGATGTGACGACTGAGTCACTGTGTCTTAGAGTACGGAGTCAGCCTCGAATTATTAACCAGGCATTAGGGGATGGGGTCAGCCTCGAGTTACTAACCAGGCATTAGAGGATGGAATCAGCCTCGAGTTAACCAGGCATTAAAGGATGGAATCAGCCTCGAGTTATTAACCAGGCATTAGGGGATGGGGTCAGCCTCGAGTTATTAACCAGGCATTAGGGGATGGCGTCAGCCTCGAGTTACTAACCAGGCATTAGGGGATGGAATCAGCCTCGAGTTATTAACCAGGCATTAGGGGATGGGGTCAGCCTCGAGTTACTAACCGGGCATTAGGGGATGGGGTCAGCCTCGAGTTACTAACCGGGCATTAGGGGATGGGGTCAGCCTCGAGTTACTAACCGGGCATTAGGGGATGGGGTCAGCCTCGAGTTACTAACCGGGCATTAGGGGATGGGGTCAGCCTCGAGTTACTAACCGGGCATTAGGGGATGGGGTCAGCCTCGAGTTACTAACCGGGCATTAGGGGATGGGGTCAGCCTCGAGTTACTAACCGGGCATTAGGGGATGGGGTCAGCCTCGAGTTACTAACCGGGCATTAGGGGATGGGGTCAGCCTCGAGTTACTAACCGGGCATTAGGGGATGGGGTCAGCCTCGAGTTACTAACCGGGCATTAGGGGATGGGGTCAGCCTCGAGTTACTAACCGGGCATTAGGGGATGGGGTCAGCCTCGAGTTACTAACCGGGCATTAGGGGATGGGGTCAGCCTCGAGTTACTAACCGGGCATTAGGGGATGGGGTCAGCCTCGAGTTACTAACCGGGCATTAGGGGATGGGGTCAGCCTCGAGTTACTAACCGGGCATTAGGGGATGGGGTCAGCCTCGAGTTACTAACCGGGCATTAGGGGATGGGGTCAGCCTCGAGTTACTAACCGGGCATTAGGGGATGGGGTCAGCCTCGAGTTACTAACCGGGCATTAGGGGATGGGGTCAGCCTCGAGTTACTAACCGGGCATTAGGGGATGGGGTCAGCCTCGAATTTCTAACCGGGCATTAGGGGATGGGGTCAGCCTCGAGTTACTAACCGGGCATTAGGGGATGGAGTCAGCCTCGAGTTACTAACCGGGCATTAGGGGATGGAGTCAGCCTCGAGTTGCTAACCAGGCAGTAGAAGATGGGGTCAGTCTTGAGTTATTAGTATTTATGGAGGAGAGCAGAGAGAGCTTAGGAGACCACATTGCCACTGTTTAGGGTCAGAGTTGTCCCGCAGGTTAACTCACTTCACCCAGCCTCTCGGGGATGTGGTGAGGCTGCTCCGGGGGCTGTCTCAGGCCACTGGCCTGTAGTCCCTGTCCTCTCCAGCGACTGCTCTCTCCTGGGTGTCAGTGGTCTTTGGGAGTCCAGGTGCAGGTCTCAGTAGCAACTCTGTGGTTCTGCATAGCTAGTGCCACCTGTGACACTGCTGTTACTCCAAGGTGCACCTCACCACACCTGGAGCAGCGCCCATGAGAGGAGGGAAGCGACACCCTTGGGCTGAGCATTTCCGTGAACCGGCCGCCGTGTCCCTTTACGTGCTGAGAGGGCCTGGCTGTGAGCTGCATGGTACGAATCTTCTGAATGCAAGTGGCCAAGCCGGCATCCTGGCTGGGCTCGCTGGCCACAGGACGTCCACTGTAGGACAGCTGGGGGTGGGGGTGTCTGGCTATTTCACTATTAAAACAAGTGGAAACGCTAATTTGGTCCCACTTGACCTCATGGAAGACGGTGGAGGTGGCAGCTGCCAGAGTCTGAGGGGCCATGGTCGCTGACCTCGCCTCCTGTTGTCTTAGATCCTTGGCACTGCAGGGGCGGTTCTGCCAGACGTAGCTGTTGTCTCTTTGGCCACCAACTGGCCCCTATGGCGTTTGGCCTTCAGGGTGGTCATTGGGTGCGTGGCTCTCTAGGGTGGACCTGGCCGTCCTTGGGTGACAGTGGGCCATGTGGTGGGGACTCTGCAGCCCACCTGGAAAGGAGTCCACCTGAAAGGGGCTGCACTGTGCTCCATTTGGGCCAGTGGCTTCAGTAGCCACACGCTGCTTGGTCCAGGTTCCTGCCTGAGCCACTGAGCAGATGAGGGGGATAAGACCCAGAGTGCGAGCCTGGTGGGCAGCTGCAGAGCCTTAGCCCTGAGCACCCTCCCTTGCCTACCTTTCAGGCTTCTGAGCGGCTGTCAGTTGCCACCTGCCGGCACTGTGAAATGTTAGACTGCAGAGTTGAGCGGGGAGCCCCTTCCTGTGGTCCCTGGCGCTCTGACCACATGGATGAGTCTGCAAGTGTGAAGCTGAGAACTGGGTTGACTGCCTGCTGCTTTGTTTCTTCCAAAGAGTGGCTTAGTTAGGGGACAGACCAACCCACCGTCATCTGCCTGCAGCGTCCCTCCAGGTGGTCGGGGGACACCAGGCTTCTGGGTCAGCAAGTATTTGCCATACGCCTGGGTGCAAAGTGGACCAGCCACTGTGGGTCATGTGGGGGGATTTGGGTGGGACTCTCAGAGGAGCTGGTTCTCTTGAGAAAGACATCTGTCCAAGTAGCACACAGACTTGTGGGGACATATGGCTTGCTTTAATTTTCTCCATCACCATTACGGTTTTTCAGAGCTGTTGCAACTTCCTGTTTGCTGTAACGGCTTTGCCTCCCTCGCTGCTGCAGTGGGCAGTGTGTGCGTCATACACAGGTGGAAGGTGGAGGCCTGGGCCCAGGCTGGAGGGACGTGGGGTGGGAATGGACCTGACCAGCTAGGGAACAGAGGCAGGACCCAGGGGGACAGAGGCAGGACTGACCAAGACCGTCAGAAGAGCCAGCCAGGGTCTTCTCTGAATAGTCGGCCGCACGATTAAACTGGGTTCTGCTTGGGGAGTCCCTGGGGTTCGGAGCTCTGCCTGCCTTGCGGCCCAGCCTGGCAGCACCCCCCACACAGGGGTCCAGGTGTCCTCTGATTCTGCTGTGCTGAGTCTGTCAGTGGAGGAGGAGGCCTGAGGACCAGGAGAGCTTCTGTGTGAGGCTGTGTCCTCCTGCATCCTTGTCTCCCATTCACTTGGGAGCGTTTATGGGTGCCGCCTCAGAGCCTTGGAGAAGTTGGAGTAGGATAGGGAGGGAGGATTGGTGGTGCCTTCTCAGAGCTTTGGTGGAATATTGAGTGGGATAGGGAGGGAGGATTGGTAAACACCTTCTCAGAGCCTTGGTGGAATATTGAGTGGGATAGGGAGGGAGGATTGGTGGGCGCCTCCTCAGAGCCTTGGTGGAATATTGAGTGGGATAGGGAGGGAGGATTGGTAAACACCTTCTCAGAGCCTTGGTGGAATATTGAGTGGGATAGGGAGGGAGGATTGGTGGGCGCCTCCTCAGAGCCTTGGTTAAATATTTATTCAGATAGGAAGTATTTGGAATATCTGTTGTCACTTTCAGGGCCTCACTAGCCTGTTGTGCCCACAGGGCACAAGGGTAGTGTACTGTGCTGCCTGGCCCCACGGCTATGGTCACCAGCTTCCCTGGCCTCTGAGCTCCAGCAGGAGATGAGGGATTTGTTCAGTGACTGGAGGGTGGCTTAGGGCACTCAGAGTCCACAGCGCAGGTGGACACCACAGATGGGCTCCTGGGCAAGTGGCGGGGCTGGGTTCTGAGGGCTTCAGAGGATCAGAGCCAACTGGAGAATAAGGAAGGGGCAGCTGTTCAGGCTACTGAGAGGAGGGAAATGGGAGCTGAGCCTGCCTAGGAAGCTGCGTGGTCGGCATGGTTGGTGCAGTTGGTGTGGGTGGCCTGGGTGTTGTGGTTGGCATGGGTGGCATGGTTGGCGTGGGTGGCATGGTTGGCGTGGGTGGCCTGGGTGTTGTGGTTGGCATGGTTGGTGTGGTTGGCATGGTTGGCGTGGGTGGCATGGTTGGCATGGGTGGCGTGGGTGGCGTGGGTGGCGTGGGTGGCGTGGGTGGCATGGTTGGTGTGGGTGGCATGGCCCATGTGCGTGGCATGATTGGCACTGATGTGGGTAGCGTGGTTGGTCCATGTGGGTAGTATGGGTGGCGTGGTATTGTGTGGCATGATCGGTGTGGTTGGTGTGATCAATGTGGGTGGCGTTGGCACTGATGTGGGTAGCGTGGGTGGTGTGGGTGGTGTGGCCACTGTGGGTGACATGGGTGGTGTGGCTGGCGTGGTCAGTGGGTGGCATAGATGGCATGGTGGGGTGGGGTGTGTGGATGGCAAGCAGCAGGCCCAGGTGCTGCAGGCTGTGTGGTGATGTGTGATGGTGCGCAGGCCCCTGTTCCTTCACTGTACTGGGGAAGAGCGCTGCTGATCCCTCTCTGTGAACAGTGAGATGTTGTAGGAGAGGCTGTTGTCCCCTGGGTATGGTCACCCCATTTTACAGGCGCTGGCCCAGTGGAGCTGCCGGGGCCTATCTGTTTTTTTGAACTTTTGATAAGTTGCCTGGCCGGAAGGGGAAGAAGGGGGGCTTGGGCTGGGCTGTGGCTATGCTGGGAGGATGAGGAGCTTGAAGTGACTCAGGGGACCTGGCCGTTGGTGTGTGCTCACAAAGTGCACAGGGTGACCAGGAGCCTCTGGACAGCGGGGCGTCCTGACTCGCCTCCTGAGAGCCGTGGGTCACAAACTCAAATGCACACACTTGGGGCTTCTGTCCTATCAGGGAGAGAGTTCAGTGTTTCCTAGCGTCTCGGAGAAAATTGGTCTATGAACTTTGATAACCTTGACAATTTTAGTTTAGTTTTCATGCAGAGTGACCCAGACAGGCATAACACTGACACACCTTGTCACACTCTGCAGGGTGTTTTGTTGCCCTCAGCACGTGTGGCCTGCACAGACAGACCAGAGGGTGACTTCAGCGTTTTATGGCAGCTGCTGCATTAGGAATCCGCATCACAGATGAAACACACGTGTTTCACCTTTTTGTAAGAGGATGAACAGCCTCTCACCTGCTGGAATTCACCTTGGCTCAGCACTTGGTGCTTTTGATGGAGAAAATTCAGTTCTGTACTTGGGTGGAACCTGAGTTGGGGGTCTGCCGTGCCCTGGTGTCTTGGGGGGCTGCCCGGCCCGTGAAGTGGAGGAGCTGCCTTCACCCAGGCATCTGTCCCAGCCCGCGGGCTCCCTTCCTTGTGCAGATACCCGGCCCGGCCCCCGTGCTGAAGTTGTCAGACGCATAGGTCCTCCTTAATGGCACGCTCCGAGGACTGTCACTGTGCCACCTGTGTCCTCCTGTGGCTTTGTCCTGCAGGCGTTGTGAGGTCATGCAGCATTTTAACTGCTGTGAAATTTGCTCAACCGAGTGAACACACCAGAATGCATCCACAGATCCACAGTGGACACTGAGGCTGTTTCCTGTTCGGCTGTCACGTGAGCTGATGCGGCGAGCCCTCTCCGTGCACCTCCACAGGGACCTGGGCCAGAATCTCTGGGCACCTGTTGGGGCTGATGGAAGCTGCTCTCCAGTGTGCCAAGTTTCTGTACACACATGCATATCACACACTTGCACACCACAGGCACACACATGCATGTACAAGCATGCACTACACAGGTGCATATGTACACACCATACACACGCACAATATACATACACATACATGCATACCACATAGGCACACACATGTGCATCACACACATGCTCATCACACACTCCCATCAGGCTATCGGAGAGTCCCTGATAGTCCACATCCTTGACAACTTTTGTTGTGGCCAGGCTTTAAAATGTGACCTATTAGATGTGTAAAATGGCATCTGTTATAATTTAATTTGCGTTGCCTTGGTTACTTGTATTATCATTTTTGGGATTTTTTTTTTGTTTTCTATGATTTTGATTTTAGAACTTTGGAGCCCTTGCAGATCTTGTATTTAGGTTGCTGATAAGTTATTTGATGAGGCAGTGACTGTAGGGTTTGTGGAACAGACACTCTGTCATTGTGCTTCCTGATGCTGAGTGACTTAGGGTTGTGACTTCTCAGGGTGGTGTTTACTGATGGGTGCAGAGAGGTCACTTTCTATGGCACTCTTGGCTGAAAGTTTTCTTCCTGAGTCTCACTGCACGCACATGTTGTGGCCTTTGTGTGTGTGTTTCTTTTGTACTCTGTGACACTGGTTTGGTAGGTCTGAGTGGAGATTTGGTCGGTTCTGCCTGAGGGCCGACGGGCCCGGCTCTCTGGGGAGAAGGTTTTCCCTTGGAGAGGGGTATCCTTTGGTGTCTGTTGCCACCGTGACCGACTGTCTCACATGAGGGATGGAGTCCAGGCCGGGGCACCCTCGCCCGGGGCCACTGTGACTCCCGTGGAGCCTGGGATTTGTTCTGGTTAGGCCACGGGTCACAGTGCTCAGTGCCAGGCAGATGCGGGCTCCTAGAGCAGTGCCCTCCTGCAGCACGCGGGCACCTGGCCTGTGCCACACCTGCGCAGTGTCACTGTGCTGTGGAGGAGCCCCCATGCAGAGTCGCGAGGGGGCTTTCCTCAACTGCTTAATGCCAATAAGAGACCTGCACAGAAATCAGAAGAAAATGGCCGCTCTCAGTTGCTGGTTCGCCTGCTCATTTTTGTGTAGGGCCGAGTCAATTTTTTCTTCTTGCCTCTTTTCTGAGTTGATGTTGATGCCAGCAAGTGGAGAGAGTCATTGAGTGCTGGTTTGAACCTGGTGCCTATGGAATTGATGTCTGTCAGACTTAGGGTGTAACCACAGGTTGTGAGGTCATTTTGGGGGATCAGACCATATTTGGGTTAAAAGGGGCCCGAGTGTCTCGGGCTGCAGGGAGGTGAGGCCTCCTGGGGGTACTTGCCTTAGTTCTCTGTCGAATGCGTGTGGGCCTGGGCGGGGAGGGCCATAGCCTAACGTGTGCATCTTACCCTGGGTCTCTGTTCAGAGTGTGGCAGCCATGGCTTACGGCGGGAGTGACGCCAAGTTGGATAGAGCCAGGTGAGGCCCTGTGCTCCCTCAGTCCATCCCGCGTGCCCGCCTCCTGCTGCGAGAATTCTAGTCCCTGTCTTCCCAGTGGACCTGGGGGCTGGACTGTGGTCATTTTCACTGTTGAAAGTGAGAAGATTCTCACCCATGAAAAATTAAATTGCTGTAGAACCTAAACGTGGCCGCCGTGTCTTCTTAACTGGTAGTAAAAGCCGCCTGGCTGTCCGGGTGGAGGCTCCGCAGGGCAGGCCAGAGTACCTGGAGGTGTCAGCAGGGAAGGGGCGCTCTGTGTCCTGATAGCCTTCCCACCAGCTGCACATGTGATGGGGTGTGCCAAGGGCCACGCAGAGCCACAACTTCCCCAAGCCGCTCCGGGTGTCCCCGGCCCACGCGCTGAGCACGCGTGCACATGCTCGCTGGCGCCCTTGGCTCTCCTGAGAGGCCGCTCGCTCCGGGGCTAATCATGGTTAATCCCACATGATCCTCGCCTGACATCCAGTCCCCCTCCTCAGGCCCTGACAGCTGCATGGTGTGTTGGTATTTCTGCCTCCTGAAGCCACGTCCACATCGGCTCCTGTGCAGTAGAGACTGGAGTCTCCATCAGGCTCTCTCTGCGAGGGTGGTGCATATGCATGGGGTCCACTTGTCCCTCACATCCAGTCTCCTGTGGCTGGAAGAGCTCCAGGTGTGGAGAGAGGCCGGCTGTAGCTGCCGACGAGGAGTGCTGTGGGAGGAGCCCTTCCTCCTTCTCCCTGGAGCTGGGGGACGCTCCAGGTAGGGAGGCGGTGGCCTTGGCAGCATTGGGCTCAGTGCTAGCCTAGCCTCGCTGCCATCCCATGCAGTTGACCAGCTTCTTGACATCCTTTGCCTAAACTCCTCAGGGTCAGCGTGGGACCAGGATATTCCATGTGGCTTTTGGAGCTGGCAGGCGCCTTGCAGTGGTGATTCCCAGGTGGAACCCCCAGGCAGCTGTGCGCTGCAGCCTCCGGGGCCATGGGTGTGTGGCTCTGGGAGCTGCCGTTCCCTCCACACCCCTTAGGGAAGTCCTCTGCTCATGGTGCCCACCCTGGCCGAGCCCAGCCAGCTGGAGCCTTCCTCCCAGACCCATCGGCCTCCTTGGGACAGTCCAGCCCCGTCCTCTGGCCCACGCCCTCTCTGTCCCTGCCTCCTGCCCAGCCAGCTGCCCGAGGGCCCCTGAGCTTGCCCGGCTGGCCGCTCACTGCCTCATGGTCCTTGATCACACACAGACGTGGTGCTGTGCTCGCCTCTGGAGGAAGGCTGCCCGCCACACGGGGCCGTCGCTGGCTTTGGAGCGGTGGCAGCTCTCTTAGGGCCAGCTCCATCCCCCCTCCCCTGGCCCTGCTGAGTGAAGCACACATGTGGTAAAGCTGCCCCATCAGTGGGGGGTTAGTCCTGTCATTTGGGGAAGCCTGTGTTGGCTGCATTTATTGTTGTCGATATTACCTTTAAATTAGGACAAAATTCAGGCACCATAAAACCTACACAGTTCAGTGTTTTAGCATATTCACAAGGTTGTGTGACCTTCATCCCTGATTTCAGAATATTTTTATCACCTCTGAAAGAAACCCAGTACCCATTTGATGACACCCTCCTTCCCCCCTTCCCCCAACCACGAAGCCACTTCTGGATTGACCTGGACGTTTCATGCAAATGGAATCAAACAGCATGTGGCCTTTGCATCGGACTTCACGTACTCAGCACATGTGTTCCAGGGACCTCACTTACTCAGCACGTGTGTTCCAGGGACCTCACTTACTCAGCACATGTGTTCCAGGGACCTCACTTCCTCAGCACGTGTGTTCCAGGGACTCCGTTTACTCAGCACGTGTGTTCCAGGGACTCCATTTACTCAGCACGTGTGTTCAAGGGATGTCACTTACTCAGCACGTGTGTTCCAGGGACCTCAGTTACTCAGCATGTGTGTTCCAGGGACCTCAGTTACTCAGCACGTGTGTTCCAGGGACTCCATTTACTCAGCACGTGTGTTCCAGGGACCTCAGTTACTCAGCACGTGTGTTCCAGGGACTCCGTTTACTCAGCACGTGTGTTCCAGGGACCTCAGTTACTCAGCATGTGTGTTCCAGGGATGTCACTTACTCAGCACGTGTGTTCCAGGGACTCCGTTTACTCAGCACGTGTGTTCCAGGGACTCTGTTTACTCAGCATGTGTGTTCTGGGCTCACCTGTGCTTCTTCCTCATGACTGAATGCTGTTTATTGTGCGGAGATCACATTTCATGTATCTGTTCATCAGTTGATGGACATGAGTATCCACGTGCAAGTTGCTGTGTGAACATGTGTCTCCAGCTCTCTCGGGTGTACACCTGCATGTGGAGTTGCTGTGTGAACATGTGTCTCCAGCTCTCTCGGGTGTACACCTGCTTGTGGAGTTGCTGTGTGAACCTGTGTCTCCAGCTCTCTTGGGTGTAGACCTGCTTGTGGAGTTGCTGTGTGAACCTGTGTCTCCAGCTCTCTCGGGTGTAGACCTGCTAGTGGAGTTGCTGGGTCACAATGTGTCTTCAGCTCTCTCGGATGTAGACCTGCTTGTGGGGTTGCTGTGTGAACCTGTGTCTCCAGCTCTCGGGTGTAGACCTGCTTGTGGAGTTGCTGTGTGAACCTGCATCTTCAGTTCTCTCGGGTGTAGACCTGCTTGTGGAGTTGCTGCGTGAACTGTGTCTTCAGCTCTCGGGTGTAGACCTGCTTGTGGAGTTGCTGTGTGAACCTGTGTCTTCAGCTCTCTCGGAGTGTAGACCTGTTGTGGAGTTGCTGTGTGAACCTGTGTCTTCAGCTCTCTCGGGTGTAGACCTGCTTGTGGGGTTGCTGTGTGAACATGTGTCTTCAGTTCTCTCGGGTGTAGACCTACTTGTGGAGTTGCTGGGCCATGATGTGTCTTCAGCTCTCTCGGGTGTAGACCTGCTTGTGGGGTTGCTGTGTGAACATGTGTCTTCAGTTCTCTCGGGTGTAGACCTACTTGTGGAGTTGCTGGGCCATGATGTGTCTTCAGCTCTCTCGGGTGTAGACCTGCTTGAGGGGTTGTTGTGTGAACCTGTGTCTTCAGCTCTCTCAGGTGTAGACCTGCTTGTGGGGTTGCTGTGTGAACATGTGTCTTCGGCTCTCTTGGGTGTAGACCTGCTTGTGGAGTTGCTGAGTCACGATGTGTCTTCAGCTCTCTGGGGTGTACACCTGCTTGTGGGGTTGTTGTGTGAACCTGTGTCTTCAGCTGTCTCGGGTGTAGACCTGCCTGTGGGGTTGCTGTGTGAACATGGGTCTTCAGCTCTCTCGGGTGTAGACCTGCTTGTGGAGTTGCTGTGTGAACATGCGTCTCCAGCTCTCTCGGGTGTAGACCTGCTGGTGGAGTTGCTGGGTCACGATGTGTCTTCAGCTCTCTCAGGTATAGACCTGCTTGTGGGGTTGCTGTGTGAACATGTGTCTTCAGCTCTCTTGGGTGTAGACCTGCTTGTGGAGTTGCTGGGTCACGTGATAATTCTGACTTTTTAAGGAACTGCCAGACTCTTTCCACAGCAGCTGCAGCATTTTTCGTTCTTGCGAGCAGTGTCTGAGGGCTGCAGACTTTCAACATCACAGAACAGTACTCGTGATTGTCCATCTTTTTTACTGTAACCGTCCTGGTGGGTGTGCAGTGGTATCTCCTGGTGGCTTTGAATTGCATTTCCCTGATGAGTAATCATGTTGAGTGTCTTTCGTGTGCTTACTGGGTGATCTGCTTTGAAGCAATGCTTATTCAAATCCATGGCACATTTTAATTTTTTTTTTTTTTTTAAGAGACAGGTTCTCGCTCTGTTGCCCAGGCCGGAGTGCAGTGGTGCGATGATAGCTCACTGCAGCCTCCTCTTGGGCTCAAGGTATCCTGCCACCTCCCAAGCAGCAGTGTCTCATGTAGCTGGGACTACAGGTGTGTGTCAGCATGCTTGGCTAATTTTTAAAATTTTTAGTTTGTAAAGACAGGGTCTTGCTATGTTGTAGTCTGGTATCAAACTGTAGGCCTCAAGCAGTCCTCCTGCCTTGGCCTCCCAAAATGCTGGGATTACAGGTGTGAACCACCATGCCCAGGCTTTTTTTTTTTAATTAATTTATTTTTTTAATTGTTGAGTTTTAAGAGTTCTTTATATATTTTGGATGCTAGACCCTTATTAGATAGATACGTAATTTACAAATGTTTTCTCTTGTTCTGTGCATTGTCTTCACTTTTTCGATAGTGTCCTTTGAGGCACTTTTTTTTTTTTTTTTTAGACAGGGTCTTGCCCTGTTGCCCAGGCTGGAGTTCATGGAGTTCAGTGGTGTGGTCGTGGTTCATTGCAACCTCGACCTCCTGGGCTCCAGTGATCCTCCCACCCCAGCCTCGAATAGCAGGGACTACAGACTTGCATCACCACACCTGGCTAGTTTTTTTAAGTTTTCTGCTTCAGCTATCATAACCAGAAGCCATTTCCTAATCAAGGTCACAAAAATTTACCCTTATTTTTTCTTTTTAGATTTTTATAGTTTTAGCTCTTACATGTAGGTCTTTGAAATATTTTGAGTTAATTTTTGTATCTGGTGTGAGGTAGGGGTCTTCATTCTTTTGCATGTCCGTATCTGGTTGTCTCAGTACCATTTTTTGAAAAGACTATTCTTACTCATTGAATTGTCTTGGCATCCTTGTTGGAAGTTAATTGACCATGAATATATAGATTTATTTTTGGACTGTTGATTCTGTTTCATTATCTATGTGTCTATCCTTATGCCAGTACCACCGACCTGATCATTGTAGCATTGAGGTAGGTTTTGAAATCAGAAAGTGAGAGTCCCAACTTTGTTGTCTTTTATTCAAGATTGTTTTGACTATTCTGGTTTCCTTCCATTTCTGTTTTGATTTTAGGATTAGTTTGTCAGTTTCCACACACACACACACCACCCTGCTGGAATTTACACACACACCACCCTGCTGGAATTTACACACACACAACCCTGGTGGAATTTTGGGGGTTGCGTTGGATCTGCAGAAGCAGTTCTTACTTAATAGGGGTCAGTCCTGGGGAGGGGAGCAGATGGCTTGGCCCTGTCCTCAGGGGCATATGATGTGCCTGGGAGATCCCGGCAAGATGATTTTAAAGCCTCGCTTGCGGGTTTGTCAGCTTCAGGGTTCTAGTTATGATGGGCAAACTCACGTCTGCAGTTTAAGCAGGAAAGGAAGTTTAAAAACACAAAACATTAGGTGGTGCTCAGGAAAGGCCGAACAGCCAGGCTTGGCGGCCTCTTGTGAAGAGGGGTGCATTCACCTGCACTGTGCACCGTGAGGCTCACCTGCGGCTTCTGGGGCCTGGCGTCCTCCTCCTGCTGCACCGCCCTCACCCAGATGGGTGCCAGGCATGACCTCTGCACATCACAGGCGTCCAGGGCTTGATACAGCTGGGCCAGGCCTGGCGCCCAGGGAACCTGGGAGGCACCTTCTGCGTGGCCTGCTCGCCACCTCTGGCCTGTCTGCTGCCTGTCTGCGGCCCTTCTGGAAGTGGGCACAGACCTGGCAGTGTTGTCGGGAGGTGGGAGGACACGTAGGTGAACCTGGGCCTTGGAGCGGCTCCCCCATGAGGCGTGTAGAGTTCCCGTGAGGAGTGTGCACCCAGCAGCTCGTTGGGTCACAGCGAGGCACAGACTCGGCTCCCTGCACACCCATCACACCTCTCCGTGACAGGCAGAGACTGTGTTCTGGATGTGGCTGCCGCCTGCAGCTCCCAGCACATGAAACGTGGTGCGTGTTGCACACACGGCACGAGTGTGGCCGGAATGAACTGGAGCTGGTTTTCTTGAGGTGGAGAAAGCCCTGCTGGCTTCCCTTTCCCTCAGAGCCCACGGGACTGTGAGGAGCAGCGTGCTTCCACGGCTCATCTCGAGGGTGATTTAAAGTCACCCCATGCCCAGGATGAGCCCTTGGGTCTGCAGGCCTGTGGGGATGGACGGCAGCTGCAGAGACCCCTCGAGAGGGACAGAGCCTTGAGCCTGGAGCTCTGTGAAGTCGCAGGCTCGGGGCGGTGGTGCCCTCCTTCCTCTGCTCCGGTGTCTCAGGTCCTGTCTGCTCCCTGGTGCCCCCTTCCCCGTGTGCTCCTCCCTGGCCATGCCGGCTGCTCTGCAGAGGGCTTCGGGGAGGGATGTGGGGAGGGCTGCGGGGAGGAGGTGTCCTCATGGGCCAGAGCTGGCAGGAGGTGAGGAGGTGCCATGCCCCCGCCCGGGCAGAGGGACTGTGAGATGCTGGAGGAGACCAGATGGGGAGGGGCTGGGGGAGACTGGTGTTCTGTTCAGATTCCAGGCTGTGGAGCTGGGCCCTGGAGCAGTCACACTTGGCAGCTGTGAGTTGGCCTCAGGGTCCTGCTGAGTGCCAGGTCCCTGCACACCCTCACAGTCCCTGGGGGCTGGCTGTGGCATTGCTGAGGGTCTTGGCCAATCTGTTAGGGAAGTGGGGTCTCCGGGGCTGAGCTCTGCTCTGGGGTGTGGATAGCGCAGCATCTGCCGGGTGCTGCGGGAGCCTTTTCTGTGGGGATATGGGTCCTGCAAATGTGAGCACCAGCTGTGATTAAATCAAGGACAGTGAACAGCAGCGCAGTCGTCTTCATGAGTTCACAAAAACCTATTGCTTTATGTCTTACTAGGTGAACGTAGAACGTATACAGGGTAGGAAAAGCAGCAGAAAATAGCAGGTGTGTTCGGGAAGATCATCATTACTGCCTGTTACACTGAATAACTTCAGAATCAAAAGGGTTCCTCTCTCAGGACTGCTGTTGAAAAACGAAGTGTGAGTGGGTGTCCTACAGAAAAATTAAAGGAAAGAGAGAAAGGAAAGCACACCGTGAGTTCACCCCAACACGCAGGTTGGTTGTTGGTTTTCCTTGCGCTTGCTGGCGGGACAGCCCCCGGGGGATTTGTAACTCGCCTTCTCACTGCTTTGGTGGTTTGCCGCCTGTCGTGGGGGCCGGTTGCCAGGGAGACGTATTCACTTCCACCGTGGCTCACGTCCACTCTACTCTGAGCCCCGAGTCCTGGCGGCTGAGTCAGGGCAGAGCGGGGGCAGAGCCATCCTGGTTCATACCTGAACTGAGAGGCCCGGCCGCGGCTGTGGTCTGCACTCACCAAGCCATTTCTGCGTCTTTTAGCCACAGGGGATGGGCGTGAGGATGCCTTCTCAGTTAGGACAGTTTCAGCAGCTGGTTCAGGAGCCTGCTGCCCTGCATTGCTGCCTCTGGGCGGATCAGCTGCTGCTGCTGCTCCCCTGGGCTTCTCACGTCACGACTTTTTGTCCTGCTCGTCGTGTCGCTGTCGTTGTCTCGGCTTGCTTGGGGAAACGTGGCGTGCGCGTTGTGGGTGCGGCCACCGCCGTCAGTGGGGAGACCATGATTGGTCCCTGGGGTGACACATGATCCCGGGGAAGGGAGGCGATGGTCCCAGGGGACCACTTACGGACCTTATGGAGGAGTTGGACTTCTCCTTCCACCCCGATTCAGGGACTGTGCTTCTTTTTTTTTTTTTCTTTTATTTATTTATTATTATTATACTTTAGGTTTTAGGGTACACGTGCGCAATGTGCAGGTTAGTTACATATGTATACATGTGCCATGCTGGTGCACTGCACCCACTAACTCGTCATCTAGCATTAGGTATATCTCCCAATGCTATCCCTCCCCCCTCCCCCCACCCCACAACAGTCCCCAGAGTGTGATGATCCCCTTCCTGTGTCCATGTGTTCTCATTGTTCAATTCCCACCTATGAGTGAGAATATGGGGTGTTTGGTTTTTTGTTCTTGCGATAGTTTACTGAGAATGATGATTTCCAATTTCATCCATGTCCTACTTGAAGAGGGTTGTGAGCACGTCTCTAGTGGGCCTGGAGGTCCTGACCTGCTCAATGGGTGAGTGACAAATGGTTTTTCATGGTAGCCAAGGTCTCCCAGAGCCCCTGGCTGCCTCCATGGGCTGTGCAGCCCGTCCTCCTCCTCATAGTCACCGGCCCAGGGCTCAGCTCACTGTGAGTCGGTGGCCGTGAAAATAGCACTGGCAATGGAGGGTCGTTTCCAACAGTTCAGTGTTATTGGAGTAGAAGTTTATATAACAAGAGTGTATTTTAACTAGATGAAAATTTACTATTAAAAATAAACAGACCGTGCCAAATGGCAGTGAGTGCAGGGCAGACGGGAGTGTGCAGTGTGACTTTTGGGTGCCCAGGCCCTGCCAGAGGCCGCTGGGCCCAGCTCTTGGTTGGAGCTCCTAGTGGTGGACGGGCTCTTCTGTGAGGTCTGGGAGTTCTGGTCAGTAGGAGGGTGTCACCTGGGGCTCCTTATTCATGCAGCACATGTCTGTTGCGTGCCCCCGTATACCTGGGCCTGTGCTGGCCGTGAGAATTCCACCCATGGGCTCTGGGCTGTGCTTGGGGAGGCCACTTGGGTCGCCTGGTATGAGCCTCCGCCACCCTGCTCCCCACAGCAGCAGTACCAACACCAGCAAGCCATTCGCAGCACTGTTCTACAACGCTTGTGCTGAATAGAGAGTTTGGAATGTCCCTGCGTATTTTATAGAGTGAGATGGTACATATCTAAAGATTTATTTTAATTCTTAAAAAAATTTTGTTTTGTTTTGTTTTCGAGTCAAGGTCTCTGCTCTGTTGTCCAGGCTGGTGTGCATGGCATGGTCACGGCTCACTGCAGCCTTGACCTTCTGGGCACAAGGGATCCTCCTGCCTCAGTCTCCCTGAGTGCTGGGATTACAGGCATGCACCACCACACCTGGCCAGTTTTAAGTCTGACCCTAAACAACTCAAGGAATAAGCCAAAGGCTTCTCTGAAGCCCTTTCATCCAGTCACTTTTAACCCCATAGTGTGTGGCAACACACTCCCTGATGTGCACGGTTTGTAAGGTATTTGGAGTTTATGGGCCCATCTGAACACAGCCTTCCCAGATAGCTTTAGATTTGTGTGTTTAGACAGTGGAACAGATCCAGGCCGAGGCATTACCTTTTGGCCCAGATGTCTAAATAGGCAAGACAAAAGCCTTCGTGTGTGTGTGTGTGTATATATGTATGTGTGTGTACGTCTGTATGCATGTGCATTTGTGCATGTATGTCACTGCATGTGTGTATGTGTGCGTGTATGTATGTATATGTGTATGTGTGCATGTGTGTGTATGTGGGTCTATGTGTGGGTGTGTTTGTGTGAGTGCATGTATATGTGAATGTGTGCCTGAGTTTGTGTGTGTGTGTGTGCCATTGTGTGTGGGTCTCTGTGCATGTGTGTATGTGAATGTGTGTATGTGTGTGTGAGAGTGTGTGTGTGGGTCTCTGTGTGTGCATGTATGTGTGCATGTGTGTATGTGAATGTGTGTGTGTGTTTGTGTGTGCCATTTCCTCCTAGTTTTGAGTCTCTCTGAATTGGAGGCTTGTGTGTGGAGGTACCTTCAGTGGAGTCTTGCAGGAGTGAACACCACTTTGCTCAGTTTTGTAGCCTGGAGCAGTCGTAGACAAGAGAGCCCTGTGGTCGGTCTCAGGGAGGCGTTGTGACCTCAGGAGTGTTCTCTGGGTGTGACTCACACCTGGCCACATGTGTGGTTGTCCTTGGTTCTCCAAGGAAACCTGTCAAACTTAAAACAGTTTTAAGACATTAATTTGCTCAACGATGTTCAAATACTTTTGAAAAAATTGGTATGTATGCAAGGTATGCATGATCAAACTGACTCCAGAAGAGAGGGAGACACTAAATTGACCAGTTATTAGGAAAAAAATTAAAAAGATTGATCGACTCGTCAAAGTTGCTGTCCCAAAAAAGCTCCAGATGTAGGTATTTCCAGAGTGGATTCTACCAAACTATTGAGGAACATCCGGCCCCAGTTCCCTTTCAACCAGCCAGCTTATCAGACAGAAGGAAAATGCAGGGATACGGAGGCCCGACAGAAGATGGCACCGTGAAAACAGCTGTGCAGTTGTCTTGCTGTTGCTTGTGAGTGAAACCATCTCGGCTTAAGACCCAATAGCAAATAAACTCGATCCAATGTGTTCATACTAGAAACATAAGAATAAGTTCATGTTCCGAAAGGTTGAGGGATGTAATTCCCTGTTTTCATAAGTTAATAGTTCATCAATAGGAAAAACCTTGTTAGAGTACCTCTATAGATGCTGAAAATGTATTTGTTAATATTAAATGCCTACTTTTGATTGAAAAATGATTATTCTTAATAAAGTTAAAACATGTATTTCCATAATATGATTTTAAAACACAGAATCAGGCATTTCCACTAGTGTCAGGGCCAAGACACCCCACGTAACCACAGTTGTGTAATATAGTTTCAGAAGCTCTAGCTAGTGAAATTAACAATTTAACAAGAGAAAGAATAATGTAAATATTGAATACTAGAATGGAGAGACGTTACTTGCAAATATGATTGTGCATCTGGAAAACACAAGAGAATCTATTGAAAACCTGTAATAGTGGTTTATGGAGGAATAGTAACTGTTGCTAATCTTGAGCTCTGATCTCTCAGGAGGCACAGGGTATTAGTCCGGGTCCTGTTGGCTGCAGTAACAGAACCCCTCATGGATGTTGGTGTCATTTGCCCTGGAATGTCTGGAGGAGGGAGGCTCCCGGGTAGGCAAGCAGGTCAGTGATGTCACCAGGAACCAGTTCTTCCCCTGTCTCCATTCGGCCACCCTCCTGTGCAGGTGACACTGTCCTTCTCAGATGCCACTGTCAGATTCTCATCCCACATTCTGCAGAAGCAGGAAGGAAACACGCAAAAATACCCAAACAACCAAAACAAAATAACTCTCTTTTACTTGGGCAACTTTTATTTTATTTATTAATTTTTTGAGATGGGGGCTCACTGTGTTCCCCAAGATGGTGTTGAACTCCTGGGCTCAAGCACTTCTCCCTTCTTGGCCTCCCAGAATGCTGGGATTACAGGTGTGAGCTGCTGGGCACAGCCCCTTGGGCAACTTTCAAAAACCTTTGTATGGTGAATAATTTTAGGTTTGGTTCCTGTGTTTCCCCTGATAGGAACATCGTAAATAACCATACTTCGTTTGTCAGAGCTAGGATGGTAACATGGGACACTACTGTTGACCAAACTACAGGCTTTATTTGGGTTTTACCAGTTTTTCCACCCACCTCCCTTTTCCGCTCCATGTAAACGTGTCTGTGGTGAAGATGCAGGGCTCGGTGTGATTTCCAAAGCTGCTTTTGCACCTGTGGCCTGAAGTCCAACTGATTCCAGCTTTTTATTCCAATATCTGGTTATTTAAAACATATTTAATGTTCTCTACATACAAAGCTTATTCAGAAAAGATTTAATGTGAATTATACTGAATTATATGCTCTCCTTTTTGAATGATCATATAACTTAGTGCTTAATTACCATATCTGGCAAAAAATTAAAAAATAATAGTGGCTGAGGCCGGGTGCGGTGACTCACGCCTGTAACCCCAGCACTTTGGGAGGCCGAGGTGGGCGGATCACGAGGTCAAGAGATCAAGACCATCTTGGCCATCAGAGTGAAACTCCGTCTCCACTAAAAATACAAAAATTAGCTGGGCGTGGTGGTGCACGGCTGTACGCCCAGCTACTCAGGAGGCTGAGGCAGGAGAATTGCTTGAACCTAGGAGGTGGAGACTACAGTGAGCTGAGATTGTGCCACTGGACTCCAGCCTGGTGACAGAGCAAGACTCTGTCTCAAAAAAAAAAAAAAAAAAAAATTGGCTGAAACATCAGACATTCTTCCTGGTGTTCACCTGGTACCATCTGTGGAGGACCCGGCTAAGGGTTCCTGTGTGTTTCTCTGGAAGCCATTTCCATGTGTATCGATAGCGAAGTTTGTTTTAATATTTCAAAAGTTGTCCTTAATGGCTCCATGAGATAACAGAATTATTAAGCTGCCTTCAATTAAAGCCTCAAGTTTTCCATTTGTAAATTAAGAATTTTTGTGGCCTGGGTGCAGTGGCTCACGCCTGTAATCCCAGCTACTGGGATTATTGGGAGGCCGAGGTGGGTGGATCACCTGAGGTCAGGAGCTTGAGACCAGCCTGGCCAATGTGGTAAAACCGCATCTCTACTAAAAATACAAAGAAAAAAAAATTAGCCAACCGTGGTGTTGGGCACCCGTAATATCAGTCACTCGGGAGGCTTGGGGAGGAGAATTGCTTGAACCGAGGAGGTGGAGGTTGCAGTGAGCCGAGATTGCATTATTGCTTTCCAGCCTGGGCGACAAGAGTGAAACTCTGTCTCAAACAAAACAAAACAAAACACAAAAAAGAATTGTTATGAGACAGTTGAAGCTTCGTGAATAAGCACAGAAATGGTATTAAAACTATGTAAATTTACTACACATATTTGCAAAGAGCAAGGCAGCGTAGATCACAATATGTTCTTACTGGCATTTTTTTTTTTTTTTTTTTGAGACGGAGTCTCGCTCGGTCGCCCAGGCTGGAGTGCGATGGCGCGATCTCGGCTCACCACAACCTCCGCCTCTCGGATTCAAGCGATTCTCCTGCCTCAGCCTCTCGAGTAGCTGGGATTACAGGCATGTGCCACCACGCCTGGCTAATTTTTGTATTTTTAGTAGAGACAGGGTTTCTCCATGTTGGTCTTACTGGTATTCTTTTTTTGAAATTATTTTAAACATTGAGCATCTGATTAATTCTAACCATACAGCAGAGAGTGTTAAATTCTTATACTTTGTACATGTTTTTCTTTTGGATTGTCAATTCTTTTTGGTTAAAAATAATAAAAATTTTATCTCACATGGTTTCTTCTATTAATATGAAGCTGACATGGTCTTGTAAATGTTTCTGCATTTTGCTTGTTTTTTTGTTTGTTTTTGGTTTTTTTGAGACAGGGTCTCGCCCTGTTGCACAGGCTGGAGTGCAGTGGTGCGATCAGTGCTCACTGCAGCCTCCGCCTCCCTCCCAGGCTCAAGGGATCCTCCCAACTCAGCCCCCTGAGTAGCTGGGTTTACAGGAATGTGCCACCATGACCGCCTAATTTTGTTTATTTTTTGTAGAGATGGGGTCTCAGTATGTTGCCCAGGCTGGTCTCAAACTCCTGAGTGCAAGCAATTCTCTGCTTCAGCCTCCCGAAGTGCTGGGATTACAGGCGTGAGCCACCTTGCTGGGGCCCCCACTGTTTTTTTTAATTGAATTTTTAGTAGAGATGGGGTTTCGCCATATTGGCCAGACTGGTCTCGAACTCCTGACCTCAGGTGATCCACTCACCTCAGCCTCCCAAAGTGCTGGGATTACAGGCGTGAGCCACTGCACTGGGCCCCCACTGTTTTTTTTTAATTGAATTTTTAGTAGAGACGGGGTTTCACCATATTGGCCAGACTGGTCTCGAACTCCTGAACTCAGGTGATCCACTCGCCTCAGCCTCCCAAAGTGCTGGGATTACAGGTGTGAGCCTGCACTCTGCTGATGTTTTCTTGTTGGTGACTGCACGTTTGCTTTGAGCTGTGAGCTCTCATAGAACCAGATGACCATTTGAGCTCACTGTTAACTGTAGCCCTTCTGTGGATGCCCTGTGGGCACCTTCGTATCCATCAGTTTCATCTGTGGCCCTGGGAAGCGGGAGGAGTTCGGGTGGAGCTGGAGGGTTTTCCTTCCGATGAGCTATGTGGAGTCCCTCTGCGATCCTGTCTGGAGAGGGGAGAAAGGGGTGGCAAGGCTTCTCTAGCTGTCACTGGGTCCTCGGACCCCTGCTGGCCTGGTGCTGCTGCTGGTGCTGACCACACACAGACTCATGGGAGAACTGGGCAACTTGGCCACTGAATCTTCATTGTGGGTGTTTGCTTTGAATATTTTGTTTTCAACTCTTGTGTTTCTAAGTACCAAAACACTTTTTTTTTTTTTTAAAAGAATTCCAGTGCACCGACAATAAAACCAAGGGACCAACTGAGTCATTTGGAAGTGGTGGTACCTGTGTAGGCTGGGGACACCCGTACGGTGGTGACACTTCTGGGTGGCTGCCTGGTGCTGGGTGTTTCTGGGCTGCCGGGACAGCAGGAGGTGGGTATTCTGTGCCAGTGAGCTTCGTGCTGCGATGTGGATAGAGGGCCGTCCTTCCGGCTGCTGCTGCTCTCAGGTCGCCTCTCATCGGCACAGCAGCGCATCACATGGCAGCAGCCTGCCTGGCTCTCCTGGTGGGTGGGGGCTGAGGGATGAAAACGAGGCACTCCCTCCCCACCGCAGCCTACTCCCGTGGGTTCGGGGGTGTTGGAACATTTTCCAAACCCCTCCTGCTGCCTGGCCAGGTCCAGCTGGGCACAGTGCACACCCACCTGCTGGGCCCTCCTCACCATGGGCTCCACCCTGGGCCCTTTGGGCACCTTCCCTGGCCCTGACAGCAGCTACCTGGGAATGCAGCATGAGGCAGGTGTCTTTTGCTGAATGAGGTGAACGGCAAGAGGGAGAAAAGGAGAGATCGCCTAGCAAAGCAGCGAGGCCAGAGGCTCCTGCCGAGCAGAGGAGAAGGGCCATTGGCGCAAGGACACACCCATCCCTCGTCACACTGCTGGGACCTGCCTACTCTCTCTGCTGGCACGCCGGGCTCTGCCACATGGGCCTGTCTGGGCCTTGTCCTCCCCAGCTGTGGGGAAGGGCCTCTTTCAGTTCCCTTTGGGTGAACACAGAGGCCCAGCCCCTGCCCACCTGGCCCTGCCGCTGTGTGTGCTTCTGGGTCACTCAGGACCACTGATCATCAAAACCACCAACTTTGGACTACACAGAGCTATTAAGGAGCTTAGCTAAATTAAAAAAAAGTGCAGCTGATATTTATGTCCTTCATGTGCCAGATAGTGCTGTAAGGATGTGGTGTGTCTCTAGGTATGTCAGCCCTGACGTTTGTGCCGTAAGGACCCGGAGTGTCTGCAGGCAGACCTGTCATCCCCACAGCCCTGATGTGCGTGCTGTAAGGAACTCGAGTGTCTGCAGGGAGACCTGTCATCCCCACAGTCCTGATGCCTGTGCTGTGTTGCTCCATTGCACAGATGGAAACACAGGGGCTAGCAAGTGAGCAGCCAGTGTGAGGCCTTGAGGTGGCAGGTGGAGGGGGCAGGGTGTGAACTGAGCTTGGGCTGGCTCTGGCATCTGAGCTTGTTAACAACCGACTGGGCTAGAGGCAGAGTGGGCCGCACCCTGACCACCACCTCTGTCCCCCACTGCTGCGCCCTCTGTCTCACTGTTTCCTGTGGTCCCTCCTGAGTAGAAGAGACCTCAGGCCTGCTGAGTAGCATGCAGCACAGGACGAGCCTGCAGAGCCCTCTTGGGACTTACACACTGGGGATTTGGCAGCTCATGTCTGGCACCACACATAGTCTAGGAAAAGGTGACTCATCCAAGAGCCTGGCCGGAAACCCACAGGGTATTGGCCCAGGTGTGCCGAGAGGCTGGCCGGAGGGACCGTTGTGATACTCAGAGGAAAACGCCTGTGGCCCATGGGGGGCCTTCAGAAGAATGTCGGAGTTTCTCAGCTGGCAAGATGCCCTTGGTGGCAAGATGCCCCTGGTGTGGGGCCCCTCACCTTCTGGACCAGATGCCTTCCCTGAGCTTCTGTTTTGCAGGGAGGTGCCTGAGCTGCACAGCTCTCCTGGGAGGAGTCGTGATTTCTGGGGGTGGGGCCTTGCGTAGGGCTGTGCTGGTGCCGTCCTGGGGGAGGGGGATGCTGAGCACGCCCACCTGGGGCTGCTTTCCCTGTGAGGGATGCTGGGCACGCCTGGGGCTGCTTTCCCTGTGAGGGATGCTGAGGCTGCCCAGGGCTGCTTTCCCTGTGAGGGATGCTGAGGCTGCCCGGCGCTGCTTTCCCTGTGAAGCAGCGTGACCCAGGGCTCTTGGTGGGGCTGTGCTGTTTGCTTTTTTTCACGTGTCTAGCCCTTGGGGAGTGTTTTTGGTATTGCTGGTTCTCATGCTCTAGTCCTGGTAATGGGCTTGTGTGCTCCTTCTGGCTTTACTCGGTAGCGTTTATAATAGGACGATTCAGAGGACACTGTTGCTGAGGGAAAGTTTGTGCCACTTAACCTGGTGTTGCTTCTGGCCTTGCCTCTGCTGGGCGTCTGTCTGCAGCGTGCCTTGGAGTGTTTCCCTTGCTCTGCTGATCGCTGAAATGCAAGACCTGGGTCTCTGGGATCTCAGTGAAAGAGCTTGTTTAAAGAAACATCAGCTCAGTTTATTTCATGCACAGCTACTTTTTGCAGATACTGAGGTTTTGTTGCGATGTTGGGGTGTGCGTGCCATGTGAGGTTTTGTTGAGATGTTGGTGTCTGCATGCCGTGTGAGGTTTTGTTGAGATGTTGGGGTGTGCGTGCCATGTGAGGTTTTGTTGGGATGTTGGGGCGTGCGTGCCGTGTGAGGTTTTGTTGGGATGTTGGGGCGTGCATGTCGTGTGAGGTTTTGTTGGGATGTTGGGGTGTGCGTGCTATGTGAGTTTTTGTTGGGATGTTGGGGTGTGCGTGCTGTGGGAGGTTTTGTTGGGATGTTGGGGTGTGCGTGCTGTGTGAGGTTTTGTTGGGATGTTGGGGTGTGCGTGCTGTGGGAGGTTTTGTTGAGATGTTGGGGTGTGCGTGCTGTGGGAGGTTTTGTTGAGATGTTGGGGTGTGCGTGCTGTGTGAGGTTTTGTTGAGATGTTGGGGTGTGCGTGCTGTGTGAGGGCCAGCCTTGTTTCTATTTACTGATGCCTCCTGGGCCTCACACAGGGAGGGGTGAACAGAGGTCTTAGGGAGGGTGTTTTTCTCTTTTTTTTCTTTTTTTTAATTTTGTATTTTATTTTATTTTATTTTATTTTTTGTAGAGATGGGGTCTCAGTATTTTTTTCTTTCTTTCTTTTTTTTTTTGAGATAGAGTCTCGCTCTGTTGCCCAGGCTGGAGTGCAGTGGTGCGATCTCGGCTCACTGCAGCCTCCGCCTCCTGGGTTCAAGCCATTTTCCTGCCTCAGCCTCTGGAGTAGCTGGTGGGTGTTTTTCGTTTTAAAAGGCCTGGAATGTGGTTTCTGTGAGAGCCTTCAGGAAGCTCTGGGGAGGGGCTTGTCCTTGTTGCTGGGCCTTGGGGCGTGAGGCAGCTGGTAGGCACGGACTTCTGATGGTGAGGAGCTGTCTAGCCTGGAAGCCTGCAGCCCAACTGATGATAGAAACGCAAAGTACACCTCAGCATATGGTCTGCGGAGTCCTCCTGAGGGCTCTGGATTCGGGGTGTCCATGGAAAACACATGATGTCAGGTCCACAGGGTGACAGGTGACAGGTGACCCAGCCCTCAGGCTCCCTGTCCAGCTGCTGGGACTCTGTGTTGAATGCTGCATTCTTCCTCCGCAGGCCGGCGTTTACACCGGCCTGGACACATCGCCAGCCCTGACCCGTTTGCTGAAGGGCGGCTGCCTGATGCCTGCCTGCTTTTGGCATTTGGATGACACCTGGTTTCTGCCTGAGGGAGGGATTGGTCCTCTTACCTGACGTGTAGCTCCCAGAAAGGCTTGCACATAACTGCCATGTGGCTAGCCTGCTCCCAGCCCCCCGCAGCTCCCAGGGTCAGAATGGGAGGGGAGGACAGGCTGAGGCACCAGGCACCAGCGGGGCCTGCACGTCACTGTCAGTCTGGTTAAACATCATAAAATTAGTAACCAAACCCATCTAACCACACTCACAATCATTTGGAAACTGGTAAAAAGGGGAAAGCAATGAGCACTAGCCTACTTCCCTAACCAGACCACAGGCAGTGGAGCCATTTATTTCTCGGCTTCTCTGTGGAAGTGCGTTTATTTGAAATCCGTAAGCAGTGTTTATCTTGGCGAGGAGGAATCCTGCACCAGCTTAGACAAGGAACTCCTGACGCCTCAGTGCCTGGCCCTCAGGACAGCCTTTCCCCGGTTCCCTGTGTCCCTCTGGCCGTGGGCTCCCGCGTGGTGTGTGCGGCCCAGGGCCCTGGCAGTGGGGAGTGTGTGGTCCCCTAGTGACACCGCCTGCTCTGTGGCTGTTTTCTTTCTTTATGATTGTTTGCTTCTCACACTCCCTGCCGAAGGACCTGCTTGATGCCACTGACATCGCGGCTCTTGTGGACTGTGGAGCTGGTGGCTCCCCTCTCCTCCTGAGCCACAAGTACTTTCTGGGGAAATGATTTCACCCACTGCCCCCTGCCCACTTCCCTCCGTCACAGATGCCACCTGACCTGCAGCCACCTGCTGGGCTGCTGTGGCTCCTTGGTGACCAGACTCTGCCCTTCCCTGCCAGTGTGTGTGCTGAGTCTCTGAGATCACGGCCCAGCCCTGGGCCCTCCCTGTGCAGGTCAGGCTCCAGGTTGAGGCCAGGTGAGGGAGCCGTGGTCTGGGGCCGTGGCTCTGCCCCTCTCCAGCCCTCTTGCCAGAGGTTGGAGGTGCTGGTGTGCCCCTCCCGCCCCCAGGACAGCACTTCTCTGTCTGCTTCCTGAGGCTCACAGCACAGCTCCCGTCCGCAGGGAGACCTGAGGCTCACAGCACAGCTCCCGTCCGCAGGGAGACCTGAGGCTCACAGCACAGCTCCCGTCCGCAGGGAGACCTGAGGCTCACAGCACAGCTCCCGTCTGCAGGGAGACCTGAGGCTCACAGCACACCTCCTGTCCGCAGGGAGAGGAGAGTATGGAGTGGTTCAGAATGCGGCCTTGGACGTGCTGGGCAGCACCCCTGAGCGGGTTTTCCTTTCAGGTGTGGGGCTGCAGGTTCTAGTGGGTTCTCGACACAGCCCTGGCCCTGGATGGAAAGAGGGAGAGAATCCAGCCTTGGGCTGTGGGCTGTGGTGGCTCCCTGAGGCCTTGCGGCTGGGAGGGGTCCTCTGCTCCTGTCCCCAGTGTGCATCCCCCACTGCATCCACCCTCTCTGGGGCCTAAACTGCACATGACATCATTCATTACCTTTTCTCCCAACCAGCTAACAGGATGCAAATGAGAGTGTTCTAAATGATCTTGGAATACAAACTTGCATACGTTACTTTCAAGCATTAAAATATTTACCTTCTTAAATAAATGGTTGTCACCTCATTTTACCTTCTGAATTAAGCAGATCTCTGATGCACCCAGTGTCTTTCCTGTGCTGACCGGCCACAGACCCTGGGAGAGTCCCCAGCTGGGATGGGGAGCTGAGGGTCGCACCCAGACTCACACCCCAGAACCCGGGTTTTGGAGTGAGACTGACGAGGGCCACCAGGACGTGCTCTGCCGGTGTCTGCCCTGTTCCCGGAATGCTGGTCACACCCGCTGAATTGCCGTGAGCCCAGTGGTGGGCTGAGTACCACGGTTTGAACGCACTTGTGGTGCCTCTGACCCATGGGGAGAGGGCTTGTGCTGGGCTCCAGAAAACTCTGAGGGACCTCTGAAAGGTGGCAGGGCTGTGGGGAAGGGGTTTTGGCTGAGGCTCAGCAGAATGAAGAGGCCAGGAGTGGAGGGGGCAGAGGGACCCCCAGGCAGGGCCGCTGCACCTGGAGAGAAGCTGGAAGGCAAAGACTGGGCCGTGGTGCCCTGAGTGCAGGGGGGTTGCCCCCCGGCCACCTCCGTGGTAAATCACGTTGTGTTGCCGTGTCTGCTCCTAAGCATTTCAGGACGGGACTCTGATCATCCTCCAAGCTGGCCTGCGTATCCTAGTTGGTATCTGAGTTAAGTTTACACAGGATATGTGGGGTCAAAAGGTGGTGGGGTACCTGGCATGGGAGATGTGGGGGTGGGGGTGTACCTGGCATCCTACAGGCGGCATTCCTGTGTCTGTGATTTTTGTTCACACGTTTATCTCAGGCTGCGCATGCCCGGCCCCGGGCCAGGGAACGGGACAGGGCCATGAAAACAGTGGGCACCTGCTGTCTTGAGGCCCATCTTTTGGTGGCCCCTGTTTTGGTGGCCATCAGGGAGGGGCCTGAGCCCCCCATGGGGTCAGGTGGAAAGTGGCAGCTCTTGGAGATGACATAGAGACCCTTGGAGGTGACATTGAGACCCAAAGGAAGGACAGGAGGGCCCCTGAGGAGATGGATGAGGTGGGAAAGTGCAGCCAGCATGCCTGTCTCAGGGAGGCATTGGGTGTTGTGGGCAGCGGTGGTTCGTGGCCTCCTAGTAGCCTCTCCTGGTCGCTGGACAGCAGCCTCGCGCCCATGGGCACTGCGCTCGGTTCCAGACTCGTTGGTTACTGGGCAGCCGTCAGACTCTTGGTTTGAGAAGGGAGTGTGGGCTTCCTGTCCTTGAGGGGTTCAGCTGTGCCATTTGGGGGCGCTCCGTGAAGCTGGCAGCTGGACAGCCGTGACACTGGTATTTCTTGGGTTATTTTAGTTGTGGGCGTGTTTGCTAAATGTCAGCAATTTGGCCTCACTCAAAATTTGTTTTGAGATTAGGCTCAATATTGAACTTGCATTGAATGAAGTAAACCAGGATTCTAAAATTAACATGTGAGAGGAAGTTACTTCACCATTGGGAGATTATTATGCTCTCTACAGAAAGTGCTGCAGAACTTTGATTTGACAGCAATAAAAATGAGCCCTCTCCTTTTTTGTGTCTGGTTTTAGTTCAGTGCCATATAAACCTGGGCATTGAAGGTTCAAGGGTCCAGGCGCTCTGCCTCCACCCCTGTGGCTGTGTGGTGCTCTGTCTATGGTGGTCTTTGTAGCACAAGCCAGAGCTTTATCAAAGACCCTGGTTCTCTCCACTGGGTGCATGCGGAGCACCTCGGCCGGCATTCAGTGCCCACTCTGCGTGCTGCCCCCGTGCCAGTCTCCAGCAGGTGAAGGTGAGCAAGACCTTGCACTGGAGCAGCTCTGTTAGGAGAGTGTGCGGGGGCTGGAGTAGCTCTGTTAGGAGAATGTGCAGGGCGTCTCACCCAGGAGAGTGTGCGGGGGTTGGAGTAGCTCTGTTAGGAGAATGTGCAGGGCGTCTCACCCAGGAGAGTGTGCGAGGGCTGGAGTAGCTCTGTTAGGAGAATGTGCAGGGCGTCTCACCCAGGAGAGTGTATGGGGGCTGGAGGGGCTCTGTTAGGAGAGTGTGCGGGATGTCTTACCCAGGAGAGTGTGCGGGGGCTGGAGCGGCTCTATTAGGAGAGTGTGTGGGGCGTCTCAAGGAGAGTGTGCGGGGGCTGGGTCTGGGCTCCAGGGGAGGAGAGTGTGTGGGGGCTGGATCCGAGCTCCAGGACACCCAGAAGAGTATGTAGGGGGCTGGGTCCGAGCTCCAGGACACCCAGAAGAGTGTGCAGGGGCTGGGGCTGAGCTCCAGGAGAGGAGAGGAGACTCTCGACGGTGGGCAGCCCCAGGGAATGGCATGGTGGCTGGAGGGGGTGCCAGCAGAGGGGCTGTGGCCGTAGCCTGGGGGAGGGTGGCAGGCACTGCAGAGGTGCTCAGCCCGCCTGCCTTCTGTGGTGCAGGGTAGAGGTTGGGCCTCGCAGGCTCTGGGTTTAAGTGCTGGAGCTGCCTCTCATTGGCCCTAGGGAAGCTGCTCGTCCTCTTGTGCCTCGGTTTCCACACCTGTATGGTTGAGCTGGTTGCGGTGATGTAGGAAGGGGCCTGATGCCCGTTTGTGCGGCTCAAGGCTGGTGCCTGCCGGGCAGCTGTGAAATGAGCTGGGCTTCTGAGTGGCAGGGAGGCAGAGCCGCGTCAGTTGCGGGCTCCAAGCTGGGCTAGCTGGACGCAGAGGAAGGAGAGTGTGGGGGGAGGTGGAGCCTGTGGGCTGGTGACGGAGGGGACCGTGGGGCGGGGTGGCGAGTGGGGCTCCTGGTGTCTGGGGCTGCAGCTGTGGGTGGCTGTCATGCCCCTGAGTGAGGCGTACTTGTTGGGAAGTGAGGGTGTGAACTCCATTTTCCTCCTTTTGAGTTCCCCCGCCCCAGTACTGTGGTGAAAGCAGCTGCACCGGTGGCTCTGGTGGGAGCAGTAGGGGTGTGGGATTGTGCAGGGCAGGGAAGGGGCGGAGAGGGGGCCGGAGCCAAGGAGTAGACTCTGGGCATCCCGATGGCCTGTGTGAGGACGAACTGGGCTGATGCTTGCTGTAGGCCAGGGACAGTAGAAGGGTGAGCTCCATTCTCCAGGGAGCTCTGTGTCCAGAGGTGCTTCTGGGGCTGGCTCCAGCCTTGCCCTGCAGTGGTGGGGCCCACTTCCCCAGCCGTCCTGCCGTGTCCCTTTGCTGTAGGTGGGGCCTCAGTGAGGCTGGGAGATGATACTCTGGTGCTGCCCAGGGCCGGCCTCCCATAGCGATTGATGAGGTGAAGGAGAGGAGAAGCCCGGAGCAGGTATTTAATTCACAGTCTGACCCCTGCTTCATCGTCCACCTGCCTCTCTGTGGCGCCTGGTTCTTGGTGCTCCCCTTTGCAAACCTGAAGCTCAGCCACCATGTCTGGCCTGTTTAACATTTTTTTTTTTTGTAGAGATGGAGTCTTGCTATCTTGCCCAGGCTGGTCCACTCCCGATACTGGAGTGGAGTCTGCCCCCGGGTTGTGGCCCACCTTCCTCCCAGTGCTGGCAGAGGCTTTGCTGGCAGCTCCCAGGGCTGAGTTTTCATTGAATAATCTGCCAGAAGATTCCAGGGGCTGCATCTGGGTGGCTTGAGAGTAGAATTATTTGGCAACTTGCAGTGGGTTCTGTTTAAGAAGGAAAAGAAAGCCTGCTGGGTCCCTGATATGGTTTGGCTCTGTGTCCCCACCCAAATCTCATGTCAAATTGTAACCCCAGTGTTGGGGGAGGGACCTGGTGGGAGGTGATTGGATCCTGGGGGCCGATTTCTCCCTTACTGTTCTCGTGATAGTGAGTGAGTTCTTGTGAGATCTGGTTGTTTAAAAGTGTGTGGCACTTCACCTTTCACACTCTTCTCCTGCTCCACCATGGGAAGGCGTGCTTGCTTCCTCTTCCCCTTCCACCATGATTGTAAGTTTCCTGAGGCCTCCCAGCCGTGCTTCCTGTACAGACTGTGGAACTGTGAGTCACTGCAACCTCTATTCTCCATGAATTACCAGTCTTGGGTAAGTCTTGGTGGCAGCGTGAGAATGGACCAATACTGTCCTGGAATTGTCCATGCTTAGGGGAGAAAGTCACAGGAACGGCCCTAGAGATCATCAACTTCAGCCCTTTTATTTTTGATTCTTAAAGACACATGTAAGATTGTTTTATAAAAATTTTGACTTGCAAGGCTGAAAGAATTTTATAGCTAACACTTGTTTATCTGCCACTTAGATTCTATCGTTGATGTTTTACTGTATTTGTTTTAGCACATTTTCCTCTGTTTGTCCATCAGTCATTCTTGATTTTGATGCATTTCCAGGTAAATTGCTGACATCAGCATACTTCCCCCAAATGCTTCTGTGTGAGTATCACTAGCTAGAGCTCAGTATTTAATGTTTTTCTTTTGACATAAAAAGATTATACACAGCAAAATGTACAAATCGTAAGTACACATTTGCTGAGTTTTGACGTGTCTGTTTAACCAAAATTGTTATCAAAACAAACAGGAAGCTTGACCATCACCCAAGACCCCTCCCCCATACCTTTCCCTGGCCCTCCCAGGGAGGTGGCTCTTATGGGTTTTCCCTCACGTAGCTTCGCCTGCCGGGGGATGCCACATTCACAGATGCCCTCTCTCTCTACGGCTTCAGTCTCTTCCATATTCTTGTCTGAACCAGAGGTTTGTTCCTTTTCATGGCTGAATAGTAGTCCTTTGTAGGAGTGTGTGACTATGCCATAGCACATTTAGCTGTTCTCCTGTCGACAGACTCCTGTCCGGCCTCAGGAAACTTAAAATCATAGCATGTTCTAACTATTATGAGCAAAGATGCTATGAACATTCTTGTACACATTTTTTGTGAACATCTATTTTTATTTTCTTAGGCAATTCTACCTAGGAGTGAAGTGGCAATGTCCTGGAGTAGATGTGCATTTAGTTTTATCAGAGGCTCTGGAACTTTTCCAGGGCAATTCTGCTGTGTCTGTTCCTCTGACCGTGCGGGGAGGCCTTGACTGCTCCTCAGCCTTCCCCATTTGGTGTTCTTGTTTTTTCAGTTTTAGCTCTTCTGGTGGGTGTGCAGTGGGACCTCACTGTAGGTTTTATTGGCATCTCTTTGAGGATTAAGGAGGTGAGCATCTTTTCAGCTGCTTATTGACCATTCATGTATTTCTTTTGCAAAGTGTCTGTTCATATCTTTTGCCCATTTTTTTTTGAGTTGTTTGTTTTCGTTAGGGAGTTGTGGGAGACCTTTATGTACTCTGGATACCAGTCCTTTGTTAGACGTATGTTGTGTGATACTTTCCCCCAGTCTGTGGCTTGCCTGTTCATTTTCTTTCTTTCTTCTTTTTTTGAGACGGAGTCTCGCTCAGTTGCCCAGGCTGGAGTGCAGTGGCGCGATCTTGGCTCATGGCAAGCTCTGCCTCCTGGGTTCATACCATTCTCCTCCCTCAGCCTCCCAAGTAGCTGGGACTACAGGTGCCCACCGCTACGCCTGGCTAATTTTTTTGTATTTTTAATAGAGACGGGGGTTTCACCGTGTTAGCCAGGATGGTCTCGATCTCCTGACCTCATGATCCGCCCGTCTCGGCCTCCCAAAGCGCTAGGATTACAGGTGTGAGCCACCGCGCCCAGCCCCCTTTTCTTAATGGCAGTTTCCATGATCAGCAGTTTTTAGTTATGATTCTTCTATGATTCTCACCTTCTGAGGCGGAAGAGATCTGTGTTCACTGCCATTCCATGGAGATCTTCCCTTTTGCCTTCTTTAGAAGCTATATGCTTTTACTGTCCACATTTGGGTTTTTGACTTATCACAAGTTAATTTTTGTGTATGATGTGAGATAGTGGTTGAAGTTTATTATTATTTTTTCATGTGGAATCCAGCTGTTTCACCAGTTTGTTGATAACTTTTTTTTTTTTTTTTTTTAAAGAGAGAGGGTCTTGCTCTGTCACCCAGGCTGAAGTACAGTGGCGACACGGTTCACTGCACCCTTGACCTCCCAGGCTCAAGCGATCCTCCCACCTTAGGCTCCTGAGTAGCTGGGACTACAGGCATGCGCCACCACGCCCAGCTACTTTTAAAAATATTTTTTGTAGAGATGGGGTCTCACTATCTTGCCCAGGCTGGTCTCAAACTCTTGGGCTCAAGCAGTCCTCCTGCATCGAACTCCTAAAGTGCTGGGTTTACAGGCATGATTATTTGTTTTTCTCCACTGGATTGCTTTGGTATTTTTGTTGAAAATCAAAGTATAAGTGTGCTTTATTTCTGGATTCGCTATTCTGCTTCATCGGTCCATTGAATTTTATTCCAGGGCCACCTGCCTCACTTGCGGTGGCATTAGAGTAAGTCAGAGTCAGCGTACATCCCTAACTTGGTTCTTGTAGAGGCTGCTTTGGATATTCCAGGCCTGTTGCATTCTGAGATAGATGTTAGAGCATCTTGTCAATTTCTGCAGCGCGCCTGCTGAGCTTCCGGTTGGTATTGCTTGGAATCTGTAGATCAGTATAGAGGGGACGTGATGTCTTCACAATGCTGAGTCTTCTGATTATGAAGATGGTTATCACCTCATTGACTGACACTGTCTTTAATTCCTCTCAGCAGCATTTTGTGATTGTCAGTGTAGTGGTTTTGTGTCTTTTGTAAATGAATTCTTATGTAGTTTGTGTTTTTTAATGATATTATAAGTGGTATTTTTAAACATGTAATTTTCCAGTTGTTTACTATTAGTGAACGGAGATGCAGATGCATCGTTATCTACTAATCTCGTGTCCTGTGGCCCCTCTGAACTGTAGCTTCTGTGGAGCCGTGGGTGACAGTTGTGAACAGTCAGCATTTGCAGATAGAGCCATGTGAGCACCTTTTTCTCCAGGCTTGAGGCCGTTCCTTTCTTTTCCTGCCTCGTTGGGCTGGTCAGGACCTTTGGCATCGGGTGAGTCGGTGTGGGGAGCTGGGCCTTTCTGCCATGCTCTTCCTTTTGGGGAAAGTATTGAGTGGTTCACCAGTAAGGATGTGAGTATCTGGAGTGTTTTTGTTGTTGCTTTTAAAAAAAGTGTCCTTTGTCAAAGGGAGGAGATTTTCTTGTATTTCGTACTCTGCTGAGCGTTTGTGCCGTCGAGGAATGTTGAATGTGCTCAGATGGTTTTTCTGTATGTGCTGAAGTGACCCCATACTTTCTTCTTTATTTGGCTAACTTGGTAAATTACATCGATGTTTAGTTAAACGAAACTAGCATTTCTGGGCTAACTCCTACTTGGTCACATTATATTCCTTTAAAAAATGTATTTTGGGCCAGGCACAGTGGTTTATTGCTGTAATCCCAGCACTTTGGGAGGCCAAGGTGGGCGGATAGTTTGAGCCCAGGAGTTCAAGACTAGCCTGGGCAACGTGGTAAAACCCCATTTCTGCAAAAATTAAAAAAATTAGCCGGTTGCAGTGGCATGTGCCTGTAGTCTCCGCTACTCCGGAGCCTGAGGTGGGAGGATTGCTTGGGCACAGGAGGTAGAGGCTGCAGTGAACTGTGACTGCGCCACGACACTCCAGCCTGGGCTATAGAGCAAGACTGTGTCTCCAAAACAAACAAAAAAACAGTATTTCTGCTCTTGCTTTGTGTACACATCAGTGAGAGCCGTTGACCTGTAATGTTTCTTTGCCTTGCCTCTGTGATGCCTTTGCCGGTTTTGGTGTTGGGGTTATGCTGGCTTCAGAGATTAACCACTAACCATTTGGAAAACACTAACCATTTGGAAAGTGTCATCCCTCCTGTGTGTTTGAAAAGAGCCATCTGTGATTGATGCTGTTTCTTCTTTAGGTGTTTAATGGAATTTACCAGTGAAACCATCTGTGCCTTTTTTTGTGGGAAGGTTTTTGATATGAATCAAATTTCTTTAATAGATAAAAGTTTTCTGTTCATTATGTGCCAAGTTTTGTTTTTTAAGGAATAAATATATTTTAAATTTATTTTCTGAGGAAAACATAAACTTAAAAATTATTTAAAGGAATGATCAGTCTACTTCATGTAAATTATCAATTTGTTGATACAATGTTCACATATTCTCATATTATTCTTTTGATGTCTATAGTGATAACCCCTGTTTGATTCCTGATAGCGGTAATTTGTGTCTTTTATTCTTGATCATTCTACCTACTGGCTTATTAGTTTTGCTAATCTATTTAAGAACTAAAAAAAATGTTAATTTTTAAAATTGTCTGTTTTTTGTGTTAATTTACTTATTTTTGAGACAGGGTCTCCCTCTGTCGCCCAGGCTAGAGTGCAGTAGCCCACTCACAGTTCCCTGCCTCAACTTCCTAGGCTCAAGCAGTCGTCCTGCCTCAGCCTCCCAAGTAGATGGGACTATAGGCACAAGTCTGGTTAAGCTTTTAATTTTTTTGTAGAGATGGGGGTTTCACTATGTTGTCTAGACTGGTCTTTCCTGGCCTCAGGCCTCCCAAAGTGCTGGGATTTTTCTGTTTTCTTGGTGACACAGAACAGTTATTTCCAAGGAACTTGTTTAATCAGACCTTCAGGGGCTTCTAGAAAGTCGCATTTTTAACAGGACTGTAGTTGATTCCAGGTTTTGATTAAAACTGTGCTTTGGTGAAGCAATTTTAAAATTCATTGACTACATATACAATAAAATGAAATTAGAAGTCACGTAACTGAGCCAAAAGCTTCTTTATACAAAGTTATTAACAGGTACCTAAATAAAATATGTTCTTAAAATGAAATAAAATGAAATCATTAGTATACAAGTACAGTAGTCCTCCCTCATCCATGGTTTCAGGTACCTTATGTCATTGCGGTCAGAAACTAGGTGAGATATTTTGAGAGAGCGAGAGAAAGTGCGAGTGCGAGCACATTCATGTAACTTCTTTTGCCATATATTGTCATAATTCTATTTTATTATCGGTTATTGTTTATCTCTTACTGTACCTAATGTTAAACTTTATCATGGATATGTATGTATGTATAGGAAAAACCATGGTGTATATAGGGTTTGGTACTAGCTGCCGTTCCAGGCGTCCACTGGGGGTCCTGGAATGTGTCCCCGCAGCTACAGGGGATGCCTGTGTGCTGGACTGGAAGCTCCACAATGGCGAGAAGCATTACCAGGGCAAAGCCGGGAGCAATGATGACAACCCTGGATTCCCAGGTCTCACGGAGCCTCAGAAACCACCATCTCTTTCTTCATCCTTTTCTTGCACTTCATTGTTTTTCCACATCCTCTGCTTCTGGGGTAGCCCGTGGCTTATTTCATTTTCTGTGTGACGCTCCCCACAGATGCGTGTCGTCGGCGGCTGCCCTGCAGGTGGAGTGTCCTTTCAGGTGTCCACTGCTGGTTCCTGCTAGCAGGAGCAGATGACACTGCAGCCTCTGTCCAAGCGTGGATCCCACCCTGAGGGTGCTGTGTGTGTCTGGGCTTCCCTCTGGGTCACCGCGAAGCAGCCTCACCTCCTTGGAACTGGAGGCCTCCCTGGACCTCACCGCTTGTCCCTGAGACCCGGCCGGCGCTTCTGTCCGTGGGCCAGTGGTCGGGTGATCTTAGGGACACATCTGCCGTTTGGGAAATGGGTGTGCCTCTGGAGACCCGGGCAGAGACTGGCCTCGTGCAGCTGGGGCTGGACGCGCCCTGTGCTTCTGGGGTGCTGACCCTCCTGGGCCATCAGAGGTGGCCCTCTGTCAGGAGAAGCAGACTTCGTCTCCACGTCTCCGCCGCCTCCGACTCTGTTACCACGGCTGGGTTTTGTCAGCAGCAGAACAGAAGCCAGCACCGCACCCTCCAGGACGGGGACTTGGCACACGTTTGGTTTCTTGTGAGGAGAGCAGGGGGCTCTCTGGACCATGGGTGGGGCTGCCTCCCTAGGGGCTCACAGCTCCGTGGCGACCTCGTCACCCTTCCCCACACAGTGCCGCAGGGCTGGCAGGGTGGGCACGACACGCCGTTCCCCAGAAACCCAGTTGACTTCCTCTGTGGGAAGTGGTCAGCCGAGTGTCTGGTGCTGCGGAACATCTGGAGGCGTCACTTGGCATGGGGGACCGGAGGTCACCATGGGTGGCCTAGAAGGGTGGCCGGTGACGACGGGCTCCTGTGAGGTCACTGGAATCTGGAGTGAAATGGCTGGCTGCGGATACCTGCGCCAGAACCTCGTGGTGATGGCGCTGCCGGTGATTTTAACTCTTCTGTGCTTCCCTCCCGCTGAATTTCCCCAAATTTCTGAAACAAGTATGATTGACTTTTGAAAAGCAATTTCCATTTAAGTTGAACAGAGAAAGAAACATGCATGCGTGTCAGAAGGCAGCGCAGCGCGGCGAGGCTGCGGTTCTCTCGCGTCAGGAGGCGGCGCAGCGCGGCGAGGCTGCGGTTCCCTCGCGCGTCAGGAGGCGGCGCAGCGCGGCGAGGCTGCGGTTCCCTCGCGCGTCAGGAGGCGGCGCACTGTGGCGAGGCTGCGGTTCCCTCGCGCGTCAGGAGGCGGCGCACTGTGGCGAGGCTGCGGTTCCCTCGCGTCAGGAGGCGGCGCAGCGCGGCGAGGCTGCGGTTCTCGCGCGTCAGGAGGCGGCGCACTGTGGCGAGGCTGCGGTTCCCTCGCGCGTCAGGAGGCGGCGCACTGTGGCGAGGCTGCGGTTCCCTCGCGTCAGGAGGCGGCGCAGCGCGGCGAGGCTGCGGTTCCCTCGCGCGTCAGGAGGCGGCGCACTGTGGCGAGGCTGCGGTTCCCTCGCGTCAGGAGGCGGCGCAGCGCGGCGAGGCTGCGGTTCTCGCGCGTCAGGAGGCGGCGCACTGTGGCGAGGCTGCGGTTCTCTCGCGTCAGGAGGCGGCGCACTGTGGCGAGGCTGCGGTTCCCTCGCGTCAGGAGGCGGCGCACTGTGGCGAGGCTGCGGTTCTCTCGCGTCAGGAGGCGGCGCAGCGTGGCGAGGCTGCGGTTCCCTCGCGCGTCAGGAGGCGGCGCACTGTGGCGAGGCTGCGGTTCTCTCGCGTCAGGAGGCGGCGCAGCGTGGCGAGGCTGCGGTTCCCTCGCGCGTCAGGAGGCGGCGCACTGTGGCGAGGCTGCGGTTCCCTCGCGTCAGGAGGCGGCGCACTGTGGCGAGGCTGCGGTTCTCTCGCGTCAGGAGGCGGCGCACTGTGGCGAGGCTGCGGTTCTCTCGCGTCAGGAGGCGGCGCACTGTGGCGAGGCTGCGGTTCCCTCGCGTCAGGAGGCGGCGCAGCGCGGCGAGGCTGCGGTTCTCGCGCGTCAGGAGGCGGCGCACTGTGGCGAGGCTGCGGTTCTCTCGCGTCAGGAGGCGGCGCACTGTGGCGAGGCTGCGGTTCCCTCGCGTCAGGAGGCGGCGCACTGTGGCGAGGCTGCGGTTCTCTCGCGTCAGGAGGCGGCGCAGCGTGGCGAGGCTGCGGTTCCCTCGCGCGTCAGGAGGCGGCGCACTGTGGCGAGGCTGCGGTTCTCTCGCGTCAGGAGGCGGCGCAGCGTGGCGAGGCTGCGGTTCCCTCGCGCGTCAGGAGGCGGCGCACTGTGGCGAGGCTGCGGTTCTCTCGCGTCAGGAGGCGGCGCACTGTGGCGAGGCTGCGGTTCCCTCGCGCGTCAGGAGGCGGCGCACTGTGGCGAGGCTGCGGTTCCCTCGCGCGTGAGGAGGCGGCGCAGCGTGGCGAGGCTGCGGTTCCCTCGCGCGTCAGGAGGCGGCGCACTGTGGCGAGGCTGCGGTTCCCTCGCGCGTCAGGAGGCGGCGCACTGTGGCGAGGCTGCGGTTCCCTCGCGCGTCAGGAGGCGGCGCACTGTGGCGAGGCTGCGGTTCCCTCGCGCGTGAGGAGGCGGCGCAGCGTGGCGAGGCTGCGGTTCCCTCGCGCGTCAGGAGGCGGCGCACTGTGGCGAGGCTGCGGTTCCCTCGCGCGTCAGGAGGCGGCGCACTGTGGCGAGGCTGCGGTTCCCTCGCGCGTCAGGAGGCGGCGCACTGTGGCGAGGCTGCGGTTCCCTCGCGCGTCAGGAGGCGGCGCACTGTGGCGAGGCTGCGGTTCCCTCGCGCGTCAGGAGGCGGCGCACTGTGGCGAGGCTGCGGTTCCCTCGCGCGTCAGGAGGCGGCGCACTGTGGCGAGGCTGCGGTTCTCTCGCGTCAGGAGGCGGCGCAGCGCGGCGAGGCTGCGGTTCCCTCGCGCGTCAGGAGGCGGCGCACTGTGGCGAGGCTGCGGTTCCCTCGCGCGTGAGGAGGCGGCGCAGCGTGGCGAGGCTGCGGTTCCCTCGCGCGTCAGGAGGCGGCGCACTGTGGCGAGGCTGCGGTTCCCTCGCGCGTCAGGAGGCGGCGCACTGTGGCGAGGCTGCGGTTCCCTCGCGCGTCAGGAGGCGGCGCACTGTGGCGAGGCTGCGGTTCCCTCGCGCGTCAGGAGGCGGCGCACTGTGGCGAGGCTGCGGTTCCCTCGCGCGTCAGGAGGCGGCGCACTGTGGCGAGGCTGCGGTTCTCTCGCGTCAGGAGGCGGCGCACTGTGGCGAGGCTGCGGTTCCCTCGCGCGTGAGGAGGCGGCGCAGCGTGGCGAGGCTGCGGTTCCCTCGCGCGTCAGGAGGCGGCGCACTGTGGCGAGGCTGCGGTTCCCTCGCGCGTCAGGAGGCGGCGCACTGTGGCGAGGCTGCGGTTCCCTCGCGCGTGAGGAGGCGGCGCAGCGTGGCGAGGCTGCGGTTCCCTCGCGCGTCAGGAGGCGGCGCACTGTGGCGAGGCTGCGGTTCCCTCGCGCGTCAGGAGGCGGCGCACTGTGGCGAGGCTGCGGTTCCCTCGCGCGTCAGGAGGCGGCGCACTGTGGCGAGGCTGCGGTTCCCTCGCGCGTCAGGAGGCGGCGCACTGTGGCGAGGCTGCGGTTCTCTCGCGTCAGGAGGCGGCGCACTGTGGCGAGGCTGCGGTTCCCTCGCGCGTCAGGAGGCGGCGCAGCGCGGCGAGGCTGCGGTTCCCTCGCGTCAGGAGGCGGCGCAGCGCGGCGAGGCTGCGGTTCCCTCGCGTCAGGAGGCGGCGCAGCGCGGCGAGGCTGCGGTTCCCTCGCGTCAGGAGGCGGCGCAGCGCGGCGAGGCTGCGGTTCCCTCGCGTCAGGAGGCGGCGCAGCGCGGCGAGGCTGCGGTTCTCTCGCGTCAGGAGGCGGCGCAGTGCGGCGAGGCTGCGGTTCTCTGCTTGTGCCCACTTTGTGTTTGTACATAGCGAGTCGGAGTCGCAGCTGGAGCTAGTTTTTCATCACCTGTCGGCTTCTGCAGACCAATGTCATCATTCCCCGTCCCCTGGGTGGCCCCTCCCCCTGCCATCGTTACGCTGTCATCACCAAGATCATTGTCACTAGGACTGCGTGTATGCCAGTCACTGCTGAGCCATGTAGTGTGCTATGACTTGATTTTTTCAGTTTTAAAAAATAATACAAACACATTAAAAAAACAGAGCCAGTGTGAAAACAGTAGGCAATGAACAGCGTCCACAGAACTCAGGAGGGACAGGAGATGGACCCAGGGCAGCTCGGGCCCGTTCCTCACCTGTTGCCTGCTGACAGCGGGAGTGAGGGCCGTGTCTGGGCAGGAGGGGCTGGCACGTCCTCACGGGGTGGCGGGGCGTCCGATTGAGGAGCAGTTGGGTGGCCCAGCCTGCTTCTGCTGCTGCCAGCACGGCCCATGGTGTGCTCTGTGGGGCTGGCCAGGGATCCTGGCATGGCCTGCGTGATTCGAGGTCAGAAATCATGACAGGGAAAGGATGCGGCCATACCAGATGGAACCTTTGTCCACAGGGTCCCTGTAACCAGAGATGCCGCGACGCGGGGAGCAGGCGAAATTTCCGGGCCGATGTTTAAACCTGCCTGAACTCCAGCTTCTTCCTCTGTGTTGTTTGTATGCCGTGCTCAGAAGCTAGCCAGAGGATTCCGTTCAGAAACGGGGCCTGCAGATAATTGCGTTTTGCGTATGCCATGATTTCAAAGTTACACTTGTGTTGTTTCTTAGAATTTGGCCGGGCATGGTGGCTCATGCCTGTAATCCCCCAGCACTTTGGGAGTCTGAGGCGAGGCGGGCAGATCATCTGAGGCCAGGAATTCGTGACTAGCCTGACCAACATGGTGAAATCCCGTCTCTACTAAAAAGACAAAAAATTAGCCAGGCATGGTGGTGCACGTCTGTAATCCCAGCTACTTAGGAGGCTGAGACAGGAGAATCGCTTGAATCCGGGAGGTGGAGGTTGCAGTGAGCCAAGATGGCGCCACTGCACTCCAGCCTGGGCAACAAGAGTAAAACTCCATCTCAAAAAAAAAAAAAAAAAAAAAAAAAAGAATTTGATCCTCTCTAATGATAAGTTGTCATTTTAAATATATTCTAGGGTATACAGCCCTTTTCCCAGTGGATTAAGTTTGCTAGCATACATCTTTTGGGGAAATCTGCCCTCATGTGTAGAGACTTAAGCTGATTTTGTCTCTGTATTTGATGAAAGAGGAGATTTCTGAATTATCTTTCATCGGAAGGTATCTGTTCCTCTGTGTCCCCGTTTTCTTTTTTAGTTCTCTTTTTCTGTGAGGTTCAGCTAACAGGAATAATATTGTGAGAGAAAACTGAATTTCGAGACAGCTCTCTGTCCTACTCGGGAGACGCAGCTTGCAGACTGGTCCTTTCTCACGGGCCTTCCTCCCGCACCGCCTGGACACAGTTTGTGCTTCTCATTTGGTGGAAGGCCCAGTCGTTACTTCCTTTTACAAAACTATTTTTAGCTGCAGTGTATTTATGGCTGCACAGACAAGAGGACTTTTCTCATGAAAGGAAATGCTTTTCCACAGGGATAAGCGAGTCGCGCGGGGCAGGATTTCCTGAGGAATCAGCAGCACGGCCCTGGGTACCCCCCCCCAGCATGGCGCCCACCCTGTGTCCCCAGGAGGCCTTGGCCTGTGCTGCGTCTATAGGGTTAAGGCACCCACAGTGCTTTTTTTTAAATGACTTGTATTTGAAAGTTTTAAGGAAGTCTTTGGAAGGAAATGAATTGACGTTTTGGTGTGTGTCGCCATCGGTGGTTGCCGTTTCTTGGAGTGTGGGTTGTGGTCCTGCTTTCTGGTGTATGTCGCCATCAGTGGTCACTGTTTCTTGGAGTGTGGGGTGTGGTCCCGCGTTCTGGTGTGTGTTGTCATGGTGGTCAGTTTCTTGGTGTGTGAGATGTGGTCCCGTGTTCTGGTGTGTGTCGCCATCAGTGGTCACTTTCTTGGAGTGTGGGGTGTGGTCCAGGGTGTGGGGGCTGCTGCCCCAGGCCTCCCGGCTTTTGTGGATTGGAATCCACATCTGCGCCACGTGCAGGGTTCCTGCCCAGTCTCTGAAGCCCACTAGTCCTTCTGACCAGGCGTTCACTGTGCCTGCCTGCTGAGGGAGCGCTGGGGTCGTTTGATAGGCAGCACCCACACCCTGCAGGGCCATGTGCGCACGCGGGCTCGAGGACAGCCATGGGAGTGCCTTCCCACTGGGCTTGCCGTGCGGGTTCTTGAGGCAAAGGGAGGGTGAAGTTTGCAGAAGGTCCTGGATGGTGGGTCAGAATGTGGGCACCTCGTCCCTAACACTGAGGGTCCCTTTGCCAGGGCCTCCGGCAGGGGCCGCCGTCTAAGCCGAGGCACTAGCCCCTCCTGTCCTTCCTCAGGCCCCACTGGCCACAGCCTCCACTGCTTCCAGCATTTTCTTCCTGTTGGGACGGAGTCCCACCCTGGGAAGCCTTCTGCCTGTGGAGGTTTCTTGCCGGTGTCCACTGCACAGCTTGTGGGTCGTGTGTGTCCCAGCACCCCATGTGCTCCCTGCCAGCCAGGGCCCAGGCAGTGCTTGGTGAGTGGGAGAGGGATGGCCGTGCTGCCCTGTCCTCCCAAACGGTGTTGTCTCATGGCCTTCAGAGAGCAGACCAGAGGTGGCCTCGGACTCCAAGAGACGCTCCTGGCTTTCCACTCTTGCCCTGTGCAGACCAGCAGTGCGAGGGGTGTTGTGGGGTTAGGGGTGATGCAGGTTATGCCATGCCAGGGAGCCCACAGCCCCCACCCAGGGCCACGCCTGGCACCAGCACAGCGGGGTCACAGAGGAGGCTGGGGCAGGGCGTGGTGGGAGGGCGCCGACGTGCAATGCCACGCCAGGCCTCAGGGAGCCCCTTGATGGGACCCACGGCTCCTGCACAGATGGTTTCACATCGTCAACACGGCTGGAAAAGGATGGGGTCTTACAAGTGGAGGCTGGAAGGTGGCTGAGAGTTATGGCACCTGGGCTTTCCAGACGTTGGCTTGAAATAATTGGTCAAGGTGTGCAGCTGGCGAGGGACGCCAGGGATGGGGCCTCCTGCAGTGGTCAGATGCCATCCTGTGGGGAGGGACAGTGTGGCCTCCATCCGTGGTGACGCCGTCCTGTGTGGGGAGGGATAGTATCGTCTCCGTCTGTGGTGATGCCGTTCTGTGTGGGGAGGGACAGTGCGGCCTCCATGATGTCGCCCACACTGTCCGTGCTGGGAGTACAGGTGGTTTCCAGCAGCTGTCTGCCGGCAGGGAGGCCGGGAAGTGAGGCTGGCTGTGTCCAACACCTCCTGGGGCACAGAGGAGTGTGGGGGAGACACTGTTGGAACACAGGTGCGGACATTGCGACACGTGTAAAGATGTCAGCGGGGCCTGCGTTCAAGGACGTTCCAACCACCATGCCGGTCGCACCTTCCAGCGATGGGTCCTCTGTGCAGTGATCTCAAGTGTCGCGTCTAGAATCACTGCACCCCGTTGCTTCCAGACAGCCTCGGTAGTGTTGAGTCCCCTCTTCCTCTTCCTGGATGTATGCGGGGGCCACGTGCCGTCTTTGGAGGTCATGAGTGTTTGAGTCTTTTCATCTCGGCCCCCTGCTTTGCTCTTTCTGGCATTGCCATCTGAAAGAGTCTAGCCCACTTGTCTTTAGGGCAGCCCGCGTGTGGGTCGCTGTGGTCATTGCTCGCTCCGTGGTTAGCTGTGTCCTGTCCGTGGTTAGCTAGGTAGTTGGTTGCTCCATGGTTTTCACTTAGAGATTTTGGGCAGGAACATTACCAAGGTGAGCTTGGGCACTTCTCATGCCGCCAGCTCTGGGGGCCCAGGCTGTTGTCACAGGGAAGGCGGCATCACCCCACTCCCAGCTTGGCGGGAGGAGGCTCTTCATGTGTATGACGCCATTCGGGGATCTTCTGTGACTCCTCTATGGGTCCTTTGCCCGTTTTTCCATCAGTTTTTTTTTTTTTTGTATTTTCCCTTGACTTTTAAGAGTTCTTTCAATTGCAAGAAGATTAATTATCTGTGATATATATTGCAAATATTTTCAACCAGTTTGACATTTGTCTTTTGATTTTGCCATGCCAAAGTTTAAAAAAAGTTAGAGTTGACTTACTCTTTTTAAAGATTGTGTTTGGATTTTGAGTCATAGTTTATTTTTCCATATGAACTTTAGAATCACCTTGTCTCGTTTGGGCTGGGCGGGGGCGGGCCGCTGGCAGGCGGTGGGACAGGGCCAGGGCTATTTCTGCGCTCGCTTGGAGAGCACTGACAGCTTTATGGCGCTGAGTCACGGTCCCTGGAAACAAGAGGGGTCTTTTCATGGACTCAAAGCTTTTGTTCGTTTCCTTCAGGAATGTCTTAAAGTTTTTCTCTTACACAATGTTCACATGTGCAAAAGGTCATTTGTGAGGTTACCCTTTTCCTTGTTGCATTGGAAGCGGGCCTTCTCTTCCAGCAGGCCTTCTGCCTGGTTTTTGTTGGTGTCTTGTGATGGCTGTTGTTTTGTCTGTTAATTTCGGGACCTGCTGCTTTCCTGGATTCTCTTGTTGTCCTTTTTCTCCCTGCTTCTCTGCTCCTCCAGGTGTGCTGTGATGCCGTCCGCAGGTGCAGGGAGCTCAGGTCTCCTTTACCGGAGCTGCGCCTCCACGTGTGTTCCCTTTCGGGTCTCATTCCCTCCCCCGATATGTCAGTTGAAATGGCACTGAGCGTAACGGGTGCCCTTGCTGTGTTTCCGTGTCCCAGGGAATGGCTGGGTTTGCCCGGGAGGAAGGAGCCGGCTCTGGGATGAGGTATCAGCGTGTGTAGGGTGGGATGTTTCGAATCCACGTCTCATATGGTATTCAGCGTGGTATTCAGCGTGGTTGCTATTAAACAAGAAGTAATAACAGTGAACAGACAAAGCGTTTCACTCATAAGGCTAGAGTATAGAACTGTGCCATAAATGAGGGAATTATGGAAGGATTATATATATCCAAAAATTATTGAATAAAATACAGAAAAAAAACCCAGAAAGACAGTAAATTAAGGAAATGGCAACAGTTTGAAAACATAAATGAAGCACACATTTGGTAAAGCTACCTGAGAGAGGGAGGGACAGGTTGACTACATAGTAGCGTGAGGAACAGGAGGATTCGTACAGTTTAACAATCCATTGTAAGGTAGTTTGTTAACTATTCGGGGAAAGGTTTAAATTGGGGTCTTACTGTAGACATTATATCAAAACAAAACCTAAGTGGGGCAAAAATGTTTGTTTGTTTGTTTTGAAATGGAGTCTTGCTCTGTGGCCCAGGCTGGAGTGCAGTGGCACGACCTCAGCTCACTGCAGCTTCCACCTCCCGGGTTCAAGCGATTCTCCTGCCTCAGCGTCCCGAGTAGCTGGGACTACAGGCGTGCGCCACCACACCCAGCTGTTTTTAGTAAAGATGGGGTTTCATGATATTGGCCAGGCTGGTCACAAACTCCTGATCTCAGGTGATCACCCCCCTTGGCTTCCCAAAGTGCTCGGATCACAGGCGTGAGCCACCATGCCTGGCCAAAAATGTTTAAAATAATATTAATTTTATTTTCTGATACAGACATGTATAGTCCTAATCTGAGGCACACGCAGGGCTTTCTGTGCTGTGTAACAGGTGGCCGCAGACGTCGTGGCTTAAAATAACACCAGTTTGTTGTTTCATGCTTCTGTAGGGTGGAGATCGGGGCTCAGCCTGCTGGGTCCTTTGCTCAGGTCTCACACGGCTGCAGTCGGGTTGCCTGTTCTCAGGGGGCTGTGTTCTCACCTGGAGGCCCAACTAGGCAGGGACTGCCCTCAGACTGCCTCGGGTGCTTGGCAGATACCATTTCCCTGTGGTTGTAGGACTCACAGCTTCTTGTGCCAGAGCCCACGGGGGAGAGACTGCCCTCTGCTTACAGTCTCAGACCTTTAGACTCACTCTGAAGTGGCTCTTCGATAAGATGAGAGCCACCCAGGATTATCTCCCTTTTGATTAACCTAAGATCAGCTGGAGATGGAGCTTCATTACGTCTGCCTGACCCTTTCACCTTTGCCTCAGCCTGTGCATGGGCGCGCCGTCTTCCCCGGTTCATAGGTCCCACCTGCACTGAGGACAGGGATTACCCTGGATGCGAATGCCAGGGCGTGGGGAGCCCTGCGGGCCTGCTGGAATCCTGCATTACAATTTTATGACGGATGGTTGTTGACTTTAATTGAAGAACTTTTCAGTAAACTTAAAAAAAATTAACCTTCATTTATTCCTTCTCCATCATTCTTCCTTTCCTATGTACATCCAGAATTTTGACTTGTGTCATATTCTCCTCTCTGAAGAACTTTCTAAACATGACTTACAGGGCATGTCTACTTTTTTGTGTGAGAAAGTTTATTTTTCTTTCACTTTTGAAGGATGATTTTGCTGCGCACATGACTGGGGTCGGGGGCTTGTCCCTCCACTCTCTTCTTGCTGGTGTGGTTTCTGTTGACAAGTTCACTCTAATTCTTGTCCTTGTTCCTCTATAGCTAAGATGTATTTTTTTCTTGCTTCTTTCAAGATTTTCTTTGTTTGTGATTTTCTACAATTGGGATATGATCTGCCTAGGTATAGATTGTTTGGGATTTATTCTGCTTGATATTCTCTGGGCTTCATGGATCTGTGGTTTGGTGTCTGGCACTAATTTTGGAAATTTTCAAAGCTCTTATGTGTTGCAACCATAACTGGAATTCTTTAAGTTTGCCAGGAATTATAAAGATAATCATTAGACTTTTTTAGATCTGTTGGTATGATCAGATGTATTAGCAGTTTTCCTAACAGTGAATCATCCATGTGTGTATAGAATAGTCACTCGCTTGCTTACTATGTGTGAAGTTTTTAACGTGCTGCTGGATCTTTGGGGTGTGTGTGTCACGGCACACACATGAGTGCACACATGAAGCTGGTTTGAAGGCTTCCCTTCTGTCTTCATCCTGTTTATATGCCAATGTTATGTTTGTCTCATAATAGGAACTTAGAGCTTTCCTTCTTGAGCCGTGATCTAGAGCTGTGCTGTGTAGTAATGTAGCCTCTAACCACATGTGATTGTTAAAATTTAAATGAACTAAAATTACGTACAATAAAAAAATTGTTCAGTCACCAGTAGCCTCATTTAAAGGACAGACGTGGCTAGTGCAGGTCTAGAACGTGTCCATCACTGCAGAACGTACTGAGACTTCCTGCGTTGGTGGAAACATTCCGTCATCTGCACCGACCAGTCCTGTAGCAACAGCCTAGGTGGTTTTTGAACGTGTGTGTGTAGGTGTGCCCACATGCATAGGTGTGTGGTGAGTGTGTGGGGTGCGTTTGCATGCCTGTGCACGGGTGGTGTGTGGTGCATGCGTGTGTGTGTAGGTCTGCCTGCACGCATAGGCATGTGGTGAGTGTGTGGGGTGTGTTTGCGTGCCTGTGCACCGGTGGTGTGTGGTGCATGCGTGTGTGTGTAGGTGTGCCCACACGCATAGGTGTGTGGTATGTGAGTGTGTGGGGTGCATTTGTGTGCCTGTGCATGGGTGGTGTGTGGTGCATGTGTGTGTGTGTGGTGCATATGTGTGGCGTGGTGGGTGTGTGTGCCTGCATGTGTGTGGCATGTGTGTTTGGGTGGTTGTCTTTGCTGGCTCAGTTGTAGCAGCTCTTCCTGAGGTGGGGACCTCTGCCCTACAGCTGCCTGCCTGGAGCTCTCTGGTAGGCGGTCCCCCTGCCAGCCCTGCAGGCTGTATGAGGTTCTCCATGGTTCTCCCCGTCTGCCATTTGCCCTTTGTTATCGCTCTTAGTGACAGGCAGTTATTTAAGATGCTGGCCAAAGTGGCTTTCATTGTTTTCTTCTTCCTAAAGCCTTTAAAATTAAGAGTTAAAAAATAGGAAAGTAATACATGATGATTATAGGCATGTTAAAAATAAAGAAGAGAAAAACAAATACCTCTGCCTCAAATACCCACTCCAACCTTTGGGCGTTTTTTTCTGTCTTTTTCCCTTTTCCTATTGAGAATACCGTTGGGAGCGCTGACAGCACTCGGCATGAGGGGCTCCTGTGACGTGCTGGCGCCCTTTCTGGAGTCCCCGCGGACCCTCGGGGGCCAGCTGTGCCTTTGTATCGGTCACAGCAAGGAAGGGGGCCACGTCTGCAGGTGGCCATCTGGGCTGCTCGCTGCCGGTGGGGGCTTGTGTGAGGTGTGATTTATTTTGTGTTCAATCCATTTTTTTAGGGTATAAGTGTCTTCCATGTCAGTGTGTGCTCATTGTAAATCTTTACTTTGATAACATATACCTAATACTTGTTATTTTAACCACTGGTAACTGTGTAGTTCACTGCCATCCTCACCTACATTGTGGTGCTTGTTGGTGAGTGTGTAGCTCACTGCCTTTCTTACCTACATTGCGGTGTTTGTTGGTGAGTGTGTAGCTCACTGCCTTTCTTACCTACATTGCGGTGTTTGTTGGTGAGTGTGTAGCTCACTGCCTTTCTTACCTACATTGCGGTGTTTGTTGGTGAGTGTGTAGCTCACTGCCTTTCTTACCTACATTGCGGTGTTTGTTGGTGAGTGTGTAGCTCACTGCCTTTCTTACCTACATTGCGGTGTTTGTTGGTGAGTGTGTAGCTCACTGCCTTTCTTACCTACATTGCGGTGTTGTTGGTGAGTGTGTAGCTCACTGCGTTTCTTACCTACATTGCGGTGTTTGTTGGTGAGTGTGTAGCTCACTGCCTTTCTTACCTACATTGCGGTGTTTGTTGGTGAGTGTGTAGTTCACTGCCTTCCTTACCCACATTGCGGTGTTTGTTGGTGAGTGTGTAGTTCACTGCCTTCCTTACCCACATTGTGGTGTTTATCACTGGCACCCTGTCTATCTCCACGTCATGTTTTATCCAATAAATTTGTTTTTGATGCCTCCCTCTTCTTTCCTTCCATGGACGCCCTGTGTAACTTTCTTTATTGAGTTGCCTTCTGTAATATTCTTCTGCAGTATTCTAATTGTAATTCTCTTATAAATGATGCTATTATGAACTTCTTTGTTGACAGAGCATTTTTGCTCTTTAGAATTACTTTTTTAAGGACTGACTCCCAGAAATAGAGTTCCACATTTGAAAGGAATGAGGTTTTTTTTTTTTTTAACATTTCCCATATTTTCATAGTTTTTGCATTCTTTGAGACCAAGAGAAGAATTTTTGGGTGTTTAAGAGAAAAAGAAGGCATGAGCTTTCTTTCATATGGTGGCTGAACACACGCAGAGCTGCTTGGCCTGTGGGCTGAAATTTGAGCATTTCTTTAAGACCTAGTTTGTTTAACTTTTACTCTCACTTCAGTGGTTTTAAAAATAACTACATTAACCAAACATGGCTGTACCTCCAAGGACTTCTTACCAGAGCTGCTCCTGGGAAAGGGTCCAGTCTCTCTGGTTTGTGCCCATCACCCAGTGGGACAGCTACATGGACGTGGCATGGCAGCGTAGCCCAGTAAAGACCAGTTTGGGCAGGATGAATGGCCCTCAATTAAAGGGTGTCATGGTAGGCAGGGTCTAATTTTATAAAAGCTTCTGGCACATGTACATTCAAAATTTCTTTTTTGTCTTTGATCTTGGCAGAAGAGGACGCCCAAGTGTGTGTGCATGTGTGTGCATGTTTGTGTACCTGTGTATGCATGCACGTGTGTGTACAGGCTCCTGTACATGTGCGCATTTGTGTGCGTGCATGTGTTTGCTTGTGTGCATGTGTGCATGAGTGTGCGTGTGTGTGTGCATGTGAGTGTGTGCATGCACGTGTGTTTGCAGGCTCCTGTGCATGTGTCTGTGTGTGTGTGCATGTGTGCGTGCATGTGTGCATGCATGTGTGTGCACATGTGTGCATGCATGTGTGTGTGCATGCACATGTGTTTGTGTGCAGGCTCCTGTACGTGTGTGCATGTGTGTGTGTGCATGTGTGTGCATGCATGTGTGCAGGCTTCTGTACGTGTGTGTGTATGCGTGCATGTTTGCATGTGTGTGCATGGGTATATGCACGTGTGCATGTGTGCATGCGTGTGTGCATGTGAGTGCGTGTGCGCGTGTGTGTCTGCATGTGCACTTGCTTCTGTTTTCATGGCCGAGGGTTTATTTTCTAGTAATTTGAAGCCCTAAGTGACAGAACCTTTTCTGTTCTTCTCTGTGTTTGTGCTACTGTCCTCTCTTATCTCAGACAGTCTCAGAAGATGTGTCAGGGTGTCTGGATGTGGTCTGTCAGCTCATCCACAAGGACTCAGGCTGTCTCCCCTGTTCCTGCAGGTGGTGGGAAGTTTCTACATCCAGATTTTCTTCATTGAGGATATTGTGGTTTGTTGTGAAAGTCCTTACATTCAGTGGGATAAAATTTGAGTCACTTACTGGGATATTATATTGTCATTTCAGTTGTGAATTTTAAGAAATTATATAATTTCTTACACATCTTCATGAATGCATTAGGCAAGTTAAACAATAGTGTTACATGTTGGATGGGGATATGTTTATATGCAGAGTGTTTGTAAAAACTGTATTAACGTCTGTGTCCATTGCTCGTGTCTGCTTGTTCCTCTGTTTCCAGTGTTTTGTCCTTTGGTGTGTGCTGCGGAGCTGTGGTACGCGTAGTGACTCTGGGCCTGTGGGTGCGTGCTGTGGGGCTGTGGTACGCGTAGTGACTCTGGGCCTGTGGTACGTGCTGCTGTGTCCGGAATTGGTGGGTTCTTGGTCTCACTGACTTCAAGAATGAAGCCGCGGACCCTTGTGGTGAGTGTTACAGCTCTTAAGGTGGCGCATCTGGAGTTTGTTCCTTCTGATGTTTGGATGTGTTCAGAGTTTCTTCCTTCTGGTGAGTTTGTAGTCTCGCTGGCTCAGGAGTGGAGCCGCAGTCCTTCGTAGTGAGTGTTATAGCTCTTAGGGCGCTGCATCTGGAGTTGTTCATTCCTCCCGGTGGGCTCGTGGTCTCGTTGGCTTCAGGAGTGAAGCTGCAGACCTTCGTGGTGAGTGTTACAGCTCATAAAAGCAGTATGGACCCAAAGAGTGAGCAGTAGCAAGATTTATTGCAAAGAGTGAAAGAACAAAGCTTCCACAGTGTGGAAGGGGACCGGAGCAGGTTGCTAATGCTGGCTCGGGCAGCCTGCTTTTATTCTCTTATCTGGCCCCACCCACATCCTGCTGATTGGTAGAGCCGAGTGGCCTGTTTTGACAGGGCGCTGATTGGTGCGTTTACAATCCCTGAGCTACTCCACATCCCCATCAGATTAGTTAGATACAGAGTATTGACACAAAGGTTCCCCAAGACCCCACCAGAGCAGCTAGATACAGAGTGTCGATTGGTGCATTCACAAACCTTGAGCTAAACACAGGGTGCTGATTGGTGTGTTTACAAACCTTGAGCTAGATACAGAGTGCCGATTGGTGTATTTACAGTCCCTGAGCTAGACATAAAGGTTCTCCAAGGCCCCACCAGAGCAGCTAGATACAGAGTGTTGATTGGTGCACTCACAAACCCTGAGCTAGACACAGGGTGCTGATTGGTGTGTTTACAATCCCTGAGCTAGACATAAAGACTCTCCACATCCCCAGCAGACTCAGGAGCTCAGCTGGCTTCACTCGGTGGATCCCGCACTGGGGCTGCAGGTGGAGCTGCCTGCCAGTCCCGCGCCATGTGCTCACACTCCTCAGCCCTTGGGCGGTCGATGGGACTGGGCACCGTGGAGCCGGGGGCGGCGCTTGTCAGGGAGGCTGGGGCTGCACAGGAACCCACGGAGGCGGGGGAAGGCTCAGGCATGGCGGGCTGCAGTCCCGAGGCCTGCCCCGCAGGAAGGCAGCTAAGGCCCGGTGAGAAATGGAGTGCAGCGCCGGTGGGCTGGCACTGCTGGGGGACCCAGTACACCCTCTGCAGCCACTGGCCCAGGTGCTAAGCCCCTCATTGCCCGGGGCCGGCAGGGCTGGCTGGCTGCTCCGAGTGCGGGGCCGCCAAGCCCACGCCCACCCGGAACTCCAGCTGGCCCGCAAGCGCCGCACGCAACCCTGGTTCCTGCTCGCGCCTCTCCCTCCACACCTCCCTGCAAGCTGAGGGAGCCGGCTCCGGCCTTGGCCAGCCCAGAAAGGGGCTGCCACAGTGCAGCGGGGGGCTGAAGGGCTCCTCAAGTGCCGCCAAAGTGGGAGCCCAGGCAGAGGAGGCGCCAAGAGCAAGTGAGGGCTCTGAGGACTGCCAGCACGCTGTCGCCTCTCACTGCAGGACTGTGCTACGCGTAGTGACTCTGGGCCTGTGGTGCTTGCTCCGGGGCTGTGCTATGCGTAGTGACTCTGGGCCTTTTGGGCAGGTCTCAGATTTATTGTCGTTTTAATTTCAATTGCAGTTTCTGTTTGATTTCACTTGGGCGTCTGGGACCTACCCTTCCTACTGCTAGGGTCAGGACTTTCTCTTTTTTTCATTTTATATGAGGTGAGTAAAGTGCAGCTCTCAGACGTGTGAAGCCTCAGCGTGTGGCTTGGCTGCTTGAGTGGCGCTGTGGCTATGGGGATTACCTCCACCTTTTTAATGCGGTAAAATACGTATAAAATTTTCCATCTTAACCATGTTTAAGGATGCAATTCAGTGGCATGAAATGCATTCATAATGTTGTGTAACCATCACTGCCATCCATCTCCAGATCTCTTGTTATCTTGTAAAACTGCAGCTCTGTCCTCGTTAAACACTGAGTCCCTGTCCGCCCCCAGCTCCTTTGTCACCAACATTTTACTTTCTGTCTCCATGAATCTGATGACTCCAGATATCTCACATGAGTGGGATCATACAATCTTTGTCTTTTTGTGTTTGGCATAATGTTCTCAAGGTTGCTGCATAGACAGAATACCGAATTATGTGGATAGACCACATTTTATCCATTTGTCCGTGGATGGACACTTGGGTTTCTTCTAGCTTTTGGCTGATTGTGGGTGTCTAAGTTCCTGCTTTCAGTTCTTTTGGGAATTGTATTAGTTCATTTTCATGCTGCTGATAAAGAAATACCTGAGACTGGGAAGAAAAAGAGGCTTAATTGGACTTATAGTTCCACATGGCTGGAGAGGCCTCAGAATCATGGCAGGAGGTGAAAGGCACGTCTTAAATGGCTGCAGCAAGAGAAAATGAGAGAGAAGCAAAAGCAGAAACCTCTGATAAGCCCATCAGATCTCTTGAGACTTATTCAGTATCATGGGAATAGCACAGCAAAGACCAGCCCCCATGATTCAATTACCTCCCCCTGGGTTCTTCCCTCAACAGGTAGGAATTCTGGGAGATACAATTCAAGTGAGATTTGGGTGGGGACACAGCCAAACCATATCATTCCACCCCTGGCCCCTCCAAACCTCATGTCGTCACATTTCAAAACCAGTTATGCCTTCCCAACAGTCTCCCAAAGTCTTAATTCATTGCAGCATTAACCCAAAAGTCCACAGTCCAGTCTTATCTGAGACAAGGCAAGTCCCTTTCATGTATGAGCCTGTAAAATCAAAAGCAAGCTAGCTACTTCCTGGATACAATGGGGGTACAGGTATTGGGTAAATACAGCCGTTCCAAATGGGAGAAATTGGCCAAAACAAAGGGGTTACAGGGCCCACGCAAGTCTGAAATCCAGCGGGGCAGTCAAATTTTAAAGCTCCAAAATGATCTCCTTTGACCCCCGGTCTCATATCTAGGTCACACTGATGCAAGAGGTGTGCTCCCATGATCTTGGGCAGCTCCGCCCCTGCGGTTCTGCATGGTACAGCCTCCCTCCCGGCTGCTTTCATGGGCTGGCATTGAGTGTCTGTGGCTTTTCCAGGCACACAATGCAAGCTGTTGGTGGATCTGCCATTCTGAGGTCTGGAGGATGGTGGCCCTCTTCTCACAGCTACACTAGGCATTGCCCCAGTAGAGACTCTGTGTGGGGGCTCCGACCCCACATTACCCTTCCTCACTGCCCTAGCAGAGATTCTCCATGAGGGCCCCACTCCCACAGCAAACTTTTGCCTATACATCTTCTGAAATCTGGGCGGAGGTCCCCAAACCTCAGTTCTTGTCTTCTGTGCACCTGAAGGCTCAACACCACTGGAAGCCGCCAAGGCTTGGGGCTTCCACCCTCTGAAGCCACAGCCCAAGCTGTATGTTGGCCCCTTTTGGCCACGGCTGGAGTGGCTGGGATGCAGGTCACCAAGACCCTAGGCTGCACACATCACGGGGATCCTGGGCCTGGCCCATGAAACCAATTTTTCTTCCTGGGCCTCTGGGCCTGTGATGGGAGGTGTTGCCATGAAGGTCTCTGACATAGCCTGGAAACATTTTCCCCATGGTCTTGGGGATTAACACCAGGCTCCTTGCTACTTACCCAGATTTCTGCAGCTGACTTGAGTTTCTCCCCAGAAAATAGGTTTTTCTTTTCTATCACATATTCAGGCTTCAAATTTTCCAAGCTTTTATGCTCTGCTTCCCTTATAAAACTGAACGCCTTTAACAGTACTCAAGTCACCTCTTGAATGTTTTGCTGTTTAGAAATTCCTTCCACCAGATACCCTAAATCATCTCTCAAGTTCAAAGTTCCACACATCTCTAGGGGACAGGCAAAATGCTGCCAGTCTCTTTGCTAAAACATAACAAGGGTCACTTTCGCTCCAGTTCCCAACAAGTTCCTCATCTCTATCTGAGACCACCTCAGCCTGGATTTTACTGTCTGTATTGCTGTCGGCATTTTGGGCAAAGCCATTCAGCAAGTCTCTAGGAAGTTCCAAACTTTCCCACATTTTCCTGTCTTCTTCTCATCCCTTCAAACTGTTCCAACCTCTGCCTGTTATGCAGTTCCAAAGTCTCTTCCACATATTCGGGTATCTTTTCAGCGATACCCCACTCCTGGTACCAATTTACTGTATTAGTTCATTTTCACATTGCCAGTAAAGACATACCTGAGACTGGGAAGAAAAATAGGTTTAATTGGACTTAACAGTTCCACATGGCTGGGGAGGCCCCAGAATCATGGCAGGAGACAAAAGGCATTTCTTACATAGCAGTGGCAAGAGAAAATGAGAAGGAAGCAAAAGCAGAAACCCCTGATAAACCCATCAGATCTCATGAGACTTATTCACTATCATGAGAATAGCATGAGAAAGACTGGCCCCCATAATTCAGTTACTTCCCCCTGGGTCCCTCCCACAGCACATGGGAATTCTGGGAGATACAATTCAAGTTGAGATTTGAGTGGGGACACAGCCAAACCACATCAGGAATATAGCCAGCAGTGGAATTGCTTCACTGTATAGTAATTCTGTTTAATTTTTGGAGGAGCTGCCATTTTTCTTCATAGTGATGGCACCATGTTACATTCCCACCAGCAGTGCACAAGGGTCCCATTTCTCCATCTTATCCCAACACTTATTATTTTCCCTTTTCAATTTTAATGTTTTATTTTGTATAATATCCATCCTATCCATCCTAATGGGTGTGAAATGGTGTTTCATTATGGTTTTTATTTGCATTTCCTTAATGATTAGTGATAATGAACATCCTTTCATGTGCTTGTTGACCATTTCATATGTCTTCTTTAGAAAACTGTTCAAGTCCTTTTCCCATTTTTAATGGGGTTGTATGTCCTTTTGTTGTTGAGTTGTAGGAGGTTTAAAAATATATTCTGAATATTAACCCGTTACCAGACACATGACTTGCAGATGTTCTCTTCCATCCTGTGGCTTGTCTTTCATCCTATTGATAGTGGCTTTTGATGCACAAAAGTTGTTAAGTTTGACGTCCAGCTTGTCTGTTTTTCCTTTTGTTGCCTGTGCTTTGGATATTGCATTTAAGAAGTCATTGTCAAATCCAGTGTCACAAAGTTTCTCCCCTATGTTTTCTTCTAAGAATTTTATAGTTTTAGGTTTTTGATCCATTTTGAGTTAATTTTTGTCTGTGGTGTAAGGTAAGAAGCCAGCTTCATTCTTTTGCATGCGGTTATCCAGTTTTCCCAGCCTCATTTGTTGAAAGGACTGTTCTTTTCCCCAGTGAATGGTCTTGGCACCACTGTCAAAAATCATTTGACCATATATACAAGGCTCTTTATTCCATTCCATTGGTCCACATGTTTGTCTTGTGCCAGGACCACACTGTTTTGACTGCTTACTGTAGGTTGTAGTAAGTTCCACATAAGGAAGTGTGAGGTTTCCAATTTGTTCTTCTTTTTTAAGGCTATTTTTGGCTATTCAGGGTCCCTTGAGATTCCATATGAATTTTAGCATGGATTTTTCTATTTCTGCAAAAGAAAGTCATTGGGATTTTGATGTAAATGGAATTGGATCTGCAGAGTTCTTTGGGTAGCATCAACATCTTAATAATGTTAACTCCTCAGTTTGGGAACACGGAATGGATATCTGAATTTCTTTCAGCAACATTATGTAGTTTTCAGTGTTCAAGTCTTTTGCCTCCTTGGTTAAGTTTATTTCTAAGTTTTTTATTCTTTTTGATGCTGTTATAAATGGGATTTTAAAACATTTTCTTTTCACATTGTTCATTGTTAGTGTTGTTTGTGTGTTGATCTTATATCCTGCCACGTTGCTGAATTGCTGAATTTTTGTGACGGAGTCTCGTTCTGTCACCAGGCTGGAGTGCAGTGACACAGTCTCGGCTCACTGCAACCTCTGCCTCCGGATTCAGGTGATTCTCCTGCCTCAGCCTCCCGAGTAGCTGGGACCACAGGCACGCACCACCATGCCTGGCTAATTTTTTGTATTTTTAGTAGAGACAGGGTTTTGTCATGTTGGTCAGGCTGGTCTTGAACTCCTAACCTCAGGTGATCCACCCGCCTCTGCCTCCCAAAGTGCTGGGATTGCAGGTATGAGCCACTGCGCCCAGCCTTATTTCTATCAATTTTTTGGTGGAATTTCTAGGGTTTTGTATACATAAGAGCATGTAGTCTGTGAACAGAGATAATTTTACTTCTTCTGTTCCCATTCGGGTACCTTTTCTTTCATTTTCTTGCCTAATTGCCCAGGCTGGGCCTCTCAGTGCAGTGTTGAATGGTAGTGATGAGCGCGGGTGTCCTGGTGTTCCTGCTCTTAGAGGGAAAGCTTTCTGTCATCCACTATTGAGTGCGTTCACCATGGGTGGTAATCTACAGGCACGTTCTCTCTCAGAGGTCCTTTCTTTCCTTTTGTGTCTAGAAAGGCTGTTTTTCTACCACGACGGCAGCAATTTGCTTATTTTCTCTCCTGATTCCTTTGTGGTTTCAAGTCTTATGTTCACATCTTCTGAATCCATCTGGAGTTTAATTTCTTTGTGGAATAAAGAAAGGATCTAATATAGCATTTTAGAAGTAAATATTTAACTAGTATTGCTTGTCAATTAATGCCTCTTCCCTCAGCAGTGTGAAATGCCTCAATCTCTCCTGCCGACGTCTCCGCCTTCCGAAGCTACAAAGGGGAAGAGTTGGGCCTTCTGGGCGGCTGTGGGCCAGGCTGCCTCTGGCATCTTGGTCTCTCATGCGGGTATTCTCTATTAGGGGCTGTATAGCAAACACGCTAAAGATCATCTCAGTTTTTTAGTACTTCCCACTAAAATGGAATCATTTTATAAGGTCTGTTTCCCCCTTCCCTTAAGAATATGCACTATAGAAAATTACAGATCACTCCAGCTCCCACTACCCAGAAAGAACACTTGTCCACGAGGAATAAATGTCATCCCAGTCTGCAGAGCTCCAGCAAGGAGGACAGGCTGTGCTTCACCAGTTAAATTTAATCCTGCTCAGATTGTCAGGAGAAACAGACACCGAAGTGAAACTCAAGGAACTTCTGAATTTGAGATTAATATTTATTGGTGCAAGAGATAAAGCTCTACAATTCCTCTAAGGATGAGAAAACTTTTCTAAACTTGAAGAATGTAGCATTTAAGAATACATTTTAATTTTAGAGCACGTTTATGAATTCTCTGGTTTGGAAGGTATGATTCTTAGGCAGCCTCTCAGTTCCAGGGCCCCACTTGCTGATTTAATAGATTCTATTACTTGTGTTTTGTTAGTTTGTAACAGAGACACTCTGTTCCACCTTTCCCTGCCTCCGTTTTCAGCCCTTGGTTCTGTACTGTGTGGACATGGTGTGGGTCACTGTGGTCTTTCCTTTCTGAGTTCTGGGCTCTGCTGTGTCACCTGAGTTCTGCCCTGCGCCGTCAGGGTCCCCTCTCCGTCCCGCCCTGCGCCATCAGGGTCCCCTCTCCGTCCCGCCCTGCGCCGTCAGGGTCCCCTCTCCGTCCCGCCCTGCGCCGTCAGGGTCCCCTCTCCGTCCCGCCCTGCGCCGTCAGGGTCCCCTCTCCGTCCCGCCCTGCGCCGTCAGGGTCCCCTCTCCGTCTCGCCCTGCGCCGTCAGGGTCCCCTCTCCGTCCCGCCCTGCGCCGTCAGGGTCCCCTCTCCGGCGCACCCTGTGATCCTGTGCTATCAGGGTCTGCTCTCAGTCCTGCCCTGCGCTGTCAGGGTCCCCTCTCCGGTGCACCCTGTGCTCCTGTGCTGTCAGGGTCTGCTCTCCGTCCCGCCCTGCACCATCAGGGTCCCCTCTCCGTCCCGCCCTGCGCTGTCAGGGTCCCCTCTCCGTCCCACCCTGCGCTGTCAGGGTCCCCTCTCCGTCCCGCCCTGCGCTGTCAGGGTCCCCTCTCCGGCGCACCCTGTGCTATCAGGGTCTGCTCTCAGTCCTGCCCTGCGCTGTCAGGGTCCCCTCTCCGGCGCACCCTGTGCTCCTGTGCTGTCAGGGTCTGCTCTCCATCCTGCCCTGCACTGTCAGGGTCCCCTCTCCGTCCCGCCCTGCACCGTCAGGGTCCCCTCTCCGTCCCGCCCTGCGCCATCAGGGTCCCCTCTCCGTCCCGTCCTGCGCTGTCAGGGTCCCCTCTCCGTCCCGCCCTGCGCTGTCAGGGTCCCCTCTCCGGCGCACCCTGTGATCCTGTGCTATCAGGGTCTGCTCTCAGTCCTGCCCTGCACTGTCAGGGTCCCCTCTCTGGCACACCCTGTGCTGTCAGGGTCCCCTCTCCATCCCACCCTGTGCTGTCAGGGTCCTCTCTCTGACGCTTGCCCTGCAAACATCCTCTCTTCCCGTGACTGCTACGTTCAGGAGTGAGGATGCAGTCAGACCCTGTTTTGTTGCCTCTGGAGCATCCTTCTCTTCCTCTTCCCCCTGTTTGTTATTTGGTGAGGTTTGGGGAGAAAGAGGTGTCTTAATCTTCCTTATGGTGTGTTTGCCCAGAGCTCAATAGTAGTTGAAAAGGTTTTCTTGTCATATCAACTCCTCAAGCTATCCTACTTGCACACTGTAGACTGTGGGGCTGCAGAGTGAAATGTCCTTTTCCTGGACGGAGGGAAGACAGAGAAGGAACGTGATGCAGCCTCACTGCTCAGGATGGAAAAAGGCTGGGATTAGGGGTCACCTATTGGTCTGGGGAAGCTCAGTGACCCAGGGAAAATTGAACTGATGGAGAAGACGGTATTTGACCAGACCTGTGAGCAGTGAAGGCATGGGGGTCGTTGCCAATCTGCAAAGACAGAGTGCAAAGGCCCTGGGGCCAGAGGACCAAATGTCTGAGACTCAGAGCAAAGCAGGTGGAGGGGAGGGCAAGGAGGCCACGGGCTCAGGGCCTGGTGAATGCGCAGACCTGGAAGGCCTTTGCTCTTTACCCTGAGAGAGCAGGAGGGCCCTGGAGGGTGGATCCACTTGTGTTTTCTGAGAATCACCCTGGCTGCCTATGGAGTGTAGACTGGAAGCAGGTGAGGACAGAGCAGGGAGATCCCTGAGGAGGGAGTGGGAAGGGACTGGGGATGGGGAAGAAGTGGATCCCCCAGGAGGGAGTGGGGAAGGGGCTGGGGGTGGGGAGTGGGTGGATCCACCAGGAGGAAGTGGGGAAGAGGCTAGGGACGGGGAGTGGGTGGATCTGCTAAGAGGGGGCGGGGAAGGGGAAGGGGAGGGCTTGGATCCCCCAGGAGTGAGGGGGAAGGGGCTGGGGATGGGGAGGGGACAGGGAGGGAATGGATCCCCAGGAGGGAGAGGGAAGGGGCTGGGGATGGGGAGGGGACGGGGAGGGAATAGATCCCCAGGAGGGATGGGGAAGGGGCTGCGGATGGGGAGGGGACGGGGAGGGTGTGGATCCCCTGGAGGGATGGGGAAGGGGCTGGGGATGGGGAGGGTGTGGATCCCCTGGGGGATGTCCCGGAAGTGACACAGTGGCACTGAGGCCAAGGCAGGCTGGTGGGATGGTGGGATGGGGCCCAGGAGGCCCTGGGAGCTTCCAAGCTGGGGTCAGCCAGGCAGACGCAGCAGCGCCATGTGGGCCAGAAAGTGGCCCCTGGGCAGGGCCCCATGGTCACCACGGCCGTCACAGTGGCCCCGACTAGGGGTGTGTGCCAAAGACAAGAACTGAGGGCCTTTTTCACGTTTCTTCTCTTCCTTCTTTGGAGTGTTTTTGCTCTCATCTTTCATTTAGACTTTTGGTCTAATTATTTCACAGCCTTTGAGTGCCTCCTCATAAACAGTCAGCAAACATGGATGTCTTTGTTTAGATCACTGTGTTAGTACTGTCTGGGCTTATTAACCTCAGTGGATCCACAGTCAATGTTGGGGGAAGTCATATCCACGACTTAAATGAGGTCATGACCCATGAATTGGGCTGGAGCGTGTGTTACTGGGGCGAGGTGCACACAGTGAACGGTGTGTCCGCGTGTCCGCTGTCGCATTTGTGCGTTTGGTGTTTAGGGCGGCTCCTGGGCAGGGCTGCTGGGCACGTAGCTGCAGCTGGATGTGGGGCTGGGACCCTCGAGGGACTTGCTGGTAGGAGCTGGGGCCAAGGGAGGCTGTCCACGTGGGCTGAGGGTCCTCAGTGGCGGGACAGCGGAGCGGGTCAGTCACCTCCCCTTCTGCCGGGTCCTCAGTGGCGGGACAGCGGCGCGGGTCAGTCGCCTCCCCTCCTGCTGGGGCGGTTGCGTGCGTCCCACGAGGAGGTCCCTGGACCCAGAGGGCAGGGCATGGGGGCTCTCAGAGCCGCAGTGGGCGATTCTCTCCCTTTGCGTGTGCGTGTGCCAGGGTTGTGTGTCCTTGAAGCCTGGAGCCAGCGTGTTCTCGGCTCGGTCCTGTGATCTGTGAGGCTGTTGTTTCTTGGTCAGGTTTTTTTTTTATCTTCATTAATTTATCTAAAATTCAGTCTTCCTGCTTTTTAGGGTTCGTAGACCCGTCAGCAAGTGAAGGGAGGAGCGCGCCTGGCGTGTGGCCAGCCTTGCGATGCTGTTGCGTTTGCGTGGGCGCGGAGTCTGGGCCCAGCTGCACTGGCGGCCTGCACGCCTTGGCCCCGTGCCCACGGCCACGGAGGCTGAGACCAGGGCAGGGGCTTTAGTCCCGATGGGAGCGGGGGCAGGGCCTTGTTTATTGTTTTTAATCATGGCAAAAACCCACAACGTTAAATTTACCACCTTAACCGTTTCTGAGTGTGCATTTCCTTAGTGCTAAGTACATTCACATTGTTGTTGAAGGGATCTCTAGAACTTGTTATCTCGCAAAATGGAAACTCTACCCTTTTAGACGCTGACTCCGTCCCCCCATGGTGGGCGATGTTGGAGCTGGGGTGCTTCCTGAGCGTGGGCGGCTCGCGCTGATTGCTTGCTCTCAGCCTCGTCCACGGCAACCTCCCTCCTCTTGGGTTTGAATGGCTCGGCCGGAGCTGGCACCGAGCGCAGGAGCAGCCAGGTGGCCTGGGGCTCAGTGGAGCAGTCAGGGTGGAGAGCGACTGGGCTGTCCCTTTTCCTGAAGCAGTGGCATTTTCAGGCTTGCACTTAGCTCCTCCGATTCTGTCCAGGAGCTTCCTGGGGCCTGGGTCTCTGGCGGGGCTGGAGTTTCCTTGCGTGTGTGCACGTGTGTGTGCGTGTGTGTGCATGTGTGTGCACGCCTGTGGTGTGGGGTAGGTTTTCTGTTGATGGCTCTAGCAAGTGCTTCCTGAAGATTCTGACAGTTGTGACGGACTCTGTAAAAGCCTCTTCCTCTTCACCCCAAACACACAGAAATGCCATGTGCGACCATGATGTTTTGTACTCCGCAAAGCTCAGCTTTGTCTAGTGCCCGTGAAGGGGCTTTGGCTCAGGCAGGGGCAGGTGTGGAAAGGTGCCACCATCTTGCTTGTTGGAGCCGGGTTACTGGCTGAGCCGTCTCTTCCCTGGGAGGCTGGAGGCTGGAGCAACACAGAGCCTTCCCCTCCTCGCCACCCGTGTGGGGGCCGCGGGACTCTGCCCGCACTTTACTAAGACAGACTGCATCGTGCACCATGTCCCTGGGACAGCCTTCAGAGTGGAGCCCCCACACAGAGCGGGGTCCCCACATGGGCCTGGGGTTTCAGAGCGGAGCCCCCACACAGAGCAGGGTCCCCGCGTGGGCCTGGGGTTTCAGAGTGGAGCCCCCACACAGAGCGGGGTCCCCGCGTGGGCCTGGGGTTTCCCCGTGCGGGTGGAGCTCCTCCATGCAGGGTGGGCCCGGGCTGCGCCTCCGCTCCTGCCCCCCGTTGTCTTCACAGGAGCTTCTCCTGGGTCTGTTTAGGGCTGTGCCATTGGTCTGACTGACTTTTCTTTTTCTTCTTAATTTACAGCCAGAAAACCTGCAGAAGAACTGGCTTCGGGAATTTTACCAGGTAAGAACTACTGAAACGTGTTCTTTTGGATTCATTGCTTAGCCATAAGGTGCCTTTTTGCTTTGGCATTCCTCCGTGGAGTCTGGTGTGTCTATGGGGAGCGCAGGCCTGGGCTGTGGCTGGGTCTCTCAGCTCCACTGCCTGTGCTGGGCAACACGTTTCTGGGTCACAGTCGGTCCACTGCCCGCCTGCCGGTGAGCCTGGCCAGATCCTCCTCGGGCTCACTGTTCACATTCCGGCTTCCTCCCCCCAGGGTGCAGAGAACCTGGGGGCTCCCTCCAGGGCTGGGTCAGCATCCCCAGTGGGGTCATGGAGAGCTGGCAGTGAGGCTGGGTGTGCTTCTCAGCAGGTCCAGTCCATGCAGTGCACTCTGTGCAGAGAGTGGGCGCTGGGCTGGGGGAGGTGACCAGTTGGAGGGTTTCGGGCTGTCACTGCCAGACCGAGGCACGGACCCCCTGTCTAATATGGGGCTGGTGTTTATGGAGCCCAGTACTGTGCTGTGCTCTGATGCGGGCGCTGCAGATGCCACTGTGAAGAGACAGGCTGGTGCCCTCGCAGGTCTTCATGGAAGGAGCCGCCTGGGGCCTGTGGCCAAGCAAGTGTGCCTGTGGGGTGGCACCAGAGGCCTCTCTGAGGACTGGGTGCATGGGGGGAGGCCAGGCGGGCGAGGAGGGCAACGTGGCCATGGGCATGATGGTGGCCAGGCTCGGCTCCAGGGGCTGGTGGTGAGGTCAGCTTCAGGGTGAGGTGGCCTTGGACGGTGGAGCTGCTTCCATGCTCAGACCCACGGCAAGGGCTGAGCCGGGGACTGAAATCCTGTTCCAGGTGTGTTTGGCTGTTGATTGGGGATGTGCTGGGGAGACTAGAGTGGAGGCCCAGGGGCCCTCTGTGGGGGCATGGGGATGTGGGACCTGGGGGGTGGCCTGACCTGGGGCTGAGGTGCTGGGCCAGAGGTGGAGCTGGGGCAGCCAGGAGGGCTGGGGACCTCTGTGCCCTCGGGCCTGTGTCCTGCCTGCCAGTGCTCCCATGTGGTGAGGCTCCCGGCATACAATGGTGTTCTGTAGCCGGCATCCAAGTCCCTCCATAGGGACAATGGCGTGTGTGGGCATGTGTGTGTGCATGTGTGTGTGCGTGTGTGTGCTTAACACACACACCCATGTGACGAAGCCATTGTCCTACAGGGATGTGTGTGTGCACATGTGTGCGTGTGTGTGTGCGCACGTGTGTGTGCTTAACACCCATGTGATGAAGCCATTGTCCTACAGGGACGTGTGTGTGCACGTGTGCGTGTGTGTGTGTGCACGTGTGTGCTTAGCACCTATGTGGTGAGGAAGCCATTGTTCTACAGGGACCTGACAAATCTCTCTCTGTAGAGTCTTTGATCAGATGTGCAAATAAGAGACATTTTTCCCCTTTGAAAACATATATTTACAAATCGAAATAATAGATATGATGAATTTAGCTGTAATGTGTGACATCATCTGCTCAGCGCTCACTTGGAGAAAGAGGACACTCCAGGAGTTGAAGCTGCCGCGCAACCCCCATCCACAGTGCTTTCGTCATCCCTGTCCTTTATGTCAACCGCACGTGGGGGGCCAGCAGCGGGGGCGGGTTTGCCTTGTGAGGTGGGGTCTTGCTGCGTGTGCCTGTCAGGGAGACCCACATCCTTGCAGAACCTTCATCCTCTCCTGGCGTGTCTCCCCTCCAGGGATCCACAGGTTTTCCCTCAGTGAATGTTTAGGTGTGTGTGACCGGCCAGGAGCAGAACCTGCCTCCTGAACACAGCTGAAATCAGAATCTGCCCTTGTGTTTTGGTGTTTTTCCTTTTTGAAAACTGTCTGCTACTTTTGTTGTTGTTGTTGTTGTTGTTTGTTTTTGAGACGGAGTCTTGCTCTGTCACCCAGGCTGGAGTGCGGTGTTGTGATCTCGGCTCACTGCAAGCTCCACCTCCCGGATTCACGCCATTCTCCTGCCTCAGCCTCCCGAATAGCTGGGATTACAGGCACCCACCACCATGCCCGGCTAATTTTTGTATTTTTAGTAGAGACGGGGTTTCACCACGTTGACCAGGCTGGTCTTGAACTGACCTCAGCTGATCTGCCCGCCTTGGCCTCCCAAAGAGCTGGGATTATAGGCGTGAGCCACCGCATCTGGCCTGTCTGCTGCTTTTTTCTTGGTTTATTTTATTTTAATTATATTTTAATTTTGTCCCAATCAAGCCAGCGGCTGCCCCGCAGGAGCAGAGTTTTAGGAGACATTTACAGTGGCTGGGCCTGACCCGCAGTTCCTGATGGTACGGTGCAGCCATGGCAGACACTGAGGTCCCAGCAACAGCTCCCAACAAACCCTGGACTGCCTCACACCAGGCAGTGGCCAGGCTCTACCTGGGGCTCCAAAGGCCTCTTCTGCCTCATGGAGGGGCACGTGAGCCCCACCTGTGAGGGACCGGAAAGGTCGATGTGGAGGAAGCCCCTGTCCCCACACTCCAGCCCCCGGCAATTGTTTCCCTGTGTGTGTGGCCCCCCGAATCCTGGGTCCCCTCTGCTCCTGCAGCTCTGTGGAGCCCAGTGGTGGGGGTGGGGGGGGGGGGGCGGTTTGTGAACAGGAAGTAGGGGTTGCCCCGGGCCTAGCTCCGGGCCTGCACACCTGTTGGGTTCTCTTCAGGCTGGGCCATGTGCTGGACTTCCCAAGCAAGGTGCTGGCCCTGGGACATGTGACCTGAGCACAGAGAGCTGCAAAAAACCCAGAGGACCTGCCAGTGGACGTTGGCCTGTGGCCCCAGCCAGCTCGCTGCAGGGCGCAGCTGTGGTGGGGAGACCTGGGGCTGCTCCAGGGTCTGCAGCCTATGCTGGCCAGCGTGGGGACCACCCAGTGTTGGGTCGGCTGGGCCCAGCCATCCACATCCCACTGATGCTCAGGCACCCACGGGCTGGGCCGTGGCAGCTCCTCTGCTCTGTTCCTCGCCATCTAGACAGCTGCATCTGCCATGGGGTTTGGAGCTGTTGTCTTTGCTCACTAACTGAAGAAGCTCTTGTTCCCCAGGGTTTATGGTTGGGTTTGGGATGAGGATGTAGGCAGATCCCTTGGAGAACAGCTGAGGCCTGAACAGGAAAAACATCTGGAAAGAGGTCTTTTGAGATTGGGACAGGGAGAGGTCAGCATCAGGAGGATCTCAGGAGATGAGGAGTACAGGGCAGAGGCCCCGTCAGAGGAGGGTGAGGGAGATGAGGAGTTCATGGGACAGCTCCTGTCAGACGAGACCTGCGGTAGAGAAGTGGTGTCTCATCACATGGTGAGCCTCTCTTTCCCATTTTCTGTCGTGTTGAGTTAGAATTGTGATGTCGTGTTTTGGGGGTTCGGGGAGGCTGTGCAGGTGCCCTGTTTTGGGGGTTCGGGGAGGCTGTGCAGGTGCCCTGTTTTGGGGGTTCGGGAAGGCTGTGCAGGTGCCCTGTTTTGGGGGTTCGGGAAGGCTGTGCAGGTGCCCTGTTTTGGGGGTTCGGGGAGGCTGTGCAGGTGCCCTGTTTTGGGGGTTCGGGAAGGCTGTGCAGGTGCCCTGTTTTGGGGGTTCGGGGAGGCTGTGCAGGTGCCCTGTTTTGGGGGTTCGGGGAGGCTGTGCAGGTGCCCTGTTTTGGGGGTTCGGGAAGGCTGTGCAGGTGCCCTGTTTCGGGGGTTTGGGGAGGCTGTGCAAGGGGCCTGTTTTGGGGGTTTGGGGAGGCTGTGCAGGGGGCCTGGCGCTCCTAGGGCTGCTCCAAGCTGGCTGATGGTGGTTTGGGCCGAGGCCCGGTTCCCCTCCTGGTTTTGCCGATCTGGGACAGTGGGGCTGGCTGGAGGGGCCCTTGCCCCTTGCCTGGCCGTGTGTGTGGCCCTTGGCTGTGAGGGGCTGGGCTGTGGCTGGAGCCCGTGTCCTCTCTCTAGGCTTCCTGGTTTGTGTTATATTTTGGCAGGAACAGCTGCGTGTTAAGCTCAAGCTTTTGTTTGTTTTCTTTTAAAACGGAGGCCTTGGGGCAGTAGGGGGGTGGTTGGAATTCTTTTTGGGTTTTGGGCGCATCCAGGAGGGGCCGGCAGTGGGGATGGGTCCTGGCTGCTCCGTCCCATGGAGCAGGGACAGTTCCCACGCATTCGGGTCTGCAGCCTGTTCAGCGTGGGACGTCTGCACCAGAGGCCATGGGGGAGGGCAGTCTTGGGGAACGGGCAGCAAGACCCCAACTTGACAGACCTCAGACCCAAGGCTCAGGCCGCCCAGAATCCCCACGTACATGTCCCATTTCTTTATCTTTTACTTTTTTTCTTTTACTTATGACTTACAGTTACTGTGAACGTTGATAGTAGAGTTGGCCAGTGGTGCTAGAAGTGAGTTCTGAGCAAGGTGGTTCTCCTGTGACCTGCAGCCCCTGAACGCCACGGCCCGCAGGGCCCCTCCTTCCCGAGCCCCCCCGCAGGGCCCCCTCCTTCCCGAGTCCCCCACTGAACAGAGGCCTTGCTGGGCGGTTTGTGGGACCTGACAGAAAGGCGGGCAGGGCTCTTGGAGGTGGACAGCAGCACCTGGCGTCCTTTCTGGAGACTCAGCCTTTATGAAAGACAGTAGAGTCATTTGTAAAGAAAAATAATGAATGATGGTTTGCTCTGTGCAGTGTGTCATTTTTCCTGGTTGCAAAACCAAATTTTCTTGGTTTGCTTGGAAAAACCTCTTCAGAAGGAAGAAATTTCAGTGACACTTAGAAAAGACAATTCTCAAAAGTGAGATTTCAGCGCCAGTCCCCACTCTCGATTTCAACGCCAGTCCCCACTCTCATGCTCGTTTTAGCCTGACTTGGTTTCTTAGGCTGTCAGCCAGCTCAGCGGCTGCACTGAGGGGCCTCGGGCTGGTGGGTTTGTGACAGTGAGTGGGCCTCGCCCAGGGCTGGATCAGACACCTGGTGGTCTCCGTGACCAGAGCCCACTGTGCCAGCAGCTCAAGGGCAAGGGGTGGATGAGATGCCTCGACACTGGGCCACTGACTGTTTCGGGTGTTTTTAAATCCTAGAGTTTCCGTTATACAATTATTTTTCAAAGTAGCCTTGAACAAGTGGCTTTTATATAGGGAAGAACTAAATATGATCCTCATGGTCTTTTAGAAACCCTTTCTGTAAAACTTGATGCCTGTAGAGAGTGCAGGAGACAGCGCAGAAAAGCCTGTGTGTGCCTCCATCGCCAGTCCTAAGCACCCTCGACGCCTTTGGGACCCATGGCTTTCGAAGATTAGGTCCAGTATTCAGCCTGGCACTGGAGAGCTTGGCACGCCTTCTCAAGTCTCGAGTCCCCAGGCAGAGCGTGGACGGCACGATGGCTCATGCCTGCAATCCCAGCACTTTGGGAGGCCGAAGCGGGTGGATCACTTGAGCTCAGGAGTTCGAGACCAGCCTGGCCAACATGATGAAACCCCGTCTTTAATACAAATACAAAAAATTAGCCAGGCATGGTGGTGGGCGCCCGTAATCTCAGCTACTTGGGAGGCTGAGGCAGGAGAATCGCTTGAACCCAGGGGGCAGAGTTTGCAGTGAGCCGAGATCGCACCACTGTACTCCACGCTGGGTGATGGAGTGAGACCCTGTCTCAAAAAAATAAATAGATAAACAAAGCTGCAGAGCCTGGGCTCACCCTGTGCTGGCCTCCTCAGCTGTCCTGTCCACCCATCCAGGTTCCGTCCTCTCTCCTGAGAATCAGACTCACAGACTCATCACCAGGGGTTCCAGAATCTTCTCCATGTCAGGAGGGGCTCAGGCCCCAAACACAAGAGCCAACCCCCACTGCTGTCTTCAGAATGCTGATGGCCCCTCCCACATTTCTGTGTTAACATCCTGCCCCAAGGTGGTGGCCTCAGGAGGCCTCGCTCTGGGGGCCAATGAGATCACAAGGAGAGGACTCCATCCCCATGGATGCAATCAGTGCCTGAAAGAAGAGGCCTGAGTGCTGCCTCACCCCTTCTGTCCTGCGAGGACACAGCAAGAAGGTGCCGTCTGCGAGGAGTGGACCCTCCTCGTGGAATGGGCTGGCCTCGCTCTTATCCTCCCAGCTTCAGGTGCCCTGTGGAGCACACGTCTGTGGTGTAGGCCCCGCAGGCTGCGGTGTTTTGTTGCCGCAGCCTGAGTGAAGAGAACGCCTTCCTGTGACGCGTCCAGCGTTGGGTCAGTGTGGAGGGCCCGATAAGAACGCTTGCTGGGGGATGCCAGGCTGCACTCAGATGGAGGGCTGGTGCATGGGGCAAGAGGGAGCCCCGAGTCTGGGCCTGGAGCTGCTGCCCTCTGTCCCCACAGTGGCCCGATCCATGTCTCGAGTTGCTCTGAATTCCCGGCACTGTCTTGTGGCGGCCTGCAGCCCGTGGGCCACGATGGAGGTCTTCATCTCAGAAGCTTCCCATACTGCTCCTTGCCTGTCTTCCAAGTGTGGCGTCCGGAACCAGCTCAGGATGCAACTGCTGGTTTTAGCCTTTTCAAAATGTGCACCGTGGAAGCACACGGGATGCTGTGTGAGGAAGACTTCCGTGTGGCTTTCACACATGACTTTTCTGGCCCACCGAGTTTCCTTCTAAACCCCCAGGCGTCTGGGGTGGAAGGCCCGTGGCCGCTGCTCGATGGAGTTGGAGGAAGTGGCTGCTGGGTGCGGGGAGGCTCCTGAGCTCTCGGAACCTGGAAGTTCATTGCTCTGTTTTGACCGAAGGGGTGGGACTCAGCCTGTATTCGATGCACAGCTTTGCGGTTGCATTTCTGCCCCTGGTGAAGCAGCTGGGCAGGCCCCTTTGCTCGAGGGCCCTGTCTTTGGGGTAGGAACCGGCCCTGCTGGGGAGTGGGCAGCTGGGACTGAGGTGGGCACCCTTGCTTGAAGCCAAGAAGACCCAGGAGTAGGGGAGGGCATTGAGGACAGAGTGGGCACTGGGTCAGTGGAGTGGGCACTGGGTCAGTGGAGTAGGCACTGGGTTGGTGGAGGAGCTGGTTGGAGACTGAGGGGCTGGGAGGCCCCAGGCTGGGGCGAGGGGGTGTCTGCCGCTCTGGGCAGCTGGGAGGCCTCTTGCCTCTTGCGCTGCACTTTCGAGCGAGGCCCTGGCCTCAGCTGAGAGGATGCGACCTTCACGGCCTGGTGGGTCTGGCACCTGAGGCCCTGGGCCTGGGGAACAGGGGCCTCACCTCTTAGTGGTGATGGGCTCCACCCTCTGTAGCTGCCGGTTCCGGGTCCTGTGGGGAGTGGTGTGGGATGGTCATGTGCGTCATTTTAGGAGCATGTGTGTGAGCGTGAGGATGCCCATGGCCAGTGGACATGCCTTCCTCCTGTCCTTGCAGCCACTAGAGGGGAAGCTTCTTGTCCTTAAGTCAGACCGGGAGGCAGACGGGCCCTGAAATAACCACAGGGTGGCATGGGAGGTGACTGCAGTGGGAGGTGCCTGTGCTTTGTTGGCTGTGAACCAGCATCCAAGGGAGGACCACAGTGGCAGATGTGCTGCGTGGGGCTTGTGGCATGCAGGGATGCCGTGGGTGTGGTGTGGGGCACGTGGCATTCAGGGATGCCGTGGGTGTGGTGGGCACGTGGCATGCAGGGATGCCGTGGGTGTGGTGTGGGGCACGTGGTATTCAGGGATGCCGTGGGTGTGGTGGGCACGTGGCATGCAGGGATGCCGTGGGTGTGGTGTGGGGCACATGGCATTCAGGGATGCCGTGGGTGTGATGTGGGGCACGTGGCATGCAGGGATGCCGTGGGTGTGGTGTGGGGCACGTGGCATTCAGGGATGCCGTGGGTGTGGTGGGCACGTGGCATGCAGGGATGCCGTGGGTGTGGTGTGGGGCACATGGCATTCAGGGATGCCGTGGGTGTGGTGTGGGGCACGTGGCATGCAGGGATGCCGTGGGTGTGGTGTGGGGCACGTGGCATTCAGGGATGCCATGGGTGTGGTGTGGGGCACATGGCATGCAGGGCTGCCGTGGGTGTGGTGTGGGGCACGTGGCATGCAGGGCTGCCGTGGGTGTGGTGTGGGGTACGTTGTATGCAGGGATGCTGTGGGTGTGGTGTGGGGTATGTGGTATGGGGAACATGGTGGTGACGCAGGATTTGGTGGTGATGTGGGATGTGGTGCTGATGGGATGTGGTGTGTGTGGGATGCTGTGGTCACATGGGACATGGTATATGGGACGTGGTGGTGACAGTGTGTGTTGGTGATAGGGGATGGGGTGGTGACGTGGGATGTGGTTTTGGGGTTGCAGTGGTGATGTGGGACATGGTAGTGACGTGGGACGTGGTGACGGGGTAGGGTGTAGTGGTGATGGAGGCGGTGTGGTAATGCGTGGAGGATGCAGTGTGGGGGACGGTGTGGTAATGCGTGGAGGATGCAGTGTGGGGGACATGGTGACATGGCAACGTGTCATGTGGTGATGGGGGACGTGGTGTGGGAGATATGGGGTCCTGGCTCTCCTGTAGCTCTGGCCGGTGGCGAGTGGCACCGTGCAGCAGGGAGGAAGGCCAGCTTCATGCTGCAGGAGCTCCTGGGCAGTCTGTTCTGGGAGTGAGGATGTTTGGGGGTTGTGGAGCCATTGTGCTGGCCAGTTGCTTTGCTGGGCTGGTGGGGAGAGGCTGCCTGAGGTCCTTCGAAGCAGCCTGGGTCTGTCTGCTCCCCGGGGTCAGATGCAGGCCGCTTCTGCAGCTTCAGCATCATGTCCCAGCCCGGCCCCACAGCCTTCACCTGTAGGAAGATTCTGCAGGCTCTCTCTCCCTCCATCATCGGGTGACTCCTCAAACACCGCGCCCTGGTTGGTGGCTGTATTGATTCTTGGTCTCCCAGTGACGAGCTGAGGTGGGGAGCCACGAAGCCACAGGCCGAGGCAGAGCCAGGACAGACCCTGCTTGGCCCTGGGCTCTGGCTCTTTGCAGGCAGCTCAGCAGACAGTCCCCGCCCTCCAGAGCTCCTGTGCAGTGTGGCTTGGGGCAAAGTCACCCTGTGGCTCTCTCAGGGCCCGTCTGCCTCCTGGTCTGATCTAAGGACAAGAAGCTTCCCCTCTGGTGACTGCAGGGACGAGAGGAAGGGATGTCCACTGGCCATGGGCATGCTCACGCTCACACACGCTCACTGCCTGGGTGAGAGGCGGTGGCGGACCCTTTCCCAGAGGGAAGGTCTCCTGTGAGCTACACCTGAAGGGTGTGGAGGAGCGGCCGCTACCTGCTCGTGTGGCCAGTGCGGATCTTGAATCCTCAGACTGCAGGTGAGGTAGCCAGGACATCCATTGTGACCTTCTTCCTTTTGACAAAGATAGTACACGGAGTGGAAGCTTCTGGCTACCTGTGCGTTGCTGCACCGAGCACCTGACTGCGTCTGGCACGTGGCGTGTGTGGAGCAACTGCCTGCCACATAGCAGTCTGAGGATACTGATCAAAGCAGAAAAGGATGAACATTCTTTCCTTCCCCAGTTTTGCCTCCAGCATGATGTACACCCCATCATATGTGTTTGCCTGCGTGGCTGTGGGCAGGTGTGCGGTCCACAAGTGGGTCATCCACAAGTGGGCAGCAGATACATGTGCGTACAGCTTACTCTCTCTGCCTTTTTTGTAAGCTGGGAAATCTTTCTATGTGAATTAATATATGCTGTCTATCTTAATAGCTTCAGAATATTTTATGATATAATTAGGCCTTAATTTTTTAAAGTTGTTTTTCTATTGGACTTTGAGGTAGTTTAAAGTTTGCTTATGGGAATGAGGATAAATTTTAAAACAGGATATAGTGTTGGCTGTCATGCAAATATAAAATGAATAGGTACTTATTCACTTTAAATACCTATTTTAAAAATAGAGTTTTAAAATTGAGATAATAAATGTTGTTTATTTATCAGGGAGAGACCCAGTAAGATGTAGAACTGGTTCAGGGAAGAATCCAGAATGTAGACAAATAGCTTCTCCCATCAGCAGTACTGACATGAGTGTGCTTCATGGATGCAAGGCTGGCACTGTCCACAGGGTCGTGGTCCATCGCATCTGCTGGACATTGTGCATTTCTGTGGTCAAGAATCATTTCCATTATCGTCAGCTTTTAAACTCACAGAGTTGCAACATAGCTCAGAGACAACTAAAGGTAGAGATAACCCAAATAGGTGAGCTAAATGGAGGCACTCTCATTTTTGCTCATTTTAAAGTCTTTCACAGTTTTTCCTGATGTTAATTTTAAGAATAATGTGATAGGCAGTGTCTGTTTCCAGCTAACATGGAAGAAGAGTGTATTAGGCCATTCTTGCTTTGCTATAAAGAAATACCCGAGACTGGGTAATTTATGAGGGAAAGAGATTTGATTGGCTCACGGTTCGCAGGAAGTGCAGGAAGCTTAGTGCTGGCACCTGCTCAGCCCTTGGAGGCCTCATGGAATTTTCAGTCAGGCAGAAGGCAAAGGGGGAATAGCCGTGCCACACAGTGAAAGCCAGAGCAAGAGAGAGCGAGTGGTGATGAAGTGCACACACCTTCAAATGACCAGATCTCATGTGAACTCAGAGTAAGAACTCACTTATCACCAAGGGGATGGCCCAGTCCATTCAGGAGGCATCTGCCCCCATGATCCAAACACCTCCCATCAGGTTCCACCTCTAACACTGGGGACACATTTCAACATGAGATTTGGGTGGGGACAAATATACAAACTGTATCATTCTGCCCCGGCCCCTCCCGGATCTCATGTTCTTCTCATATTTCAAAATACAATCATCCCTTCTTAATAGTCCCCCCAAAGTCTTGACTCGTTCCAGCGTTACCTCAGAAGTCCCATGTCTGATGACTTCTCTGAGACAGGGCATGTCCTTTCCACCTATGAGCCTGCAAAATCAAAAACAAGTTATTTTCTCCCAAGATACAATGGGGATATAGGTATTGGGTAAACATTCCTGCTTCAAAAGGGGGAATTAAGCCAAAAGAAATGGGCTATAGCCCCCAGGCAAGTTTGAAATCCAGTAGGGCAGCTATTAAATCTTAAAGCTCCAAAATCATCTCCTCGGATTCTATGTCCCACACTCAGGGCACACAGGCTCAAGGGGTGGGCTTCTATGGCCTTGACCAGCTCTGGCCCTGTGGCTTTGCAGGGTTCAGCCCCCAGGACTGCTGTCATGGGTTGGAGTTGAATGCCTGTGGCTTTTCCAGGCACAGGGTACAAGCTGCCAGTGGATATACCATTTTGGAATCTGGAGGATGGTGGCCCCCTGCTCGCAGATTCACTATGCAGTGCACCACTGGGGACTCTCTGTGGGAGCTTTAATCCCACATTTTCCCTTGACACTGCCCCTATAGAGGTTCTGTGAGGGCTCCACCCCTGCAGCAGGCTTTTGCCTGGGCACCTGGGTTTTCTTATACATCCTGTTACCCAGGCTGGAGTGCAATGGCATGATCTCGGCTCACTGCAACTTCAGTCTCCCAGGTTCAAATGATTCTCCTGCCTCAGCCTCCTGAGTAGCTGGGATTACAGTCATGTACCACCACACCTGGCTAATTTTTGTATTTTTAGTAGAGACAGGGTTTCACCATATTGGCCAGGCTTGTCTTGAACTCCTGACCTCAAGTGATTCACCCACCTCAGGTGCTGGGATTACAGGTGTGAGCCACTGCACCTGGCCAGCATTCTTCACTGTTGCATTCTGTGTGCCTACAGGCTTAACACCTGCATTTTTCAAAATGGCAGCCTGGGCTGTGTCTGGGACCCTTTGAGCTGAGGCTGGAGCTGGAACAGCCTAGATGTGGGGAGCACTGACCTGAAGCTGCACAGGACAACAGGGTCCTGGGCTTGGCCCATGAAACGATTCTTTCCTCCTAGGCCTCAGGACCTGTGACAGGAGGAGCTGCCGTGAAGGTCTCTGAAATGCCTTCAAGGCCTTTTTTTCATTGTCTCGTCTGTTGGCACTCAACTCCTTTTTAGTTACGCAAATATCTCTAGCAAGTGGTTGCTTTACAGCCTTTTTGATTTTCTTTCCTGAGAAAGCTTTTTCTTTCTTTGCTACGTGGCCAGGCTGCAAAGCTTTCAAACTTTTATGCTCTGCTTCCCTTTTAAGTGTAAGTTCCAACTGTAAGTCATTTCTTTGCTCCCACATCTGAGTGTAGGCTGTTAGAAGCAGCCAGGCCACATCTTTCTTGAGCAGTTTGCTGCTTACAAATTTCTTCCATCAGATACCCTAAATCATCACTCTTTGCTTCAAATTTCCACTGATCCCTAGAGCATAAACAGAATGCAGCCAAGTTCTTTGCTAAAGCATAACATGGGCTATGGGAATATTAATATAATTTATGCCAATAAACTTGAAATTTTATATGAAAGAAAATTTTTTTTGAAAAACAAAAGTATCAAGAAGAAATAATGAACTCAGTAGTCCTGTATCTATTCAATTAAAAATTTGCCCATTACCTTTCCACAAAAACCCTCCCAGCCCAGATGGCTTCCCTGGTGAATTCTATATTTAAACAAGAAACAACAGAAATTCTACAGAGCCTTTAGAAGAAGATTGAGTCACAGATGATACCTTTTGAATTATTCTGTGATATGAACATTAGAAAAATACAAACTAACATTCCCCATGAAAATAAAGGCAAAAATTATTTTCAATGTTGGAAATCAAGGGATGCAAGCCTGGTTTAACATTCAAGAATCAATCAACATAATTTACCATGTCAACTGATTGAGGAAGAAAAGCCGTATGATCATCTCAATAGATGCAGAAAACGCATTTGACACAATTCTGTAACCATTTCTGATAAAAACTCTTAGCAAACTAGGAATAGAAAAGAGCATTCTCAGCCTGTAAAGGGCATCTATCTACAGAGCCCCACAGCTCATGCCACACTTAAAGTGTGATAGAGGAAGTGCTTATTTACCTGAAGACTGGGAACAGGGCAAGGCTGCCTGATCTTACTTCTCCATGCAGTATGGTACTAAAGGACTTAGCCAGCACAATAGGGCAAGAAAGTCTGAACCCACCATATTGGAAACAGGTCTCAACCAATTTAGAAATTTTATTTTGCCAAGGTTAAGAATACTCCTGTGGCACAGCCTCAGGAGGTTCTGATGATGTTGCCTAAGGCGATTGGGGCACAGCTTGATTTTATCTCTTAGGAAGATATGAGACATCAATGTGTGTTCATGTACATTGGTTTATTCTGGAAAGGTGGGACCGCTTGAAGCAGGGGAGGGGGCTTTCAGGTCACAGGTAGGTAAGAGACAAAGGGTCGTATTCTTCGGAGTCTCTGATTAGCCTTTTACTGAATACACAGTTTACATGTGAGGGGGTAGAGGAATAATCACTTATGCCTTAGTCTGGCTCAGTGAAGCAATAGGGCAGAGGAAGCCATCAGTCATGCATTTGTCCCAGGGGCACCTCAGAGGGATGACTTTGAGTTCTGTCTGTCCTTTGTCCATAAGGAATTACCTTGTGGGAAAATCGTGAGGGGGATATGTCTTTTTTTTTTTTTTTTTAATCTGTGTAGCTGTCTTATTTAGGAATAAAATAGGAGGCAGGTTTGCCTCACGCAATTCCTAGCTTAGCTTTTCTCATTGGCTTAGTGATTCTGTGTTCCCAAGGTTTATTTTCCTTTCACAAAAGGAAACAAAAGTCATACAGATTTGAAAGGAAGAAATAGAACTTTATTGGTAGAAGACATGGTGGACTATTTAGAAAAACTTAAGGAATCCATAAAACTTTACTATTAAGTGGATTTATTTAGTTTTCAACATACAAGGTCAGTATGAAAACATCTTGTTTACATTAGCTATCAATAATTAGAGACATTTAAAAAAATATTTACAATAGCAGTAAAATGAAATAGTTGGGTATAAATTGGTAAAATATGTCAATATCTGTGTACTGAAAAGTTTGAAACACCGATGAAAGAATCAGAGAAGATATAAAGAACTTGAGAAATATACCATGTTCATGGATTGGAAGACTTAGTTACACTGACATGTTAATTCTTCACTAACCAATCTACTGAGTTAGTGCAGTTGCAACCAAAATCTCAGCAGGATTTTTTTTTTGTAGAAGTCTATAACATTATTCTAAAATATACACAGGAAAGCAAAAGAACTAGAATAGCCAGAACAGCTAAAAAGTAAAAACATACTAATGTTTGGGGGCTTATATTCAGATTTCAAGACATACCATAAAGCTGCAGCAATCACGACAGTGTGCTCTTTGTAAAAGCACAGAAATACAGATCAGTGGAATAGAAAAGAGATTAAGAACTAGACTCGCACATACAGTTATGATTGACCAGGGGGTAAAGGCAATTTGTTAAAGAAAAGAACAGTTTTTTTTGTCAACAAATTGTGCAGGAACAATAGGACATCCATATGCAAAAAGTTGATAATTTTAATACTTTATACCATACACAAAAATTAACTCAAAATGGATCTTAGAGCTAAATATAAATCTTAAAAATACAAAAGTTCTAGAAGAAAACTTAAGAGAAAATCTTTTTGACCTTGGATTAGGCAAAGATTTCTTAGATGCGACAGCAAAAGCACAATTAATAAAAGAAAAGAATTGGCAAATTCGAATATATAATAATTAGGAACTTCTGCTCTTTGTTAAGACACTGTGAAAAGAATGAAAAGACATATCACAGATTGGAGGAAAATATTTGCAAATTACATATTTGATGAAGGACTTGTATCTAGAATATACAAAGAACTCTGAAAAGCCAATAATAAGAAAGCAAAGAACCCAATTTTAAAATAAGCAAAAGATTTTACTAGATACTTCACTGAAGAAGAGAATACAAATGGCAAGTAAGTGCATGAGATGGTACTCAACATCAGTAGTCTTTCGGGAAATGCAGATTACAGCAACATAATCAGTATGTGCCTATTAGACTGGCTAAAATTCAATTGGCTGTAAAAACAGTACAAATACCCTGACAATACTCAGTGTTGATGAAGACGCAGGGCCACCAGAAGTCCTATGCCTGCTGCTGGCCCTGCAGATCCATATGGCCATCTGGGAATCTGTCATTTCTTATAAAGTTGGACGTGTGGCCACCCCCTGACCCATGCACGTTGCTCCTGCTCACCGGCTGACATGATGGCGCATGTTTGCACAGAAGCCTGAAGCAAATGTTCACAGCTGCTTCACCTGTGATCCTCGCCTCCACTGCGTGGTTCCATTTCTGGGTCACGTGGAAGCGGGGGAACTGTGGGTGCAGAAATGAGCAGTTCTTACAGAGTCCTGGGGTCTTTGAAGGAGTTTGAAGTGTGAGCTCACTGTTTTGGCTGTGGTGCCACTTGCACACCAGCACGCCCAGACCTCACACCGGCACGCCTGCACCTCACACCGGCACGCCCGCACCTCACACCGGCACGCCCGGACCTCACACCGGCACGCCTGCACTTCACACCGGCACGTCTACACTTGGGGAATGTGCATTTCCCTTTGGCAGCTCCTGTCTTCTATGCGGTTCCTCCCATTCCCACCGTTTTGGTGCCTGGGATGTAGGCCGTGGTCTCTGCCCGTTCAGCACCCCCATACATGCTCAGGACTCCCCACCTTTCTGTTCAAGCCCGAACCCCTCCTTTCCTTCCAGACTCTTGGTTCCAGCTGCCTGGATGCCCTGTGGCCTGCCGGACTTAGAATGTCCAGAGGGGCTTCTCTGTCCTCTGCTCCACACCCCACCCCCACCCTGGCCTGCCCCACAGTGTCACCTCCTGGCTGACACAGCTCCATGCCGCCGGTGCCAGGGCCCACACCGTGGCATCTGCCTCTTCTCCCATGTGGCATCCCACCTGTCAGCAGGTGCTGCCCCGCCACCCTCAGAGGCCCCCTGGCATCTGGCATTGGTCACTGTCCCTGCTGCCACCCTGCCCACGCCACAGTCCACTCTCCTTGGTTGGTTGCAGGGCCTCCTGCTCCTGCCTCAATTTTCTCACAGGCTGAGCCTTGGAGGCCCCGCCCCTTCCCTCTCTCCCTCCCTCCCCCCTCCCTCCCCCTCCCTCCTTCCCTCCTTCCCTCCCTCCAGCTGGCCTTGCTCTGCCATCTCAGGACCTCGCACAGGCCGCCGCTCCCTCTGACAGCACCTCTGCTCCCTCCCTGTCCCTGTCCTTGTCCCTCACGTGGCTCAACCCAAGGCTTTCCCCACTCTGCTCCTGTCATCCCACCCCACACCCCCTTCTCGGCAGGATCTTTTTCTGTGGCCCTGTGTCTTTCTGAATTACTGTATGATTTCCCAGCTTCTGAGTCAATGCCTGGGGTAGGGAGGGAGGCAGTCAATAAATATTCATGTCTTGGTTTGAGGTCTCCCAAAACACACCCCAGGCAAGATTCCAGTGAAAGCAGTTGAGCTGGGAGGTGCAGGAAAAACCAGTTGGGGAGTAGATGAGACTAGGAGATGAGACTAGGAGGGGAGGCTTTGGGAGCCCTTGAGGCACAGGGGTCTCAGACTGGCTGGCAGCTGGCTGAGGGGCACAGAAGGGCAGGCCCGGGGACATGGGATCCTCTGCTGCAGGGGCAAGGGGTGACCCCTGGTCAGTCCTGAGGCTTCTTGACCAAGGTCAGGCCCTGTGACTCTCAGTTCCTTTCTTTGGCTGAGGTCAGGGGCGTGCCTTGGCCCTGGGCATTGCACAGAGCAGGGGGTTCTGGAAGGGGAGGTGCCATCTCCTGCCTGGCCCAGCTTCCCACTCACCTGAGGCTGCTTCTCTGCAAGGGCTGGCAGGACCTCTGTGTGTGTGTGTGCGCGCAGGGTTTGTAAACTGAGGTAGTTTATACACAGTAAAATGTATTGATCTTTGGTGCACGTTTCTTCGATTTTGACAAATGCTCACACCTGTATGGTGCCCGCCCCGACATGATGGGGAATTGCCATCTTCCTCTTCCCTGCTGCCCCGCCCCTCGGGTACCACAGATCCGTTTTTCCCATTCCGGAACGTCACACGCTGAGACGCGGGGAACGTGGCGGCACCCGCCTGCTTTCCCTGTGCGAGTGTGTTGAGCCGGTTCCGTGTTGTCGCACACTGGCTCAGTGCTGTCATCACGAGCACTGGTCCTGGATCCTGCTGTGTGGGGCCCACTGCGCTCCCCACTCTCGCCTTGACACCTGGGCTATATCCAAGTTCGCCTGGTTAACAAAGCTGCCGTGGATGTGGACGCGCAGGCTTTCTGGGACACACGCTTCATTCTGCCTGGGTCCATTCCTCAGGGAGACTGTTGGCTGTAGGGTGGGTGTGTGTTGAAGGCTTCAAGGAACTGCCCAGGTGAGGTGCCTGGTCACGCCTGCAGCCAGTAGGTGGGAGTCCTGGTCACTCCACGTGTCTCCCACAGTTGGTGCTGTCCTTTGCTTTTCGGCTCCCTGACACCACTGAGTGCCTCGTAGCAATATACAGTTGTGGGAGCTGGCATGTTCGAGATCGCAGACTGTGCAATTCTTTCTCTCTGTTCTGAAGTGAGATTTTGTGGGTGTGCACAAGAGCCCTCTGTCAGTATCCACAAGGTGGATTTTGGTGTTCATTTTAGCCAGTACTTAGATTCTTTATGGACAGATTGTCAAGGCTTGCTGTGGAATGCACACGTTAGCAGTCTGCTGTGCCCTGTGGACAGCCCGAGCTCACAGCAGTGCAGGGGGTCCTGTGGTGAGTGTGGGAGGCCCTCCCAGCTCATGCCCCACTGCCCTCGAGGGGTCGCTTGTTCTGCTAGAGTCTGTGTGGCTGTAGTTTGGTCCTGTGCTTGGTACTGGGGCGGGGTGGGTGTCATAGACCAAATTGTGTCCCAAGTTTGTAGGTTGTGCTCTGACCCCCAGTGTAATGGTATTGGGGGGGTGGGCCCTTTGGGAGGTGATGGGGTGAGATGAGGTTATGGGGTGGGCCCCCAGGATGGGATGGGTGTCCTTACAAGAAGGGACACGGGATCAGGCTCTCTCCACAGGGTGCAGAGGCAGCTCTGTGAGCCAGGAAGGACCCTCACCAGGAACCAAACTGGCCGGCTTCTTGGCCTCAGACTTACAGCTCCAGAACTGCGAGAAATACGTGTCTTGTTTAGGCTCTCTGGTCTGTGGCATTTTGTGATGGAGCCTGAGCTGACCGAGGCAGGGGCTAAGGGTGGACAGGCTGGGAATACCTCACCTTGGGTGCTCCCAGGAGGCTTCACGGGGAGACCGGGGCCGGGAGCTCCTGCTGGCTCCACACCTGTCTTGAGAGGGTCTGTCCTGGCCACTGAGCAGGTGGGTCTGGAGGGCAGTGGGGCTGGCGGTGCTGGGCGCGGCTCCCAAGATGCGTGCAGCTGTCCACAGTGGCTGCCTCGCCCAGCAGCGTCCCTGCCAGAAGTGGGTGCTTTGAGGGCCAGTGCCTGGTCTGTCCCGACTCCCTGTGTGTCCCCAGCTGCCAGCCACGTGCAGCGGATGACAGTGAAATGAACGAGGGAGTGAGAGCCGAAAAAGACACCTTCCAGGAATCGTGGTGAAAGCAGCGAGCACAGTGTGGTCCAGGGGGGTGTGAGATGGCTGGGATCGTAGTGAGAGGCGAGACAGGGGATGCAGACGGGCAGACGCCACAGGGCCTTCTCTTCCCCATGAAAAGCTTCAGACTTTCTTCATCCTCAGGGTAACGGCAGCCACGGACGGTCAGATTTGTGAGGACCCTTGGTTGGAGTATTGGAAACCGGGAGGGGTGAGGCCGTGGAGAGAGCCGTGTGGGAGGTGCCCAGGCTGGAGTGGCAGCGTCAGGTGTGGAGAGAAACTGGAGATAAGGGACGCAAATCTGACTCGGGAACTTTGTTGTTGATGTTGATGTCTTCACTGGTTGCCATTGCACAGGAGGGTGTTTACAGCACAGCGCTCTGATCAGCAGCTGCGGATCTGCTCTTGGTGAAGAGCAACCATTAGGCTCAAGTGTGGAAATTAACCGCAAACCAGATTCTAAAAGCAGACCTCCTGCCAGTGGTCTGGTCTCCTGTGGAAGACAGTGTGATCCTTGTCTGCCTGATGCAGCTCAGGCCCATTCCTACCAGCTCAGTAAGGGCCGGCATGGCTGAGAGCCCATCATGGACCCTGGGAGGAGACTGATGGGAGGCTCCCCTTTCTGGGCTGCATAACCTCACCATGCCCCCGCTTCCTCATGAGCATGCACCCATGGCTGGCGATGACTGTGAGGAGTGACGGAGTGAATTCCACCGGGCTGGCGATGACTGTGAGGAGTGACGGAGTGAATTCCACCGGGCCGGTGGCACCATTCAGGAAGCACTAACTGCTGTGAGGGCCTGGAGCCCTGTGCCCTGTGGTGACCGCCCCCCTCTCCCTCCAGATATGCTCTGGTGGCGGGGGGAGGGGCATTGGGGACACACAGAAGGAAACATAGCTGTTTATTTCCTTTCCGGATGGGGAAGGCTTTTCTAAACTCCACATAGTTGAAGGAATTTGTAGAGTCAAAGACTGATGGATTTGAGTAAATAAAACTGGCAGGACTTTTCTTAGGCTCTTAGAGTTTAAATATGATTAAAAGGCAGACTGGGAATACATTTTTAAAAACAACAATAGGCTAGTTTAACAGTTTTTATAAAGAACTCTTATAAATGAAAGAGAACATGTAAAATTCCAATAGAAAGATGGTCAAAAGCTTCCCTTAGAATCTAGCCCAGCCCCATCCAATAGAAATGGCGTGTAAAGTGCATATGTCATTTCAAAGTTTGAAGAGTCACATTTTTAAAAGCAAAAAGAAATAGGTGAAATTATTTTAATAATATATTTTATTTCACCCAGTATATCTGGAATGTTATCATTTCAACATGTAATCAGTATACAGTTATTAATGAGACACATTATCTGTTTTTGTGTGGCCTTCAGAACTGGGTGTGTTTGACACTGAGCCGTGGCTGCACAGATGGCAGGAGCGAGGGGAGGTGGCTGCCAGGTAGTGCCCCTTCCTTGCTTACAGCTGAAGCAGCACCTGGCATTCCCATTCTTAGCCTCTGGGTGCCGAGGGTGGGTCCATTTGGCTGCCTGACGTGTGTCCCCAGCACTGCAGATGGGTGGTTCTTCTTTAAGCTACCTGGTGGTATACAGCGGTGGCCTCAAACTTGCTCCTGCCCTCTGACCCCAGCCCTCCACTCCTAAGAGCTCCAGAAACACAGACTCCGTGTGAGGGAACCCCAGCTCTGTTGTAGGGCAGTGCGCTGCCCGCCTGCTCAACTTCAGGTGACGAATGGCCCCATCCTCTCGAGCCAGGGCCCTGCAGCTGTTCAGTGTCTTCGTGAACTTTCAGTGACTCAGGAAAGTGGCTGAAGATAAAAATCTCACCGTACATCTTTGAAGGGAGTTGTGTTACATTTGCATGCATAGTGGAAGATTGGCTGTGGGGTGACAGGAGACCTGAACAGAAGGTTCTTCTGTGTCCCCTCTTTTTCCGGAAGTCTCCAGTGTGGCTCCAGGCTTGGTGCTAGTGGCTGTGGAATGAGTGTTCACTGGCTGCTGCATGGTTTGGCCCTTCCCTCTGCATCGTGCGGACAGCCCTGTGCTGTGGCAGTTCTCCACGTGCATTCCACACGTGAGCATCCATGAGGGGTGGGTATCCACAAGGGAATGGCATCTACGATGGCCAGGTGGCCTCCAGGGAAGCCGTCCCCCGGGAAAGGCATCCATTAGGGACGGTGTCCTCTAGGAAAAGGCGTCCATGAGGGAAGGACATCCTTGAGGGGAGGTGTCCTTGAGGAAAAGATGTCTTATGAGGAGATGGTGTCCATAAGGGAAAGGTGCCCATGAGGGGAGGGTGTCCTTGAGGGGAAGGCAACCTCTAGGGAAGGCCATACATGAAGAGAGGGCATCCTTGAGGAAAAGGCATCCATGAGGGAAAGGCTTTCATGAGGGAAAGACGTCCATGAGGGGAAGACATCCATGAGGGGAAGACGTCCATGAGGGGAAGACATCCATGAGGGGAAGGCATCAGTGAAGTGAAAGTGTCCATGAGGGTGGGGGGCGTCCTTAAGGGGAAGGTGTCCATGAGGGGAAGATGTCCACGGGGGAAAGAAGCCTATGAGGTGAAGGCATCCATGAGGGAAAGACACCCACAAGGAGAACGCGTCCATGAAGGGAGGGCGTCCTTGAGGAAAAGTTGTCTATGAGGGAAAGCCATCCATGAGGGAAAGACATCCATGATGAAAGGGCATCCTTAGGAAAATAAGTCTATGTGGGAAAGATGTTCATGAGGGCAGGGCGTCCATGAGAGAAAGGCATCCATGAGGAAAAGGCATCCATGAGGGAAAGGCGTCCATGAGGGAAAGGCATCCATGAGGAAAGGCATCCATGAGGAAAGGCATCCATGAGGAGAGGGCGTCCTTGAGGAAAAGGTATGAGGCAAAGATGTCCATGAGGGAAAGATGTCCATGAAGAAAAGGCGTCCATGAGGGAAAGGCATCCCTGAGGAAAAGGTGTCCATGAGGGAAAGGCATCCATGAGGAAAAGGCATCCATGAGGGAAAGGCATCCATGAGGAAAAGGCATCCATGAGGGAAAGGCATCCATGAGGGAAAGACATCCATGAGGAAAAGGCATCCATGAGGGAAAGGCGTCCATGAGGGAAAGGCATCCATGAGGAAAAGGCGTCCTTGAGGAAAAGGTATGAGGCAAAGATGTCCATGAGGGAAAGATGTCCATGAAGAAAAGGCATCCATGAGGGAAAGGCGTCCATGAGTGGAGGCCGTCTTTGATGGAAAGGTGTCTGCGAGGGGAAGGCGTCTAGGGGTCTTTGGCAGCACAGCTGAGCAGAGCACGCAGTGGGAACTCTTGGGATCCTGTGAAGTCCAGGAAGGGAGGGGGAGACAGAGGTGTTTGAGGAGTCTGTGGAGCCAAGGGGCAAGCTTTGGGGGGTGGGGGCCTTGTGGAAAGGGGGAACTGGGAAGGTCGGAGGGGAGAGAGGATCATCAGGGCGCTAGACGGGGAGCCAGGAGCTGAGTTGGTGGCTTTATGAGGCTCTTCATACTTTAGGTACCATTGCCGTGCTCCAGATGGGCTGAAGGGTCAGGGCTCCCTTCGGTCCCTGCGTCATCCCCTGGGAGCTTGCCGTGGCCAGAGTGAGAAAGGGCTGTCGTGAAAATCTGCATGGCGGCTGGCCTTGCGAAAGAGGCTTCCAGAAGGTGTTCTTTTATGTGATGGCTGTGAGGCCGCAGTTGCCGTTGTCATCATGGAAGCCAGGCCAGGGTGGGGGAGCAGGTGGGGCCTTGGTCGCACCTGCCGTGACCGTGTACCTTACCTTGCCCTGCCTTGTGCAGTGGTGGGGGCTAGGAGGCGGTGGGGGGCGCTGGGAGGCGGTGGGGGGGCGGGGGGACGTGCTTCTTAAACTAGAGCTGATTTGCAGGAGCTTCGATGGCCCAAGCCAGGACTTTGTTCGGGTTAGAGCTCTGCGTTTCCACCTCTGCCCGTGGTGTCTCCAGCAGCAGCTTCTGGCTCCATCTGCAGATTTGCTTAAGTCACTTGCCCTGTCTCTGGGGGGAAGGCTGCTGCGTGTGGTCAGTGTGGTAGAACCCACGGTCTCCCCCAAAAAACTCCAGGCTGTGCTTGGGTGGGGCCTGCTGGGTCCCACACCCCTCCCCATGGCGGCCCAGCCCCACGCAGGGCCAAGGAAAGGCAGCTCCAGATCACACAGGCTGGCCAGGCTGCCTGCGGTGAGGTCGTGGAAACTCATGGTGTCCTGTGTGCAGGGCGGAGAGAAGAACAGGCCCCTGCCCACACAGCTGCTCGGTGCGCCCTGGCCGGTCCCATCGACTGCGCCTTGAGGAGGCCGTCTGACCAGGGGCCTGTGGGAACCTGGGTCTGGTTGGTCACAAACAGGCCTCTTCCTGGGGTCCCAGCACCCGTTGCAGCCCAGCCCAGCCCCGAAGGGACCTGGAGAGGAGAGCCCCCACCCAGGGCAAGGGTGCACAGCGGGGATTTTAAACAGGGTGTTTTCCAGGCGTCGTTGGCAAATAGCTGTGGCCTTTTTCTATCAAGAAATTCCCGTGTCCCTCTGCGCGCCTTATCTTGGCACGGGGCTTCCACTGGGGTGCTGTGCAGGATGTAATTCCTTTTTAGGTCACTCCAATACTCCTCTTTGGAGAACGCCTGCAAGGCCTGGCTGTTGCTATTTTTAACACCGAGTCTTGGCCGTGCCGATGGACGTGGCCTGGGCAGGCCTGTGCTGCCTGTTTCCTGGGAACCAGGGGCCCTTCGTGCTGGGCCCGGCTCCGCGGCAGAAGCAGGGTGCTGCTTGTTTGGCTGGTGAACATGCTCTTTCTTGCCATGTCTTTCCAAGATATTTTTCCTGGGCCTTCCTATGAAGCATCCAGTTCAAGGACACTATGATAAAACAACCCATGTGTTTTTATTGACCGCCCTTTTTTCCTTTAAGGTAGGAGCACCTGCTTTTTCACTGTAGAATTTTGGTGAAGAAAATGCACAGCTTTGGGCTGTGACTTCCCCGATAGTTCCAAGGTCACGCATGCCAGTGTCATTGTCACTCAGGGCGTGAAGTGCTGAGCAGAAGCTCAGACTCATGGGTGGAGATGTGCACCCCTATGGGTGTTGTGTCTCTTCTCAGCCCTGCCTGGTAACCTGGGGACACTCTGTCACATCTGTGCTTTGCAGCGGTGTGTTTCCAGCCAGGCCTGACCCAAGCGTGCTGTCCGACACCGTGGCGTGGCCTTTCCTGTCCATCTGCGGTCCAGCAAGATGTTTTGTTGAAGGGATCTTTGTCCAGGATCTTGCAGGCTACAGAGGCTCCCAGGCCAGCCCTAGGGAGCTGCTTGGCTTCCTGCAGCTGCCTAGAGCTCTTTGTGTGTCCCTGTCCTCCCGGGTGCCGGGGCGCCTGTGTCCCCTGTGGCTGTATCTCTCCGGCACAGGCCAATGCCTGGGGTATGAGTAGCTGTGTCTGGCTGGTGTCACCTCACTCTGTCCAGCCCGTGCTGAGCCTGGATGCCAGCATTGTCGACACCTCACAGCGACCGTCTCAGGAAGGCATGTGCTGAAGTGGACCTTCCGAGAGGCGGGAACCAGGCCCTGGAGTCCCCGCCAGGAAGGGGTCCAGCAGGAGCCCGTGCCTGGCATGCTTCCTGGAAAGCCCACACTTCCACCCGCCACCACTGCACCCAGCCCAGGTTGTCACGGGCACTGACTGAATTGATCAGGAACTTGGGAGCCAGGTGTGAAATGCAGCTGTTATTAAAAATCAAATTATATAAATCTATAATAAAGTAAATATATTAAAACCAAAGGCAATAAATGCCCCACACTCATCACTTCCTAATTATTGTACTGTTACATATGATCTTGACTATTTAGCTCTGTGTCTGGGTGAGGGAAATACTCACACAGTATTTGATGTGTGAATGATGGTGCCTTGCTGAGCACCTCTCCTGCCCCAGGTTCAGTGACGCCACATCAGTGGCTTAGCGTTGGCCATGGCGGGGCATGTCCCAGGACCTCACCTGGAGAGCTAGTATTGAGCACTTTCGAGCACACCACTGCCTGGGGAGTTGGGGGGCTGGTTCTGTCTCCCTTCCCCATGGAGGAGGCGTCTGTCCCCAGGGCAGGGGCTCCTGGGTGCTGGCTTACTTGGTCAGGTAAAGACATTGCAACAAAGGTGCCCTGTCCCTGGCTGCCTTTTGTGGTGGTGCTAGCTACCCATCAGCTTCAGTAGTGAGCTCCTGGACCTCAGCCCCTGCCTGGCTCCCCTTAGTGGGCGAGGTGCTTGAATCCTGGCTGTTGGGATTCATTGCTCATCAGTGAAGCATTTACATTTACCCTATACATTCTGCAGCTTCACTCACTTGCAAAGGAAATATATTTTTTTTCTGTTAGCCAAAAATGTCCAATAGTAGGTCACGAAAAACCATCCTCTTCTAATGAGCTGTTTTGAGTTTCTTGCCTTGTGCAGTGACTAAATCTGTTTTAAAATGAAGTCTGTGATGTGTGTATCTGTCGGCTCTGGTGAGGCCACTGCAGGTGCCCAAGCGTGGAGTGGGTTCGTACTGTCTGAGCCTGGGCACTGCACCTCCTCCAGAGCTGCCAAACAGAAGCGTTTTCAAGCTGAATCCCCAAACAGGACGTTGGTAAGAAACAGAGATGCCCTCTTTTCTCCCTGGCCTTGCCATTATGAGACCAGGCAAGATCAGAGAACTCAGAGAAGGTCATGATTTTTCCATCGTTCAGAGGCACTCACTCGAGGGCCCTGGGGGTGGCTTCGCACAGCTCCAGGGCTCCTGCCTTGGGTGTTGCTGGCTGGAGGGAATGTGTTTTTTGGGTTTCTGGTTTTGTTCCTGCTGAGTTAGTTAAACAATGAGCACATTCGGCAAACTTTTATTGTGACGATTTCAAGCCCATATAAAAGTGGAGAGAATCCTTTCCGTGCCCAGCACCCACGCTCAGCTGTGAAGCTCATGGGCAGTTCTGTTTCAGATCCCCTCCACCTGCTCCTCCCACCCCTGAGCATTTGAAGCAAAAACCAGACAGTGCATCACTTCATTCGTGACTATTTCAGTAGGTATTTCAAAGAATACAGACCCTACACAGTATCTTTATATCTAAAAAGATGATCGGTAATTCCAACCTATTCAATATCCAGTTAGGATTTAGATGTTCTCAGTTGTCTCATAATTGTTTTTTACAGTTCATGTGTTACAATTAATTGATGTTTTGATAGAAATTGTTTTGTAGCTTTCGTGAGGTTAGGAGTGCCATCTCCCTTGGCGGGTGTGCCCCAGAGAGGCGTGTCATCTCCCTTGGCGGGTGTGCCCCAGAGAGGCGTGTCATCTCCCTTGGTGAGTGTGCCACGGAGAGGAGTATGCATTCTGTGTTCTGCAGGTGTCAGATGTGGTTTTCTGTGGTGCCAAGTGGACCACGGAGCTTGACTGTGTCCTGCGTCTTGACTGCTTGTGTGTGTTGGTCTAGATCCATTGAGTGCCAAGGGAGGGAGCTAAAGTCTCCTACAGTGGTTGTGGGATTGTCTGTTTCTCCTTTGTTCTGTTAACTTCTGCCCAGTGTGTTTTTTGTTATTAGCCATATACACATTTGTGGTTGTGCTGTCTTCCCGAGAGTTGTCTAAGTCATCACGAATGTTCTTCTTCGTCTCCTGGAGCCTTGGTCCGATGAATGTTGCCGCCACCGCGGCTCCCCGCGGCCCTCCCGGGCTCTCGGCCGGCAGCCCTGCCTGGCTCCCCGCGGCCCTCCCAGGCTCATGGTTGGTGTGGTGTGTGCTTTCCTGTCTGTTTGCTTTCTGTCTGTTTGTGTCTTTATCCTGAAAGTGTGTCTCTTACAGGCAGTGTGTTCTTCAGTCTTGTTTTTTATCCACCCTGTAGCTCCCAGCCTTGCAATTGGAGTGGCCAGAACAGCCTCAGCTAACGGAACTTCCTGATGATCGAGTTCCAGTCTGTGCTATTCACAATGGCAGCCTCTGGCCACCTGTGGCTTTTGATTGAGCATTTGAAATGTGACTCGTGCTGTCAGAGAACTCAGTTTTTAAACATTTATTTCATTTTCTTTTAAATAGCCACATTTGACTTGTGACATCTAGATTACACAGTGCCAGTCTAGACCATTAACCCTTTTATAACTGTTGATGTGGTTGAATCTGGGTCTGCCATTTTTTATTTTTCTGTTTGTTCACTGGTTTTTGTACCCTTTTTACCGCATTCCTGCTGTCTTTTGAATTATTTAATTTGTTTTGGCGTTCCATTTTTATTTCTTTATTGGCTGTTTGCCTTTTTAAAGTTTTTTTTTTTTTTTTTTTTTTTTTTGAGACGGAGTCTCACTCTGTCACCCAGGCTGGAGTGCAGTGGCGTGATCTTGGCTCACTGCAAACTCTGCCTCCCAGGTTCATGCCATTCTCCTACCTCAGCCTCCTGAGTAGCTGGGACTACAGGCGCCCACCACCACGCCCGGCTAATTTTTTGTATTTTTAATAGAGACGGGGTTTCACTGTGTTAGCCAGGATGGTCTCGATCTCCTGACCTCGTGATCTGCCCTCCTCAGCCTCCCAAAGTGCTGGGATTACAGGCATGAGCCATCGCGCCCGGCCCTTTTTACAGATGTTTTTAAAGCTACTTGAGAGGGCGAGGTGGGAGGATTGTTTGAGACCAGGAGTTTGAGACCAGCCTGAGCAACATAGCAAGATCCCTGTCTCTCTAAGATTAAAAAAAAAAAAAATTAGCTGGGTGTGGTGGTGCACACCTGTTGTCCCAGCATCAGGAGGCTGAGGTAGGAGAATGGCATGAGCCTGGGAGGTGGAGACTGCAGTGAGCTGTGATCACACCACAGCACTTCAGCCTGGGTGACAGAGCGAAATCCTATCTCAAAAAAAAAAAAAGGCATATTCAAGTGGTTGCTAGTTAATATTGTACTACTTCATGTGCAATGTTGAAATCTTGAAATCACATAGGTTTCTATATGGCATGTATTCCATCTGTATACATGGAAAATCCCAGTTGGAAATATTATTTCAAAAAAATGCTTTATTAGATAAACAAAATGTGTGTGTGTGTGTGTGTGTGTGTATTTTCTATACCACATATATATACAATGTAATATTCGGCCATAAAAAGAATGAAATCGTCTTTTGCAGCAACGTGGATAGAACTTGCTTTACTTCTCAGTGAAACAGCTCAGAAAGTCCGTCCACATGTTCTCCCTTCTAAATGGGAGTGAGGGGTGAGAGTCACCTAAGGGTACAGTGCACATGCACACGATTCGAGTGGTGGTTACACTGAAAGCCCTGGCTTTAGCCCTGTGCAAAACAGCCACGTCACAAAACTGCACTGTACCCCTTACATTTATACAAATTAAAAAAATGAACTCAGCGTCAGCAAACTGCGCTCCCCCCACCCTGGTTTGCAGCCCAAGCCAGCCTGCTGCACGCCTTTGGAAATCAAGTTTGCGGGCACACAGCCACCCCCAGTCGCTCCTGTCCCTTGGGGCTGCCCTTGCACTGCTGAGCAGGGACCACAGAGCTCCCGTGTCCATCTGGTTATTTACGGAAAAGAACCAGCCCTGCCTTCCTGGATTCCTCAGAAAGGGCTGATGGGGACAAAATTTCCCAAATTTTTGCATGTTGAAAACTGTTTTCTATAGTTTTGGAATTTGAAGGATAAATAGCCCTTGGTTTAGGCGTCATTTCACTGAGATGTTTGGGAAAGGTCATTCTGTTGTTGCCTTAGTGCATATGTTGGGTTTGAAGAGACTGGTGCTGGTCCGATTCTTTACATTTAATTTTAATTTTAATTTTTTTCTTTTTGAGATGGAGCCTCACTCTGTCGCCAGGCTGGAGTGCAGTGGCACGATCTCAGCTCACTGTAACTTCCGCCTCCCGGGTTCAAGCGATTCTCCTGCCTCAGCCTCCCAAGTAGGTAGGACTACAAGCGTGCGCCAGCAGGCCCAGCTAATTTTTGCATTTTTAGTAGAGACGGGGTTTTACCATGTTGGCCAGGATGGTCTCGATCTCCTGACCTTGTGATTGATCCGCCCGCCTCGGCCCCCCAAAGTGGTGGGATTACAGGCGTGAGCCACCTAATGTTTAATTGATCTGTTTTACCTGGAGGCCATGAGGATCTTATCTTTATCTTTGAAATCTTGGAGTTGATTGCTTTGGGTTAATTTTCTGAAGTATTCAGTGAGCCTTTCAGTGTGTAAGTGCGGGTCTTTTTCTGTTTTGAAGTTTTCCTGGGTTATAGTTTTAAATGTTAGGTGTTTCGGGTGTCCTTTGGGTCCCCGATCCTCCAAATGTTCCTCCTTCTCTGCCTGTCTCCCACGGTCACTTTTTCTCTCACGCGGTTTTCTCTGCGCGATTTTGCTTTCTCCGTGGAGTTTTCTGGCTTTGATGCTCATGCTGGGGTTTCCTTCCAGTGACCCTCCTGGCACCTGCTGTGGCTGTTGTCCTCCGTCATGACTGTTCTGTGCTTTGCCTCTGCCGCCCCCGAGGTTGAGGGGCGCTCTCTGTCTCTTTCTCCCTGTGGTCCATTCTGTATTTTAGTTTCGCATCTCTGATGTGAGATGGTTTTTCATATTCTCAACTGCTTGAGTAGATTTGATTTTATCTACAATGTGGGCTCCCGTCCTGTTCTGCCTCAGGGTCGTTTTCCTCGGGTCGGGCACGTTTCCCTCAGTTTGTGTGTGTACAATTTTTTGTCTTTTTTTTACAGCCGTTTTGTAGGGACTTCCTTTTGCTCTTCTTTAGTGGGAGTAGGGGTTTTGCAAGATTCCTAGTTTAATAGCACCCTCTTCTGTCGGTATTGCAAAGTCCAAGTGCATTCACTGGCTTTGGAAGTTGGGCAGTGATTGGGGTCTGGGAGTTGTTCCTTCTCTGATTTGCTGGCGGTCTTTCTCTTTCAAGTCCCTCTTTTCCTGCCTTTTCTTCCTTTCTCCTTTGCCACCTGGTGACTCAGGGCTGCTACTTCTCCCTCTTTTTAAAAATCTTTTCCTCTTCTTCATTGGTAGTGTCTCAGTAGTGCCCTTGAAGCATGGCTGTCCTGGCTAGGCTGGGCCTCCCACTTTCCATCACAGCGGCCTCCAAGTCTCGCCTTGTGTTCCGACCCACGCTTGGATGCGCTGGGATGCTCTTCCAGAATCTTTAGCCTCCGGACTTGCTGGCTGTGTGTTTGACTCTCCGTGTGTCTCTTCCCTGGCGTCTCCCTTCCCTCTCTTGTGGTGTTTCTTGCTGTGCCTTTGTGCTTCACAAAGCCTTGCACCCCAGCCGGGGCAGTCCTGGAGCCCGAGAGATCACCTTCTGGAGTCTGGATTTTTCCTCGTTTTATTCACTGCTATTTGTAGCTTCCAATTTTATTTTATTTTATTTATTTATTTATTTATTTATTTATTTTTGAGACAGAATGTTGCTGTGTCACCCAGGATGGAGTGCAGTGGCACAATCTCGGAGCACTGCAGCCTCCGCCTCTTGGGTTTATGCGATTCTCCTGCCTTAGCCTCCCAAGTAGCTGGGATTACAGGCGCCTGCTACCATGCCTGGCTAATTTTTGTATTTTTAGTAGAGACAGGATTTCACCATATTGGCCAGGCTGGTCTCGAACTTCTGACCTCAGGTGATCCACCCGCCTCGGCCTCCCAAAGTGCTGGGATTACAGGTGTGAGCCATCGAGCCTGGCAGCTTCCACTTTTTTTTCAAGTCACGCTGAGGCTGCAATTTGGGTTTTTCTATATATATAAGTTACATATATATATATAAAACATAGTTCATATATTACATTCATTATATATCACATTCCCTGCCTACATAGAAAATTGGGGAGCAAATTTTTGGGAGTAGGCTGTCTTCAGCTACCCTGGAGGCTTATTCTATGTATTTTAAAGAACCCAAGAAGAAAAAATGTAATCTTTTATATTTACCCAGATACTTCCCGTTTTTCCTGCCTTTCCTTGTTCTTGGAGATCCAAGCTGCCCCCGGATCATTCCTCTCCAGCCCTGCTCGGCCGTCAGTTTCCAGCAGACCTGCTGGTGGAACGTTCACTTAGTTTTCTTTTGTGCGAAAATGTTTCCCTTTGCCTTCATTCCTGAGGAATATTTTCAATAGATACTGACTTCTGGGTTGACTTTTTTTTTTTCCTTCAGCAATTGAAAGGCCTTGTTCCACTGTCTTTTGGCCTCCAGGTTTCCTGATAAGAAATCCATGGTAATTTGAATTGTTGACTCCTTCCTGTATGTGTGTTCTCTTACTTCTGTCCAGTTGGTTTCAGAAGTTTTTTCTATTAATATATCTTTGTTTCCTTCAGTTTGATTATGATAAAATGTGGCACAGACGTGCCTAGATAGGAATTTCTTTGAATTTATCTTGTTATTTGTTTGAATTTATCTTGTTAGGCACTCACTAAGGTTCTAGAATCTGTAAATATATGTCTTTCACTAAATTTGGGGGCATTTTGGCCGTTGTTTTTTCCGAGTGTTTTTCTCATGCACCATCTGTTTCTCCTCTCCCTCTGTCTCTCCGACTACGCGTAGAGTAGACGTCATGCCATTTTCTGGAGGCTCTGCTGGCTTTTGCTGAACCTTTGTGCTTTCTGTTCTTTGATTTCAGTAATTTCTATTGACTTATCTTCAGATTTGCCAGCTGTTCTCTGTCATCTTCATTTTACCATTGAGTCCTTCTGGTCATTTATTTCAGATATTGTATAAATGTTTTTAGTTTTTGAAATTTCCATTTGTTTCTCCTTTATAGTTTCTGTTGAAATTTTCTATCTTTCCATTTATTTCAAGAGTATTTACTTTGACCTCATGGAGCATATTGTAGTTGTTGCTTGAAAACCTTCCTCTGCTGTGTCCGGCATTGGTGTTGTCTTAGTGGTGGCATCTGTCTGTCATTCTTTCTATTAAACGCGTGCCACGTTTTCAGATTCCGACAACTCAGGGTTGTGTCCTGGTTGTTGTGGATGCTGCGTTGTGTAGACACTGGCTTTTCTTACAGTTCTCAGCATGCACGCATTCACCCTGATGAGGTACAGACCATAAGCTCAGTCTCATGCTGGGTGCTGGTCAGAGCCCACCTCACTGCTCAGAGCCTCTGCTCGCCCGCGTGGGTTGTCACACGTGTGTGTTTGGGGTTATTGGAGACTCAAGCGGGTTCATACACAGACTTAGGGTTCCCTCTTCCTAGCTCTTCCCTCCAGGGTTGCCCCGCACCGTCCGGCTAGTCTGGGCTTCTTTCTGTTGCTCTTCTGGCCAGAGAGAGGGTGGGGTTTCCTCTGGATTTGTGGGGTCCACATTCTGCTGCTCCCGTAAGTGTGGCCCAGGCTTGGGCAAAGCCCGAAGAGGGAAAGAATAAGAGACTCACCCTGTGTATCACTTCTCCAGGCTCTGACTCCCGGCGCTGCCTGTCTCCCTCTCTTTACCTCTCAGCCTCCTCGGGCGCATGTTTTGTTTTTAGTGTGTGGTTGTCCTCGGCGAGAACAATGGCCTCTGAGGGCCTCATGCTCCCATGGCAAAACCGGAGCCCCTGCTGATATGCCCTCACAGTGCCTGTTAGTTGATGCGTGTCTCTGTACACCTTCCTTTCTCTCGGCCGTTTCCTGTTCTTCTTTGCCCCTCTTTGCCAGCGCTTATCTGTGGAAGGCATCCAGTGTCCCCCATGCAGTGTCCGTGGTCCTGTGGCTGGAGGTGTCCTGTGGCTGTGCTCAGCGTGCTGTCTCCCATTTCCTGGAATCGGCCTCCGTCTAGATTCGACGTGGGTTCAGTTTTTCCGCCGGGATGCTTTGCCGTGGCGTTATAGCTTTCATCGGGAGGCATGTGCTCTGCTCACCCCTCCGTCTGTGTCTCTTTGTGGTATTAGCAGCTGCTGGTGTTCACTGCCTCGATTCACCGTGTCATTAAGAATTGTAAAATGGCTGTATTCTAATTCTACCATTTCTTTTTCACTTTTTGGTAGGAGTGTTTCTGTAAAGAGGGACTGTGTCCCGTGTGCTTTTCCAGAGACACCGATTGTCCAAGAAAGGCAGGATAATGCGTTGCTCCATTCCCCTTATTTGCCAGTTTTCCAAACGATGTCGGGATTCAAAATAACACCCTGATTTCAAGATGACCAATGCCTGGAGGCTCTCAGGCTCATTATATACTCATGGATGTAAACTTTCTTGTTGTGCCAATCCATTCTAGACCATAATTCTGTCTCCTAGACAGAGTTTATAATATGTGAAGTTACAGTTCTCCATGCAGCTAACTAGTCCAGCTATCCGGATGGATCTAACCAGGATGTCGTCCTTCTCCTTCATGAATTCTTCAGACAGTTTGCCTGTGCCTTTGTGGAGTGAGATGACCCCATGCCAGAGGGCGATTTTCTGAGCCCAGTCTTTCAGCAGAAGCTCCAGGGACTGGGTGTTAGCTCACCTGCAGTCTGCTCCAGGACAGCTTCGCAAGGGCCCGTGTTGTAAACCGTGCGTGGAGGTGGTTTGATTTGTGGGTGTGGAGGAACAATAGCATCATTTGCTGCCATTCAGTGCCCTGCTCTTTTCTATAGTCGTTCATTGCTTTTCTTCTGAAACTTCTCATGGTAAAGATCTTATCATTTTGATAACTTGGTTTTCAAAGGAAGTGTGGCCTTTCCTCTGTTTGGGGTACCCATCTCCGTAACCTGTTGTAGATGTGTGGGAACCCTGGGCTTCTCCTGATGCAACATTTTGTGTTTCTGAAGCATCCTCTCACTTCAGCTTTGAGGGCGTCATCACCCCCGTGCATGGTCAGGGTGTGGGGCACACCAGCAGGGCTCCCCAGCGTGGACCAGCGCTGGCGCGTCAGGGTTCAGGGCTCATGGTCCAGTGGGAGGGGATGTGGAGAGCAGCCTGTGACTGCAGAGGAAAAGGAGGTTCACAAAGCCATCTGGGAGTCCAGCGGGAAGGGGCGGCCTTCTGGGAACAGCCTGGAGCCCGTCTGCGGTCTGGGGACAGCCTGGAGCCCGTCTGCGGTCTGGGGACAGCCTGGAGCCCGTCTGCGGTCTGGAGACAGCCTGGAGCCCGTCTGCGGCCTGGGGACAGACTGCAGCTCGTCTGCGGTCTGGGGACAGCCTGGAGCCCGTCTGCGGTCTGGGGACAGCCTGGAGCTCATCTGTGGTCTGGGGACAGCCTGGAGCCCGTCTGCAGAGGAGGCCCGAGGTGTGGGGAGTGGGTGGAGGCGTTTCCAGCAGAGGGGCAGCAGCAGAGCCCCAGCGTGCAGCACTTGCTCTGTGTGGTGTCCGGCGGGCTGGGGATGACACCTGAGAAGCCCTCGTGTTCTCGGTTCTTCTCCATGCGGCTCGCCGGCCGTCCTTTCGCATCAGGGCTGTGTCTCACTGTGCGTCTGGTGTTCCGGGGCCCCTGATGTGGCGGCTATGCCAGCATAGCTGCAGTTTCTCCACCTCCTCACTCCTGCCGTGACAGCCCGAGAAATGCTGTAAAATCTAGTTATCTGTGAGGTCGTTGGAATCCGAGGACACATCTTTTCTTGTAATGGCGTTTGCCTACAGAGCTGTGTGCGCCACAGCCCCCTCTCCTCCCCCATCACTCTGGGAGCAGGGTCCCCTCTGTTTGAGGAGGCCTGGCCTTTGTTGGTGGGGGCTTTGCTTAGGAGCACATCCATGTAACGTACACTTGCTTTTGAGAAAAACCAAGCTGTTCTGGCTTAAGTTAGTGGGACCGTTTGTCAATAACTGCATGAAAATATATACGTAAGACTTCTGACCCAACTGTCCACGTGGAGGGGCGGCCGCACATGAGGATAAAGACCTGCCGATGAAGCTCGGTGGTAATTTTACATGTCATAACTCTTCATCATCCTGCTTTTCTGTCACGTGCTTGAAATCTTGCCAGCTTGGGGAAACTGAGAGTATATGTCGTAGCTGAACTCACGTTCCGTCCAGTACAAAGCAGTTGTTGCCAGGTCGCTCTGTGGGAGATGTTGACTTTAAATGAATGTCACGGAGAAGAGGAGTCATTTTCCTCAGTTGTTTATTTAAACTTAGTGATTTGTTAAAATTTAGTTTCAAATACTATTAATTAGCAAGGTCATTGGGTTTACCAATTAAGATATATTGAATATAGGGTTTTTTTCCCCCCCATAGAGGTATGGTTTAATCAGTTAGCTCTGCTAGTATATAGAAGGAATTCAACTATTAAAGACTAAGAAAGGCACAAAATAAACCTAAACACATCCAAGAATATTGTACTACTGCCACTGTCTTTTTCTGGGTGGTACGGGAATTGAGGCAGTCTAGTGAGAAAAGTCACAGGCCTGCAGGATTTTGAGGCCACATATGGGGACTCACACCTGTAGTCCCAGCACTTTGGGAGGCTGAGGTGGGAGATCACTCAAGCCCAGGAGTTGGAGGCTGCCGTGAGCTATGATCACACCACTGTACTCCAGCCTGGGCAACAGAGTGAGACCCTGTCTCAAATGAAATTAAATGAAATAAAATGAAATAAACTATAAGTGTAATAAATATGTTGTCTTAGGACGGGCAGCTTAGTGTTTGGATTCTGAGACCTAGCAGGAATGGTGAAGGGATGGGGGATGAGAGGAAGTCAAAGGGCATAAAAGCGTCATCCTGGCCCAGGTCTGAGGACGCTGTGAGTTACTAATTCTGCTGGTGCATTCGAGGTGCCGTGGCCAAGGCCAGGAGCTCTGGCATAGAAGCAAAAGCAGCGTCGGTTCCTGTGCCCAGCCATGCGCCACTATACCCACGGCATCCATCACCTTGGGTCCCGGCGCCCTGTGAGTGAGGAGAGTGCTGATGTCGCCTCCTACTCATGGGTTCGTGGAGGCTCCAGAGCTTGGTGACCCTGCAGCCGATTGCCCCATGGTGTCCTAGGGCGTGTGGACACAGGCCTCTTCTGTGCCAGGGAGGCGTGGTAGATCTCAAGCCCACCCACTCTTCCTCTACCCTCAGGCACCACAACAAAACCAGAGTTGTGCATCAAGACAGCCTGGAAACAGACCACCGGAAACACTCAGACCACCGGCACCAAGGGTTGTCTGTTTTCAGAACTTCTGTTGTTTTGAGCACAGCCCAGAGGGACAGCTGGCCCTTGGGAACCACGTTGGGCCATCTGTTAGGGAGAAGTGCACCGCCTGGGCTTGAAGGCAGTGGGCTGTCTGGCCTCCTGAGTGCCCGGGGAGCCCACGCCCATGGCCACGCCCAGGAGGGAGGGGCCCACGGGGTGCATCCACGCTGCGAACTCAGGCACGGCCGCCCTTGTCTCCTGCTGCCGCTGCTACCTGCAGCACAGATGGAGCCTGTGCACGGGGCCTGGTCAGAGCTGTTTCTGTCTCCCCAGCCTGAGCCCGTCTTCCCTTGCTGGCTGCCCACTTGCTCAGCTGTGCCCTGGACCGTGGCCGCTGGGCTCTTGGGAGGTGGGCCATGCCCACAGCTCCATCTGGCTCACAGTGAGTGCCGTGTCGTCGTGAGCACCTCCAGGCTCCCAAGCCCAGCACAGACGGCACCGGCCCCTTCTCTCCCCGCCTTTCCCCTCCTCCAAGGAAGCTCGTCCTTCTGGGCCCTCAGTGGCTGTCGGGGCGCCACCACCCCAGCACCAGACAGAGAGCCCCGTCGGGGGCTTGCTCCTTGGAAGCGCTGCACGTCATGTGTTGCAGGGGAGCGGGGTCAACCAGTGCCTCACCCCTCATCCTGCTCAAGTGACATGTGGCTCCCCGGCTGCCTCGCGTGTGTCCCACCCAGGGTTTCCTGCTGGGTGAGATGGTTCGTGTCCTGGCCTGCGGCTGTCAGGACTCCCATGAGTGGCGAGGTGTGCGGTGCGGGGCAGTGGCTGGACTGACAGTGGGAAATAGACGGGAACCTGGAACGAGGAGAGGCCATGTCAATACTGCATCCGCTCTCCGAATTCTCTGCCCGTGCGTCCTCTCAGAGCCTCTTGGTGGAAGCCACCAGGTCACACAGGAAGCCGCACTGACAAGGATATTTGTTGCACTGCTCTTTAGCTGTAAAAGTTTGGGACAGATTCAGCACGCTGCAGCGGTGATTGCTTGAGTCAGAATCCTTGCCGGGGACCTCAGAGACATGTCGGGGGCCTGGGAGCCTTGATGGGGCGGGCGGGGCGGAGGGACCAGTGGCTGTGATGCCAGGCTCAGGTTCCCGGCTCTGCCACTTAGTGGAAGTGACCTTGCGTGAGTTGCTGCTGTGTGTCGGCGTCCTCCCAGGCTGTGAACAGGCGGCGGAGTGCCTGCCTCCTACATGCATGAACACATGCATACATAGGCACATGTGTACGCACACATGCTGTGGCACACGTGTGCTGGTACGTGCTCCCGCACACGCATGCACACGTGTGCACCCTTGCTGGGGTTGTGCCTGGGTGTTGCTAATGGCTGACTTCCTGGTGAGATTGTGACCAGTTGATCTTGAGGCTCCCAGATGCTCTGCAGTAAACATGCGTAACTTTTTTTTTAACTAGAAAAAAGGCCTCTAGATGTTTGAAGAGGCTTCTGAGAAATCTGGACTCTTTTCTATGGAATTTATAGTAATGGGAAAATGAAAAGCACTGGAAATATAAATAACTGGAAGCACAAAGGCGAGGTGACTCCTAGAATCTGTCCAGAAGAACCCATGGTCGCAGACATGGGGCCCCATCTCTGCCAGACCCTGGTGGCTCCCAGGCCGTGGGGGCGGTGGAGGGGGCGGTGCCACGTGTGGCTCTGTGGACGGCTCCGACGACCCTGACAGTGTGCTTCTCTCCCTCCAGGTCGTGCACACACACAAGCCGCACTTCATGGCTTTGCACTGTCAGGAGTTTGGAGGGAAGAACTACGAGGCCTCCATGTCCCACGTGGACAAGTTCGTCAAGTAAGTCTAGGGGCAGGTGCTGGTGTGTGTCCACTTCCCGGGGGTGTGGGGCGCCGGTGGGTGTCTTTTCATGGTACTGTGATCACCAGCCTCACCATTTGGGACTCGCCTGGGGGTCATCTTGGCTGAGTCTCAGTTTTCCAAAGAGAGGAGTGGCCCAGACGAGTCCAAAGAGAGGAGTGGCCCAGACGTGTCCAAGGAGAGGAGTGGCCCAGACGTGTCCAAGGAGAGGAGTGGCCCAGACGTGTCCAAGGAGAGGAGTGGCCCAGACGTGTCCAAGGAGAGGAGTGGCCCAGACGTGTCCAAGGAGAGGAGTGGCCCAGACGTGTCCAAGGAGAGGAGTGGCCCAGACGTGTCCAAGGAGAGGAGTGGCCCAGACGTGTCCAAGGAGAGGAGTGGCCCAGACGTGTCCAAGGAGAGGAGTGGCCCAGACGTGTCCAAGGAGAGGAGTGGCCCAGACGTGTCCAAGGAGAGGAGTGGCCCAGACGTGTCCAAGGAGAGGAGTGGCCCAGATGTGTGGCCGCGAGCCTCCTTGGGGCGGCGACAGAAGGCCACGGAGTGACAGCCTGCTGCCTCTACACGGCGAGGGTCTGTGCTCTCGGGCCAGGGGACGTGAGCCCCAGATACCAGTGGAGCCGTCTCCGTGTGTGTGTGTCTGAGGCCTGGGCCTGCGGTGGCTGGGGTTCACATCCCACTGCGAAGTCTGTCTCAGGGAGGTCGCCTGGGAGCGTCTATCCTCCTTGGAGGCGAAATCTCCATCGTTTAGGAGGAAGGTGCCCCACAGGTAGTCCCAATGTGCACACCCTGAGGCTTCTGACAGGGCGGGCCCAACTGGGTCCTGCCTGGGGAGAGGGGGCGCCCGGACCTGAGGCATCCAGGAGTGGACAGGAGCAGGTAGGGGCAGGCAGGCTTATGTTCAGACATGGGGCCTCCTATCAGCTGTTGCTAATAGTGGCTGCTGTATTTTCCCGAGGCCGCAGCCATGAAGCCCGTCCTCTGTGTCCCCTACAGTGTGGCCTTAGCACATTCCTGCGTTGGGGGGCTGCATTCTTGCTGTCCAGGTGCTGGCAGTCGTGGAGTGACATAGGCCTCCGTGTTGAACTCGCAGCGCAGGGTCCTTTAGCAGAACAAAGTGGTGGTTTCAGCTGCTAAAAAAAACTGCCACAACTTCCCAAAATAATCTATAACTTAAGGCAGTTTTTTTTTCTTTCTTTTTTTTTTTTTTGAGACAGAGTCTTGCTCGGTCGCCCAGGCCAGAGTGCAGTGGCGCTATCTCGGCTCACTGCAAGCTCCGCCTCCCAGGTTCATGCCATTCTCCTGCCTCAGCCTCCCAAGTAGCTGGGACTACAGGTGCCCGCCACCACACCCAGCTAATTTTTTTGTGTTTTTTTAGTAGAGACGGGGTTTCACCATGTTAGGTAGGATGGCCTCGATCTCCTGACCTTGTGATCTGCCCACCTTGGCCCCCCAAAGTGCTGGGATTACAGGCATGAGCCACCATGCCTGGCCAGTTTAAGGCAGTTTTAATTAAAATCTTAGTGGCATTTTTCCTAACATTCAATAGACTAATACTAAAATTGCTATATAAGAGCAAAGGGTCAAGAATAGTTACAAGAATCCTGAAGGAAAACAAAGTGGGTTCTCACCTAGCTGGACCCCAGGGCTCATTCCAAAGAAGCACTGGGGCAGGTGGCATGGCGCAGGCCCGGAGAGGAGAGCGGATCGAGGCAGGTGCGCAGCCCAGAGAGGAGAGCGGATCGAGGCAGGTGCGCAGCCTAGAGAGGAGAGCGGATCGAGGCAGGTGCACAGGCCCTGAGAGGAGAGCCGAGGCAGGTTCGCAGCCCAGAGAGAGGAGAGCGGAGTCGAGGCCCCGCCCAGACCCTCGAGGCTGCACCTGGGGGAGGATGGGTGGGGACGTGGGCAGGGGCATGGGATCATTGGTGTCCTGTTGGGAAAAATGTAATTGGATCCCTGCTTTGTGTCATAAGCAGCCACTTCTCACTCACCCTACATAAGACGAATTTCAGTTGTATTAATTATATAAATGTAAAAGGCAACATTAAAAATTTCAGTCTAAAATATAGGAGAAAATCTTTATAGTTTTGGGATGAGAGATTTCTTTTAAAATGTGCAGGAAGTGCAGCCTACAGAATAGAAGGCTGAAAAATGTGGCCATGTTTGAACTAAGCATTTGCTTATGAGAAGGCACTCAAAATGAAGTAACTCAAAATGAAGTCAAAATTCAGCCACTTCGGGAAAAAATATCTGCAGCACACCTTACTGACAAAAACGAGAGTTTAAATATATGAAGAACTCAGTAAGTCGGTAAGAGAAGGGAAGCAGCCCCTGTTGGGAAGCACTTCCCAGAGAAGAGAAAGTGGGGATGCACCCTGAGCACGGAGGACGCCGCCCTCACAGCAGGCAGGGACACCGCGGGCCGGATGGGAACGATACTGCTGTGTTTGGTGTGAGAGCTTCACAGTGGAGTGTGGCCCCCACGGCCTTGTGCCCCCGCGATGCCATGTGTGTTTCCTTCATCTGCGCTTTATGCCTAATGTACAGTGTTATGACTTTTGCTTTAAACAATTTTCTTTTTAAAAGATTAAGACATGAGAGAAACGCCCTTGATGTGGACCAGTTCACTGGCTTTCAGTGCCCTCCGCCCTTTTGTGTGGATTCTGGTTTTTATCTGGCACCCTTCTCTCTCTGCCTGAAGAACGTTCTTTAACATTTATTTTAGCACAAGTCAGCTGCTCATGAATTTTCTCAGCTTTTGTTTATCTGAAAAAGGTCTTTGTCCTCATTTTTGAAAGCTGTTTTTGTTGTAAATAGAATTCTAGCTTGTCAATTTTTTTTTCCTCTCACTACTTTAATGATATCGCCCCATTGTCTTCTGTATTGCATTGTTGCTGGTGAGAATCTCGCCATTGTTCTCTCTTAATTTTCTTGTATATAATGTGCCCTTTCCTCCACTGCTAGGTTTTGTCTTTATAGCTGGTTTGCAGCAACCTGATTATGTTGTACTTTACTTTGATGTTCTTTATGTTTATCTTGCTTGGGGCCATTTGAGCATTTGCAGTCTGTGGGTTTATTGTTTTAATCAAATTTGGGGAAAGTTTGTCCATTATTTCTTTAAATACTATTTTTCTTTTGCTTCCCTTCTCTTTTGTTCTCAGGCTCCAGTTACCTGATGTTAGATTGCCTGGTTCTACCCCACAGGGGCCTAAAGCTCTTCTGATTGTTTTCAGCTCATTTTCCCTGTGTTTCGGTTTGGATCGCTTCTGTTGCTGTATTTTTCAGTGGCCGGGCTCTTTTCTGTTGCAGATTTTGATCTTCTCTTAGGTCCACGCAGTCAATTCATTTTATTTCTGACATTATGTCTGTCCACTCCTTCCAGAAGCCTCACGTGTGCTTTCCCTGTCCTCGCTTTTCCTTCCGTCTGTGTGCTCCTTTCACTCTCTGGTCACAGTTGCAGTGACTGTTTCCAGCTGCTTTCAGCTCATTCCATCATTTTTGCCTCTTCCGGGTCTGTTTCTGTTGACAGCTTCTTCGTGGGATGAGGGGACACATTCACGTGGTGTTGCTGCTTCTCATGTCAAGTTATTTTCGATAGCATGCCAGACATTGTGAATGTTACGTTGTTTAGTGTTTTCTTCCCTTAAAGCGTGTTGAAGGTTGTGTTTGCCAACAGTTAAGCCACGTGGGGATCAGTGTGAGTCTGTCAAGGCATTCTTTGCCTTGCCCTTCTCTACTGGTGTGGTTTTATTTTCTTCAATGTGGACCCCCTTCTTCCTGACACATGGACTGGCTGGATCACAGGGTGCTGGTATCCTCTCTCTCCACTGGCTTGAATAAGCAAGCGTGGGTAGGGGGATGATGTACTATCTCCGTGGAGGGGCCAGGCAGATGGGGCCTTGTCCTCCGTTCACGGGCTCCAGGGGTGTGCGGTGGCCTCCTGTGCAGCCATGCTTTGCGGAGATGGTGGCGAGCTTGTCTCCTTAAGGCCTTCCTGATGATAAAATGTGACCAGTAGGATGAACGGTTGGGGACAATGGCGTGTCCAAAGGTCCTTTCCCTCCTGTGTGGTTGCGAGGCCATGGCAACTCAACCACCATCCTCACTGCCACTTCTGGGAGGAGCAGATGGGGACAGAACTACCTGGGCCCTGGGGTGCATGTGCCCCAACCTGTGTGTGCTGGTGGCTACTGGGGTTCCAGTTTCTCGCTTAAGACCACGCGTGAGCTATCAGGAGCGCCTCCAGAGCTTGGAGTTGCGCTTCCCTGGCATGAGACCTTGGGTGAGTTCTCAACGTCTCCATCCCTGGGATGCCTCAGACCCTGGCATCTCATGGGCTGCGTGGAGACCAGAGCCTGTGGGAGCTTGAGCTCTGCACATGCTGAGAGCTGAACGTGAGGCCACCTCCTGCGGTGGCTGCTGCCATTCCCTGCCCTCTGCCTGTCACAGGTGGACGGTCTCACGGTGATGTGCCCATGTGCTGGGGCCCCTCTTATACCTTGTGGGCGTCTCATGAGGTGCAAGGCGTCTGTGTGGCTTTTCCTCAGGAACCTACTTTCTTCCTTCCAGAGAACTATTGTCAAGTGATGCGATGAAAGAATATAACAGAGCTCGAGTCTACCTGGACGAAAACTACAAATCCCAGGAGCACTTCACGGTGAGTCCCTCCCGCTGCCTGGTGCAGGGGTCAGACAGGCTGGCCTTGGCGGAAGCCAGCCCTTCGCCTGTGTAAATGGAGAGGGGTCGGGGTGCTCCCCGCCTGAAGCCTCGCTCATGCCTCCCTGCCTGGGACTCCCGCAGCCTGCTTGGTGGTCTGCTCGTGGTCTGAGCCCGTGGCTGGCCTGGCAGGGAAGGTGGCCCAGCACGCACAGGGTCTTGGGGCTCCAGACCAAGCCCAAGCGGGAGTTGGGGAGTGATAGGCGGGGAGAGGCCCAGGGCCTCAGCGTGCGTGAAAATAAGAGGGAGTCCGGGGCTCTGGGCGTGTAGATGAGAGGTTGGACAGCAGCCGGTATTGCTTCAAGAGCCACCGTCGCCAGCCCTGCTCCCATGCTGGGTCCGTCCCTTCCTGAGCCCTGAGTGTGCAGGGCTGGGGCGGCGTCCTGCCTCGGAGAGAGGCTGTTCCTCAGGGTAAGCACGGGGGAGTGGGACAGAGCCTTCCACAGGGCTGGGAAAGACCTGTCCCTCCTCTGCGGTCCTCTGTCAGGTGGACACATGAGAGGGTGGCCCCGGTGGACGTGGCAGCCTCAGAGATACAGGCACCAGGTGTCTGGGAAGGTGCAGGAAGCTCCTCAGAGGAGGGGAAACTCTGCAGGTTGTGAATAACTTGCTGTTGGTTCAGAGACCCACATCTTAAATCCCGTCTTTATGCCCTGGGTGCCCCGGCCTGGGTCCGTCTCCCCCGTCTCTGGGGAGGCCCTGGGTCCCCCGTTCTGGGTCCATCTCCCCCGTCTCTGGGGAGGCCCTGGGTGCCCTGGCCTGGGTCCATCTCCCCATCTCTGGGGAGGCCCTGGGTCCCCCGTTCTGGGTCCATCTCCCCCGTCTCTGGGGAGGCCCTGGGTGCCCCGGACTGGGTCCATCTCCCCTGTCTCTGGGGAGGCCCTGGGTCCCCCGTTCTGGGTCCATCTCCCCTGTCTCTGGGGAGGCCCTGGGTCCCCTGGCCTGCATCCTTCTCCCCCATCTCTGGGGAAGCCCTGGGTGCCCCCGGCCTGGGTCCATCTCCCCCGTCTCTGGGGAGGCCCTGCATCCTTCTCCTCCATCTCTGGCCTTCTGTCCCCAGCATCAGCGCCCACTAGCCGTCATCCTGCCATCGCGTGACAGGCCCTTGTTAATCTGCCCTCTCCCAGGTGGGCCCCCGTAGGCCGCAGTGCTGAGGGTTTCGCTCTCCAGTGCCCCCCTGCCCTGCGGGTGGGACTCTCATTGCTCTTTGGGTTCAAGGGCCATCTCACTTGTTTGGGCATCTAGTGCCAGTTAATCAATGTCCTTGTCCCTGAGATGGTCACGCAGCTGCCATGCATGGTCCCCACCAGTAGTGGAGTCTGTACAATCCCGGGAATCCCCCGTTCGGTCTCCGACCCTCACCCTATCAAGCAGCTGCTCATGCACAAGCGGCCTCTTCTCATGCTCTGTGGGGCACATGCGGGCCGCAGGGCCCCCACTCACACCAGAGTCAAGACCCTCACCCCTGTGCTCAGGATGTAGCTCCTCCTATCAGCCCTCCTCCCTCTCCCCCTTGGTCCCTCCTCCCTACCGGCTTCTTTCTCTCAGCTCTGCCATCCTTTCCATGACCCAGCGTCCTGTGTTTCCCAAGTAGGGGCTTATTCAGATGAAAAAGAAAAATACCACTGGGTGAGCAGCAAATTAGACGTTGCAGAAGAAAAGAGAAGGTGACTGAACTTGAAGACAGCCACAAAATTAAAGTGAAATGGAGACAAGGACTGAAAAGTGAATAGAAATCACCATGAAATACCAGGTGTCCTAACATGTGTGGCTGCAGCCCCAGGAGGAGCAGGAAAAGGAGGCAGACAGGGCGATGCTTACAGATGTCATGGCTCAGATTTCTTCACCAGTCCATGAAACTTACAAAAAGATCCAAATACTGCAACAAGCTTCAAGCCGAATAAACATACCAACTCAGGCCAAGGTCCGATTGCTGAAAGCACGTTACATGAAGGCCTTTCCTTGCCACCTGTCATCCTTGGAAGAGTGGGGCTCTGCTCCCCACCTCTGCGTGCTGCCCAGCCGTGGGAGCCTCATCTTTGCCAGTCGCCAGCTACCTCTTCCTCATGGGGACCGCCACTCAGCTCTTTCCAGCTTCCTTCAAATATAAAGACACAGGTATTTTAAAAGTGAAGGGACAGAGGAGGATGTACCTTGCAAAACAGTTGTTAGAAGAAAGTAGGAGTGGCTGTCTGCATGTCAGGGTGCCCTCAGAACGAGCGTGTTGTCGAGGCTGAGAGCGGTCATTTCACGATGATCAGGGGTCAGCTTTTTGGGAGGACATAGCGGTCGTGAATGTGCGCCCCTAATATCAGAGCTCACTTAGATGCGAAACCGACAGGGCTGGATGGAGACAGACAGGAGGCTCTGCACCACAGGAGGACCCCACAGTCCCCTCCTGCTGGCTGATGTGCAGGTGGGCGGAGGAGCAGTGCCCGCCACCCGCACCCTTGGCGTCTGAGGCTCTCCAGCCAGACCAGTGGTGGACGCAGCCACAGACAGGAGGCACCCGCGTGCTGGGCCCTGGCCGGAGCAGGCCTCTCCGTCTGTCCGAGCCTGGCTGGGATACCTGAGAGCGAGGCACACGTGGGCTGACGGAGGGGCAGCCATCATGCTGTGGTTCTGTTTCCACCAAAACGTCTTTCCACAGGAGGGCGAAAGCCTCAGCAAAACCTTCTTCAGGCCCCCGAGGGCTGCGGCTGCCTCCACACCCGGCTTTCAGGGTTTTCCAGGTGGGTCCGGAGCGGCCTGTGCTTAAGGGTTCAGGTCCACCCGAGACTCTGCCTGGCGTGCGTATCTGGGCATCTGCACCTGGCTGCCGGGCACAGGCCGTGCCAGCCCTGTACGAGCTGTGGGGTTGTTCTGCCTTCTTTCCAGGGGTCCTCCCTGGCCCTGGGTGGTTCCAGCAAAACAGTCGCCAGGGCACATGAGTCTGGTTCCAGAAAGACCTTGCCCCCGCCTCTGTGAGATGGAAAGGATACAAACGCATTCTCTTACCAAAAAGAATTAAATTAGAAGTAAATAAAAAAGATATATGGAAAAGTCTCAAATATTTGGAAATTAACTTGTTTGTTAATAATCTCAAGTCAAAGAGAATGTCACCAAAGAAATTACAAAGTATTGTAAATTATGTGAAAAGCTAGAACCTTCAAAATCTGTGAGATGCCAAAATAGTCTGCACCCACTGCAGATCCTGCGGCAGCCTTCAGTGAGGGGAGCACGGCCGCACCTGTCAAAGGAAAGGTGCCTCTCGGGAGGAAGCACAGGGGCTGGGCCGGGCCCCTCCCCTGAAGAAGCCAGTGTTTACTTGGTGCCTCAAAGTGCTTGACAGGGATGTGGGCCCGGCCGCCCGTTCTTCAGCACACACGCTTCCCAGTTAGGTCTCTGAGATGTCTGAAACCAGGGTGCGGGGCACCAGGGCGGCTGAACAGGCCACCCAGAGGCAGCCGTGCTGGGTCTGAGGCCCCGAGGCTGTTCTTCCAGTCACCCTCACGACGAGGGTTTCTAGAAAATGGGACCGGATAAGTCTTGGGAGTGAGAGTGGGTCTCAGGCCTGCTCTCGGGGAACTGGGGCCTTGCGGGAGCTCACGTGCCTCTGCCGCCGCCCTTCAGCTCAGTGGGCTCCAGCCCCGGCTTCCCTCTCTGGGCACGGACCTGATCTCTCCCACAGCCACGGCCCTGAGTGAGGCTTTAGGCCAGGTGGATGGTGGAGGGCAGCCTTGCCTGGCAGGTGGGAGGGTCCGGGATGCCCCAGATGCCCAGTTAGGAGCTCATGCCAAGCTGGCGCCAGGCGGGCCTGTCATCCCTGTCTTTTCACTGAGACTGGGCCGGCGGACCCTGGAACGCTGCCCCCCCGGGCCACCACTGGCTGCCTCAGTGGCCTGGTCTTTGCTGGGGGCCCTCGGGGTGTCTGTGCGGCGGGGCCCGACTTCCCCGGGGTTCTGCGCAGAACTGGGCAGCAGTGGCCAGCCAGACAATCACCCTCCTGCCCCAGCCGGGTGCCCTCTGGCTGTCAGAGGGAGGAAAATTTAATTTTTACAAGATTGATGGTATTGGAGCAATATTTTTAGCTGAGTCTGGTTCAAATAATAGGCCATTAATTGAAAAAGGAAATTGAAATGAATTTATCTTGTACATAAATGCTGTCACAAGTATTAATAGGGATCAGAAAATAGTGGCCTGTTCCCAGAAGGCGATTGAACCTGAAGCTGCGCCTGGCGCGTGAGCCTGTGGGGGGGACGTGGCTGAGGGGCTTCAAGCGACCTGCAGGTGCCCATTGCCACCAGGAGATGGCGCCCACGCAGCGCCTGAGAGTTTCCTATAGGAGATGATCAGAAGGCAACTCTTAATGCTTGAAAAATGAGGATATTAGGCCGGGCGCGGTGGCTCACGCCGGTAATCCCAGCACTTTGGGAGGCTGAGGCTGGGATGGACATGCACCGACTCTGCCAGGCGAGGTGGGCCTGGCTCAGGGCAGAGGGCCCCAAGAGGTGCCCAGGCTGAGCCCCGAGCTCTGCGCCCGCATGGAAGATGGAAAAGTGGTGAGAGCCAGGCCGGAAGACACCTGAGTGCCAGGCGGTCCGTGTGCCTCATCCCTGAAGTGCCTTTGTCAGAGCCCTTGCTCCTGGGTTCAGCCTGGTGTCCCTACCCCTGGGAACACATGTCCACCCACAGCACTGGAGACAGGGCTTGGAGGAAGCCCCCCCATGGAGGTCTCGGTACCATGTTGGTACCCAGAGAAATTTCTTAGCCACCGCGGTGCATCCTCCCACACGGGCCTCGACACTGAAGAAGTGCCTGGGCGAGGCTTTCCAGGGCTGCCAAGTGTCTATTGATCCAAAGCTCCAACAGCACAGAAATCCCGTGTCTTGTCTGCCAGGCACGCAGGGAGCTCCAAGAACACATCACTCAGCGCCCGGAGAGCCGACGTCGGCCAGAGGACGCAGGGTAATGGCTTTCCTGAACTCCAGCTTCCAAGAGGGTTATGTGAGGAAGAGGTTGCAAATCTATTTTCGCTTAACCTCACCTGCGTCTGGTTTCACCACAGGAGTGGAGCCGTGCAGCGGGAAGGGTGGGGGGCCTGTCACTGGGCTTTGCTGCTGATTTGGCCTACCTGGGAAGCCCAGAGGATGTATTTATTTTAGTGACTTGAGGCTTGCGCGGGGCCTGGTAGGAGCCAAGGCCACCCCATCCTCCCAGCTCGGCTTGGTGACTTAGCATCCATGGCTCTGGCTCACTTGTCACCCACCCCTCCCAGAGAGGCTGTGTGGGGCTGCAGGTGCCTGAGTGTAGGTCCCAGCCTGTGTCCTGGGCTCTAGTCCCATTGAAGCCTTGCGGCTGGCTGGGCATGGGTCCCACGCAGACTGGTGGGGCCTGGAGGGCCAGGTGTGGGCACCTGCAGCAGGTTCTTCAAGGCCTCCCAGCACTGACTGGGAGCTTCAGTAGCTTTCCTGCTGGGAGCTGGGAGCACTGCTGGGGCCCATGCCCAGGACTGTCCTGACCGGACTGAAAGCCCTGGCTTCTAGAGGGAAGGTGGCAGTGGGGACAGGGTGCGAGAGGAAAGACCCTCTCTCCTCTTCATCCACCCACCTGGAGGAACTCCTAGAGGGAAGGTGGTGTGAGAAGGAAAGCCCCGCTCTCCTCTTCATCCACCCACCCAGAAGAAGTTTGAAGAAACCATGCCTTTAAAATGGCTTAAAGTTGGAGCAGAACGGTTTATCTGCTGATACAATTAAGATAGCTTCGGAAGAGGGCTGAGAAGGTGTGGCCTGGCGGACACACTGCCTCCAGGGACACCCCTGCCCCCGCCAGCTGTGCCTGCTCAGAGAGTGCCTGCTCCTCGGAGGGTCCCCTCTGCTTGGGAAGGTACCTGCTGCACAGGACCCCAGCTGGAGTCAAGGAGTCAGCAGAAGAGGGGGTTGGAGGAGCGGCTGGGGACAGGAGGTGGCTGTGCGGGCCACCCCACCTCGCCTCTTGCCTGAGCCCTTCTGTGACCACATAGGCAGACAGAAGGAGGGGTTGGAGGTGCAGCCAGCCAGCTGGGCCAGGTGAGCCGGTCCTGGAGAGTGCCAAGCAGGGTTGCCTCGGGCTCCTGAGATGAGCTTTCACATGCAGCAGCTGGAGACAAGTTTAGAGGGGCCCAGGGCGGTGCAGACCCTTGCCCTTCCACAGCTGCTCGGGTGGCCCGGAGGCATGCGCACCCTTCGCTATGCAGCAGGGGCTCCACGGGCCTGGGCACTCAGCCCAGATGGTGCATGTGGGGAACTGTGGGACCCCATGTGCCAGGAGTCTCTGGGCAGACAGCAGCGACAGGGCTGTGTGGGGACTTGGGCAGGCCTGAGCCTGGGGTCCAATGACCTAGTTGGGTCTGGGGCAGCAACAAGCCGAGGCGTTGAGCGAGAGAGAGTGAAGTCCGAGCTCCTTGTGGAGGAGGCCTCCGTGGGGAGTGGCCCCAGAGGCAGGAGGCTGCCTCAGCCAGGATGGCCCCGTGCACTTGCTAAGCCGCGCCACCCGCTCACTCAAGGCTCTTGGGCTCGGAGCAGAACTTTGAGCCTGCAAGGCCTGCTGAGCAGGGTGGCCACAGCACCTGGCCGCTGGTCACCAACCAGGGCTTACCCCTCTCCCACCCCCTAGCGCTGCCTTTGCACCTCAGAGGGCAGGTCTCTGCTGGCACCATGAGTGACCTGCAAGCACCGCCATGGTGGACTCTGCTCGTGCCTTGGTGACTTCTAGGCTTTTCCAGGGGCCCAGGCCTCCTGCGGAGCAGGGTCTGCCTCCCCCGCGACTGGGTCTGTGGAGAGTGAAGTGGGGCACAGATGCCCTTTGCAAGTGCTGTGCACGGCAGCTCACAGCCCCCACCCCCAGCTCTGGAGTCTGTAAGAGGCAGGCTCTCGGCATGGCCCCCAGGCAGTGGCCCTGGTGCTCTTGGGGTGGGGGCCCCAGTACCCAGCGGTGGCCCAGGAATGGGGGGCCCGCTGCTTCCTGGGAGAGGCCCTTCTGCTTTCCCTCCTCCTCCTCCGTGAGCTCCCCCTTCCACTCTCGTTCTCCTAAATAAGACTTTAGGGGGAATTTATGGAAAATTGATGGAGTTTACGGATGTTCTTTGATCCAGAGAAGGGGAAGGAAAGGCAAACGCGTTTATGATGAGAAAACTCATCTGCCTTAGGGCTCCAGCCCTGCCCTGGGGCTCACTGCCTCTTCACCTGCCTGGGGGAGACAGGCCTGATGAAGTGAGAGGGGGTGAGATTGGTTTTCTGAGGGCACCGGGCCCTTCGTGCTCCACTAAATCACGGGCTGTCTGCTCAGCAGGCAGGTAATGACCTGCTCCCCGGCCCCAGCACCTGCAGCCCCGTGGGACGCGATGATGTGCGGCTGGGGCTGCAGTGAAGGTGAAACTGTCGTATCGATCTTTTTAGCACTAAAATATGAGCCACTTTACTCCGCTCCCCGCTGCTGTGATGTGAAAAATAATAACTGGGATCCAAATTAAAAATATTGATCTCTGGAAGGTGTCGAAAGTAAATAAACACCTTCCGAAGTTTTCGGGTCAGCCGAGAAATGGTATTCAGCAATAAATGTGTCAGAGTCCAGGGTTCTTGATCTGTTTTTTCTTTGAATTGATTTTTCATTATTTACTTCCTAAAAGTGTTGGAATTTGGTCCTCCACTGTTAAATCCCAGTGTTTGGGCAGATTATTTCTTTGGGGCTTATGAGGTGCTCCTAATCCACTCCCTTATTGATTGATTGATTTTTGACTCAATAAGCCTGCTTTATTTAGGACTTTCCGTCATAATTTTTTGTACATTTAGGCTTGACTTTTTTATTTCCTTCTAACAGCTGAGCTGACATTGGGCCATCAAACGGGTGGGAAAACAAGTGCCACGAGGTTAATTTCGTGGCTGGCTCCGTGCGTTCTAAGGAGACAAGGGTGTTTCCTGGCTGCAGGCCGGGCCTTGGGATGCAGCCTTGACGCGCGTTGATCTGTTTACACACAGGGCTGAGTCTGCTGGCCCCCCCGGAGTGCTCATGGGCACCCGGGTGTCTGCAAGCTGCCCGCAGCTGGGTAGTCTCTGGGCACGGATGCTCTAGGGCCCCTGGGCTCCAGGGAGGCTGGGTTGTATGTCTCTTGAGAAGCTCTCCTTTCGGAAGGCCACCAAGACCACCGAGACTGCTGAGACCGCCAAAGCCACCAAGACTGCCAAGACTGCCAAGACCACCAACGCAGCCGGCTGCTCCCGGTGGCTCCATGTGCCCGTCAGGAGAGTGGAAGGCACGGGGCCTGGGGCAGTTCAAAAAGACAGGTGCCGCCAGCATCTGCACTTCCTCGTGGGTGCTCAACAGGCTGCCTGGGAAGCTCCTCCTGCCGTCACCTGGAGTCAGCTGCCGTCCACAACGGAAGCTGCCAGCCACCGAGGTTGCCGACCTGGGCCCTGGGGATGAGCAGCCCAGGAGCCGAAGATGCCCAGGCGGGTCCCCAGCTCTGCAGGTGCCACTCCCCACGCCAGTGTTCTCCACGCTTCCGGGGAGACCTGGCTGTGCCCCTGTAGGTGTCAGGCAGACTCAGAGGCACAGGGGTTCAGATTGAGGCCTGGGGCTGAGGAAGCAGGAAGTCCTGTCAGGAGCTGGAGCACTGAGAAAGGCACCTTGCCAAGAGCAGCCTTGGAAGCATCCAGAACTGGAAAGATGGAGAGCTGCCATCGGCCCGTAGCTCTGGGGCTAGTCCTGGCCATCTAGCCATGGGACCGTGGGCAGAGGGTTCCCTCCCTGCCTCTGGGTGAGGCGGGAGTGGTGAGCAGTGCTGGCCATGAGGTCCATGTGGGGCGCGCCCACGGACGCGGGTCTGGAGACGCTGCTGTCTAAGCTGAGGCTTTTGAAGGATGACCGTGCCCAGGTTATCCACTGTTCCTTCTCGGCGAGCAGCTCCCGTGGGATGGCAGTCCATTCACTCAACATGCCCTGGTCCAGCTGCCGCACATCCGTGGGTATTCTGTGCTGAGTGCCATGTGGCTGATGCACACCCACCGTCCCCTGCGGAGGAGACCTCTGCACGCAGGCCCACAGCGAGGGCCGGATCGGGAGAACAACCCACTTGGCAGGCGGCAACCTTGCCTGGCACTCACCAGGGCCTCCTCCCCAGCACTGTCCCCAGTCAGGTCTGCACTTCTTCATGGCAGCCTGCCCTTGGAGGTGGAGCATGGAGAAGTCCAGTGCCTCATCACACAGCCAGATGCGCACAGCAGGATCCAGTGCTGTCAGCTGGGCTCCAGAAACCTGAGGACATGCAGCCTGCAGCTCCTGACACATGACATGTGACATACAACACATGACACGCAGCATACTCCCTGTGACACGGCACATGACACGTGACACAACACATTCTCACACTCTGCCGACGCGTGACCCACGGCACGTTCCCGCACTCTGCCGACGCGTGGCCCACGGCACGTTCCCGCACTCTGCCGACGCGTGGCCCACGGCACCTTCCCGCACTCTGCCGACGCGTGGCCCACGGCACCTTCCCGCACTCTGCCGACGCGTGGCCCACGGCACGTTCCCGCACTCTGCCGACGCGTGGCCCACGGCACGTTCCCGCACTCTGCCGACGCGTGGCCCACGGCACGTTCCCGCACTCTGCCGACGCGTGGCCCACGGCACGTTCCCGCACTCTGCCGACGCGTGGCCCACGGCACGTTCCCGCACTCTGCCGACGCGTGGCCCACGGCACGTTCCCGCACTCTGCCGACGCGTGGCCCACGGCACGTTCCCGCACTCTGCCGACGCGTGGCCCACGGCACGTTCCCGCACTCTGCCGACGCGTGGCCCACGGCACGTTCCCGCGCTCCGCCGACGTGTGCCAATGCGTGACACACAGCACGTTATAATGATGTAAATACTGATTATTGATTTAAGTGAACATATTGAGAGGGTGGGGGTGAGAGATGGAGTATGTGTGTGATATTGAGTGAAGGGGAAAGATAGTATAAAGTAGTTAAATCCTCTTCTTCCACCATGGAAAAATTGAAAAGCCAATGTTGAAAACTGGAGAATCAAGAAGTGGCAATATAAGCTTTAGAGGTATGGAGATAAATACCAAAAGAAAACAATTAAAAGGAAATAATTGCGTCTGGGAACTAGAAGACTGAAGTGGACAGGAGCTACTGTTTTCATAGTATGCCTTGCAGAACTCGTGTGTGTGTGTGTGTGTGTGTGTGTGTGTTACTAGCTTTTAAAAAACAAAATTCAAAGAAACTTCTTAGGAGGAAGAGACTCCTTCTGTTGATGGTGACATCAAACAAGACCTGCAGGAGGAGGTGGCACAGACAAGAAGGTGGTGTGTTGGTTTGCGATCTGGTGCAGTGAGGCACCTGTGTCAGCAACAGGTGGGAGTGGCTCTGGAGTCTGAGCAGAGGCTGCCTGGATGCCATTTGCAGTGAGAGAAGAGCCTAGAATCTTGACTGTCCTTTGAGTATCAGGTAAAGAAATTTGAATGTGATTAGGGGGTCATTGGGGACCATTACAGAGTTTAGGGAGAGAGGTGAGGCAGTCAGAACTGGGGGAAGATGGAGAAGGGACAAGTATGTTGTTTCAAATGTAGAGTCCTACATTTGTGTGATATCTACCCTTTAAATTCTTATTGAAGTAAATGCACAGAGAGGACCAGAAGTGGTGATCCATATTGGTGCACATTTATTTTTTTGACTCTGATTCCTTCTCTTTAAGCCCAAAACTAGGGCAGTGTCCCATACTGAGCACTGAAGAGAAGTAGGGTCAAACCCAGGAGGGAGGGAAACCAAATCCCTGCACCTTGGCCAAGATGAGGATGCCGGATGAAGCACAGCCAGTCCTGGAATGAAGCCTGCATCTCTCCCTGGCACAGTGCCCCCACCCACAATCCAGCCAGGTCTCTCTGTGTCCCCAGCTGCATGCTCCCACCTCTTCGTGCTATGGTTTCGAAAACGCAATCCAGCGCCACGTGTAAATTGTTTGATGCTTGAGATCAACTTTACTGAATTGCCTACATTGAAAGTAATGAGGACAATACCTCCTTCAGGAAGAAAAAATAGGCAAAATGAAGTGCTTTCATGAATAGAAGGGTCTTACTAACATAAAAATATTTTGCTTACGTCTTCAGAATCTCTTTATGTAGTTAGTGGCTTGTAAGCTGCCAACTTGTAAATGATGCAGTTGGAAATTGAAATGTAAATAACATTACCATTTATAATAGCATCAAAAATATGAAATATTTAGGAATAAATTAGGTCAAGATGTGTAAGACCTTTATACTGAGAACTATGATATGTTGCTCAGAGAAATTAAATAAGATCTAAATAAATGGAGAGATATACTATGTTCATGGATCAGAAGACTCAATATTGTTAAGATGTCATTTCTCCCCAAATTGATGTAAAGATTCAGTGCACTACTAATCAAAATCTGAGCAGACTTTTTTTTGGTAGAAATTAGGCTGGTTCTAAAATGTATATGTAAATATAAAGGAATTAGAATGGGCCAAAATAACTTTGAACATGAATAAAGATGGAGTCCTTATACTACCTGATTAAGACTTCTTATAAATCTCAATAATTAAATCAGTGTAGTATTGGCATAAAACCAGATAAACAGATTACAGAACATTATGGAGAGTCTAGAAAGTGGCCCACTATTGATCTTTGTCAGAGGTATCAGTGGACTTCAACAGTGAGTGAATGATCTTTTCAACAAAGGGTGCTGTAGCAATTAGAGGGCCGTTTGCAAAAAACTCACTTCAGTCGTTACTTGAAACCATATAAAAATTTAACTTGAACTGGATCATAGACCTAGCGTAAGAGCTAGAACTATACAACTTCCTCAAGATCACATAGGACTTCTTTCTTTAAATATGACACCAAAAGCAGAAACCACTATAAGACAAAACCAGTCGATTGGACCTATGAAGACGACCGCATCAAGTGCTAGTGAGGCTGTGGCAGCACCGGAGCCGTTGTGTTAGTGGTGGAAATGTAAAATCACAGAATCACGTGGGAAAACACGGAGGTCTTAAAAAAAAACGTTAAAAATACACACACCATATGACCCAGCCATTTCCCTCCTCAGTATTTACTTAAGAGAAATGAAAGCACATTCCACACTAAGACTGAATGTTCATAGCAGCTTTATTCAGAATAGCCAAAACCTGTCAACAGCCCAGATAGCCACAGCAGGTGAGTGGGAACAGGAGGGGACGGTCTGTGTACACCACGGTGCATCAATTGTCACAGTAATTATGGTGGGCAGAAGAATCCAGACCAAACCAAAAATGCATTCTATATGATTTCATATGTATCATATTCTTAAAAATGCAAACAAGTCTGTAATGACAGAACACAGATAGTGGTTTCCCAGGGAAGGGGTTGCAGTGGGGTCTGGAGGGATTCCAGTGAGCACTAAAGAGAAGCCAGGTCAAGCCCAGGAGGGGAGAACGGTAGATCCCCGCACCTTGGCCGAGGTGAGGATGCTGGATGGAAGGCAGCTGTCCCTTCCACACTGCCCACCCCACCCACGCTCCAGCCTGGCGGCTCTCCGCTCCCACCCCATCATGCTGTCGTTTAGCAAACACAATCCAGAGCCAAGTGTAAATTGTGTCAAGGGGCGAAGGGACCCAGGGAACCTTCTGGAGCGACGGGCATGTTAGTCTTCTAATTGTGGTGATGGTTTCACAGTGTAGATGTGTCAGGATTCATCCAGTTACACGTCACATGGGTGCGGTTCTGTCAGTGCCACTTACACGTATCTTAGCACTCTAGAAGGAAAATCTAGTCTTGTGGTGGATGGCTTGTGAGTGGTCAAACTGCAGATGATTTAATTGAAAAGGGAAGTACTTCCGTCAGCAGCTGGCCCCACGAGCGGACTGTGCACACCACTGTGTGTCTTACAACTAAGGAAACTCGGCACGCTGCAGGAAATAACGGCAGAGTGTGAGTAATTTTCCATTTTATATACACATATGCATATGTTATATAAAATTGAAAAGACTTTCTTCTTGCTAAATCTTATTTTATTTTGACGCAGGATGTCACTCTGTTGCCCAGGCTGGAGTGCAGTAGTGCAGTCGTGGCTTACTGCAGCCTTGAACTCCTGAGCTCAAGTGATCCTGTGGCCTCAGCCTCCCAAGTAGCTGAGGATATAGGTGTGCACCACCACGCCTGGCTAAAAATAAACTGTTTATAGAGACTGGGTATCACTGTGTTGCCCAGCCAGGTCTCCAACTCCTGGCCTCAAGTGATCCTCCTGCCTCAGCCTCTGAAAGTGCTGGGATTACAGGTGCAAACCACCGTGCCCTGCCAAAAAGACATTCTTTAGGTTAAGTAAGGCTTTATTGATTTTGAATGTAACATTATTCCCACTCAGTGAATGATTTTGGTCGATGTTCACCTGCACTTTCTCTGCACTCTGAGCCAGCAGGTGCCACTTCTGGCTGGGGTTGGTTTGCAGTGGAGTCTGCTTGTGGCAGCCGTCTACATGGCTTTGGGTCATTACGCTTTCCTTGCCTTTTGGGGAGGATCCCTGGTGCTCTGTGAGCTGATTCGCTCCCTGGGGGTGAAGTCATCTTGCTCCTCTTCTGAGCCGTGAGCTGGGCAGGGCCGCACTCACATCATTCCTCTCCCGCTCTCCCCGGGTGGGAAATCCGTAACAGGCTCTTTGGCAAAGGCTGGGCCAAGGTGCCTCGTGGACGGCCGATCCATCAGGCGGCCGACAGGCGTGATCGAGTGCCGTGTCACACGCAGCCTGGGAAACAAACACACTGCACGAAAGGTATTGGCGAACAAACTGAAAAATTGTAAAGCTCTTAAGGACTTTCATGCTTGTTAGCATTTTTTGACAGAAAATCACTGAAGCAGTGAACATAAAGAAATAGCCATGGTTGATTCACAGTTTAGCTTGTTGTTCTGTTCATTTGGCCTCAGGTGACGTTTCACTTCCGGAGCCCCATGAGCTGCTCCTCGCTCTGCCTGGCTTTCTTTCCTGTGCGAATTCTTGGGCCCCTCGGCTGTGCTCACCCAAGCACGGCGTCCCTGGAGATGGGTTTTTATGATTTTGAAGGAGACCGAAGGAAACTGAATGAACAAATATTTTCTCCAAAGCCCATCCAGGTTTGGCTTCAGATGCCGTGAGCCGCATGGACGTTTCTAGGCTTAATCCACAGAATGAATGTGAGCCTTTATGTCACAACCTGCCCAGGACCCTGCCGTGCGCCTGGAGGGCACCTGACCTGCTCTTGAGGCTTTGCTACCTGATGTCCCAAAGGGAACATCGTGTTTTTCAATCTGTTCCCGAGCAGATGGGTGTCTACAGAGACCTCCCCTGTTGCCCTGTGCATTTGTGTGATGAGTTGGGGTGTGGCACATCGGTGTGTGGGGGTGGCTGGGCCTCTGAGCGCGGTCTCTCACAGCCACGTCTGCTGGGGCCCACAGCTCCCTGTCAGCAGCAGCCCAGAGCTGAGCACAGAAGTGTGGATGATTTTCACGAGTGCACCTTGCCATTTGGCTTGGCACCTGTTAGAACTGCTATGTGCTCTTTGAAAACCACCCATCCTTCCATGACAGGCGCCATGTTTTCCTGGGAGAAAGTGGCTCCCGTCCTGGCCACACACCCCTGTCAGGGCAGCGTTTAGTGCATCCCACCCGCACGCATAGAGATGCATCCTGCTGTCTTAAGTATCGGAGTCCCCGATGCAGGAGCCCGTCAGGTGGTGGCCAGGGGCCAGTTTTGTTGAGCAGGCTCTGGCTGACTTTCCGTGAACCTCCGGTGCCCACTTGTGCAGTTGGCGGGCCCAGTGCAAGGTGGCGTCCTCCAGTGAGGCCGCCGGCGTCCTCTCCACGCTCTCCAGTGAGACCGCCGGCGTCCTCTCCACCCTCTCCGGGGAGACCGCCGGCGTCCTCTCCGCCCTCTCCGGGGAGACCGCCGGCGTCCTCTCCGCCCTCTCCGGGGAGACCGCCGGCGTCCTCTCCGCCCTCTCCGGGGAGACCGCCGGCATCCTCTCCGCCCTGGCCTCCTGATGGCTGCAGCTCAGCGTTCATTCCACACTGTGTTCACTCCCCACCTGGTTTCAGGTGTCTGGCGTGGAATCATTGCTTTTCTACTTAGTCATCCTCTTTTTTGAGTTTATGTCCATTAGATTTGCCCCCATTCAGGTCATGCTGTCTCTTTGTTTGCAACCTTAAACAGAGTCTGTTTGCATGAATGAGATGCAGATACCTCGTCAGAAGGAATTTGCATGTGGCCTGTCCCTTCTGTCTGTGGCCCTGTCTTCCAGCCAGTGCTGGTCAAGGGTCCTCCCCCGTCAGCAGGCTTGTTGGGGTGGCTCAGGTTTTCCCATTGCAGCTGAGGCGTTGAGCAGTCAGGGGCTGCCCCTGCCTGCCCAGAACTTTCCTGAAGTTGTGGCCCGGCAGCACCCCGCCTGTGCAGGGCAGGTCCCTCGAGGCCAAGCCCTGTTGTGCATGAGGGCACCCCCCAGACTGAAGGAAACGAAGCTGGAGCTGCAGAGACCATGCCCACCTGAGGTCTTCCCTCGCTTTCGCAGACACTCCTGTGTTTCCAAAGAAGGGGACAGACAGAGCACTTCACTTCCATCCCGAGAGTGTCTCCCAGACAGCGCACCCCACAGCGGCTACTGGCTGACCCGTGGCCTTGAGAACACAGGAAAGCCCCCTCTTAGAGTCACAGAAACGCCCTTCGTAGGAGTAAACGGATTCCGTGTTTTTCCCCTCGATTCTGTGTCGCTAATTGTTAATTATGACAAAGGAAAAGTGATATTAAGATTCGGGGTATTTGTTTCATTGTGTAATTTCTTCCTTGGTTCAAAGGGAAGAATGGACTGGGTGTGGTGCTTCACACCTATAATCCCAGCACTTTGGGAGGCTGAGGCAGGTGAATCGCTTGAGCTCAGGAGTTCAAGACCAGCCTGGCCAACGTGGCGAAACCCCATCTCTACTGAAAATACAAAAATTAGCCAGCTACAATGGCGTGCACCTGTAGTCGCAGCTACTTGGGAGGCTGAGGCTGGAGGGTCGCGTGAGCCTGGGAGGTGGAGGTAGCAGTAGCCAAGATCACACCACTGCACTGCAGCCTGGGCAACAGAGCAAGATCCTGTCTCAAAAAAAAAAGAGAAGAATGATATAACCACATTAGTCCTTTACCATGTTTGCCTTAAAACTGAGTCACTGTGTGCCTGGCCTTTACTCACCGCTTCCTCCCATGTCGTGACTGTTGTAATGCATCATTACTTCCTCACCATGATTCATCTAGGAACTTGGGGGAGTAATTCATAGTCAGGGATATTTATGTTTAAACCGACAGAAAGGGAGAGCCATTTGAACACATTATTCCGTGTTTTCACTAGTTTTAAATCTGATTTCTGCTGGCTGGGGGCAACTTGAGGAACTGTGAAGTTATCATAGGCAGTAGGGAGGTAACGGATAAGGGCCTTTCAAGCATGCAGTGAAGAGACACCAGCTGTACAGCTCCCTCCTCTATGGGAAAGGTGGAATTTAGACAGTTAAAATATTAAAGTATACATCACTGGGTTTGAGAACAGCCACAAAAAAACCCCTGTCAGATCACCCGAAACCGCTGGCTCCGTGGCGTACCCTCCCGAGGCTGCCGATTTTGCAGTGGGGCTCTTTTTCCTTCTGGAGTGCAGCAGCGTCTGGAATTGTCTGGGAAGGCCCTGAAGGATGGCCCACACCGAGCAGAAACATCTTTCAAACGGAAATTGTTACACTGTGCTCTTCATCTTGAAATTAATGTTTGGTTGTCAATTTTTATTGCTGACCTAATGGATGAAGTCCAGCAATTGCAGCTGTCCCCTTAAAGCGGCCCCCAGTGTATGTTGTGCAGACCTTCTCGGCAGGCTACCCACCCCCCTCGTCCGTAAGGGGACTGGGGTAGAGAAAGATATCTGTGCATTGAGAGCGCGTTGGAGATGACTTGAGTCATAATGTGTACTCAGTGTGCTGGGAATCACAGGAAGGTAAAGGTGGTTTTAAAAAAAGTTATTTTCATTAATTCCTCTCACCCCCAACCCCTTCCGCCACCTGGGACAAAAAAATGGCAGGGTCCTGCTGGATGCTGCTTTCCAAGCTGGGGCCAGACCCGCCAGTGTTGAGCAAGAGGGAGGTTTCATCTGAGGCTGGCTGAGTTTTATATATCTATTTATGAGATCCAATAATGTAATGATGTGCTTGTCTAATAAATGCTGCTGTACAAGCTCAGGACAGCAGACGTTTCCAGTATGACCCAGATTGTCTAAGCCGCAGCCCCTTTTGGTTGGAGCTCGGCTGTTTAATAAATGTCGGCTGTTCTTCCAACCATCCTAATTATTTAAAGGGGCTTCAAAAGAGAGAGAACAAATCAAATCAAGCCATTACTATTGAAGCTCGTTCTGGAGTTAAGTGTGTTTTTAAAACTGTGGGCCTTGTGCAGAGGCTCCTCCCAGTTTTCATCTATTATCACAATAATTGAGTTTGTAGCTGGAATTAAATTTATCAAATTGTGTTATCCTCTTTAGAAATTGGATAGGCATGCTGGCAGGGCGAGGCAGAAGTTAATCCGCTTTGCTGAAGCCTCCAGTGGCCCTGCACAGCGGGGCTGAGGAGGCCCAGACAGCTTCCTGTCACCCCGGACACGATGTAATTTCTCCTCAATCCCTTGTGCAAATAATGACATTTGAATCGAGCATTAACAGGCTTAATTACTTTAAAATTGTCATTTTAATTTACACTGATATAGTATTGATCATACAAGCAGAGATTAAGCTGTTCAGCGGAGCAGATGATGGGGAATTAAACATTAAAGGGTCCTCAGGGGGCCGCGTGCACTGCCCGGCGCGAGCCGTAAGAGGGATGATATTTCTCGGTAATGAACTGGCGGCATGCGGGGACATGAATCTTGGGCTCTTGGAAAAGGGGAAATAATGGGGTTTGGGAGGCATTTGCAGGTTATTCATTCGCCGCCATGCACCAATTCTCCAGTGATTCATCCGCCTCACCAACATTTATTTATCCAGCAAATTCCGGAGTTTTGACCTTTTTGCTAAGTACATTGAACATAAGTTGGAGTGGAGATTTTTCAAGTGTAACTTTTACAAGTATTTGTTATTTTTCCTTATTTCTAGGCAACATCAAACAAAGTTATTCAGTTTTTTGAGTGTACTCGAGTCTGCCGGCCTTGCAGGGTTGGTGTGGTGGTGAGGGACTGAGAGGCTCCTGCAGCCCAGCCCCACACTTGACTTTTGAAAATTCCAGCGGCAGATCCCAGGCTCAGGTGTCACTGATCCTTTCTTAGGTGAAATGACACGAGAGCCTCACATTCCTGCCATGGGCTGATGACCTCGGCCTCCTTTCAGTTGAGGCTTTCTGGTGGTGGTTACGGGGCAAAGTGACACCCTGTAACTTATCGATGCTGCTATGGAAAAAATACGGAAATGAAGCAGAACATGAGTTTTTCAGAAGCACATTTGACGGACTTCTTTTGGCGAAAATCAGAGCACTTCAAATCCCGTAACCTCAAACTGTTTCACTTTTCAGAGGTTATGTAATAAAAAGTTAAGTGATTGATTTTATAGTTCAGTAGGGAGTGATGAAATTCTTGATCACTATCCATAATGGCTTTATTTTAAACAGTGGGCTAGAGATTTAATTAAAGCATGATCAGGGAAATGAAAAAATGTTGATATTGCTCCTCAAGTTAAACATGAATTTGCACAGGGAGCATTAGAAGGGCTTATCATTCCTCCTGACATTTTTATTCTCTTCCGTAGGATTTAAAAGCTTGCGGCCCACTTCACCCCTCTCTGAATAGCTCAGGGGGCTTCAGCCCCTGTTGACTGTGCTCTGGGTTTGGTCCATTTCTGTGGCTTTCTTTAAAAACTGCCGAGCTCCGTCGCACAGCCACCACTGCTGGCGTTTATTGAGCGTGTACTGCTTGTGGGGCTTTGTTCTAAAACCTGGGGATCATTTCCCCACTTTATCATCGGGGTGCCGGAGACACAGAAAGGTTAAGAAACAGCTGGTGAGGCCGGGCGCGGTGGCTCACGCCTGTAATCCCAGCACTTTGGGAGGCCGAGGCGGTTGGATCACGAGGTCAGGCGATCGAGACCATCCTGCCAACATGGTGAAACCCCGTCTCTACTAAAAATACAAAAAATTAGCTGGGCGTGGTGGTGGGCGCCTATAGTTCCAGCTACTCGGTAGGCTGAGGCAGGAGAATGGCGTGAACCCAGGAGGCAAAGCTTGCAGTGAGCAGAGATCGCGCCACTGCACTCCAGCCTGGGAGACAGAGCGAGACTCCATCTCAAAATAAATAAACAAACAAACAAACACCCGGTGAGTAGCACCAGCTGGTGTGAAGCTGAGAAGTAGCCCTGTGAGCTCCAGGTGCCGCCCGGCCGGGCCCTCCCTGTGAGGCGGGTTCCCTGGTGCCCACTGTGGACTGCTCTGAGGGGCACGGTGCAGGCTGCCATTCTTAACCTCGAGGCTTTCTATGTAGCATGTCCTCACGGGACCACTGAACGAGAGGGAGCTGGGGGTGTGGTGGAGGAGTGGCAAGTGACAGGGCAGAAAAAGCTGCTCGAGGAGGCCCCGTGTTCTCCTGAGGGACCGTTGGCGACATTTCAGCCTGGCTCAGCCGTGTCCTTGAAAGTGATTCTGCTTCTCTTACATGCTTGCAGACGCCATTCATGTGTCCTTAGTCTGACAGTGACTTGGTCAAGCTTGGAGGATGTGGGGCCTGCCTGTGCGTGCCCCATGGGCAGAGAGGGCGGGCACGGTTCGTGCTGGACTCTGGACGTGCGGCTCCAAGTGAGATGTGGGTAGATGCCGTTGGGATTTCGGCGTGAGCGTGGACCTGGGTTTCTGGAAGGGCATTGTTCCCGTGTCCCTCTCCCCACTGTAGCCTTGCTGGGCCCCCAGGGAGCCAAGACCCGCTGGTGACTGCTCCCTCTCTCTCCTCAGGGTGCGGCCCTTCACAGCCCTTCTAGCCCTCTCAGGTCTTTCTTTTGTCCAAACTCTTATCTTCTCTTGGGTCCCCAGGGTCACTAACCTCTTCGCAGAAAATCCCTCTGCATCCACTGACCCCACACTCCCAGCCCCCATGCCCTCACTGCACACGTTCTCAGCCCCCGTGTCCTCAGCTTCCAATCCCTAAACCCCACGTCCTGAAACCCACACCCTCAGCCTCCACCCCCAAGACCCTACACCCTCTGACTGTGCACTCCCAGAACCCGCACCTGGCCCCACACCCCTTGACCCCACATCCCCTGACCCCATACCCCCTAACCCCACACCCCCTGACCCCACCCCTCCGACCCCACACCCCCGACCCCACACCCCCTGACCCCACATCCTCTGCGTACTCCCAGAACCCACACCTGATCCCACACCCCAGACCCTACATCCTCTGTGCACTCCCAGAACCCGTACCTGACCCCACCTCTCTGACCCCACACCCCCTGACCCTACATCCTCTGAGTGTGCACTCCCAGAACCCGCACCTGACCCCACACCCCCTGACACCACTGCATAGCCCCCATCTTCAGCCTATTCTCTTCTCTGCTGCAGTCCCCAGCCCCTGGCTGGCTTGCTTCTCAGCACAGCCCTGGCCCAGAAACAGGAGGACACTGTCAGCCCCTCCTTGCTGGGGGGAGAGTGGTTGGGGCATGCCTGTCCCCTGCCCCTCTGCTGCCCAAGCTAACTCTTCACCGTGCCTGCGCACATCCCCATGGCCTTCTGGGAGGTCCCAAGGGGGAGCCTGTCTTCTCCCCAGAGCACCCAGTCTCCCTTTGTGCCGGGTCACCCCTGTGAGCAAACAGGCGGGCATTTCCCTCTTAGGGAAGAAGCTTCCCTTAACCCCATATCTCCCCAGCTCCTTGTCCTATAGAAACTGATTTCTTGGCAGTGTCTTTCTTTCTTTCTTTTTTTTTTTTTTTTTTAAGGAAAATGATGGATATTCATGTGGTCAGGACAGCGGTGCCAAAGTGGAGAAAGTGCAAACGGCGGTGATGGCTTGACGGGCGTCACTTTTCCTTGGTCTTTGTCAGTCAGGTCTAATTTATAACACGGCCATTAGTGAGAGATAGCTTTCTTTGGATGTCTTTTCCCGTAAGGGTTGCTCATGGTTTGGCCTCAGTAAAGAGAAGAGAAGGTCTCTCTTTCACATTGTTGGAAGCGCCAGGTGGCCCACTCCCTCTGGCGTGAGGCATGGGCATGTGGGCATGCCTCCATCTGCCAGGAGTGTCCCTGTCTCTCCCTTCTGATTGGGACAGTGGGTCACACTGGTGGCCAGTCGGCAGCTGGGGCCCCTGGAGCCGTGGCCTCCCCTGGGCCCAAGGGAAGCACAGATGACTTAGGAGTGGAGAGTTCAAACGTGGGCTGCGGCGAGCCTTGTGCACTCCCTGCTTCGGACTCCGCCCTCCCTGCTCCGGACTCCGCCCTCCCTGCTTCCGACCCCGCCCTCCCTTCTTCTGACTCCACCCTCCTTGCTTCCGACTCCGCCCTCTCTACTTCGGTGTCTACCTCCTTGCTTTGGAAGGACACAACCTTCTTGGCTGGCACAGCCCCTCCTGCCATGCCTGTTGATCCCATCATCAGCCAAGGACATGTTGCGGCCGTATTCTGCGGCTCCTCCAGCATGGGAAAGTGCTGACAGGAAGCAGCACCAGCACCTCCTGGAATAGCCGTTGGCACACGAGCTTCCTGACATTGTTTCATGTGCCTTACATGTGCCACCCACGCAGGGATCAGAACAGCCCTATGAAGTGGGTACTGCTATTTGTCTTCCCCGTGTCACAGATAGAGATGTTGAGGCACAGAGAGGTTCAGGGACTAACTAGAAGAGGCTGATGTGGGATTTGAACTTGGTTCTGGCCTCAGAGCCTGCACTCTCAACCAGCCTGCTCTGCTCTCAGAAGGGGACAGTGCAGGAAAGACCAGCTTCAGCCAGGGTGACGGTGGGGGTGATGCTCACGGTGGACAGCATTGATTAGAGGTGACTGTTGTCCAATATTCAGCTAAACTGTAGGTTTTAAAGCTTGAGGACAGGTTTCGTTAGAGGTCAAAATTCAGTAGTTCCTTTCCCAAGGATGTAGGGAGAGAACTACGTTTTGTTAAGTGGCTCTTATTGAGCATTGTGATCTATACATGTTATTTGGTTTATTCCTTCACGTAGAAAGATTTGCATCGTAGCAGCCCCATTTTTCCTCTTTTTTTTTTTTTTCCTTTCTCTGTCAGCATTACGTTTTAGGTCATGCCCATATCGTTCAGCAGTTGAACAGGTAAAGTCACCTTATTTTTAAAAGGTGGAAAAGAGGCTTTAGTGATATTATATATTTGCCCAAATCACACAGCTAGAAACTGCAGAGATGCAAACTGAATTAATGAGCTACAGATAGGCTAGGAGAAAATATTAAAAGAAAACATGGAGAGACCAGACCCAGGTAGGAAGGGGAGTGGGGTGGGGCGTGGAAGGCGTGGGGTCCAACGCACATGTAACTGGAACCTAGAGGGAATGCAGAGGGGGAGCGGGAGTCGTTTTTGAAGAGATGAGAAATCACGTTTTTCCAGACTTAGGAAAGACCTTGTATTAGTCTGTTTTCACACTGCTGATAAAGACATACCCGAGACTGAGGAATTTACAAAAGAAAGAAGTTTAATATAGACTTACAGTTCCACGTGGCTGGTGAGGCTTCACAATCATGGCAGAAGGCAAGGAGGAGCAAGTCACATCTTATATGGATGGCAGCAGGCAAAGAGAGAGCTTGTGCAGGGAAACTCCTCTTTGTAAAACCATCAGATCTCATGAGACCCGCCCACCATCATGAGATCACCATGGGAAAGACCTGCCCCATGATCCCACTGCCTCCACAGGGTCCCTCCCATAACATGTGGGAGTTCAAGATGAGATTTGGGTGGGGGCGCAGCCAAACCATATTATTCCATCCCGGCCCCTCCCAGATCTCTTGTCCTCACATTTCAAAACCAATCGCCAACCCAAATATTGTTTCATAAAGTTAACAATACTTAAATGCTGATATGAAGTGAATAAATCTTATGTCACATGATAAAGGAAAAGGAAATAAAATGAAGATATTTTCTTAGTGCAAGTGTATACATGCACAAACATGTTTTTAGCAAAAGAAGGAGGAAATACTCATGACAATTACAGTCCTCATTTCTGCAGCTGGTCACATGGTCGTAGCTGGTATTGATGACTGCCTTCTTCTACTGTCCATTCTGTATTCCCTTTGCCTTCAGCATCACCTCAGCGGGTCGTGGTTTTTTTCCTGGTGGAATGTTCCAAACCTTCATTCCTGAGGGGTCTGGGTCACTTGTAGTCTTGCCTGGATTGGGCTGTTGTAGTTTCCCGTTGACCTTAATCACTGGGCATGGTAATACTAGGAGACGCCCTAATGGATCTCCTGTATTCCATGTATACTCTTCCTTAGCTTCGTTGTAGAGTAGTAGACTGATTTCACCTTGATAGACCAGGTCAGTCACCCCAACAGTGTAACTCCCTTCTTAGCCTGTTGACATAAAGGTAGGAGGAGCCCAGAGTATCCAGGTGACAATCTTAACTTCCAGTTCAGTGGGATTGCTATTTTGTCTTACGGTGGCAGCGTTCCTCCCTCTGGAACTAAGACCTCTAGGCCAGCAGAACGTAATGTTGCAGGAACAGGAAGCAAAACTTTTGCTGGTGGATCATTAGGGGTGATGGTGAGTGATGCCACTTCCACTTCCACCCCTTGATTCCCGGACCCGTGAATCCTGGCTATGGGAGAAACAGTATCATATATTGGACGCTGATTCAGAGCATCCACGGCCCTCTGGAGAACTTTGCCCCAGCCCTGCAAAGTATTGTCACCTAGTTGGTGTTGTAATTGTGACTTCAAAAGGCCATTCCACCATTGTCAACCCAGCTGCTTCAGGATGATGGGGAACATGGTAAGAGCAGTGAATTCCATGAGCATGAGCCCACTACCACACTTCTTTAGCCATAAAGTCAGTGCCTTGGTCAGAGGCAATGCTGTGTGGAATACCGTGATGGCGGACAAGGCATTCTGTGAGTGCGTGGGTGGTAGTCTTCACAGAAGCATTGCGTGCGGGACAGGCAAACCCATATCTAAAGTAAGTGTCTATTCAGTGAGGACAAACCTCTGCCCTTTCCGTGATGGAAGAGGTCCAATATAATCAACCTGCCACCAGGTAGCTGGCTGACCACTCCAAGGAATGGTGCCATATCGAGGACTCAGTGTTGGTCTCTGTTCCTGGCAAATTGGGCACTCAGTGGTGGCTGTAGCCAGATCAGCCTTGGTGAGTGGAAGCTCATGTTGCTGAGCCCATGGGTAACCTCCATCCCTGCCACCATGGCCACTTTATTCATGGGCCTATTGGACAATGACAGGGGTGGCTTGGGAAAGAGGCTGAATGGTGTCCACAGAAGGGGTCATCCTGTCCACTTGATTATTTAAATGCTCCTCTGCTGAGGTCACCCATTGGTGAGCACTCACATGGGATACAAATATCTTCACAATTTTTGACCACTCAGAGAGGTCTGTCCACATACCTCTTCCCCAGATGTCTTTGTCACCAATTTTCCAATCATGCTTCTTACACGTCCCTGACCATCCAGCCAAACCATTGGCTACGGCCCATGAATCAGTATATAATTGCACATCTGGCCATTTCTCCTTCCAAGCAGAGTGCACAGCCAGGTGCACTGCTTGAAGTTCTGCCCACTGGGAAGATTTCCCTTCACCACTGTCCTTCAGAAATGTCCTAGAAAGGGGCTGTTGTGCTACAGCTGTCCACTTTCAGGTGGTGCCTGCATATCATGCAGAACCATCTGTGAACGAGGCCCTAGTCTTCTCTTCCTCTGTCAACTGATCATAGGGAACTCCCCATGAGGCCGTCGGCGCAGGCTCTAGTCTTTTCTTCCTCTGTCAGCTGATCATAGGGAACTCCCCATGAGGCCGTCGGCGCAGGCTCTAGTCTTCTCTTCCTCTGTCAGCTGATCATAGGGAGCTTCCCATGAGGCCGTCGGCGCAGGCTCTAGTCTTCTCTTCCTCTGTCAGCTGATCATAGGGAACTCCCCATGAGGCCGTCGGCGCAGGCTCTAGTCTTCTCTTCCTCTGTCAACTGATCATAGGGAACTCCCCATGAGGCCGTCGGCGCGGGCTCCAGTCTTCTCTTCCTCTGTCAACTGATCATAGGGAACTCCCCATGAGGCCGTCGGCGCGGGCTCCAGTCTTCTCTTCCTCTGTCAACTGATCATAGGGAACTCCCCATGAGGCCGTCGGCGCGGGCTCCAGTCTTCTCTTCCTCTGTCAACTGATCATAGGGAACTCCCCATGAGGCCGTCGGCGCGGGCTCCAGTCTTCTCTTCCTCTGTCAACTGATCATAGGGAACTCCCCATGAGGCCGTCGGCGCGGGCTCCAGTCTTCTCTTCCTCTGTCAACTGATCATAGGGAACTCCCCATGAGGCCGTCGGCGCGGGCTCCAGTCTTCTCTTCCTCTGTCAACTGATCATAGGGAACTCCCCATGAGGCCGTCGGCGCGGGCTCCAGTCTTCTCTTCCTCTGTCAACTGATCATAGGGAACTCCCCATGAGGCCGTCGGCGCGGGCTCCAGTCTTCTCTTCCTCTGTCAACTGATCATAGGGAACTCCCCATGAGGCCGTCGGCGCGGGCTCCAGTCTTCTCTTCCTCTGTCAACTGATCATAGGGAACTCCCCATGAGGCCGTCGGCGCGGGCTCCAGTCTTCTCTTCCTCTGTCAACTGATCATAGGGAACTCCCCATGAGGCCGTCGGCGCGGGCTCTAGTCTTCTCTTCCTCTGTCAACTGATCATAGGGAACTCCCCATGAGGCCGTCGGCGCGGGCTCTAGTCTTCTCTTCCTCTGTCAACTGATCATAGGGAACTCCCCATGAGGCCGTCGGCGCGGGCTCTAGTCTTCTCTTCCTCTGTCAACTGATCATAGGGAACTCCCCATGAGGCCGTCGGCGCGGGCTCCAGTCTTCTCTTCCTCTGTCAACTGATCATAGGGAACTCCCCATGAGGCCGTCGGCGCGGGCTCTAGTCTTCTCTTCCTCTGTCAACTGATCATAGGGAACTCCCCATGAGGCCGTCGGCGGGGGCTCTAGTCTTCTCTTCCTCTGTCAACTGATCATAGGGAACTCCCCATGAGGCCGTCGGCGCAGGCTGGGGGAGGGAAGGGAGGGTGGCAGGAGTGGAGACCAAGGGCATTTGAGCCATGTCGTCATGTAACTCACTTGTGCCTTCAGGACTTAATCAAGCCCGATCACATATATGCCACTTCCATCGTGTGGTCATTTCCCTAGTGCCACTTCCATGTGATGATGGAATGCTGCTGTGCGTGACCCACTTCATAGCTGGATGGGTCAGAAAGCACCCAGTTCATGACATGCAGTTCAGGTCACGTGGTGACTTGATGACCCATAGACAAACGTTCAGTTTCCACCAAAGCCCAGTAACAGGCCAAGAGCTGTCTCAAAAGGAGAGTAGTTACTCGCAGAAGATCACAGGGCCTTGTTCCAAAACCCTAGAGGCCTCCGCTGTGATTCACCTATGGGGACCTGCCAAAGGCTCCAAACAGCATCCTTATCTGCCACTGACACCTCAAGCACCATTGGATCTGCTGGGTCATATGGCCCAAGTGTCAGAGCAGCTGGCACAGCAGCCTGGACCTGTCGCAGAGCCTACTCCTCTTCTGGATCCCCTCAGTCCTCCATACCCAAAGTCCAGAAAGTTGGGAATCCCAGTGAATCCCTAGCAGCATCAAAAAACAAAAACTCATACCCAGTCAGATTATAACAAATCAAGAAAACCATAGAGAGCATAGGGGTGTGCTGCAGTCACACTGACACGCCACCTTCCCATTCCTGCAGAAATGGTAACCGCAGGGGGACGGTGCAGCCGCATCTTCCGTGTCCTTGGAGGAAATGTCACCATAGGGTCTTACCCGGCAAAACATCTCCTAAGATTGAAGGTGAAATAGACATAAACTCAAATGAAAAACAGTACTAACGGATGTTCTTCAAGCGGAGACAAAATGATCTCAGATGAAGTCAGAGATGAGAAAGGAATGAGACTCAAGGCAGTGGGGGGAAGCGGGCAAATGGCCGTGGGCGTCGGGTGTGTAAACCGAGGCACCTCCTGCAGTGTAAAATGTGGAGAGAAGTGCGGTTCAGCATGGGGGTGGGTGCGTGTGGAGTGAGCGTTCCAGGGGCCTTGCCGTGCCCGGGAGAGTGAGGGTTAACAGGGACATTCCCACAGGGATATTCCCACGTGGAGAACTGGGACCCCGATCAGGGTCTGGAGGGAGCACGTGCCTTTGGAATACCGCTGTTTGAGCATTTCTGGGGACCAGGAACTAAGTTAAATTATTTGAAACAGAAGTAGATGGCAATTTCCCAATATAATGGACATTTAAAACTCAATTAAGGTTTTTGAGTAGTGTTTTATATGCCCTGAGCTTTTGTACCGGCAGAAGGTATTTTGTAAACAGCTTGTGTTCAGTGTTGGCCATCTCTTAAAGTGCATTTTACTTTAATTATTCTATATCCGTAATGCACATAACCAGTTTCTCCAGAACATGTATACATGAAATGTAATTGAAAAGCTAATGATTTTTAGAAGACAAAAGATAAGAGTCAGAGCCATTTTAATTAGGATGCAAACTCCTTACATAATTTAATTGGCATTAAAGTTTATTGATTTACTTTTATAATCATTTATACATAGGAAAATATAACTTAATAAATTTCATAATTAAAACTAGTTATTTTAAGACTGATATTTTTCTTTGTTCATTATTGAAATTTTCAGTTTGTGAAATATTTATTATTCAAAAAATAGCATCTGTGTTGCAAATGAATCTCATTTTGAGAGGAAGAGCTCTAGGTGATACAGGTTTAAAATGACTGGTACGCACCCACAGGAAAACTCGGTTCCTCACACAGCCTCGTTTTTCAGGAGACCTGCGGAAAGGCTCTGGGGTGTCACGTCTCCCTGTGGCCGAGGCTGCTGTTGTCTGGCACACCGTGAGTTCTGGGCCAAGACCTTTCCACCCGTCTCCCCCCACTCCGGGTGAAAGAGGCATGGGGAGTTTACTTACTTTTCCTTTTTGTCTGGCATCAGCTCGTGAAATATATTACATCAGACAAAAGTCAATAGAGATTTCCCTTTTGAAAAGTAAGGTCCAGGATAATGGGCTGAACACAAGCAGGTGACTGTGTGGGACAGGGCTACCCAAACCGCCGCTGGCCTACAGACTGCTGTCCCGGCCAGTGCTCTGCTCCCTGCGCCCCTGATGAGATGGCAGCCCTGGGCACCTGTGGCTGCTCCCTCCTGACTCTGCTCTAAGGTGCCACCTGCCCAAGGTTCCATCCTAGTCCCTGACCGGCCCCTCCTGTTTCCCCCGAGGCTCCTTGCCCCACTGACTGCTGGCTCTCACCTGCTCCTGTCTCACCCCAGTAGTAGCCTCAGTCCAGTGCTTGACCCTGCCCTTTTCTCTGGCTCCAGCTCCTCCTCGGCAAGCTGAGTCTTCCCCAGCTTTCAGGCCCATCCACATGGTGACCCCCAGTGTCACCCAGGCATCTGTCCTGAACTGTAGACCCACAGGTTTCCACATGGTGACCCCCAGTGTCACCCAGGCATCTGTCCTGAACTGTAGACCCACAGGTTTCCACATGGTGACCCCCAGTGTCACCCAGGCATCTGTCCTGAACTGTAGACCCACAGGTTTCCACATGGTGACCCCCAGTGTCACCCAGGCATCTGTCCTGAACTGTAGACCTAGGTTCAGTCACCTTTGATGCCTCCCTGAGGCTGTTTCAGCCTCCGCAGGTCCATGGCTGGATGCTGTCTCTCCAGAGCCCGTCCCAGGTCACATCCGTCTTGGAGGCCCTGTGGATGCTGCCTGGGTGCAGAGCTGAGCCTGCCCACTGGGGCTCCTCTGTCATGGCCCCCCTCGCCACGCTGCCATCTTGGGCTCTGGCCATCTGGTCACTCATGTATCTCACGTGTCTGAGAACATATGTGGCACAGAGGAAGGAGAAAGTGCTGGGTGCGTATTTGTGGAATGTGAGTGGTGACTGAATTCTCTCAGAAAGGGTTGGGTGTCCTTAGACCGGCCGATGACTTTGCCCCCCAGTGTGACAGAGAGCCCAGTGCCGGTAGCAGGTGAGAAGCCAGTACTGCTGGTCACCTCGCCGCCCTCAGATGTACCCCCTTTGGAGAAGCCCGACGCAGGCTGTTTTACGGGCTGTCTCGTTCCCTTTCAGTTGCTCCTCACCGTGGTAATCGGAAATGTTAACAGGCGCACTCGTCTGGTGGAATTTATCGTGGCCGGCGAGGGCGATTAAGCGGCTGGTGTGTGGCGTGTTTACCCTCGTGTCAGCATGACTGGTGTTCCACCCTGGCAGACGAAGGCCCGGTCCTTCCTGGGCTCCTAATTGGGGACACTACATCCAGGAGCCGTGACAGGGTTCAGCACCCCGCGTGCAGAATGCCGGCTTCCATGGGACACGCTTTATAAAATGCTCTTTAATTCAGGAACAGAATATCATTAGCTTTGTAAAGTGGATGAATACAATGGACAACCAATTTAATTAACCTCTAGCATCAGCTGTCAAACAGGAGGCAGAATGAGATTACGTGTGCATCTCTCCCGCCAGCAGCCAGCTGGGAGAGGGGCTCGGCGGGAGGTCAGACAGGGGGACACCTTGGTGCCGTCATCCCGCGTTTGGCCCCAGGAGCTGAAACTGGAAAGTCAGTGCTTTATAAATAAGTCAGCTGTCATTTGGAGGTGGTCATGGAGCTCCTCTGAGAGCGGATGGTCACAGCCCCCGTATGCTGCCTGGGGGTGGCACCGGGGGAAGTGGGCAGGAGTGAGGACGCCGCCTTGTCCAGTTGGGTCGGCCGCCCATGAGTTCATTATACAGGAAAAGATCAATGAAGCTCTACATTGATTTAAACAAAAGCTTTGTTTCATTTATTATTGTTTATAATCTAATGACTGTTATTATAACTTTGCTTTGATTTATTACTCAATCTGTCAAAGTGTTTTAAAACCAGGTGTCTTGGGACTTGCCTTTGTGATAGGGTTAAATGTGTGACTTTTGCAAGCATGTTCAGCTTCTCGGGAGCACCGTGAGCCTGTGCCTTGGGTTGTGCTTTGAGACCTGAGGTGAGGGTTCTGTCCAGCGGGCACCCAGAGGGTGTGGTGCCTCTCTCATTGCCCAGGAGCTGTGGAATTCCTGCCTGCCATGACTTGGGCATTGTGGTGGAGGACTCAGAGGTGCCCAGGCCACATGCCTGCCCTCAGGGGGCTTCCCTTCCCTGAAAGAATTTAGATGAGGAAACCAGTGAGTGCTGGAATATGCAGCGCCTTGAAGGAAAGGCTGGAGACTGGGGCTGCCAAGCCTCTGCCCAGAGTAGGCAATCAAGAGGGCTGCTTGGAGGAGGCTGCATTTCCACAGAGACCTGAAGCAGCAGAGGGTCCATGTGAGAAGCTGGAAAAGGGGAGGCAGCAGAGGTACCCTCCTGACAAAAGGGTGCAGCCTCCTCAGGCCCAGATGGCCAGTGGAGCTGGAACTCTGTCAGCCGGGCATGTGAGGGCCAGAGGACAGCTGGGGTGGCCACTGTGCAGGACGTGGCTGGGAGGAAGTGCAGCGGCAGGCCCAGAGGTGCATGTGGAAAAGGCCACCCTGGTGCCCAGCAGAGAAGAGACCAAGGGGGCCACAGCTGTGGAAGAGGCGGGGGCCCCACAGGGAGATGAGGGAGGTGGGTGTGTGGCAGTGCAGAGACATGGAAGGCTAGAGATGGATAGGGTTCTGTAATCCGTAGAACCTGTGGAAGGAAGGGATGTTTGGGCAAGGCATATGGACAAGATGCTGGAGGAATCTGGAGAGATCCGTGGTTTCCAGTGGGAGCTGGAGGAGGGTGAGGGTGGAGCAGGTCCCGAGTCCTGAAAGGTCGGACTTGTCACGAGAGACTCAAGTGGAGACTGTGCAGCCGCCGGGCCAGGAGGCTGGCCTTTAGGAGGCTCTATGCTGTACACACAAGAGCTGCCTGCTGGAAGACGGGACAGACGGGCCACCCCAGCAGGAGGAGGAGGTGGAGGGGAAGGGCTCGTAGGGTACCCTGAGCAGATCCAGAGTGCTGTTATTCCCAAGTAGGAGGAGGAGGTCCACGGAAGGAGAATGTGGAGTCTCGTAGCCTAGAAGTAAGAGTCTGCAGGAGGGTGGAGGGTGTGAGAAGGTGATGAGACAAAATTCTGGATTATATTTAAAAATTAAAAATCTACAAAATGAGACAGGAAAATGGGCAAAGGATGCAAAGAGTTCGCAGAAGAAACTTAAATTGCCAATAATCTTAAAAAGAGATGCACCAGACACACAGACAGTGGAGCAGAGGAGACAGCCAGGAGGCACCCTGCCTGGGCAGCCAGGTGGTCTCTGACAAGGGTGCCAGAGCATTCCATGGGAAAGGACAGCCTCCAGCCAGTGGTGCTGGGACGCTGATACCCACACGCAGAAGAATGAAGTTGGCCCCTCACATTACATCGTGTACAAAGTTAACCCAAAATGAGTCAAAGACCTAAAACTATAAAACTTTTAGAAGAAAACATGGGCCGGAACCTTCACGACATTGGATTTGGTGATGATTTCTCAGATGCAGCACCAAAGGCACAGGCAGCAGAAGAAAAAAGAGACAAATTGGACTGCATTAAAACACAACCACTTTGTATACAGCCAAAGACAACGTCAACAGAGTAAAAAGGCAACCGTGGAATGGGAGAAAATTTTGCAAATCAATCTGATAAGGAATTACTATCCAGAATATATAGAGAACTCCTAAAACTCAACAACAGCAACAACAAAACCCAACCTGAGTCAGAAAGGGGTTTGAACAGGCGTCTTCCCTCCAAGGACGGCGTGGAGACGGCCGACAAGCACACGAAAAAGCGCCCAGCTCCACGAACCTTTAGGGAGATGGCAGATCCAAACTGCCATTTTTATTTGTCAGCTTAAAAGGACTTGCAAAATACCTTATACCCGTTAGGATGGCTGTTGTCAAAAAGCGCAGAAAATAGTGAGAGGTGACAGCGTGCTGGCAGCCCTCACAGCCCTTGCTCACTCTCGGCACCTCCTGTGCCTGGGCTCCCACTTTGGCGGCACTTGAGGAGCCCTTCAGCCCGCCGCTGCCCTGTGGGAGCCCCTTTCTGGGCTGGCCAAGGCCGGAGCCGGCTCCCTCAGCTTGCGGGGAGGTGTGGAGGGAGAGGCGCGAGCGGGAACTGGGGCTGCGTGCGGCGCTTGCGGGCCAGCTGGAGTTCCGGGTGGGCGCGGGTTTGGCGGGCCCCGCACTCGGAGCAGCCGGCCGGCCCTGCCGGCCCCGGGCAGTGAGGGGCTTAGCACCCGGGCCAGCGGCTGCAGAGGGTGTACTGGGTCCCCCAGCAGTGCCGGCCCACTGGTGCTGCGCTCCATTTCTCGCCGGGCCTTAGCTGCCTTCCTGCGGGGCAGGGCTGGAGACCTGCAGCCCGCCATGCCTGAGCCTTCCACCCACTCCCTGGGCTCCTGTGCGGCCCGAGCCTCCCCGGCGAGCGCCACCCCCTGCTCCACGGTGCCCAGTCCCATCGACCACCCAAGGGCTGAGGTGTGCGGGCGCACGCGCGGGACTGGCAGGCAGCTCCACCTGCAGCCCTGGTGCGGGATCCACTGGGTGAAGCCAGCTGGGCTCCTGAGTCTGGTGGGGACGTGGAGAACCTTTCTGTCTAGCTCAGGGATTGTAAACGCACCAATCAGCGCCCTGTCAATACAGACCACTCGGCTCTACCAATCAGCAGGATGTGGGTGGGGCCAGATAAGAGGATAAAAGCAGGCTGCCCCAGCCAGCAGTGGCAACCCGCTCTGGTCCCCTTCCACACTGTGGAAGCTTTGTTCTTTTCGCTCTTCGCAATAAATCTTGCTACTGCTCACTCTTTGGGTCCACAGTGCCTTTATGAGCTATAACACTCACCGCGAAGGTCTGCAGCCTCACTCCTGAGCCAGCGAGACCACGAACCCACCGGGAGGAATGAAGAACTCCAGACGCACTGCCTTAAGAGCTGTTAACACTCACCGCGAAGGTCTGCAGCTTCACTCCTGAGCCAGCAAGACCACGAACCCACCAGAAGGAAGAAACTCCGAATGCATCCGAACATCAGAAGGAAAAAACTGGGGACACACCGCCTTTAAGAACTGTAACACTCAACACAAGGGTCCGCGGCTTCATTCTTGAAGTCAGTGAGACCAAGAACCCACCAATTCCGGACACAATAGCAGGTGCTGATAAGGATGGGAGGGAGTTGGAACCTTTGTGCACATGGGTAGAAATATGCCGGGGGCAGCCTCTGTGAACATTGAGATGATTATTCAAAAAGTTAAAAATAGAATTCTCGTCTCATTCAGCAGTCCCACTTCTGGGTACAGACCCCAAAGAATTGAGAGCAGTCTCCAGCAGATATTTGCTCACCCATAATCAAAGCGGTATTATTCACAACTGCAAAATGCGGAAGCAGTACCATGGAATATGACGCAACTGTAAAAAGGAAGGAAATTCTGGCAACCGCCACAACATGGTGGAGGAACTTGGAGGACATTATGCCAAATCAAGCCTGTCACAAAAAGATGAATACGGTACGATTCCACTTACATGAGGTACTCGGATTAGTCAAAGTCACGGAGACAAAGTACAATGCCTGGTTGCAAGGGGCTGGGGAGAGCAGGAAGGGAAGAGCGGGAAGGGAGCTGCTGCTGGACGGGAACAGTTTCAGCTGAGAAGGTGGACAACGTCCTGGAGATGGGAAGGTGGACAGCGTCCTGGAGATGTGTTGCTGGTCGGGAACAGTCTCAGTTGGGAAGGTGGACAGCGTCCTGGAGATGGATGGTGTGTCGGGAGCTGTTGCTGGTCGGGAACAGTCTCAGTTGGGAAGATGGACAGTGTCCTGGAGATGGATGGTGTGACGGGTGCAGGCGTTCATTAGGCGTGGACTGCGTGCCACTGACCTGCTCACCTGAAGGTGGGTACGATGGTCAAGTTTATGCTGTGTGCATTTTACCACAGCCACACGGTTCAATGAAGAGGTGCCCAACTATGCTAGTATAATGAAGATGCAAATTAAAACAATAAGGTCTAATTTCACACTTATCCAGTTGGCAAAAACTAGAGGCTGGCACTGGGCCATGGCAAGGATGCGGAACGTGGGCACTGCCCTGATGAGACCACTGGGGGATCGTCATGGCAACAGGAGGGGCAACGTGGTGGTGCCTGGGAGGGCACGTGTCTGCGGTGACCCAGCAAGGCCGTCTGTGTATTATATACATATGCACGCACGTTTAATCCACGTGTACACATGTGTGTGATCCTATGTGGAGGGCACGTCTGCCATGACCCAACAGTGCTGTGTATTATATACATATGCACGCACGTTTAATCCACGTGTACACATGTGTGTGATCCTATGTGGAGGGCACATGTCTGCCATGACCCAACAGTGCTGTGTATTATATACATATGCATGCACGTTTAATTGGCATGTACACATGTGTGTTATCCTATGTGGAGGGCACGTGTCTGCCATGACCCAACAGTGCTGTGTATTATATACATATGCTCGCACGTTTAATCCACGTGTACACATGTGTGTGATCCTATGTGGAGGGCACATGTCTGCCATGACCCAACAGTGCTGTGTATTATATACATATGCACGCACGTTTAATCCACGTGTACACATGTGTGTGATCCTATGTGGAGGGCACGTCTGCCATGACCCAACAGTGCTGTGTATTATATACATATGCACGCACGTTTAATCCACGTGTACACATGTGTGTGATCCTATGTGGAGGGCACGTCTGCCATGACCCAACAGTGCTGTGTATTATATACATATGCACGCACGTTTAATCCACGTGTACACATGTGTGTGATCCTATGTGGAGGGCACGTCTGCCATGACCCAACAGTGCTGTGTATTATATACATATGCACGCACGTTTAATTGGCATGTACACATGTGTGTTATCCTATGTGGAGGGCACGTGTCTGCTGTGACCCAGCAAGGCCATCTGTGTATTATATACATATGTATGCACGTTTAATCCACATGTACATGTGTGTTATCCTATGTGGAGGGCACATGTGTGCCATGACCCAGCAAGGCCATCTGTGTATTATATACATATGTATGCACGTTTAATTGGTGTGTACACATATGTGATCCTGTGTGGAGGGCACATGTCTGCTATGACCCAGCAAGGCCATCTGTGTATTATATACATATGCACACACGTTTAATCCGTGTGTACACGTATTATCCTGTGTGGAGGGCACGTGTCTGCTATGACCCAGCAAGGCCATCTGTGTATTATATACATATGCATGCACGTTTAATCCGTGTGTACACGTGTGTATTATCCTATGTGGAGGGCACGTGTCTGCTATGACCCAGCAAGGCCATCTGTGTATTATATACATATGCACGCACGTTTAATCCGTGTGTACACGTGTGTATTATCCTATGTGGAGGGCACGTGTCTGCTATGACCCAGCAAGGCCATCTGTGTATTATATACATATGCACGCACGTTTAATCCGTGTGTACACGTGTGTATTATCCTATGTGGAGGGCACGTGTCTGCTATGACCCAGCAAGGCCATCTGTGTATTATATACATATGCACGCACGTTTAATCCGTGTGTACACGTGTGTATTATCCTATGTGGAGGGCACGTGTCTGCTATGACCCAGCAAGGCCATCTGTGTATTATATACATATGCACGCATGTTTAATCCGCGTGTACACGTATTATCCTGTGTGGAGGGCACGTGTCTGCTGTGACCCAGCAAGGCCATCTGTGTATTATATACATATGCACACACGTTTAATCTGCGTGTACACGTGTGTATTATCCTATGTGGAGGGCACGTGTCTCTGGTGACACAGCAAGGCTGTTATATACATATGCACGCATGTTTAATTCACGTGTACATGTGTGTATTATCCTCTGTGGAGGGTGCGTGTCTGCAGTGACCCAGCAAATCCTCCTGCATAGTATGTCTGTGTGAACACTCGTTACCCATGTACCCGGATTCTTGTTATCTCTGACACACTTGCTCAGTAACACCGTGCAGGGAAGATTATTATAGCATCAATTATAATACTCAAATAATTGGAAGTAGTCTTTATGTGCAACAGAGAAATGGATAAATTACAGGGTATTTTTTTTGTTTGTTTGAGACAAAGTCTCACTCACTTTGTCGCCCAGGCTGGAGTGCAATGGCATGATCTTGGCTCACTGCAACCTCTGCCTCCCAGGTTCAAGTGATTCTCCTGCCTCAGCCTCCCAAGTAGCTGGGATTACAAGCATGGGCCACCACGCCTGGCTAATTGTTGTATTTTTAGTAGACATGGGGTTTCACCATGTTGGCCAGGCTGGTCTCGAACTCCTGACCTCAAGTGATCGACCCACCTTGGCCTCCCAAAGTGTTAAGATTATAGGTGTGAGCCACTGCGCCTGGCCAAATTACAGTATTTTTATATGGTGAATTATTATGTAGCATTCAAAATAAGCTAAAATATGTCTTTATCTTGGTATCACGCCATAGGACATTTGAGAAACTGTCCTCTTTCTCGGTGTCCTTTGTGAAATCCACCTGTTTCAGGATGTAACTCTGATCTGTGTATTTTCCTTGCTGTATCCGGTTCTATCATAGGAATATTTCAAATTTGATTTACCCATTTGCACGTTAAGCCTTTGGGTCATTTTCAGTTGGTGTTTTCAGAGGTCATATGCCATTGTATTCTCATGCCCGTCTCCTGAGAGCTCCAGCGTCTCTGAGAGAGGTCTGTGTGTGCATTCCACGTGTATATGGACATACGTATGTCTGCAGGTGTATGCATGTATGTGTGTGTATATGTATGTTTGTCTATAGTGTATATGGATGTGGGTTATGTACGTGTGTGCATGGATGTGTACATATGTGTGTGTGTGCAGGAGTTTCTCTTGGGTGTGAAGCAGCCGTGAGGGTGTGGGGTTGTAAGTTCACAGGATGTGGTGTGTCCCTGTGGCTCATGTCTTCAGCAGTCACTCATTAGTCACTGTAAGCCTGAGTGTCTTCTCATTTCTCGTGTATTACAAGGGCAGAGGAAATGTCTGAAAGATCAGGCTCAGAACCACATGCCTGCCTCAGCTTGGGCAGGTGCTTTCACCCTAAAGAGGACGGAGCGTCAGGCTTGGCCTCTCCGTGATGTCCTCAGCTTTGTTCTCAGAGAGCACAGTTTGCCGCTGGCCCTCACAGGGTGTGTCAGAGCCCAGGTGAGCGTGGTTGCGTGCCCCTGGGCTCCTGTGCAAGGCCGCATCGTTCATTTGGGGGTCCTGTGTCCTCACAGTGTGCAGCTGGGGAAGGAGTGGGCTGCATATGAGGGGACTCATGTTTAGTAACCTCTCGGCTCCCGTTTAAAACAAATGAAGTTCTCTATTTTGTTGCAGACTTGAAGATTAGTTACCAACAATATCTTAAGAAGTTTTTCTTTCTGCTCCTAGATTTGATTTATTAAAAAAAAAAAAAAACTGGAGGTGAAAACGCTTTATCTGTAGAAATAACAAAATGTGCTGTCTCAGAGTGACATGGGAGTCACCAAATGCTGCCATTCTTTATTCTGAGTCACTGTTGATAAGCACGGTAGGCCTTAGTCAGGGCTCCCCTGGGCTGCAGGCTGTGGCCTCCTCCCTCAACACTTTTTCCCTTCCCAGTGGCAGAATGCAGCGGCAGGCTCCACAGAGATCCCCCTGGGGTGCACTGGGAGCTGGCACCTGTGGTCATGCCCGCGACGCAGTTGGAACCAGCACAGGGGAAGGGCCCTGTTGCCACGTGGGGCCTCACATGGGCACTGCTTGTGCGTTTCCCTTTTCTATCTTGAGCAGTGTGTGTGGTCATGTGCGTCCCTTACTGCGGGGTCTGTGTGGCTGAAGTTTTAGGAATGTGTTCTGTTTCGTGCACAAGGGAGCTGGGTGCAGAAGACCGGGTTAATGATGTGTGCTTTGGTCGTTCACCTGATTGCGGAAATGATAAATTACCGGCCATCTGACTTGTTTGCAAATAAAAAGTGATGGAGGCATTTCCAATGGCAGCTTTGTGTTCCTGCCTTGTCAGCCTCTGCCCCGGCCTGAGTCATCCCGAGCCTTCCAGCCGGTGGCTCCATCCAGGAGGTGGGACCCCGCTCAACAAACACAGGCTTTGTGATTGCACAGTGCCTGCCAGGACGCGTTGTTCTTTCCGAATGTGTGAGAAGTGGTCTGCTCCCGCCCTGAGTTGGCTGTGTTTGCAAAGTGGGCCTGCTATCAGAATTCAGCTCCCGAAATCAAGCTAAGTGACACAGTGTGGCCATTTATCACATTACCGGACTCCAATTGAAGTTGAGAGCTTGTTTTAATAGCATTTGCAAATACTCCATCTTCACTAGCCACCCCTGTGAGAGGCACTGAGCCCCCACGGTACGCAGGGTTCGTTGTGCCCTGGCCGCTAGTTGGTGTGGAAGCCTGATGGGTGGTGACCAGGAGCTTCAGTTGCCCATTAGCTCCCAGGCTGCCTTCAGAGACTTGGGTCCCGCCAGTGCAGCCCTGTATTACAAGGGCAGAGGAAATGTCTGAAAGATCAGGCTCAGAACCACATGGTTAGCCGGCGTCTGGATCTCCTGTGTGTCCCGCACCGGATCGACTTTTCAGTGCCCCAGGGGCTTGGCTTTGGCCAGTGGAGGCCACTTCCCGGCTGTGCCGTGGCCTCCGGGGGCTGGAGGGCTCCTGCCCATGTCTGCAGTCCTAGCAGAAGCATCACAGCCAACGGCTCCATTTCACTAATGCAGAATTAATGAGCACCTTGACAGTCTTGTTTATAAATATGTAAGAAGTATTTTGTTTTTAGCAAGAGGCGAGGAGTCATTATTCTCAGATGTGACAGACATACTCTTGACAAGTACTGTGGTCACAGACCTGGGTGAGCTGGGGACTTCCTGTCGGCAGGCCCCGGACATGCTCCTGGCCCGATGTCCTGGTGTCTGTGATAAATGGGTGCCCTGAACCATATTGATGGGACAGGGTAAACATCGAAAAAGTTGGGTTGAACTTTGACTTTAAATGTTCATTAGAGCTAATTATGGATTTTCTGACTACGTAATTTTTCACTTACTTATTGCAAACTTTATAATATTCTGTTAGCTTTATCACATTCAATGAGGTAATGGTTTAAATGTTTGCAGCAACATTTATTATGTTTTTTCAGAGTGCTTTCTTTATCTGAAACAAATGAAGGGATATCTTCTATAAAGAAGGGCTGATGTCGGCGGAGGAGACGTTAAGTCTCATCCATCGGGCACAGGCCTGCGGTTTTCTCTCTTAACTCTGTGCTGAAACTCTATTTTGCCAAAGAAAAGGATGAACACTGGCTTTTTAATTTTAATTTTCTATTTTTTTGAGATGGAGTCTCGCCCTGTCACCTAGGCTGGAGTGCAGTGGCACGATCTCGGGTCACTGCAACCTCTGCCTCCCAGGTTCAAGCGATCCTCCTGCCTCAGCCTCCCAAGTAGCTGGGATTACAGGCGCATGCCACCACACCTGGCTGATTTTTGTACTTTTAGTAAAGACGAGGTTTCACCATGTTGGCCAGGCTGGTCTTGAACTCCTGACCTCAAGTGATCCGCCGCCTCGCCCCCACAAAGTGCTGGCATTACAGGCGTGAGCCACGAAGCCTGGCCAACACTGGGTGTTTTTAAGACCTGCTGTAAAGGTGGCTCAGTTCCCCGGGTTCTAAGCAGGTTCACAGCAGATGCCTAGTGAGATAGCGGGTCAGTCGAGCAGTGTCCATGTCACAGCCGAGTGCATCATGGCCACTCATAGCCTTCTGGACCCAGCGGCAGCTCACCAGGGCATGTGGCCTGGGGCCAGGGACCACAGAGGGCCCGAGGACAGAGCCCCATGTCCGGCAACAGGTTCTCCCATCTTCTGGCTTTCCCGTGGAGGCAGAGACGCTGCCTGCTGCACCCTAGACCCACCTGCGACAGAAGAGGAAGTGCACTGCGTCCCCCTCGGGTGTCCTTCATCCCCGTCCCCCAGACAGAAGGTCCCTGTCATCTGTCGGCTAGCCCGGGGGCTCCCATCTGGGTGGTGGCGAGGATGCAGGGCTGGGAGGCCCATGGCTACCCCACAGCTTTGGGTTCTCCCGCCAAGGTCTGGCACTCATGAGTGCGCACATGTGTGTGTGCACATGCAAGCGAGCGCTCGCACCTGCCACCTGCGCTGGGTGGAGGCGGCACGTGTCCCTGCTCCTGCCTGTGGGTGTGTCCCCTTCCCCACCAGACACAGCAGGGACAGGAGGCAGAGGCCACCATGGCGTCGGCGCACAGGGCTCAGGCTTGCCAGCCGGCCTCTCTTTTTAGGGGTTTAAATGCACTCCTTGAAGTGTGTTCTGTCAGAGGGCAGCTGTGTCATCCCCAAGGTGAAACACTGTTTTCTGGTGAGGTGTCCATGTGGCCAGCGTCCCCGGGAGCAGGACCGTCACCCTGGCCCGCCGTGCACTGCACACTCCCTAGGAGCAGGAGCTTCACGGCCTCCAGGGAGCTTCCCATGTTGTGGAGTTGGCATCAAACCAGAGATGCCGAACAGGCCCCAGAGAGCTGACCCAGGGGCCCAGGGGGCTGCGGACAGGGACCGGGCCAGAGTTACTGGCACGACTGGCCCTCAGCAGGCCCAGAACATAAGTCCCCTCACCATGCACTGTGCCTGCCACCCTGCGCCTCTGAGGGAGCAGCGGCCTCCTGATGCCCCAGTGTGGTGCACCTTCTTGCAGCCCTGCCCCGAGGACAGCCACCCCAGTGACCAGTCATCAGGGAGGGAGCAGCAGTTCCCTGGGAACTGCAGAGTCTGAAGTGTGTGGGATGTTTAGCTTGGGCCTTGGAATTAGGTGATGCTCAGGCATTGCCTTTGGCTTTCTTAGAGAGACAATAGCTCTGCAGCCCCGTAGGAGAGCATCTCAGCAGGAGGTCCACGCTGGGGCACTCAGAACTGCAGGGTTGTGGAGTCATGGTTCTGCCCAAAACAAAGCAAGAGTGCATGAGTTTGTGTGTGTGCAAGTGTGTGAGTGTGAGCAAGTGCATGTGTGTTAATGAGTGCATGTGTGTGCAAGTGTGTGTGAACAAGTGCATGTGTGTGCATGAGTGTGTGTGTGCAAGTGTGTGAACAAGTCCGTGTGTGTGTATGAGTGCGTGTGTGCAAGTGTGTGAACAAGTGCATGTGTGTGTGCATGAGTGTGTGCAAGTGTGTGAGCAAATGCATGTGAGTGTGTATGCACGAAAGTTCGTGTGAACAAGTGCATGTGTGTGTGCATGAGTGTGTGCGCACCAGTGTGAATGCATGACTGAGCGTGCAAGTGTAAGTGCAGTGTGCATGAGTGCGTGTGTTCATGAGTTAGTGTGTGAGTGTGTGTGTGCAAGTGAGCAAGCACATGTGAGTGTGCAGGTGTGCATGTTAGTGCATGTGAGCAAGTGCATGTTTGTGCATGAGTGTGTGTGTGCAAGTGTGTGCGAGTGCCTGTGTGTGCGTGTTGAGCAAGTGCCTGTGAGTGCATGTGCACAAGTGTGCAAGTGTGCACAAGTATGTGCGTGAGTGTGAATGTGTGTTAGTGTGAGTGTGTGCAAGCATGTGGTGTGCATGTGTGTACATGAATGTGCAAGAGTGTACAAGTGAAGCCTTGGAATGAGGTGATGCTCAGGCGTTGCCCTTGTGTTGTCCACAGGCTCACACAGACACAGTGAGGGATGCACCGCGCCCTGTGCTTTCAGCTGAGGACAGGCCCTGTTCAGAATGCAGAGTTGGCATTAGAGCTCCCAGTGGCTCAGAGTCTCTTCTCTGTGGGAGGCCCTGTGTGACCTGGTAACGGTTGGGCTCCCTGCAGGCAGCCCCTGCCCTCCGTCTGCAGCTGCGCCCGTGTGCCCTCCTCTCTGGCCCAGCTGGCGCCGCCGCTTCAAACTCTCCGCTGCTTTATCCCAGCACCTGCTACCCCGGCAGGGCACACAGTTATCTCCTGAGATAGGTTTGTTTGTTAAGTCAGGTTTATAAAGATTAATGTATAGACAGTGAGATTCGCCCTCTTTGGGGTATAATTTAGTAAGTTTTGACGAAGGCAACCACTGCAATCCAGTGTAGAATATTCTGATCACCCCAGAGTTGCACCAGGCCCCGTGTTGGGGTTGCCAGATTTAGCAAAAGAAAAAAATACACAGAAATAATACACATGTCAGTACGAACACACTGCTGCACATAGACACAGGTTCATCTGTAGAAAATACCACGTGAAACTTGCAATTCAGATCAACAAGTAACTGTGTGGTATCCGTTGACCTAGCCCTGCGGCATCCAGCCATGTACTTTTGCCTTCTCTGGTGTGGAGAGCAGGGATCCCTGTGCTCTGCAACCGTCCAGCTAATTTGTGAGTGGGAGACACTGGCAGCTCCTGGGGCGATGGGGCAGGGTGGGGCCAGGCGCAGTGGAGCTGATGGTTGGGGGCCCCAGGACGAAGCCGAGCATCAGTGCTGGGAAGGGTCTGGTCCACTCAATGCCCGGCCCGTGGGACCTGCGCCCCTGCTGGAGCCAGCACCGGCTGCACGGCTCACCTGGGAAGGGTCTGGTCCGCTCAATGCCCGGCCCGCGGGACCTGCACCCCTGCTGGAGCCAGCACCGGCTGCACGGCTCACCTGGGAAGGGTCTGGACCGCTCAATGCCTGGCCCGCGGGACCTGCGCCCCTGCTGGAGCCAGCACCGGCTGCACGGCTCACCGCATGCCTGGAGCTTGGTGGAGTTTGGGTGTTCACAGGTTACCTCTGCTTGACGTCCTGTGCCTCAGTAACTGTGATTAAATTACAACTGGTTAAACTCTTGCTCTAGCTAGTCTAAAAGAGCTTCTTTTATTTATTGTTAAAAATGATCTTTAGAAATATTCCCAGCACCAGTCTCTCATTTGATTTCTCTTTTTGCTCTACAGGCACTAGGAAGCTTTTATTTTCTTCATGAATCCTTAAAAAACATCTACCAGTTTGACTTTAAAGGTAAGACTGCGTGCCGTCTTCCGGGATTTTGTCTCGGCGCTCACCCCTCCTGGTGTCTGGCTTCCCCAGACCCCTCCTGCCCTGTCTCTGTGAGCGGCCACTGTGGGCTGGGTGTCTTGAGCCACTGGCCAGAGGTCACTCCAGGGGCCTCCCCCTTGGCTGTCCCACACTGGCTCCCTGGCAAGGCTCTGGTGGGGACCTGGCTTTCCTAGAGTTAAGAGGAAGGAATAGTTTGTATCTGTGTTCCCATCCAGTGTGAGAAAATGAAAAGCTGAATGAGAGGGTTGCATGTTTCAGAAATAAGAACGGGCAGGGACAGTCCTCCGTGCCGTGAACAGCGTCCCCGTTTGATGGTCATGTGCTGTGTGGCTTCGCAGAAAAGACTTGCCCTGAGATGCTCCGCTGACACAAGCTGTCCCCTCCTGTTCATTTCTTTGTCGGGGGCAGGTGCGTGAGCTAGGCTGGGTGTGGGGCTTCCGTGCATGCTTCACACGGCCTGGGGGTGTTTGTGCGATGACTTCCCGTCTGACGCTATTGTTTCCTGCTGTGTGTGAGTTCTCGGAACCCCACGCAGCCTCCGGAGCAGATCACATCCATGTGAAGTGCCCTGCACATTGTAGTAACTGTGGAGCCGCAAACGATGTCATTTCGTTCAGATTCCGTGTTTGTGCTGCCTCGGGAGATGGAGCGCCTCATATGAAATTGCACGGCAGTCTTATTTCAGTTGCTTGAGTGGTGATTTCATTGATGACGAGAGCAAGATTCTGGCCAGCAAAATGATTTGTCACTGCCCTGTTACCTGAAGATCTTCAGATCCTTCCAAATTATAGCATCCAAGCCCTTCTACGAGGGCCGTGGCAGGATCAGCCACACAGAGTCACAGGAGCCGGCCGGTGGCACTCTTCGCTCCATTTTGGGAGACATGGCATCTGCGTGCTGTGTGCTCAGGCACGGAGCGGCCGGCGAGAGTGGGGAGAGAGAGTGCTCAGATGCAGCGTGTGCTGCAGGAAGCTGCAACCAAGGAGCTTGTGTGTCAGGCCACCGTGCCGTGGATCTGCAGAACTTTTGTGTTTTTCAGTAGCCATTTGAATACCTGTTTTACTACTAAGTTAAATCAGTCATAAAGTGCCTGGTGAACCTACAGTGTATTTAAAACTATACATGAGATACACACTTCACTCTAGCAAAACTTTCCCTAGGGCCTTCCATGTGGCCAAACTAACAAGAACAACATGAGGAGTGGGCAGTGAGCATGTCCTGAGCACGTGGTGTGTCAGGAAGGCATGCAGACACAGGAGGCGTGTGGACACGGGAGACATGTGGACATGGGAGACATGTGGTCGCGGGAGACATGCAGTAGCGGGAGACGTGCAGTCCTGGCAGGCGTGCGGTCCCGGGAGGCATGCGGATGCTGACGATGTTCTCACTGCCCCACACGGCAGGTGTTGCTACTGATGCTCAGCACAGTGGGGGGGGCCTTGGGCTGGGGGGTTGGGCTGGGGAGTTGGACTTGGGGGTCAGGCTCAGGGGTCAGGCTGGGGGCTCGGGCTGGGTGGTTGGGCTCGAGGGTCAGGCTCAGGGGTCAGGCTAGGGGCTTGAGGCTCTGAGAAGGACTCAAAAAGAAAACCTAGAAATCAGAAACAGTACCAGAAATGAAGCAGTGGCTCATCTGCACATGCGGCTGAGGGAAGAATCAGTGAACTGGAAGGTGTTAGAAACTTCACAGACTGAAAAGCAAGAAGAAATGAGAATAAATTTGAAAACAAAAGAAAATGGCCAAGACCTGTGGAACAGCGACAACAGGTGCAGCTTGTAAAGGGGACCCCAGCAGGAGTGGAAGGAAAGGAACAGAAGGAAGATTTAATGGAGTAATGATTTAGAACTTTCCAAACTTGTAACTGACACCAAACCACACATCCAGAAAGCTCAACGAATGCCAACACCAAGCAGGATAAATGCCAGAAAGTCAACCCCAGGCCACCTTGTTTTCAAACTGCAGAAAATCAAAGAAAAAAGAGAAGATCTTGAAAGAATCCAGGAGATTCCTTATAGGTGAGGTGATTCCTTACCTGTAAAGGAACAAGGATAAGAATTACATTGGACCTTTTCCCAGGAACCATGCAAGAAGGAAAAGAGTAGTGTGAAATATTTAAAGCATTATAAGAAGAAAAATATCATATTCAGAAAAAAATTATTCTTCAAAAGTGAAGGAAATTGACTTTGTCAGATAAACAAAAATTGAAGTAATTTGTTGCCAGTAGACCTGCCTTGCAAGAAATGCTAAAAGAACTCTTCAACAGAAGGAAATATCATATAGCCCAGAAACTCTGGTTTACCTAAAGAAAGAAAAAGCATTAGAGAGGGAATAAGTGAAGGTAAAATAAAATATATTTTTCTTACCCTTAATTGATCTAGCAGATAACTTTTGCTCAACGTAACAACAGCAACCATGTATTGGTTAACTGCAGCTTATGGATAAGTGGAATGAATAACAGAAATGTCATAAGGACCGGAGGGAGGAATTTAGGGTACTCTGTTATAAGAAAACTGTACTATCGTTTTAAGGAATATAGTATTTAAAAGTGGACTTGGATTAGTTATACATGTATATTGCAAACTATGGCAACCACTGAAAAGCTTTTTAAAAGAAGTATAATTGATGTGTTAAGAGAGGAGAGATAATGGAACCATATAAAATGCCCAGTAAAAGCCAGAGAAGGCAGATAAAGAATGGGAGACCCCAAAGATACAAAGAACAAAGACAACAAATAGAAAACTTACAAATGTGGTAAATATTACTCCAACTGTATCAACGATCCCTTTAAATATGAATGGTCTAAATATACCAATTAAAGGACAGAGACTGTCAGAGTGGATTAAAAAAAAATACCCAACTATGCGTTGTCTTCTAGAAACCCATTTATATAAACACCTAAAGATTAATAGATAAGGGATGGAGGAAGGTATACTGTTCTAACATGAATCAAAGGAAAACTTAGGCCAAAAGAAAGCTGGAGGAGCCATATTAATTTATAGCATCAAATACATATATTAGAAAAGCAGAAAGATCTGAAATCAATGATCTAAGCTTGTACCTTAGGAAACTAGAAGAAAAGTAAATTAAACCAAAAGCTGGTTGTTTGAAAAAAATCAATAAAATGGATAAACCTCTAGCCAGACTAAGAAAAAAAATGACACAAATTATTAATATGAGAAATTATCAGAATAGGCACAGCAGACTTCAGAGCTAGGAAAGCTTTCAGCAGTAAAGAGGGATATTACATCATCATAAAAAGATCAGATCTCCAAGAATACATAACAATCCTTAATATCTAGGTGCCTAACAACAGAGTGTCAAAATACACGAGGCAAAAACGAGTAGAACTGCCAAGAGAAACAGATGAATCCACTATCATAGTTAGAGACTTCAACACTCTGTATCAGGAATGAACAGATTTGGCAAGCATAAAATCAGGAAAGACATAGTTTAACTCAACAGCGCTGTCAAACAAATTGATCTAATTGACATTTATGGGATACCTCATCCAGTAACAACAGAATATACGTTTTTATCAAGCTCACATGGAACGTTCACTAAGACAGATCACAATCTGGGCCATAAAACACACCTTTACAAATTTAAAAGAATAGAAACCATATACAGCATGCTCATAGATTACAATGGAATTAAACTAGATATCAGTACCAGAAAAGTAGCTGGAAAATCCCCAAATACTTGAATATTAAACAACACATATGTAAATAACATATGAGTCAAAGAAGTCTCAAGAAATTTAAAAATATTTTGAACCAAATGAAAATGTAAATACAGCTTAACATTCATGGGATATTAGCAAAAGTAATGTTTAGAGGTAAATTTATAGCATCCAATGCATATAAGAAAGAGCTGAAAAGAAAAGAAGCTAAAAAGAAAAAAGTGCTAAGAAGAAAGGAAGAAAGAGCTAAAATCAATTATCTAAGCTTCTACCTTAGAAAGCTAGAAGAAGAAAAGAAAATTTCAAAGTAAGCAGAAGAAAAGAAATAACGAAAATTGGAACAGAAAGCAACAGAATTGAAAACAGGAAATGAATAGAGAAAATTAACAAAACCAAATCTGATTCTTTAAAGAGATCAATAAAATCGATCAACCTCTAGCCAGACTAAGAAAAAAAGAGAGAAGACACAAATTATTAATATCAGAAATTAGAGAGGGGCCATTACTGCTGACCCTGTGGACATTTAAAGGATAATAAAAGAATATCATTAATTTCTGCCTATAAATGTAATAACTTAGATGGGTCAATTCCTTGAAAGACACCATCTATGAAAACTCATACAAGGAAAACTAGATACTCTGAACAGGTCTATAGCTATTAACAACATTGAATAAGTAATTAATAACCTGCTAAAAAAGCATCAGACCCAAATGGTTTCACTGGTGAATTCTATCAAGCATTTAAGGAAGACATTATACCAGTTCTCTACAATCTTTTCCAGAAAATATAAGCAGAGGACAAACATCCTAAATCATTCTATAAGGCCAGCATTACCCTAATACTAAAACCAGATAAAGACATTACAAAGACGGAAAACTATGAACTGTAAACAAAAATGCTGAACAAAATTCTCAACAGTCAGTTATATACTATGACCAACCGAGATTTGCTCCTGGTATACAGGCTGGTTCAGCATTTAAAAATCAATTAATGTAATCCATCACAGCAACAGGCAAAAGAAGGAAAATCATATGACTATAGAATAGATGCAGAAAAAGCATTTCCCAAAATCCACATCTCTTCATGATTTGAAAAAAACTCCCAGCATACTAGGAATAGAGGGGAACTTCCTCAACTTGATAAAGAAGAGCTCCAAAAATCCTACAGTGAATACCACACTTAATGAGAAATTAGATGCTTTTCCTATGAGATCAGGAACAAGGCGAGGATGCCTTGTCTCCTACTTCTTTTCAACATCTTACTGAAAATCTTAGATAATGTAATAAGACAAGAAAAAGAAATAAAAGCCATATTGATGGGGTGACGGGAGATAGAACTATATCTGTTCTCAGATGATATGATTATGCCAAGAGTCTCAAAGAGTCAGCAACAATAACAGACAAGCCTGGTACTAATAAGCAATTATAGCAACATTGCGGGATGCCTGGTTAATATACAGAAGTCAATTGCTTTCCTATATAGCAGCAATAAACAGGTGGAATTTTAAATTAAAAACGTAATACCATTTGCTTAAGCACACACCACAAGGAAGTACTTAGGAATACATCTAACAAATTAATACAAGATCTCTATGAGGAAAACTATAAAACTCTGATGGAATAAAGAAGATCTAGATAAATGGAGAGAGGTTTCGTCTTCATGGATAGTGCTATGGTTGGAATGTAGGGTCCCACAGCCCCAAATTCATCTGCTGACCTCCTAACCCCTAAGGTGATGGCGTTAAGAGGTGGAGCCTTGGGAGGCTGATTAGAGTGTGAGGTCAGAGCCCTCACGAATGGGATCGGAGTCCTCATGGAAGAGGCTGGGAGTTCATTTGCCCCTTCTATGTGTGAGGACACACAAGGCACCATCTGTGAGGAACCTCATCTCCTAGCACCCTGATCTTGGACTTCCCATCCCCGCAAACTAGGAGAAAGACACTTACTTTGTTTACAAACCACCCAGTCTATTTTGCTATAGCTGCCCAGTGGACTAGGGCAGATGGGAAAACCCAATACTGTCAAGGGCTCAGCTCTTCCCAACTTCAGCTGTGGATTCAATACAACCCCAGCAAGGTGTGTCATGCCATTGACAAACTGACTGTAAAGGTTGTGTGGAAAGCAAAATACCCAGAACAGCCCAGAGTTTTGAAGAAGAGCAGAGTCAGAGCCTGCACTTCCCGACTTCAAGACTTGCTGTTCTGCCTTGTGGGTGACAAGCAGACTGTGGCATGTCACCTCCACGGGGTGTTATTCAGTGATAAAAAGAAATGAGCTTTGAAGCCGCGAGAAGACACAGAGGAGCCTGACACGCCTGCTACCAATGAAAGAAGCCAACCTGAAAAGGCCACACACTGTGTGATTCCAACTCTGTGACACTCTGGAAAAGGCAGAACTGTGGAGACGTGAAAGGATCCGTGGTGTCTAAGCTCCGAGTTTAGGGAATGGCCTCTATTTCATGTTCTGTCCATGCTCCATAAGTCGCTGAAACATCTCATGCTGTCTTCTGTCCATGAGGCACCCACATCCAGGACTGTGTGCCTAGGGCTGGGCCAGGTCACAGTACCCAGGGCCAGGCCACACCACAGCACCCAGGGCTGGGCCAGACCACAGCACTCTGCTTTTTCCTGGAACTCCTGCTCGCCCCAGTGGTGACTCAGTACCTCGGCCCATGGTGCTGTGGTCCTCAGGTTGCCCCCTCTGTCCCGCCTGCCATAGTGGGGTGGATAATACCCCAGAAACTGCAGGTTGAAGCTGCTTGTGGGACACAACACACTGCTCCAAAGTGGTCTCCAGGAACCTCCTTGACACCCAGAAGTGTCACCTCAGTGGCCCAGGAGCCATCCTGTGGCATCTTGCAAAGAGGCCAGCAGCCACCTGTCTACTGGACCCAGCAGGAGTTTGAGGAATGGATCCCTGCCATCCTTGATCACACCCCACCTTGGGTGTGGAGCTACCTGTCCATAAAAAGAAGGCTGAGGCCTGGTTGTAAACAATAGTGAGACGGGCCCTGCCCATAGTGGGGGCCTGTGTCCCTGGGCCTGGCCTATCCACTGGGGGGTCCAGGAAAGGTGCCAAGCAGCCACTGGCAAAGCCCATCTGGGAGGCGCCCTGCTGCGAGCTGCCTCTCTCACAGTCGCACATAAACCTCTTCCCTGGAATATGAGTGATGGAGGCTGGATACGGGGAGGAAATCGATGTTATTGAATAAATTCATGTGAAGGTCTGAGTGAATGGTAATTCTACAGCCCTCTTAAATATATTCACGGGTTTAAAAGAGGATGCCAATTAGCTCCTGTAAATCTGCAGTCCGGGAGCTCTCGGGATAATGGAGGGGAGTGTCAGATTCCAGGTCATGGGGGGGGAATTTATGAGCCCCAGGCATGGAGCAGCCGGCCCGCCGGGGGTCTGTTCTGGGTCGGCCCCCTCGTCAGGGCCTCCTCTTGGGGGGCTGCTCTTGCTCCCATCGGGCTGCAAGTGGGGTGGAAACAGATTGTGCTCCAGGCTGGTTGGATGGGGCACAACGATGGGATAGTCACCTCGTCCTTCTGGTCTCTTCCAGCTAAGAAGTATAGAAAGGTCGCTGGCAAAGAGATCTACTCGGATACCTTAGAGAGCACGCCCATGCTGGAGAAGGAGAAGTTTCCGCAGGACTACTTCCCCGAGGTACGTAGCGAGGCTTTCTCACTGACGAGTTTACTCCCCAGAGTGAGCCAGTCAGAAGTGACATGGAACACGGAATTTTCGCATTGCACTGTTGCTAGTCACAGCTGGCTGTTGTTACCTCCGATAATCTGTCTTCCTGGGAGTCCAGGCTTCTGTGGTTGGTCTGGGCTGTCACACGTAAGGGCAGTGAGAATCCAAGGCATTAGCACTAAGTAATCAGTAAGTTTCTGAATCCTCGTATCCAGGAAAAAGAACCTTTGCCAAAAGATGTAGGAAAATCATTCAGCTCCCCTGGCGTGCACCTGGGGTCTCCCGCACGCCCAGCTGGGAGAGGGTCGGGCTGGCTGGTGGTAACCAAGACAGTGGCTGACAGTCGTGTGTGGTGTGAGTGTGGGGCAGGGACACGGTCCCGTGTCCAATAAAGCCTTGGTGGTTGTACCAGGCTTCGAGCAGCAGGGTCCCAGCAGTTATGCCTGCATCACACGGAGAGTTTAGAATCAAAATGTGTGGAAGGCATTTGTCGTCTCACTGCCAGACACAGTGTTGATAAGAAATTGGTGTCTCCTTCTGGCAGCCATGCACTTTTGCTGAGCTGTGTGTGTGCAGCTGTTGCTCTGTGCACGTGATCTTTGGGTAAACCTCACACGCGGCATTGTCGGCGTCTCCCTGGCTGTATAGTTAACCTGTCGAGGCAGCGTTTGCTGCTTTGCCCTTCGTCATCTGCTAAATCACAATGGGGTGCAGGCACTGTGGCCAGAAGCAGCCCAGGCACTGAGACTGAACAGCTGGCAGCTGGACGCAGGTTTGGGGGTGTCCAGGCTGTGATATAGGAGCTCTTGTCCGGACTTGTCTGCGCAGGCAGCCCCAAGAAGGATTGCTCTGCGGTCCTGTCTCCAGGAGAGCTGTGCAGGCCGAGGCTGCTACGGAGCTGACTTCCAGCAAGGCCACAACTTTATTAACTTGCTTTATGGCCCGCACCTTGAGTGAGGGACTGTGGCCACCCCATGAAGGATGGGGCGCTCCTGTCACCCTGTGGCTTGGCCTCCTCATCCGTCTTCCCTAGGCCAAGGACGCTGTGTCAGTGGGCCAGCTTCCCATCCTCAGTCCTGCTTCCGGCACCGCCCGCTTGCCTCCCTCCGCTCCGGATGTCCAGCAGTTGGAAAGGACATGCAGGAAAGCTCCATGGTCTTCTCCATGCACAGTCGCGTCCCTGGGTCATGACAGCCTCCCTGAAGGGGCCGCCTGTGGTGCAGGCCCATCGGAAGGGCAGGGTGGGGGCTGCGGTTCCCCTGGAGAGCCTGTGAGCTGAACTCTGGCCTCTCTTGAACCTGGCCAAGGCTCATCTCAGAGTGACCAGAGACAGACTCAGGGCCCTTTGTGGGAAGCGTGGGTGCTGGGGGGTCCTGGGCTGGGCAGGGCCAGGCGCTGCCACCTGATGGCACGAGGAGAGCAGCTGTGGGTGGCTGGGCTGGTCCAGGCAGGGGCTGTTGACCTGGCACCTCGTCTCAGGACCCATGTGGCTGCATTGCTGTCCAGGGCCGTGGCTGGACCAGGTGCTGCTGGGCTGTCCCCTCCCCACCAGGTGTCCACTTATTCACTGGGTCCTGTCCACTCTGGATAGGGTAGGAGAGCCCACAGGGAGCCCCATAGCCGCTGGGGGTGGGGGCCGAGGTGTGTCCTGAGGGGCCAGGGCCCGCAGGGTCAGCCAGGGTGGGAAGCTCGGGGGCAGCGGGCCCTCAGCAAGGAACAGACACTCTAGGGTCCTCCCAGGCAGCCACACAGGCTCCTGACCCCTTCGTCTCTCAGCCCCGCCCTGAAGCAGCCCTGCCACTCTGGCCAGCAGGACCTCCTTCTTGCACCTGCGCCTCAGGCTTCTCTTCTGGACCCAGCAAGCGGGGAGCTGAGGCCCGGGGCCCAGGCTGAAGTTGGGCAAGATCTGGGGGCCTCTGCTATGACTTTGCCACCCTTTGAAGGGTGGGTGCCCTGGCAGGGGTCTGAGTGTGGCCCCTGGCCTTGGTCCCTAATGCCAGTACTCTGAGGCCCTGTGATGCTAGGGGCCTGCTGGTATGGGTCTGTGGAGGGCATAGCACGAGGGGCCGCCCCCTCCCCCGGGAAGAGCAGCCTCAGCCCCGGTTTGTATAGAAACCCCAGCCCCCAGCCTGGGTCCAGCCCCAGTGTTGTGCAGTGTGCCCACAGGCAGAGGAGAAGGCACATTCTGGAAAGTAGACGATTCCTGGGAGGAAAAGGCGCCGAGCCTCTGTGTGGACCCGTCTCACCCCTGGGAGAGCAGCGTGTCGCTGTCTGCAGCCTGGTGGTCAGCTGCTCAGCAGATCCTCGTGGCTGCTGGTGGCTGGGACGGGGGGCCAGCCCCTGCCCTGGGCCGAGGCCTCCCTGTGGGTCAGGGCCAGCCCTGCCACATCATCGTCTTAGAAATCCTCCCGGGACCCGTGTGTTTGATGATCTGCAAAGGTTTTCCGACGTTTCCTCTTCCCTGGTAAATTAACAAAAGGAAACTCTCACTTTAAAAACTGTAAGCCTCTAACGTTCTGTCCCTAGTGTGGGTTTTTAACCCCACAGAGCCTATGTGGCACCCTGTGTCCCTGCTGGAGGGAGGAAAGAGGAGGGAGGGGCCCGGGGAGCCATGGGGGTCTGGGCCTGGCAGCCAGGCCGGGCCCACCCCTCCCTCTGTGCCTCTGCACCCGACCTCTCGCTGTGTTCGAACACATTTTGGAGGAAGGACTAGTTTCCGACTGATTTCTCTGTCTTTTATTACCATCACTTAAGGGTAATCTAAATGTAATTACCTTGATGGGGGTATAATGCAGTCTCAGATAATTACGGCCGCTGCAGAAACTAACAAAACTTTCTCTGCTGATTTATGGATGCTTTTGGCTTGGTATGAATTTCAAATGATGCCTCTGGGAGCCACACTCCAGATAATGTGAGGCCATTTTTAAAAAGCAGATTTGTGTAGTCGATCAGGGCGAGTCATTTTTTTCCTTTTGCCCGTAGTGAGAAATTGGTTGTTACCATAGATCACAGGGCCAGCTGCAAGCTCTTATGAAAGATGAATTAATTCCACTAATGCTCTGAGCGGGCCTTCGGCGTGAGGGCTGTGTGGCGATAACCTCCCCGCAGCCTCTCTTTTCTCCGTGGCGATTTATGCCGTCTTTTAGTGGATGAAACCGGCTGGATTCGCTATCCATCTGCCTGCTGAAGGAACCCTATTAACAGGGGCCGGACAGAGACTTCATATTGTCAGGTGAAGGATGTGCCCCCACCCCCACGTGACGTGGGTGTCATTTCTGAGGTGAAAACCTCTCTGGGAGTAGAGGAGCCAACATGGGCTGGGGGGCGGCCACCTCAGGAGAGCGGAGCCACGGCCATCCCATCTGCAGGCTCCTGAGGGCTCCCCGAGCGAGGGCTTTGAAGGTGGCCGGTGACCAGAAAGTTCCCACACACAGCCTGGGATGGAGGAGACCCCCAGCCCTGGCCATACACCCTCTGCCTCCATTTGCCGTGGCCAGAGCAACAAGTATGTACATCCAGAAGCTTCTGGGGTCTTCCTGAGTCCTGAGCACGTGAGCGTTGGCTGAGGCCCCAGGACGCCTGTCTCTGCCTCCCAGCACTTCCCGGCCCTGCTCCGGAGGACAGTGTTGGGTGTGGGGTGCGTCCACCTCAGGCTGGGGTGCTCAGGTGCGCCCGTGGGGGCGTGGCCTCTGGGAGGGGCCCCTGAACCTGCTGATGACTCTGGGGACCTCCTTCCTCTTGGGCCACCCCACCCCAGCCCTGGCTGCGTGCTTGGGGCTTGGCCAGCAAGGGGAGTGAGGCGTCAGGAAGTGGGGACTTCAGTGCAGGAATTGGGGCGGTGGTTCCGGTTCTGGTTCTTTCTCCAAAGAGCTGGCGGTCTTCAGGCCCCAGTTTCCTCGCTGGGGAAATGAGGGCGGTGCCTGTCCTGAGTGCTGGCGGGGCCACCGAAGGGTGCGTGGGACGCCCTCTGGAGGACTCTCCCCGCACCGCGCATCCCACCCTAAACCCAAGGATGTGACTGCACCTGCAGCCACGCGCCATGGAAGTGTCAGGATGCTGTGGGCTGTGGCTTCATGTGTTCCTGCTGTAAAATCCCTCGAAACGTAGTCTTAGCGCAGTCGTAGCTGCTCTGATGCGCTTACCTCAAAAGGAACTTATTTTCTACAAATACTTTAGAAAATAGTTGGTTATGATAATATACTGTTAAATTTTCTGAGATTCATTTGAAATTTATTTAAAAATCTTAAATTAGAATCCTAAAATTACAGTTATTACCAATTTATATTATTCAAAAATAACATTGTTTCTCGTTTTATTTATTCAGTCTATGGATAATTAATGTTGAAAAAAATTCTCCATTACTGTGGAAAACTTAAAAATCTAAAAAACCAAGATGTACCCACATGCACATAGATTCAAGACACACAAACACACACCTTAATTCACACAAATAATTGAAAACTCAGGAGAATAATTAATTTTGGTTCAAAAATTTACAAATGCCTTGCATTTTTAATGGAAGTAAAACTGTTGACAGTTATCGCAAATTCTAGGTAAAAACCTGGGTGTGCTCAGTTTGGGGTCTCTGCTGTACCTGTCAGAATTCAGAGGCGTGCGTGCAAGGAGGTGATGTGTCCCTGTGTCCCGGGCCCTACTGCCTGTCTGGAAGCAGGATAGGCAGTGCCCCAGCACAGCTCTGACACACATGGGAAGCGCCTGCCTCCACGTGCCACGGAGCACCTCTGCTCTCTCGTTCCACAATGTACTCTGGGGCTCTGGCTCCATCCAGCAGGACCGAGACCCCAGCCTCATGGGCTGTCCTAGCAGGGGACATGGACAGCGCCTACACCCAGGAAGTGGGCTGTGGGATGCTTGGGGTGGGCCGGGGCACTCGTTTACACAGGGTGACTGTGGGCTTGGGGGAGTGGCAGGGGCACTAGCGTGAGTCTGGACGTGGGAGCTGGCTGAGGGCCTCCTGCCGGTGCTGGTTAGGAGCGGCCTGCAGGCTCCCTGCCCCAGTGCTGGTTAGAAGAGGCCTCCAGGCTCCTTGCCGAGCCCACACACTGGGGTTGGGACTCCCCTCCCTCCCACTGGGTGCCCGCCACCCTTCGGACTCACCATTTCTCCCAGAGGAGCTGGTCCTGACTGTCTCACAAGGCCAGCTTCCCCTGCAGTCACCCCTGTGACTTGGTGCAGGCAAGACACCTGTCCCGGTCGCTTGGTGATTGCATCGGCGAGGACAGAGCTGGGCTCTTGTGGTTGTTGTCAGCTGGCGAGGACATGGATCTGGGCTCTTGCGGTCATTGTCATACGTGCCTCCTGCACAACCCTGTGCCCGCGGTGCCTGTCTTCCCGTTCACGTTGACCACAGGTTTCTCACCCGCCAGCTGGAGGCCCCTGATGGAGTTGGTTTCTGGGGAACTGGCCCTCGGCCATCTTCACACACACGTCGCTTCACCCCCCCACACACACGCAGCTTCATCCCCCCCCACACACGCGGCTTCACCCCCCCCACACACACACACGTGGCTTCACCCCCACACACACACACGCAGCTTCACTCACACACACACGCAACTTCACCCCCCCACACACATGCGGCTTCGCCGCCACACAGACACGCGGCTTCACACACACACACCACACACACACACCACACACACACGCGGCTTCACCCCTGACACACACGCATGGCTTCACCCCCCCACACGCACGGCTTCACCCCCACACACACGTGCAGCTTCAGCCCCCCACACACATGCGCAGCTTCACCCCCATGCACACATGGAGCTTCACCCCCACACACACACGCAGCTTCACCCCCCCACACACACACACACACGGCTTCACCCCCACATGCAGCTTCACCCCCACACATGCGTGGCTTCACCCCCACACACACGCAGCTTCACCCGCATGGGTTCTGAAGGCTCGGCCTGACCTCTGCTGCAGCGTCTGGTTCCCGAAGCACGTCAGGCCACCCAGTCCCCCCAGACAGGAGGTGTCGAGGCACGGAAGATGAGCCGCTGGTGCTCTAGGGGAGTCGTTGTGTGTTGAGGTGCCTCGGCCTACAGGGACGGTACCTTTTCTCCTGTAAAGACACCTGCCTCCCACTGTCACTAGTAGAGGAGCCTCACCCGGTTACTGTAGATTTGTCACCAGTCACACGTCCAGCCTTCTCCCATGGCAGCCCCCGTGGGTGAGAACCCAGCCTTGGGCCCAGTGACTGTAGCCTAAATCCGCCAAGGGACCGTAGGTTCAGTTCTTAACCTGTGAGCCTCAGCTTCCCTTTCTGGTCGGCCTGAGGGTTGGGTGTGTGCCTGTGTGTCGGATGCCAGCCCGCGGCAGCTGCTGGTGTGCAGAGCCACGCCCTCACAGCCCGCCGGCAACATGGGCTCTGTCCTCCCCTCCTTGTGCCCAAGGCCCCACAGCTGGGACTTGAACCTGGCAGCCTGGCAGTCCTGTCTTACCCACTGCCTTGAGGCCCTGGATGCTGCTGGTGTGGATCCTGTGTGTGGCTGGGCCGTGGGGGGTGGGCGGTGGCTGTTCCAGGTGGGCGGTCTCTCCGGAAAGCGCAGGCTGGATTTGGACGTGTGGAAGATGGAGGAAGGGCGTCTAGACAGGCAGCAGGCAGCTCGTCTGGAGTGTGGAGGATGGAGAAAGGGCGTCTGGACAGGCGACAGGCGGCAGGTGGCTCGTCTGGAGTGTGGAGGATGGAGGAAGGATGTCTGGACAGGCGGCAGGCAGCAGGCGGCTCGTCTGGAGTGTGGAGGATGGAGGAAGGGCGTCTGGACAGGTGGCAGGCAGCTTGTCTGGAGTGCAGGCTGAGTGGAGGGGAGAGAGTCCAAGCATTGGGGGTGTCCCAGCTGCACCGTTGGCGGGAGCATGGAGCCCACTGTGGGGCATCAGCAGCACCCACTTCTCCCCACAGGTCAGCTTCCCACTGATGTGTTTCCATTGCAGACACAGTTACCTATGGGAAATGAACACAGAGGCTCCCCAGGGCAAATGGCCTCCCCGAGAGAGGAGGCGGACATGTTTGGAATCAGAGACAAGTGTCTGGTGCAGCACGCAGGGAGCCCGCCACCCCGCCATAGAGCTCCCTGGATCATCTGGGCATGGTGCCGTGCAGCAGCCAGACCGGTAGCCTGGGGACGCCTTGGCCAGCCTCCAGGAGCTTTGGCGCAGCCCATGTTGTTTGGCAAGCAGGGCAGCCTGAGCACGGCAGGGGTGAGGGCTCAGTACCAGAGCCAGCTCGTGGTGTGAGGATGGATCCTCCTCGACGAGTAGAGCCACAGCCTGGTGTCCAAGTGTGTGGCCAGGCCGGGAGGAGTGTACAGGAAGTCTCTGTACCTTCTGCTCAATTCTTCTGGAAGCCTAAAGCTGCTCTGAAAAATAAAGCCTATTAGTTCTTTAAAAGTCTGCTTACCTGGGGCCTGGGACTTTACAGGTGAGGGAAGAAGGACCAGCCCTGGAAGGAGGAAGCCTGGAGCCACCTGTGGACCCTGAGGGTGCATCCGTGGGTGCCTCAGTATCACTGGGGAGCAGAGATCCCAGACCTTTTACGATGCTGGGTGGGGCAGCCATGGAACTGCACAGGTGAGGAGGGGGCGCCTCTCACTCCCCAGGAGACTGCAAATCAAGAACATCTATGAGACAAGCAGACACCAGAATACAGACTCACCCCAAATAAAGTTGGTTTCTTGGGAAAAGCTGACAGACTTTAAGTATGTTTAAATTGCTCAAAGAGATAAGCGAAAGATAGGGTTCATTAAAAATGTTATTCAAATAAAACAAGAAAAGGGAATATGAAGAGGAGCCTATAGAAACATTAAACATTCTGCATTAGAAATTACAGAACAGATTCTAGACTAGATGTGGTCAAAGAGAGAATCAGAGAATTAGACGATGTCATTAAGGAGTTCATCTAAGCGTAGTCAAGACAGACAAACATTTGTGTTTGTTTGGTTGTTTGTATGTTTTTTATTTTTATAGAAAAGAGCAGTTAAAAGACATAAAGACTATTAAGAGGCTCAGATAAATCCAAAATAAATTCCAGAAAGAAGCAATGGAGCAGTGTTGGAAGTGATAAGGAGAAATTTTTAAAAATTTAATTCCCGAGCACAATTTGGATACAGAGCAGGATATATAAAAATAAACCCATACTTGGATGGCAGTGAAACTTCAGAATATTGATGACAAAGAGAAAAGCTTTAAAACAGCCAGAGAGAGGAAAACATACATTCAGAGGATTAACAGTTTGTGTGCCAGGGCGCTTCTTACAGCAGCGGTGGATCCAGAGCACAGGGGAAGAACGCAGTGTGTGCGGGAAGGGTTGGCTGGCTTCAGCATCACCCCACCAGTGTGCGGGGCTTGGAATTTCCCTTCTTGAGCATGAGTGGGAGCACTTAGGGGGCAGGGAGCACTTGGGGTGGGGACAGGCAAAGAAGGGCCTCATGCCTGGGAATCCACAGCCCTAGAGCCATGCCCAGGAGGGAGCTGTGGGGGGCGCTGTGCTGGAGGGAGACAGGGAGAAGGAGACGGGGCGGGGGGGCCACTGTGCTGGAGGGAGACAGGGAGAAGGAGACGGGGCTGCAGGGGCCTCTGTGCCGCCAGGTGCCACCAACAGGCCAGGCGAGATGAAGGGCGAGTGTCTGTAGGAGTTTGCCTATGGAGGCTGTGGTGACCTTGCAGAGAGCATTTGGGCAGCTGTCGTCCGGCACGTGCGCATACTGGAGGAGCCAAAGGGGACGGTGGCCAGTGGTGAGGTGGGGTCAAAGGGAGAGCCTCTGATCTCTGCGCTCTCTGTGTTAGATAGAGGGAACACGCCACGCTGGACCCTTCCTTCACGGGTGTTTCATCCACAGTTAACTCCAGATTCTCATCTGCTTTCATCTCCTCGGCAGACCTCAGAGTGTGGTGGAGGAGACAGGGTCTTCCCTGTTCTGCTTTCCTTCTCCGCCAGCCCGTGAGCACTAAGAATACCAGCCCCTGTCCACCCCCGCTCCCGATAGCACCAGGCATGTGGCTGCTGCTGGGAACGGAATGGGTGGTGCCTTGCCCTGGTGGCTGCTGTTCCCCCGCCACTGCCTGAAGCACTTTGCTTTGTGGACCTTGGACTCAACTCTGTCAGCCTCTTCTCAGTGCCTTCTGTGGTTTTCAAAGGTTTCCCAAGAGGCCTAGGCTGTGAAGCTACCCTGTTCTGCATGGCTGTTTAAATTAAAATTAATGAAGATAAAATGGAATCTAAAATTCAGTTCTTCAGTCACACACTTTGCATGCTCAGTGGCCCCGGTGGCTGGCCACTGCTGTACTGGGTGGCCCAGCAGAGGAACCTTCCATGGTGGGAGGGCAGGAGGGCCTCCTTGCCATCTCGAGGGGAGCCCTGCCACCTCTTAAAGAACCCCCTCTTTGGAATCTCATGCTGGTGACTGTTTCACCTTGAATTTTGGGGGTACTTTCAGACCAGACCTCAGGCTCCACGTTCGGTGGCTCTGCTGGGTGGTGGAGATCAGTGAGGCATCAGTGGGTGAGCGGGCAGTGGGTGAGCAGCATCAGCAGGTGGTGGGGATCAGTGAGAGGCATCAGTGGGTGAGAGGCATCGGTGGGTGAGCGGCATCAGTGGGTGGTGGGGATCAGTGAGAGGCATCGGTGGGTGAGAGGCATCGGTGGGTGAGCAGCATCAGCGGGTGGTGGGGATCAGTGAGAGGCCACACACACTGTTGGGGTGGGCAGCTCACCCACTGTCCAGGACGCCTGGCTGGGTGCGGCTGCTCAAGTCTTCCCTGTGGTCCCGCCGAGGGCGGCCGTGTGTCTCAAGCTCCCTGATCAGCATCTGTGGTGACAGTGGTTTCCCTGCAGCTGCTCTCACACGGGGACACGGGGCTCACAAGCAGCAGGTTGGCGCGTTTCTTCATATCTTTCCCCTCCCACCCCAGGCTGGGCATCAACGGCCCCTGCAGGCATCTCTGTGTGAAGCCCCACTTGAGGATAGGTGCACAGCTCAGTTCTCTTTAGTGGGGCGCCATCGGTGCTGGAAGAGCCCTGCTGTTTTCTGTTTGGAAAGCATCTCCTGTGTCCCTTAGGTGTGCGGGACTCACGTGTTGCTCTTGCCCGCTTACTCCGGCTCATTTGTGTGACGTGTTTATTTTTCAGTGCAAATGGTCAAGAAAAGGCTTCATCCGGACAAGGTGGTGCATTGCAGACTGGTACGTGGTGTTTCTCTGTGCTTTGTCAATTTCCATAACGTTTCTTACCCTTTTATATCTTGCACAAGCGGCGTGTTCCACACACCTCATTGGAGGCTCTACTGATTTTGCATGAGGACCCCCAGCTGCCTGACCCCCACCTGCCACTCTGACCTTTTTTGTTCACGGTGATGCATTCGGAGCATTGTCACTGTTCCCTGTAAGTCAGACATCTGGGTGCCCAGTGCCAATGGAGACACAGTGACGGCCCCGGTTCCTCCCCACAGCTGGAGAGTTCCGCCGGCCAGAGCCTGCTGCACAGAGAAGTCAGCAGGGAGGCCCCCTAGTACTGGGGCCCCGTGGCTGCCCAGTGAGACGGCATAAGCGCCGCCTGGCAGCCTGGTCCACCAGCAGACCGAGCACAGACGTAGCAGAGCCTGCGTCTCATCCACGTATCCTCCGGCCCAGCCTTTCTGCTGTGAACATGTTCTCGATAGCGCCGCCTCACCTTTTGTGCATGATGAGAAACAGAAACCTGTTACCTGCTTTCCTAAGGTGGCTTCCAGGTGGCTCCCCAACCTGTCCCTCCAGCCATCACATCTCATTTGAATACTGTTTTTATTTTCTTTTCATGGATTTTCCAAAACTTTGCTGCTCAGTTATCTGCTGCTATGTAACAGATCGCCCTAAACTTAGCAGCTTTAAAAAACACATACGAGGTCATGGCTGTGAGTGTCTCAGGACCCAGGAGTGGCTTTTCTGGGGCTCTGGCCCTGGTCACCTTGGGGCTTCCAGAGGACTCATCTCCAAGCTCACTGGGGCTGTGGGCAGGGGTTTCTGCCCCTCCCCCTCGGGCCTCTCCGTGGGGCTGCTCAGGGCAGGACATCCCCAGGAGGAGCAAGAGTCCAGAAAGTGAGGGGGATGGAGGGAGGGAGGGGGGAGGAGAGGGAGGAGGAGGGGGTGGGGGAAGGAAGGGGAGGGGGAGGGGGTGGGGGAAGGAAGGGGAGGGGGAGGGGGAAAAGAAGGAGGTGGGGGAAGAGTGAGAGAGAAGGGTAGGAGAGGAGAATGGGGAGGGGGAAGAGAGGAGGAGGGAGGAAGGAGGGAGAGAGAAAGAGGAAGAAGAGGGGGGTGGAGGACAGAGGGAGCTGAGGAGCCGCCTCCCGTGCCCACCCCAGGCAGTGCAGGCTGCAGGCTGCCCGTTGCTGTTGGTCACAGGGAACAGCCTTGGCATGGTGTGGGGGCACGCAGGGCACGTTCACCAGGCAGCGTCACGGGGGTCATTGTGGCAGCTGGGCCACAGGCTGGAGGAGGGCAAGGCCGCTGCACACACTCATTCCTGGCGCCTCCTGGTAGGGAGAGAGGGCTGGGTCTTGGAGCCTGTGGAGGACATGCAGGCAGTGAGGGCTTTGTGGGACAGTGTCCAGACCATGCCAACCCTGCACTGACCTCCCCTGGTGAGGGGACACGTCCTTGCCAGCTGAAGGTGCTGAGGGTCCCCTGCAGTGTGACAGAGGCTCAGGCCTTGATCAGGCCTTGTCGAGTCCACGTGCCTGGAGGCCCACAGCCGGCCCATGGGGCTTCCCAAGGGCCTTCCCTTTGGGAGTGAAATGAAGCACTCTTAGTGCCTGTCCCTGTGCCCCCGACCCTGCCTTACAGGGTCCCCGATGGGTGCAGCCGGCAGCCCTGGGCAGCATCAGCTGAGGCTAAGGGGTGGCCCTTCCTCTTAGCTTAGCCATCAGGGAGAGTTTCCATAGTCACCTGTAAGTTTTTCTCTTTAAAGAAAAGTAGCTCATTTTTTAGTTGCCCAGAGTAACTGCATTTGTAAAGACGTATCCAGACTTCACTGGAGGTTTCCTGTTCTCTGGCCTTGTCGGAAGACAGGTGGTTGGACAGGTGCCCGGCCTCAGGTGGCTCCGCACGGCGGAGGCCGGTGCAGGTCTCATCTTCCCGGGACTCCTTGGGAGAACGAGGTGTGACCCGGTGGCTCCGGCCCTTGGTGACGTGTCCTTTTCTCTTTTGGTTGTAGTGCCTTTGACTTGGTGAATATCCATCTTTTCCATGATGCTTCCAATCTGGTCGCCTGGGAAACAAGCCCTTCCGTGTACTCGGGAATCCGGCACAAGGCCCTGGGCTACGTGCTGGACAGGTAGGTGTGGGTGGACAGGTAGGTGGGGTGGGCAGGTCGGTGTGGATGGAGAGGTAGGTATGGGTGAGCAGGTAGGTGTGCTGGGCAGGTATAGGTATGGGTGGGGAGGTAGGTGTGGGTGAGCAGGTAGGTGTGCTGGGCAGGTATAGGTATGGGTGGGGAGGTAGGTGTGGGTGGGCAGGTAGGTGGATAGGCAGGTTGGTGTGTCCACCCACCCTGTTGGCCACTGGGAAAGGCTGTGCCCGCTCTGGGAGGCACACTCTGTTCTGCGCTTGCCGATTTGCCGATGGCCCTTACTGGAGTTGACCCGTGGAGGTGGCAGAGCCCCTGAGCCCTGTCCACAGGCTGGAGCTGCACCCTCACCGTGGACTTGGATGGGGATGGCTTCACTTTCCCTCTCACTTTTTTTGTGGGAAAGATAAGAAAACAGTGCCATGGGGTACTGTGGTGGGAGGTGAATAGGACACTGAAGAGTCAGTGGGAGCGTGGGGGCCACCTCCACCTGCGCCTGGGCCCCTGCTCCCCAGTGCTCCAGGCTGCTCCACCGGTGATGCTGTGGAGATGACGGGCTGTCACTGGGAAGCAGGGGACCCCCATTGGTGGGATGTGTCTGATCTTGGGACCTGCGTCCCTCCCCATCTACAGCTGGGCCTTTTGCTGAAGCTCAGGCCCCACAGCCAGGCAGTCTGGGTTTATTCTCTGCCCATTCCAGTTAGGCCTCTCATGGAAACCTTTCCCGCCAGCATCCCCGTGGTTGACAAGACAGTGCTCTGTCAGCTTGGGCTTGCAGCAGTGATGAACACAGGCCGGAGACCAGCAGTTCCGCCCCAGGGTGGTCCCTGATTTCCACCTGAACCCCATTCTGCTCCCTAGAGGGCTCCTGACCTGAGCCCCCGCCCAGCCCCCGTGTGTGCAGAATGCCGAGTTACACTCCCGAGTAAGCGTGCGAGGGCCTGGAGCTGCCCTGCGCCTCACCCGCCTTCCAGCAGCTAGCATCCTCAGACGCCGACCTTCTGTTCCCGGGGCCGGTTCCCTCCCACCCACACCTGTCTCAGCCTGGGCTTGTGCAGAGCAGAATAACTGCATCATTCCCAGGCCACCACCGTCCCTGGGGCAGTCACAACTGCCTGGGGCTGCACAGGCAGAGGCAGGGATTGGCGGGCACTGAGGTCTGGACCCAGAGAGGGAGGAGGCTGGGCAGGGCCTGGTACTCTCTGAGCCTCTGGGAGGCTTCCTGGGGAAGACAGTGGGAGGAGCAGTCCATGTGGAGGGGGACGTGGGTGGGGCCCCTGCCCCCCTGCCCCCCCTGCCCCAGAGTCATGTGTGGTGTGTGACCAGCGCCATCAGATTCTCAAGAGCAGGAGTGGGAGAGTCCTATGAGAGGCAACCCCTGGGGACTGTGTGGAGCACATTTCTCCCCAAGCAAGACGTGTGTCCTGAGGGGTCCCTGAGGCAGGTGGGGTTATGAAGGAGAACAGCAGCCAGCAGGTCCCTGCCTCCTAACAGCGCCTTGTAAGGATAGTGTTCAGTGTGCATGTGTGTGCCTGTGCATGTGTGCATGCCTGTGAGTGTGCACACCGTGTGTGCATGCAATTATGTATGTCATTGTGTGTGTGCACACGTATATGCATGTGAGTGTATGCACATTTGCTTGTGGGGTTTGTGTGGGTGTGCGCACATCTGCGTGTGTGTGTGTTCGTGTGTGCATGTGTGTGCATTTGTGTGTGGATGCTTGTGTGTGCATGTGTGGGTGCATGAGTGCATACATATGTGTGTGCACGCTTGTGTGGGTATGTGTGGGTGCATGTGTGGTATGGATATGTGTGGGTATATGTCTATTTGGGTGTGTGCACGCTTGCAGGGGTGTGGGGGGTTGCATTGTGTGTGCACATGTGGGCACGTGTGAGTGCACTTGCGTGGGTGCATGTGAGTGTGGGTGTGTGTGCGTGGGTGTGTGGGTGCATGTGTGTGCAGGTGTATGCATGTGTGTGTGCATGTGAGTGTGGGTATATGCATGTGTGGGTGCATGTGAGTGCAGGTGTATGCGTGTGTAGGTGTGTAAGTGCATGTGTCTGCATATTTGGGTGTGTGCATGTGTGCAGGGGTGCACTGATGCATGTGTACATGTGTGTGGGGGCTCGTATGGGTGCATATGTGTACGCTTGTGTGTTTGGGGGTACATGTGTGGATGTGTAGGCCTGTGGGTGTGCATGTGCCTATGGGTGTGTGCGTGGGTGTGTGGGTGTGTGCATGCATGGGTGTGGGCGTGTGTGGGTGCATGTGGATCTGTGTGGATGCATGTGTGCTAGGGTGTATGCATGTGTGCTAGGGTGTATGCGTGTGTGTGTGGGTGTGTGTAAAGGTGTGTGTGCATATGTGGGGGGACCATGTGCACGTGGGTCTTGATATGTGTGTAGGTACATGTGGGTACGTGTGCATGCAGGTTGTGGGTGTGTGGAGTGCATGTGTATGTGTGTGTGCGGGTGTGAGTGTGTGTGCATTTGTGGGTGTGTGCACTTGTATGTGTGCAGGTGTGGGTGTGCACACGTGTGTGTAGGTGTACAGGTGTGGGTGCGTGTGCACATAAGTGTGTACCTGTCATAGCACTGTGCATCCTGAGGAAGGGGTGGAAGGCTGCATTCTCCAGTAGGTGCTGCTCCAGGGGGAGCTGGAGCCGGCGGGGCCCCTCCTGCTGAATGCTGGCTCCGTCTGCTGCTGTGGTGAGTGTGGCCTGCGTGGCTCCTTGCCTGCCGCCTTCACGATCCTCCCGGGTTCCCCACAGGGCTCTGCACAAGGAGTCTGGGCTGGGCTCCCATCCCTGTGCTGTTATTAGCAGGTATATGGCCTTGGCTCTCCTCCGCATCTGGCCCTTGCTGAGGGCCCTGAGGCGTGGCCCCTTATCCCCTCTGACCGCCCCTGACCTCTGTCTCCAGAGTGATGGAGCCCTGGTCCCCTGCCACTAGCCTGGTCCTGGAGAGGGTGGCAACTGCGAGGCCTGGGTGCTGCTGTGCTCGTGGCCACGCACTGAGGCCGGCCCTCAGCCCTGTGCACGGCCACACCCTCTGCAGGGGACCTGTCCGGCCTCCCGAGTATCTCTGGAGCTGGCACTGACACCGAGGCAGGGACCGGTCTGAGCCTGGGGACTGTGCTCTCAACCGCCCACTGTGGGGAAGCAGCACAGGTGGGGGATGGAGGCCTGGGGCTTGTCAGCGACAAAGTGACTGATGACCGCCTGTGCCCTGGGCGCCCTCCCTGGACAGCATGTCAGTCGCCCAGGGAGAAGGGCCTCACCCACAGGAGCGGCGCGGTTCTTCCTGCCTGATCAGCCCTGGGCTTGCAGGCACCAAGCGTCTCGGGGACCTCCCACGGAGCCCAGGAGCAGGGAGGGCCCTGCCGTGTCTGCTGTTGGGTCTTGGTGACAGCGGTTAGGTTGTCAGCATGGCATGGCATTAAAATGTGTCATTGCCCCTCGCTGCCATGGCTCCGCGGCCTCAAGAAAGCAGCCTTTGGGCTTTTGGGCCACTTTTCTGCGTCTCTGCATTCCCATGAATGGCTCCTGTGGCGCGCTCAGCCAACCGCAGATCCGGACCTCCGCGGCGTGGGGCGGGCCGCGCAGCACAAAGGGCGGCTCTGTCGGAGTCGGGAACAATGGGCCGCCCTTTCACCGCGGCTGCTAACCTCTTGGCAGCCACCAGCAGACCGTATTCTGCTGTGCGGATCGGGCAGGACAATGCTGCGCGGCCTCTGAATGGACGCTGCCACCAACGGGGCCCCATTCAGGGTGTTGGGAACCGGGCGCACATTGTCTGCCCCGCAGGGAGACAGCGAGGAGGCTCCTGCAGCCTCTTCCTGGTTTAATCTCCCTGCGCAGCTTACCTGGTCCGTGTCCCATATCAGCTGCGGGGCCAGCAGCACCAGGCCCAGGAGGGAGGGCAGGTCCCAGCCCTGGAGGAGGATGCCGGCCGGGTTAAAACCCAGAGGCACCGTAGGACCTTCTCGCCGTTTCTCTAAACCTAAACGCATTCCAGAGTAGGAAGATGATTGTAAAACAACTGAGAGACAAGCTCCGAGTTAAGTCTTCAGAACTGGCCCCAGGGCGAGTGCTGTGGGGTGCCTGCCACCACCACGGCCGGTCACAGGGCTCCGCTGGACTTCTTATCACAGATGCGAACCTGTACTTTTTTGTGTGTAATTTTTGAAATTGTTGCTGTCAACCTCTTGTTATGAGAAGTTTAAAAAGAAGTCAAATCCCTAATGAGTGAAGAGTATCAGGCTGTGGGCAGGTGTTGGCAGCGTCTGTGCCGGGCTGGGGTCCTGGACCCTGGCAAGGCCGGGCTGTGCACACCCTTGTGTGGCTCTGGGAGGCGCCGAGCACTCAGCCCATGTTGGGGGCAGCCCCGGTCTCTCTCCTGGACACATAGGTCAGCCCTTGGGGGGCATCTGGGGGCTGAGCCAGAGGTGCACGTCAGCCTTCCTAGGCACCATCCACTGAGGCGTCCTGAAACCTTCCTGAGCCCTCAGCTGGAAGAGAGATTTTCCCATAAGTGACGGGACTCTTTGTCTCCCCTCTGAAATGTGGCCTGGCCTAGTTCAACAGAAACATTTTACATTACAACTGCGAAATCTCGGCATAAAGCACCCCTTTGTCCCCCCATTATTTTCTCACAAATACAGTCCATTGTCATGGCGCTGAAGTTAATTTGATCAACATTGGGACATTTAACTTTTATGTCCAGTCAAAAGAGTTGTTTCATGCTCATTTTGGGCATTCAAAGGAAATGATTGCCAGAAAAATAATGTTCTTCTGAACAATTCCAAGCAATTAGTTTCCCAGGGAGAGGCGATGAGATGCCCGCACCCCCAGCCCCGCTTTGTGGCTTTATGGAAGGCCATCAGTTAGCTGTCAGCCGCTCAAAGAGCCCCCAACCTAAATGTTTCTCTTTAGACGTTCCCAGAACTTGCCTTGCTGTGCAGCCAGTAAAGAAAAGCTGCTGTGTCTCCAGGCAAAGGCAAACTCGGCATTAAAGATCTGGGTCACCCTGAGCGCTCCTGGCCACAGGGCTGGTTCTCGCACTCCTCACACTCCCGCTGGCCTCGGAGAACATCTCTCAGGTTCTTGCTGGTCGTGGGCTCCTCCCGATCAGGCTTTCTCGGGCTCGAAGACCTCAGGGTGGCCGAGGTCATGTGTCTGCGGAGCCCACCAGGCACCCTGTGGCGTCCCTCCGCGTGCCCGGGACTCCTGGCAGCACAAGCCCGTGCCCTCTGCCGTCCGCCGCTGCGAAGCCTGCTGCCTCTGTCTCGCCTTAGCCTCTCCAGGGCATGGTCGGTCCACTGCTGCCCGGCAGGAGGGGCTCCTTTCACCTGTGCCTCAGCTGATCCGTGGGCTGCGATCTTCGTTTTGTTGAACATGGAGTCAAGCGCCGAGAAAGGCAGTGCCGCTATGCAGATGCAGGGGCAGCGCCTGCACCCGGCCATGCACTCTGGGCGTTCTCCGCATGTTTCCTTTCCTTAAGAAACAAACCATGTGGACCCGCAGGTGCCCCGTCCTCCATCCTGAACCCTATCCTGGCCCGCAGCATCAGCCTGAATTCAGCACCTGTCGCTCCTTTGCGGCTTTCTGGCCTCTTGTGACACAGGCACGGATGTTTCTGTGCTTTTGTTATGTGCCAACGTGGAGGCAAGCATCGACACTGCCGTGACGTGTGTGTGTGGTTTATGTCTTTACACATGTCAGCGCCTGTGACCAACATGTCCAGCATCATGTGAACGGAGTCTGCCGGACGTCTCCGCGAGCTCCAGCCACGGTGCTCGGTCATGGGACTCGCTGCCGGCTGTCTGGAGAGCTTTTGGGTGGTTCCTGGCCCTTCGGTGGCAGACAGGACGATACCTGTGCTGGGCCGTGGGGGCCGTGTGTCTCCACTCCCGCTGGTCCTTTCCACACCCTGAACCCCAGCGTCACCACTGGCATCTCAGCCCTTGGTGTTGTGTTTTCTGCTAGCTGGAGAGGAGTGGGGGGTCCTGGAGGTTGAGGCACTTCTGTGCCGCACCAGTTTTTGTGGTTTATGGCGGTGTCCGAGCAGAGTTTGAGAGGGTGGGTCTCAGAGTGAGAAGAACAAAAGTAAAATGGTGATGCTCCGTGTGGAGAGCATGAGAGCGGCGGCTGCCGAAGGAGAGCCCTGCACAGCCCTTCTGCTGCCCTGCATGGGGCTCCCCGCACGACTCCGCCCGAGAGCACCTGATGTGGGGATGGACTCATCGAAGGGAGTGTGGGCTTTAAAAGGTGCCAGACACTGAGAAGGCACATGCTGCTGGGGCCCAGGATGCCCCCAGCCCTGAGGCTGAGGCCCGGGGACCATCTCAGCCCCGCCCGCCGCAACACAACTCCGGGGCGGGGCTTCACAGCTGAACTTAGTTCTCAGTCTGAGATCTGAGTTCTGGTGATGGCTTGCAGACGGCCGCCTCCTCACTGCGTCCTCACGTGGTGGAGGGAGGGAGGGAGGGAGGGTGAGCTTTTGGTGTCTTCCTCTTTTACAAGAACACCCATCCTCTTGCATCAGGGCCCCGCCTCCCTCCCCCACCCCCCGTGACCTCAGGTGCTGGCCCCTAAAGGGTTGGGGCGCCGAGGCTGGGACTTACTGGGTGGGGAAGTCAGGGGGCCTTTGGGTGCGGCACTGGGGATCAGTGGGTTGGTGAAGGAGCTTCCTCAAGCGCAGTGGTTGCTGTGACTCCACCCAGTGAGCAGCCTGGCTGCCCCAGGCGCTTTGGGGGCTCTGCTAGCCCTGAGGCTGACCCTGCTGCTTCAGCACATCCCGCCATCTGCCTGGGTTCTGTCTGGAGGAGCCTTAGACGGCTGTCTTCAGGGTTCTGTGGTACCTGGGTTCTGTCTGGGCGCCTTAGACGGCTGTCTTGCGGGTTCTGTGGTACCTGGGTTCTGTCTGGAGGTGCCTTAGACCTAGGCTGTCTTCAGGGTTCTGTGGTACCTGGGTTCTGTCTGGGGGCGCCTTAGATGGCTGTCTTGCGGGTTCTGTGGTGCCTGGGTTCTGTGGTACCTGGGTTCTGTCTGGAGGCGCCTTAGGCGGCTGTCTTGCGGGTTCTGTGGTACCTGGGTTCTGTCTGGAGACGCCTTAGGTGGCTGTCTCGCGGGTTCTGTGGTGCCTGGGTTCTGTCTGGAGACGCCTTAGGTGGCTGTCTCGCGGGTTCTGTGGTGCCTGGGTTCTGTCTGGAGACGCCTTAGGCGGCTGTCTCGCGGGTTCTGTGGTGCCTGGGTTCTGTCTGGAGACGCCTTAGGCGGCTGTCTCGCGGGTTCTGTGGTGCCTGGGTTCTGTCTGGAGACGCCTTAGGCGGCTGTCTTGCGGGTTCTGTGGTGCCTGGGTTCTGTCTGGAGACGCCTTAGGCGGCTGTCTTGCGGGTTCTGTGGTGCCTGGGTTCTGTCTGGAGGCGCCTTAGGCGGCTGTCTTGCGGGTTCTGTGGTGCCTGGGTTCTGTCTGGAGACGCCTTAGGCGGCTGTCTTGCGGGTTCTGTGGTGCCTGGGTTCTGTCTGGAGGCGCCTTAGGTGGCTGTCTCACAGGTTATGTGGTGCCTGGGTTCTGTCTGGAGGCGCCTTAGGCAGCCATCTTGCCGGGGTCTGTGGTGCTGGGAGATTCACCCTGAGGGCTTGAGGCTTCCCGGGGGCAGAGCTCACAGTGGGTGGAATAAAAAGTGAAGTCATGAAAGATAGTCCAGCAGTTTCTAGGAAGGTAAAAATAAACAGGCTGCTGTGTTTATTTTGGGGGGATGAGTTTATTTAAAGTGGCTTAAATACATCTGCGATGAACCATGCAATGAGGTGTTCATGATTATTAAGAGAAACTTTTAAAGCGATTAAGTAACTAAAATATTCTCAGTAGTTGTAGTAATTTTATACTGTTGATGTTTTTGGTTATGTAAAGTTGTTTGATCAGAGAATGTGGTCCCTACCATAGCAGAGAAACAAACCAATTTTAATAGATTCCCAATTGTACACAACCTAGGCCCTTAAAAGTACAGTGCCAAAGGTTTCAGCTACCGTTGCTTTCAGTGGTTAAAAAATAAAAAAGGAAAGAAGGAAAAAAACCAACTCCTAGCAAGTTAGGTGTCCTGGTTGGATGAATGTCTCACGGCCAGTTTGCTTCCCACACTGCACTAGCTCCATGGGGGAAAAAAACTAGCCCCATTCGAGTCTGATATTTTTTAGGGCCCCAGTGGGACTGCCAATGATGCTCTCCCGCTGCCTGCCCTGTTACCCTGGGGCCTCCCACAGTGTCCCAGGCCCCAGCAGCCTTGCGCCAGGTTCCCACTGCTGTGTTAGGGAAGCACCCGCTGTTGGAAATGTAATTCGAAATGTTCAACCCGTGATTCTCCCTGTGTCTTTAATCTGCAGTGTCGTGGGGTCACAGTTGTCCTGGAGACACGCAGACGAGCCCCCCAGGCCCCTGCGGTGGAGCAGCTGCTGGGACGACGAGGCAGCCCCTCCTCCCAGTGCCTCCGCCGCGTAATGAGACCACTTGTCAAAACAGAGAGAGACACCCATTTTCAAGGCCTAAAAAATTGATTTTTATGGCTCTTCTTGTAATTCTCTTTTTGAATTAGGCACATGATATTGATGTGGGCCTACGTTTTAATCATAATAGCTACTGACAAGGCAATTAATTTTAGAGCAACTGTTTTTTTTCTCCTGCTCCAAATGGCACTATATTGAAATTGAAAGTGAGCTCTGGGAGGGCAGCGGGGCTGGCACTCAGGTGATTGCCTCGGCCGTGACAGCCCCTTCGTCTTGCAGCCGCCGTGCACCCTTTAGAGGCAGCTGCTGTTATTAATGGGCTCAGGCTGTTCTGTCAGCAGAGCAGGGCGAGGAAGTGTGATCCAGTTGAGGGTTTTAATGATGATCCTGCGGGATTCCAGACAGGAAGATGACACTGCGTCTCCAGGGTGTTGCAGGCCCACCTGGTGCGTCGCCTGGCGGCTTTCTTGGGAAGAAGGAGCAGCCCAGCCCGGGCAGGGCCTCCTGTGAGGCGGCACCCCAGAGTACTGAGAGAGGAAACTCGGTCAGTGGACTGAGGGCCAGCCCGGGAGGCCGCGTTTCCTCTCTCCGCACTGGGGAGCTCATTAGAGTTTGTTCTGTCAGGGTTCTGCTGTTTGTTTAGCCGAGTGACGGTCGCGTCTGTTCCTGCGACGGCGCACAGATGCTTGGCCATGTGGGGATGGCTTTGGTATCTTGCGGTCTCGCCTACACCTGGGCTTGGCTGGCTGCATCCTGCCCGCTGGCCGGTGGGCGTTGCCGCCCTCCCTCGGGAGCCTCTGTGCCCCGAGCTGCCGCTCTCCTGGGGACTCAGAGCGCGGAGCCCTCTGTCTTCCTCCACGCACCCTCCGAGCTTTCTGTGCTCATGGGACACAGCAAGCGCTTCCCTTTCTCCTGGGCAGAGCTTGGGGCTCTTTTAAGCAAATCACACCAGAATAGATCAAACTTATTACAACTGAGATTTAACCTAAAATGGAAGGAATTCCAATTAAAAAGGTAAACAAGACTTTTGTGGGCTTTGCCAAGCCAAGCTATAGCAATTAACAGGCAAGAGGAGCATGAAATAGCTGGGACCATTTTTGAAAGAACTGTCAACAAGAAGGACTTCCCTATAAAAAGTTGTACTAATTAAAAGCATGCAGGAATTGATTTTTTGAAAGATCTGCAGAAAAGAATAGATTGTCTCAAAAAGACCCATGCCGTTGGGAATGTTGTGTTGTGATACAGACTTGGTGGGAGGACGGGACACGTTGAATAAATGGTGCCGATCAATTGACCATCCACTTGGGAAATCGATAAACTTAGATCCCTGCTCTACACCTTAATTCCGGATGGATTAAAGGATAACCCTTAAAATTCTGCCATAAAGATGAAGGTGGGGGCTTCATGCCCGCGTGGGGGCTGGGGCAGGCGTCTCAGCCACAGGGGAAACTGATACATGTGACTATATGGAAATTAAAACTTCTGCGTGACAGAAGCCACCAAGGGCAAAACGGAAAGGCCAGCCCCAGGCCAGCAGGAGCACACGCCATATTCACCATAGACAGGGGTTACTCTCCAGAACTCACGGGGAGACCCCTGGAATTCAAAGAGAAAAGGCCAGGAACCAAAGAGAACAGCAGGCTGTGAACAGATGAAATCGGGAGAAAATGCAAATTTCGATACGTAGATTTAAAAATATTGAGGGTGTGCAAGTTAAGACGGAAATGAACTCCTACGCTCCATAGCCAAAGTGAAATACAGTGGTGATGGTTCCACCCACACTCAGTCATGAAAGTGTCACCTGCACGGATGCTCCGTCCTCCCTCGCTCTGGTCTGAAGGCCCTGGACAGTGCCAGGCGGGTCCGCGGCCATTGGTGGCCCCGGCTGGTGCCTCACGGCCACTTGGCTCTCCAACCTGAGGGTGGAGGTGTCAGCAGCGGCGGCGGGGCAACGCAGAACAAGACCACATAAGAACTGGGAAGCGGGAGACCATCTGCTCACTTGCAGATTCTTCTACTTCTCAAGCGAATGGATCAAGCTGGAAAAGGCTGAGTTAGTGATTGGTCAGGCCCCCTGCCTCCCGGCCTCATCCCACTGGGCCCTGCCATGCCCCTCATGCCCCTGTCCCCAGCTCCAGGAGGGCACAGTGCTCCCAGCAGTGACCTACCCGGGCTGGCACTCCCTGCCTGTGGACAGCTGTGCACACCTACGGTTAACCTGATTGGAAGCTCTCACTTTTGCCTGGCTAATAACCTGAGTTTATTATCTCCAAATGCAGTGTACTTGGATGGGCAGCCTCTGTGCTGCCTGCCCCTGCCCTGGCAGCCCCACCTGGCTCCGGGCTGTGAAATTAGGAAATTTGGCAACCAGAGTATTTCCTTTTTTTGTCTACAGATGACATGTTTCTGTTCCACTGATGGTTTTGGTGGCCAATGCCACATTGCAAAGGTTCTCGCATTGCTTTCACACCAGAAGGGTCGAGTGCCTTGCTCTCCTCGAAAGCAAGCAGTTCACGGCGTTACTGACTGGAGCCGCTGAGGGGAGATTTGGGGTTTGAGTGAGTTGGCGGTTTCTGAGATCTTTTTACAGGCTTATATCTGTAAGGGAAGCCGCAGTGGAAAAACCTTTAGGAAATTGATTGTGATTGATTGAAAATATGAGGAAGAATTTTTCTTGAGTAAAGCTGTACCTGGCTAAAAATGTACACACACGTATGCAGCCACTGTTACCCTCTCACTTTGAAACGTCCGAGTAGGGATCATGTAAACCTTCAAAACAGGTCTGAGGGGACATCCCTGTCTGGGAGGAGAGAGCGGGGGCTCCGGTTCCTGCCCGTTCACCTGCATGCGCCTCCCCGTCCATCTCCCTCCCACTGTCGGTCCCTCCTCCCGTCTGTCTCCCTCCCGCCTTTCCTGAGCTCTGCGGTGGATTATTTGGTCTGTGGTGGATTATTCAGGCATCCTTGTCCGGCTCTTTCCCCTTCTTGGGGCAGCTGTGGTTTTCCATGCGTAAGGCTCTCACGCTGCCCTGGCCCAGTGGGTGAGGACGCAGCTGAGACTCTGCCTTTCCTCTTCCTCAATGTCGCTGGCAACACATGCATGTCCGTGTTGCTGAGGGCTGAGCGCTGCTCAGTGCACCTGTATTGGGGGTGGTCTCAGAGCTGAATTTTGGGGGTCCAAAGAGGCAACCACCGAGGTTCCCCTGCAGCAGGTGACAGAACAGAGAGTATGGGGACGGGGAGCGTGGAGGAGCGCCGGGGCCGGGCGTGAGGGCTGGCCGGCTTCAGCACCCTTGGTAACAAGTCCTCTTTTTCTTTCCAGAATCATCGATCAGCGATTCGAGAAGGTTTCCTACTTTGTGTTTGGCGATTTCAACTTCCGGCTGGATTCCAAGTCCGTCGTGGAGGTAGGTGCTGGCTTCCCTCCCGCCCCGGTCTCAGCCTTGCTCCATGTTGAGGAAAAGAGTGGAAGGAGCATGGCCCCTTACTGGCACTTTCAATGCCGTCCGCCTCCCGGGATGCACTTTTTAAGGCAAAACCTTGCAATGAAGAAGCATGTTTTGCTGTCGACAGAGGGATCTGTGTTGGAATGCGGGATCCGTGTTGCAATCCGGGGTGAACGGGCCCTCAAGGTTGCCCCAGATGGCGTGTGGCAGTGCTGTGGGGCTGTGCCCTGTGGCTTCTGCCGTCGGCACACAAGGAGCTGCTGGAGTGCCGTCGCAGTGCCGCCCCCTCGATGCCCGCAGAGCCGCAGCCTCTGCAGAGTGTCAGCTCCTTCACACTGTCCAACTTGATCTCAGCGATTTTTCCTCATAACACACGTAGAAACTGTCAGAGCCCGTTTTAAACATTGTGCTTTTCTGTCTGCAAAGTCATTATTCCGTGAGTTAACGAGTCGTCACCCCCGCTGGGGAACTCGGGGTCCCGGGTGCTCCTAGGTGTGGGAACTCAGGGGTCCTGGGTGCTCCTGGGTGTGCGTTCGGGCTGGCCGGGGACCAGCAGCTTGGGCGCCGACAGGAAGTGGGCCTCTAGGCTCAGATGTTTCTCTGTGGTCCAGTCCACGCTGGCTGTGGGTCCTCCCTCCCAGTTTTCATGACTTGGGATTCCACTTCCCAGGCAGCTGTGAAGAGGGCGGTGTGGGAAATGGTGGAGCACCTGTTGCCCACCCGCCCAGGCCCTGCTGCCCTCACCCTCAGCCTCCCCGGTGGCCCTTCCAGGTGCTGGGCATGAGCTCACAGCCCACAGCAGGGCCACAGTAAGTTGGATGGGGCCACGGTGAGTCGGATGGGGACATGGTGAGTCAGATGGGGACACGGTGAGTTGGATGGGAACACGGTCAGTCGGACGGGGACATGGTGAGTTGGATGGGGCCACGGTGAGTCGGACGGGGACACAGCGGTCCCCGAGACTGTTATCTTCGCATTTTAGTCTCCAGTTCCAAACACCCACACATATTCATCTTCCAACGGTGGCAGGGCATTGTTTCTGAAAGACAGACGGAGCTGGCTTTGATCATCCTGGGTCTCTTGTGGTTGGCAGAAATGAGTGCCCGAAACCCTCCGTTGGGTTGAGCTGGCAGCACCTCGCCACAAGGCCTCACCGCATGCCTGTGTGTCAACATTTGGCCGTGCTGATGGTGTTGCCTAAACGTTCAGTGGCTCCTGGTCAAGGCATCACTTCATCTGGCTGTGGAGGAGGAAGGCAGGGCCTCTGCGTTTGGTGGGCTGTGGAGCACATGGAGTTTTTAAAGCACACACACCCCAGCAGGGGCCCCGAAGTCCTTTCCTTCCTGCTGCCACGCTTCCTTTCTCCTCGTAGAGGCTGTCGAATGGATCGGTCTCTGGCCTGCCATCCCACAGGCTCGGTGAGGGCTCGAGGGCAGGGGCTGTGCCCATCCTTGCTAGAATCCATGTCCCTGTGTTCGACGCTGTCCGGGACACGGGAGCAAGGCCTGGGGGTCACAGAGGCTGGGCCCTGTCAGAGGCTCCTCCTCCACTCCCGCCAAGCCGCAGGGGGCCGGAAGCGGCACTTCCGGCAGGTCTGGAACGTCTCTGAGTGAGCTCATTTCTAACCTGTTACTCGAGAGCCAGTGAGTCCACAGTGCACATAAGTACTTCCTGCTCTGACTGGGAGGGGCCAGGATGAAAGTCAAGAAGAACCCGCGAAAGACCAAAGCCGATCAATCCCAGGCGCCCAGCAATTGGGGAAAGGTCAGGGAGCTTGGAAAGGGCCTTTTCCTTCTGGTAGAGCAAATGTCACAGTAAAGGGCAGCTGGTCCTGGCCGGGTCAGGGCTGTGGTGAGGCACGCGTTGGAGCAGCCGCGGGAGCCTCCCTGGTGAAGGGAGCCAGCTGCTGAGCCTGGTGGCCGGGCCGTGTGACCGCAAGGCGTGGGGGGCAGTGGGAAGCCTGGGCTCCGGGGCCTGTGGGGCTCGCGTGGCCGCTCTGGTCTCGGCAGGCGTGGGGGGCCTGGACGCTGGGTCCTGTGGGGCGTTGGGCAACTCCTGTGAAGGACTGCAAGGCTTTGCTTTTTCTACTGAGCAGAAAAGGAAGAAAGCACCTCACCGGGGTTTGCGTGTGGATGTGACCATGAGAGGAGGCATGGTGGGAGAACAGTGCAGGGGCGGCGGGAGAACAGTGCAGGGGCCTCGGGAGCCGGCCTGGGGCTGCCACGTCTTCTCCTGCGTCGCCTGGCCTGCTCCTCAGGCCTCCCTAATTGCCTTCATACACAGCCCTCAATCCTCATGGGTCACTGTCAGCAGTGTTTTTTGATCACCAAAATCGGTCCTGTTTCTTAAAGAGTTCCTCTCACACAGGCAGTCACAGCGCAGCAGCTCCCGCCCAGGTCTAGATGGCCCTGGTGTCCTGGACGCCGCCCAGGAGGCTGGGTGCAGAGCGGGAACTGCCTCCCGGGCCTCGGTGGGCTCTCCAGACCTTCCAGTTTCAGGTCTGGGACCTGCCTGGGTTTTACCCAGGAAGAAGCAAGACCATGCTTGCCCCCACCTGTGCCCCGTCCTCCGTGTTCGTGTTAGGCTGTCGCTAAAGGAGCCCTCGCCCCAGCCCTCTGTGCTGCTGAAGGGGTCCACGCAGAGGGCCAGTGCTGGGGAGGGTGCCCTGCTGAAGGGGTCCACGCGGAGGGCCAGTGCTGGGGAGGGCACTGGCCTGAAGCCAGAGTTCGAAGATTCCCATCACTGATAAACCAGTGGGATCTTCCACGGCAGCCTTCATGCTTAACTTCAAACATCAAACTACAGAGGACGGGAATTCTAATGGCTGTGCTTAAGGGGCTGTTTACTTTGTGAACTGGTGATAAACAGTTCTCCAGAAACTGCCACTTTCTCCTGAGAGTCAGTAAAGAGCTTCAGGAACCTCCAGGCCGCGGCTCGAGTGGCTGGTGGAGCACTCCAGGGCAAGTGAGCACCCGTGTCTGAGAGCCGCCCACGCCACCATAAGCCTCACCAGCTCCCGTCCTTCAGGAATTGAGTCATCTCCGTTTTTTATCACTTTCCCATCCACAGTAATTGGAACAGACAAGGAGTTACTTGAAACGCTGTTTTTCCTCTCAGTCCCCCCACAGTAGCTGGTTTTAGATGGAGCCCAGCAGCGCAGGTCCAGCTGCCCTGTCCTCAGCCCCTGTGGGGCTCTCCCTGCCACCTCCTGGTCTTCCCTCAGCCCCTCTGCCCTGGACTGGCCAGGCCCCTTTCTGGGCTCCACGGGGTGCGTCGTTGCCACCCATCTGCCTCCGCCCCAATCACGCTGGTGTCCTGCTTGCCAGCGCCACGTGGGCGAGTTGGGTGACAGACCCAGTGCAGCTGGGTGGGCTGGTGGACGTGCTGGCCGGGGCTGCATGGGCAGCGCGGAAGGGGGCGCTGCCTGCTGCAGGACAGTTCACATCCGTCCCTCACGCCCTGTCTGCAGGCTCCACAGCCGCTCTGCAGCCCCAGCCACTCAGCTCTGTGGAGAGGTGTCCTGGGTGTGGAAAGAGCAGCTCCTGCGTGCAGCTTGTTAAGACAGCGGGTGTGGGGCTTGCCTGTCAGTCGAAGCGTCAGAGGTGACTATAAGTCAGGAAGGGAAAGAAAACTGCCGTCTTCCTGGAACCTCCTCTGCATGCCCCAAGTGGATTTCTCAAAGGAACAGTAAGCAGGAACGCGGCAGAGCTCCTGGGGGCCTGGCTGACCCAGGTGGCGTCCTGGAGTCCCACCCGCGTCGGCGTGCCCTGCTGTGAGCCTGACCGCAAGCTGCCTCCCCTTTGCCCCTGCGGCAGCCACCAGGACATGAGGCTAACAAGCACCGAGGGCAGCCCAGGAACCCGATTTTTCATTTCATTTCATTTTAATTCAGATCTGATAATTCAGATCTGATAGAGCCGCGTGGCTATTCCACGGGACAGTACAGACCAGGTGACCTTCAACCAGTGCAGGGGCTACCACGGGGAAGGAACATTCCTGTGGACTTGCCTTCCAGCTAGCTTGGGCTCAGCTGCTCCCCATTGCATCCCTGTTCTCGGAACCACAGCCCTGAGGTGGGCCCTGGGTGGGGTCTCCATGCTGCCTGGCAGACATGGCGGTCATTCACATGGGACAGTGTGGCGTGGTCAGCCCTGCACAGTCCCGGGGAAGAGTCGGGCCTGGGTTCCCCCAGGTGAGAGGTCAGAGAACAGAGAAGGCGGCCCTGGAGGTGACCGCACCCCTCCCGCATATCAGGCACCCCTCCCGCATATCAGGTGTCCCTCCTGCGCATCAGGCTCCCCCTCCCACTTACCAGGCATCCCTGGGAGTGGCCGCGTCCCTCCTGCGTATCAGACGCCCCTGGAAGTGACCTCGCCCTGTCCCATATCAGACGCAGGTGTTTTCAGCAGCAGATTTTCTTCGCTGGTGCCGTTTGTTGGTGTCAGACATGAGGAGAGGACCAAGGAAGGGCGCGCAGGAGGCGGTGGCTGAGGCTCCGTTGCGTCTGCTGGGAGTGGGGGCTCTCCAGCCCCGCGATCAGCTTGGGAGGGAGCTGGTCTCTGGTGAGGGTTTCCTCCTGTGCAGAACTCAGTGTTCACACGAACTGGCAGAAGGAAAGCCGCATGTGCTCTGTGATTATCACCCAGGCACGCCCGGGGCGTTCGTGGGAAATCCAGATTCTGTCTGCAAAGGTCCCTTCTAAGTGGCACCAGAATTGGACACCATGTCCCCAACAGACGTAGATGCCACCCAGGGGAGCCCCCGGCACCCCAGGCAGTGGCGATGCAGATTCCTGGGAGCAGGGAGGCCTCCACCCACCACGGCTCATGCACACGCCCGGCCACCCTGGTCTCTGGGCTCTAGGACGCTGCCCACGACAGCGGCTGCCCACGCAGTTACCAGGCCCTGGCTTACAATGCCCTCACACTGGACAGACGTGGGTCTTACTATTCTGTGCTGTTTGTCTGCCATTTGCAAAGGAATGGGAAGAAAAATGAATAGCTTTAAACTGGATTGTTTACTCAGCAAGTGTCTAAGGTCCTTGCATTAGTGTTTGGAGAGTTTTCCTGCCCACGTGGCTCTTTAAGACTGTGGATACATGGCTGTTCATTTGACAAAAGTCTTTCGTTACATTTTGCACACAGTTTACATGGCTGTTCATTTGACAGAAGTCTTTCTTTACATTTTGCACACAGTTTACATGGCTGTTACATTTTGCACACAGTTTACATGGCTGTTCATTTGACAAAAGTCTTTTGTTACATTTTGCACACAGTTTACATGGATGTTCATTTGACAAAAGTCTTTCGTTACATTTTGCACACAGTTTACTATGTAAGTAAAGCGAGCCTAGTGGAAAATAGGGAAAATAATGTGTAATGTAGAGTTTTTGTAGGACTGTTCAGTCAAGGGAAGGCCACACCTCTGGAATAAGGACCGCTTTTCCCTCCTGGCATCATCAACACAGTCGTCAGCTGTGTGTAAAATTCCACAGCTCACAGGAGCTAAGCGCTTGGTACAGTGACTGGCCCGAAGCTGAGCACCTGGATCCCATGGCCGCAGGGATTTCCTGAGGGCTGGGGGCCGTGAGGAGTCACAGGACCCTGGAACCGACCACGGGGAGGACCCTGAGGCCCAGGGCAGGGGCGGTATCCCCAGGGTCACCTGCGGCCCCTCAGTGCTGCGTGGCACCTCCACGTGGCCATGTTGCTCCCTGTGGGTTGCAGACACATGCAGGCTCTCCGGAGGGTCACTGCCTGTCTTCTGTTTGCTCGTCAGTTGATGTGGAATGTGCATGCCAGGTGGAGCCCTCCCGCCCACTGAGTCTCCTGTCTCCGTGTGGGGAGATCCCTGTGGCAGTGGCTCAGAGGACCACAGGCTGGGTGGCTTACACAGCAGAAGTTTATTCTCTCACAGTCCTGGAACCTGGACATCCAAAATCAAGGTGTCCTAGCGCCACGCGGCTCCTGGAGGCTCCAGGGGGGACCCCTCCTTGCCTCACCCAGCCACAGGCGGCCCAGATGGCCCTGGCTCATGGCCGTATCACCCCCGTCTGCGCCTCCATCCTCATGTGGCCTTTTCTTGCAAGGACACAAGTCCATGGACTTAGGGCCCACCCCACCCAGGATGTCTCATCCCGAGATCTTAACTAGTTACACCTGCGAGACCCCATTTCCAAACAAGGCCCCAATTCTGAGGCTCTGGGTGGACGTGAATTTGGGGGCACACTGTACAGCCCAGGACAGCAGGCAGCGCCGGAGTGACTGTCTCCTGCCACGTGGTCGACTGAACACTAGCACAGAAAACGTTTCTTTGAAAGCCCTACCTAAAAATAAATCTCGCTGAAAAATGACCAGATTTATTTGTTGGTGGTGATTAATTTCAGCTGCATTAGTTAAGGTGCCAATTAGGTGGATTATTGAATTTTAAAATACCATCCAAGCACCTCTTATGGAAAATCAAAATCTGCTAGTTGGCATGGCATGGTTTTTAAAAAAGGTTTCTGACTGTAAAACATTTCGTAGAAATTTTGTGGAAACCAAAGAAAATTCTGCATGATTTTCTTTTGAGGCTGACTTGGACCAAGGAATTGAGGGCAGGTGTTTGGGGACCCCTCATGCCGGCACCAGATCAGGCTGTGCTAAACGCTGATGCTGGCCTCCCTCTGCGTGTGAACAGGCTGATATTGGCCTCCCTCCGTGTGTGAACAGGCTGATGCCGGCCTCTGCACCTGAACAGGCTGATTTGAGCCTCTGCGCCTGAACAAGCTCGATCTCCACTTGGCCCTGTGGCACGTCCCTGTTGCAGTTTCCTTCCACATGAAGCTTTTTGATGAAGAACTGACGAGTGCCTGGGAGCTCCTTAGCACACAGATCCTGGGCTCTCCTGGACCTGCGAGTCTCCTGGGAGCTCCTTAGCACACAGATCCTGGGCTCTCCCAGACCTGCGAGTCTCCTGGGAACTCCTTAGCACACAGATCCTGGGCTCTCCTGGACCTGCGAGTCTCCTGGGAGCTCCTCAGTGCACAGATCCTGCGAGTCAGGCCCAGGGCCCAGGCAGCGTCTCCTCACATCTGCCTAGCGCCAGGCTCAGTGTGGCTGGGGAACCGGGGCTGCGCAGGTACCTCTGGTCGGGATTCAGGCTCAGTCCATGCCACCCGCGGCGCCATTCGCCTGTGCAGCCTCCAGTGATGCATCACTGCGGGTGCGCCTGAGATGCCAGCTATGCTCTCGTGTGATGCAGAAGCATCACCTCTGGGCTGGACTGTCCTGGCAGGACCACACCTGGCAGTGGCCACTGTCACTGCCCAGTGATCTCGGTGCTCCCTGAGGCTGTGCGCTTCTCCTTCCTCAGATGAAAAGTGGATGAGGAATCCCTGTGGTCCAGGGCCTCGTTTTTCTCATACTGCTTTCATTTTTCACACTGTGGTCCGGCCTCCAGTTTCTTTGCAGCTGGGAAGTATCAGGAGGAATTGGAGCATGGAGCAGCTCAGCGTGGCCTGAGCAGAGTGCGGATTCGCAGCGTTTCCAGCTGCTCAGATGAGTGGGTTCTTTTTCACACAGGCCTGTGGGTGGCTGAGGTTCTGAGTGGGTGAGCATCCCACTGTTGGCTGCCTTGTGGGCAGCCTCATTGGTCCAGCAAGTATGTCCTGTGCATTTGCTATGTGGGCCCAGTGCCAGGATCAGGGTAACCGCCTGCCCTCAAGACCATGGCCTTGGGCACCAGGAGTGCCTGGGGCAGTGGGTTTGCCTGGCGGCTGCCTCCCCAACCTCTCTTCAGTTCTGCTCCACCTGCCTGGGAGCGATTTCCTACCGAAGTGTCTGTGCACATCTCTCTGCCTTCCTAGAAGCATCTGCATTTTAAAGGAGAGGGAGTGTCGGAGTCAAAGGCCAGCAGGAGTGTCTTGCGGGGTCCTCGGATGGAGCTAGCTTCGGGGCCTGAATGGGGTGGGTGTCAGTCCTTGAGATCGGCTCTGCCCTTCCTCTTGGCAGAACAGCTGTGTGGTGAGCCCCTCAGAGGAGGCCACACAGAGGCGAGCAGGGCCTCCCAGAGGGCTTAGAAGTGTTATCTGCTCCCCAGCCGTGTGGAGCAGGTGCATCTCCAGCACCTGTCCTTCCTTCCTCTGAGCCTTTCTGTCAAACAGCAGCATGGGTTAGAGTGAGACCCTGTGGGCTCCATGCAGGCCAGTCCTCCCCACCCTCCGCAACCCCCCGGGTGGAGATACCACGTTCAGAGGCCACGTTGGTACCTGCAGTCTGGCTCCTTGGGAGCTGGCAAAGGCCACACCCAGCCTGCACCCCGGGTTCGTGGGGACATCTGTGCCCTCCTCTGGGGTAGTTTCCAGATTGCCCAGGGTCAGAGTAAACATACGCGGTTCTGAAGGTTTGTGGACAGTGACACAGTCGTGCATAGCCAGAGCACATCAGGAAGCCGTGTTTATCACAACGCAGAGCGTCTTGCCTGATGGAGTGTTCTGGTAATGCTGGAGGCTGGGGGCAGGCGGTGCCCGGTGGCACGGGCACCCTGGGGCGGTGTTGGTACGAAGGGACACGTGAGTTTAATGGTCTTTCAGAAACCACGGCTGGCCTGGCTTTGGTTTCACTGCTGAGCTCCCACCCACAGCAGCCCATCCTTGCCCCCTCGGTCCTGGGCTGGTAGGGTCATCCTCTTGCTCTCACTGCCGGCCGCGTTCCTCTGCCTGCTCACAGCGCCTCCTTGGCACCCTCAGTGGCAGGCTTGCTGGAAAGACTCATCAGACGTTAATTAAATCCATCTCCACAGCAATGGGAGGCCGGGCAGACCCAGGCTGGCAGCAGCAGATTAAATACAGGGTTGTTTGCCCTGCCGAGAGTTCAGGGGCAGGGCTTCTGGGAGGAGGACCAGCCTGGTGGCCCTGGAGGCTCTCAGACCCCAAGGTGGAGACCTGCTTGTGATTTTTGGTGGCAGGAGGGTTGTAGGGATCGGATCCGGGAGTCCTGCCCTGCCCCACACCAGCCTGTGAAAGAGGCTCTGTGTGCAAAGCGAAGAGACTCTGTCCCCCAGGAGTGTGCAGCCTCCTGTGTTTCAGATGCAGATTAATGCAGACTTGCTCACAGAGCAGAACTGAAAAGATGATACTGGAATCAGATCTGGCACCACGGAAACTGTAATTAAAACCCACACACGAAACACGCCGGTCGTGTGCCATCTAAGAGGGCCGTGCATCCTCACACGAGTCAGTGATGCAGCCTGCGGCTCTGGCTGCTGCTGGGATGTTCAGAGGATGTGTGTTTCATGCCTCGCGCAGTGGCAACTGGCAGCTGGGGTGCACAGCTGGCCGTGGTGACAAAGAGTGACAGCAGTGCCAGGCGCACCCATCTCCGCGCGGCCCGACCGCACACCACACCTGCCGTCCATCACCTCTCTGATGGTGACAGTGATGGATGCATCTTTGGAGGCTGGTGGCCTTTTTTAACAACCAGTTGCCAATCACTGACAGGTACATGCTCAGGTGCCAGCTGGGCCTGCAGGGGAATGGCTGTGGGGGGCATTGACATCCAGAAGGAGCCGTCTTTGGAGAGGGGCTGACGTCACAAGGAGACACCCCGAGAACCGGGCTTCCCAGAACACGGCTCTCAATGGGCACCAGGGAGGGTACCACTGCTGCCTGCGAGGCAGGATCCCAGCGCCTGCCTCAAAGGCTGTGTCTGCCGTTCAGTGGAGACCATGGCCGGCAAGAGCAGACAAGGCCAGGCTGCCCAGCAGCATAAGCCCAGGCCCAGACCTCAGACATTCCTGGTGCCCAGGCGTCCTTCCTTCTAGTGTGCACTGCGTCCTGGGAGGGGGTCAGCTGTCAGCCAGTAGGTAACATCGCACCTGGTCATGGCCTCCCCCACAGCCCCACAGATTCCTCTGAGACCCGCTGGCTGCTCTGGCCCCAGCCAGGCTCCAGGAGAAGTTCTGACTTCATCTAGTTACCGGCTGCCTTGTTGAGCCCCTCTGCCCCCTGATCCCTCAGCCGTGGGCACAGCGGGCACTGTGAGGCTGTGGACAGGATAGGCCAGGTCCCTGTGTCCACTGGCAGCTCCCATCGGGCGTGACAGACGGGGACGACCGTGCAGCTGTCGCTAGCCCTGTGTATGGGCAAGCCTGAGCTCCTAAAAACTGAGAGCATGGCGGCCAACTCCTCAGCCTGACGATGTTCCTGCATCGGCTGCAGTCGGCGCAGCCCTCCAAAGCCTTGTGCCATTCAGGATTTGGCCCATCCTGCAGCCATGAGCGGACTCGGTGTGGCAACATGGGCACAGTGTGTGTCCAGAGGGCAGGTGGCAGGGAGAGTCCCTTCTAATTCCCACAGACCCCAGAAAGCCTGGCTCAGAGTGACATTCCTGCAGAACCTCAGCACTGTCTCCAGAGCAGCATGGATGGAAAGATGCACACAGCCCCATCCTCCTACCGCCGTGGGTTAATGTTAGCGCAGCCCCGTCCTCCTGCTGCCGTGGGTTAATGTTAGCACAGCCCCGTCCTCCTGCTGCCGTGGGCTAACGCTAGTCATTGTCAAGTTCTCATCTTACCTGGGGACCCAGTGTGTAGACAGACCTTGTGCAGACCCAGTGGGGCACTGCCCTCGCCACGTGCCCAGCGTGCCCTGGATGGCGAGGCGGGCCAGTGGCAGCCTCTCTGCCCTCCCTGCCAGCTCCTCAGCCACGAGGTGGAGGTCAGGGCAGTGGGGACCTGCAGAGGGCACGTGAGCTACGCCATGCTGCTCGGTTCACTCACTTGTTATTCTAGAGTCTTGGTATAAAATAGCAATGGCAACAGCAGAATCACTAATTTAAATCATTAAATTTATTTTTTAATTTCTCTGTTTAGAAACACTTTTATTTGGTCTGTTTCTATATAGGGCCTATGACATCAACTGAAAATAAAATAAAATGTTATACTTAATTATAGTGACGATATTAGGCTTCATATTTAGGAGATTTTTTCTAGGAAGTTCACTTTGCAAATATTACTCAATATTTTCAACTGGTATATTGATGCCAAGAATCTTCTCATTTTATAGAAAAAGAAGACAAAAAACAAAAGACGCCGTGGCATTTTGTCCGGTCTACCCTAGGACTCTGTTAGAGGAACTGTTTTTTGGACTCAATCCTAATTGATTCATAATCCGTAGTGTGTGTGTTCACCAATCTTTAATGCACTTTTCTATATTTTTTATGAGCTCATACTTTATTTAAAAATTCCTCTGCCTGCCCTTGGATTAAAAGAAATCCGTGGGAAAGGTAGGGCACAGAGCAGGTCTCTCGTGCCAAGGCAGGGGGTTGCTGGAGACCCCGGACACTGTGTAGCCTCATTTGTCCTCCTCTTTCACACATCGCACCTGGCTCCCTTGTTAGCAATCAGTGACTCTGAGAAGCATACAGGGGACCCTGGGACGAGGGCTGAGCTCTGTGTCCTGTGTCCCCCTCCCTTTGCTGCATCCCCCTCCCCAAGTCCAGCTGTGCCAGTGGAAGGCTGGGGATGTCCGGGAGGAGCCACCGAGAGGCACAACAGGTGCTTCTGCCACCGGGCAGGGCCAGTCCTGCGGAGCCACCCCTGGGCCCAGCAGAGGGTGCCCGGCGTGGTTCTAGACACAGCCTGAGAAAGAGACCTGCCGCCTTCTTCCCAGAAAGTCTGTTGAGCTCTCGCTGGCTTGAGAGCAAGTGGGCGCCACTCCCGTTCCATGCACGCCGTGTCCGAGCCTGCCAGGCTGCTGGAGTCCGGGAGCAACCTTGGGAGAGGACGTGAAAGAGTCTTTATAGCATGTTGTTGTTCTGGGTGGCCGTTGACAATGCACACAGAGAGGAGGGAGGCCACTCCGATGCTGACGCCAACATCTCCCCATGACAGCGCCTTTCACTGGCTGCATTTCTGCACCCTGTAAGCTCGGGATGCAGGGCCTTGTGCCCGGCCCTGGGGCTTGCAGTGAGGTCTGTGCTCCAGGGCCTCATGGTGGGCACTTTTGTCAAGTGATAGGGTCCCCCTTCGGGTCTAGGGTCCCCCTAGGGTCTAGGGTTCACCAGGAAGACCTTTGAGAAGATGGAGTTCACCAGAAGGGCTTTCTCTTGGGAAGTCAAAGTAAGGGAGGCCGGCGAAGTGTCTGAAGGCCCGCCCCGCAGCCCTCCCAGCAAACCCCGCCCCGCAGCCCTCCCAGCAAACCCTGTCCCACAGCCCTCCCAGCAAGCCAGGCTCTCAGCTCCTCAAATTCCATCTGGGATGGTCATTCTCTGTGTCCGGTGCCCACCCTGGTCCTAAAAAGCTTGGAAATTGGCACCATGGCACACTTTACAGAACGCCTTTCCTGGCTTCACTGGGGGCTGAGCACGGGCACGTGCCCCCTGAGGAAGGGTCCTTGGTGCCTGCCACCCTGGACTCCCGGCCTCACCGCACATTTCCCACACCAAGTCTGGCCGGGGTCCCTCTGCCAAGCTCAGGCCCAGCCCCCGGAGAAGCCTGTGTGAGGCCTGTGGTGGGGGCGTGCCGACAGAAGGCAGCGGGAAGGTGGTTTACTCATCATTACCCTGCACCTGCTACATCCCCAGCCTGTCGAGCCTGGAGGGCACAGCTGTTGCCCTGTGGGTCTGTGTGCTAATAGGTCCTAGTGGCCCCTAGTACTTGGGGGTGGTGGCTGTAGTGCCAGCCCCCTGACCTCCACCACTCCCAGAGGGGGACGCAGCGCTCTCTGGCCTCTGCTGCCCTCCTCGCCCTGGGGGCTGGGTGAGTCGCACTCTCGCTTCCAAGAAGCCGCACTTGTGTGTGCCATAGGAAAGGAGTCTGGAGCCTCCGGGAGTTAATTTGAGATGATGTGTGCTGTTTCCATCAAAGATCATCAGGCTTGGGTGTGGTGCTTGTGAGGCCCTCGCCATGCCCCCTGCCAGGACCCAGGGGTCTCAGCAGAGGCGTCTTCTAGGGTCTGAGGACCTTGTCTCTGCCCTGTGTGTCCGTTGGCCTGTGTATGTTTGATGAGCACTGACGTTCGGGGGTGCCGCCTGTGTCCACCCCAACGGGGATGCCAGAGGACTCCAGAGGTGCGGCTTCCGTGGCACTTTCCGTGGCGTCCCCAGGACGAAGCAGGTTTTAAAGACAGGACTTGCACGTCGGGGCCGCCTGTGAAGGGATTGGCTGGTTGTCCTCCTTTCCCACTGCACGGCGATGTCTAAGACCTGCACCAGCGTCCATAATGTGAGTTACCAAGGAATGGCTAACCCCACGGGACCAGTAATGCTTCCCCAGGTGGATATCCAGAGGACTGGGGCGTTTGTCAGAACTTAGCGTTTGAATTATCTCTGCCCATTTGCAGTGACCTAATAGTCAACCTGGAATTCTGCGTGCTGGTTTGTCAGCGGGCTCCGCAGTTTTCTGAACTGTAACGGAAGTACCCCCTCGGTTCTGAGCAGTGGCCCGGACCCTCAGGCACACTGAGGGCAGGAGCGGTGGGAGCCTCTTAATGAATTCTCCTTTCACAGCAAAAGCGTTACGTTGGTGTAGTGGCGCCGCATCCAGGAGCACAGATTTATATTCATGTTCACCATTACTAGGAGAATTATTTGTAGCATAGAAAATGTTTATCCCCTGGAGTCAGTTCTGTTTTCTAGAGTCATTCAAAAACTTAAACTGAAACCGTAATGATTTCCTATTAACTTGTTTTAAGGAAAACCCATGTAAAGTACTCGGGCCTTTTGTTGTGAACCATGTTTTAGAAATCCTTTTCTACTTCCTCCTTTCATCCCTGCTGCTAGAGAGTGGCTACGTGGAACTTGCGTGTATAACCCTTCTTTATTTCTAGACATGTTTCTGGTTAAAATTTAACCAAAAACGACAGGATAATAAAGAAGGATGGGACTTGGTGACTTGCCGCGCCTTTGGTCAGTTTTCCCAGTGAGAGCCACTCGCAGGGTCCACGTTGTTCGCCCCCAGCATTCACCACCCAAGGGTCAGGCTTCGCTGAGGTCACAATGATTTCCTGGAGGAGGAGGAGGAGGAGGAGGAGGTTGGGGGGTGGGGATGGGGAAGGGGAGGAGGAGGATGGGGAGGAGGAGGAGAGAAACCCCAAGAGTTCACCTACAAAGAAAGGGGAAGGCCAGGGACAGTGGCTCACACCTGCTTTTCCAGCACTGTGGGAGGCTGAGGCAGGAGGATCATTGAGCCCAGGAATTCAAGACCAGCCTGGGCAACATAGAGAGTCCCCGTCTCTACAGAAAATAAAAAGGTAAAATTAGCCAGGCATTTTGGGGCACGCCTGTAGTCCCAGAGTCTCAGGAGGCTGAGGCGGGAGGATTGCTTGAGCCCGGAGGTCGAGGCTGCAGTGAGCCAGCCATGATTGTATCACTGCACTCTATCCTGGCCAACAGAGGAGGACCCTGTCTCAAAAACGTAAAAATAGAGATAAATAAAGAAAGGGACACAGCCTGTCTTGGGTTGACAGCATGAGATGGGCTGGCCAGATCTCTGCAGCCCAACAGCGGGCAGCTCTGTGTCTGTGGGTCACAAGTGGTTGGTCTCAATCTGGTTCCTGCTGGACAAACGCTGCAGGTTCACACCACAGGAACTTCTCGGCATCTGTGCCAGGAAAGTTAGAGCTTCCTCATCTTCGGAACCCCAGCCTGCATTGCACCCAGAAGCGGATACCCCCAAATGAAGCTGGAGGCTGCTCTCCACTCTGCAGAACCCCGGCCCTCGTCACACCCAGAAGAGGATACTCCGGAATGAAGGTGGAGGCTGCTCTCCACTCTGCAGAACCCTGGCCCTCGTCACACCCAGAAGAGGATACTCCGGAATGAAGGTGGAGGCTGCTCTCCACTATGCAGAACCCTGGCCCTCGTCACACCCAGAAGAGGATACTCCGGAATGAAGGTGGAGGCTGCTCTCCACTCTGCAGAACCCCGGCCCTCGTCACGCCCAGAAGAGGATACTCTGGAATGAAGCTGGACATTGGTATCCACGTCTGCTTGCTTTACTCAGTAGCTGACGTAAACTGAGGTGAACGTCGGTATCCGCGTCTGCTTGCTTTACTCAATGGCCGACGTAAACTGAGGTGGACGTCAGAATCTTTTGTCTGCTTGCTTTACTCAATAGCTGATATAAACTGCAGCTGGCTGCAGCACCCACGAATGGCTTCTTTCTGAGATGTGGCCGTCCTCTGCAGAAAGGATGCATACTTACAGAGAAGGCACTTGCTCCTGAGGGAGAGCAAAGGCCAGGTCAAAGCTTTGTGGGACAGGAGGTGTCCTCACGAGTCTCCTGGAGAGGGTCCTGCTCCCAGATGCCGATCAGCACCGGGTCTTGCAGCCCTGAGGGGTGGGTGCTCTGGGAGCTTACCAGTTAGAGCTCATGAGCCAGGCTGCATCAGACAGGGCCGAGGAGAGCTGGCGAAGTGCTCCTCACAGGTGCCTGTTCTGTTCCTGTTGGATGAATCCAGGTGAGTCCCGTGTGAACACAGAGCTCAGAGAGTCGCACCCCGAGAACACACTCTGTGTTCCCCTTGATGCAGCCCCGACCTGGGCCAGCATGCGCAGCCCTGCAGGAGGAGGCCTTTTCCCCTTGATGCAGCCCCGACCTGGGCCAGCACGCACAGCCCTGCCCTGCAGGAGGAGGCCTTCGCACAGTGGCACCAACGCAGCCCTGCCATGCAGGAGGCCTTCGCACAGTGGCACCAACACAGCCCTGCCCTGCAGGAGGAAGCCTTCGCATAGTGGCACCAACTCTCAGAGGCAACAACACGCCTTGTCCTGAGCAGAGAGGGTGCCCACAGCCTCTGGAAGTCAGCCCGAGTCCTGAGCAGAGAGGGGCGCTCCCAGCTTTGTCCTGAGCAGAGAGGGTGCCCACCGCCTCTGGAAGTCAGCCTGAGTCCTGAGCAGAGAGCGGCGCTCCCAGCTTTGTCCTGAGCAGAGAGGGTGCCCACCGCCCCTGGAAGTCAGCCCCAGGTCTGAGCGAGAAGACCGCCCCCAGCTTCGCTCGCTGGCCATTAGTCTCAGATCCTGCCTGCCATCCCCAGCTGGAAGGCGGTTGCATCTAGTCGGCGCCCAGTCAGGCTGTGTCCAGCCAGAGCTTCCCATGCAGGGTTTTGCTGTTTTAGTCTTTGCTGTTCTTCAGGGAAGTTTTGGAGACTGGCACAGCTTTCCATAAATTACAGCCCCGTGAAGCAAAAAGTGCCTCCTGATGAGTTTGGACCGTGAGGGACACCCAGCTCCGATGCTTCCTTCCTGGGGTCTGGAATCCCTGGTGAACCTGGGCCCTTGGTAGCCAAGAAACCCATCATTGAAATTCATGATGCCGGTTTGGTTCTCTTTGGCGGGATTTATCATTGACAGGCATCCTGCGTCCTTTGGCCCTTTATTTAACCGCTGAAGGCATTGTTTTTAAGACCACTTATTTTACAAGAGTTTCTTTTCAGATGTTCCTACGAACATCTGTTTGTGGCTGAAATTCGACCCAGCCGGCCTGTGCCTGCCCCGCGCCCCCTTTGTCCCCGGCCTTTGTTTCTGATTTCATGCTATCAGAGGTCTGCATGTTTTTCTGCATGAAGTTGTCAGCAGGATAAAAGCTCAGGAGCAGGGTCACGTTGAGAGGGGTGAGCATGAAAAATTGGTAAAATGTGTCTTCAAGGCCACCCACCAGCGCTGCACTCAGCCCCAGCAGGGACCAGGCCCGGGAGTGAGGGCGAGCCCCTTGTGCGGACCCTGGAGGGCCGGACCCTAACCCTGGGGCTGTGGGATCTGCCCCTCCCTTCATTCATTCATTTGTCCCGTGGGTATCAATTAGATGTCTGCAAAGTGCCAGAGGCAGTTTGCTTCCGAATCAGCACTTTCTTCAAGACTGGACTTACTCCTCCTCACGTGTGGGGAGGAAACTTCTGAATCGCTAAAGTCAGTGGCCGAGTTCACATCACCCCTGCCAGCCCACAGCAGTCACACCCTTTGCTAAGCTTGCTGACGGGCAGCCTCACTGGAGCGCAGACGTTACCCTCCCAGGAAACCGTGATGAGGACTGGGGTGCACACGTGTGCTGAGGACACCCTCCAAGGCCAGCCCCAGGGCTCGGACAGGTGGGCTGGGGCCACGTCTGAGCCTCCTGGTTTTAGTGCATTCACTCTGGTGCAGACAGACCATGGCTGAGCGTGTGGTCCCGAATTCCATCCTTGGAACAGAGGAAGTTTTTGTTATGAGAAAGAACTCCAGCCACAGTGGATTTGCACCTGCAGGTCTGTGTCTTGTGACACTTAAGGGCCAGGCTGGACGGGCCCCCACAGAGGTGGAGGAGTGGCCAGCTCTGGCCAAGCTGCCAGACACCACCGTGGGAACAGGTGCACCCACAGAGCTTCTGTGCCTGCTGAGGGGCTGGGCGGCGAAACAGGTGCACCCACAGAGCTTCTGTGCCTGCTGAGGGGCTGGGCGTGGGAATAGGTGCACCCGCAGAGCTTCTGTGCCTGCTGAGGGGCTGGGGGTCGTGGCCTCAGGAGAGGGCTTATTTTGTTGCTTTCTGCTTTAAGGTGGTTTTTCTTCTGGTTGGATGAGAAAAGTTAGTTGAGCCCCCCACGGATTTACTCAGCAGCCGAGTATGTAGGAACTGGCCTGGTCCTGGGGCCAGCATGTGAGCCATCCCCCACCACCCACAGGCCTCCCAGGAGGCCCTTCTCCCACAGCAGAGCGGCCGCTGTCACCGAGGCAGTGGCCAGATCAGGAATTCCAGGACCCCCGGGAGGGTGGACACTGTGGCTCTGCTGGCCCCTGTGTCTATGGAATCGGTGTTGGCAGACGTTCTGTTCATGGTGGGATATGCCCGTAGGTGTCAGGCAGATGGGAGGGTTTCAATACCGTCTCCTTTAAGGGATCTCAGTTTGAAGGAAAAAAGCCTTATTCTCTTGAGGCTGGTTTAATTCCTTAAGAACGCACTAGAATCTGCCCCTTAGTAGCTGCCTGTGGTGTTTCTAGATTCGGGGGCAATGTTGGCTTTGTGGTTCGTTTTTATTTTATTTAACTGTGAACACCCTTTTGCTCCCCGCATTGAGGGGAGAGAGAGGACACGGCTCTCAAGAAGTTGAAGAAGTTGTTGGGATTCCCAGGCTTCATGAGGCCAGGCTGTCCCTGAGCCTGAGGCGACCTACAGGGCCGACTGGTTTCCATCCACTGAGGAATGTCAGGATCAACCTCAGCCTCACTTTGTGCAGCCGCCATGGTAGACATGCCACCACAGACCACGGCACCATTGTCCCTCCCGAAAGTGCCGTCCTGGGCCCAGCAGTGCAGCCCCTGGCAGCTTGCGAGGCCCGGGCTGCCCACCTCTCCGTGGCACAGGCTTGGGGACAGGGCGTGCCCGAGCCAGTGGCTGGCTCAGGAGGCCACAGAGGTGCATTTGCCTCTGCTCCAGGGGAGCTTGGGCAGTTCTGGGAGGGCCTGGGTACACAGGGAGACGCGGTGGGAGGGTGCCATGGCCTGTTGGCCTTTGATCTTGGGGCAGGTGGTTCTGCCCGCCCGCCACAGAGGACCGGGTCCTCCATCCCCTCGCAAGCTCCTGGAGGCCACGATGCTCCTGGGGACGCCTCCCCTTTGGGAAGGGGAGGGCTAGGGCTGTCCCTGTTGCCAGGCTCTGGCCCTAGGAAGGAGGTTTGTGGCCCCAGTGACTAACGGATTCCCTTGTCTGCCTGGGAGTGTGTTGACCACCAGGGAGTAACCAGGGAACTGGACTCTCCGTGTGGCAGGAGGGGCATCTCCCAGCCTTCGCTCCTGATTGCTTTTCCAGTGCCTGAGTCGCACCCCTGGGATCCCAGCTTTCCCTTCCCGAGTCCTGGCAGCCTCTGTACTGGGCCCTGCTGGGACCTTCCTCCTCGTGAGGCATGTCACGGCTGGCACTGGCCCCGGCCCGGGCCTCGGGTGTGGTGGGCCCACGGTGTGTCAGACCCCGGGTGTGGTGGGCCCCGGGTGTGGTGGGCCCGGACATGGTGGGCTTCGGGCGTGGTGGGCCTCAGCTGTGGTGGCCCCAGGTATGGTGGGCCCTGGTGTGGTGGCCCCTGAGGAGGAGTGTGTCCTGGAGAACAGGCGGGTGCATGAGAGCTCCCAGCTCAGCCACAAGAGCAACACGTGCCGCCCACCCAGCCTGGCCTGGGGCTTGCTCCTGCCTACCCTGAGATGCCTCGGCAGGACTAGAAGCCAAGCCTGGGGTAGGGCCTCAGCGTTGCCTGCACGCCGCCCGTGTGCCCAGATGGCTTCTTCTGAGCCCTGAGTGGGCCCCTGAGGCTGTGTGTCCACTTGGCCCAGGCAGGGCGCTCTGGACACCTGGTGATTCCAGGTAGAGAGTGGAGCCCAGGCGCCTGCTGGCTGTGCGTGCAGTGCCTGGAGGCTACAGCCAGTGAGGATTCATTTCAGAGAGTACAGAACAACTTTTTGTTTTTATAAACCAGCTCTTGAAGGTTGCATTTGAAAACTTGGGCTGACAGGGTCTGAGAGGATGCGTTTGCCTTTAGTAGAGTTTTGGATTTTGTGGCAGAGTGTCCGTGACAGTTGAGGGGGTGATGGGACAGATTCAGCTCCCGACGTGAGACCAACTGCACAGGTGTACATCGGGGCGACTCTGCCTGCCATGCAGCTCCGTGCACATCAGAATGACTGCGTGATTTCCTTGCACAGAAAACAGCCCTTCTCCTGGGCTGACACCTGTGCCCTGGGCCTGTGGACGCCCTGTCCAGGCAGCATGCCTCCTTGGTTATCCAAACAATAAGAAGAAATGCAGGAACTTCGTGATCCACACACGGGTGGATGACCCTGGCACACAGCATTCCCGTTAAATTCTAAGTGCGGATGAGACAGCACACCGGACCACTCTTTCCAGAGCCTCTTCGTGCGGCTACTAATAACGAAATACATCTTAGATGGCTTTTTAAACATAGCATTTAGGGTATTTGTTTCTCCTTTCAAAAGAGAAGAATCCCTTCCCAAAGTAGGCGAGCCGGAAAGGCCTGGCCTGGCCGCTTTCCGCATGAGTGGCCACGACTTTGCTGGATTGAAAGGCAAAGGGAACAGGCCAGCTTTGGCCCGTTCAGCCCGACCTGATCACTCCTTTACAGCCTGTGAATGAGGCAGCTCCGGGGAGGGGTGGGGGGTGGCCGGCCCCTTCCTGGGCTCTGGGGTCCATCAGATGTTTGTCCTTTGGGAGCCCGCCTGAAGTGCTGAGATAAAGCAGTTTTTAAACAGTTTCCCGCAGATGCCTTTTGGGAGACAGAGCCATGAATTTCCTGAGCCGCGTCCTGGGGTGGCTACAATGGCCGTCTGCCTGCCAAGCCTTCTCCCATTCAGGGAAAGCAGCTTAAGCCACTTAAGCCCATTAGCATCTGGATGGGGCCGGACCTCCTTGGGACATAGGGGTGGGCAGGGTGGCCCTGCTGAGTGGCTGTTTGGGTGCTTGTTCTAATCCTCACGCTGTTTGAAGGCTCCAGACTGATTTATGACACATGAGTCCAAAAGCCACTTTGGGGGGCTTGACCCCATCAGCCGGTCTGTGCTCAGAATGTCAATGGCCTGCCCTGGAGTGTGCTTTGGGGATAGCGGGTGGCCACCTCCTGGCCCAGGCTGAGACGCTGCACACCAGCCACCAGGAGGTGGACGCTGCATCTTGGCAAGAGGCGGGTCGGGCTGCCGAGGGGCTCCAGAGTTCCTCTCAGTTCCTGCTGAGCGCATGCCCGGAACCTGCACGGGAAGGCTGGGCACCGGCCCAGAGGTGTCCTCCTGAGCCCTGTCTCTGAGCCCCAGCCAGCGCCCGGGGCACTGAGGTGCTCCTCAGCAGCACCAGCTCCCAAGGGCCCTTTCAGGAAAAAATTTTTAAAGCCAAAGTTACTTTTGGTGCAGTTGTCATTTTATAAAACAAAAATCATATATTATTTTCTTAAAAAAACAGATTTATAGGCCAGGTGCTGCTGCTCACACATGTAATCCTAGCACTTTGGGAGGCTGAAATGGGACAATCGCTTGAGCCCAGGGGTTCACAGCCAACCTGGGCAACATTGCGAGACCCTGTCTCTACAAAAATTTAGAAAATTAGCTGAGCATGGTGGTGCATACCTACAGTCCCAGCTACTCGAGGGGCTGAGGTGGGAGAATCACTTGAGCCCAGGAGGTCAAGGTTAAAACGAGCCTTGATCACGCCGCTGCACTCTGGCCTGGATGACAGATCAAGACCCTGTCTGCAAAAAAATTTTTTTATTAAAAACAAGCTTGATTGAGGTATAATTTACCCACAAACTATAATCCAATTCTAGACTATTCCTCCATATAATCCAGTTCTAGACTATCCCTCCAGCCTCCGCCCCAGTCAGTTCCCTCCCGGCCCCCGCAGTCTCCTTGCTGCCTCTGTCTCTCCGACTTTGCCATGTCTGGGTATTTTGTGTAAATGGAATCTACAGTCTGGCCTTTTGTGTAAGGCAGCAACTGCGCCCTCCTCCACCCACACCAGCGACGCAGAAGCGCCGGTGCCTCTGCCTGCCGTGAGCACGGGCCCTCCCTGTCCACACGGGGTGCCTCTGCCTGCCGTGAGCACGGGCCCTCGCTGTCCACGTGGAGCTTTGATTTCTCCCAGATGTGGGTCTCACACTTCCCTTGTTCGGTGAGGTCCTAGGCATTCTTGTTTTCATGACTTCTGCCAAGCTCGGAGAGCTCAGTGCCCACAAGGCCCCTGTGTCGGGGCCAGGGGCTCCCCGTGGCCAGTCCACCCAGGTAGGGGTCTCCAGCTCTCTTACCTTTAGGGACTGACCCTCAGTGACCATTCCCTGCATTGTACTGAGGTTAAGACAAGAAGAATTTTCAAAACAGGCCTCAATGCAATCCTTCGCAGTGATCTGTGCCGGCTGTCCGCCAGCCAGGACTGTGCCTCCTGGAGCAGCTCAGCCATGCAGTGTGGGAGGGAGGTTGGCACTCACTCAGCCTCCCTCTCTGCTGCCCAGATGACTGCCCCTTCCCCTAGCTGGTTAGGCCAGTGAGCATCCACAAGGCACCAGAGGCCGCAACCCTGACCCTGCAGCACTCCTGCCCCAGCCCCTCTCCTTGGTCCTCCTGGTCGGGACCCTGGCAGGAGCCCGAGCTGTTCTTGGGTCCTGTCCACCTGCCTCTGGGCCCCTGCCCACCTCAGCCTGCGCCCCAGGGCCTGGTTTGAGCCTGTTAACACCACAAAGCAGGCGTGTGACCTCAGCCGTCCCTCCCACGTCGGCTTCACCAGATGAGCCTGTTGAGACGGTTCCTGGTCAAGCCGCCTGCAGCTGTTACCCGTTGTCACAGTCAAACAGCTCTCGAGGGAGTTCAGGGACGGGAGAGAGCGAGCGGGAGGAGGCCGGCCATGTGCCCCCACAGGCACCCTCTGTGCTGTTCTCAGTGCTGCTGTGCCTTCGGCGCCTGCTGGTGTTGCTCTGGCTTTTGCCCCAAAGGAGCTCTGTGGGCAGCAGCAGCTCCGGGGTGGCCTCACGGTTGCGGCCACCCTTTGTTGGGGAGCAGCCGGCCTCAGGCCCTTCGCACGTGTGAGGGTTGGCTGTTGCGGGAGTGGCCCCTGACCCCAGATGTGGAAATCTGGATGTGACACCAGCTGCTGTCTGGAACCAGCCATCCCATCCCACTGACTCGGGGTGTCAGGTGACACTGCCATGGGCAGGTGGGCCCCCCTGGGACTTATCTCCGTTGCTGTCTTTCTGCAGACGCTCTGCACAAAAGCCACCATGCAGACGGTCCGGGCTGCCGACACCAATGAAGTGGTGAAGCTCATATTTCGTGAGTCGGACAACGACCGGAAGGTGAGCGGGGCCTGTGACTGGGCGGGTGACACACGGGGCCTGCGAGGGACTCTGCAGCTTCCCTCAGGGCTGCCCTGCCTGCCTGGGGTGGTGGGGGCTGGGGGACACGCACAAGGCTGGGGGAGCTCAGGTGCTCATGGGCCACTCTGACTTCACAGGTTATGCTCCAGTTAGAAAAGAAACTCTTCGACTACTTCAACCAGGAGGTTTTCCGAGACAACAACGGCACCGCGGTGAGTTTGTGGTCCGATGTGGCGGCTCCCCCATCCTGGGACACCCATGCCCCTAGGCCTTCCCATTACCTCTGCTTACCTGGGACCACCCTGCCTTGTCCCTGCCACCTCCAGGGCTCAGTTCTGAGCCAGTGCAAGGCAGACTGCTGGGGACACATATTGGGTGCATCCGGCACCCTGGGCCAGGTTGGGTGGAGGCTCTGTGTCACTGTCCTGTCCTCGGGCAGCGTGACGCTCAACCCATCAGCTTCAGAGACCCCCACATGTGTGAGGGGAGATGCTGGTGCTGTGGGGTGGGGAGGAAACCCCCTTGTCTCAGAGTGAACCGGCGGGGCCTCGGGCCTTGCTCTGAAGTGGGAGACTGAAGGGAGCAGGTTCCTCACACTCCCGTCGCTCGACTTGCTGTGTGTGGGTCTGTGTGTGAGCACGTGTGTGTGCACTAGTGCGTGCGTGTGCACATGTGCACTGAGTGCGTATCCGCCTCTGTGGGGTGGGTGTGCCGCTGTGTGTCCCTGAGCACATGTGTAAACAAGTGTGTGTCAATGGGAACGTGCGGCTCAGGTCAGTCCACAGAGAGGTGGCCCCTGCCACTGAGAGACAGCCCCGGCTGCTGGACCTGCTGTTGGTTTTGAAATCGTGAGTCTTCCCTTGGAGGGATCAGTGTAGGCGAGCGCTGAGGGGCGGCCTACGCACTCTCTTTACAATTTTTATTTTTTATTGTGGTCTACTTTTGTCCCATTTTTAATGTATTTACAAATGTTTATCAGCGCAAAGAACCAGGAACCACGCAGCAGCTGGCCGGGGCCCATGTGCGGCCTTGGCTGATTTCTGTAAACACGCCCACTGTGGCGATTCCAAGCCACATGTGATGCCATGTGCAAGGAGCCAGCATCCAAGATCTGGAAACCTTGGCATCGGTTCCTAGGGCTCTCCTGAGCCAGCTGTGGTTCCCTCGGCGCTGCATCAGGGCAGGTGGCCCCTGTCCTCAGGAAGCTGTCTGGGGAGTGGCTGTGGGAGAAGTGAGGGAGCACAGGCGGGTGGACCCAGGCCAGTGCAGCTGCATTCACATCCTAGCATCCTGGGCCAGCCAGGTGTCCGTGCCTCAGTTTCCCCTCGTGGGGTTTGGGGGCTTATGGGTCAGTGCATGCAAAGTGCTTAGGAAGAGCTGGGGCCTCTCAGTGCCAGACAGAGGGGCACGCCCAGCCCAGCGGACACTGCCAGCCCTGAGTCCCAGGCCCAGAACCTCCACTCCAGGATGGCATTCGCTGCCTCCCCAACGGCCCCCAGACCCCACGCTCCTGTCCTCTCGGGAAGTCACTTCTGCCTCCTGCCCCTCATCAACCCAGAGCCCAAGGCTCCCGTGACACCCACTCCTCCATGGTGCCTGGGCCTCTTGTGCCTGTCCCTCTCACCTGCTGCAGGAGCTCATGGTCCCTTCCCCCACTGGGGTGGGGTCAGGCCTTGGTGTCCTGTCCCCACAAGGCCCCATCAGCCTAGGCAAGCCTAAGGTCTCCTCCCCTTCTCTCCATCCAGGCAGGCTGGGTTTCCTCCTGCTCCATCTGTGGGAGGCACTGGGCGCTCTCCCCAGCTCCACCACCTGTACCTGGTGGAGCCCCCCAGCCTCCTTCTCAAGCCTCCAGGGCCTGGTGGGGCGGCCTGTCTGTGGCTCCCGCTGCCCCTGTCTGGCTCTTCCTGTGGGACTCTGGGCTCCAGGGTGCCTCCAGCTACAGGACACTCCTGGGTGGCACACCCCGGCCTCATCAGTGGGGAGCAGGGAGAGCCTGGGGAGCACAGGTGTCTGGGTGGAGGCAGGTGCCCAGGAGGTTTCTGGGTGGAGACAGGTGCCCAGGAGGTGTCTGCGTGAAGAGGGGTGCACAGGAGGTGTCTGCGTGAAGGGGGGTGCACAGGAGGTGTCTAGGTAGAGGCAGGTGCCCAGGAGGTGTCTGGGTAGAGGCAGGTGCCCAGGAGGTGTTTGCGTGAAGGGGGGTGCACAGGAGGTGTCTGGGTAGAGGCAGGTGCCCAGGAGGCGTCTGCGTGAAGGGGGGGTGCTCAGGAGGCGTCTGGGTGGAGGCAGCTGCCCAGGAGGCGTCTGGGTGGAGGTGGGTGCCCAGGAGGCGTCTGGGTGGAGGCGGGTGCCCAGGAGGCTTCTGGGTGGAGGCGGGTGCCCCGGAGGGAGACAGGGCTGCCGTCCTCGCAGCTGCATGGCTGCTGGAGCTTGGAGGAGGTGATTTCAGGGTCTCCCTAGCAGAGCTGGCTCCTCAGTGCCAGGGGAGCGAAGTCTCCAGGGACCTTGCACAGGGCGTGAAAAAGTGGAGGGTCCCTTGGAGGAGGATTCCAGGGCAGCCAAGGGAGATGGAATGTTTTGGAAGGAGCAAGGAGACAGGGAAGAGGGAGGCTCCCTCATCCACAGGTAGGGTGGTGGCGGGGGACAGGTCCCAGCCGGGGCTGCGTGGAGTGGGGTGTGGCATGGAGGGGCGTGTGACGTGGAGGGGGCTATGGCGTGGAGGGGGGCGTGGCATGGAGAGGGGTGGAGAGTGGAGGGGGGCGCAGTGTGGAGGGGCGTGGTGTGGAGGAGGTGTGGTGTGGAGGGGCGTGGCGAGGAGGTGCGGCATGGAGGGGTGTGGCATGGAGTGGGGTGTGGCGCGGAGGGGCACAGGGCGTGGAGGGGGGTGCGGCGCGGAGGGGCACAGGGCGTGGAGGGGGGTGCGGCGCGGAGGGGCACAGGGCGTGGAGGGGCACAGGGCGTGGAGGGGGGTGCGGCGTGGAGGGGAGTGCGGCGTGGAGGGAGTGCGGCGTGGAGGGAGTGCGGCGTGGAGGGGCATGGCGTGGAGGGGGGTGCGGCGTGGAGGGAGTGCGGCTTGGAGGGGGTGCGGCATGGAGGGGCATGGCCGTGGAGGGGGGTGCGGCGTAGAGGGAGGTGCGGCGTGGAGGGGGTGCAGCGTGGAGGGGGGTGCGGCGTGGAGGGGGTGCGGCGTGGAGGGGCGCGGGGCGTGGAGGGGGTGCGGCGTGGAGGGGCGCGGGGCGTGGAGGGGGTGCGGCGTGGAGGGGCACGGGGCGTGGAGGGGGCGCCGGGCGTGGAGGGGCGCGGGGCGTGGAGGGGGTGCGGCATGGAGGGGACGCGGGGCGTGGAGGGGGTGCGGCGTGGAGGGGGCGCGGCGTGGAGGGGGCGCGGCGTGGAGGGGGTGCGGGGCATGGAGGGGGCGCGGGGCGGAGGGGGTGCGGCGTGGAGGGGGTGCGGGGCGTGGAGGGGTGCGGGGCGTGGAGGGGGCGCGGCATGGAGGGGGCGCGGCGTGGAGGGGGCGCGGGGCGTGGAGGGGGCGCGGGGCGTGGAGGGGGCGCGGCGTGGAGGGGTGCGTCTAGAGCATCTGGGAGCAATTGTCTTTCATGTGCGTCCAAAGTCCTCCTTTTCTCTCAGCATTTTGACACAGAGCACGCCCCTGCCGTCGGCAGCCACCATGCCCTACAGTGTTTCCTACCTTTAGAGGAAAATTAATCTGAGTATTTGAGAGAACTTTTGGATTTGATTCTGAATGAAAACACCCCGTGTGACTGCGGAGGCCTCTGGCACTGTGTGGATATGTCGGGAGTCCCAGGCGGATAGGCGGCCCCAGCTCAGGAGGCGCCTTGTGAGGCTGCTTCTGGTGAGAAGAGCCGATGGCGCGGCCTTCCTGTCGGGCTGATCAAATCCTCTCTGCTCGGTGCCTGGGACGACGGCGCCTTCGGGAACGCCCCGTGGGTTCCTGCTGACCCGGGTGCCCTCGCACTTGCCTGAGGTGCCGGCACACCAAGTCAGTCGTGCCCAGAAATTGGGAGTTGTCCCCATCGACGGAGGGTCAAGCTGGTCGGACGGGGAGCGTGGGCAGATAATCCCATCTCCAGGGTCCGGTTAACCACACAGCACCGCAGCCGTGGAGAACAAACTCTCCGTCCGCAGGATGGATGCGCCTGCGCCAGTGACAGCCCCGAGTCCATCGCATCCTTCATCAGCCGCCGGTCTTGTACCCGTCTGACAGAAATTTAATTCAAGCTGGCTCCTGAAAATAATTATTGTATTTTAAGAGCAGTAATCATTCGCCGGGACATGATTGAATGTGTCCATGCCTATTGACTTTTCCTATGATTTATAGCTTTGTTTAGTCGATATTCCCATCGAAATTGTATAATTAATTATAAGTGTGGCTGTCAGGGCTGCAGGATGGAGTGCCCTGGTGAGGATTTGGAGAGATTAAATTTTCCTCGGCTGTCCCAGGGCCAGGCTTGGGAGTTTCCGCAGCGCCGGCCTCTTGGAGGGAGGTGTTTTCTGTGTGTTTAGCAACTGCTGTAGCCTCAGGTGCATTGATTTTCTGGGCCTCGTTCCTTTATCAGCGCCAGTGTCTCTGCAGGAGCGGCGTGAGCCGCGGCCGGGACAGCCCCTGACAGATGCCCAGGATCAGCCGCTGCTTTGTCATTGTCCACACGGCCCTGCCTGCCTTCACTTTGTAATCAAGAAGAATGTGGGAGACCGTGCGAAACTGGTGATCATGTTTGTGAAAAATCTCAGAGAGATACAAATTATCAATTCAACAGCAACGCGTGCAGTTTCTAATCAGAAACCTCTTCTGTCTGGTATTTTGTTCCAGCCGCAGCAGGGACCCTCACCTACATCATTCCGGGGGCAACAGCCCCCGTGCCGGCCATGCAGGGCGAGGCTCCCTCCAACTTCTCAGAGCCAGTGGCTGAGTAGGGACACGCCAGGACCCTCCAGCCACACGGGATCCCCCCGCAACACGGCCGCCATGGTCCCTGCGCAGCTTTGTGTTTATATCACAGTCGTGCGTACCTCTGCCTCTCCTGTAGGCAGGAAGGCCCGGGGAGGTAAAGACCGCATGTTCGGAGTGTCTGGCACAGTGCCGACGTAGGAGCATCACGGTGAGCCCGTGTCCGATGAGGATGGAGGCAGGCCCAGGCCAGGAGGCCTCTGTCAGGAGACAGGCTCACGAGTGAGCGACGGGGATTCCCAGCCGGGCTGCCCTGGGGTTTTCTCTCAGGCACCGGGCTAAGGGCTGGTCAGTGTGTGGGGGCAAGTGCGTATGGGCCTGGGGGCATCACAGTGGACAGAGGACAGCCTGGGGCCCTCAACCTTCCACCCCCTGGCTCCAGTACCGTTTAAGCAGCTTGAAGGTTCAAGTTCATTTCAAACCACACACGAATTTCCTTTTATTTTTGCTTTGCACTGCCAAAACTGGGGGCCTTCTAACTCAGAAGACAGGGTGGGAAAGTGGCCTTGGTCCACTGAGCAGTCCTGAAACACCACCACCCAGGCAGGACGCTGGCCAAGGAATCCCATTCAGTCCCCATGGGAAGGAGGGAGCCCCTGGCCACCGAAAATCTGGGGCAGCCCCAGCCTGCTCCTTCTTCCTGGAGTTTTCCAGCTTCCCCACAACTTGCCTTGGGGTTGTGCTTACTGGAGTGTGTGTGAGCGTGTGTGCGCGGACGTGTGTGAAGAGGCATACGCATGTGAGCCTGTATGAGTATGCATGAGTGTGAGTGTGTGCATATGCTTGTGAGCAGGCGAGTGCATGTGTGAGCGTGAGCAGACGTGTGTGAGCAGGCATATGCATGTGAGCCTGTATGAGTATGTGTGGTGATAGTATGTGTGTGTGTGTGATCGTATGTGCATATGCATGTGAGCAGGCAAGTGTGTGAGCCGGTATGTGAGCAGGTGTCTCAGCATGTGTGTGTGAGCAAGCATATGCATATGAGCGTGTGTGAGCATGTGTGAGAGCAGGCGTGTGCACATGAGCGGGTGTGTGTGTGTGTGTGAGCAGGCGTGTACATGCATGAGCATGTGTGAGCAGGTGTGTGCATGTGAGCCTGTATGAGCATGTGTGAGTGTGTATGCATATGCATTTGAGCAGGTGAGTGTGTGAGCATGTGTGAGCGTGTGTGTGTGAGCAGGCGTATGCATATGAGCAGGTATGTGCGTGTATGTGTGTTAGCAGGCGTGTACATGTGAGTGGGTGTTGGGGGGGAGGTTTGCTTTTTAGTTAGAAAGTTTAGGCAGACCCTAGCGGCAGCAGCTGAGGCCTGAGGGAGGCCCTGGCCACCCAGGAGCAGGTGCTGACCCCAGAGGAGGCTCCGGGGGCCGGACACAGCTCTGCAGGTCTCTCTTGGAGACTGAGGAAGACTGGGGAGTGTTCAGTGGTGACAGTGAAGCCATACCCTGCAGTCCAGCCATACACGTGTCCAGACACAAACGTTTGGCACATGTACCTGGCGCACACAGCCCTCAGACATATGTCCAGGCACACCTGTGCACACACCAAACTGTGGAGTCGCCTCTGCCTGGGCCCCAAGGAGGCATCCCCAGAGCTGCTTGTAGGGACCCCGTCATTGGGTGGTCAGATTGGCAGCTCAGAAGTAAAGATGGCAACACACTCAGATTCCGCCTGGCCTGGAATTCCTTGGCCCGGTTAGGAATTGAAGAGCAAAGCAAGTGTGTGTGGTGTGTGTGTGGGGGGGGAGTGTGTGTGTACACGTGTGTGCATGTACATCTGTGCACTCGTGTGTGTGGTGTGTGTACATGTTTGCACTCACATGTGTGGTGTGTACGCATGTGTGTGCATGTGCACTAGTGTGTGTGGTGTATGTATGTGTGCATATGCATGTGTGCACTTGTGTGTGTTTGTGCATATGTGTGTGTACACGTGTGCACTCGTGTGTGTGATGTATGCATGCGTATGTGTGCGTGTACCTGTATGCACTTGTGTGCGTGCGTGTATACAGTCACGTCACAATGTCGTTGCAGTCAACAACAGACTACATATGTGACTAAGGTTCGATAATCTGACAGTGGGGCTGAAAAGCTTCCTCTCACTGTGTGATGTAACTGTTGTGACATCGCAGCGTGGCGGCACTGGTGTGAAGGAGCCCCTGCGCCGCCAGCTGTGGGAGAGTCTGGCACACTCAGGGATGCCCAGCGCGTCATACTTTAGAGCAGCAATAAACAAGTGTGTTACTGGTGTCTGCGTTTCTTCTCCCACACTTCTTACCATTACTGTAATGCACTCCTTCTACTTAATAAAAAAAAGGTACTGTAAACAGCCTCAGGTCCTTCAGGCAGGTCCACCGAGAGGAAGGCGCCGTTATCATAGGAGGTGAGGCTCCATGCGGGTGGTTGCCGCTGAGGGCCTTTCCGTGGGACACACAGGCGGCAGAGAGGAATGTCGATGATCCTGACCCCGTGCCGGCCTAGGCCCGTGTCGGTGTCGTTGTCTTCATTTTTATCAAAAAATGTGTTAAAATTTTGAAATATTAAATATAAAGAATAGGCAAAAAGTTTATAGTATAAACAGAATATTTTATCCAGCTATACAGTGTGTTTTAAGCCAAGTATAATTTGACGAAAGAGTGAAAAGTTGAAAAATGTTAAAGTTTGTAAAGTAAAAAAGTTTCAATAAGTTAAGGTTAACTTATTACGAGAAAATACATTTCAGTACATTCTGTTACTCTCAGCGTCTCAGCGCTCGGTATTTATAAAGTCTGACATTGTTACTCTCAGCACTGGGCATTTCTAAAGTCTGCAGTGCACAGTTGATCCCAGGCCTTCCCGCTCACCCCCGCCCGCTCACCCGCTCACCCCGAGCCCCAAGCCCCTCCCAGCCCTGCCAGCTCCTTTGTGAGCGGGGCTCCACAGAGCCTCATGCTTTTTCTTCTTTAGACCGTGTTTTTACTGTTCCCTCTCCATGTTTAGATACGTTCAGATGCCCAGGTACTTACACTGTGTTACTGCCACCTGCAGTGTTCAGTACAGTGGCCTGCTGTGTGGGTCTGCAGCCCTGGAGCCACGGGCCTCCCACCGTACAGCCCAGGCATGGAGCGTACACGCGCTGTGATGTCCCACAACGAAATCGCCTGAGGGTGTGTTTCTCAGACCGTATCCCCGTTGTTACGTGACACATGACTGTGTGTGTGCAGAACCCTTGCCAAACAGCCTGGATGGATGACTTGGTGGCTGTTGAGGGCTGGGCCACAGCGGAGCAGAGAGGCTGGAAAGCCAAGCCCCATAGCCCAGCACCATTGCATGGGTCCCCGGCCGACCCCACAGGCCAGTGCAATGTTGTGAGTCCCTGGCTGACCCCACAACACAGTGCCGTGGTGTGGGTCCCCAGCTGACCCCACAGGCCAGCGCCATGGCGTGGGTCCCTGGCCAACCCCACAGGCCAGTGCAATGTTGTGGGTCCCTGGCTGACCCCACAACACAGTGCCGTGGTGTGGGTCCTTGGCTGACCCCCCACAGGCCAGTGCGATGTCGTGGGTCCCCGGCCGACCCCACAGCCCGGCGCCATGACCTGGGTCCCCGGCTGACCCCATGGGCCAGTGCAATGTCGTTGGGTCCCCAGCTGACCCCATGGGCCAGTGTGATGACGTGGGTCTCTGGCTGACCCCATAGCACAGCACCATGGAATGGGTCCCCAGCTGACCCCAGCTCGGCTGTTTTCCTGTTGTCCTGGACTGTCTTATCTATGGGCAGGTGCTGAGGAAGGACACCCAGAGCTGCTGAAAAGCCTTAGACCGTCCTTTGTCTCCTCTCATGAGGAACACGAGGCTGGGAGCTGCTATCTGTGGATGTGGGCCGTGTGGGGTCTCCCATGGTGTGGCCCACGTGGGGTCTCCTGTGGCTGTGGGCCACATGTGGGCTCCCGTGGCTGTGGGACTCTCCCACGGTGTCCAGTGGCCCTGTCTCCTGAGGATTGGGTTTCGTCACTTGTAGTCAGACCCTGTTCCTCCTGAACAGGATTGGAAAGCTGGGTTTTTAGTTTTTCTGCCATCACGTTTCCCTGTCAATGCCAATCATTGGTTCAGCCAACAGTGATACTGAACTTTGTTTACATGTAGGGTGAGGAGTTGCAGAGACTTTTCTCCCCGAAGGTAGAGTTCTGATTTCCAGAGCACTGTGCATGGTATTCTTCTGACTGAGGCCCCGAGTGTGCAGCAGGTCAGCATGGCCCAGGCCGCAGTGAGGACGTGCCCGTCCACACACTCGGAGCCCCCCAGGGACCAGCAGTGTCCTTAGGGGGACAGGAAGTCCCCAGGCCCCTCAGTGCCAGCTTGGATGCACCAGGGAAGACCCCCGCGGTAGTGAGGGGTCCTCAGAATCCTGTGATCTGGGCAAAGGTCTCTCCACCCACGAGTGTAGAGGAGGGTCGGGGGTCTTATCCCCTGAGGCGCCTCATGGGCTGTGCCCAGACTGAGAAGCTGCAGCCACACTCTGTGGCTTCTGCCTCAGGAACTTTCGAAGGGTGCACAGGCCTGGAGTGGTTCAGAAACACCTGAGCCTGGGATTTCCGGCTTCCAGAACCTGCACCGACAGGCCTTAGGGGCTGCCTGGGGATTCACTCGCTGCTGTGCTGTGGTAGCCGGAGGGGCCCAGCATCAGAAGTTCCAGTAGGTGGGGCTCCACGTCAGGGTGTGTCCCCGGGCACCCCCATTCCTGCTAACATCGAAGCTCTCGGGAAGGGAGGTGGTGGGGGGTTCTCAGGGGTGTCCGGCTACAGTGAACAGTCTGTGTCCTGCGGCCTGGCGCCCTCCTCACCCTGCAGGAGCCCCAGCCGTAAGCATCAGTGACCCCCTTGCCCTGCAAGAGCCCCGGCCCCATGCCCACGCCAGCCCACGGAGGTAGCCCTGGCGTCCTCAGAGCCCCCCGGGCCTGTTCTCCCTATTCTTGTTCACGTGCCCCTTGATGCGCAGTCCCGTGCTCACTGTGCCTGGTGCATTCACCAGGCTGAGGACACTCACTCAGGGCTGTGACCTCGCGACTTCAGTGCTCAGCCACGCAGCACCGTGCTCACAGACCCCATGCTGTTGGACTCTGGCGGCCAGAGGCAGGGATGACCCACCCTGGGTGATAGCCACACTGTGCGATAGCCACACTGTGCAGGAAGCCCGGTGCTCTGCTCTCTGAAGCTAAATGAATTCATGTCAGCCAAGAGCTCCAGCTACTCGCTCCCTCTGCACACACGCCCAGCCTCTGCAGCACCTGCTGCTTCTAGGAGGTGGAGCAGCCCCAGGCCCTCAGAGGCCCACGTGAGAAGGCACAGCTCGGGCCCGGCTGCAGCCTAGACAGGCGCCGGGCCAGCACCGAGGATTGGGGTGCTGAGGACTTGAGGGGTGCTGGTGGTTGCTGGAGCCAGAGCCAGGGTCGGACACTGTGCCGCACGCCTGCGTGGGGCGATGGTCCTTCTGGGCTCCAGAGTTCCCTGAGTGCTCCATGAGAGCTGTGGGCCTGCCGTGAGCACAGCCCTCACTGCCAGAGGCTATCTGTGCTCCTGCACTTTGTTGCTGTCCAGGACTGTGTCCCCCACAGCTGTGAAAGCTCTGGGGTCACTGCAGAAGGCTGGAGGAATGCCGATCCGGGACGACTTCATTCAGGACGTGGCATTGGAGGGCCCTGCACAGCAGAGCTGTCGTTCTGGCTCACCTGAGTGGGAGCTTCGCTGAGGACTCTCCTCTCCTCTGCCCATCTCTGGTACGGGGTGCCTGTGGCGCAGCGTGTGCTTCCTCATGACGCCCGGGCCCTTCTCTCCCGCGGCCCAGGTCAAGGCAGGACGACGCTCGGTTTCCCATCTGCACAGCTGGGCCTGTCCTTCCTGGGCGGTCCGTTGTCCACTGTCTTCCTGAGGGGAGTTTGAGGAGAAGCCCCAGGTCTAACTGTGGCAGACAGGCCTGCCGCCCTGCATCTCGGGACGCAGCAGGCAGTGTTTCCACGGTAAGCGCGGGGAGCGGGACCCACTTTCAGAGAAAGAATTTGGCATCTGGTGAGAGCATCTTGTTTCCAGGGGGCATTTCAGAAAGAGTTTGCATCCGCATAATATAAATACACACTTGGCAAAAGCAAACCACAAAGCCAGGCTCTTTGGATTCTTAGACTAAAAATGTGTTGGGACCCCCAGGCTTCGTGCCGTGTCTGGTTCGACCTCGACTCCCTGGTGTGCTCTGCGGAGGTCATGGCGTCTTCGGGTGCCACATGCCCGTCTCTGGGTGGCACAGGCCCCTGAGACTGCTATGAACTTGCATCTCCAGCTTTTCAAGTTTTACTAGAGTGTCATCGAGGCAGTAACTTGATGTGAGAAAGAAAGCAAATGCCTAGATTGTCTGGAGACCACACGCTGGGAACAGGAAAGGCACCGCGGTGCACTGCGGGGGCATGTGTTCATTTGACAACACTAGGTGCCTGCTCCGAGCCAGGCCCTGCTCTGGGTTAACAAGACAGACAGACACATCCCTGCCATGGAGCTCTGGGGGTGGCAGGGGACAGCACGGTGGGGAGGAGCCTCGGGATAGTGCACTCAGCAGGTGAGCAGCACCGGTGGGAGAGGAGCCTGGGGGTGCCACGAGGAAGCTTGCTGAGGATGGCAGGGCTGGCAGGGGACAGCATGGTGGGGAGGAGCCTGGGGACAGTGCGCTCAGCAGGTGAGTGGCATGGTGGGGCGGAGCCTGGGGACAGCACGATGGGGTGGAGCCTGAGGGTGCCATGAGGAAGCTTGCTGAGAACAGCCATAAACAGTCACCCCGGGTGACTCCGAGCTGTGGGAGGCCAGTGCAGTGCAGGGACCCAGTCGGTCACTTTGGAGGGCAGGTCCACATTCATTGTCACAACTAAAAAAATTCCCAAAAATCAAGACCCACCAAAGACGATCTTACAGTCGCAAACTGTGAACCACATAAGGACACATTCCACAGATAGCAAGAGTCCAGAAATACAACAAAGGCAGGGCAGACCCTCAATAATGTCAAATCATCGAATAATTGATACAAATTATAAAATAATATTGTAAATTATTAAAAGCATGACAGAATTAGAAACATAAGTACCACACTATGAAAAAAATCCCAACAGATTAAAAAAATGTAGGACTTGTAGAACTATTATCATTAAAATTAAAAGCTCCAGGGATGAATTAAGTGCTGGAGTAGACACAGCTGGAGAAGGGATTGAGGAATGGGATGGCAGGCCTGGGGAATGGCCCAGAATGCAGCACAGAAACGTGGCAGGATGGGACAGGAGGGTCGGGGCTGGGAGAGGAGGGAAGAGCCCAGTGCTCGCACAGTGAGGGTTCACAAGGGGCACACTGGAGAGTCGATGGCTGGGTGTTTTCCAGAATTATCCAAGACATAAACCTCACGAAGCATGGTGAGTCCTGAGCAGGAGGAACGGAAGTAAATCCACACACAGACATGTCAGAGTGAAACAGCGGAACGTCAAACATGAAGAGAAGATTTTTAAAGCAATGTGGGAAAAATGTCCTATTACCTACAAGAATGCAAGTGGCAGCAGGTTTCCAGAACAACCACAAAAATACACACCAGGAGAAGTGGAGGCATTCAGTCAAAGAGCTGGTGGAAAACCCCACCCACACACTTAGAGTTCTCTCAGGAGCCAACTCAGCCTTCAGAACACTGGCCACCCAGTACCCGGTGATGGAGAGACACAGCCCCACCAGCAGGTCCCACAGAGAACCAGGAGTAGCTGAGCTTCTGGAGCAGGGTGGGATGAAGAAGGAAGAACATTTGTGTAAAGCTTAAAAACATGTAGACTAAGGCGAGCTGCTTTTTGTGGACTCATGCATGGCAGTAATATAAAAATGTACTTGGGGCTGGGCGCAGTAGAACACTTGGGGAGGCTGAGGCAGGAGGATTGCTTGAGGCCAGGAGTCTCAGACAAGCCAGGGCAATGTGGCAAGACCCCATCTCTACAAAAAATAAAGACTTGGCGGGAGTGGTGGCACACGCCTGTAATTCTAGCTGCTCGGGAGGCTGAGGCAGGAGAATCACTTGAGCCCAGGAGGCAGAGGTTGCAATGAGCCGAGATCACACCACTGCACTCCATCCTGGGTGACAGAGGGAGACTCTGTCTCAATAAATAAATAAATAACTTAAAAACCATACTTGGGATTCTTGAAAGGTCTGAGTTACATTGGGAGGAATGAGAGGGTTTGGTGGTGCAAGGGAGATCTGATCCCCTCCTTCCAGTGCCTTCCTGAAATCTGGAAACATGTTGTATCATAGAGATTCAGGGAACCTGCCATCAGCATTTTGGTGAAAGCCACAGGATGGCAGTGGCTCCTTTCTGACTCTCAGCAGATCTCATAGATGCTCCTGGGCAGGCCTTAGGGAAATCTGGGCTCCTAGTCTCATAGCTGGTGCCTGCAGAGCCAAGAACCGCGTGGCACCTAGCAGCTGGCAGCCTCCCTGCTGCCTCCTCACCTCCACACCTGAGAAGCCAGTGGGACCCATGCTGGACTGGGGACCCTGCTGCATCTCTGATGTGGGGGACCCTCAAACTCAAGCTCCAGAATGACCTAGAGATGATGTGTGTTTATAGGCCTGTGTATGAATGTATCTGAGTAAATGCCTGCAGGCAAACACACACATGCCTGCGTACACATAAACGTGCCTGCATGCAAACACACATGCCTGTGCACACATAAACATGTGCCTGCGTGCACACACATGCCTGTACACAAACACGTGCTGCATGCACACACGCACATGCCTGCGCACACATAAACATGCCTGCATGCAAACACACATGCCTGCGCACACATAAACACTGCATGCAAACACACACGTGCCTGTGTATGCATAAACATGTGCCTGCATGCACACACATGCCTGTGCACACATAAACACATGCCTGCATGCACACACATGCCTGCATACACATAAACACATGCCTACATGCAAACACACACATGCCTGCATGCACACATGCCTGTGTATGCATAAACACGTGCCTGCATGTAAACACACATGCCTGCATATGCATAAACACGTGCCTGCATGCAAACACACACATGCCTGCATGCACACATGCCTGCGTATGCATAAACACATGCCTGCATGCAAACACACACATGCCTGCGCACGCATGAACACGTGCCTGCATGCAAACACACACACGCCTGCGTACACATAAACACACATGTGCAGAATTGGTCCAGGATCCATGCCCCTACTCTGCCTTTGAGGAGGGGCATCCGTCTCCGGAGACCTCTGCTGCATCCCCACCCCACTTAGGAGCTGACTTGGGGCCCTTCCCAGAGGCTGTGGGTGCTGGAGGGAGAGAGTTGCTCCCTGGAAGGGGAACTGGAGCTGTACCCTCTTAGGAGGCAAGAGGCAGCGGGGCTGTGAACACCTGTGCTCCAGGCAGGAGGCCTGGTCCGGTGGCTCAGGTAGCAGCCTGGCACAGGGTAATGACTGTGTGCACGAGACTGCTGATTGTCCGTTTCAGGGATGATGGACGAGGTCACAGGAAGAGCTGGGATAGGCATGGTTTTGAGGGAGCTCTAGCTCAGTGCCATGCCCTGCACAGTTGTGGGGACATGACTAATGAATAGCACCAGGGAGGGTGTGCGTGGTGACCGCACAGGAACACGGCCAGGCCAGTCCTGCTGTGGTAGGAGGGTGTGTGTGGTGACCACTCAGGAACACGGCCAGGGCCAGGCCTGCTGCAGTGGGAGAGTGTGCGTGGTGACACTCAGGAACATGGCCGGGGCCAGTCCTGCTGCAGTGGGAGGGTGTGCATGGTGACACTCAGGAACATGGCCGGGGCCAGTCCTACACGGGTGGGAGGGTGTGTGTGGTGACTGCTCAGGAACACGGCCGGGCCAGTCCTGCAAGGGTGGGAGGGTGCACGTGGTGTCTGCTCAGAAACATGGGCGGGCTGGGCCGGGCCAGTCCTGCAGGTGTGGGAGGCAATGCTCGCCTGGGGCTTGTTTTGGAAGAGTCTCAGGGGACAAGGCCATTTGCTGCCTCCGGTGCATGTAGGAATGAACATTTTGCCCCTGAGCTGCTGCCAGAATCTCACCAGTGTGCACCTTGGGGCCATTCTCCCTGACCTGTTCTCACAAAGCTGACATTGCTTACTCTGCAGGTTACTTGACACTCTGGGCAGGACAGGAGCTGTGTTCCTTTTGCTGGGGGAGCCAGCCCTAGGGAGGAAAGGCCGAGAGGGGCTGCTGCTGGGGCTGCCATGGCAGTGCCCGAGGCCACGAGTGCTTCTCTGGCGTCCCCAACAGAGAAAGGTCTCTGGGTGGGCAGAGCACGCCTGTAACGGGCAGCGCAGGTCCCACTGTCTGCAGCAGAGGCAGGCGGACACCAGAGCCTGCTGGCACCACAGAGCTTTCTGGTGGCAGATGTGGCAGCTCTGGGAAGGGCAAATGTCACACCGAGCATTCAAGCATCCCAGCTGCACACAGACACACGTGCCCCCAGCGAGGAAAACCAATGTGACTTTATTTTCTGCTCTTTCTTTTCTTTAGCTCTTGGAGTTTGACAAGGAGTTGTCTGTCTTTAAGGACAGACTGTATGAACTGGACATCTCGTTCCCTCCCAGGTAAGGAGCATGCTGTTTGCTGGATGAACCCGGCCGGGAAGGCGGCGTCTCCACCCTTCCAGTCTCTGGTGCATCTGTGTGTCTGTGTGTGCCAGTGTGTGCTGGGCATGAGCGTGTGCATTCTGTGTGCATCCGGAGTGTGTGTACCATACCTGTGTGTACACGTGTGTGTTGTGCATCTGTGTACACAGGTGCGTCTGTGTCTGTGTGAACATATGCGTCTGTGTGTCTGTGTGCACATGTGCACGAGTGTGTGTGTGCACGTGTGTCTGTGTGTGCACGTGTGCATCTGTGTCTGTGTGCACCTGTGCATCTGTGTGTGCACGTGTGTGTGCACGTGTGTGTGTGCGCATGAGTGTGTGTGTTCTTGTATGCATAGTGTTTTTGTGTGTGCACATGTATCTGTGTGTCCTGCACTTGTGTGCAAACTGCACCTTCTCCTGCCCTTTTCATGACATGAAGAAAGCAAGCAGCTGAGAGTAATAAGTAATTCTGTTATCTTTTTTCAAAAAAGGTTTTTTCCGATATGCAAAATATGTTCTTATCAGATTTGCTCACGAGGGGCCCATGGGGACTGTGTGTTATGGATCTTTCTGGGAATATTGGGGCCTCCAAATGCAGTGTGTCTACGTGGGTGTGGATGTGTTTAAGGCATGCGTGTGTGTGCCTGGGTTTGAATGTGCAGATGTTGCATGGGTGTCCGTGTGTGTGCAGACCTGGTGCAGATGTGCATGAGATGTGCATCACACAGTTGTGGATGTGTGCACAAGGTGTGCTCGTGTACATGGTTGCATATGTGAGCATGAGTGAGAACATGTGTGACTGTGTGTGTAGGGCTTATGCATGTGGCTGTGTTCCACAGATGTGTGTGCACGTGTGTGTGTGTTCACGCGTGGAGATGTGTGCCTGGGTGTGGATGTTTGTGTGCATTTTTATGCAGATTTGCTGGCACAGAGCAGTTCTCACTGTTGGAAGCCGCAGGGGACTTCCACTGGCAGATGTGGACTTTGCCTCTCAGCTAGGAGCAAGGATGGGAGCCGGAAGATGCGGCGTCAGAGAGCTTGGGTGGGAGCCGGAAGATGCAGCCTCAGAGAGCTTGGGTGGGAGCCGGAGGATGCGGCCTCAGGGAGCTTGGGTGGGAGCCGGAGGATGCGGCCTCAGAGAGCTTGGGTGGGAGCCCGAGGATGCGGCCTCAGGGAGCTTGGGTGGGAGCCCGAGGATGTGGCCTCAGGGAGCTTGGGTGGGAGCCTGAGGATGTGGCCTCAGGGAGCTTGGGTGGGAGCCAGAAGATGCGGCCTCAGGGAGCTTGGGTGGGAGCCGGAAGATGCGGCCTCAGGAAGATGTGGCCTCAGGGAGCAAGGGTGGGAGCCAGAAGATGCGGCCTCAGGGAGCAAGGATGGGAGCCGGTAGATGCGGCCTCAGAGAGCTTGGGTGGGAGCTGGAGGTTGCGGCCTCAGGGAGCTTGGGTGGGAGCCTGAGGATGCGGCCTCAGGGAGCTTGGGGACACAGGCTTTCCTGAAGCCAGAGGCAGTGCTGAGGGCTGAGCCTTGAAAGTGACAGAGCACTTTGGTGTCCAGGGGAAGTTTTTGAACAGGTTGGAGGAGCCTCCAGAAGGCAGTGGTGACCCAGGCCTCTCGCCCTCCTCACGAGCTCCTTCCTGTTCTGCAAAGACACCGAGTCTCCCTGCCAGGCATGCCGGCCTCATCCTGCAGGAGGTGCAGGAAGCCCCAGGGGATCTCAGGCCCACACCCCTCTTCCTGGAGGGCTCCCCCATCCTGCTTGGATCTAAAGTCTGACTGCTGGACACACAGGCCCCCAGAGAGCCCCTCGTGCCCAGTGGCATTCCAGAAAGATCCATGGACCCCTGAACCTCAGCATTTCCAGGGTGCCCACACGCCCAGTGGCATTCCAGGAAGATCCATGGACCCTGATCCTCAGCATTCCCAGGGTGCCCACACGCCCAGTGGCATTCCAGAAAGATCCGTGGACCCCGACCCTCAGCGTTCCCAGGGTGCCCACACTGGCCCAGTGGCATTCCAGAAAGATCCGTGGACCTCGACCCTCAGCGTTCCCAGGGTGCCCACATGCCCAGTGGCATTCCAGAAAGATCCATAGATCCCTAACCCTCAGCATTCCCAGGGTGCCCACGCACCCAGTGGCATTCCAGAAAGATCCGTGGACCCCGACCCTCAGCATTCCCAGGGTGTCCACGTGCCCAGTGGCATTTCAGAAAGATCCGTGGACCCCAACCCTCAGCGTTCTCAGGGTACCCACGCAGGCCGGGCTTGCTTTTTGGCATTTGGCTGGGTGAGATTGGCTTCCACTTTCCCTCTGCGTCTGCCCTGGCGGGGGGTCCCGAGTGCCTCTGCGTGCCAGGCTCATCCACCTGCCACCTCACACTCTTCCCCGTACAGCTCCGCGCCTGTCAGGACACGTTGGCCTTCCTGTGCTTTCCTGAAGGCTGCCAGGGCCCTGAGGCTGTGGGGAGGTGTCCTTGCCACGGCCTGGCCCCTGAGGCCTGTGTCTGACCCAGCTCCTCAGAAGCTGGGAGCCAAGCCGCCATCTGCACCTGCTGGTCTGGCAGCGTCTCCTTCCTGCCGTGGCTCCCGGTTTTCAGAATCGTTTTATAGTTTTTGCTGTTGTTGTTCAAGTGAACGCATTGCAAACCGGCCGAGCAGCCAAGTGCATCTTCCCGTCACTGCCACAGTCCCCACCCCGGTTTTTGGGCAGAGGTGAGCTCACCGTCTTGGAGTGGCTCAAGGCACCTTGTCAGCATTGGTGGGCAGGACCCTCCCACGGGCAGTAGACACTCCATGGGGAGAGCCCGCACCTGCTGACCCAGAGAGGAGACAGCATTCCTAGCGCAGAGCTCCAGGAACAGCCGCACCCGGGGCGTTGGTGTGCACGCTGGCAGAATGATGCCAAGAAACGTGTCATTGGCAGATGGGTCTGAAGACCAGCGGGGTCTTCTCCCGCAAAGGTGTTTGCCACTGATCCCCATGGATGAATAGAACTCTGCTCTGAATGAATTGTAACTGAATGGTGTCTGTCATTTTGCCAGAAAAGGTGCTAATATTTCAGACATTTATACAGCCCTCAGTTTTTGTCCTTAACTAAAAGCACGTTTCTTCCTAGCGCCTTCTTTAGGGACAGCCACAAAAGTGACTTGTTTGAGGTGGACAGGAGCAGGAGGGTGAGCAGGCGGGAAGGAGGCTGGCCAGACCTCGGGCTGCCTCTGCCTCCACATAAAGAACTCTCCCGGGCGGGACCCTGAGCTGTAAGATGGTGCCTTCGGGCCAGGACGGCACCCAGGATGCAGCCTCCCAAAGGCCTTTCATGCCATGCACTATTTCCATTGGGTGTAATGTGTTAAAGCTCTACATGTGTGCTTAGAATTACTGGGGGACAAGGGACCCATGGTGGCAGGGATGAGTCTCGCCCACGCTGGTCTCTGGAAACCAGGCGGCTGTGAGTGGATGCGGGGTCAGGTGGCATCAGCCCTTAGTGGTGAGCAGAGGTGGTGATGGGCTTTCTTCACCCAGCATTGGTCTGCTCGGCTCCCCAGAAGCCAGGGCCCTCGGGGCAGGATTGTGGTGTGCGCCTCAACAGCAGCCCTGCAGCCCCCACCCCGTAGCTCCCCCCACCTGATATCTCCTGATACGTGTGGCTCCCGGTACAGCCCAGGCTCAGGTGGCGGCGATTTGGACACCCCAGCAGTAGCATGGAGCTGCCGCCTTTTTGCGCATCCTAGCTAGAAGTGAATTTCTAATTTTTAGTTTAACTTTGAGAATTAACCGTCATTAACTCTAAGATAAAGAGATTTAAGATGGCTCCGCAGTGGCCGCTCCACTGGCGTGACAGCCGGACATTTCCAGGCATTAGCATTTCTCACAAAACCCCATGTAGAACATGGCTGGCAAGGGCAGCGCGTCTGGAACCAGAGTCCCAGCTCTGCCCCTGACATTGCAGAGTTGGGCACATCGCTCACCCCTCGCAGCCTCAGCGTCCCCCTCAGGATGGTATCATCTCTGGGCAGGCTGAGCCTTCAGGCCCAGGCCTGCCCGACAGTACCCACCTCCAGGTCAGCCCCTCCGCAGCCAGAGAGCCGAACGCTCCCAAGTCACCACAGTGTCGCCGGCCATCGGGTGGCTCCTGTCGCAGCTTCCGGATATGTGGGGGGCACTGCGTTTCCTTGCGGAAGCCGTGGTGCTGTGCATAGTCAGCCAGGGGTTTGGCTCTCCCTCTTTGTCTGTGTGGACGCTGAGCGTATGGAGGATGGGAACTGTCACGTCCATTGCCTGGGGGCTCCCTGTGTCTGTGGACTCCTTACATAGTGAAGAGACTGCATCATTCTATTTATTAAGAAAAAAACCACATGCCACCATCGAAATGGCTCCGCAGAGCCTCGCTGGCCGCCCCGGTGGCCTGGCCACTTCCCTCTTCCAGCGACTGAGGATCCCGGAGCTTTTGTCCATGTGGGTTCCATCTATTGGTCATTGCCATCAGTTTTTAAATATTTATTAGTTCGTTTTAAAAATAACAACAATTACATGTTTACATAACTAACATTTTTGTGAAAAAAGTACCGATGCATGGGGAGGGCACCTTCCGCCAGGGCGTGATCTGGTGGCCGCACACACAGGTCCCGGGAAATTCCAGCCACCCAGGGTGTGGGAGTCTGCAATGCAGTGGCACATCTGGCACCCAGTGCATGCAGCACCTTCCTCAGAACGGCAGAGCTCAGTGGAGGAGTCTCTGGTGGGGACGCTGCCAGCCTCCGGGAGGAATACGTTTTCCAACACCCTCGGGTCTTCTTGAAAGCTTAAATTTTGTCATTGGCAGCAAATAGCATCTGCTGCTGCTGGAAGAGGCAGGCTCGTCCGCCCTTCTGGAGAAAATGTCTGTTAGCCACCGAGGTCTAAGTTACCACAGTCTGTCTGTCAATCTTTCTGGCAAAATATGGTGTCCGTGAAATTGAGCAGCTGCCTTAGGTGAAGACTCAGATGCAGGCACGCTCCCCTGAGAGACGAGGGCCATGTCGTGCCTCTGGGCAGAGGGCTCCCTGGAGGCCTCATCTCATCCTACCCAGCCCAAGACCCCATCTCCCAGGCCTGAGGTTCAACATGAGGAATCATCTCTCCTGCTTCCCTCGGAAGTGAAGGTGGCTTTTTGTTTAGTGCTGAGGGATTGACCCTGGGAGAGACCCTGCCCAGCACGGCCCGGCCTCTGCCTGGTTCCCACGCCGGCGCCGGCAGTTTTACCACCTTGGGCAGCGTTTGCCACATCCGTGCAATGCCAGCTCCATGAAATGAGTGTCCTCGTCAATGTAGATCTCCCCTCTGAGACTGCTGCAGGGGTCCCAGGGACCCACAGGGGGCCACACGCCAACTCCAAAACTGCCCAAAACTTGGAAGTATCCCCAGTGCCCATGGGACGGACACACAGTCCCCAGTGGGACGGACACTCAGCACTGACACGGAGGCCACGGCAGCCGCCCCATGAAGAGTGGGACAGACACTCAGCACTGAGCCGCCGCTGCACACAGCTCCACAAGTGAGTTTAAAGCCGGGTTGCACAGGTGGAGAGGAGGCCCTGGGACTCCAAGGGGTGCTGTTACTGCAGGCGGGGAATCACCTCCCACCTCCCTCCCCGGTGGAGGCCTCTGGGCTGTGGGCTGGCACAGGGTGCGGTGGGCTTGTGAGCACCCGTGTCCATGTGCGCTTGGCCTCCTGTGTGCCTCACTGTGAAGTTTACTAAAATAAATGGACGAATTTAGAAGTTCTATCGCTACCCGTCAAAATGTTTCAAAGTTTTTATCATACTCAGAGCACGTCAAATGGGAAAAAATCACTCCTTCCCAAAGAAAGACTCTCAGAGGTGGGAAAGGGATGTTTTCATTGAACAATTACTGAGCAAGATCAAGTTTCAGCTTTTGAAAAAGACAAAAATATACGCAACACAATGGACACATATATTTTTAAATCAGGGATTAGGAGGCCCCTTTCAAACTTTCTGTGGGCCATAATTTACATTCTTCTGTCTTTAGATGTGTATTTATAGTGTAATAATTATCTAGCAAAATGAGCTCAACTGCCTGCAAGCTGGCTGCTCAGGAGGGAGCGAGGCCGCCCGTCCGCCTGGTGGTCACGAACCCTGGCTGTCTGCGGCTCATACAGACTGTGGGACCTGTGCCGAGTGGGAGGACAGTGAGGGAACCCGTCCCACGGAAAAGGCCTGCCAAGGGCTCCGGTCACCCCGAGAGCTTTGTCCCTCGAGACATGGGTGAGGGGAGTGCCCGGGACAGCCTCCTGCTCTGTTGCCCAGGCTGGAGTGCAGTGGTGGTCTCGGCTCACTGCAGCCCCATCTTCTGGGCTCAAGCAATCTTCCCCGCTCAGTCTCCCGAGTAGCTGGGACTACAGGTGTGCGCCACCACGCCTGGCTAACTTCTTTATTTAGTATAGAAACGGGGTCTCACTACGTTGTCCAAGCTGGTCTCAAACTCCTGGGCTCAAGCGATCCTCCCGCCTCAGCCTCTCAAAGTGCTGGGATGACAGGCGTGAGCCCCCGTGCCCAGCCCCCCAGACCCTCTTGGAAGTCTGTGCCACTTCCTTCTCCCGCTCGGTAGCTTCAGTGTTGCCACAGCTGTAATCGTTTAGTTTTTTCTCTTTGGTTTTAGGGCCTTCTCCTTTTCAGGAATTTCAGCGGCAGCTGGTGTGTTTGGAAGCGGGTGTCTGAAGCCAGCGTTGCCGGTGGTGCCTGCAGGCTGCACGGGAAGGCAGAGCAGCTTTGATGAGGTGCTGCTTGTGACGGGCGTGTGTCAAAACCGTTTTCTCTGTAGTGTGCTACACCCTCCTGCTCCTTGTACACAAGAGCAGCGTGGTAATCGGTTAATACTTTAACCAGGCGGGAGTCAGAGGAGGGGCTTTCACCCTGATGCCCACCTGGAGAAGTGAGGCTGCACTCCTTCCTCAGCACGGCTCAGGGAGCTGGTATGAACTGTCGCTGTTTGCTTGAGGTTCAGGGTGGCTGAGCACTGTGGCGAAGCCATGGGCCCCCACCCAGCCTGCCTTGTAGGGCCCTCCCAGGCCCGTTGGTCTCTCCTGTGCTGTCGGCCCTGCCCCAAGACCTCAACGTAGCCAGGCTTTTCCGCCTGTTGTCTGCTTCTCGGGCCCGTGGCGACCCTACCTACCCAGCCCAGCCTGCTCAGGCCCTAAAGCTGGGCCTTGTCAGCAGGGCCAGTCAGCCTGGCCACAGCAAACAATCTGCCGTGCAGCCTACACGGACCGCTGCCCGCATCCTACAGGGAGGAGAGAGGGACAGGGAGGAAGGGCAGTGCCTGCAGGCGAGCACAGGAGCACGATTGTTCGCCCTATCACAGCCGCTCCCACGCTGTGGGGGCAGGTGTGCCCGTCTTGTGTGCTCCCCCCCCACCCAGCAGGTATGCTTTCAGATAAGCCCACATGCCTGGCACTCCTGCGTCAGTCACTGCTGGGCAGCATCCAGGCCCCGCGTCCTGCTGCTCTGCGGTGTGGCCCCGCCAGCGCCTCCCGCCTGTGGGTACAGCGGTGGTGTGCAGTCCACACTGGCCTTCCCCAGACCCAGCTGGAACCAGCCCCTCCTGCATTTCTCCCTGGGTGTTGGGGGCCACAGGGAGCACCCCTAGCTGTGGATTAAGGGTGCTGCCCCCAACAGCCCGGCCAGGACACCCCTCTCACCCAGGCTTCTTCCTCCTGTTGAGTCGCCTGTGAACACTCCCAGGGCAGCCCTTCCTGGAGCAGATGGGCTGAGGAAGCCACTGCCACTCGGGCGTTCCTGTTACCCCTTGCTCATCCCCAGAGCCCAGTCTGTCTGAGCAGCAATGCCCATCAGACCCTGTCCCGTGGACAGAGGGCGGCTGTGCTCCCTGACACGCCCTGGCTTCTCTCCGTGCCCCCAGGGGATGCCAGGCGGCACGGGCTCTCCAAGCTCCATGGGGTGCATGAGGAGTGAGCACTGGTTCAGTTCCAGCTTCCTATTTAGAAGTCACCTATTGTGTGCTGTGTGGACGTGTGTCCGGATGCAGTGGACGTGTGCCGGGTGCAGTGGACGTGTGTCTGGATGCTGTGGACGTGTGTCCGGGGGCAGTGGACGTGTGTCAGGGGCAGTGGACGTGTGTCGGGGGCAGTGGACGTGTGTCTGGATGCTGTGGACGTGTGTCAGGGGCAGTGGACGTGTGTCGGGGGCAGTGGACGTGTGTCGGGGGCAGTGGACGTGTGTCCGGATGCAGTGGACGTGTGTCGGGGGGCAGTGGACGTGTGTCCGGATGCAGTGGACGTGTGTCGGGGGGCAGTGGACGTGTGTCCGGATGCAGTGGACGTGTGTCCGGGGGCAGTGGACGTGTGTCAGGGTGCAGTGGACGTGTGTCCGGGGGCAGTGGACGTGTGCCGGGTGCAGTGGACGTGTGTCGGGGGGCAGTGGACGTGTGTCCGGGGGCAGTGGACGTGTGTCGGGGGCTGGGCAGGCCCCTACCTGCATCCAGTTTCCACTCGTGTCCGCGGTTGGGATCAGCTGAGAAGCTCCTGAACAAGGTGGCCCAGCCTCTCAAATGTGTGAAATGGGACAGGCTACCAGGTTGCTGCTTCTCCTGAAAACACGTGCAGCTGTTCTCTGCTCTGTGCTCTTCAGAAACATGTATGACACGTAGGCCCTACATAGTTACGTTTTTAAGCAAGCAATGACTGAGCCCAAGGCCGGGTGGCAGCCACGGCTCCCGTGAGTGTCGCTCCCACTGGAGCGCGGAGAGGATGGGAGCTCCTGCGTCAGGGCAGAGCAAGTTCCGAGTCCCCGGCTGTTTCCAGGTGGTTGGGCACAGGGCTCACAGGCGCCCCTGTGGGCAGGGTCCAGGGGGCATGGGAGGGGCTGCAGAATCCACAGCTGAGGTGCCGGGACGAACCCAAAACCTAATCACAGCCAACAGGGAAATTTCACAGCGAATCAGATCCCAGTTGCGACAGGTGCTGTATGATATTTTGGAATTAACTGAAAAAACTCTTGAGACTCTGGTGAAGGCCCCGGAGGTTGAGAGTAAGCAAAGATGCTGTACTTAGGGACAGGTGGCTGAGCTCAGCCACAGGATCCCCAGGGTTCTTTCACTCCAAGTGGAATTCGTTACCACTTCAGTGCAGTCCCAAGCGACATGCCCATTTCGGGGTGGGTTTGCAGCCCGAGGGGTGGGCCGGGCCCCCTGAGAACCTGCAGGCCCGGAAGTGGGGGATGTGCTTGCATGTTCCAGACTCGGCGGGTGGTGGGGGCTGTGGCCATGAGGCTCCAGGCTGGTGGGGGAGTGACCAGTCCGTGTGTGTGTGGACTGCTCTGCTGTGTGAGGGCGGGGGCCGACGGCTCGGAGACGCAGCAAGGCCGCTGAGGAGCCCAGATGAGCTGTGCCCTGGCTGGCAGTGGGTGGTGGAGACGCAGCCAGCAGACCCCGGGCGGTGCGAGATGCGCTCACTGTGTGGGTGAAGGGCTCCGCCCTCAGGGCTAGTGACACCGCCATGTGGCCAGCCCCATTCCCAGACCCGCAGAGGGCATGGGCAGGCCCGGGAAGCAGTGAGTCGGGGACAGTCACCCTCCACCGCAGCAGTGACCCAGGGCCACGGCCTGAGCACCTGGACGCTCCCCGAGGTGGGAGCGGCGTTGGTCAAAGCGGAGACGCGTGTGCCACACCCCAGAGCTGCCTGCACTTAGAGGCGTTTCGAGCTGAGCCGGGCCGGGTCACCAGGTGGAGGAGCATCCTGGGACCAGATGACACTGGCTGCCATTTTGTTTCCATGGAGGTTTTCATCATACTTTAGACCATGTTCAAAAAACCAACAAAAACCAAAGCTCAACAATTTCATGCAGTAAAGAAAGAACTGATGTGAAGATACTGTGCTATAGCTAAAATTTAGTCTCACATAAAAATAAGATTGATATAGAACTTAAATTGTAAATTTGGTTTTATATTCTAGAAACTTCCATACGTGTATTCATTCCCCAGGTAGTGCTGGCCATTCTAAGGTGTATTGGGAGAGAATCGGCACAACTATCCCTTTGGGGCTGAGGACGGCCCGACCGGCCGGCTGACCCTCTGCCTTCATGTCTCCCCAGCTACCCATACAGTGAGGACGCCCGCCAGGGTGAGCAGTACATGAACACCCGGTGCCCGGCCTGGTGTGACCGCATCCTCATGTCCCTGTCCGCCAAGGAGCTGGTGCTGAGGGTGAGTGTGTGCTGCCCCAGCCCTGGGCGCAGAGGGATGTGGAGCGCTGGGTCTGGTCTGGCCCGGCCCCGGTGACAGGGCCCCAGGGGTGGGGGCACCCAGTCTGGGGAATGCTGCCAGGTTGGGCCCTGGCCTCGTCCTGCCATGAGCTGCACCCCAGCACTGGGTCAACTCTGAGCCAGCACTTGGGCTGGGGCAGCAGCAGATAGAGCCGAGTTCCTGGGCTATGGGCAGCCAGCGTCGTCCTGAGTTTGAAACATACACGGGTGGTCGGCAGGAAGTGTTTTCAAATCGTGGTTCACTGTATCCTTGGAAGTCAATGTGCTCTTGTGCATTCCAGAGCTCACGGGCTGGGCCGTGAAGCACAGTAGAAATGTCTGAGGTTGTTTTCCTAAGTTGTAAATTAGAGCCCAGATTCATTTGGAGCCTTGATAAGTTAAAAGTGAACGAGCGACATTTTCAGATGACCTGGGCCTTGGGAAATTTTCAGATTTCCTGTAATGTTTTTTTTTTTTTAATAATTTTTTTTTTTTTTAACAAAAAGGGAGATAGGGGCTTGCTTGCTACGTTGGCCAGGCTGGTCTCAAATTCCTGGGCTCCAGCATTCTGCCCTCCTCGGCCTCCCAAAGTGCCCGGACTACAGGCAGGAGCCACCGCGCCCGGCCAATCCTGTGATTTTTCAGTTCCCACATTTTAACACACAAGGAGTGTTTTCAGAAGAATCAATATCTGAATTGGTTTTGTCAACCCCATGAATGAAAATTAAATGCAGATAGTAACGAAGCTTGCGGGTGTGCGTGGGAACTGCAGCCGTGCCCAGCACCCAGAGCTGGGGCCTCTGACCACGACGTGGGTGGGCAGTCGGAAGGAGGCTGGAGACTCTGGTGGTGCTACTGCCAGCCTGGTGGGCTCTGCCCCCCTCTCCACTGTCCCAGGCCCAGAGCAGGGACAGGAGCCCCCTACTAACCCCGACTTCAACACCAGCTGTGTGAGGCTCCAGTTGTCCCTCACTGCCCGTCTGTGTCGCTGTGCCAGACGGCACCAGACCCCAGGCACGGCAAACACCTGGGTGCAGGTGTGCCCTCAGCAGGGCGGGGACCCTCTGCAACCCCAGTCCCTGAGATGCACCCTGCCGGCCTCTGCCACATGGCTCTGTCTGCCAGGCCGGGTTCCTTACCGTTCCTTCCTACATCCTGGAGCACCCTGGGTGCAGCCTGCCCTCCGTCCCTGGCTGTGCTGTGAGGAGCCTGCCTGGTGGGGGCCTGGGCTGGAGGCAGGGCCCCTTGGCCAGAAGTCCCTGGGGTCTGCAGCCAGCCTGGCTCCTCCGCAGCCCCACCTCTGGCCTGTGGGCAGGGCCTGTACCCATCATTGAGGAAAGCGTGTTGGCCACAAGCACAAAAGCCCAGGAGTGGGCTCAGCCTGGAGCCTGGCTGTGGACATGCCGCTGCCCCTCTGGCTGGGCTCACTGGTAGGCACGCCAGTCCCTCGGTGCCACATGGTGGGTGCTCCCATCTGCCGGCGCTGAGAGTGGGTCAGGCATGTGGAGCCCAGGGCTGCTACCAGCGGGGCAGGAGCCTCCCGGGGACTCGGGCACAGATGCCATCCCCTGGGAAAACTCTCGTCAGAGGTCACGAGAGTGCAGATTGGTGAGCAGCGCCCAAGGGCAGAAGGCTGGCAGGGCTGTGGCCTCCCCACATTGTGCTGCCGCTGCCAGGACTCCATCAGCTCAGAGCAGGGCAGCGTTGCAGCCCGTTTTCCATTCATTCACAGCCTCTCGGGTTCTCTGGATCCGGGACTTGACACTTTACGCTCAGGGTGGGGGACAGAGCCTCACAACACATACCTGGTGGCCTTTGACAGCCCGTTTCCTGGGGCGGGAGTTTGGACAGGCTCTCCCCATGGGGCCACCCAGCGGGGAGCGGGTGTGCAGGACAAGCAGACGGGCACCGGGCGCGCTCCGCAGCCTCATCCATCATGATACGCGCTGTCACCTCGTCACCAAGCTCCGTTCTGCCTCCGGAGCCCTAAAACACCAAAAGGGGCTCGGGACGCGGGCGGTGCTGCTTGGGGAGCCTTGGTGACAAGTGTTCAGTGAGGTGTGCGGCGCGCTGCCTGTGCCCGCCGTAATTTGTTTATCTGTCCAGAGATTATGCAATTGCAAATCCACAATTTTATGCTGCCTTTGTAAATTACCACGCTGCGTTTGATGAATGTTTCTCCACTTCTGCGGAGGCGCCGCTTCACCCGCGAGAGACGGGAAGGTGCTCATGCATGCGGTGCCGAAGCTTGTGTTTTCATTCTTTCTGGCAGGCGCCCATGCTGGAAAGTAAATCTGACCTTAAGCTTCCCACTGCATTAACGATAATTCAGTTTTAACTCGATAGTCTCAGATGCTCCAGCTGTGGATATAAAATTCCAGCTCAACCAGAGCTGAGTGCTGACCAGCAGCAAACCGCTTCCGGAGGCGCCCAGAATGCAGGCACCCGTCGGGAAGTACGCACACAGCCGTGAATTGCTATGCACAGATTGCTTTGTGTCGTGGTGTGGAATTCGGTGTCTGTTCTCGTTTGAACACTGAGTTCTAGGTTAATAGAACAGTCAAAAACAAATCAAAGTGGGAAGATTGGAACTAGATGGGCTGCCTCAGTCAGAGGAGCACACCTGCACAGAAAGCTGGGGTGCACACACTCCTGTGAACAGGGTCCCCTGCAACTCCCCGGAGAGCCAAAAGGGCCAAGGTCAAGGTGCTGAGTTGCTGCCGCGTCACCAGAGCCTTTGGTCCATGAGCTGGCCTCTCTCTCAGGGGCCAGGCAGGGCGGGGTGGCAGAGGTTGGGGAGGTACTGGCAGGGGCCGACCCCCCGCATCTCTCTGCCCCCACAAAACCCTGATGTTCCTGCCAGTCAGCTCCCAACTGGACCCAGGATGCCCCACCTCCCCACACTCACCTGTCTGTTTCCCCTTTCCAGTCGGAGAGCGAGGAGAAGGTTGTCACCTATGACCACATTGGGCCCAACGTCTGCATGGGAGACCACAAGGTGACATAGACTGAGGTCCAGGGGCCGGGCCGGGGAACCAAGGGGAAGCTAGGGGACCGGGGGGCTAGGGCCAGTGGGCGGGTGGGTGCTGGGGCTGGCAGGCAGGTGGGCGGGGGTTGGCCAGTCTCTCCTCTCCTGCTCTCCTGTCTTCTTAGTCTGACTCTATAGAGTAGGCCAAGTTGGTCTGTTTTTATTTAATTTTAATAAAATATCATAAGCTAGGTGGATAAGTAGGAAGAAGGCAGAAATGATGTTACAATAGAATAAAATACATAATTTAATATTTGTAAAAAAATGTTGTCCACAGCTGATTGTTTCTGAAGGCTGTTTTGCAAATATGCAGCTGCAGTGTTTCAATGGCCTTCTTGGGGCAGGCTCACTGTCAGCCGAGGAGCCGGGGTGAGGGCGCTCCCCACCACGTGCCGAGGGGCAGCACTGGCACAGATCGTTTATTCAGGCAACTGCACCTCGAGAGTGTACACAGGAGACAGATCAAATCTCATTTTCAGCCAATAAATGAGTTAGCTTCTTCCACGTTGGAGGCCCAGAGCTGTGAGCCCCAAACACACCCGGATAAGATGCTGGACCTGCCAGGTGCGGCAGAGCCGAGGACGGGAGAGCCTGCCTTCCCCACTTCATTTGGGGCCTATTTAGCCACTCTTTTACATCAAATTTTTCCATTATTTTTTTTACCTGGAAATAACACCTTCCTTGCAAAACCTGTCATGGCCGGCCTGGCTCCAGCTCCACATTCACGGGGCCCCTGACCCCTGCTCTGCCGTGGCTGCGCACAAGGGCCGAGCTGCCTCCGCTGGCCATCAGCTCCTCCCAGCCTGGTTCGTGGCTGCCCTTGTGAGACGCAGGGTCCAGGTGTACGACGGGAGGCGGCGGCATGTGCTGTGCTGTCCCGCGTGCGCCGTGCTGACACCCTCCTCTCTTCCTGCTGCAGCCTGTGTTCCTGGCCTTCCGAATCATGCCCGGGGCAGGTAAACCTCATGCCCATGTGCACAAGTGTTGTGTCGTGCAGTGACGTGGTGGTAAATATGACTCCTCCCTCTAGTTCAGCTTTTACGCAGCTTTTCCTGGTGCGTTTGTTCCTTTAACAAATTACGAATTCCGTGACAGGGAAGAGATGCCAGCGCCACGAGAGGACCCTTCGTGAGCCCTCCCTGTAGCCGTGTACCGAATACGCACTCTTGAAAGCTGCATCGAGAACCCGCCCAAGCGCCACCTGCTAGACGGCCAGCCCCACACTTCGCTTCAGCCTCCGGACCATTCCGGAACAGCCTCACATACCTCACTGTCTCGTCTGTTCATGTGACATTAAGTAGAAATATTGGTTTTTTTTTTTTAAATAAGTCACAGTCCTGTTGTCAAAACTCTAATAGACAGCAAAGAAGGTCTGTACTGTAGACTTCACAGTTTTCAGTTTTTAATGATTGTCAGTGGAGGGGCTTCTCCAGCACAGAGACCCCCCCCCACTGTGTCCAGGGACCCCCTCTGCCAGGTGGAGGTGTGTCCAGGGGCTGGGGAAGCTGAGACGGGCGCTCCCTCTGCCAGCCGGCAGCGTGGCCCTGAGCATGGCGAGGGGGTCTGTCTCTGCCGATGCTCCTTCCGCAGCACTGACTCTGCACCGTGTCACATGGTTTTTGAATCACACTGCAGCTGCTTTCCATTTTTATATATATATAAATATATATAAATATATACTTTTTAAAAATAATTTATAAATCTTACCAAAACTTATGCTAAATGTACTTTCCAGTATGAACGCACAGGAGAGTCCCATCAGTAGGCGGCATTGGAGTCTAGGAGCTCAGCTGTGTGTCCATCAACACACAAATTCGTAAAAAACACACATGGCCTCGCCAGCGTGGGTAAAATCGGCCCCACAGCACGTCTTCACTAGCGGGCCGTCACTCCCATGCCGTTCTTCTGTGTAATATTAAGAACTGAATGTGAAGTTTATAGCTAGCCTGGGTGTACCTTTTAAGAATTTTGTAAACCGTTTGTCTGTCTGTTGTTACTGTTTATGGTGCCAGGTATTCAACATTACAACAATAATATCATGGGAGAAATAGAAATAGCCTAGTTCGCTTCCAATAGAAACTGCTTTTAACATGGGCTGTATATAAAAATATTAAAGAGAAACAAAACTGTACATTTCCTCATTGCTCCGCTACAAACAACCCATGTAATAACCTTGTTGCAAATATTTTTCTCCTATAGCACTAAGTACAGCATTAAAAGGTGATTAGAGAGTCTGTTGATGAAACACAAATGTATGTTTTATTGATTTTACTTTAGAACACTACAGAGTTCCTGGACCGGGTGAAGGCATTAGCTGGGCGTTTGTTTGGTATAAATACTACCACTGCAAGTGACTGCTGTCCTCTGCGGAATCTGTTCTTGGTGGAAGCACCGGTCCGTGTCCCTGCTGTGGTTGCCGCTGTCCGCAGTTCAACACGGAGTCCGCCCCACAGGTTTCAGCTGTTGGTCGTTCTGAGGGCCTTTAGAAGTGACTGGTCTGGTTCCTAAGCAATAAAATTGACCGTGGTGAAAATAGTCCCGTGTTGCTTTGTTTTTGTTCCTTTCCCTTCTCCTGCCACCTTTGAAATGCTAACTCAGGGGAGCGGCCTCCTGTATACCCTGTTATTTGAGATCAAGCTCATTAGAAATCCTGGAATTTCACTGTATCACACACTGTCACAAAACACTAAGCCGTTCCTTGAGAAAAGAAAAACAGCCTTTTGGACTTTCTACTGTAATAAAGGATTTATCCCTCAACATTTTAAAACGAGATTATATAAATGCTTTGCCTTCCTCAAAACTTTAAGAAGCCCCTCTGCTCTGAGCTGAGCTGAGAGGGCTCCCCACAGAAAAGCGTTGCTTCTGCCCTTCAAGTTGCTTCCTTGTAAAGAAGGCTGCTAAGAGCCTAAAACAAAACGCGCCGAGTTTAAGCCCTTTATATTTCTCTTTAACGCTTCTGCAAATGCCTTCCAAGAGAAATCGTACCACCGCAATGATATAATAATTTACATTTAATTTTTGAAAATTAAAACTCAACAGTCACGCCCATTAAGATGCAGCGATGGGCAGCCCCGGCCACAGAGGCTGCGGGAGGGTGGAGGGGTTTTGTCAGCCGGAGCCACAGCCCCGCGGAGCTGGCGGCATTTCAGGGCAGGACATGAGTCCCCTGAGCCCCCGGCTGGGCGCTGCGGGCCTTGCCCACGGGGCCTCCAGCTCCCTGACCCCGCGTGACCCATGGGAGGCCCCGCCGCTCCGCGGGCGGAATTATTTCAGATTTCTCTTCGCGCTCCTAGTTTGGAATAAACTGCTTTCCACCGCGGGAAGATCTAGCGGGATGGCGACCGAAGGGCCTCCGTGCAGCGGTTGAGACCCGGTTCCACCGGCTGAGCCCAGGGCGGGCCTATGGGATCCGCTTACGCGCAGAGGCATCTCCGAAATAATCAGAGCAAACCCCTCGGCCGAGTACGTGGCCCCGAAGCGGGAAAACGGAAGAAGAAAAACCTCCCGCGGGGACTCGAGGCGGGTACGCGGCTCACCCGCCCTTTCGGGGCCCCCCAAGCGCGTCCGAATCCGCCCCGAGGCGAGGCGGGCCGGGCCGTACCTGCTGCTCCGTCCCCGGCTCCGTCCCGGGCTCCTGGCGGCTGTCGCTGCGGTTCCTTCCCGCGGGCCGGGCCCCTTCCCTGCGCCTTCGCCGCCTCCTCGCGCCTGCCCGGGGCCCGCAGCCTCCGCACCGGGAACCCGGAGGACCCGAGGCGGGCGCAGGGGTGAAGCCGGGGCTCGGGAGGGGCCGCCTCGCTCTGGGTTCCAGACGGAAGAAACACGCGGCGCAGGCTCCGGAGCGGCGGCTCCGACGGGGACCCGTTAAATAATTTATTGATGATACAAAGCAACTCGCGCCCACCCGGGGCCGCCCCCGGATTCTGCAAAAATAGATTCGCCCCCACCCCGCGCGTCCTCACAAGGCGTCCCCCGCGCCGCCGCCGCAAGGGCTGACCAGCGCCAAGTTCGAGGGTTTGTGCTTCTTGAGCAGCCGCGTGATCTTCTCGTCGTCCGAGTTGGGGTCCAGGGGCCGGTTGTATTCATCGTCGTCCTCCGCGTCCGAGCCGCCCACCTTCAGCTTCTCGGCGTCCGAGTCCTGCTTCTTCTTGGCCGACGCCATCTCCGCGGCGTGCCGCTTGCGCCACTTGGTCCGGCGGTTCTGGAACCAGACCTGGGGGTGGACGGGGCGGTCAGGCGGCCGCGGGGCCCGGGGCTGGCGCTGGGGCCGTTCGCAGGACGCGGGCCCCCGGCTCTGCTCTCCGGAGCCCCGCCGCGCTCACCTTCACCTGGCTCTCGGTCATGCCCAGCGAGTAGGCGAGACGCGCGCGCTCCGGGCCCGCCAGGTACTTGGTCTGCTCGAAGGTTTTCTCCAGCGCGAAGATCTGCTGGCCCGAGAAGGTGGGGCGCGAGTGCTTCTTCTTCCCGTCCTTGTCCAAGACGCCGCCGGCCGGGGCTGCAAGGGAGGGGAGGGGAGGGAGGTCAGCGGCCGGCGGGGTCCCCTCCGCGCCCACCTGCCCCGCACCCCCCGCGCGGGCCACTCACCCGGGCCAGCTAGATGCGGGTCCCTCCAGGGCGCGCCCTGCACCACGCCGGGCCAGAAGATGGGCGGCCGCCCGGGCAGCTCGGCCAGGGGCTTGGGGTAGCCGCGCGCCACGGTGGCCGCGGGCCCGAAGTAAACGCCGGCGGACGACGCGAGCCCGTTGAGCCGGGGCAGCCCCCCCAGGAGGCCCCCGCCCCCGGCGCCCACGGGCCGGCCCAGGATGTCGCTGATGCCGTGCGGCGTCCCGAGCGGGAGCTGCGCGCCCAGGCCCCCCAGCGCGGGCGCCTTGAAGCCGGCCGGACCCTGCAGCGCGTAGGGGAACAGCGACGTCTTCATCTCGGCCATGTTGTGCAGCGCGGCCAGCGGGGCACTGCTCAGCACGAACGCGCCCGGGCGGTTAGTGTCCATGGGCGCCGCCGCCGCCGGCCCGGGCTCCCATCCGGGCCCCGCCGCCGCCGCCCCTGCCCGCCGGCCCGGGAAGTTTGCGCGCGGCCCGGGCGGGCGTTGGCTGCAGCGCGGGGCGCGGGGCGCGGGGGGTGGGCGGGCGGCTCCGGCGCGGGGCGGGCGGGCGGCGGCGGCTCCGGGGCCGGTCCGAGCAGCGCCGCGCGGGACGGACGCGCTGATAACGGGGGCCCCCGGGGCGCGGCGCGCGCGCTGATTGGCTGCGGACCCCGCGCTCCGGCCATTGGCCAGCGCCCCCCACCGCCCGCGCGCCCCCGCCGGCCGCGCACTCCATGAAGGGCCCATTAGCGCGGCAGGTGCCTCCCGGGCTGTAAATTCGCCCCCTGATTTATCTCCCCGGGGACGAAATAAATCCCGCTTAGATGGGAGTTTAGTTAGGCAAAGGTTTTCATGCGAAATCAGGAAAAAATACGAGAACATATTTTATTAACGGAAAGAATGCAGATTTGAGGACCCGCCCGCGCGCTCGGAGTTCCCCCCTCGGGGAAGAGCCCCGGCCCGCGTCCCAGTCGCGACTGCTCCGCCGCCCGTGGCTGGGGTGGGTGTGAGCAGCAGCGGACGCCGGCGGGGAACGCGATCCCGGCGGGTCGGGGCCACAGGAGGGCGGAGGACGCGGGCCTCGAGTCCACGGAATCCACGGGCCTCACGGCCTGGCGAGGCTCGCACGGAGCTGCCTCTGGTTTCGCCGACACGCGGCCGGCGCGGTGGAGGAGTGAGGCAGGCGGGAGCGGGGCGGGGAGGCGGGTCCCGGGACCACACGCGCGGCTCGGCGCTTCCCAGTCGTCGGCCTCCAGGTCTCCCGCTGGGGGACCCCCAGGATGTGACCTGGGCCCACGACTTCGCCCACGGGCCGCCTCTCGCGAATATCCAGCCGGGAGAACAGAGACCAGGACGGCCTCAGCGCGGAAGCCCTGTCCAGGGCCCGAACGTGGGTGCGGGCTGGGGGCGCAGCGGCAGAAACGCGGCCTTAGACGCGCGCGGGGGGCCTGTGTCCCCCCCGCCCCCACGGCACCGGCAGCCGCTCGCTCATCCATCCCGCAGCCCGGGCGGTGAGATGACTCCGAGCCCCGCGCACGACGGCCGCGAGCAAACGCTCCGACCTCTGGGGTGACGTCTCGTATTAATTTAGGGACACGGGGCGGCTGTGACTGTGGCCCACGGCTCGTGGGGAGCCCGAGTCTGTGCGCAGGGAACGCCGCTGCGTGGCCTCTCTCGGGCCTGGGGGAGTTTCCTTCGCAACGACTTTCCCGTTTCGCCCCGGCCGCCAGGGGGTTGGTGCCGCGGAGGAAGGCGGCACCCAGGGTTCGGGGCCGGGGTCTCACGTCCGCCCCCGCGCCCCCCTCCAGCGTCCGTTTTCGTTTTGTGCAGGTCGAGGCGGGGACTTGGCGCCGTCGGCCGCTCCTGGGTGGCGGTTTGGAAAAGCCACCTGCGGCCAAACTCCGGGGCAGTGGTGCGGCCGCCGGGTGTGTGCGCGCTCGGGGCTGCCCCGGAGGCTTCTGGCTCCACTGAGGTGCAGCCCCGCGTTCACTGGGGGTTCGCTTCCCCCGTCGAGTCCGCACTCGATTCGATCGGGATTGGGATTCGATTGGGCGCGGCCGCCCCGCCGGTGTTCGGCCCCCGCGGAGCCTGGCCCGGGGACCCCCAGCGCCCGCCCGGCCCCGAGACCCGCCCCGGCCTGTCCTGCGCCCCGCTCCCTCGGAGGAAACACGAGGAAGGGCCCTCCCGGGTCGGGTTCGGGCCCCTCCCAGCACCCCAAGGCGACGGCGCCCGCGCCCAAGGCTCGGGCTCTGAGCTGAGACGCGGGAACTGCTGTCGCCCTCGGACCCCCCCACTCTGCGCGGCCGAGCAGACCCTGGGCGGGCCGGGAGGGGTGCGGGTCGCCCGAACTGAGGCTGGGGAGGCGCACGCGGGCGGGACGGCGGGAGGAAGCCGCGCTCCGAACAGGCTCTGGCTCCTCTCACACCCTGGAGGGGCGAGGCGGGGGGCGTCGTTAGCGCTGTTTTATGGCTGAGGAAACATGGACCTGGAGGCGCTGCGCTGCGGCCCGGTAAACCCTGGGTCTGTCTGCGCCCCCCGGTCCTCCCTGGGCTGCCGAGGGAACGCGTGGGGTCGCGGGTGGGGCTGGCGTGTCACTGGCTGCGGAGCGCGCGGCTCTCGGGCCAGGGTGAGTTGGGGGCGCAGAGGAGCCGGGTAAGGGGGGGGGTCCCTCTCCCACATTCTTCTAAGCCGTGGAAGTCTTGGCGCGCTCCGCAGGTGCCGCGTCCTACCCGGCTCCCCGGCCTGCGCCCCACGCGCTTTCCCGCCCTCCTCCTCGCGGAGCTGCGCGTGGGTCCGGTGTCTTCACCTCCTACGCTTCCCGGCGCCCACTCCGGGCCCCGTCCCCTCTCCGGCCCCCGCCCGCACCTTTTCTCCTGCGCCCCCCCGGCGCCGCCCTCTCGGAAACCACCGAGGCAACTCCCGAGAAGGTCCGAGCGCCTCCGACCGAGATGCCTTTGCCTGGCTCCGCCGCCCGGCGGCCCCGCTGCCTGGAGAGGTTCGCGATGCCACCTCCTGGCCCGGGAGCAAATGTTCTGCGAGGAAGGCTGCGGCATCGGCGCCGACGCTCCGCGCTGGAAAACCGAGAGCGCGGGGTTTGGCAGAGGCCGTTCAAAGTTTGTTTTACTCGTTCAGCCTGTATTTGTGGGGCTCCTGCCGTGCCCGGGCTGTCCGGGGGGTGCAACGTGAACGCAGCGGGCTCCGGCCCGGGCGCGGGCGGGTCAGAGCAGCAAACGCGCTCCCCCTGCACCCCCGCGGCGTCCGCAGGGGAGCGGGCGACAGGGAGGACGGCGGGGGTGTCGGCCCGGAAGGAGAGCCTGCCTAGGCCCGGGTGTCCCGTCCTGTGTGCGCTGGGGGCTGAGGGGCGACGGGGGAACTCCACACAGGGAAGGAGCCTGCATTCGCCTTCGGCCGCCCAGGCCAGAGAGTTCACAAAGCTCTGATTTATCACTGAGGTGACTTGTCCCGCGCAGCCCTAGGCGAGTTGCTAAGCTGCCCGCCCTGACCGCACCCCCAGGCCAGGGGTCTCCTGGCAGTTCCCGGCAAAGGCCCTGCATTGTCTTTTTTCCCTAAGTGAGCGCGTTCCCAGCCTCTCCAGGCTTGACAAGGCAACCGCACCAGGCATTCCAGACACAAACGGGGCCACCCTGGGGTCCTCGTGACCAAAGAACCAAAAAAGGCCCAAGATGACCCAAGGGACCTCTCTGTGGACCCACCCACGGAAGCAGAGGAGTGGGGTTACCAGGACCCCCAGGAGCCAGGGGCCAGGCGGGGTGCCTTCTGTTGCTTGGAAACAGAGGAGCCCACCAGGACGCTCTGGAATTGCTGGAAGGGGAAGGGGGGCTAGAGAAAACCCCACCCCACAACACAACTCAAAGGGGCCCTGCCTCCTACGCAGGACAGACCCCAACCCCATCTCCCGTGCCCTCTGGGGGCAGCCCTGCCAGGGCAGCGGGAAAGGGCTGGGAGGCAGGCGCGGATCCCAGCTAGGCAGCCCCGGGGTCCCACTGGGCTCATGGACCCAGCCGGGTCTCAAAGGCCATGAGGGCTGACGGCTGGGGTGGGGACTGCCCAGGGGTGGGAGTTGACACCCCTAGGTGGGCAGAGGAGGCTCCACTCCTCATCCTGGCCTAGCCCGGCCCCTTCTCACACCTCCAGCACTGCCTGGTGAGCACCAGCCTGCTGGCAGCGGCTTTATTTCAGAGATCGCGAGTCTCCACCTCCACCTCCACCTGTTACCACCTAATTCCATCCCATGCCTGCCAGGCCACTGGTCCCCTCGTGGCCCCCAGGCTCACCCACCCCGGCCACTCTGCCCCCACTTCACACCTCCTCCACTTGGTCTCAGCTTGAGGGACGCCTCCCTGGCCACCCGGTCTGGTGCAGCCCCCACACTCCCATCCAGCACAGCTGCCCCTCTTGGCACTGGACCCCTGCCCAAGGCATTGGTGGACGTGTCTGATGTCCACCTCCTACCCGGCTTGCTCAGGACATGGATGGATGCAGGGGCCCTGTGCTCTGGGCGCCTCCAGGACTGAATTCATGCTGCTGGCTGAATGAATGCAAGTGTGACAGCTGCAGGCTTCAGAGCAATTTTCAGAGCCCGGGTGCGGGTTGGAGAGGGAGGACCGTGCACCCGACTTCCCGCCGGCAGGAGCAGGTACTGTGGAGGTGCGTCCAGGAACCCTGAGCCACAGGACGTGCTGGATGTGGGGCCTGGCGCCGCGGCATTTCCCAGCTGAGCCTGAGGTCTTGCTGTTTAGACCAAACTCAGCCCCAACCCATCTCCTGAGCTTGAGGGTGTCCAGGTAGAGCCCGGCAGCTTCTGGGGTACCCAGCTCTAGGTGGGGTGTCCAGGAGCCCCCTCTTCCCAGGCTATGGCGGCCTCTTGCCCACTTGCCAACACCTACAGGTCCACGTGAAGTGGAGGATCAGGCTCTGGGGAGAGGGTGCCGCTTCTCCCCAGGCCGAGTGGCCCAGGACAGGGAGGGATGCTTTGATGGAGGCTGGGGTGGGGCCACAGGGGAACACTCTCCCTGGAAGATATGGGCCAGGCTGTGGAATCTGGAACACCCACGGGTTAAGGAGGCCCTGAAGGGGGGCTAAGAGGGCAGGGGCTGGGAGGACCTGGATGGCAGGGGAGGGAGAGCTTGCCTGAAATCTCTGAATACCCCTTCAGGGTGGCCCCTGCCCAGCCTTTGTGAACCCTCTGGCTTCACTGGGCCTGAAGTTCCTTGCACAGCCTGGGCCCTGGCCGGGCCCCTCCCACCTTGCAGGGCCCCCTCCCTGAATCCTGAGCCCCAGGTTTCCCTCCAGCTCCTGTTCTTTAAGTCACTTGTTGTGGTAAATGCAGAAGCCACGGAGCAGCACCCACTGAAAGCGCAGAGAGACACAGAGAATAGTCCGAGTTCTTCCCCTGAACCGAGTTCTTACCCCTGAACCAAGTTATTCTGTTGTCACGAGCATCTCCTTTCTTCTCGTGATGGAGACGCTGCGGGCCGCCTGCCTGCTCACACACGGCTCCGCACCTGGGCCCTCCAGCATCTCTCCCACCCACGCTGAGCCTCCATCCCACAGGTGCCTCACTCCCTACAGTGCCCTGAGGACCGAGGCTGTCCAGGTGTCTCCCTGCTGGCGTAGCCTGGGGTTCTGGTGGGCCCAGTAGAAACCGCCCTGGCCTGGCCAAGGAGGTTCCAAGTCTTCCTGCTCCGGGGAAGGGGTGTTCAGAGATTCCTCGTGCCCCTGGGTGGGAGTGACCAGAGGCAGCCGATGGTGTTGGGTGTGGGCCCTGCCCTGCCTGGAACTAGATGGAGGGCTCCATGGTGCTGCCAAGAGACAAGGTCCAGCCCTCCCAGGAGGACACCCGGGGGTGCTGGGTGCAGACAGGCCAAGCTCTGAGCAGGGGAGCTGGGGGGAAGAGGGGCAACAGGCGCGCCCTCACCACAGGCCCCCTTCGGCAGGGGCCCCAGTGGGTCCCTGGACACCCAGACGCCATCTGAGGAAGAGGAGGGGCCCTTTGCTCATTGCGAGGACACTTTTTCTACCGCAGGGGGCTGGAATGCCTCGGGGGAGGTGTCTTTTTCTGCTGAAGCACAGGCCAGCTCTGACCAGCTGCCAAGGTGGCGTTGGGGGCTGCTGGCGGGCCTGTGAGGTGTTTGAGCTCTGGTGCGGAGATTTCAGGGGACGCCGTTCCCCAGCCTCAGCCCTGCTGTGGGGCATTTTCATGCGCACATTGGACTCCAGGAACCGTATGGGTGTGGAGCGTCTACACTGGGTCCAGGAACCGTGTGGCTGTGCAGTGTCTACACTGGTTCCAGGAACCGTGTGGGTGCAGCGTCTACACCAGACAGGCTGCTTCTCTTCTCCCTGGTGGTCGTGCTTTGGGGATGCGTCCCTGGGACCCCTGGCTGCTGGGAGCTGCCCCATGCGAGTGCCCCGCCTTCTGTGGATGGAATCCGTCATCTTCATTCACTTCTCAGGTGAAGTTCTTAAAAACGGTGGCACATCCCAAGCTCCTTGGTCCCCAGCTGAGCTGTCCCATCTGTTGGCACCGCTGAGGTTTCTGGCCATGTGACTTTGGCCCTGACGCCCACCTGCGTTGCCCCCGGCCTCCAGGCTGCAGGCACAGCTGGTTTTCCTCCCTGTCTGTCGCTCATTTTTCTTCCTCTCTTTCCAGGCCCATCCTCAGGAACCCCCTGGGTCTGCGGCCCTGGTGGGTGACAGAGACCTCTAGGGCCCTCTTGGCTCCCTGCCCGGCACTGAGGACCCCACATCTGTGCCACCACCCGGGGTGCACTGCCCGGGACCTCTCTGTCTTCATGTGCGTGTCCCACAGCCCCCGAGGGAACAGCACCGCCTCTCCTCCTGGGTCCTGCATGGCCGCTGGGACAAGGACACCAGATGCCCATGCCTGGAGGAGCTCACTGGAGCCCACAGCTGGTGAGCAGCCCTCCAAGGGGGCCTCTGCCACTGGAGGGCGTCTCCATGGAGCAGCTGGGCGCAGCTCTCCTGCCTCTGGAGGCACCTGGCCCTCAGCTGGAGACCTTTGGCTGCCTGGGCCCCCACAGTCCCCAACAAGCTGGACCAGAAAGGGCTCTTCACCCCTGCAGCGGCCAGCACACAGTCGCTGCGGGCTCTGGCTGGGGAGGCCCCGGGGCAACACCATCCCTTGAGGACATCAGAGCCCATGCAGGAAGCCACCCTCCCACCTGTGTGCCCTGTGGACACAGAGGCCAGGCTGGGGGGTGACTGAGTCCCCCTCAATCACTGGAGGAGACTCCCCAGGAGCAGGCCGGCCACCGTGGCTGCCGAGGTGGAGGGGCCACGCCGTCGGTGGGATGGCCGCGCATCCCCTCAGAAACCCTCTTCTCTGGGGTCCAAAGAATCTTGTCTCCTTCAGGAAAGGACAAGGAGACGTGGCTGTAAATCACGCCCAGAGCTAATTCCCCAGGGCTCTGGGGCACCAGATGTGCAGCCAGCGTAATGAGCTCTCTCCTGGGGCGTCTCGGGTGTCTGGCCACGTGGCGCACGCGCTAATTGAGTGCTGAGCCCTTGGAGATTTGTGTCAGGAGCCTGCTCCGGCGCCTTGGCTGTGATCCGAGGATGAGATGGGACCAGCATCGGCCAAGGTGGGGGCTTCCGGAGAGGCTGGCTCCTGGCGCCACTCCAGGCTGGGCCACGGTGCTGTGTGGGGGTTCCTGGTGGGTGAGGGCCCCGGGGCGGGCGACGGGTCGTGTGGTGCCACAGCCAGCACCTCCCCACGATGGGCGCCCCCTGCTGATGGGCACCCCGACAATGGCGCCTCCCAGTGATGGGTGCCTCCACAGGTCCTCGGGGCCCCCTTCCTGTCCAGGTCTTCACAGAAGCCCCGGCCCTGGATGCCCAGTGGCCTCGGCAGCCGCGTCTGCATAACAGAAGCCGAGCATGGGACGGCTCCAGCTCAGGACTGTCTGTGCCCCACCCTGCGAGGGTGCTCTGAGCTCTCAGGGCATCACTTCTTTGCCTATTTATCCCTGGTCTTGGGTGAGTTCCAGTGGCAGACAGAGCTCAGACAAGAGCAGTGCTCGCAGGAGCGCTGGCAGGGACAGTGGCAATACGAGGGTCACAGGTGTGATCGGAGGCTGCCACCCTGTGCTGGGTCACCGTGCCATGCCAGTGAAGGCGCCTTCTGCCCAGGAGCTGTGGGGGGGCCAGGGGTGCCACCGGGACACAGTGTGGGTCGCTGGGAAGACCCGAAAGTGGGGAGGAAGCAGCCAGGCACGGGGGACGGCAGAGGTGGCTACTTCTCCCGGCAGCAGAAGTCCACCCCAGGGCCTCACCGGGGGGGCGCACGGGCAGGCACAAGTCTGTGAGGAGAAAATGGTCTCTCTGGATGGGGAGCCCAGGGCAGGGCCCCCACAAGAAGATGGTTTCGGATGAGAGTGAAGGAGTCACCTGCTGTTCCCGGAGTGTCCAGGCTCGCGAGGGCCTCGTCTCCAGAGCCTTCACGCTGGCATCACGTGTGAGAGCGTTTATCCAGGACGGGACACTTGTCCTGGGGCATCTCCTGCATGGGGAGTGGCCTCTGACTTTTGGGGAACACAGCCACTGTGTGAGGCCCCCAGGCCGAGCCGCCCCTCCCCGGCCATTCTGCCTGCATCAGCGTAACAGAAACACCATCTGTGATTGCAGTGTTGCCCCCCCAGCCTCCACTTCCAGCTGAGGGGCGCTCCCCTCGGAAACGGGGTCTTGTCTGGCCTGGGAGTCGGAGGCAGGTCTGGGGCCTGAGGCCTTGAGGCTTTGGGTGAGTCAGTGTCTCCAGGGCGGGGCCGGGGAGGAGAGCCACTGCCCTGGGTCCTGGTCTGGGCACGTGCCCTGAGGCTGGGTAGCCCGCAGCTCTCCCACCACAGTTGGGTCTGGCACCCCCTGCCTGGAGTCGCAGGTCCCTGACCTACAGCCTGAGGCTGCCCACACAGCCGTCCTAAAGGGGTCACGGCCTTCCCAGTGATGGTTGCTTCTGGAAACACTTCAGGCCCTGGAGTCAACGAGAGCCCAACAGGAAGACGGGACTAGTGGGGAGGTTGGGGGGCTGGTGGGGTTGTGGGGGCCGGCGGGGAGGAGTGGGGGCTGGCAGGGTTGTGGGGGGCCGGCGGGGAGGGGTGGGGGGGCTGGCGGGGTTGTGGGGGGCCGGCGGGGAGGGGTGGGGGGGCTGGCGGGGTTGTGGGGGCCGGCGGGGAGGGGTGGGGGGACTGGTGGGGTTGTGGGGGGCTGGCGGGGAGGGGTGGGGGGGCTGGCGGGGTTGTGGGGGGCCAGTGGAGGCAGTCAGGGAGCCAGGGAGGGCAGGGGGGACTGATGGGGCAGGGACATGGGAGCTGGGGAAGGTGCCCAATCCCTCTCGGCCTCTGCCGTCCCTGGCTGAGTTGAACTCAATTAATCTAAATTAATCCACTTTTCCCAGCGACAGCGCGCCTCCCTGCCCAGGCAACAGTACTTGCTCGGCTTCTCCCAGGAGCACTGAACCTGCCCTGCCAGGTGCAGAGGGCTCCCGGCGCCCGGATTTCACGTTCCCCTGGGAGATGGGGGTGCCTACTCAGGGAGAGGACACAGGAGGAGGTGTGCATGGGCCACGTCCCAGTGTCAGTCCCCCAGGTAGGTGGATCACTTGAGGTCAGGAGTTCAAGACCAGCCTGGCCAACATGGTGAAACCCCGTCTCTACTAAAAATACAAAAGTTAGCCAGGCGTGGTGGCACGTGCCTGTAATCCCAGCTACTAGGGAGGCTGAGGCAGGAGAACTGCTTGAACCGGGGAGTCAGAGGTTGCAGTGAGCTGGTATCGCAGCATTGCACTCCAGCCCGGACGACAGAGTGAGACTCCGTCTCAAAAAAATAACAATAATAAATAAACACACAGATCTGTGTCATTTCATCATTAACTGTGTAAGCATGCACCGAGCCCGTGGGCGCCCTGGAGAGAGGAGTAGGCTCACCCTGCATCTTCATTGTATTCTCTGCTGTGCTTCGTGTTTTGTTTTGTTTTTTTCCTGTGAACATGTCTTATTTTTATTCATAAAAACAAACACACGATTTAGGAAACGTGTCACAGGCAGCTCGCCTCGTCAGACAGAGCAGGTGCTGCCTGAGTTCCTGGAAGTCCTGGGACCAACCCTCAGGCACAGTGGGTTCCGGACACTTCCCTTGATGCTGGGGACGTTGAGTTCAGGGGGCTTTGAGCTTGTTCCCAGCACTCTCAGGGGTCACATGCTTTGACCAGGTTTGAAGTCACAGCCAAAGACACTGCCCATGACGGCAGTGGAGGCCACACCGCACTAGGACGTCGGGTCACCCCAGCAGGCTTCTGGTCCCCAAATAAGAACACCTGGAATCCTTTCCATAAACCCAGGGCTCCTACAAGCAACCATTCCACTCCTGAGATTTGCTTGGGGGATGCCTGGAGATTTGAGGTAACTTCTGAGCCACCCTGGTGCGGCGACGGCGTTTCTAAGTAAATGAAGAAACGCAGCCTTGGCAGCGTGGCAGGTGGTTTTTCTCCCGTTGGCGTCCGCTGTACTTTGTTGGGCGGGCCGGCCCTTCTCAAGGCTGCTCCCTCGCACTCTGCAGGTAAACCTTTCTGTTCTTTCCACCCGCCAGAGTCTGAGCCGTGGTGACAGTTAATTCCTGGGGCTCCGCAGGGAGCTTGCCTGGGTCCTTCCCTGGGAGCCGTCAAGCATGAACCTGGGTGTGCCCGGCCTGGTCCCAGGCCCTCAGCTTCCCGACGCCCCTGTGCCCATTCTCACTGGCACGGTTAAGTGTCCACGCCAGACCAGCAGCGCAGGAACTGGAGGCTCCATTTCATGATTTCTCCGGTGGCAGGTGACAGGTGACAGGAATCAGGTTCCTGCTGGTGGCAGCGGATGGGGGTGCAGAACTGCCTTTTTGCTGTTTGCCTGTTTACCCTTTTTGTGCCCACACCAAGGTGGGAGCCGCTACACCCGGGGACGCGCTGGAACGTGTGTGGAGGTCAGAGCCTGCTGCCGCCTCGGTCTCTGGGTGCCCGGGCAGCCATTCCTTCAAACAGTGGGGTGCTTCCAAACCAGTGCCTCCTGAGGAATTGGGAAAGACAGGAGATTGTCATCGTCACAAGAGACAAAACCCTATTCTGCTAAATTCGAGAGAAGCCTAAGATTGCGCAGGTTTTTCATAAAGAGCCTTCCACAGCGGACTCCCCGCTGCTTCGTCGCACGTCACTGCTTCTGCCACCGTCAGCATTCCCGCAGGACTGTGCTGTCCGTCTCGAATTCGGGGGTTTCGCGAAGCTGGTAAAACGGTGTGTTTTATGAATAGGAAATATTTCTTTGATCAAGCTTGTTAATATAACTTGTCTACCTTTGGGGAGAGTGAAACAGATGATAAATAAGCTCTATTAACATTTTTTTGGTGTGAGTTTTTTTTCCCTTTGGCTTTTAGAAATGATATTAATGATTTTTTTATATTCAGGTAAAGTAAGAAAAGTTTAAACATTTAAAAAATACTCCTTGTACTGCAGGTATGTTGTTGGTTCTGGGTTTTTTTTTTTTCTTACTTGGTCACTAGGTTATAAGATAAGGAGGAAAAACTGACTTTTAAACGAACTTGAGAGTTTTAATACCTGTATGTCATTGTAAGAAAAAAACTTACGTAGTATTTTTAATCAAGATGACTCTTTGGACACATTGCACTGGTTGAATAATTCTGGTTTAACACGACTCCGCGTCTCCTGTCCCCGTGTCTCTCCGGTGCGCAGTTCAAGTCTGCGTGGTCTTGGATTATTTTTTTCTTCCACGGCCCTTCCTGCCTACGCCAGCGTTCTCCACCGCTGTGACGTGACAGAACAGTCCTGTTAGGAGACGTGTCTCACGGTGTGACCCGGAGGTGGGCCGAGGCGGCTGGGCTGGACGGTGTGACCCGCAGGTGGGCCGAGGCGGCTGGGCTGGACGGTGTGACCCGCAGGTGGGCCGAGGCGGCTGGACGAGGTGGGGGCTGAAATCAGGCCGCAGTCGTGGCCCGAGGCCTCACACGTGCTGCCCTGATGTGTGGGATTCCAGGGTGGGTACATCTAGGTGGAAGCCTTGGGGTCACAGTGGCTCACAAGCCGTATGGGGATGGGTGGAGTGGGGCGTGTGCGGCTGTGGAGTTCATCGCAGGACCCGGCTTGGAAGGACCAAGGCCATTTCGTGTTGGGCCCTGGTTGCTCCAGGGTTTTGCTCAGTGAGGTAAGAGAAGGGGCCTGGGAAGAAGTTGCCGTCCTCTGTGGCGGGAGAAGGGGAGGCTTCTGGCTGTTCAGGGGAGCTGTAGACCCGTTACGGCCATGGCCCTCGAGCACACCCCGTGGTGAGGCTCTGGGACAGGGCTTGTGTGGGGTGTGGGGAGTGTCAGGCTGTGGGGCCTCCTTGGAAGAGGCAACCCCCAACACAGACGCCAGTGGGGAAGCGGCTCCACAGCTGCCTTGCCAGACCCTCAGGCCACACGGCCACCTGGATGCACTGTCCCACAGCACAGGCGGGCAGGGGGTGCCCAGAGCCAGTAAACCCCTTTGGCCGAGGCCGGCGCTGGGATTCCAGCCCAAATGATGTGGCTTGGTGCTCACAGGAGAGGAGAGAAGGGAAGGTGGTGCCCAGTGTAGGCCCGCACCTGAGCCCAGAACACCGCATCTGTGCCCGGGACACCCCACCTGAACCCAGGACACCGCGCCCGAGCCAGGGAAACCTCACCTGAGCCTGGGACACCTCGCCTGAGCCTGGTGTATTAGTGCGTTTTTATGCTGCTATAAAGAACTGCCCAAGACTGGGTAATGTATAAAGAAAAGAGGCTTAACTGACAGTTCTGTGTGGCTGGGGAGGCCTCAGGAAATTCACAGTCATGGTGGCAGAGGGGACTCCTCTGGGTGGCTCAAGGGCCATCTGGGGGAGTTGGCTGGAAACTGGAGGAGCCCCTCTCCCTGGACTGCCCAGCCTTGGCCAGCCTGTGTGGTGTGCAGTGAGGTGCTGACTGATTGAGAAGCATACACTCCCCAAAGCCCTGTTTGGAGGCACCCGTCTTCCACCTGGGTGGGCCACAGGCTCGGGACACAGAGCCTGGCCTTGCGATGTCACACACCCCTGTGGCACCCGGCCTTCCTGAGGCATTGAGGGGCAAGTGACTCGGGATGGGCTACAGGGCCTGGGTGGGGCCCCAGCTTTCCCCCAGCCTCTGGCCTTAGGGGCCCTCAGCACAGGGCCAGCCAGGCTGAGGTTGTACTTCGTGCATCCGGAATTGGTGGATTCTTGGTCTCACTAACTTCAAGAATGAAGCCGCAGACCCTCGCGGTGAGTGTTACAGCTCTTAAGGCGGCGCGTCTGCGGTTGTTCCTTCCTCCCGGTGGGCTCGTGGTCTCGCTGGCTTCAGGAGTGAAGCTGCATATCTTCATAGTGTGTGTTATAGCTCATAAAAGCACTGTGGACCCAAAGAGTGAGCAGTAGCAAGATTTATTGAGAAGAGCGAAAGAGCAAAGCTTCCACAGTGTGGAAGAGGACCCGAGCGGGTTGCCACTGCTGGCTGGGGCAGCCTGCTTTTATCCTCTTATCTGGCCCCACCCACATCCTGCTGATTGGTAGAGCCGAGTGGTCTGTATTGACAGGGCGCTGATTGGTGCGTTTACAATCCCTGAGCTAGACAGAAAGGTTCTCCACGTCCCCAACAGACTCAGGAGCCCAGCTGGCTTCACCCAGTGGATCCCGCACCAGGGCTGCAGGTGGAGCTGCCTGCCAGTCCCGCGCGTGCGCCCGCAGGCCTCAGCCCTTGGGTGGTCGATGGGACTGGGCACCGTGGAGCAGGGGGTGGCGCTCGCCGGGGAGGCTCGGGCCGCACAGGAGCCCACGGAGGGGCGCTGGTGGGCCGGCACTGCTGGGGGACCCAGTACACCCTCCGCAGCCGCTGGCCCGGGTGCTAAGCCCCTCATTGCCCGGGGCCGGCAGGGCCGGCCGGCTGCTCCGAGTGCGGGGCCCGCCAAACCCGCGCCCACCCGGAACTCCAGCTGGCCCGCAAGCGCCGCGCGCAGCCCCGGTTCCCGCTCGCGCCTCTCCCTCCACACCTCCCCGCAAGCTGAGGGAGCCGGCTCCGGCCTTGGCCAGCCCAGAAAGGGGCTCCCACAGGGCAGCGGCGGGCTGAAGGGCTCCTCAAGTGCCGCCAAAGTGGGAGCCCAGGCACAGGAGGCGCCGAGAGCGAGCGAGGGCTGTGAGGGCTGCCAGCACGCTGTCACCTCTCATTCGGACATCAGAGACCATGGACTTGGGGTAACTGTGCAGGCCCCACGTGGCAGGTGCTGGGCTCTCCGCGGTGGGGGAGGGGACGTCTCTCTCCGTGGTGGGGGCGGGGACGTCTCTCCGCGGTGGGGGCGGGGACATCTCTACGTGGTGGGGGCGGGGACGTCTCTACGTGGTGGGGGCGGGGACGTCTCTACGCGGTGGGGGCGGGGACGTCTCTACGTGGTGGGGGCGGGGACGTCTCTACGTGGTGGGGGCGGGGACGTCTCTACGTGGTGGGGGCGGGGACGTCTCTACGTGGTGGGGGCGGGGACGTCTCTCTCCGCGGTGGGGGCGGGGACGTCTCTACGTGGTGGGGGCGGGGACGTCTCTACGTGGTGGGGGCGGGGACGTCTCTCCGCGGTGGGGGCGGGGACGTCTCTCCGCGGTGGGGGCGGGGACGTCTCTCCGCGGTGGGGGCGGGGACGTCTCTCTCCGCGGTGGGGGCGGGGACGTCTCTACGTGGTGGGGGCGGGGACGTCTCTACGTGGTGGGGGCGGGGACGTCTCTCTCCGCGGTGGGGGCGGGGACGTCTCTACGTGGTGGGGGCGGGGACGTCTCTACGCGGTGGGGGCGGGGACGTCTCTCTCCGCGGTGGGGGCGGGGACGTCTCTCCGCGGTGGGGGCGGGGACGTCTCTCCACCATGGGGATGCAGACACCCCTGCCGGGTTCTTCTTTCCACATTCACGTCTCTGCTATGGCTGGGCCCTTCTGCCTACCCAGGGAAGCTGTGTAACCAGAACAGAACCCGTATTTCCTCTTGCTGGGCCATCCCCTCTGCAGCTTTGCTCACGTGGGCTGGTCCTCTGTCCACAGTCCCCCTCGTTCCTCTCCCCACCGCCTGGCCTCTTGCCTGGGTCGGAATTCCTGGATGAGCAGGACAGAGCAGCCTTGGGAACCACACCTGTCAACCCTGGAAGCGATTATGGGACCACAGCAGCCTCCAGCAGCAGGCCCAGGCCCCACCCTCGAAGCCCATGCAGACCTGCTCTCAAGGACTCTACCTTGGAGGGGGAAACGCAACTCTGGGACCCCTGCCCCCATGCGTGGTCCATATGGTCCTATGGTCCCACGGCGACCATGGGATCAGGTTCTCTGGTGAGAACTAAACCAGGGGCAATGCTGTTGTTCGCTCATGTTTATGGAGTCTGAGGCGAGCTAGTCAGGATGGGAAGCTTCTGACCCCAAGAGCACTGAGGACCCAGGCTCCTTCCAACTGTGGCTGTGCCATCCTCAACATGTAGATTTCACCTCATAGCACATCATGGTTGCCAAGCTCCAGCCATCAAATTCCATCCCAGCCTGCAGACAGGAAGGAAAAAGAGCAAGCCTTTCCTTTTATGGAGGTCTCTTGAACCAGAACTTAGTCAAATGGCCACACGTGTTTCAAGGGAGGCTGGCTGTGCACCTGGCCAGGAATGGGGGGTCTATTTCTTTTCCTTTTTTTTTTTTTTTTTTTTGAGACAGAGTCTCCATCTGTTGCCAGGCTGGAATGCAGTGGCAAGATCTAGGCTCACTGCAACCTCCACCTCCCGGGTTCCAGTGATTCTCCTGCCTCAGCCTTCAGTAGCTGGGACTACAGGCGCCCGCCACCACACCCAGCTGATTTTTGTATTTTTAGTAGAGGCCAGGTTTCACCATGTTGGCCAGGATGGTCTCGATCTCTTGACCTTGTGATCTGCCCACCTTGGCCTCCCAAAGTGCTGGGATTACAGGTGTGACATTTCTAAGGGACACTGGGAGGCTGGCCGCACACCCGGCCAGGAATTGGGGGTCTGTTACTAAGGGACCCTGGTTCTCTGACTCCCTCCCATTTCTTCAGTCAGCAAGAATGGGGCCCAGGGAGAGGCACAGGATTCTGGGAAGTCTCAGGCCCTGTCCCTGCAGGGCTGGGGCTTAGCGATGCAGAGAAGGGAGGGGAGCGACCCCCACAACCCAGAGAGCAAAGCTGCTTGTGATGGGGCTGCTCCCTTCCCTTCTGAGTGAGTCCTGTGGTCCCAAGCCCTGGGGCTCTTCCTCTCCTAGGGCCTGATATTGGTGGGGGGGCTGCCTCACCCCGTCGTGGGTCCACCGGTATTTGGGGGCTGCCTCACCCCGTTGTGGGTCCGCCGCTATTTGGGGGCTGCCTCACCCCGTCGTGGGTCCGCCGCTATTTGGGGGCTGCCTCATCCTGTTGTGGGTATTTAGGGGCTGCCTCACCCTGTTGTGGGTATTTAGGGGCTGCCTCACCCTATCGTGGGTCAGCCGATATTTAGGGGCCGAGGTCTCCAAGCTCCTCAAAGGTGGCAGGACATTCTGGGGCTGGGATTCCCAGGAAAAATCCTTCTCAAGCCCCTTTAAAGGCCACCAGGACAGTCCTGGGTCCAGCCTCTGTCCTGAGGGTTGTGGGATGCAGGCTCCGCGGGGGGCTCTAGCTGCAGCTCCTCAGGGGGTGGTTCTAGGCCTCAAGAGCCTCCTTCCAAAGACGAGGTCTCCTGGGGTCAGGGGTTATAGGGACCCACCCTGGTCTCTGCCCAGGCTGTTGAGCACCCCAAGTCCCTCCAGCACCCCGACCCTACCCAGGCTGGACTCATGGCAGGGCCAGAAAGACAGGCAGGTCTGCAGCAGGCGGAGCTCAGCCGCGTCCCCATTATCTTAACGCATCTCTTGCCTCTTGTCACAAAGAATTAAAATCCGTAATAAGAACATTTAAGAGCTCTTCATAATTGTGTGGCCATTAGCCGACTGCACGGGGTGTCAATCTAGCCATCTCGCTCCAGTCCCAATGAATTGTGATAAAAATGTCAATTAGATTATCTTGGCCACTAGCACGGTGATGAGTAGCCAGGAGTGTCCCTCGAGTCACCCTAACAGCGGGAGCCGCTCCGTGCCGTGCTAAAGCCACTCCAGGACAGCAGGACGGGCCGCTGGGGGTCAGCGTGTGGGCCCAGCAAGCGGGGCCATCCCAGGAACCCACGCCCCGGCCCCTTGGAGCCCGGCTGGAGAGGCTGTGGGGCCAGAGGGAGGCATGGGGGAGGGGCAGGGGAGGGTAACCCCTGGGAACAGGACAGAGGTGGGGGATCCAGGCCCCTCGGAGGGTGCAAAGCCCTGAGCTCAGCAAGGAGGGGCAGGGAGCTCCCAGGGCCCAGCCCTGTGCTTGGGAAAGGGGCCGGGAGGGGGATGGGCAGCTGAGCGGCCCCAGGGCCTCAGGTCCACCCCCTTGGCCAGGTCCCCTTGGCCCTGTCCCCACGGCTCTGTCCCCTCCGCCCTGTCCCCACGGCCCTGTCCCCTCGGCCCTGTCCCCTCAGGGCTCTCGTTCCACCTGCCCTTCCCAGGAACCACGGCTGCCTTTTTTTCTTACGGGTGAAGACGTATTGGAAATTGATTTCTGTGTTGGAAATGGGATAATTAAATTGGTTGTTTCCATCTTCATCATCGTCATCATAAAACGAGGACAGCCGGGTGAGGCTGGCGTGAGGTGACACCCTCGTCTCGCGCAAGGGAGCATTAATTGAATACAAATGGCCTCTCCTGAAGTTGCTGAGTTATATTTCAGAGATATGGGATAATGATGCCATTTAATCATTTTTACAAGATATAAAATTACTGGCTCCTCTGGGAAGATCATTAAGGAAAACAATTGTTCACAGCAATTGAAGATAGAGTTTTAATAATTTAACACAGAAATTAAACTATTAGAGACCAGTGTTGGATGAGGCAACTTAGTAGAAATTTATATACAAGCGTCTGTGAACATTTTAATTTTATTAACCCGCCTAATTCCTTCATCCAAATCCATCTGAAAGGCCTCTTGGCCGTGCCTGTGAGCTGCAGCCCAGAGCCCCTGTGTTTCCAGGGAGGATGGCCAGGGTGTGGCTCAAGGGACATCCCGAGGGTACCCAGGCCAGGCCCCCAGGCTGCAGGGGAGGGGCTGAGCTGCCAAAGCAGGGAGAGGCGGGGGCGGGGTAGGGGCCTACAGGGGCTGCGAGGTGCACCTGGGGATTAAAAGCGGGATGGCTGCAGGGTGCTGGCCACGCCCTTTGACCTTCCCACAGCCTTTTGGGTGGGAACTTTGGGGACCTACCTTCCAGGCCACATGTGTGTGACCCCAGTAAGTATGGGACGGGGGGCATCGGCTGTGCCCAGGCCCCGCCAGCCCACTCTGCTGTGGCCCAGACCTGATGGGGCCCTGTTGCCCCACCGTGTCCAGAGAGGCCGCCTCCACCGGCGCAGTGAGGGGCTGAGGCCGCGTTCCAGAGCCCAGGCTGCCGGGAACTCACACTCTTTAGAGGGTCCTTGCCAGGTGCTCGTCGCAGGGTAAGGGGGGCTTTAAACGGGGGCTTGGACTTGATCACCTCCAAATGGGGAAGCCGGGAAAGTTACTGGAGACACAGCATGAGCTTGCTGTGCAGGAACGGAGGCTGACGGGAGCCAGAAAGGATCCCTCAACATTGCCGTCTGGTGTGGCTTTGGCTGTGGGCCATGAGGGAGTGCTTCCTAAAAACCCTCATTCTAAATGTGTAAAAATTTTCAATCTGTAAACTAATAAATGGACATTTTTAGAGGGTGGAAGAACTGAGGGCACCAGATTGGACAGCTTGTTGGGGGTGCCCCTCCACCACCTGGGTCCCGAGCAGGACGAGGCCTCGTGGGAGGGAAGTCACCTCCCCCAGCACACAGTCAGGAAGCTGGGGGGCAGCCCCCCGCCTGGGCACAGCAAGCCTCACCTCGTGCTCCCCCGAAGGCCGAGGCCAGGTTTCCAGCCGCTTTCTGGGGAGGAGACGGGGCTGCTGAGTGTGTGGCGTGGGGCTTGGGCTGACCCTGTCACTACCCAAGCGGGGACAGCAGTGCAGGAGCGTCCCTGCCTCCCCTGGTCCCAGGGGCCCTCTGACATCGGAGAGGCCCGGGCTGGGGGCCTGCCGGCCGGGTGAGCCTCTGCTGGAAGTCCCGGCCACCGACCTGCATGGTTTCTGTGCTTGGGACTTGCAGGCTGAGGGCCGAGCACCGCGAGACCACCCTCCGTCCCCCATTATCTCCAATAAATTCCAAGGCATCTGCTCTTGCCTTATAGTTTTTAGGGTTACATAAATTTCACCTATGCAATTTTTTTATGCTTGAATATATTACAGAATGCCACTTCTGTTATAGAAGCTAATTGATGATGTGATTTGTTATGTTGCCGGGACATAATTCAGAAAGTTATTTTAAAGCCTGTGATGCGTGGATCAGCACTCACTGTTTAATATTTCTCACATGCGTGGACACAGCGTAGGGTAAAAAATGTGGTGCTGCGTGGATGAAATATTTCCAGAAGCTTTTATTCTTGTTGTTTGGGTGAGCGCCAGCAGTTCCATAGAAGGAAGCCCATATTTCCAACGCAGCTCTGATTTGAATTTATTTCCTGGTCATTAGTTAGCTTTTTTTTTTTTCTAAACTGAAATAAGTATGTGTATATATTTGAAAAAAGAAAATTCAAACAAAAGAGGGGAATCACACATAACCTTTCAATATTATCAAAGATGTGCATTTGAAATTTTTATGTCAAATTAATTATAGATTCACAGGAAGTTGCAAAAACAGTGCACAGCGCAGCGGGTCCACTCCCCGGCCTTCCCCAGCAGTGACTCTGCACAGCTGCAGCAAATGGCAAAGCCGGGAAATGAGACTGGTTCAAGCGCTCGGTGAACTGCGGGTGCCGTGGTTCCTTTCTCAGGTAGGGATTGGCGTTGCTGCCACGATCAAGACACACAACTGGTGTGTCAGCAGCGGGCCCCTGTGCCAGGCACACTAACTGTGCAGTGCTAGAGCTCTGCCACCTTGGGTTGCTCTGCATGCTGCACCCTGCAGTGTATGAAGCTTCTGATGCTGGCTTTGTCCTCAGCCCAACTCCTGGAGGTCTGTCCGGGCCGGAGCCACCGTTCTTTGCTTCTGTTGCTGGGCAGCGTTAACCCCAAGTGGACAGAGCGGAGTTTGACCATTTGCTTGTGGACGGACACAGGGTTGCTGTAAACACTTGTGTGTGTGTTTGTGTGAAAGTGCATTTCCCGCCCTCTGGGCTAAACGCCTAAAAGTGCAATGGCTGGGTTGTGGCTTTATAAGAATCAGGTCAACTGTTTTCCAAAGAGGCTGCACCACAATGTGTGAGAGGCTGTTTCCTGGTGTCCTCACCAGCATTTGATGTTATCTTTATTCTTTTTTAAATTTCAGCTATGGGACTAGGTACGTAGACCTTTTTTTATTTTTGAGACAGAGTCTCGCTCTGTCACCCAGGCTGGAGTGCAGTGACACAATCTCGGCTCAGTGCAATCTCCGCCTCCCGGGTTCGAGTGATTCTCCTGTCTCAGCCTCCCGAGTAGCTGAGACTACAGGTGTGTGCCACTGTGCACAGCTAATTTTTGTATTTTTAGTAGAGACGGGGTTTCACCGTGTTGACCAGGATGGTCTTGATCTATTGACCTTGTGATCCACCTGCCTCGGCCTCCCAAAGTGCTGGGATTACAGGCGTGAGCCAGCACGCCCGGCCCGTAGACCTATTTTGGACAATTTTGGGGCCACCTGTCCTGACCCAACTGTCTGAGCTCTTGTCGGCCTGGCGTCAGTGCCCTGCAGGAGTTGGGTGGGTGCCAAGCTGGGCGAGTGGGCCCCACGGGCGCAGCGTGGGCAGGAACGCCTTCGGCAGACCCTTCCCTCCCTCATGGCGCCATTGCCCTGCTGCCCCGTCAGACATGGAGGGGATTCTGAAGTTGCACAGGCAGCCTTGACCTCACGTGGCTCCCGCACTGAGCTCCTGTGGCCCACGCGGGAGGGGCTGCCCCCCGGCCTTCCCATGTCGAGTCCCAGGCTGAAGAAACAGCCCCATGCAGAGGGCGGGCAGGAGTGCTGGCGGGAACACGTGTGGCTCACGCTCTGGCCCTTCAGGGCTGTCCTGGGCCTTCCCCTGTTCCTGGCCAGAGCCCGTGTGTGTGGCTGGAGGGCGCGTCCCCAGAAGGCTCTGCAGGCCCCATGGTCCTCCCATGGACCAATACACCCTTTGAACCCCCCAGCCCCCACCCATCCGGCCGAGTTGGGGGAGACATATCCAGAAGGTCAGAAAGGCCATCTGGAAGGCACGTCTCTTCCCCCAGGAGCCCCTGGATGCAGCAGCCCACCAGGAGTGTTCACGGAAGAAAAGCATCACTTCACGAGAAGCTCCACGTGGTGCTTGCTGGCACAGACTCCGCGGCCCACGAGCCTCCTTATTCTGGAAGGTTCCTCCTGAGGGGCCCTGCGCGTGTGCAGGGGACGTGGCCTGCGCCAGTGTGAACCCCACCCCCATGCCCACTCTGGAAAGCTGCTGGGTTCAGGGGGCGCATTTCTTGCGCGCCAGCATCCCAGAAGGTGCTGGGCCAGAAGCCCCCCACCCAGAGCCTCGAGTCACAGAAACCACACACAGAGACTGGCTTTTGTTGTTTACTAGAACACTCAAATCAAAAACAGGCTCACGGTCTGAACAGTGCTTCTGGTCTAAGCAACTCAGCACCAGCGCCGCCAAGGGGAGGCCACCCTTGTCCTGGCCCCAGGGAGAGACGCGACTCCAGCCCCGACGCAGACCCCGTGGCGCACACAGGCAGGCAGAGCTGGAGGTCCAGGCGGCTGCCTGGCGGGAAGTCACTGGGGGAGGGTCTCTGGCTGAGGCTGCACCAAGGGCTGGGGAGACGCCCAGGAAGGGGAGAGAGAGCTGGGAGCTGGGGATGGGTTGGCAGAGGGGCAGAGCCAAGGGCAGAGGTAAGTGCTGGGGCCCCAGCAGCTGACGGGAGGCAGGTCCTGCACTATCCGATGGCTTGGTGCGGCAGCCCATACAGGACCAAGTTGAGTGTGGTGGGAAGGAGCTCGGAGCTTTGGAGCAACAGCAGCTTGTCCTTCAAGGTCTGAGAAGTCTCGTCTGTGGAGAAAGGGGTGGGAGCTATGAACCCCGAGGCCCCGCAGGACGTCCAGTCCGGCGAGGGCCAGGGCACAGGGGCAGGAAGTGGCGGCTGCTCCGACTGAGGGCGCTCTGGGGAACACACTGCCATTTGCCAGGCCTCCCAGGGCGCCCCCACCACCTGCACCCCTCCCACACCGAGGTGTCCAGGCCCGCACAGCCGGGTAACAGCACTGGGACTGGACCCCCTGATCCGAAGCCACTATCCCCCTCTACCCGTCGGCCAGGCGAGCTGCTCTGCCGGGGGGGCACCCGTCTAGGGTGTGGCTGCGGCCTTAGCAGGGCTGCCTTGCAGGAAGCAGCGGCCTCTGCCCCTTTTGAACAGTGTCAGTCACCCAGGCTCATGCCTCCATTGCAGGGACCAGAACTTGAAGGTCATTGCTGAGCAGCAGCAGCGGAACAGCCGGCCTGGCTTTGCCCTTCCCCGATTCCCCTGCAGAGCGTCGTGTGGGCCCCACACCGGCCACACCACAGTAGCATCCGTGTCTGCGCCCTGTGCTGCATTTGCAGGGATGAGTGTGGGTTCCGTCCACCTTCCTCCTGCCCCTTGCTCCCTCTCTCCCCCAACAAGCAGGGATCCTTGGGCCCGGTATCCCCGGACCGTTGACCATGTGCTCTTTACACGATAAGCTCCTGGTGAGCGGTGGATACTGAAGGCCTCTGGGGGAAGCCTTCTTAGTCAGGGCAGACCACCCCCTCCGTGCACTGCTGAGCGCCTCAACTCAGGGTCCCGGGAAGCTCCTCTGTGGCTCCTCCCCAGGGTCCCGGGAAGCTCCTCTGTGGCTCCTCCCGCCTCACCGTAGCAGGAGGGTTTTGCTGACTCTGAAGGACGGCTGGGTGGGGTTCCGCCTGTCCGTGTTTGAGAACAGGCCATGTCCCGTGCCCCTTACCGACTTTTCCCCTGTGAGGCCGAGAGAGGGACGGGCTCTGGGTGCAATGTGACAGGCAGGCTGCTCCCCAGGACGCCAATGGGACACACCCCTCAACCCACGCATTCCTCTGCCAGGAGGCCTCTTCCTGGGCCGGGACTCCTGGTCATATCCAGGGGCCGTCGGGCACTGTGGTGCAGGCTGTCGGCCCCCTAGGAGTCCTTGCTTGGGGAGGGGCCCAGGCACAGCTGCCACCTGGATTTCCCACTGGTTCCCAGACAGCCCCTGGGCTCGTGGGGATTATGTGACAGGAGCTGTCAACGAGGAACCGCGATGCTTTCCCTCTGGGTTCTGGAGCCACGTGGCACTGTGGGCCGTCACTGCCGAGGGTCGCGCTACGGTGGACGGCTGGGGCGGTACAGAGACGCAGGCAACTTCTAGGCAAGAACAAGCCCTCCCTCTTTCCGGCTCCTAGTTAATGTCTGGAGTCCGGGTTCCTCCACGGAGAAGCGGAGACACCTGTCCCTGCAGGGCTGTGGGGTGCACGTGCCCCACGGGCAGCGGCTGCAGAGGGTGCTGAAGGCCGCGGGGTGCAGGCCGCCCCTCCCTTACCTTGGTTCACCACCTCGTCGCCACTCATCTTCTGAAGGAGACGCACCGTTTCTCCAACCGGCTTCCCAACGGCCAACAGATCTAGGGGAGAAGCGTCCCCTCAGGAGGGCATGGACACCTTGGCAGCCTTGCTGAAGGGTTGCGGGACAGGCCCAGGATGCCAAGGGCCCACGCACTTTCCCATAAGACGCTGGCCCGCAGCGCATTGTCCTGCAGCAGTGTCGGCCACTGGTTTGCCAGGATGCTCTTGACGCCCACCAGGCTCAGCAAGATGGCCACCTCCACGGGCTCCTCCAGGGACAGCTGTGAGGCGCTGTGGGGACCCGGCTCCCGTGGGCTGGTGCCAGGGGCCCAGCTGAGCCGCCCCCTCCCCACGCACAGCCACACCTCGCCAACTGCTGGAACGCATGTGCGCCCCGACAGCGCTCACTGTTCTTGAAACCGGACCCCAGGTCCCTGCTCCCTTGTGGGTCCCACGCCCGTCTGTCTGACCTCTCCATCCTCAGCACCCCCGCCCACCCGCTCCAGGCAGCCAGGCACCTCCTGTGCTCCACGCTCTTCATGTGCCGCTTCAAGCTCTGGTAGGACCGCGCCAGGTCCAGCAGGACTGCCACCTGGCACTCTGCCGGGACGGGAAGGGCAGCTCAACAGCCTTGGCCCAACACGGGGAGTGGGGATGGGGTGTGGGCGGGTGGGGCCTGTGCCCCCAGGGCGCAGCAGGGCATGGCACGCTGGCCACTCAGCTCTGGGCTCTGACCTCATGACCGTCAGGTTCTTTCCAGGGACCCCCTGGCCACAGTGGACCTCGCCAGCCTCAGGAGCCCAGACCCTTCACAGCCTCCTCCAGGCGACTGTGCCCGGCAACAGGAAGTGGTGGGAAGCCCACCTGGACTCCCCCAGCCTCGTCTGCCCTGGAGGTCATCTCGGTGCCCCCACCATGCCTGGACGCCCTGGCACCCCACATGAATGAGGTATATGAGGTGGAGCCCTCCCCAAGGATGGAGGGACAGGCTGCTGGGGGGCAGCACTGAGTGGGGGCTGATGTGAGGGGGCTACATGTCTGTGTGGTGGAGACATGGGAGGCTCCTGGGACGCAGGGGAGCCCCGGGCACTGGGCATGGGTTGGTCACCCTGGCCTGGGTCCTCCACGGAAGCAGGGACCGGGGACCAGTGCAACCCTGGGTAATGCCCACTTCCACTCACAGCCTGGCCATTCCCGCAGACAGGCTGTCCAGCTGCGTGAGGCCGAGGCTGCTGGGGAGTTGGGGGAGCCCTGGCGAGGCCTCTTCTACTTTACTCACTGCCTCAGTTGGAATTAAACTTTCAAAGAGACCCATTTCTAACTCCACCTGGGATGGGCTCCCGCACCTCTGATGGCCCAGGCCCAGGCTTGCAGAGCAGAGTGGGGGTCCTGCTTGGCCCCACCCAAGTGCAGGCCCTGAGTGCCAGGTGCCACGGGACAAGTGTCCACACACCTGCTCCGCTCCATCCACTGGGCCCACGCCCCTCATGGGGGCCACAGCAACTCCCGGGTCCCTAAAAGGCTCCTGTCAACCCCACACAGTGGGGCCATCAGCAGCCCCATCAGAGAAGGTCACGGCAAGTGGGCTGGCCCTGCACAGGGGGCGTCCTGGTGGGGCTGCAGCCACAGGAGTTGAGTCAGAGGGGTGGCCTTGGCACAAGGCTGAGCCATGCCTGCCTCCTGACAGCTCGCCCTGTGGTGTCCGAGTGGCCGCGCCCGCCGTCTCCGTCAGTGCTACCCTCGGGCTGTGGCGTGTGATGGGGTGATGTGCCCCATGCGTGTGCTGTGCTCACACCACGCCCCCAGCCTGCCCTGCCATCCCCACCTCCTGCCAAAAGCCCCCCTGTGCTGGAGCTGGCTGGGGTGTCACTGTGCCGGGCATCGCAGGACCACACCTGGCAGCCCCTCCACGGCTGGTGGACAGCGAAGGGGAAGGTGAGGTCCCAAGTGCCCACGATTAGACTAGAGGGCCCTGAGGGAGGGGCCATGACCAGCGCGGTCCTGAATTGCCCACCCCAGCCTTCCTGGGCTCCTGGGCCCAGCACTGACTCCTGACCTGCCAGGTGTGAAAAGCTGGGCTGGGCGGAGTGGGGGCACTCAGAAATGAAGGGCGGGAGGGCCAGAAGCCCCTGTGGCTGCCACGTCTGTGTGGGCCAGGCAGGGGGTGCAGGGGTGGGTAGAGGTCGTCCACCTGCAGACAGGAGGGGCCTGCAGTCACAGAAGGTGGGGGGCAGGAGGGGCCTGCGGCTACAGGGCGTGGGGACAGCACCAGCAGGTGACGGTGGCCCTGCTCTGCCCTCAGGCAGATTTGTCCTGTGCCCACGGCGGGGCTGCTGAGAGGACCCCTCTCACCTTGCAAGTTCATGGCGACCAATCTCTCCACTAATATATGGGACAGGAAGCTCTCCATTCCATAGAAGAAGAAGCCGCTGCAGCTGCCCAGGGCCTGCTCCCACTGGGCCTGGCTGCAGAGAGAGGAGAGCGCTGGTCAACGGTGCCCATGCACCTGCACCAGACCCCACTGTGCGTTCTTAAAGCAGGCCACATCCTGCGTGGTCCACACCTGTCCCATTTGTGCGTTAAACTGAACTTTCATGTTCCTAATGCCCACGCCTTCCTCCTCTGTGCTCTGATCACAGGGGTCACGGCGGAGCCTAGTCAAGGGGACCCATGGTGAGCATGGACTTCTACGCTGGAATGAACACCCCTACTCGGGCAGGGCTCGCTGCAGGAAACGCTAGGAGGGGCTTTCCCAATGGCCCAGCACCTGGGGGTCAAGGCACCCCCAGTACTCCAGGCATGGGAGACAGTGACCAGACCAGGGTTCCCTCCTTCCATACAGGACCCCAGCCCTGCCCCTGCAGTGCCACCCTCTGCACACACCTGCCCCTGCAGCCCCGCCCCTGCAGCCCCGCCCCTGGCGTGGAGCCTGTGACATGGAACGACCCCTCCCACCCGTGGTGCTTTCTCCCTGGTTGCTCTGTTCCCTGCTGGCTGCTTCTGGACACCTCTGGACCACAGAACCCCAAGGGCATCTGGGGGGCAGAGTCTGCGAGTGGTCTCTGGAGGGGCTGCAGTGCTGGTGGTGGAGGCAGCCCCTGCTGCTGGACCGTGTGCTACCAGTGACCCTGGGGGCCCCAGGTCGCCATCTGTAAAGCGGGGTGATAGTGCCCCTCGCCCAGTCTCTGTGAGGATTCAAGGAGCTGGGTCTGTCTCAGCATCGCATGCTGTACATGGCAGGACTTGCAGGGCAGACCCAGGGAGCTGGGGGTGGGGGGCAGTGGCTCCCCGCTGGACCCCCAGACCTGCCACACTGCAAACGGCTCCTGGGAGCCCAGATCCGAACCTGGGAAAGTGCTTGCTTCCCAGATGTCCCGCCCATCGCGACGTGAACGTGTCTTGGAATCTTTCCAAAATGTCTTGGGTGATGGAGACAGGAGTCAGCATTTCTGCAAGGAGAACAGGGTGGATACAGACCACGGTGTTTCATCAGACACAGGTGTGCAGGGCTGGGGTCCCTGGGGAGGGTCACAGTGAATGCAGGCGCATATGTCAGTGCCCTGCCATGCCCTGGTGGGGTGATGGTAGAACCAGGCTAGCCAGAGAGAAAACCTCAACAAATTAAAATATTTACAGCCAAAACGGGGCAAGCACATATGCAGATTTCGGAGCCTCGAGGAGTGGGGCACCAGCTGCTGCCCACAACTGCAGGACGGCAGGAGGCCCGAGGCTGGCGTGTGCCTGAACGGGGAGCCCTGTGCAGCACCCACCTGGGCCCTGGGCCTCCTCATATGGGTCCACGATGACTGGGTCCCGGTCAAGGAGAAACAGGAGCACAGGGCGGGGTCTGGGGCCCCCCCCCAGGGCCCATCAAAGGATACACTTGAAGTTGTCCGAGTCGACTATGACGCAGTCAGGGGGGATGGTCCGGGGGACGCTGCCCTGCAACCACAGACCAGGGTCAGCAGGTGCAGGTGCCAGGAGCCTGACCTCCCGCTGTGCCCAGGAGCCCGATCCCCTACCACAGGCCCCCACCTACCTTCTTGCCCTTCTTCGCTAGGCTTCTCCTTTTGGGGTCTCTGCTTCTTCCCTCCTTTTTCACACCACCTTCTGTTGAAGACAAGAAAGACGCAGGGATGTTTGGCAGCAGCTCGAGGCAGCCCTCCGGCCGCACTGTCGGTTAATTTCATGTTATGCAAATTTCACTTCACTGAAAAAAAAAAACAAGTTGTGAGAACAAGCAGTTTTAATTTTTGTAAAGTTGACATGGCAATAACTTCCGAGATGCAAGGTTCACAGGGTTGGGGAAAGTCCTCAAGAAAGAACCAGTCTCCAAAGGCTCCAAGGCCCAGCTGGCTTGGAGCCACACATCCCACTGGGTACTCACCAGTGTACCTGCCGTGCCCGGGCCCCTCGCTGGTTCCAGGGCCTTCTGTACAGGGATTTACAACCTGCCCCTTTCGACATGAACACTTTCTTTTGCAGGCTCTGAGTAGACAGTCATGTGCCTGGGAAGGATGGCCACTTCCCTCCTGTTTCTGCCCCCGACTTTCCTTTCTGTGTGCCTATGCTGGGGCCTCCAGCAGACAGCGGAACGGACGCATGGATGGGGCCCACTGCCTGACCGCCTTCAAAGAGGCTGCTTCTGAGGGAATCCCCATTAAAAAGGAGGCTGTCTCTAGCTTTTGATGGATTTCTTTATCAGGATGGGGCATTGCGTTTGGTTCCTGGCTCACGAAGTAAATGTGTGCATTTTATCAAATGCTTTTACCCTGCGCTGACTGAAACACTCACACCACTGTTCCTCTAGGACATCTGTAGCGTTTTAAGGTTAAACTGGGGCTGGGCACAGTGGCTTATGCCTGTAATCCCGGTGTTTGGGGAGGCCGAGGTGGGAGGATCGCTTGAGCCCAGGAGGTGGAGGCTGCAGTGAGCTGTGATTGTGCCACTGCGTTCCAGCCTGGGTGACACAGCGAGACCCCATCAGGAAGTGGGGAGGAAGGGAAGAGAAAAGGCTGAACTGAGTGATGACAGCTTATCTTTTTATGTATTTTTTGTGCTGTTCTGGAGCAGTCTGGGAGGAGTTAGGCTGGCCTAGGGAAGGATGGGAGGAGCTGTCTACTTTTCTATTACTGGGGAGATTTATCTAACACTGACATGATCTGTTTCTTGACAGTCTGGCAGAATTCAGTGAAAACATGGAAAAACAGATATATTTTTTGTGGGAAGACTTAAACCCATCGACGTCCTTTTTTATTGGTTATGAGACTATTCAGGTTTGCTTTCTTCCTGGCATCTGAAAGTGTTTTCTCCTAGTATTTTGTCCTTGCTGCCCAGGGGTTTTGCTGTGTTGATTCAAGGTTGCTCAGAGACTTCCGTGTTCTCTTGTCACCGCTGGTGTGTCATTAGCGCTGTGTCTCTTTCGTTTCTGTCATTCTCAGCTGCTCTTCTCTATGGCATCTCTGTTTCCTTGGTGTCTTCTGCATGTGCTCCTCTGCTCACCTTGGGCTCATTCCGCCTCCTTGCTCTGACTTCTTTTTTTTTTTTTTTTTTTTTTTGAGATGGAGTCTTGCTCTTTTGCCCAGGCTGAAGTGCAGTGGTGCAATCTCGGCTCACTGCAAGCTCCATCTCCCGGGTTCACACCATTCTCCTGCCTCAGCCTCCCGAGTAGCTGGGACTACAGGTGCCCGCCACCATGCCCGGCTAATTTTTTGTATTTTTAGTAGAGACGGGGTTTCACCGTGTTAGCCAGGATGGTCTCGATCTCCTGACCTCGTGATCCACCCGCCTTGGCCTCCCAAAGTGCTGGGATTACAGGCGTGAGCCACTGTGCCCGGCCAACTCTGACTTCTTAAATCATATGCTGAGCTTCTGAATTCCTGGCGCTTTTCCTATTCCAACGTTGGCATTTACAGCTGCAACACCTTCTAAGTTATGTTTAGCAACATCTCGCTAGTTTTTGACATTTCCATGATCATTTCATGTCTTCTGAGTCCCGTGAGATATTTAGAAGTGTGCTGTTGAATTTTCAAGTGTGCGAGGATGGAAAAAAGTCTGCCTTCGGGAACTGCTTTCTACCCTCCTCACGCTGTGCCTCAGATGTGGGCCGTCTGCCTGTGTCTGAGACACAGTGGGATTTGCTTCTCAATTTTTGACTATTCCCAGGATACTTGAAAAGATTGCAAATCGCCACTTTTGAGGCACAGAGTTCCATGTCTCTATTAAGCCAAGATTGTTAATTACGTCGCCCCGAATCCTGTCTCTTTTTGCTTTGTCTGGACCGTCAGTAATCCAGGTGTGGTAAAATCTCCCAGCGTTGGGGCTGGTCAACGGCCGCACCCCGCGGTTTTTTGCTTTTTATTGCTTCTTGTATTTAGAGGCTATTTCATATCTCTGAGAAGGCGAACCTTCGATTCTCATGATGTCCATGTCCCTAATAACGCCTGGCTCTAAAGTCTGTTTCCTCTGAGAGTCAGACACCGGCCCTCCGGGTTGCTCTTAAATATTTACTCATTTTCCCTTCTCTTGGTTTATCAAGTGGGGGTCATTTGTGATGGGCGTGCTTCCTGCAGAGGGCATGCGGCTGGCACCTCTTATCTCCTCTGTCTTCTCATTGGCAGGGTTGGCCAATTTTCTTTTTTTGATATACAACATAAATGGGTCAACTTCTATCATCTTACTACTTTATTTTTATGTGTCCTGGTTTTCTACCTGTTTCTCCATTACCAGCTGTTGGATTTGATTGAGGTAACCGGCCCCTTCGTCTTCCTCATTCATTCTTCCTTCTCTATTTGTTGGGAATTTGCACACCGACTCTCTGGTGGTGCCCTTAGCGCTTTACGGTGGTGTGGCCACACCTGGCGGCGCCCCAGACTCAGCGGTTCGCGGCTGAGGACACTCAAGACTCGGCCCATCTCTTCCTTTTGTGGCTGCTGGGTAATGCATTCAAAACCACTTAGATCACCAGCAGCCCGGCTTTCAGTGACTCTGTGGTGAGGGTTCTGTGGCTGCCGTTAACCAGTTACTACAAAACGTGGGCTTGATGTGGCACCGCTTCCTGTCTGACGGTTCTGGGAGTCGGAGGTCCGAATGGGGTCACTGGGTCACAGTGACGGCGTCGCTGCTCTGCCTGGAGGCTCCCGGGGAGAATCCTTTCCTGGCTCCTGGCCACGCCCTCCATCCTCACCGTCGGCAGCGCAGCTCCCAGGCTCTTTCTCCTGCTTCTCTTGTGTGAGGGCTTTGTCATCACCTGGGCCCACCCAGATCCCCAGAATCATCTCCCATCTCAAGTCTGGAATCGCATCTGCAAAGCCCCAGGACCACGCGACGTCGCAGGCTCACGGGCACCCCTGGGCGGCCCGTGTCCTGCCAACCACACCGTTGTTGGCGCGTCTAGTCGGGCTGCTGCTTTCCTGTTCTGCCCTTGCCGCGACACTGGTGGCCATGCCGGGCGGTGGGGACGGGAAGGATGTTTCAGTAAAGCGATGTGCAGACAGCTGGGCCCCCTCGTAGAAAAAAACCTTAAACTCCACTTCACACTCCACAGAGTCCATCTCAGATGAGTTAGGTGGAAACGTGAAAGGTGGAAAACAAAAAAAGATGCATTTAGAGGATGTCATTGGAGAATATTTTCATGATCATGAGGTGAAGAAAGATTTAAAAAAACCCAAAACACACCTAATGACAAACCACAGCTAACAGTGAAAAGCACAAAGCTTTCACCTAAGATCAGAAACAAGGCAAAGAAGCCCACTCCTGACACCTCCATGTAAACAGCGCTGGAAGCCCCCACCAGAGCAGTCAAGACAGAGAGAGACATAACCGGCCGGGCGCGGTGGCTCACGCCTGCAATCCCAGCACTTTGGGAGGCCGAGGCGGGTGGATCACCTGAGGTCAGGAGTTTGAGACCAGCCTGGCCAACATGGCCAAACCCCGTCTCTAATAAAAATACAAAAATTAGCTGGGTATGGTGGTGGGCACCTGTAATCCCAGCTACTCGAGAGGCTGAGGCAGGAGAATTGCTTGAACCTGGGAGGCTCAAGGTTGCAGTGAGCCGAGATTGCGCCACTGCACTCCAGCCTGGGTGACAGGGTGAGACTCCATCTCCAAAAAAAAAGAAATTAAAAAAAGAAAGAAAGAACAGGCACACACATCAGAAAAAAAAATGTGAAATTATCTGTTTGCAGATAACAAGCTCTTATATATACAAGACATCAAAGACTCTACCAGAAAACTGTTAGAACTAATAAGTAAAGTTGCAAGACACAAAATCAACATACAAAAATCAGTAGTATTTCTATACATTACAATGAACTATCATTAAAATCAGTAGTATTTCTACACATTACAAAGAACTAATCATTACAATGAACTATCTGATTAAGACATTAAGAAAACCACCCTATTTATAATACCATCAGAAAGAACAAAATACTTAGGAATAAATTCAACTATGAAGTGAGAGATCTGTGCCTTGGAAACTATAAGACACTGAGGAAACAAGTTGAAGGAGACATAAATAAATGGGAAGATATCCTGTGTTCATGGATTGGAAGAATTAATATTTTTAAATGCCCATATTACCCAAAGCCTACAGATTCAATGCACTATCAAAATTCCAATGGCATTTTTGACAGAAATAGAAAAGCAATTCTAAAATTTATGAGGAGCCACAAAAGACCCTGAATAATCAAAGCAATCCTGAGCAAGAACAAAGCTGGTGGCATCACATTACCTGACTTTAAATTATGCAACAAAGCTATAGTAATCACAACAATATGGTACTGGTATAAAAGCAGACACTGGGCCCGATAGAAGAGAATGGAGAATCCAGAAATAAACCCACACATTTGGGGTCAATTGATATTTGACAAAGGTGCCAAGAACAAACAATGGGGAAATGACAGTCTCGTCAATAAACAGTGTTGGGGTAACCCAATATCCACACACAAAACAATGAGTTTGGAGCCTTATCTTACACCATCTACAAAAACCAACTCAAAATGGATTAAAGGCTTAAATGTAAGACCTGAAACCATAAAACTACTAGAAGAAAACACAGGAGAAAAGCTCCTTGATTGGGTCTTGGCAATGATTTTTTGGATATGACATTGAAATCATAAGCAACACAAGCAGAAATAAACACATGAGATCACATCAAACTGAAAAGCTTCTGTATGGCTAAGGAAATAACACAATGCAAAAGCGATCTATGGAGTGGGAGAAAATGAATGTAGAATGTATATTTGATAAGGGATCAATAGCCTAAGTATATAAGGAACTCCTATAATACAATAGTAAAAAACCAAACAAACCAATCGAAGAACGGGCCAAAGACCTGAATGGACATTTCTCTAAAGAAGACATAAAAATGGCTAACAGGTTGATGAAAAGGTGACACGTAAAGGTGACGATGGAGCAGGTCTCAGCCTTAGCAAGATGACATCCTGCCGTTGGCAACAACATGGATGAACCCTGAGGACATCCCGCAAAGTGAAAAAAGCCAGGCACCGAAGGCCAGAGGCTGCATGATTCCATATACGTGAGGAATCTAAGAGTGCAGCTCACAGAAGCAGAGTGAGTGGCGGCTGCCAGGGGCTGGGGGAGGGAGTGAGAGGTGCTGGCCCAGGGTGCAAAGCCCTGGTGGTGCAGGACGAGGAAGCTCCGCTGACCTGCAGGGCACAGGGCACACAGCGCTGATGTGTGCTGTGTGAGCGCTGATGTGTGCTGTGTAGGCGCTGATGTGTGCTGTGTGTGTGCTGATGTGTGCTGTGTACGCGATGTGTGCTGTGTGAGTGCTGATGTGTGCGGTATGTGCTGTGTGCTGTGTGTATGCTGATGTGCGCTGTGTGTGCTGACATGTGCTGTGTGCGCTGACGTGTGCTGTGTGCGCTGACGTGTGCTGTGTGCGCGCTGATGTGTGCTGTGTGCGCTGACATGTGCTGTGTGTGCGCTGACGTGTGCTGTGTGCTGATGTGTGCTCTGTGTGCGCTGATGTGTGCTGTGTGTGCGCTGTGTGTGATGTGTGCTGTGTGTGACGTGTGCTGTGTGTGCGCTGATGTGTGCTGTGTAGGCACTGATGTGTGCTGTGTGTGTGCTGATGTGTGCTGTGTACGCTGATGTGTGCTGTGTAGGCGCTGATGTGTGCTGTGTGTGTGCTGATGTGTGCTGTGTACGCGATGTGTGCTGTGTGAGTGCTGATGTGTGCGGTATGTGCTGTGTGCTGTGTGTATGCTGATGTGCGCTGTGTGTGCTGACATGTGCTGTGTGCGCTGACGTGTGCTGTGTGCGCTGACGTGTGCTGTGTGCGCGCTGATGTGTGCTGTGTGCGCTGACATGTGCTGTGTGTGCGCTGACATGTGCTGTGTGCGCTGACGTGTGCTGTGTGCTGATGTGTGCTCTGTGTGCGCTGATGTGTGCTGTGTGTGCGCTGTGTGTGATGTGTGCTGTGTGTGACGTGTGCTGTGTGTGCGCTGATGTGTGCTGTGTGTGCACTGATGTGTGCTGTGTGTGATGTGTGCTGTGTGATGTGTGCTGTGTGTGATGTGTGCTGTGTGTGACGTGTGCTGTGTGTGACGTGTGCTGTGTGATGTGTGCTGTGTGTGATGTGTGCTGTGTGATGTGTGCTGTGTGTGATGTGTGCTGTGTGTGTGACGTGTGCTGTGTGTGATGTGTGCTGTGTGTGCGCTGACGTGTGCTGTGTGTGCGCTGACGTGTGCTGTGGGCGCTGACGTGTGCTCTGTGTGCGCTGACGTGTGCTGTGTGCGCTGACGTGTGCTGTGTGCTGATGTGTACTGTGTGTGCGCTGATGTGTGCTCTGTGTGCGCTGATGTGTGCTGTGTGTGCGCTGTGTGTGATGTGTGCTGTGTGTGACGTGTGCTGTGTGTGCGCTGTGTGCTGTGTGTGCACTGATGTGTGCTGTGTGTGATGTGTGCTGTGTGCGCTGACGTGTGCTGTGTGTGCACTGATGTGTGCTGTGTGTGATGTGTGCTGTGTGTGTGCTGTGTGCTGTGTGTGACGTGTGCTGTGTGATGTGTGCTGTGTGTGATGTGTGCTGTGTGTGTGACGTGTGCTGTGTGTGATGTGTGCTGTGTGTGCGCTGACGTGTGCTGTGTGTGACGTGTGCTGTGTGTGACGTGTGCTGTGTGTGTGTGACGTGTGCTGTGTGTGATGTGTGCTGTGTGTGACGTGTGCTGTGTGTGTGTGATGTGTGCTGTGTGTGACGTGTGCTGTGTGTGACGTGTGCTGTGTGTGACGTGTGCTGTGTGACGTGTGCTGTGTGTGACGTGTGCTGTGTGTGCACTGACGTGTGCTGTGTGTGACGTGTGCTGTGTGTGATGTGTGCTGTGTGTGACGTGTGCTGTGTGTGATGTGTGCTGTGTGTGACGTGTGCTGTGTGTGTCCACTGCTCTGTGGGCTCAGAACCCGCTGGGAGGGTGGAGCTTATGTTAGCATTTCTTAGCATCTACACACGCAATATAAACGGCAGGAGGAGCCTTTGGGAGGCGATGAACACGTGCATGGCCTGATCACGATAACGTCTTCGTGGACACACTCATCCACAAACTCACTGAGTGGTCTACGTTAGGCATGTACAGCTTTTTACATGCCAGTCACACCTCAACAGAGTGGCTTAAAAAACATGCTAAAAGCACCAGCTATTAAGAAAAAGATTGATAGACTATAATAACATTAAAATATTTTGTTCATCAAAAGACCCATTTAAGAGAGTGAAAAGAACTGGTACAGAGAAGACATTTGTCATTCATATAAACAATAAAAATTATATCCAAAGTATACCAGGAAAATCCAACAAACCTCAAAGAACAAAACCCAGATAACCCCACAGAAGAACCGGCGAGAGACGAAACAGGCTCTTCATAAACGGCTGGTTGGTGAAAAGCCGAAAGGGCTGGGACTTCCGGGCACACCAGGACGTGCAGACAGACGGGGTGTCCGGTAACCGGGGGTGGGGCAGATAAATTGTGGAGGGTGGAACACGGCCGGCCACAGGGACCAGCCACGGAGCCAGGCAGGAGCTGGATGCAGCGCATGGCCTCAGATGCCATTTGCATGAGTTTAATAACAGGCACCCCAGGCTGCAGGATTTTGGGGTGCTGATCTTGGAGGTGAGGTGATAAAAGGCCCTGGCTTTGCAGTACAGTCAGGAGGGTGGGTGCTGTGGGCGGCGAGCTGGGCTGGGGAAGCAGGAGGGGCTCTCGGGTGCTGGTGCTGCCTCCTGCCTCCATTTGGGCATTTTTCTAGAGCCGTGGCACACTTCACTATCAAAAACGGTTTCCGACACCTCCATGAGCCTCGTGTCTGTGCCAGCCGAGTCCAGCTCCGGCCCCCTGCCTCTCCACCTGGCACTCCCACCCTCTCCACAGCCTGAGCCCCACCCAGTCCTGGGCCACTGAGCCGCCCTCCTGCCACGCAGGGCAGACACATCCTCCACACGGTGCTCGTCAGGGGAAGGCAGGAGGGCGGCCGGAGGGACCAGCCAGGGTTCTGAGAAGGGGCTGACCGTGGCCTGTGATGGACGGGGCACCCAGTGGGCCAGAATCAGACGGAGAACAGCTATAAGCTGCCATGCCGGCTGCTGTGGGAGCTCCTGGGCCTGGAGGAGCCTCCCTGGAACACGGTGCCTGCGGGGCCCTCCGTCAGCCCCTCCGTCCTTGGACCTCCTCCTTCAAGGATCCACTTCGCACATGTGCCCTTGTGCAAGCTTCCGTGACCCCGATGCAAATTTGCTCATTCTGTGTTTCATGTAAAAAAAATTCACTCACAAGCAGGAGACTCCACGAGGCCTTGGGGTCATAGGAAGGTTGGAGTGCCAGAGTACAGAGTCCAGTTCTAGCATTGTTCAGGCTCAACTGACCACAGTGAGCTGCCTGCATTTAAAGTGAGCAACGCGACAGGACTGGACGCTGCACGCCTGCAAGTCAAGGTCACGGCACACCCAGCCCCAGGAGCTTCCCCAAAACGCCCACGACCCTCCCCCAGCTTCTCCTGCAGCCCCAGCCCCCACCCCCAGGAAGCAACTTACCTGTCTGACTTATACATTAGTTTGTATTTCCCAGGCTTTTGTAAAAATGAAACCATCCCTGTGCACTCCCTTGATCCATCCTCTTTCCCTCGGCCTAATCCTTCTGAGTGAGCCCCGTCACCCCTCGGTGTAATCCTTCTGAGCCCCGTCTACGCTGTCCCACGCACCAACAGTCACCCCTCGGCGTAATCCTTCTGAGCCCCGTCTACGCTGTCCCACGCACCAACGGTCACCCCTCGGCGTAATCCTTCTGAGCCCCGTCTACGCTGTCCCACGCACCAACGGTCACCCCTCGGCGTAATCTTTCTGAGCCCCGTCTACGCTGTCCCATGCACCAACAGTCACCCCTCGGTGTAATCCTTCTGAGCCCCATCTACGCTGTCCCACGCACCAACGGTCACCCCTCGGCGTAATCTTTCTGAGCCCTGTCTATGCTGTCCCACGCACCAACGGTCATCCCTCGGCGTAATCCCTCTGAGTGAGCCCCGTCACCCCTCGGCGTAACCCTTCTGAGTGAGCCCCGTCACCCCTCGGCGTAATCCTTCTGAGCCCCGTCTATGCTGTCCCATGCACCAACAGCTCGCTCCTCATTGCCAGGCAGGACCCCACCACGTGGCCGCACCCCGATGTGCTCATCGCCCACTGGGTGTCCAGGCGTCTGTCATGTGGGTGATGGATCTGTGGTTTCCCAGTTTAGGTCATTGCAGATAACGCTGCTGTAAACATGTGTATGAGTTTCTGTGGGACGCGTGTCTCTTTATCTCTTTGGTAAATACCAAGGAGTGGAATAACTGTGACATACAACAGGCCTACTTTAACTTCTTAAGAAACTGCCAAACTGTCTTCCAAAGTGGCTCCAGCATTCACCATTCCCACCAGCCGAGTATGAGGGTTCCGGTTCCACACCCTCCCAACACGCACTCTGGTCGACCTTGTGAGTTTCACCCGTTCTAACAGGTGTGCAGGGATATTCCATTGTGGTTCCTTTTGCATTTCCTTGATAATTAATGATGTCGGGCATCTTTCCATTGTACTTTGTTTGCTATCTAAATCTTTTCTGGTGAAGTATCTGTTCAAATCTTTTATAGGGTTGTTTCTTTCTTATTATTCAGTTTTGAGAGTTCTTTATATAGTCTAAATTTGTTACTATTATCAGATTCTTCCAGTCTTGGCGTAACTTTTCATTTTCTTAACAATATCTTTCAAAGAGTGGAAGTTCTTAAATTTGCTGACGGTCATAAAGATTTTATTCAGTGTTTTCTGCTAGAAATGTGAGAGTCTTTGGTCTCGGATCCATTTCCAGCTGATTTTCCTGCGTGGCATGCGGCCTCATTTTTGTTGTGTTTTGTTCTGCACTTGGACATCCAGGGACTGCAGCCACTCGTGGAGATGCCCTTCCTCCGCTCAGCGTCCTCATCCCCTTGCCAGCCACCACCCGGCTGTGCACCTGTGGCGCGCTTCTGGTTCCCCGCCCTGTCCCATGGGTCTACACGGCTACCGTCACGCCTGCGCTCCAGTGTGTCAATACCGTGCCCGTGTGACGGGGTCCTGACATCAGGTGGCGTGTGCCCTCCTGTTTTGGCTATTGTAGGGGTCACTTACATTTTTATATAACTTTTAGAATAAGCTTGTTAATTTCTACAAAATACAAAACAAAAAAAACATCCTGTGGAGATTTTGACTAGAATTGTGTGGAATCTGTAGATCACTTTAGGGCAAGTTGACACCTTGGTAATATTGGGCTTTCTAAGAGTATGATGTTTCTCTACATTTGTTTAGTTCTTTATCTCTCTCGGCAATGTTTTATAGTATGAGTGTACAAAGTCTTGCACCTTTTGTCAAATATTATCCCTAATTATTTCCTGGCTTGGAAGCTATTGTCAATGGTAGTGTTTTAAGTTTTAATTTCTGATAGTTATATAGAAATGCAATTGGTTTTTGTACCTTGACTTTTGTATCCTTCAACCTTGCCAAAATCACTCACTAGTCAGAGTAGCTTTTTCTATAGATTAGACTACATTTTCTACATAGATGATGAGACCACCTGCAGAGAAAGACCACCTAGATGCTTTTCCTTTTTTTCTCCTTCCTCTCTACTCCGGCCGGGATCTCCAGCATGGTGCTGACGCTGCAGTGAGCGGCCCTGCCTGGCTGCTGGCCTTGGGGGATGGCCTCAGCCTCCTGGCAACCTGCGACGCTCAGGGGCAGGTGTTCTGCAGATGTCCTTTGCCACCTGGAGGAAGCCGCCTTCCCCTCCTCATTTTCTGAGAGTTTGTATTCGGAATGGATGTTGGGTTTTGTCAAATGCTTTTCTGCATCTATTGCAATCATCAGATAGTCTTTATTTTTTAGCTTATGAATATGGTGAATTACATTGGCTGATTTTTCAAATATTAAATTATCCTTGTATTCCTGGGTTAAAACCCACTTGGACATAATGTAAATCCTTGTAACATATTGTTTTGCTCCATTTCCTAACATTTTGTTAAGAATGTTATCAGCATCTATAGCCATGAGGCATACTGGCCCATTTTTTTTTTTTAATCTCCTAATGTCTTTTTCTGGGTTTGGTATCCGGATAATGCCAGCCTCAGAAAATCAGTTGGGAAGTAGAGTCTCCTCTTTAATTGCTGTGGGAGGATGTGTGTAGAAATCCTCTGGGTGTAGAGGTGTTTTCTTTTCTTTTTTTTTTTTGAGATGGAGTCTCGCTCTGTCACCCAGGCTGGAGTACAGTGGCGCAATCTCAGCTCACTGCAACCTCTACCTCCCGGGTTCAAGCGATTCTCCTGTCTTAGCCTCCTGAGTAGCTGGGATTACAGGCACATGCCACCACACTCAGCTAAATTTTGTGTTTTTAGTAAAGATGGGGTTTCACCATCTTGGCCAGGCTGGTCTTGAACTCCTGACCTCGTGATCCACCTGCCTCGGCCTCTCAAAGTGCTGGGATTACAGGCGTGAGCCACCGCGCCCAGCCAAGGCTTTTTCTTTGTGGGGAGATTTCAAACTAAACATTCTATTACTTTAATAGATACAGGCCTATCCAGGTCATCCCTTTCTTCTTGAGTGAGTTTGGAAGTTTGGGTCTTTCGAGGAACTTGTCCATTTCATCTAAGTTGTTAAATTTATTGGCACAGCATTATTCATTATTTACTTTTTATCCTCTCTTGACTCTGTAGTGATGCTGCCTCTATCATTTTTTTTTTTTTTTTTTTTTTTTAATTTATGAAGTATTTATTGATGATTCTTGGGTGTTTCTCAGAGAGGGGGATATGGGAGGGTCATAGGATAATAGTGGAGAGAAGGTCAGGAGATAAACACATGAACAAAGGTCTCTGGTTTTCCTAGGCAGAGGACCCTGCGGCCTTCTGCAGTGTTTGTGCCCCTGGGTACTGGAGATTAGGGAGTGGTGATGACTCTTAAAGAGCATGCTGCCTTCAAGCATCTGTTTAACAAAGTACATCTTGCACCGCCCTTAATCCATTTAACCCTGAGTTGACACAGCATATGTTTCAGAGAGCATGGGGCTGGGGGAAAGGCCATAGATCAACAGCATCCCAAGGCAGAGGAATTTCTCCTAGTCAGAACAAAATGGAATCTCCTATGCCCACCCCTTTCTACCCAGACACAGCAACAATCTGATCTCTCTTTCCTTTCCCCACACTTCCCCCCCCCTTCCTTTCAACAAAACCGCCATCGTCCTCATGGCCGGCTCCCGATGGTCGCTGTCTCTTCGGAGCTGTTGGGTACACCTCCCAGACAGGGCAGCCGGGCAGAGGCGCTCCTCACCTCCCAGACAGGGCGGCCGGGCAGAGGCGCTCCTCACCTCCCAGACAGGGCGGCCGGGCAGAGGCGCTCCTCGCTTCCCAGACGGGGCCGCCCGGGCAGAGGCGCTCCTCACTTCCCAGACGGGGCCGCCCGGGCAGAGGCGCTCCTCACTTCCTCCCAGACGGGGTGGCGGCCGGGCAGAGGCGCTCCTCACTTCCCAGAGGGGGCGGCCGGGCAGAGGCGCTCCTCACTTCCCAGACCGGGCGGCCGGGCAGAGGCGCTCCTCACCTCCCAGACAGGGCGGCCGGGCAGAGGCGCTCCTCACTTCCCAGACGGGGCGGCCGGGCAGAGGCGCTCCTCACTTCCCAGACTGGGCGGCCGGGCAGAGGCGCTCCTCACTTCCCAGACTGGGCGGCCGGGCAGAGGCGCTCCTCACCTCTTCCTCCCAGACGGGGTGGCGGCCAGGCAGAGGCGCTCCTCACTTCCCAGAGGGGGCGGCCGGGCAGAGGTGCTCCTCACTTCTCCCAGACGGGGTGGTGGCTGGGCAGAGGCACTCCTCACCTCCCAGACGGGGCGGCCGGGCAGAGGTGCTCCTCATCTCCCAGACGGGGCGGCCGGGCAGAGGTGCTCCTCACTTCCCCCCAGACGGGGTGACGGCCGGGCAGAGGCACTCCTCACCTCCCAGACGGGGCGGCCAGACAGAGGCGCTCCTCACTTCCCATACGGGGTGGCAGCCGGGCAGAGGTGCTCCTCACTTCCCAGATGGGGCAGCTGGGCAGAGGTGCTCCTCACTTCCTCCCAGACGGGGTGGCGGCCAGGCAGAGGCGCTCCTCACTTCCCAGACTGGGCGGCCGGGCAGAGGCGCTCCTCACCTCCTAGACGGGGTGGCCAGGCAGAGGCGCTCCTCACTTCCCAGACGGTGTGGCGGCTGGGCAGAGGCGCTCCTCCCTTCCCAGATGGGGCAGCCAGGCAGAGGCGCTCCTCACTTCCCCCCAGACGGGGTGGCGGCCAGGCAGAGGCGCTCCTCACTTCCCAGAGGGGGCGGCCGGGCAGAGGTGCTCCTCACTTCCTCCCAGACGGGGTGGCGGCTGGGCAGAGGCACTCCTCACCTCCCAGACGGGGCGGCCGGGCAGAGGTGCTCCTCATCTCCCAGACGGGGCGGCCGGGCAGAGGTGCTCCTCACTTCCCCCCAGACGGGGTGACGGCCGGGCAGAGGCACTCCTCACCTCCCAGACGGGGCGGCCGGACAGAGGCGCTCCTCACTTCCCATACGGGGTGGCGGCCGGGCAGAGGCGCTCCTCACTTCCCAGATGGGGCAGCCGGGCAGAGGCGCTCCTCACTTCCTCCCAGATGGGGTGGCGGCCGGGCAGAGGCGCTCCTCACTTCCCAGACGGGGCGGCCGGGCAGAGGTGCTCCTCACTTCCTCCCAGACGGGGTGGCGGCCGGGCAGAGGCGCTCCTCACCTCCCAGACGGAGTGGCCAGGCAGAGGCGCTCCTCACCTCCCAGAGTGGGCGGCCAGGCAGAGGCGCTCCTCACTTCCCAGAGTGGGCGGCCGGGCAGAGGCGCTCCTCACTTCCCATAGGGGGTGGCAGCCAGGCAGAGGCGCTCCTCACTTCCCAGATGTGGCAGCTGGGCAGAGGTGCTCCTCACTTCCTCCCAGACGGGGTGGCGGCCAGGCAGAGGCGCTCCTCACCTCCCAGACGGGGCGGCCGGGCAGAGGCGCTCCTCACCTCCCAGACGGGGCGGCTGGGCAGAGGCACTCCTCACCTCCCAGAAGGGGCGGCTGGGCAGAGGCGCTCCTCACTTCCCATATGGGGTGGCAGCCGGGCAGAGGTGCTCCTCACTTCCCAGACAGGGTGGCGGCCAGGCAGAGGCGCTCCTCACCTCCCAGATGGGGCAACCGGGCAGAGGCGCTCCTCACTTCCTCCCAGACGGGGTGGCGGCCAGGCAGAGGCGCTCCTCACCTCCCAGACGGGGCGGCCGGGCAGAGGTGCTCCTCATCTCCCAGACGGGGCAGCCGGGCAGAGGTGCTCCTCACTTCCTCCCAGACGGGGTGGCGGCCGGGCAGAGGCACTCCTCACCTCCCAGACGGGGCGGCCGGGCAGAGGCGCTCCTCACTTCCTCCCAGACGGGGTGGTGGCCGGGCAGAGGCGCTCCTCACCTCCCAGAAGGGGTGGCCAGGCCGAGGCGCTCCTCACCTCCCAGACGGGGCGGCCGGGCAGAGGCGCTCCTCACCTCCCAGACGGGGCGGCCGGGCAGAGGTGCTCCTCATCTCCCAGACGGGGCAGCCGGGCAGAGGCGCTCCTCCTTTCCTCCCAGACGGGGTGGCAGCCGGGCAGAGGCGCTCCTCACATCCCAGACGATGGGCGGCCGGGCAGAGGCGCTCCTCACTTCCCAGATAGGGCGGCCGGGCAGAGGCGCTCCTCACTTCCCAGAAAGGGCGGCCGGGCAGAGGGGATCCTCACATCCCAGACGATGGGCGGCCAGGCAGAGATGCTCCTCACTTTCTAGACGGGGTGGCGGCGGGGCAGAGGCTGTAATCTTAGCACTTTAAGAGGCCAAGGCAGGAGGCTGGTAGGTGGAGGTTGCAGCGAGCCGAGATCACACCACTGCACTCCAGCCTGAGCACCATTGAGCGTTGAGTTAGCGAGACTCCGTCCGCAATCCCAGCACCTCGGGAGGCCGAGGCAGGCAGATCACTCGAGGCCAGGAGCTGGAGACCAGCCCGGTCAACACGGCGAAACCCCGTCTCCACCAAAAATACAAAAACCATTCAGGCGTGGCGGCGCGTGCCTGCAATCCCAGGCACTCGGCAGGCCGAGGCAGGAGAGTCACCGGAGCCCGAGGCAGGGAGGTTGCAGCGAGCCGGATCATGGCAGTACAGTCCAGCTTCGGTAACAGCGGGAGACCGAAGAAAGGAGGGAGAGGGAGAGGGAGAGGGAAGAGGGAAGAGGGAAGAGGGGAGAGGGAGAGGGAGAGGGAGAGGGAGAGGGAGAGGGAGAGGGAGAGGGAGAGGGAGAGGGAGAGGGAGAGGGAGAGGGAGAGGGAGAGGGAGAGGGAGAGGGAGAGGGAGAGGGAGAGGGAGAGGGAGAGGGAGAGGGAGAGGGAGAGGGAGAGGGAGAGGGAGAGGGAGAGGGAGAGGGAGAGGGAGAGGGAGAGGGAGAGGGAGAGGGAGAGGGAGAGGGAGAGGGAGAGGGAGAGGGAGAGGGAGAGGGAGAGGGAGAGGGAGAGGGAGAGGGAGAGGGAGAGGTATCATTTTTGATATTGATAATTTTGTGTCTCTCTTTTTTCCTGATCAGCCTGACCTGACTAGAGGTGTATTAATTTTATTGATTTTTCTCAAAGAACTTGCTTTTGGTTTGTGTTTCTGTTTCCTGTGTCATAGATTTCTGTTCTTATTTTCATCATCCTTGACTATGCTTGTGTTAAATTTGCTCTTTTTCTAATTTTTGAAGATAGAAATAGCGGTCATTGCTTTGCAGCCTTTTTTCTTTCCTAACATCCATGCTTAGTTCCATAAAGTCCCTCTTGCGCTTCAGCAGCATCCACAAATAATGATAAATTGTGCTGTTGTCTTCATTCACATCACAGTATTTTCCAAATTTCCCTTTCAATTTCTTCTTTTATCCATGGGTATTTAAGAAGCATATTTAGTTTCCAAGTGTCTGGGTTTTTCCAGGCATGGTTTCTGTTATTAAGTTCTAATTTAACTCCACTGTGGTCAGAGAACCTACTGTGGGTAATTTGGACCCTTTCATATTTTTGAGGCTTGTCTTATGGCTCAACTTAGGGTATATCTTGTCAAATGTTCTGTGTGTGTGTGTGTGAAAATGTGTACATTCTTCTGCCGTGGGGGGAATGTTACATCAATGTCCATTACTGATTTGATGCACATTTGTTCCATCACTGTTGAGAAAGGGATGTTGACCTCCCCAGCCATCCCCGGGTACGTCTTGATTGTTCTGTGGCTCCGGGGGTTTTGTCTCGTGTGTTTTGCAGCGATGTTAATCAATGTACAGACACTGAGGTTTCACACCCTCTTCATGAATTAGCCTCCTCCTCTTTACGGAATGGCCCGCTGTGGCCCTGGTCACGTTCCCAGGATGAACTCCGCCTTTTTCTAATTTAATCTCACCATGCCAACCTTCTTTGGATACTAAGAGATAAGGTTTTTCCATCCTTTCTTTTTAACTTACCATTTTCTTTGTATTTAAAGTGGGTTCTTGCAGGGAGCATATTTTGAATGCTGAATTTTCATTTAATCAGATGATCTTTTTCTTTTAGTTGGGGGTGTTTAGACACTTAATGTGATGATGGATATGGTTGGGTTGAAATATACTATCTTGCTATTTGTTTTTTATTTTTCCTATCTGTTCTCTGTTCCCTTTTTTCTGTGTTTATGACTCCATTTCATCTTCTTCATTATGTATTTGCGATAAACTCTGTGGGGTTTTTTTTGTTTTGTTTTTATTGATTACTTGAGGATGTATAGTTTATAACTTTATCACAGTCCATCTTCAAGTAATATTATACACTTTCTCCCGACGATGGAGACTTTAAGTACTTTGCTTCCATTCCCTCCCTCTCATCTTTTGTGCTGTCGTTGTTCATCTCACATTTATGTTATAAAACCCCATACCATTATTATTTTCTTTTGCTCTAAGCTTTTTGCTCAAAAATATTTTAAAGAGATTTTGAAAATAAAGGAGTTTTAAGTGTTTATCCGTGTTTTCACTATTTTCAGAGCTGTCTCTTTCCCTGGTCTCGCACACAGGCAGTGGCCGTCTTCCTGCCGAGGGCTCCGCAGATCTCGGAGTGGCCGTTCCTTGCAGCTGTCTCCCGCCCTGCACGTTGTAGCTGTCAGTTTCCCAGACTCCAAACTGCCTGTCTTCAACTTGGGGAGACCCCTGGGCTCTTCCTGCCGCCCCCCCCCCACAATGCTGTGGCCTGGAAATTCCCCAGAGAGTAAGAGCTGGGTGGGCTGTGGCGCTCGCCGGCCAACCCCCCTTCGAGGACCCCCGTCCTGCGAGGACTGCTCGTCAATGTTTGAAAACCCTCATTTCATATGCTTTTCTCTGGTTTTTATTTGTCTCAGCTGGAAGAATAAATCTGGTCCCTGTTACTTCATCTGAGATGGAAGCAAAAGTCCAATCTATTTAATTTTATTTGATACCGAAGTGCAGAAAACTGCACACACTGCAAGCGTAGGGCTTGGGGAAGTTTCACAACCTGGGCACGTCTGCACGGCCAGCACTCAGTCACAGAATGTCATCACCCCCGAATCCCAGCCGAAGTCAGGGCCTTCTGCGCTCTCCCTCGTGCTTTTCACCGTCTGAGTGATTAACGGAGAGGCTGGCAGTTTACTACACATCTGGTCCCCTCCTTTGAAATAGGTATTTGTGGGGGCAAGAGCAGCGTTAAGTTCGTCTTCCCTGTGTGTTTAGCACCAGGATACTGGCACATAGCAGGTATTTTATAAATAGTTTTGAGTGTTTATATACATACATATATATTTTATTTTTGACAGGGTCTCACTCTGTTACCCAGGCTGGAGTGCAGTGGCGCCATCTCAGCTCCCCAAAGCCTCAGTCTCCCAGGCTCAAACCACCCTCCCACCTCCCAGCCTCCTGAGCAGCCGGGGCCACAGGTGCACGCCACCATGCCCAGCTAATTTTAAAATTTCTCGTAGGGATGCACGCTCACCACGTTGCCCAGGCTGGTGAGTATTTATACCCTATAAATATCTTTGAATGAATAAATGCCTAGAAAAATGTTGCAACATTTGATGATTATCTTTTGATAGGAGCTAACATTGTTTCATCTGAAAAATAATTTAAATATTTCCATTTTAAAATTGCACATTAAGGTGACTGAGGGCAGCTCCTACCTGTCTCTTCTTTATGGAGGCGATTCCACAGCATTTGAAGAGAAAACTCTCGTGACACAGAGGAAATTGTCCCTTCATCGAACACAGAAAGACCTTCCAGTGGCAGCTCCAGGAGATGTCTGTCTGCGACCAGGACTATCTTATCCGCAACCTCGGGCTGGACTGTGTCTGGGAAACAGCAGAGCAGGGAGATCAGCTCCTGAAGACGGGACCCCTCCCACGGGGCTGCAGGGCTCCATCTTCTGACTTGGCTGCTGGGCGCTGGGAAAGGCTGGCAGCCCGCCTTGACTCCATGCCAACTCCTCCTCCAGATGCCCCAGAACGGGGCAAGGAACAGCCTCCCATCACGCCTGTCCCTCCACACGATTCTTTTTGTTAGCGAGCACGTGTGGTGTGGCGGGGCTGACAATCCACCCATGCAAAGGTGGCTGTACTGGGTTCCGTGGTGCTCTCAGGAGGCTTGGCACAGAGCCTCCTACCCGGAGGGCTGGTCCGGGGCTGTGCAGAGAACCTTCCGGGGACCCCATGCGCAGGGAGGCCTCAGGGGGAGGGGCTGCAGGGCTTGTGGGACTCCTGGGTTCCTGACACCCCTTGGTGTTCCCGGATGGGTGGGTGGATCCCAACCCCACCTCTTCTGGCGGGACGAGCTCCCCGGGCTGAGTGGCTGCACCCGCCCCACTCACCGTGTTGTCCTGTGGACGTTTTCCTCTCCTTGTCTTTGCCCTTCGACTTCCCTGAATCGGCAACAACCGCAGGTGTCTGCACTCTGAAAGTCAGATTATATATTCGGGTTTAAGAAGCAGAGATAACAAACGCTTGGAATATAGGCGACACCTGCTCAGCCTGTTTCACTCTAAGGCAGCAGCACCACGAATCCCCACGCTCACTTCTGGGGATGGGCCCACTGAGTGGGGCCGGGATGAGCCACAGGATTTTGGGATCATCTCTGATCCACCAGACAAGCTAAACGGTGCCAGGTGTCCGTCCCCTCTGCCTTCCTTCCCACCCCAAATCAAAGGAGCCTGGGCGGCCCCTCGGAGGTGATTGCCCTCCCACCCTACACTTGGGCCAGGAGCTGGAGGGACTGTGGGCAGTGGGCAGTGGGCAGTACTCCTCCAGGCAGGAATGGAGGCAAAACCAGGAAGAACTGCTTCCTGGGAGCAGGCGGGCGGCGCCGAGTCCTGAACAAAGGCGGCCGAGAAGGCACAGCAATCACACGTGGTTGGCCACGGCACTGGACACACGTGTCCATGCGTGAGCGTGGTGGGGTGCCAGCCTCAATGTCATCCCCAGTACCTGGCCTCGGAGAGGCTGAGCAGGGGGAAGAGCGGCTTCAGAAGCTCCTCCAGGGGCCCCAGAACGCTGCTGAGCCTCTGCACAGGGCGCTCCTTCTCTTCCACCTGGAGGCCTTCTGGCTCCTACCTCAATCCAAAAAAGAGGCCCTCGTAGCAAACAGGGCGCATGGCCCAGACCCCGCGAGGGCCAGGCCCCTGAGGAAAGGCCGAGCTCCTGCCCCTTCTGCAAACAGCGTGGTGAACAAGGGCACCTGGCTCGGCAACGAGGGCCCCACAGCACTTGGCCCATCCTCTGGAGGGTCACCCTGAGACCCCAGCCCCCACCCATCTCCTCTGCCCGCACCATGGAGGGTCCTGCCTGTGGGGACAGCCGGGCCCAGGTGACCCTGAGCTCTGCGGAGCAGAGTGGGCCAGGCCCCTCCTCTTTGTGCTTCAGGGATCAGACATGGCCAAGGAGCCCAAGGAGCGAGTTCTTCCCCCATGTGGAGCTTGGCCTGGGAGTTGGGCAGTGCCCGGGTGTCGGGATGGCCCAAGCCCTTCAGCAGCCTGGCCCAGCGCCCCGCCCCTCCCCTCCCCCCACCTCACCGGGGTCCTGGCTCTCAGGGGTGGGGAGCAGAGGGTCCCGGCAGGGTGGCTTGGAGCCTGGAGGGCCTCACCGAGTCTGTGTTCAGGGCCATGTCCTCGCTGTACACCTGGGCCTGGGTCTGCTTCCGGAACTGCTGGGCACAGGCCAGCAGGTGGGAGAAGGTGGTGGGACTCATGGCCAGACGCATCACCTTGCAGGAGCCTGCGGGGACATGGACACACCCTCTGTCGCTGCCCAGGGCTGAGGATGGCAGCTGGACCGTGCGTGGTGAGCACTGGGAAAAGGGCTGCTGTCCCGCAGGAAAGGCTGCATGGATGGAAGTCCCTTCCTCCTTGTGGGGCCGCCACATCATCGCGCAGCCTGGGGCCCTGGGCCCCAGGGAAGCACACGCCCCGTCTACACCTGTTTCCAGAATGTCACAGGCTCTACAGACCTCTCCATCCCTGTGGGTGGAGGGCTGGGAGAGGCCACACCCCTGGGACCCCAGGGGCTCCCTGGTGGGCCTTCAGCTTCTGGAAGGAAAGGGCCCGTGTGCAGGGAGCCTGAGGCACAGTGGGCATCAGCTCTGCTCCCACCCCCGCTCCCCTCCCGCAACCGCTCCCCTCCCGCCCCTGCTCCCCCTTCCCAATGCTCCTGTCCCCTCCGCTCCCCTCCCCCACTCCTGCCCATGCTCCCCTCCCCCTTCCCAGCCCTGCTCCCCTCCCGCACTCCTGCTCCTGCTCCCCTCCCCCTCTCGCCCTGCTCCCCCTCCCCCTGCCCCCTCCCCTCCCCCTCTCCCCTCCCCCTCCCCACACAGCCCTGCTCACCTCCCCACTCTCGCCCCTGCTCCCCCCGCCCTGCTCCCCTCCCCCCTCCCCCCCCCCACAGCCCTGCTCACCTCCCACTGCCTGCACCTTTCCTTTGGCTGCAGTAATGAACTTGGGTTTCTCGTAGGCAGCGCCGTACAGACGGGACCTGCTGGCAGGACGCGGGCCGGGGTCGCAGGCAAGCCATGAAGGGAACACACCTCACAGCCCAGCTCCAGCGACCTCAGAGGAGCCCAGTGAGGCCAACTCTGCAGACCATGCACCCGTAGCAGGGCCCTCCCCGTGTGCGCCTCCAGGGGCACCGCTGGGTGTGCATGGCCGGTCAGGATGTGGATTGAGAACACGCTGGGTCATGCACCGGGCACTTGGCCACGGCCAGTGAGTTCTGTGGTCACTGCCAGAGGCACCGCCGGCTGGCTCCAGGCCAGTGGGAGCCGGAGAGGACAGCTGTCCTGCTCTCGGCTCCACCATAACAGTGACCTTCAGGTCCGGACACCCAGACCAGACACAAAGACCCTGTACGGGAGACAGGTCACACGAAGGGGGATCTCTGAACCACCCCCGCCCTTGGGGTACCTGGTGTCTGTCCAAGACCTTCTCGGGACTGGCCGGGCGTTTCCCGAGTCCCAGGCCTCCCTGGGGTGGGGCTGAGGTGTGGGCAGCCCACGGCTGGGTCTCTGCCTCCCTGAGGCCTCTCAGCAGGCTGGGGGCGGCCTCGACAAGAAGCAGCAGCTTTACCTGTCCCCTGAGAGGTGCAGAAAGAGGATCCAAAAGGTCGGAGGCATCTCATTCAAGAGGTTAAAATGCTGTTCAGTGACGCAGAGATTTTGCCAAGCCTGTGTGGTGAAAAACGGCTATCAGTGGACGCATTTAGGACACAGGGACGTCGCTGTGCTGTTCCCCTCATTTCCAGGAGACCTCGTGGCAGAGCCGCGGCGGGGGCTTTGTACCCTTCCTGCCCCAGGCTGGGCCCTTGGGGTCGGGGCCCTGCTGGAAGTGACTCGGGGCTGCCACCAGGGGGCAGCAGAGGCACACCAGAGTCACCGGCGGCCCCAAAATGTCACTTCTCTCCGGTTGTTAATGTTTAGAAACCTGATTTGCATGACACAAAGTGCATGTTCACCAAACCCAAAATAAAAAATGGAAAATTCTCCAGCACCTCCTCCATGAGTGGTGCCTTTCCCTCCATCCTTCTGTATCCTCCACACCACACACGGAGACAGGCACGGACACACACACACACCACAGATGCACACACGGAGACAGGCACGGACACACACACACACCACAGATGCACACACGGAGACAGGCACGGACACACACAGACACACACCACAGATGCACACACGGAGACAGGCACGGACACACACAGACACACACCACAGATGCACACACGGAGACAGGCACGGACACACACAGACACACACCACAGATGCACACACGGAGACAGGCACGGACACACACACACACACACCACAGATGCACACACGGAGACAGGCACGGACACACACAGACACACACCACAGATGCACACACGGAGACAGGCACGGACACACACACACACACACCACAGATGCACACACGGAGACAGGCACGGACACACACACACACACCACAGATGCACACACGGAGACAGGCATGGACACACACCACAGATGCACACACGGAGACAGGCACGGACACACACACACACACCACAGATGCACACACGGAGACAGGCACGGACACACACACACACCACAGATGCACACACGGAGACAGGCATGGACACACACCACAGATGCACACACGGAGACAGGCACGGACACACACCACAGATGCACACACGGAGACAGGCACGGACACACACAGACACACACCACAGATGCACACACGGAGACAGGCACGGACACACACACACACATCACAGATGCACACACAGAGACAGGCACGGACACACACAGACACACACCACAGATGCACACACGGAGACATGCACAGACACACACAGATGCATGTGTACACGGACCCAGACACACAGACATGCACGGACACCGACACCCACCCATGCGTAGACGTACTCACGCAGACATGCACAGACACACACATGCACACGTACACAGATGCACACACGCAGACATGCACGGACACACACAGATGAATGCATACACGGACCCAGACACGCACCCGGTGCACAGACGCACAGACGCAGACATGCACGGACACACACGTGTACACAGTGTAGACTCAGAGCTGTGCCCCCATGCTCCCCTGGGGAAGGCCCTCTCTTCCTGGCCTCAGGCCCCTGGGATGCCAGTCGGCTGTGGTCAGGCAGTGCAGGCGGCGGCTCCAGCCCGTCCGCTCCCGTGGACTATGAGTCTATCTAATACCAGACCCGGCACGCAGTTCAGGCTCCTCACCACCAGCGGCAGGCGGCCACCACAGCCCCTGAGGGCCAGCCAGAGGGTTCCTGGAGGCCTGGGCCTCTCCGCATGGGCAGCCCCCCGTCGAGCTGTGAGGCTTGTGGTTCTGAGTCATAGCTTCAAGTTTGCACAAACAAAGCAGTTTTTATAAAACTTACTATCAAAGTAGAATATACAGAAAGCTGTGTAAAAGCCCATGCGTGAAAAGCTTGATGGATTTTTGCAGTGGGCACACCTGTGTGGCCAGGCCAAGAGATGGGACATTGCCGGCCACTGGCCCTCATCCCCACAAGGGGACCACAACAGATTCTAGCAGCTCAGGTGGGCTTTTCTGCCGGGCCTCTGGCTTGCGCTGTGGGCTTCACCCAGGTGAAGCATGGGGCTGGCCTTCCTCGCTTGCAGACACCACAGCTGGGAACGCCACAGCGTCTTCATCCCTTCTGTGGCCAAGGGCATCTGGGTGGCTTCCCGTCGTTGGGGGTCATGAGCAATGCTGCTCTCTGGGGACCCCAGCGAAGGATTTCTACCGGGCGTGGAGTCAGGTGCAGCCTCGCTGTGTCAGCTACAGCAATTCCGCCAGAACCCTGCCCAGGGACTGCTGCGCCCGGGGGCGGGCATGAGGCCCAGGGAGCCTCAGCTGCCCCCATCCCCGTCTCATCCCCACTGGCCGTGTCCTCCTTTTCCATGGGAGCCATTCTGGTTGGTGTCTGGTTATCTGCGTCGGGCTTCAATTTTGCATTTCCCTGACTAATGAACTTGAGCACCATTACAATTATTGGCCACACGAATCTCTGCTTTTGTGAGATTCCAACCTCGTGCCATCTTCAATCAGTGTCTCCTTTTCTTACTGGAAAGGGACCCACACCCTTCATCCATGCAGGACACACATGTGTCGGCAACCTAGTGTCAATATCTTCTCTTCTCATTCTCTGTGGCTGCCCCTCGACTCTCGGCAGGGCGTTTTTGGTGAACAGAACTTCTGAATTTCAACGCAGTCTGATTTGTCATATTTTCCCTTGTACGGCTCCTACCCTGTGTCTCCCGTGGCCACAGGGGAGTGGTGCAGCCCCAGGTCCCCACAAGGGACACAGCCCTGGGCCACCTGCCAGGCCATGTCTGCGGAAAACAACATTGCTAATAGCTCAGGGGAACCAGGCTAAGACCTCGCCGGAAGGAGGAAGACAGTCCGTGAACCCTCAGCCACAGAGAGAACTGCTGGCTTCACAGCACGGAGCCTCTCGGCCCACACACACGGAACAGCACCCGAGTTCTTCGGTCTCTTGGTTCTGTATTTTCTTTTCCTTCAGTCTTTCTACATGTTATTTCTTTTTCTAGTCGTGTTGTTCTGTATTTAATACAAGTGCTGATAGGGTGTACCTTTCCACTCTTGGGGAAAACTTTTCAATATTGTACCATTAAATATGATGCATGCTAGGGCTGTATAGATATTCTTTATTGGATTAAGGACATTTGCTTCTATCTTAATTTTAAAAATCATGAGTTGATGTTGGATTTTGAAAGACACCTTTTTTGCACCCGTCAAGGTGATTTTGTGATTTGTCTCCTTTTCTGTTGACATGGTCAGTGATGTTGAATGATTTTTTAATATTGAACCACATGGAACACAACCACTTCACCCTGACGTGGTGCCCTTTATAACTGCTGGACTTTATTTGCCGTATTTTGTTAGGATTTTTGTGTAATAGTGATGAGAGAGTTTTTCCTTTCTTGTAATGTCCCTGCTAAGTTTCTAGTGTCAATGTTCATCTGGCCTCTTAGTAAAAGAGGAAGTTTTTTGCTTTATTTCTACTTTCTATGAGTTTTCAAAGCGGTTATTTATTCTTTCAGTTTTTGGAAGAATTTACTGGTGAAGCCAGTGGGGTCTGGGTTTTCTTTGTAGCAACATTTTAAATAAAAGATTCAATTTCTTTAACAGACATGGAATCATTTGGATTTTCTACGCTTCTGTTGGCTTTGGTGAGCTGTGTTTTGTTGAGGAGTTGGTCCGTTTGAGTCCAGTGTCGCCTGTATTGGGGTAAGGCTGTCAAGAACATTCTGTGTGAACTTTCGATGCCTGCATCATCTCAGGGATGGGTCTTTTTCTTACTGATACTGGAAACTCGCCTTTTCCCTTTCTTTCTTGAGCAGGTGTTTCTCCATTTCATTGTCTTCTCTTTGGAACCAACTTGTGCCTTGGATTTCCTCTGCTGGTTTTGGCTTCACTGTTTCTGATGTTGTATTGATTTGTCCTCTTTCATTTTTAATTTATTGTTGTTGTCCAGCTTCTTGAAATCAAAGCTGAAATCAAGGTGTTTTCTGGCTTTCTTCTTGTATTCAAGGCTGTATTTTTCCTGTAACCCGTTTGAGCTAAGTCACGTAAATTTTTATTTGTAGTATTTTCATTCTCTAAGTCAGTTTAAATCTAAGTCAGTTTAAAGTGTTTTCTGAATTCCGCTGTGACTTCTTTGACTAATTTGATCATCGTAAGTAACTGTTTAATATCAAGGCACCTGTGTTTCTCACGGGTCCATTTTTGTTACTGATTTCCCGCTTTACGTCACCGTGGTTGGAAAACACACTCTGAGTGACCTTGGTACTGGGGATCTCTGCTGTGGCTGCGTGTGGCCCAGCGCTGGTCGGTTTTAGTCACGTCTGGTGAGGGCCTTCTCGCAGGTGGGGACGCCATAGAGTCCGGGGTGGCGCAGGGCATTCCGTGGCGAGGGGGCTGAGTGTGCCAGCTCAAGTCTCTCCTCCTCTTCCTATAAAGCCACCAGTCCCGCTCCCAGGATAACCCCTGAATCTAAAACCATTAATTAAATCAACCCATTCATGAGTTTTGGAGGGAACATTCAAGCCATAGCATTCTACCCCCAAAACTCATGTCCTTCTCATGTACAGATACATTCCTACAAACCCCGTAGCCCCAGAGTCTTAACTTGTTCCAGCAGCAACTCAAAAGTCCGAAGTTCAGAGTCTTATCTACGAGCCTGTGAAATCAAAACAAGTTCTCTACTTCTGACATACAGTGGTGGGACCGGCTGAGACATTCCCACTTGAAAACGGGAATAGGCAAAATGAGGAGTGGAGGCTCCAAGCAAGCCCCAACCCCACAGGGCTGACGTGATCCTAACTTCAGGGAATGGTCTCTCTCAAGAGCACCTGCTGCCTCTGGACACACGGGTGGGGGTTGGGCCTCCCCATGGCTTTGCTGGGTGCAGCCCACATGGCTGCCGTTACAGGTGGGAGTCCGGTGCCTGAAGCTTCCCGAGCTGCCAGTGACTCCACAGCTCTGGGGTCCTGGTGAGAGTCCTGTTCCGGTGGCTGCACTAGGCTTTGCTCTGCCGGGGCTGTCTGTAGTGGTTCCTCCATCCCTGGAACGAGTCTCTGCCCAGGCCCCCAGGCTTTCAATGGCATCCTTTGAAATCTGGATGGAGGCTGCCAAGCCTCTCTACATCTTGCTCTCTACAAGCCTGCAGAATCAGTGCCACGTGGCCGTGGCCAATGCTGAGGCCACATCTTGAGCTGTGGGTCTATCTGCACCAGAGCTGCCTGAGCCACCCCTGGGGCCACCATGGAGAGCTGCACTGGAATTTAGGGAGCATGGTCCCCAGCAGGCCCTGGGCAGGGAGCCTGTGGAGGGCACCTCTGACCCATCCACCAGTGCAATTCTGCCCTCCGTGGCCTCCAGGCTTGCAATGGGAGGGCAGCCTTGAGGATCTCTGAAATGCCTTCTGGGTCTTTCTTCCACTGCCTTGAAGAACAGCACCTGGCCCCTTCTCTCTGTGCTGACTTTTGGTGAACGGTCTAGAGCCTTGGCTCTTCTCCTGGGCACACCTTTCACTCTTTACGTGGCCAGGCTAAGAGCTTCCAGATCCTTCCGCTCACTCTTCTTTCAATGATAAATTCCATCTCCGAGTTATTTTTTCCCTTTTGCAGCTCAGTGTAGTGGTTAGAAGTAGCCACGCAGCAGCCTAATTCTTTGCTGCTTGGATATTTAGTCTACCAGATACTCTTGTTTACCACTCTCAAGTTCAGCCTTTGACAAAGCTGTTCCACGTGGACAGTTCAGCCAAGGTCTTTGCTAATTTATGACGAGGCTGGCCTTTATTCTAGGTTTTAATACCTTGCTCCACAGTTCAATCTGGAATCTCATCAGAATGGCCTTTCCTGTCCAAATCAGCATTCTGGTCACGACCACTTAACGGATCTCTAAAGAGTTCCAAACTTTCCCTTGTCATCTTGTCTTCCAGGCAAGCCCTCACCAGAATCACCCTCAATGATCCATTTACAGACATAATGGGTTTTCAAAAACCTTCTCCTCCAAATGCTTTCAGCCTCTGCTCATTACTCAGTTCCAAAGCTGCTCCCATATTTTCAAGTATTCATTATTGTCAACCACCCCACTCCTGGTACCAATTTTCTTAGTCCATTTCCAGTTGTTTATAGCAGAATATCTGAAACTGAATAATTTATAAAGAAAAGGAAATTATTTCTTACAGTTCTGGAGGCTGAGAAGTCGAAGGTCAAAGGGCCGCATCTGATGAGGGCCTTCTTGCAGGTGGGGCCTCTGCAGAGTCCTGAGGTGGCCCAGGATGACACACGGTGAGGGGGCTGTGTTAGCCCAGGTCTTCTCCTCTTCTCATACAGCCATCAGCCCACTCCATGTAACCAGAATCCATTAACTTATTAGTCAACAAATGGGCTGATCCATTCATGAGCCCTCATGACCCAGTTACCTCTCAATACTGCCACATTGGGCATTGTTTCAACACGAGTTTCAAAGCGGACAAATGTTCAAATCATAGCACCCTTGCTCTGTCTTTTCCAATTTCCCCCTCAGACGGGGTCTTTTCTTCAGTCTGTTTCTCAGTCACAGATTCAACCTTGGGCTGCATTCACTTTTCCCGGAAACCCCCACACTGAGCCCTTCATTTAGGAGAGCACATATGGGATGCTGCAGGGGACACTATGTCCTGGAGGCTGCGTCCTCTCCAGGCACCACAAGACCACAGCAGATTTCACTGCCTTCCAGAAGCTTCCAGGGGAACGTCCCTAAGGCCCAGGACCTGGTGGGTGTTCCCAGGGTGCTGTGGGGCTCTGGTCTCAGTGGGTGTTCCCAGGGTGCTGTAAGGCTCTGGCCTTGGTGGGTGTTCCCAGGGTGCTGCGGGGCTGCTCCCAGCTGCAGCGCAGTGACCTCTCCCCTCCTGGCTCCAGGCTCGCTACTCCTCCTCGCAGAGCTTCTGTTGACACCAGTCCCAGCTGATTTCCGAATTGCCCAGTGGCCCCGGGGTGGACGGTGAGGGTTGACTCAATGCTCTCAGTGCAAACATTTTAGCTTAGCTAGTTCTCATTGCTTCCATAGCTGATAACTTTAAAAATATGAGGCTCTGCCATTCACCGGCCTTTCCCGAGGCTGCTGCAGTGGGCCTGCTGTGGCCTACGACGTCCCCCAGCCCGACTGCACTGAGTCTGTGCCTGGCTGAGAGTCGGTGCAGCTTTTCCATGAGAATTCCTGAAACAGGAGGGCCTGAGGAGTGGTGACCCCCATCGTGGTGACTGATGGGGGTGACATGTCAAGCCCCAGGCCACCTCCTGGCCCTGCACTCAGTCCTGCACACACACTGGTGCCCTTGGTCCCCAAAGCTCCTATGGGGTGAGCTCTGCCTGGTCTGCAGCCATGGGGGAGGGAGCCATGACTCCTGTGCCCAGCTCACCCACAGCAGGTGCTCTGGTGCCAGCCTGGCTGCTTGCTCCTCATCTGTCCAGTAAGTGTTGCCCGGGGCAGCCCATTTTTTTTGAGATGGGGTCTCACTATGTTGGTCAGGCTGGGCATCAGTGGCTATTCACAGGCACTATCATGGCTCACTGCAGCCTTGAACTCCTGGGCTCAAGTGATCCTCCTGCCTCAGGCTCCTGAGTAGCTGGGACTACAGGTGCGTGCCCCCATGCCCAGCTTAGACCACAGGTGCCCCCAACGCCTGGCTTAGCCCATTTTTATTCCCGCTTGCCATGCACACCCTCCTGGACCCAGCTCCAGCAGGGCCATGTGCATCAGCGTCTTCCTCCAGGCGCAGGGCCAGACTGTGCCACCTTCTCCTGTTCTTGCGCCTGGGCTGGGCCTGCAGGCCCCTTGCCTCCACCCTCTGTCCTCTCAGCTTCAGAAGGACAGCAGCTTTCCAGGTTTCCACCTCTGGGTTGAGTCACCAGTTCTCAGCTGGGGCCATGTTGCGCCTACTGGCGATGTCTGCAGACATCTCTGGATGTCACAGTGGCAGGGGTGCTCCTGTCACCCAGTGGCGGATGCTGCCCCCACCCCACCCTCACCAGCAAAGCATTGTCCATGAAACAGCCCTGGACAAGGGGATATTTGGTCAGATCCACCCCAATGAGAGGACCAGGGAGGCAGCCATGCAGCCGAAGGACGGAGGGGCCCCATTAGGCCACACTTGTCTGTTTCCCACAATTCAAGAAATGTCGTCGTCTTTTTTCTTTAAATACTGCCATTCGCACCTGCTAATCCGAACAAAAGGTGCCATTAGCTATCCTGCTCTACAAAAATGTTTCTCAAGATTAAACCCTTGGACCTGACCAAGGTGTAAAATATTTCCTTAAACAGAGGTAGGGAACATGCAGCTCCAATCCACATGAGGCCCTCAGGACACTGCTGGCCCGTCTGCTGGTCAGCTCTTGGCTGCAGGCCTGGCTGTGCGTTTGTAGTTGTGACCTCGCCAACCTCACCGCACCCCCCAGGTGGGCCGTTACTACCCCCACAAGGACCAGGAGGACACTGAGGCTTGGAGAGGTGACCCAGGCGCACATGGCTGGGGGCACGGGGAGGGATGGATCATGAGCTGGGGGGTGAGCAAGGCTGCCCTCGCTCAGGTGTGGGACTGTGCGGCTGCAGTGTCTGTCCGCTGAGCTCCAGAGCCGGGGCAGGTTCAGTGGCATCCCTGCCTGCTTACCTTGGACACGGCAGCCAGCCTCTGCTCCACACTGGCACCCAGGCTGGTGGTGGTCCTGTCTTGGCGCCGGAGCTGGTGCTGTAGCTGCAGCAGGGCCGCCAGCTGTGAGCTGCTGGTGTTGGCTGTGGCTGTAAGCAGGACATCCCTCATCGTCTCCGATGCCGAGCAGCTCTGAAAGGGAGCAGGGGAGGTGTGCCGGGGCCCGAGGTCTGGGCGGGGAGGCCTTGCACCCTGCGGAGGGTGCGCAGCGGCTGCAGCCTGGGAGCAGGAGTGGGCTGGCTCTCCTGGCAAGGCTGCTCTGGGATGCTGGCTCCTCCTGGCACCTGCAGAGTCGCGTGGGGCCACGCTTGTTCCCTCTGTGGGACCTCTGTGAGGTCCGCACGGACAGGGCCCTGCTGGCCTGCGACTGCCGGGTCTCTGTGTCTGCCCGATGCAGGGGTTCAGGGATAAGCACACGAATGCATGTTCTCTCTGAGCCACAAGTTTACGTGGCTGGCAGGCTCCCACTGCTTGAGGACCCTGGCCTGCGGCCTGCTTCTCTAATGGAGTCCCGACAAGGCGAGGGCCCCAGCCGAAGCCCGGGGTCCTCCTTCCTCCATGAAGGGCCTGGCTGGAGGTGCGCAGGGCAGAGACACACCTGAGACAGAGCCAGGAACTGGCAGGTAGTTGCGGGGTCCAGGGTGCCGACACACTCCACCATCTCCAGGCTGGCGGCTGCTGCAACATCCAGGAGGCCACTGCCAAGGGCCACCTGTAGGCACTGCAGCAGCACCTCTGACGCCTGAGCCAGGTACTGCTGGGCCAGAGCCATCCTCCGCTGTGGGGCACAAGGCTCAGGCTCACGCTGGGCTCCGGGCAGAGGCCACACGAGGGGTGGGAGGGGTAGCCGCACCTTCAGGTCCTCGCCTCTCCTGCCGTGCTCCTCCGGGGCTGCCCTGGAGGCCGGCGGGTCCCTGCTGGACTTTGTGGCACCCTCTTCCTCTACCTCCAGCTCCAGAGACTTGAGGCCGCTCAGCTTGGCGCCCACCTGTGACACACATTGCAGGTTGGCAGACACTTCTGGGTTCCTGCTTGGTCAGCGTGGGGAGGGCCCACCCAGGGAGGCCGGGGTGCTCGGGCTCCTCAGCAGGGTCCCCCGGTGGGGGGCACCGCAGGCCGCAGCGTGGCCTCTCACTGTCCCAAACCCTCCACCCCTGAGTTGATGCAGGGTGGCCCTGACCCGTGAGCCTGGGCAAGGGGACGCTGGAGCCTGGGCGAGGGGATGCTGCAGCCAGGGTGAGGACGCAGCCCCCTGAGGAAGCCGGCCTGAGTCACGTGGGCCTGGAATCCAACACAATCCCAGGGGGCTGTCATTCCTGTCCTTTGGAAACACCTTTCCTGGAACCAGCCAGCACTGAGGCCGAGGCATCCACCGGCCCTCAGGGGCCCCTGGTCTGACCGAGACACAAGCACCAACGTGGGGATAGGAAGCCCAGGCAGCCCCTGAAGAACCTGGGTTGAGAGGGAGCCCCCTGGGTTTTCGGGACACAAGGTATCGCAGCGTCAAATCTATATATGCACCCAATGATCAGGCATCAAAATAAGGAAAACATTGATAGAAATTGGGAAGGAGTGATGGACACATCCCCGTTCTAGTAGGCTGCCTGAATGCGGGCAGAAACCAGCAAGCACGCTGGAGGCAGGGCAGCCATGGCCACCTGACATGCACGGAGCCTGGCCCCTTTCACGACGGAGCACACGCCATTCAGGTGTGTGCAGAACATTTACCAAAACCGACCAGGGCTGCACCACGTGCAGCCACTGCAGAGTCCCCAGGACCGAGACCACTCGGTGTGTTTTCAACCACCAGGACATTAAACTGGAAGTCAGTCATGAAAACAGACCCGTGAGAAACACAGTTGCCTTGAAATTAAACAAGATACAATCACCAAGTCAGTCAAACGAGAAATTGCAATGGAATTTATAAAGCAGACTTAGAGAATGAAAATACTGAGGGAAGAGAAAAGGAAAAGTCAGTGAGGCCGACAGCCAAGGCTGGTCCTTGGAGAAACAGCCTGAAATGTCACAGCCACAGGCGGAGACAGCTGCTGGACAAAACCAAGCTGCAGCAGCACTGGTGAGTGGGGAGGGGCAGCAGAGAAGCCTTCGTTTTCCAGGTCATCAGCCGGCTCCCGGGAAAAGTTTCCTCCCCTTTTCAGGCATGAACACGGTGGGCTCCGAGGGAACCTGCATGGGCTGTGGGAGGGGGTAGGGGGCTTATCCAAAACACACCCACAGCTGCACAAACAAGAGGCTGCGCTTTGGGCTCCCTAAAGACACGTCCGCAGCGGCACAGACAAGGAAGTCACAAGAACAGTGAAAGAGAGGAGCGGACTTTCTTATCAGAGCGTTTGGATTCAACTGTGAAAACGGGAACCGACTCGGGCCCCCTCTCCGCCGCAGAGAGCTTTTTTTTTTTCACTTATTAAACTTTCGCTGTAACCTCTCCCTGTGTCCACGCACCTTAATTTTCTGGGTTGTGAGACAATGGACAACGCGCTCGGGTAACACCTTAGACAACGTGACCAGCAACCCTAGACCGTGTCAATCCTACGCATCAAAACTTGGGAGACTAAAATGGGGGTTAGAGGAAAAATACACCCTTGAATACAAGAAAAAAGCCAGAAAAACCTTGATTTAAGCTTTGATTTCAAGAAGCTGGACAACAACATAAATCTTATCTAAGGACAGCAAAAGGCAGGTACGTCCGGCCTGGCCTGCATGGGGTGGGGGCTGCGGAAGACCCCTGCGCGCACCACACGGGACTTGACGTCTGCTCTTCCCCGGCCCCTCCTCGCTGGGGCACCATCAGCAGCATTCACGGATGAGGACGCAGCTCAGAGGCGGCCCTGCGGACCCTCGCTTCTGGTCCATGCCCACCCGCTACTCGGGCCCAAGCCGGCCAATGGAGGCTGGTTGCACCGAGAGCCACGATTCCATCAATTCATTCGGGCTACGTCAAGTCCTGTGCTAGGTCCTGAGGACGCAGGACAGACAACATCTCAGGGCCGACCCAGGGCTGCGCGGCACCTGGTGGGGGGATTGCCCTGGGCGTGGAGCCGGGCACACACAGTGTGGTTGCTCCGGTCCCTGAGGGCGTCTTCCTGAGGAGCTGGTGTGTGGGGACGAGCCCAGCTTCTCTGCTGGGGCAGGTGCCTTCCGGGGGAGGAGCTGGCTTCTGCACAGGTGTTTAGGAAGGTGACCTGGGGGCTTGCGTGGCTTGTAGGGGCCATCACCAGGGTCTGAGGGAGCAGGTCACTCCTGCAGCTGACTCAGCCCTGCTGGGCAGCCTTGCAGCCTTCTGGAGAAGGGTGGGCCCTGGGCTGAGGGTGAAGAAGGTCCCGACTGCCCTTCTTAGAGCCACCTGGGCACTAAGGCAACAGCCTCCCTGGGCCGTAGGGGGTGGGGGATGGAGGGGAGCCAAGGCCGCCCAGGGCTGGCCCTGCTGTGCACTGGTATGGGGGCCACGGCACCCGGTGCTCAGGCCCACCCTAGGCCGCTCCTGCAGCTTCTGAACTCCCCAGGTCCCTGCGCGGGGCCCAGCCAGAGCCGCTGCTGCGGGAGACACCAGTTGCGTTGCTCCATGCTCGCCAGCACAGGGCTGGATTGGGGCGGGCTGCATGCTGGGGTGGGCTGGCTCCCTGCTGGGGTGGGCTGGCTCCGTGCTGGTGCGGGTCGACCCACGTGCCTGCCTGCCCTCCCTGCCTACTCCACAGATGCTGTGGTTCCCTCCCAGGTCTGATCTGAAGGCCTGTGTTTCGCCAGCCCCATTTCTTCCCTCACGCCTTCCTACATTTTTCTCTCTTCCTGGGGCCATGCCCTTCTTAACGGAGGATGACACAATTTGTCTGCTACAATCACAGGAGTTCTAAACACTTTGCTTGTGTTTTTTAGGCACGGGCAACAGGTGTCGGAGCCAGACTTGGGATAGAAGCAGGAGCACCTACCGAGGGGCCCTCCTCCCAGTAGCAGGCAGGGCGCACAGGGTCAGCTTGCATGGCCAGCAGGTGCAGGGCCCTCCCGGCCAGGCCCAGGAGCCGGGCGCGGATCTCCACACAGCCCACGCTCAGCGGCTGCAGGCTCCCCAGCTGTGCCAGTGCCCCATGTGCCAGAGTCCGCTTCAGCGTGAACCATTGCTTCGAAAAGACAGACATGTTACAGCTGCCACCCCAAGGGCAACCGCCCACCCTGCCCAGGGGACCCAGTGAGCCCGCCCTCTGGTGTCCCCTGTGGGTGGGGACACTGGGGAGCTCTGAGAAACAGCCCTGCCTGCCCCGCAGGGTGCTGCACGCGCAGGGAGGGTCTCCGGGGCTCTGGTGTGGGGGTCACAGACGTCTGCTCATAGAACCTTAATTCAGAGCTCACTGACAAATCAGTTTTAGGCCCGTCTTTGGTCCATTTATACTTATGTAAATTAATTTGAGTCATGTTTCATGAAGTCTAAGAAAACGTAAAATGGAAGAATGTATATTTCCCTTGAAACATTCTACATATTCAACTTTTTTTTTTACCAAAATGGAGTCCACCTCTATTGAGCTCTTTAATCCACATATGCATTAATTATTAATATGGATTAATTAGTCAAAGCAAATTCAGGAGTCGGGAAGGGCAGCTGTGGGTCATACAGGAAACACTCCCGCAATGGGACCTCGATTTTATGAGCCAATTCAGTCTCCTCGAATGGTGAGACAATGCCCGGGAGCTCCCCCTGCTGCACGAGGTTCCCAGCTGACCTGCACGGCCAGGTGCACAGTGATGGAGACGGCTCCTGCTGGAACGGGGGTCCCCTCAGCTGCACTGTGGCCTGGTGCTCCCTCCACAGGGAATCTGTGACCCCAGCAATTACCAGGCCGATGGAAGTGTAGTCACTGGTGTTCTGCAGATAGTCTGCCAGCAGCTTCTCCAGGGACCCCTGGTCAGTCTGCTGCCCGTGGGCCTCCTCCCAGATGAACTGGAGCATGTCCAGAGCCATTTCCACGAGGCCGAGCTTGAGGCGCGCCAGCTTCCTCATCAGGGGCGTGTTGACGTTCTGCAACTGAGGGGGTCAGGATGCCTCTGAAGCACGGAAGCTTCTGGTAAGCCTGAATCTACATCCCCACGGCTTGGACGAGGCATAACCGACATAAGAAACTCATAATAAACTGCACAGATCTACAGTGGAAAACTGACACACTTTGATCACGAATGCACCCATGAAACCATCACCACCTTCCAGATAATACAGTAGCCCTCACCCCCAAATCTCTTCACCCCCGCCTCGTGTTCCCTCCCGGTCACCTAGCTGCCTGCCGGCGCCCTGCAGTCGTTGGCATTTTCCAGAACTGTACCTAAGTGGAGGCGCACAGCGTGCGGTCTTTCTGTCTGGTTCATTTTCCTCGGCGAAGTCACCGTGAGACTCCCCCACGCGGCTGCACGCACACTCCTTCCCTCTCACAGCCGGCGTCGGTGACCGTGTGCACGTGCCACACCCCGCTTATCTATTCAAATATTTTATTTCCAGTTCTGGGGCTACTACGAATAAAGCTGCCGCGAACATTCACGAGCAAGTAAACACGCAGGAGTGGAAAGGCTGGGTCCTGGGTAGGCCTGTGTGTAATTTTTAGGAAACAGGCAAACTTTCTCCTGCAGCAGCTGTACCATTGGCACTTAGGGCCCTGGTCTCTCCACACCCTTCCCAACATCTGGTGTGGTTGGTCTTTTACATCACAGTCGTTTTAATCGGTGTGTGGTGGTTTCTAATGATGGTTACAATTTGCGTGTCCCTAGTTGGCTAATGATGTTCAACTTTTCATGTGCTTATATGCCACCCACATATTTTCTTTGGGGGAAGTGTCTGTTAAAATATTTTGCTCATGTTTTATTGGGTTATTAACTTTTGAGAGCTCTTTATTCATTCTGGATACAATATCTTTATCAGATAGAGGATGTGTAAATGTTCCCTCCTGTTGGTGACTTGTCTTTTCCTCCTCTTCATAGTGTCTTTTGAAGAGAGGTCCAAGCTATCAATTTATTACCTTATGGCTCATACTTTACGTGTCCTAAATAAGAAATCCTTGCCAAACCTGAGGTCACAAAGGTATTTTCCTATGTGTTCTTCTGGAAGCTTCATGATTTTAGCCCTTATATTTAGGTCTACAATTTATTTGGAGTAAATTTTTACATATGGTGCGAGGCATGAAGTGAAGTGGGTTGTTTTGGAGGGGGATAATCCTTTCTTCGGCTAGCTGCCTCGTGCCTTTGCTGAAGATCACTTTCCTGTACGTGTGGGGCCCCCGCCTGGATCCTGCTTTGTTCCGCTGACCGTGTGTTGACGTTTACACGACAGCCACACCACCTGGGTTCCCGCACCTCTCTCTACTAGGCCTTAAAATCAGGCGGTGTCAGACTCTCCAATTTCATTCTTCCTTTTCAAAGCTGTGTTGGCCATGTTAGGCCTTTTGTATTCTCATATGAGTTTTAAAGTCATTTTGTCATTTTCTCCAAAAAAGCCTGCAGTGATCTTGATTGGGGTACAGACAATTTAGGGAGAATCAACAACTTAACAATACTAAGTCCTCTGATCCACAGACATGGTATGTTTCTCCAGTTACTTAGGAATTCTCAGATCCTGATCCACAGACATGATGCGTTTCTCCATTTACCTAGGTATTCTCAAATTTTTCTCAGTTATCTTTTGTAGTTCTCAGAGTACAAGTTCTCACATTTTGGGGACAAATTTCATTTTTAAATGCTGTCATAAAATGGTTTAAAATTTTTAATATCTGATTATTTCTAGTATGTAGAAATATACAACTGATATCTGCATATTGTTCTTATAGCCTGCAACCTTACTAAACTCAGTATCAGTAGCTTTATTTTTTGGTGGATTGCATATGACTGTGTATGCAGACAACTATGTTATCTGTGAATAAAAACAGTTTCATTCCTTCCTTTCCAATCTGGATGCTTTTAATTTCCTTTTTTCCTGTCTGACTCCATAGGCCAGAACTCCCACGTCAACATGGAACACAGGTGAGAAGAGGGCACATCCTCGTCTTTGTCCTTATCGAAAGGGGCATCAGTCTTTCTCCCATAATTGTGACGTTAGCTCTAGCTTTTTCACAGATGTCCTTTATCAGGTTGAGGAAGTTTTCCTCTATTAATTGTTTGCTAGGAGTGTTTACCAGGAATGGGTGTTGAATTTTGTCAAATGCTTTTCCTGCATCCACAAAGATGATCATATGGTTTTTGTTAGTTTTGAAAAAATATGGTGAAATTAATTAATTTTTTAATGTTAAACTATTCCTGGGGTAACCTTGGCTTGGTTATGATGTATTATCCTTTTTATATATTGTGGGATTTAATTTGCTAAAATTTTGCTCACAAGGAATGCTGGTCAGTAGCTTTTTGTTGTTGTTAATGTTTTTATCTTGTTTTGGTATCAAGGTAATATTCACATCATAGAAAAAGTCTTTCTCTCCTTTTCAATTTTCTAGAACAATTTGTGTAGAACTGGTATTATTTTTTCTTAAATATTTGGCAGAATTCACTAGTAAAGCCATCTGGGCTTGACATTTCCTTTGTGAGAATGCTTTTAATTAATTACAAATTAAAAATTTAAAATATATAGGGCTACTCAGGCCATCTCTTTCTTTTTGAGTGAGCTTTGGTAGTTCATGCTTTCAAGGAATTTTTCCATTTCGTCTAAGTTGGCAAACATATTAGCATAAAGTTGTTTGTAATATGATTCGCTTATTATCCTTTCAGTATCTGTAGAATCCATGGAGAAATTGTGTCTCTCATTTCTGATAGTGGTAATTTATGTCATCTTTTTTTTCTGATCCGTCTGACTAGAAGTTTTTCAATTTGCCGATCTTTTCAAAGAACTAGCTTTGGTTTCATTATTTTTCTCTTTCATTTTTCTGTTTTCTCTTTCACTGATTGATCGCCACTCTGATCTTTAATTTTTATTCCTCTGCTTATTTGGGAACTGAGTTTGCTCTTTTTATAGTTTTGTAAGGTGCAGGCTGAAGTAATTGATTTGAATCTTTTCCCATTTCTCCTACAGGTGTTTAGTGCTGTAAATTTCCATCTCGGTATTGCATTGGCAACATCTTAAACACTTTGATAGGTGTTTTTTTATTCCCTTCAGTTCAAAATACTTGCCCCTTGATTTCTTCTGTGGCCCACAGTTATGGTGACGTTTGCTACTTACTTTTCAAATCTTTGGTGTTTCGCACATACATAGCTTTCTGTGTGTGTGTGTGTGTGTGTGTTTTTCTCTGAGATGGAGTTTCGCTGTGTTGCCCAGGCTGGAGTGCAGTGGCGTAATCGCCACTCACTGCAAGCTCTTCCCCGCTGGATTCACGCCATTCTCCTGCCTCAGCCTCCCGAGTAGCTGGGACTACAGGCGCCTGCCACCCGGCCCGGCTAATTTTTTGTATTTTTAGTGGAGATGGGGTTTCACCGTGTTAGCCAGGATGGTCTCGATCTCCTGACCTCGTGATCTGCCCTCCTCAGCCTCCCAAAGTGATGGGATTACACGCGTGAGCCACCGTGCCCGGCCAGCTTTCTGTTTTTTTTAACTGAAGTAAAAGTCACATAACACAAAATTAACCATTTAAAAATATACAATTCAGTGGCACTTACACATTCACAACATTGTGCCACCATCATCTCTAATTCCACAACATTTTCATCACTCCAAAAGGAAACCCCTCACCCATTAAAAAATCATCCCTCATCCTCCTTGCCCTGTTTCTATGGATTTATCTATCTTTCTGTTCCTGATTTCTAATTTAGATTGTGGCACCAGTACATATTTTGTATAACTTAATCTTTTAAATTTATTGAGACTTGTTTTATGGTCCAAAATACAGTCCATGTTGAAACATGTTCATGTGCACACGAAGAGCATCTTATTCTGCTGTTGTTGGGTGAATGTTCTAGAAATATCTTCAGGTCATATTGGTTGGTAGTGTTGTTAAAATCTTCTAGTGATTTGCTGATTTTCTGGCTACTTGTTCTACTAATACCGAGAGAGAGGAACTGAAATCTGACTGTAATTGTAGAGTTGTCTATTTCTCCATTGCAATTCTATCAGTTTTTGCTTCATTGATGTGAAACTCTGTTATTAGGTACAGAAATGTTTGCACTTATAGCCTCTTGACTGGTTGAGCCGTTTGCACTATAAAATGAGTTTGTTCATCCTTGGCAATATTCTTTTTTCCAAAATCGGCTGTGTGTGTTGTTAATATAGCCACTCCAGCTTTCTTTTCATTAGTGTTAGCATGGTTTATTTTTTCCATTCTTCTCCTAACCTATTTATGTCTTAATATTTAAAGTGGCTTTCTTGTAGGTAGCCCATAGTTGGGTTTTGCTTTTTTATATAATCTGACAAATTCTTTTAACTGAGGGTGCTCTGATTATTTAAATTTCATGTGATTATTCCATGATTAGGTCTAAGGTTATCATCTTGCTGTTTATTTTCTGTTGGTCTCACCTGTCCTTTATTCTTTTTCTTTTTTCTGCTTTCAGGGGGACGAATGAATACTTGTTATGATTTCCATTTATCTCCTTTCTTGGCTCATGCAGCATATATCTGTATTCTGGTATTTCTGTGGCTGTTTTGGTATGTAGTGTATGATATCACTTCACGAAGAGCGTAGAAACCTTGCATTTGTTACTGACCTCCCAATCTTTATGCTATTGTTGTCATACATTTTTACATGTTATAGACCCAGTACTACATTGTTATTATTGTTTAAGCAGCCAATTATCTTTTAGAGTGATTTTTAGAAGAAGAATTGGACACACTTTCCCCTGGAGTTTACGTGTTCAAGGCTCTCCATGCACCTGTGTGGATCCACACTTCCAGTGGGTGTGGCTTCCTTCTGCCTGCAGGACTGACTCCAAGAGCTCCTGCAGGGCGCAGCCACTGAGGACGCCTTCCTTCAGCTCTCGAGTGTTTGGAGAAACATCTTTATCTCACCAAGAATCATATTTTCTGGGTATAGAATTCCAGGTTGGCAGTGTGTCCTCTTGGCCTTCACAGAGGTCCCCGCGCTGGGCTCTCAGCTACACTGCCCCTGCGGGAAGCTGCGCCATTCACCTCTGTCACTCTGCACACAATAGGCAGTGCTCTCTGGCTGATGCTAAGATGCTCTTCTTGTCACTGGTGTTAAAGCGTTTGGTTATGGTGTGCCCTGATACAGTTTCATTCCTCTTTCTAGTTCTTGTGCTTGGGACTCATTCAGCTTCTTGGATCTGTGGGTTTGTATTTATTTTTATCAAATTTGGAAAATTTTCAGTCATTAGTTATTCAAATTATTCTGTTTATTCTACTTTCTCCTATTCTCCCAGGATTCCAATTACACCTATATTCGTGCACTTAAAACTGTGTGACTTTAAGTTTTGTTCTTTTTAATTTCATCTTCTCTTCATTTTTAAAAGTTTCTGTTGTTATGTCTCTAAGTTCTCCAGTGTTTTCTCCTGCCATTGTTGTCATTCACCCACCTGGTGCCTTCTTCATCTCCTGTGTTGTGGTTTTCACCCTGAAAGTTTGGGTTTGTCTTCCTTTTATATCTCCACCATTTCTACTTAGCTTTCTGAACATATAGAATACAGTGATAACTTGTCTTCCAATATCTGTGCCCATGGATCAATTTGCTTTTGATTGATCAATTATTCTCCCTATTTTCCTGCTTTTCTATACAGCAATATTTTATTGGTTGCCAGACATTTGGGCTTTGTCTTCCTTTGGGGTCTGGTGGGCATTTCTGCATTCCTGTATGTGTTCTTCAGGCTTGGGCTCTGTTCCGGGACAGTTATCTTCTCAAAGGAAATAGCTGGGTCCTTTCAGGTCTGCCTTCTAGGGTCTCTCAGGCAGGTCTGGAGCGGGGCTCACCCAGGCCTCATGACCCCCGAATGAGGCAAGGCCCTGTGTCTGCTTTGCCCCATGCCCCAGGGATCATGAGGTTTTCCAATCCGGCTGGTGAAGCAGGTGCTGTTCCCACCCTAGAACCCTTTTGGGTGGTTCTTCCCCAGCATGGGGTAGCTTCCTCTCAAGAACGTGCTGATCAGTCCTTGGCAGGACACTCCGGGGCCTCCCCCGCAGGTCTTGGGGTTTTCTCTCTGTGCAGCCCTCCCCGGGGCTCTGTCTCGTGAGTGGCAGTGCCTGGCTGTCCCCAGGCTCTCGGCTCCATCCTGTGACTCAGGTCACCAGCGGACTCCACCCGAGCCACTGTGGTGAGCTCAGACCTTAGCTCGGGGACCACTGCCTGTCATTGCTGACGTCTAGTGTTCTCAAAGTCTTTGTTTCACACACTGTTTGTTTTTTCGTTGTTTCAGATGGGGGAGTATCTGGTCCCTGTTACTCCATTTCAGCTAGAAGCAGAAGTCAGCTGGCTTGTAAGGTAAGTTAAGTGGGGTTTATATCCCGGTGGGAGTGACCCAGTGTGCACAGGAACCAGGACACTTGCTTACGTCTTGAAGTGACAATAGGCCCTGGACGCTGTGAAGCCTCCCTTCTTCCTCAGCTACGGCGCCCTGGGCCAGGCCATACGCTTCCAAGTAATACGCGGTTTTTTGTTCTTCATCTTTCTCGTTCTGGGCACGTAACCTTTATAAGACATAAGAATGGAATTTGGAACAAAAAAATGTTAAAACATTATGTTATTATTACTAAATATTTAATATGTCATTTTCTGTCATTATACTGTATATTTTATTAGTGCTTAAAATGATGTTTTAAAATAGCTAACATGTAAAGACATCCTCAATACATCTTAGAGGTTTAAGAAGCTCGAATAATGCAGTATGTACAGTGTATTATGGTTATAAAAATTAAATCTGCGCTTGAAGGAGATTTGCTGAAGCAATTCCACAGCATCAGCTTTACCCAGCAGGCTGGGTTTGATCAGCTAACTGAACTTCTGCAAGGACAATGTACGACATCCACAGTAACGGACACGGCTCAGATGAGACCTTGTGGTGGGTTACACTTCCCTCGCACAGGCTTCTGCACGCCCGCACTGGGCCCACTGTGTCGAGACGCTTGCATGTGGACAAGTGGGGGCGGCCCCAGCTTGGGGGCAGGGTGGTGGACGGGGCCAGGGAGGCTTTTGCCACGGCAGGGTGACTGGCAGCTGCTGTGGTGGGGACGGCTGGCATCAGGGCTGTGCGGGCCCTGCCCTCGGTGGGAGCAGCCCATGAGATGCTGCCTGGGGCCGGGCTACAGAGCCATGCAGGGTGGGGCCGCCTCCTGAGGTCAGGGCCCTGCAAGCAGCTCAGGGCTGTGCTCGGCATGTGCGCGTGTGACCTGGGCCTGGGCATGGGTGCGTGTGTGCAATGCGCGTGTGCCTGTGGCTGGTGGGGGTGGGTGGTGCTGTATGTCTGTGCGTGTCTGCCAAGGGCTGGAGGTGCAAGGCCCAATGTGGGTGCCCTCGAGGGAGGTGTGGGCAGCCGCAGGGCTGGGGCCAGAAGGAGGCCCTGTCAGGGGCAACGGGGGCTCCCCCAACGGGGAGGGCTGGGCATGTGATCAGAACGTGTGGCTGAGGCAGCAGCTGGCAGCTTCCCAGGGGAGGGGCCTGTGGACCCCGAGGGGGTGCAGCTGGGGTGAGCCAGGCCCAGAAGGCAGGATGGTGCTGGGCGTGTTGTGTGTGGGAGAAGCAGTGACTCCCGTGCAGGGGGCGCGGAGGCAGCCTTACCTCTTGATCTTCGCACGCTCTAGTTTTACGTCAACACAATTCTCTTTGCAGCCACAGTCGATAAACTTTCTCTCAATTTCCAACAGGCCATCATCCATCTCTTTCAGTAGCAACGAGCACTCTGTGGGTTCGGTGACCGCTGACTGCTGTGCAACTCTGACCCGCAGGCTCAGGCACCTGATGGAGGGATGGTTTGGGGCCTGGAGTCAGAAGCCCCAGGGCCGCGTCAGGGCTTGCGGCGGGGCTGCCGCTGTTCTCCCGGGTGTTCATCCAGGGATGCTCGAAGAAACACTCTCGGAGCATTTCTCAAAAATCAACATCATACGGGCCTCATTCTGTGATCGCATGTGATAAAATCAGAAACTAACAAGCCCCACCCCAGCACTGTATCCAGGCAGAAATTCAAAAACCATCTCCTACTTGACTCACTAGTGGAACAGAAACCCACGCTGAAGCGTTGGGCTGTTCACACGCTGCAGCTGGGGGGCGCAGGGCAAGGTCAGAAGGGAGGCAGAGAGCGCAGGCACGAGGCCGCCGCCCCGGAGCAGCCACAGCAGGGCTCTGGGCTGCCCTCGAGCCGATGCAGGCAGCTCCACAAAGATGCAGCAGAACACAAGGAAAGCCTGAGTCAGGCAGAAATCCGTGTTGCTGGGGTCTGTAAACCAAAGCCAGCTCCTTGAAAAGGTCCGCTGCGTTGGAGCCTGTGATTCCGATTTAGAAGGGACGGCGTCGCCATCCTGGCCAACATGGTGAAACCCTATCTCCACTAAAAATACAAAAATTAGCCGGGCATGGTGGCGCGGCCTATAATCCCAGCAACTTGGGAGGCTGAGGCAGGAGAATCACTTGAACCAGGGAGTCGGAGGTTGCAGTGAGCTGAGATTGCACCACTGCACTCCAGCCTGGGCGACAGAGACAGGGCGTTGATAAACGGCAATGAGGGAGGCGTGCCGGCAGCAAGGGTTTTGTGAAAGCTGTAAGAACACACTCCCTACAAATTTATACTGACACACCACCACCTTAGAGGAAAAGGTTTCCTAGGCCCTTCCCAAGGCCCTGAAGTTGACTTTCTAAGCCAAACAGATGGGACATGTGGATGGAAGGTCCACTTCTCAAAGAAAGTCTGAAGCAAGCTCAGGAAACTTCTGGAGCTTTCTGGAGCTGCACGGAAAGCTGTGGATGTGTGGCCCCATGATGTGGGTCTCTGAACTTGCACAGGCTTAACGTATGGCACAAAAATTGCAGATGGAAAAGAGGAAACCACAGCTTTCACGCTAATGAAGTGTTTCTTACAAAGAGTTACCTGGCTTCTAGGTCTGTGATCATGAATTCCAGTAAAGGCAATCGGTTTGGTCTTTCTTTCTTGAGGATCTTGAAGGCATTGATGAGCTTCTGAAATATGTGACACACCTGAGGACAGGCGGGGGTGGATACGGGTGTGTCTGAGGGCGGGCAGGCATGGATACAGGCCTGAGGATGGGTGGGTGGGGGTGGATACGGGTGTGTCTGGGGACAGGCAGGCATGGATACAGGCCTGAGGGTGGGTGGGGGTGGATACGGGTGTGTCTGAGGACAGGCAGGCATGGATACAGGCCTGAGGACAGGCGGGGTGGATACGGGTGTGTCTGGGGACAGGCAGGCATGGATACAGGCCTGAGGATGGGTGGGCGGGGACAGACACGGGCCTGAGGAGAGGTGGGGATGGATACCGGCGTGTCTGAGTGTGGGCAGGGATGGATCCAGGGGTGTCATCAGTGGTCTGCCAGGCAGAGCCCCATGGACGCCCTTCCTCTCCACCAAGCACCTGGCCCGGCACCCAACATGCAGCCCCCGGTCCCCGTGCCTCTTACCGTAGCTTCTCTTCCTGAGTGTTCCATAGACAAGAGCGCCTCTGCCAGGGTCAGAGTGGAATTGTACCAGAACTCCTCACTTCCGCCCAGGTGCTGGGCCTGTGCGATCATTTTCTTGGCTTGTCCATGGTTTTTCTCCTTGTTGGCCAACTGTGCGAGGAGGAGCAGGCACTGGGCCTCTGCACAAGGCTCATCCAGCTCCTGAAGGAGAGAGACTCAGACATGCGTGGGTTCCTCTACAGATGTGTGCAGGTGGGGAGATAGGAGCAGGCAGAGAGAAGGAAGAGGGAGACAGAGAGGCAGAGACAGACAGAGGCACCAGGTGAGGGGAAGACAGGGCCGCTCACTCTGGCAGCGGAAGGGTGGGGCCCATGGCCGCCCTTGCTCTCCCTGACAGGACCTGCGGTCCTGCCCGGCTCCTGCCGCCCTGTGGCTCCTCGAGTAGGACACCCGCCCTCCCCGCCCTCCAGAGGCTTCTCTGGAGTCAGCACCGGCTGCAGCGCGCATGACTGTATCTCATTCCATTTAATTATATTTCAATGATGAGCTGACAAGCGGAATCGGCGTTCAGGAAGGTGCAGCCCTACTCTGGCTGGTCTTCGGGGGGATTTGTCTCCCTCTGCCTGAGCTGAGTGGCAGAAAACTTCGTCCCTGGAGCCTCCTGGGGCTCCTGCTGGCCCTGTCCTGGCCCTGTCTTTTAGGGGCTCCTGCTTGGGGCGAAAGGCTTTGGGACAGCCGTACCTGGACACTGATGCCGAGAGCGGCTCAGAGGCTCCCAGAGCCCGGCCTGCCCATCTGGGGGCCTGCAGCCAGGGAGCTGGGCAGCCACATGATCTGGGACAGAAACACAGGGCAGCCTGTGCTAAGAACAGAGGGGTGCTGGTCAGAGGGTGAGGAGAGGACGGGAGCGGCAGCGGGAAAGCCGGTCCCAGCTGCAGGGCTGCCCGGGTGTCTTCTGCAGTGGAAAGGCAGCGTCCTGTTCCCATGCATCACTTTCTGGCCAAACAAGATGCCCTGTGTGCTCGTTTGGACCTGGGCAGGCCCCTCCCAGGTGTAGGTGCAGGTGTGGGGACAGAGGGGAGGGTGGGCTGATGAGCTGGGGCTACCCGCCAGAGAACAGGTATCCCAGCTGCTAATGGCTCCATTTCTGGCTGTTCCATGCATTTAGATGCCCAGGACGAGGGAGGGGCCCCAGCCACTAGGGAGGGGTGCCCCAGTTGTACCCCTGCCCGACACAGGATCCACCTGGACGCCACAGCCTGCATGCACCTGGGCATGGCTGTGACCGCCAGACGGCGTAGGCAGGGCCTGGGTCCACAGCAGCCTCGTGGGCAGTCAGGCGGCCTGAGGGTAGGCAGGTGGGTGGCTGGGCTCTGTGGAAGGGTATTCCTGGCCTCTGGACCAAGCCTGGCAGGGGGCTGCAGGCCTCTGAGGAGGGAAGAGGGGGAGGCGCTTTGTGGCTGGGCCCAGAGAGCAGGGCTGGCAAGGGTCCAAAGGGGCCGGGCCCCTGCGGGGCTTGTTGAGGGCAGCTACAGTGGGCCAGAGGCCGGCGACAGGGTGGGCAGGGGCTTCCACATGGAGAGGAGGAGGGTGCGGAGGTGGGACAGAGCTTGGCCAGGGGTGAGGAGCGCCCAGAAGGCAGGGAGAGGACAGGGTGGGTGGGGCGGGGTGGGGGGTACGTGAGGCTGATGCCAGGGTTTCCAGGGCCGACACTGAGTGGAGGGGCACAGCCCTGTCCTGAGGAGTGGGCGGCACAAGAACAGTCACAGCCCCCAAGGCAGATGGTTCCAGCCCGGAGGTCTCTGAGGTCAGCAGGGGTCTGCGTGCTGAGTGCTGAGGCCACAGCGGGAGAGCCCAGGGGAGGTCAGACCCCGAGAGACAAGGCTACCGTGTGGGTGGGCCTGAGAGGGGAGGTGCCACCAGCAGGACAGAGAGAGCCCCGCGGAGGAGAGTCCAGAGTGAAAGGGCAGAGCACACTCCCATCGCCGGCCTGGGGGCGCAGGTTCAGGAGGGGCTGTGGGGGCAGCACATGAAGGCAGGCGTTCTGTGCTGTGGGTGTGGCTGAGAAGCCAGGGCGAGCTGAGGGCAACGTTGAGGACAGGAGCTAGGAGGCCTTCAGGCAAGAGGGCGGGAAAGACCAAGGAAACAAACAACTTCCTGTCAGAAGCGCCTGCTGTGAAACAAAGTCCCTGCAAAACAGCCGCCGGCCGCAGGAAGGAGGGCGGCAAACCCGGTGTTCGTGAGAGTCCAGCACCCATCACGTCTGTCCTGGGGCTGGGCTCCAAGGTCCACGGTGGCCCCAGGTATGAGGCAGATTCACTCCCCAAGTCCCAGAGCTCAGGACCACGGAGGCCCCGGCATGAGGCAGACTCACTCCCTAAGTCCCAGGGCTCTCACCACCTCCCACCATCTCCCGACCCCGGGGTGAGGGAGGCCGGGCCTCTGCCCACCTCGGGGGCTTGACTCTTGCCCCGGGAGCTCCCAGCAGCTCTTCCACACCTCCAGCCCTGCGGCTCCAGCAGACGCTGGCCCTCTCCTGTGGCTGCGGCTAAAAGAATGCTGCAACCATGTGTGTCCCTTCCCCAGCTGTCCACAGCATCCTCAGTCCCTTCCTTAGACAAGCTCCCTTTTGACCCTGGTGTGCACACACCTGTCTCTGCTATCAGAGACCTGCACACACCTGTCCCTCTGCCTGAGACCTTCACACACCTGCCCTCAGTGCCTGAGACCTGCACACACCTGTCCCCATGCCTGAGACCTTCACACACCTGTCCCTGCTATCAGAGACCTGCACACACCTGTCCCCAGTGCCTGAGACCCGCACACACCTGTCCCCAGTGCCTCAGACCTGTACACACCTGTCCCCCTGCCTGAGACCTGCACACACCTGTCCCCCTGCTTGAGACCTGCACACACCTGTCCCCCTGCCTGAGACCTTCACACACCTGTCCTCAGTGCCTGAGACCTGCACACACCTGTCCCTGCTATCAGAGACCTGCACACACCTGTCCCTCTGCCTGAGACCTTCACATACCTGCCCTCAGTGCCTGAGACCTGCACACACCTGTCCCTGCTATCAGAGACCTGCACACACCTGTCCCCCTGCCTGAGACCTGCACACACCTGCCCCCTGCTTGAGACCTGCACACACCTGTCCCCCTGCCTGAGACCTTCACACACCTGTCCTCAGTGCCTGAGACCTGCACACACCTGTCCCTGCTATCAGAGACCTGCACACACCTGTCCCTCTGCTTGAGACCTTCACACACCTGTCCTCAGTGCCTGAGACCTGCACACACCTGTCCCCCTGCCTGAGACCTTCACACACCTGTCCTCAGTGCCTGAGACCTGCACACACCTGTCCCTGCTATCAGAGACCTGCACACACCTGTCCCTCTGCCTGAGACCTTCACACACCTGCCCTCAGTGCCTGAGACCTGCACACACCTGTCCCCCTGCCTGAGACCTTCACACACCTGTCCCTCCTATCAGAGACCTGCACACACCTGTCCCCAGTGCCTGAGACCCGCACACACCTGTCCCCAGTGCCTCAGACCTGTACACACCTGTCCCCCCGCCTGAGACCTGCACACACCTGTCCCCCTGCTTGAGACCTGCACACACCTGTCCCTAGTGCCTGAGACCTGCACACACCTGTCCCCCTGCCTGAGACCTGCACACACCTGCCCTCAGTGCCAGAGATAAAGTCTGAACCTCTCAAGGCTTTGATGGGCATCACTGAATTTTTACACCATTCTAGGACCCTCTCTTTTTCTGGAGTTTTTCTTCAAAGCAAGTGACAGGCTGTCTGCTTCTGTAGCTCTGCCTCACCCTCCCAGTGAAAGCAGCTCTAAAATCTGGACAGAAGATGTCACCACGTGTCTGAGGTGAGTTTGGAGGGCAGTCAGTGCTGGCAAAAACTGGCAACTACATTCTTTGCACAGAGAGAAGCACCCGTGGGCCTCCATCCATCTGGCTTTTTCCTGGGGCTGCCATCCCTGCTGGGGGAATGCAGGCACCCGGGGTGAGGAGAGGAGGCTGCAGCTGGGGCTTCCGGTGCTGAGGCTTGCAGGGCCAGTCCCAGGAGGAGGGGCCGAGGCAAAGGGTCCGAGGTCCGCACTCCCCCTCAGGGCTGTCAGCTGGGCTTGGCTGCTCAGGGCAGAGCAGGATGTCACAAAGCCTGGCAGGAACCAGCTGAGACCGAACAGCTGCAGCGCCCGCCGGGGAGACGGGGCCTCAGCAAACGTCCCGGGGCTTTTGCTGGGGACCGTAAGGGTCACATCCAGGGAGTGAGAGCAAAACAAACAAAGACCAGACCAGGCCTGGATCCCTGGACCCAGGCAGCGCCACACACGATCCCCCTTCTAGAACAAAGTGGCGCTTCTGGCAGAGACACCCTCTGGGGTTCTCCAAGTTCTCGTCCAGCCTCAGAAGGTAAGAAACTGACCGTGGCAGGAGGCAGAGCGGAGCCACCGACACCCAAGAGAAACGAGAGGTTGCAGAGACCGACAGCAGGTACTGGAAATAGAAACTTCAGCAAACTTTGAGTGGCAGAGCAAAAGACGGACAGACAGAGGATGCGCAGGACTGACTGCCCGCAGAGAGCTGGACCCAGACAAGAGAGGCACGTGGCCTTGCTAGAGCTGAATGCTACAGCCCAAGCTTCTGCCCGCAGCCCCTCCACTGTGCACAGTGTGCTGGGAGCAGCTGTGGATGGTGATGGGCTGGGAGGGGCTCCTCACCTGGAAAGCCAGGTAAGCCTCCGACAGGAGCAGCCGTGCAGGTTGGTACAGGTTCATCTCCAGCAGAACTTCTGCCTTTAGCATCCACAGGTGGGGAAAGGACGTCCCATCCAGGTCCCTCCCGGTCTCCCCATTCATCTTCAAAATCTGTAAGACACCACAGCCCCAGGCGGCACAGTCCTGACACTTGTGACCTCTCAGTCTCATGGGACAGGCTCTGGCTCAGGAGCCGTCTGTACCATATAGGGAGCTACAGCACACCGAGGGCTCCCTACTGGCCTAGGCACCGTGGGTACCTCGCAAGCTCCCCGTGTGCCCCAAGGCCAGAGCTCAGGCCTTTGCCTTTCCCCCAACAGACCTCCTGCACCCTGTGCACCTCTCTCTTCTCACGAATCCCCTTGCAGCCAACCAAGCCCACCACTAGCCACGTAGAGCCTTTGCTACTCCACACACACACACTGGGGTGTAGGACCCCTTGCTCCACCTCGTGCTGCCGACCAACTCTGGGATCTGGGCCTGCCTGCGGCTGTGCACCCAGCCTTGCTAGGGCGCCCCGGGTGTGGGCCAGTGGCTGAGCCCCTGCACTAGGATCTGGGCCTACCCCACATCCCCCCAGCCTCTCCTTGTTAAGCAGAGCCCCCCGCCTGGGGCGGTGGCTGAGCCCCGCACTGCTGTGTTCTGGATCCAGGTCCTGTGCTGAGCCCCTGTCCTGTCCTGACTGCCAGGTCACAGGAAGCATGGCCTTTGCCCGTCCACAGTGCTCCCACAGTAACTGCGTTTTGGGTTAGGGGCCGGGCTGGTCACCTTCCTTGATGGGCAAATGCAGAGGGGTGCTGTGCTCTCCTGCTGAGGGAAACCCAGGTGGTGGGAGAACCAGTTCTGTCAGACGATGGGGACCTCCAGGCGGAGCCCCCTCTTTGCTGCCCCCACCTTTTCTCAGCCTCTGCCCAGGCGCCCGGCAGGCCTGTTCCAGGGAGGCCCGTGGTGCACATAAAGCTCATCTTTCCCGGGGAACTCCAGGGCCCATGGGACGACAAATCACTCACAGGAAGCCCCTCGCACACTGACACACAGGCTGGCCTCCTGGCTCAGCTGCAGGACACACAGGCCGACCCCTCACACACTGACACACAGGCCAGCCCCTCGCACACTGACACACAGGCTGGCCCCTCGCACACTGACACACAGGCCTGCACCTTGCACACTGACACACAGGCTGGCCTCCTGGCTCAGCTACAGGACACACAGGCCGACCCCTCACACGCTGACACACAGGCCAGCCCCTCGCACACTGACACACAGGCTGGCCCCTCGCACACTGACACACAGGCCTGCACCTTGCACACTGACACACAGGCCGGCCTCCTGGCTCAGCTGCAGGACACACAGGCCGGCCCCTCACACACTGACACACAGGCCGGCCCCTCGCACACTGACACACAGGCCGGCCCCTCGCACACTGACACACAGGCCTGCCCCTCGCACACTGACAGACACACAGGCCGGCCTCCTGGCTCAGCTGCAGCCCTGCATGGCCATGAGGCACCGGCGTCCACTGGGCTGTGGGTCAGAAGGATTCTGGATGGTGAGGTTACCTTGTCCTTGGCTTCCAGTGGTTTGATCTCCCCAGGCTGGACGGGAAGTGTCTGCTCATCCAGTGTTGGCAGGCTTTCTTCTAATAAAGGCTCCTTATTTTTCTCTTTTTTCAACGCGATCTCTTTTCTGCAGCTAATGCGAGGAAAACAGACAATATGCAAAAGAGCCACATGGCCACAAAAATGTCCCTTCATGAGTAACCAAAGAAACGCAAATGAAAACAGCCATAGTTACATTCTTCACGAGAGTGTTTAAAAAGATTTTTTAAAATCCTTGGGATCTAACGGCACATCTGACTCCCAGATTTGTGTCCATCGCTGGTTCTCTCTTCCAAACTCCAAACTCATGTCCAGCTGCTATTTGACAGCCTGACAGGTGTTTAATGAGCATCTCAGACTCCATCTCTCTGGCGTGCCCAGCCCCCGGCCCCGCTGTGCCTCCCGCGGGCACCCCCACCTGAAAGTTTGGCACCAACTACAGGTCCCTGGGTGGGCTCCTGCTCCCCGCTCGGCCTTCCCACAGGGTCTTCAAGGCGTCTGCTACCTTCCCCTTCACTGCTCCACCTGGCCCCGGCCACGGCCCCTAGCTGTCCCACCTTCTGCTGTGTCATGAACACCAGGCCCTGGCCATTTGCCACACCATGTCCAGAGAGGTCCTTTAGAAGACAGGCCAGCACGGGGTCACAGCAGAGGTCAAGACCCGGCAGGCCCAGCCCCGGGGCCTTTTCGTCCTCTGACCTCTGACCCTCTCCCAAGGCCTGCGGGCCCCTCTGCCCAGGCCTCCCCGGCCACGCGCGTTCCAAGTCGAGGCCCCTTTGCCGCCGAGACGTCACTGCTCCCAGCACACTACACCGCGCTGGCCACCCCACACCGCGTTGGCCTCTGCCGTCTGCCACCCTCCACAGCTCGTAAACAAATGAACAGGAGGGAACCAGGACCCTATGGCCTCCACAATTCCTTTGCTCCAAAGTTATTTTAGGGCTGTGAGGACAACTGGGCCAAAGACCAGGTTCCTGGGACACTGCTCTACGCCCCTTATACCAGGAGAGTGTCGACACGGTTCCAATGTTCAGCCGGGCTGCACAGATAACTCATGGTGCACAGATAACTCATGATACTGAAAAACGCAGAGTTCACATTGCAGGTGAACGCTGGTTACCACAAGCCGCTAAGTGAAAGGGTATAGAGAGCTTAATTCCACTTTCACCGTAACAGCATCTGTTTCTATGTAACGGGGAAATGGCTGGAAGAGCATACGTGAAAATATGAACAGGGTTATGCTGAATGATGGGGCCAATCGTGAGCTTTATTTTCCTCTTTCTTTCATCTACATGTTTTAAGATTTTCACTATAAAATGTATCACTTACGTAATTTTAAAAAGTATCTTGTAAAAACTAATAAAAACAGAACAATATACAATCACAGCACAGAAGTATTTCTGAGATGGTCTCTAAATCTAAAAGTGATTTGCTACACTAACGAGAGTTAGTTGTTAAACAGCCTGACGTTAGTAAACTTCAACAGCTCTGAAGTGAACTCGTGCCTGAAGGCTGCCGGACACACGAGTGGCCTGACCGAGCACTGCCTCAGGACCCGGTGCCCAGCACCCAAGGCTCCAGGGCCCAGCACCCAGCCTTTCTGTGCTCCGGGGAGGGGCTCGGGCCACCCTGGGGAGCCCCCCTCACCGCCCCTCCTTCCCTCTGTGAGGAGCTTCTCCCCACAACCCACCTCCAGCACGACCCAGGAGAACCGGCCACAGCCGTGTCCCCCAAGTGCTCACTCTCCCCAGAGGGGCAGGAGTCCAGGGAAGAGGGTGGCCGCGCCAAGGGCGAGACTCAAACCCCAGGCCGCGCAGGGTGGGACTGCACACACCTGGCCTGCTCCAGCTCACTGACGTACACCTGCCCGATCGCCTCTTCATGGTGCGTGGCTGCTTCTCTCAGCTTCAGCTCGGAGCACACGTGGGCGAGGCTGTGGGGAGTGTGGCCGGAAGAGTCAGTGCTGCGCGGGCGCGGAGCGAGCCAGAAGCGAAGCTGCTAGTGTGCTTCACAGAAAACGGTCAACTAACACATCGAGGCATACTTGGATGGTATTTTCAACCATTTTTAAAGGTAAGCGAAATTACTAGGGAAAAGTGCCAGTAGCTCCATCTAATTTCAGGGGGCATTCTCTTCCCGCTCCTTCACAGATCTCGTGTGAGGCATTATCTGTTGCCTCCTGGATGCCATACGAGGAGAAGAGGAGGCCCTCAGGTGGGCTCAGCACCCACCACAACAAGCAGAGAAGCCTCGACTCCTGTTGAAAACCCTATTCTTGTAAAGTGCTTTCAGGCAAGCAGGAAAGTTGCACAGACACCAGGAAGCATCCCTGTGCGGGCCCCGGTGGCCCCTCTCAGCCCCGTGGCCATGCCTGCTCCAGCTTCCTCTCCCGGGCCTGCCCCTGGGATATCTGAGCAAGCTGAGGATGCAACTTGCAGCCTTTCTCCCAGATCGTTTGGGGCCCGGGCGCACCTCCATTTATCACACTGTGCCGTACTGCGCTGCTCAGATATTGCATATTTTACAAATTGAAACTCTGGGGCAGCCCTGAGCGACCAAGTCCATCGGCGCCATTTTCCAACAGTACCTGCTCACTCGGTGTCTCTGTGTCACATTTTGGTAATTCTCAAAATATTTTAAACTTTGTCATTATTATGATTCTGTTACAGTGATCTGTGTTCAGTGATCTTTGAGGTTACCATTGTAATTGTTTTGGGGCACCATCAGCCACGCCCATATAAGACAGTGAACTGAGTCGATAAATGTCCCGTGGGCTCTGATTGCTCCACGGCTTGGCTGCTCCCCCATTTCTCTCCCTCCCCTTGGGCCTCCCTATTCCCCAAGACACAGAAATTTTGAAATTAGGCCAGTTAATAACCCTACAACGGGCTCTAAGTGTTCCGGAGAAAGGAAAAGGTGCACGTCTCTCATGTTAAAGAAAAAGTCAAAAATGATTCATTTCAGGGAGGAAAGCGCGTCAGAAGTGGAGACAGACTGGAAGCTTGGCCCCCTGCACCAGTTGACCAAGTTGTAAGTGCAAAGGGAAAGTTCTGAAAGGAAATGAGAAGCTCCTACAGGGAACATATGAATACAAATGACGAGGAGGTGAAGCCGCCTCAGTGCCAGTATGAAAAAGTTTCCGTGGTCTGCGCCGAAGATCAAACCAGTCACAATATTCCTTCAGGCCGAAGCCTCATCCAGAGCAAGGCCCTCACTCTCTTCAATCCCATGAAGGCTGGGAGACGTGAGGAAGCTGCAGAAGAAAAGTTTGAAGTGGCAGAGGTGGGCTTGTGAGGTTTAAGGACAGAAGCTGTCTCCATCACATAAAAGTGCCAGGTGAAGCAGCAAGTGCTGATGGAGAAGCTGAAGCAAGTTAGCCGGAAGATCCAGCTAATAAGAGCACTGATGGTGGCTACGCTAAACAACAGATTTCCACTGTAGACTGCACAGCTTTCTATTGGAAGAAGATGCCTTCCATGACTTTCAGAGCTAGAGAAGAAAAGTCAATGCCTGGCTTCCAAGCTTCCAAGCACAGGCTGACTCTCTTGCCAGGGGCTAACACAGCCGGGAACTTTGAGTTGAAGCCAATCCTCATTCACCATTCTGAAAATCCCAGGGCCTTTAAGAATGATGCTCAATTGGCCAGGCGCAGTGTCTCACGCCTGTAATCCCAGCACTTTGGGAGGCCGAGGCAGGCAGATCACAAGATTAGGAGATCGAGACCATCCTGTCTAACATGATGAAACCCCATCTCTACTAAAAAAAAAATACAAAAAATTAGCTGGGCGTGTTGGTGGGCACCTGTAGTCCCAGCTACCCACGAGGCTGAGGCAGGAGAATGGCATGAACCTGGGAGGTGGAGCTTGCAGTGAGCTGAGATTGCGCCACTGCACTCCAGCCTGGGCAACAGAGCAAGACTTCATCTCAAAAAAAAAAAAAAAAAAGAATGATGCTCAATCTACTCTGCCTGTGCTCTGTAAGTGGACAACAAAGCCTGGTGACAGCACATCTGTTGACAGCATGGTTTGCTGAATATTTAAAGCCCACTATTGAGACCTACTGCTCAGAAAAACAGATTCCTTTCAAAATAGTGCTGCTCATTTGCAATGCTTCGACCACCCAAGAGTGCTCACGGAGATGTACAAGGAGACGAATGCCATCTCCAGGCCTGCTAACACCACTGCTAACACCGCATCCATGCAGCCCATGGATCAAGGAAGCATTTCGACTTTCAAGTCTTACTATTTATGAAGCACATTTAATAAAGTTATAGCTGCCACAGAGAGTGATTCTTCTGATGGATCTGGGCAAAGTGAATTGAAAACCTTCTGGAAAGGATTCACCATTCTAGATCCCATTAAGAACATTCCTGATTCATGGGAGGAGGCCAAAATAGCAGCATTAACAGGAATTTGGAAGAAGTTGATTCCAACCCTCGTGGATGATTTTGAAGGATCCAAGATTTCAGTAGAAGGAGCTACAGATGTGGGGGAAAGAGCAAGAGAAGTAGAATCAGAAGTGGAGCCTGAAGATGGGACTGAATTGCTGCAATCTCAAGAGAAAACTTGAATGGATGCGGAATTGCCTCTTATGGATGAGCAGAGAAAGTGGTTTCTTGAGACGGGATCTGCTCCTGGTGAAGACGCTGTGAGAACACTGTGGAAATGACAAAAGGGACCTAGAATATTCCAGACATTGGGTTGATAAAGTGGCAGCAGCATTTAAGAGACTGACTCCAATTTTGAAAGAACTTCTGCCATGGGTAAAATTCTATCAAACAGCATTGCATGCTACAGAGAAATCTTTTGTGAAAGAGTTGATCCATGTGGCAAATTTTATTGTTGTCTTATTTTAAGAAATTGCCAGCCTTTTTAGCATTTTGAGTACATACATTTTAAATGGATGTATGTACATTTTTTTAGACATAATGCTATCACACACTTAATAGACTACAGAATAGTGTAAACCTAACTTTTATATACTCTGGAAAACCAAAAAATTCATGTGACTTGCTTTACTGTGATATTTGTTTTGTTTTGGAACACAACCTGTAATATCTCCAAGATATGCCTGTATTTCCTTAAAACAAGAATATTCTCCTAAGGATCAGGTAGAAATTTTAAAATAAAAATATCATATTTTATCTTTTAAATTTTTAGTAACAGGGTCATGCTCTGTTGCCCAGGCTAGAGTGCAGGGGCATGATCATAACTCACTGCAGCCTCCATTTCTTAGGCTCAGGTGATCCTCTTGCCTCAGCCTCCTGAGTAGTTGCGACAACAGGTGTGTGTGTCACTATACCTGGCTAATATATTTTTTAAATTTTTTGTAGAGATAGGGTCTTGCTATGTTGCCCAGGCTGGTCTCAAACTCCTGGGATCAAATAGTCCTCCCGTCCCAACCAAGAATACCATTTTTATATTCAAATATTTTTATTTACTTGGTGTTCAAGTCCCAGGTACTTTATTATTTACACAGTCAACTACAGAATTAATGCCTTAACATGTTGTTCATTTTTGTATTGCTTTGGGGAAATCACACTCCGAAAAAGGAGCTGTACCCACCGAAGGTGGTAGAGATCCGCTAGGCCCTTGCTTCCCACCACGGAGTCCGAAATCAGCACCCCCAACTGCAGGACGGGAACCGTGAGTTCGTGCAGGCACATCTTCTGCAGGGCCTTGACCAGGTGGTCCAGGAAATACAAACTGTACGTCTGCATGGACACACAACACACACAGGAGGTCCCAGGAGCGGGTGTAGACCACAAGCATACGGGTCTTTCCTCAGAGAACTCCCTCCCTCCCCATGCCAGCGCATGTCTGCACACAGCAGGTGCTCAGTGTGTGTCCGCACACAGCAGGTGCTCAGTGCGTTTCTGTGGGATGGATGGAGGCTGTGCTATCTTCCTTCCCTCTTCCACTCGTGGGTTTCATTTTGTCACGTGATAATCTTTGTGAACATCAGCACCCAAGTATGAAGATCCTCACAAGAAACACACCCATTCATGGATTTATTCAAATTTATGTGTTTGTTTCATTTTTCCACTAAAATCTACTGACTCATTAGAGACAGAATTTCTTTGTGTGCGCATACAACCACTTAAAAATTTAATATATAGAGAAGAGCTAATGCTTCCTATGATGTTGGACTCGGTTTGTTAAAACCATTACTCTTGAGTGGAACATTAGGAAAGTTGGATGACCTGTTGCAAAAATGTACTTCTAAGAACTGGAGGGTAATCAATATCCAAAGAATGACTGGGCCGAGATCTGGAAGTCAGTATGCATCCAGGGACACAAGCCTGGCTATCAGGCACTGAGGCATCCAGGGACACGAGCCTGGCTATCAAGCACTGAGGCATCCAGTAACACAAGCCTGGCTATCAGACACTGAGGCATCCAGGGACACGAGCCTGGCTATCAAGCACTGAGGCATCCAGGGATACGAGCCTGGCTATCAGGCACTGAGGCATACAGTAACAAGAGCCTGGCTATCAGGCATTGAGGCAGCTAAGGGCCCCATGGGGCTCCACATCGTGCTGCAGGCTGGGCTTAGAAAATGGGGTTCAGGGCCCACCAAGAGCTCCACTCTCTCACTCTCTCTCTCAGGCTGGGTTCTTGAAGGGCTGCACCTCAGAATTCCAGGCAATCTAGGAGGAGGCCATCCCCTCAGGGATGACAGCCAGGCAGAGGGGCCGTGCGGGCAGCCTAGAAAGCACAGGGTCCTTTGAGAGGTCAGTGGAATTGATCACTCCCAGTGAGGCTGATCGGGAGAGTGAGCGAGGGGTGACAGGGCTCTACAGGTCCCACAGGCATTAAAAGGTAATACAAGGACATTGAGAACAACTTCATGGCAATACATCCAAAATGTATTTTCAATAAAAACATCCCAGAAAAACTCAACCCATGAAAACTGTTACAAGAAGAAACAGAAACTCTGAAGAATTCTATAACTATGAAATAAATTGGATCCATAATTTAAAATTTTCCCAAACAGAAGCTCTGGGCTCAGATGGCTTTACCAGAGAATTCTTCCACACATTTAAGGATGAAATAACCACCAATCTTATACAAATTTCTCCTAAGAATGGTCAGAAAGCAACACTTGCTAACTGACTAAAAGGCCAGCATAACTTTTACCACATCCTGAGGAGGACACACAAGAAAGGAAAATTAAACATCGTCTTCCTCACAAGCACAGATGCACACACCCTGGACACAAGAGCCGCCAACCAAAGCTGGTGACATAAAGTGAGTGACAGCACAGTCAAGCTGCCCTATTGTGATAATCATTAGAAAGAATCAAGGTAATTAATTCAAGGAATGAAGGAGGAAAACATCATCTGCATAGATGGAGAAAAATATAAAAGCATTCATGACTAAAATTATTAACGAATAGAAATAAACTTCCTTAATCAATAAAGAGCTATAAAAACCTACAACAAACATCAATTATACTTCAGAGTAAAATGTTGGAAACTTTCCTTTGAGATAGGGTGCGCAACATAAAAATAGATGTTATCACCATTTTTATTCAACCTCATACTGGAGGTCCTTGCCAGAATATAAGGCAAGGTAAAGAAAAAACAGTGTAAAGAGTGGAAACTAAAAAAGAAAAATGTGTTTGCAGATAAAACGACGATGTACACACAAAATCCAAAATAATCTACAGACAAATTACTAAAGTTATAAAGAGCTTAACAAAATGGATGCTTACAAGGCCAAAATGAAAACAATTACATTTCTATAGTTTATCTGGAATTTAAACATGAAACAAAAAAGCTATATTAACAACAGCATCAAAAATATCAAATACACAGAAATAAATCTGACATGCATAACTGCCATGCAGAAAACTCTGGTCTATTGTTAAGAGATGCTGAAGAAGACCTAAGTCAATGGAGAGACAGACCATGTCCATGGATCAAAAGGCTGAACACCATAACAATGTCAGTTCTCCACAAAGTAATTTACAGATTCAATGCAATGTCAGTAAAAACTCTACCAGGGTTTGTGATGGGTCCTGACACACTGATTCGAAAATACACATGGACGTGCAATGGAGAATAAAAAGAATAGCCCAACCGTCCTGAAGAATGAGGTAAGGAGATTTTCTCTACCAAATACTCATGGTTGTGAAGCTCAGTAATTGACATTGAGATGACGCTGCAAGGACAAAAAACTAACAGGAAGTAAGAGAGACCCCAAAGCAGCCCCATGCACAGGTGGGCACCTGCTCAAGCCCAGTGCAGCCAGCAGGGAAGGTGGCCAGTGACATTTCAGGAAGTGGTGTCAGAACAACGGGACACCCTGACTGCCAAGCTTGAGGCTTGACCCCTACCTCACACCACACACACATCAAGTTCAGGTGACAGGCAAAACTATAAAGGTGCAAAATATTTCCACTTTTTGGAAAAATACTATAACAGAATATCTGTACAACCTCCAGAAATGAAAACATCAAAAAAAAGGACACACAAAAAACTGACCAATTACAAAGGAAAAGACTAATGCCTCTTATTATATTAAAACTACTAATCCCTGTTCCCAAAAAGAACTCCTTAACAGAGTGGAAAGGCAAGGCACGAAGTGGAGGCAGATCTGCTGGTCACACGGCTGCTCATGTGATTTTCCAGAATAAAGGATTCCTTCAAACCAATCAGGAAAAGTCAGAAAGCTTAATTAAGCTTTTTGTGACAGCCTGGAGGGTACATCACAAAAGAGGATCTCCAAGGATAGGAAGCACTGAAGGCCAACCTCACTGTGGCCAGGGGTGTCCCATTAAACCATGGGGAATGCCCCTGCCCACCCACCGGCTGCTGATATTGAAGGGAGTGGCATTAGCAGGGATCTGCGCAGGGCCACTCTACCCACGGCAGGCACGGCAGTGAACTGAATGACCACTATGGAAATCATTCCATGACCAGCATGGCAGCGTGGCACCAAACACCACAGGTGGAGATTCACATCCTCCATGGTCCAGAAAGTCTGTGATGGGTGTGTCCTCCAGGCATGGGGGCATGTGGGCACCAGGACACAGTGCACGGATAGTCACAGAAGCTTCATGTAGTAGCTGTTAACCAGAAACAACCCATCCACCAGCAGGCGGATGGATGAACTATGGCCTGTCCATGTAATGCGTCACCCACAGCAATGCATGAAACACAGACAGACTATGGCCTGTCCACACAATGTGTCACCCACAGCAATGCATGAAACACAGACAGACTATGGCCTGTCCACACAATGTGTCACCCACAGCAATGCATGAAACACAGACAGACCATGGTCTGTCCATGCAATGGGTCACCCACAGCAATGCATGAAACACAGACAGACCACGGTCTGTCCACGCAATGGGCAACCCACAACAATGCATGGAAACAAACACAGACCACGGCCTGTCTATGTAATTGCCACCCACAGCAATGCACAAAACAAATCATGGGGACACAGCGAGCATGGTCGGGTCCCACAGACAGAGTCCCAGGTGAAGGATGCTCGCCAAAGAGAATCCACCCCAACAAGGCACAGAGAGCAAGTGGACACCCAGTCCTAGCCCCTGGAGCTGTGCGCATGGCTACAGAATGGCAAAAAGGACTTGTGGATGTGATAAGGTGAGGACCCCGAGGTGGGGAGGGTCTCTGGGATAGTCCAGGTGTGCCCTAAATGCAATTCCGTGGGAGGGAGCGAGAGATTTGATCCACACAAAAGAGGAGGCCACGTGACCACGGAGGCCGACCGGGATGAGGCAAGAGGGATCTTCCCCGGCCCCTTTGGAGGGTGTGCCGCCCTCCCGACACCTGGATTTGGGCCCAGGGACACTGATTTTCGGCTTCCGGCCTCCAGAACCATGAGGGGATCAATTTCTGTTGTCTTAACCACCCGGTTGTGGGAGCTTGTCATGAACACCTGTCCTGTCTCGCTAGGTATGTGTTGGACTTGAGTGGGGAAAGAAGGAAGGCTTTCCTGAGTGTCGGCAGTTGGGGGCAGACAGTGGTGCTGTGAAGGCCTGTGGGAGGCTGGGGGCTGATGGGACTCTGTCCTGTCCTCCTTTTTCTGGCTACAGTTCACAGTGGAAACTGGACTTGGGGACAGGTCATGGGGACACCATGCTGTGACCAAGGTCTTGAGCCTTTTCGTTATGTCAACGTACCGGCTTCTGGATACTTGAGGGGTTAACAGTAGAGTCACTTCTGTCCTGTTTCAGTACAGACAGCACTTCCTCGGGGCAGGAGTAGGAAGCCCACTCTTCTATGCTTGTGGGTAAGTCTTCCAGTTGTTTGATAGGAGCTGGGCTTTGAGACTAGAAAGGGAAGAATACAGGATTTACCTGAAACGGTGGAGTTGAAACAGCAGACACCCCCCGGCCCCCCAGCATGGCTGTGCAGCAGACAGGCCACAGCCCTGGGGAGCCGGCATTCCCCCCACCAGCAGGCCCCAGCGAGCGCCCAGATCCAGCCTCTGACAGTTTCCAGGCACTGCACGCAAAGCTTTCTGCCCCGTGCACAGCCAGAGTTGGCCTGGGGGTGCCCAGGCTCAGGACTCCTGAGAGCTAAGGCTCTGCAGCCTCTGCCTCCTGCGTCTCCCCTCAGTGACAGCTGGCTGGTGAGCTCAGCAGTGCTGGTGCCAGGGTCCGGGTGTGAGCGTCCCGCTCTGGGAAGCTGGGCAGCCAAGTGGTTTCTCAGACCTGCCCGGCACTTTGAGAAGTGGATACTTGCAGAGAGAAAGGTTTCATGGGATGAGAAAAACACTTTTCTCACTGCTCTGGGACCCAGGCCCTGGGCTGTGTCTGCTGCCATGGCCTCTGAGCCCGGCAGACCTGGCACAACGTGCTCTGTGCAAACTGCGTGCGTTACATGGCTAGCTCCAGGCCCAGGATTCCAGCCAGGGACAAGCCAGGGTGCTTTACAGACATTCCCTCGTATTGTCCTCCAAGAACCCTGACAGGGAGAGAAACTGAGGCACAGAGGCCGGCCGGGGCCCAGCCTCTGCACTGAGGCCACCTCGGGCTCCTCCGAGAACCCTGATAGGCAGGGAAACTGAGGCACAGGCCATCCCAGGCCCGGCCTCTGCACCACGGCCACCTGGGCGTCACCTGCTTGGACTCCTTGACTTTCTCTTCCTTTCCCTTCTCCTTGTCCTTCTCTTTACTCCTCTCATTCTCCTTCTCTTTACTCCTCTCATTCTCCTTCTCTTTTTTAGGCAATAACGGATGTGAGCTGGTTGCTGCCAGGGGTCTGTTTTCCGGAACTGATTTTCCTGCTGTCATCAAAGAAACCTGGGCAGGGAAGAAATCCACATTTGCAGCACTGAAAACCCACCCACTGCCCACTCCGCCTACCCTCCACTCCTGGATGAGGGACGCTCAGACCCGCGGGGCTCCCCAGACTCTAGTGCTCTGGGGGTCTTGCATCCCCGTCAGCTGCCGTCAGGGGAGCCCCTAGAGCACGGAGCTGGGCTGGCCCGGGGTGTGGGCACTGGGGGCTACAGGGACATGCCTGTGAGCATGCTAGCCCTGCAGGTGTCCCTCAGTCTCACTCCACTGTCAGGGACACAGCAGGATACCCCCGGCCCTGGGGCTCCCTGCTGGCCATCCCACACCCTCCCTGCAGCGGCCCTTGTAGGGGATGTGCCCAGGCAGGGAGGACACTGGGCACATCTCCTTGGCAGGCCCTGCCGGCCCCTCGCTGCCCTGACACATGGGGGTCTGGGGCAGGCGTGGCTGGCCCTGGGGGAGACTTGCCACTCCTCGGGTGAATGAGTTCGAGGTCTCTAATTAAGAACACATGAGAATAACGTTGAGCAATTCTCCTAGAAGAGTCACAAAGAATGGCAGCGTGGGTGCCCACGGCCCCAGGTCTGGCAGTGGTTGAGGCTGGTGGGGGGCTAGCGTGGAACATTCTGAAGACGGGATGGGGGGGCCTCCCTGCCTTTCCTGCTCTGCCCATGGCTGGGCAGTGGCCCTCTTGAGATGCCCTATGGGGGCTCCGGGCAAACTCGTCCTCAGAAGAAAGGCCTGCCATGCCTGGCGCTGCCCTGCTGGGGTGTAGCCTGCGGGAGGCCTGGACAGACGCACGGGGTGGCCCCCAACAGCTGCTCCTGGTGGGCTTTACAGGGAGAGGTGGTAGGAGGAGCAGGACAAGGAGGGGGGTGGGAGTGGGGCGCAGAAGAAGGCTCTGGAAGCCCCGTCAGTGGGCGGTTCAGGAGCTGTCGGGCCCCAGCTGCCAACAGAGGCGCCTGCTGCTGCCTTGGCGTGGCGAACCAGGCAGAGGCAGTTTTGGGTGGTGGTCGGCAAGGGTGCCGGGGCGGGTGTCAGGGAGGACCAGCTGATCTGGAGGGCGCCATGAGCCCCTCCCTTGGGGAGTGCTGGGAATGTGGAGGGTGCAGGAGTGAAGAGGGGAGTCTCTTGTTTTTGGGGAGTCTCTTGTTTTGGGGGAGCCTCTTGTTTTTGGGGAGCCTCTTGTTTTTGGGGAGTCTCTTGTTTTGGGGGAGCCTCTTGTTTTTGGGGAGTCTCTTGTTTTGGGGGAGTCTTGTTTTTGGGGAGTCTCTTGTTTTTAGGGAGCCTCTTGTTTTTGGGGAGTCTCTTGTCTTTGGGGAGTCTCTTGTTTTTGGGGAGCCTCTTGTTTTTATGCTGATGGAATCATTTGGTAGAGAGGAAGAATCTGATGTTGCAGGAAATTGCTCACATCTCAAAGGTCTTTAGGAAATGATGGGAAAGACTCTGCTATCTTTAAAATGCTCACTGCAGCGTCCCCAGCCCGAGGCCCGTCCCGGGAGGCGCTGCGGGAGCAGGGGAGCCTGCGCGGGGCCTCACCTGCCAGATGTGCCTGAAGAAGGCGTAGGCTGCAAGGCAGCAGTCCTCGTAGCCCTCGGCGCCCGGCGACAGCACCAGGGCCAGCAGGATGTGCACGCGGGCTAGCGCCTCCAGCTGCCGCACGCTACGCAGCTGCTCCAAGGACACCGCCTCCTCGGCCTCGGACACGGGGCTCCGTGGGGGCATCTGCACAGCCATGTACTCCCCTGAAACACGGGGTGCCCGAGGCTGAGCGGAGGCCCGGCTACGGGTCTGTGGGCTCCAGGCCAGTCCCTTCCCTGCCCGAGGCTGTGGTGGACTGCCCGGTGCCTCGCCGACCCCTGGTGCTCCACTCTGCTGAGGGCCGGCAGCCAGGGGAAGAGCCACGTGTTGTACTTACCCTGCAAAGGCTGAGCTTGGCCGCCCACTCACCCCCAGGGGCAGCTCCACTCTCAGCTCCAGCCCCAGGCCCCCAGGCCCCAAGGTCTCTCCTGCTGGCCTGTGTGTCCTGGAAGCCTCATGAGGTGCACCTGGCCTGGGCACCCCGTTCCTGTCCCCGACTGTCCCGAGGGCCTGGGAGTTCTGAACAGGGCCCACACATCCTGACAGGGGGCTAGAACCAGCGGCCGCGGGGAGGGTGGCCCTGAGCAAGCCAGCATTGTCGAGTGCTCTAGGACGGCCCTGCTGTGTGCATGTGTGTGTGTGTGTGTGGAGTGGCCACCCTAGCTGGGCTGCCGGCCTCTGCTCTTCACGGCAGGACTGCGGGAGCCACCCCATGGGACTCTCCATGCACACCTGCACTCCCCACAGAGTTTCTGCCCTGGGTCACCCTGGGCTGATGCCCAGGCACTGGTGGTGTTTAAGCGCTGGATGATGCCAGTGGGGCCGCCATTGTCTGCCCAGGTCCCCACTTGCCAGCAAACCCCCACTTTCCTGCACTGCTGTGAGCAGGGGCTGGGTGGCCAGGGGCCTGCTGAGGAGCAGCAGCTGGAGAACGGAGCCCCCACCTCGAGTCAGAAGCAACTTTGGGGATGGCTGAGGTGCCCACAGGGTCTGAGGTGCTCAGGACCCCCGCTCCCCCAGCCTCCTGAGGAAGGCCGCCTCCGGGCCGGCCCAGCTGTGTGCCTGAGAACATGCCTTCCGCCTGACCTGGATGGAACCTTTCTGTGAAGGTCATCTGGTGGCAGTCAAGCTGAGTCCCTCAGGGACCCTGCAGAGGACAGCACTGAGACGCGTCAGGGCCCCTGCAGAGGACGGCGCTGAGACGTGTCAGGGGCTCCTGGCCTCCAGAGCCTGCACAGACACGTGGATGCCCAACGGCCGTCCAGACCACGGAGCAGGAAGCAGAGCTCTGGGGAGCGGCGTGGGGTCAGCACCCTGCCAGCGGCGTGAGCTCACCATCCGGTGTGGGCTCTGGCTCAGGGGCGTCGCCGGGCGGCTTCATGGCCAGCAGGATCTCGACAGCCCAGTGGAGGTGGAAGACCACGTCCTCGAGAGGAAAGTGTCTGTGGTGGAGCCACTGGCCGAACTCCATGAGGTACTCCACCTTCTGCCACTCCGTCTCAGGCTTCTGTGGGATTGAACAGAAAGGGTGACATCCTCAGGATGGCCCTGAAGGCGTTCCTGATGCAGTGAAACACTTTTATTGCTCATTTGCTACAAGGAAAGTTTCATTCTTACCCCCACAGTGATCGTTTGCAGGCCGCCTCTAATGAGACCAAGTTGCCATTTAGGCTCATTGGGACATTTCAGATATAGCTGTTTCTTTTCACAAGCAGCATGTGGGAAGGCTGCAGCTTGGCGTCTCCTCACCCTTTGCAGATGCCACCCTCCTGGGGCCTCCCGGGTCCCCAGGCATTCCCTGCGCCGCAACAGGACACAGGACAGGGGTCCTGCTGTCGCCCTGTCTGCGGGTGGCCCTCTCTGGGTGTTTCTGTGGGCAGCCCTGGGTCCCTGCTGGAAAGGAGGCCTCTGCAGGGCAGGAAACGTGCTTGCCCTGTCCTGTGTCCAGATGCAGAGCCCAGTCCAAGGCCTGGCCTGGCCCGTGCAGACTTGGCCACTGTCGCTACGGAATTGGATGAGGCCACCCTAACCTGACCCTTGCAGAGCAGAGCCCCAGCCCTGCGAGCCGGGGTCAGCCTGCACCGCACCCTCCACAGCCCTGCGAGCCGGGGTCAGCCTGCACCGCACCCTCCACAGCCCTGCGAGCCGGGGTCAGCCTGCACCGCACCCTCCACAGCCCTGCGAGCCGGGGTCAGCCTGCACCGCACCCTCCGCAGCCCTGCGAGCCGGGGTCAGCCTGCACCGCACCCTCCGCAGCCCTGCGAGCCGGGGTCAGCCTGCACCGCACCCTCCGCAGCCCTGCGAGCCGGGGTCAGCCTGCACCGCACCCTCCGCAGCCCTGCGAGCCGGGGTCAGCCTGCACCGCACCCTCCGCAGCCCTGCGAGCCGGGGTTAGCCTGCACCGCACCCTCCGCAGCCCTGTGAGCCGGGGTTAGTTAGCCTGCATCACACCCTCCCCTCCACAGGTGTTGCTGGGGCCACGGCCACACTCTTCTCCAGCAGGGTGGACCTCGCACTGGCACCGCCCCACGCACCACGCATGGATGTCGCTGCCACTTCATTTCTGCTGCCAAATATCTGTGGCTCTCTGATTGCTGGCCCATGCCACTTATTCAGCCATGAATCTGCTGGGCGCTGCACCGGCCGTCACAAACAGGTCCCTGTGGGGTGTGAGTGGTGCGTGTGGGATGTGGGGTGTGTGTGGGATGTGGGGTGTGAGTGGTGTGTGTGGGATGTGTCGGGTGTGAGTTGTGTGTGGGGGTATTGGGTGTGAATGGTGTGTATGAGATGTGGGTTACAGGTGTGAAGGGGCGGCCTGTGGGGTGTAGTATAGGTTGCGTGGGAGTGGGATACGTGGGGTGTGTCTTGGTTGCAGCTGTGGGCTGTTATGTTGGGTGTGTCTGTGGGTCTAGGTGCAAGGTGTGGGTTTGTTGTGGGTGTTGGGTGTGAGTCCAGCCACTGGAGGATGGAGCTGCAGCATCTTGATGGGGAATGCAAGAAGAAGAACGGTGGGAAAAGCAGCCGTTTGGTTTTGGGTAAGATGCTGGCCCCAGGGCGGGGCCAGGCAGACAGCAGGATTCACAGGTCTAGGGGGTGGGGGGTCTGGGCTACAGAATTGCTTGTGGGTAAAATGGGCGGCAGCGGTGCTTAGCTCAGGACATGGGGTGAGATCAGATGGCCGAGGTCCTGCCCTTAGCCCAGGGCCTCCTCTGTCATGAAGAGGTGGAAAGGGGAGAAGGATGAGGAACCGGTGAGGTGGTGGGGCCTGGGAGCCATGTGAAGGATGCCCATGGATGGGGAAGGAGGGGAGCAGCTGTGGAGGCCGGCGGTGGCTCCCACAAAAGCTGTGCATGTTAGGGAGGGCCTTGGCCCTGATGGGAGGTTCAAGGGAGAGCGGGTCATCTTCTCAACAGAAGTGCGGGGCCACCCAGCGTCCACAGGCTGAGGAGTGCCGGGGACCCTGCCTCACACCGTATAACTCATTAACATAACAGCTACAACTATAAAACTCAGAAGAAAACAGGGGAACAAATCTTCCAGACCTTGGGTTATGCAACAGTTTCACAGATACAACGCCAGAAACGCAAGCAACAAAACAAGAAATAGACAACTAGAATTTCATCACAATTTAAAACATGTTTGTGCCACAAATCATGCCAGCCAGAAAGTGAAGAAGTGGTTGAAAAAGCAGCTCACAGAATGAGAAAGGGTTTGTAGATGATGCTCCTGCTAAAGAACCTGCATCCACAATACACCATGAGCTCCTATAAGGCAATGAAAACCAAACAACCAGATTAAAAATGGGCAAAGGACTGCAATGAACACTTCTTCAACAACCCACAAATGGCCCATAAGCACGTGGGAATATGCACCCCATCATCAGTGGCTGGGAAAATGCAGGCAAACACGAGGAGACACCCCCTTCACACCCGCCGGCACAGCTAGAACAGGGAGACGACATCAAGAGCTGGTGAGCGTGTGGAGAAACCGCAGCCACACCCTGCAGGCGGGAAGGCAACCCTGTGAGGCCGCTGTGGGAGCCAACCTGGCACTTCATCTGATGGCCCCACAGAGGGCGACCGTGTGCCCAGCAACTCCACTGCTGGGCTGTGCCCTCGGGGGACGAGGACGGGGCCACGCCAGAACTCGGGAGCAAATGCTGACCGCAGCATTCCTCACAGCAGGCAGATAATGAGAAACAACACAAATAGCCATCTGTGGACTGTAAGACACGCAACGGAATATGACTCGGCCCTAAACGGGAATGATGGGGATGACCCTGGGCGATGTCATGCTGAATGAAGGACCCACATAATGCTTGGCTCTGTTTACAGAAAATGTCCAGATCTGTGGCTTACTGGGGCCGATGGAGGGAGGGATGGGGAGTGAGTGCTAATGGATGCAGGGTTTCTGGGGGGTGACGAAACCTTCTAAAATTGTATGTGGGTGATGATTATATAACCCTGAGAATTTACTAAAAACATCACATTGTACCTCTAACAAAGACAACTGAAGGAAGGACTCAGGTAAGTGAAGACAGAAAACACTTTCAAGGGTTTCTGCCCCAAGGGCCAGCGTGGCTCAGCTGGGTCCTGCCTTCCCCAGCCGCCCACAGCCTCCCCTCCTCAGGCCCTTCCTGCTTTCCCTGGAGAAGGCCACGTCCCTGCCTGATACCCGCCAACCCCAGCAGGGCAACTGCCGAGGAACGACGTGGCCTCTGGTTCCCCGGAGCGAGGCGCAGTGGCTCCCTGTGGCTCCCCACAGCGGTACCCGGGCGTCTGCCTTGACCACCCAGTGCCCTGAGCCGGCACTCACACAGCACCGTCAGAGACCCCCAACCATCCTCAGTTCCCGACACCGAGGGCCGTCTGGACCCCAGAACAATCCAAAGCCCTCAGGGCAGGATTGCTCTGAGCCGGAGAAACAGCTCGCGTAAGAGAAAAGCCTTTTAAGATCTTCACTAATGTTGAAAGGTTCATGCCTTTCACACCAGGGGCCTGGGATGCCTTTTCGTCCCCAAGATGAAGTTCTCGGGTGTGCACCACATGGCCCTTGCCCCTGACAAGCAGAGGCATCGAATCAACACCAAAGCGCCCATCTCCTCCTGAGCCCATCCCAAGTGCATTGAGGGAAACGTCTGTCTTGCCTTCCTGGGGGTAGGGAAGAGACGCCAACGTCCCCAGAACGCCCACATCCCAGGGCCCTGCAAAGCCCTGCTCTTCTCTGCAGCCACCCGCCCATCAGGGCCCCTACCTGCTCTCCTCTGCAGCTGCCCGCCCCTCGGGGCCCCTGCCTGCTCTCCTCTGCAGCCACCCGCCCGTCGGAGCCCCAGTGCCTCCAGAGGAGCCTGGGCGCTTCCACTTGGGGCATCAGCCTCTGGGCCCCCCTCACCCTGCTCAGGGATGAGGACCTGACCATGACCCCTCCATGCTGGAAAGGAACCACTGAAACCAGCTCCATCCCCCGTCCCTGACTGGTCAGCAAGAGGAGTGCCCGGGGCCGCATGGCACATTCTCTGTGCCCGTCAGCCATGGGTGCTCTACGTGCTACCCACGCCAGGTCCCGGCTGAGCTTCTGTCCACACGGTTCTCCCTTTCACTAAAGGACAAATTTTACCACGTGCACCCACGCTCATGGCTTTGCACCTGCAAGGCCTGGATGGCGCTGTTGTAGCAGGCCAGCTCTCCAGACACGCTCGGTGAGTTCAGGGCCAGGCGGTGCCACATGCGCGCCAAGTAGTCCTCACTCTCGGCCTTGAATTTCTGTATTTCCATCGAAAAATTCTGCCCGAGCTTGGCCTTCACGATGACCATATGCTTGAAGATCAAGCTAAAGAAAGGGAAGGTGAGAAACCAACGTCGGGATCGGGTGGCAGAATTTTAAATGTGGGTGATGCAGCCCGGACTTATTCCTCCACTTCCTGCTTAAAAAGACGAAGCAAAGCAGAGCCCAGGTGAGGGGAGGTCTTGGGGGTGAGCGGGGGTCTCAGGGCTGCGCAGGGGGTCTCGGGGGCGAGCGGGGTTTTCAGTCCCCGCTCTCCCTGTGTTGAATTCTCCTGGGGAAGTCAAGTCTTCCAGCGCAAGTGGGAACCTGGGGAGGCCCGGGCAAAGGGGGACAGCACGGAGCAGGGGAGCACACTCCAGGTGGGGGAGCAGCAGGCGGGTGCTCACAGGCGGTGGGGGGGAGCACACTCTGGTGGGGGAGCACACCCCCGGTGGGGACGCAGTGGGTGGAGCACTCACAGGCGGTGGGGGGGAGCACTCACAGGCGGTGGGGGGGAGCACTCACAGGCGGTGGGGGGAGCACTCACAGGCGGTGGGGGGAGCACTCACAGGCGGTGGGGGGGAGCACTCACAGGCGGTGGGGGGAGCACTCACAGGCGGTGGGGGGGAGCACACTCTGGTAGGGGAGCACACCCCCGGTGGGGACGCAGTGGGTGGAGCACTCACAGGTGGTGGGGGGAGCACTCACAGGCGGTGGGGGGAGCACTCACAGGCGGTGGGGGGGTGCACTCACAGGCGGTGGGGGGAGCACTCACAGGCGGTGGGGGGAGCACTCACAGGCGGTGGGGGGAGCACTCACAGGCGGTGGGGGAGCACTCACAGGCGGTGGGGGGGAGCACTCACAGGCGGTGGGGGGAGCACTCACAGGCGGTGGGGGGGAGCACTCACAGGCGGTGGGGGGAGCACTCACAGGCGGTGGGCCGTCCTTGGCAGCACCTGCACAGCCTCGTCCAGCACCTTGAGGCCACCCTCCCAGTCGTCCTGGTCGGCATGGCTGTGGAAGAGCAGGCCGTAGAGCGCAGCACGGAGCGCCAGGTCGTCCTCAGCCCCTGGGAGGGAGAAGGAGGGGTGTCCTTGGAGCTGCCTGATCCCTCATCAAAGGTGCCGTCAGACCTCCCGGACTAAGCTGCCCATCACACTGCCCCTGAGGTGGAACCGTGGCTACAGAGGTGCCCAGGCCAATGCATGCCCCTCAGGGCTGAAGTGAGCTGTGCACCTGCGTGGCCCCTCCAGCCCTGCACCGGCCACCCGGGACTCCCTTTCCGTTGCGGAAAGCAGCTGTCTTCTCTCCTTGCTGGTTTCTGCCTGTCATTCTCCATCTCCTTGGAGAATTCTGCGTTCACAAACACAGCCCTGTGTCCCCACGTATTAAAGATCGGCGAGCAGGACTCGGGGTCCTTTCAGGAGTTGTATGGAAAGCTCCCCCGCGGCCGAGGACACAGCGCCACGTGCGTGCTGGGGAGTCCTCACGCTTGGCGCCCGCGGCACGGGAACAATCCCCGAGTCTCCACACAGGCAGCGGAGCCGTGTGACACGCAGAGGCAAAGGTACCCGCCTTCAGGGCACATGCAGAAACCGCCTGCCTGCCAGGAGGTGAGCCCCACCCAGCTCCACAGGGCACCCCGTGGGCCGTCAGCGCCTCTGAGTGCATGAAGCCAGCAGGGTGGATCCTGGTGGGATGGAACCCTCAGTGTCTGGGCGAGCTGCAGATGAACTTGAAGGGCCCTGAAGAGATGGGGTGAACACAGGGCCGCATCCCTCACACATCCCCACTGAGCACAGAACCCAGCCCACTCTGCCACCTCCCGGCCAAGAGTCCTTTTACGTCAAGGATTCCAAGAGCCCCGGGAGATCCAAAACATCAAACCAAGGCCATGGAGGCCCCACCTCGGGAAGGGGTGCTGAGTGGCGGGTCTGTGCCCTGTTGCTGCCCCAACCCAGCACAGCCATGGCGACCAGAATGCTGACGCGTCCCCTACCCGTCATGGGTGCTGCCCGGCCCAGCCTGCACACCCTTCCCCTGACGGTAATTCCCACACCCTCCCGGCTCTTTCAGAGGTCAGTGAGGGATCTGTCTCCTCTCTTTTCTCTTCTCTCTCTCGCCTCTCTCTCTGCTCTCCTCTCTCTGCTCTCCTCTCTCCTCTTCTTTCTCCTCTCGTCTTCTCTCCCGCCTCTCTCTCTCTTCTCCTCTCTCCTCTCTCGCCTCTCTCTCTCCTCTCCCTTCTTCTCTCTCTCCTCTCCCCTCTTCTCTCTCTCCTCTCCCCTCTTCTCTCTCTCCTCCTCTCCTTCTCCCTCTCTCCCTCTCTCATCCCAGGAATAAGCTTCAGTGAAGCCTCGTCTGGAAAACACTTTGGGTCTCAAGTCAATTTCTGCTGCATCGAGCGCCCGAGAACCATAGTGGGCACCAATGCGGGCTCCACCCACATCTAATGGTAGCGGATCTTGGGTTTTCCTGGCTGTCTCCACACCGTGCCACCCCTCACCTGGCTACCCTCCCGGGTGCTTCCGTAGCCTGTACCCCTGCCACCTTCACCCCTGCCGCCTGTACCTGCCACCCCCACTGGCCCTGCTGTGCTGCTTGCAGGTCTCTGGGCCAGGTCGGGATGGCTCCTGCCTCCACCCACCCTCTGGAGCCTTCTCAGACTACGCAGCCCCTCACGCCCTTTCTCTTTTCAGAAGTCTGGTGCTTTTCTGTAATTTTAAAGATAAACAGTACGACCCTAAGGAAAGACAAACCCCTTTCTCCCAGCGCCCTCCCCCAGTACTCTGCAGGCCACAGTGCTGAGGGCTGGAGTCCGTGTCATCCTGCACCAGCCCCGTCACGCTATCAGCAGGACTCGCCTCTGGTGCCAGCACCTGGACCACCGAGGCTCACATCACAGAGCGTGGAGCCTTCTTTCCCTTCTCTGACTCATTTTTCATGAGACTGCGTTCTCCAGAGCCGACCCGCTGGGTCTAGGGAGCAAACGTGCCCATGGCTGGAAGGACGGCACCCATGGCTAGGAGGACGGCACCCCATCGGATGCTGGGATCTGTGGGCTCACTGTGGCCTTCACACTCTGCCAGGCCCTCCTCACCCAGGCACTGGCCAGAGAAGCGGGTCTGCATCTGAAACTTGGGAACCCTGAGCCCTGCTTCCTCCCGGTTGAATTCATTAAACCAGGGTCCGATGAACTTGGAAACCACACATAGGGTCACAGGGAGTCCTCTTCAATCCTGCCTAAGTGGAAGGCTCACTTTGAGGTGTGACCTCCTGATTGACCCACAGCCATGTCCTGGGACCACCCAGTACACATCCAATTCACGGGCGGAGGCGCTGCAGCCAGACCCCACCCCTCATGCATTCCTGTGGACCGTCTCCTCCTCCCCGGAGGCCATCAGCTCCGTGGTGCCTCCGGGTGGGTGAGGGCCATGGACTGTACGTGAGGAGGAGGGTGGGTGAGGGCTGTGGACTATGCATGAGGAGGAGGGTGGGTGAGGGCTGTGGACTGTGCATGAGGAGGAGGGTGGGTGAGGGCCGTGGACTATGCATGAGGAGGAGGGTGGGTGAGGGCTGTGGACTGTGCATGAGGAGGAGGGTGGGTGAGGGCTGTGGACTATGCGTGAGGAGGAGGGTGGGTGAGGGCTGTGGACTATGCATGAGGAGGAGGGTGGGTGAGGGCTGTGGACTGTGCATGAGGAGGAATGTGCCTGTGCTGAGCTCTGGGCCTCATGTTACCACAGCACAGCATGGCCGTCCCGACTAATCAAAGTATTGATGTGGCCTGGCTGAGCTCTGGGCCTTGTGTTTCCACAGCACAGCACGGCCGTCCCGCCTGATTAAAGTATTGATGGGGCCTGGCTGAGCTCTGGGCCTCGTGTTTCCACAGCACAGCACGGCCGTCCCGCCTGATTAAAGTATTGATGGGGCCTGGACGCTAAGCATTTAGCTGCCAGACGTGGTGCGAGTATCTTCCCATCTGTTCACTTCTTACTGTTCTGCACTTATCAGGATTCAGGAGCGTACATTTTCGTATCTGTGAAAGGTGCCTCTTTCCACAAAATCTCTGCTATGCTCAATTCTACTTTCTGATATTTTTTCTAGAATTTGAATTTTTAAAACTACTTAACTATTCACTTGTCTGATGTTTATTTTGGTGAATGGAGTAAAATGTAGTGTGTCTTCCGGGTTCTGCCCAGAGGCACAATCCCCCCTCCACAGCCTCCTCTCCCCATGCCACGTTCTGAAGGGGTCTGGGCTGCCCAGAGGCACAAATCCCCCTCCACAGCCTCCTCTCCCCATGCCACGTTCTGAAGGGGTCTGGGCTGCCCAGAGGCACAATCCCCCCTCCACAGCCTCCTCTCCCCATGCCACGTTCTGAAGGGGTCTGGGCTGCCTTCTGCCTCCCCAGGGCTCTGATCCACATCTCTGTCCTCGTGAAACACCCCACAGGGCTGACAAGAATCACAAGCTGGGTTGTGGACAGAATGTAGTTATGACTGAGCAGTAACCAGAGTGCACCCTGGCCACGTCCTTGCTGCTAAAAGTCACCTGGACCCCCATCACTCTTGTAGATGCGGTCTCTGAGGTTGGAATCCTAAGGCTTTGGTTGAAGGATCATTAGGATATTTTTCAGACCCTGAATGCCAGCAACCAGTGCGGAGTCCCCCACAGAGGAGCGGGATAGGGATTGGCCCAGGAATGCCTTCCCAAGACCCTGTGCTCTTCCACGCTTCCGTCCTCTCCAAAACCCTCAAGACCCCTATCCCCAAACTCCTCAGGGAGGTGGGTCTGAGGCCGTATCCCCATCTCCTGCTCAGCAACCCTAGGATTAACCCTTCCTCTGCTGCAGCCTAGCCTCTCAGTGGATGGACTTGCCATGTGCATCGGGCTCATGCTTGCAGGACCAGCAAACCACACACACTGCGGGGGTTAGTACTCAACTTAGTAATTACACATGGCCACACTTTTGTTTATTATTTTAAATCAACTTTGCTTCTCTAAATAGACTCTAAATGCTCAAGGTAGGTTCCACTTTTCTATTCCACAGCATTTAAAGATTTCCCAAATACACATTAGGACTCTTAACAGGGATAGTTTTTTTTAGCAGACAACGTTTTTTTCTATAAATGTGAATTGGTATTCTAAGATGGTTCTATTGTTCTAAAGTCAGTATGCATTTTTGTGTGTTTGTTTTTGCAGGAGTGTGTGTCCACGTTTTTGTGGAAGTAGAAAAATGGGATTTATCTGTGAGCACAGCCGAGAGGCCAGACTTCACGGCAGCCACGACCAGGGAGAGAGTGCCCACTCTGCACTCAGGGGTGTGTGGCCCTGGACAAGGTTCATGTAAACCAAAAATAACATTCTAAGCCCCCCAACCGACTGAATGGACCCTCCTCTTGGCCAAGGGCCTTCTGAAGTATACCTGAAAAACGAGTTTGGTGGGGTCGGGGGCGGTAGGGGGCGAGGGTGGACAGGCCTCATTATCCCCTCTCCCTTTGGAGCTCAGGCACAATGGACCAGCATCCACATGAAAGCTCTAAAGGCTGACAGAGTGGACGCTTTGTAGCCGTAAGACACCAAGTTCCAGCCTGATTCTAGCATAGCATCGCATGACAGATAGCAGGCCTGAAAGAGATCCAAGTATTTCATACCCAAGTATCTTTCTCTGACATATTTTGAAGTGGGCCGCACAGCTGTCTCTTGGGGGGAAAATCCACATCCTGTGGAGAATGCCCTTTTCCCTCTCCAAGCCAGGGCAGAATTAACCAAGAGTCTGGTGCCTTTTTGTCTGTTGAGAGCTCGGAAGCCAGTTACCTGGAGGCTTCATCTGCAAGATAAAAACCTTGGTCTCCACAACTCCTCATCTAAACCTGGACATCCGTTTCTATTGATTCCAGGTCTTTAGATAATAACTCTTTCAACAAATTGTCAATCAGAAAATCTTTGAATCTACCAGTGACCTGGAAGCCTCCCCTCCGAGTTGTCCCACCTCCTGGACCAAACCAATGTGCACCAGACATGTATTGATGTCTCTGCCTAACTCCTGTTCCCCTAAAATGTACAAAATCAAGCTGTAAACCAATAACCTTGGGCCCAAGTTCTCAGGACCTCCAGGGGCTGTGTCACGGGTCATGCTCCTCACACGTGGCTCAGCATCAATCTCTTCAAATAGTTTACAGAGTTTGACTTTTTTCGTGGATAGTCAGAAGGTCCTGGCTCTGGCTTCATTGTATGTTGAAAGGGAATTTCATGAGCTCATTCCTGAAGAGCACTCAGGTGCCTGTCATGCATCAAATGCTGAACAGACATTATCTGGAGTTATTGCCAGGTGGCTTCACGTCAGGGCACGGGAATTTAAAAGCACCACATGTTTAAAATTGGGCTCAAGTCCTTCCCTTTCCTTGTACCTGGAGCCCGTGGGTCTGTCTGTCCTGCTACAAACCTGGAAGAAAATATCCTTCGGTCATCCCGCCACCTTGGAAGTCAGCCGTGGGCCACTGGTGCAGAAGCAGCGTCTTTCCTTTCTCCTAAAGTAACACAAGTAAACGACACGTATACTTGAAAGTTGCAGGACAGTCTTTCACTGTGAGATAAGAAACTCCCCCTCTGAGCTCTGTGTTCATCTCCTTAAACTGCTTGCTATTGCCATAAGCAGCTGTAAATTAACCTGACAATGTTGTACTGGCCACTATCACCAAATTCTAAAGCTTAACAATCTACAGCCAATTAATAGCTTAAGTTATTTTAATGTAAATTTTTGGCAAACAACTCAGGAACTGCCTCTTATTTCCCTTTAAAAACCCACATGGAACTGCCTCTAATTGGAGTGCACATTCAGGACCGCTTGAATCGATGCTTCCGGATTACAACCTTCAAGCTTGGCCCAGGTAAACTCTCTATTTATACCAGTTTTGCCTCAGCTTCTTCCTTTTAGGTTGACATCATTTTGCTTTTCATTTTGTTATAGTAGGTAGCTAGTCAAACATGAGTGGGGCAGGAGAGGCCCCGCCGCCGCGCACCAGGAACTTCAGGCAACCATCACGTGATGGTCAGGCAGCTGTTAACTGTCTCTCTAAAATAATAATTGGTCTCAGCCAGCACCAGGGAAAGGCCATCTCCCAAGAGACAGAAAAAACTTGAAACTGGTGACGAGTAGCTTCCTGATACGATCTCAGGAGTTGGGCGAGCGGGCTCAAGCACGCACACTGAGAGGAAAAATGGCGGAGTTTCACTGGCATATGACCTCCTCTAGGGACACGTGACTGGTAAGGGACCACCTCAAGTGAGCACGTGCAAAACTCCAGTAAACACACTGGGCGTGCGGCCCCTCCCAAGTGCAGGCAGCCACCATACATGTGGACAGTCCACCGCAAGGGAAGCATCTGGGGAGAAATCATGAAATACGCTGGAAGTCGGCCCATGTATTGAGACAGCCAGGTGGGAAGGGGTCCCCAGAGAATCTCCGATCGGCTGCTCGCTGAGAGGAATGTGCATTGGGGTGGAGCCACAGAGGCTCACGCCACTTGCAGTGGGGAGGAGCCTGGCCCCTCCTCCCCCCGGGTGAACCTGGGATTCATTCGGTGAGGTGGGAAGTGCACTGGCAGGAAGCACTCTCTCACTTCACTAAGAGTCTCTGTTTCCCCTTTTCTTCCTTTCTACCCAATAAAACCCTGCCTTTCTCACCCTTCAAATTGTCTATGAGCCTCATCTTTTGTGGCAATGTGACAAGGACCTCGTCTTTAGCTGAACTGAGCAAAAGTCCCACAACAGTGTGAGACCCCCAAGTCAAAGGTGAGCCATGCACGTGATCTCTCAGGTCTCCCGCTCGGTCTCTTCCCAGTGTACTTTCCTTCCTGTTCTAAAGCTCTTTAATAAACTCTCACTCCTGCTCTAAGACTTGCCTCTGTCTCTCCTTCTGCTTTATGCTCCTCAGTTGAAGTCTTTCTTCTGAGGAGGCAAGAACTGAGGTTGCTGCAGAGCCCCCTGTGGGTTCGCCGCTGGTAACGTGCTTTGAGGTTGCTGCAGCCCCCCGCGGATTTGCTGCTGGTAACACGCTTTGAGGTTGCTGCAGCCCGCTGTGGGTTCGCTGCTGGTAACATGCTTTGGTGGTGTGTGACTCAAATACGTCTGCTGCTAACAATTTGGCTCTATCTAATTACAGATATCAGCTAAATTTCTGAAATACTAAGTCACAAAAACTCTGCAACTGCTCCCCTAACATAATTGAGAGCTTTTTCAATGACATGAAACATCTAGGTTGGTTTCATGGCTCTAAATCAATGTGATGAAAAGCACGTTAGACAAAACTTAGGGGAGACAGTGAGAGCCAATCTCAGGGAGTTCACCACTGTAAATGCTGTATTAAAGAAGGATCTCAAATCAATAATCAACTTTACATCATCACCGCTGTAGTAAATGTAGTAAATGTAAATGTAGTAAAGAAGGATCTCAAATCAAGAATCAACTTTACATCATCACCTCTGTAAATGCTGTATTAAAGAAGGATCTCAAATCAAGAATCAACTTTACATCATCACCACTGTAAACGCTGTATTAAAGAAGGATCTCAAATCAAGAATCAACTTTACATCATCACCGCTGTAAACGCTGTACTAAAGAAGGATCTCAAATCAAGAATCAACTTTACATCATCACCGCTGTAAACGCTGTATTAAAGAAGGATCTCAAATCAAGAATCAACTTTACATCATCACCACTGTAAACGCTGTACTAAAGAAGGATCTCAACTCAAGAATCAACTTTACATCATCACCGCTGTAAACGTTGTATTAAAGAAGGATCGCAAATCAATAATCAACTTTACATCATCACCGCTGTAAACGCTGTAGTAAAGAAGGATCTCAACTCAAGAATCAACTTTACATCATCACCACTGTAAACGCTGTACTAAAGAAGGGTCTCAACTCAAGAATCAACTTTATATCATCACCGCTGTAAACGCTGTAGTAAAGAAGGATCTCAACTCAAGAATCAACTTTACATCATCACCGCTGTAAACGCTGTACTAAAGAAGGATCTCAACTCAAGAATCAACTTTACATCATCACCGCTGTAAACGCTGTAGTAAAGAAGGATCTCAAATCAAGAATCAACTTTACATCATAAGAAACTAAAACACTAGCGGAAGGAAGGAAATAATAGAGATCAGAGCACAGACAAAAATAGAGAACAGAAAAACAATAAAGAAAATCTATTGTTTAAAAGTTGGTTCTTTAAAAAGATCAACAAAATTGACAAGCCTTTAGCTAACTGACAAAAAAAAAAAAAAAAGAAAGACCATTCAAATAACTAAAATAAATAATGCAAGTGGAGACATTACTACCGACCTCAGGGAGATAAAAAGGATTATAAGAAAATCCTATGAACATTTGCACACCAACAAATTAGATAATCTAGAAAAAATGAACAAATCCCTCCAAGCACACCCAGACTGACTCAGGAAGAAATAGAAAATCTCAACAGACTTATAATAAGAGATTAAATTAGTAATCAAAAGCCTCTTAATAAAGAAAAATCCTGGACTAGATGGCTTCATCAGTGACTCCCATCAAACATTTAAAGAAGCATTAGCAACAATCCTTATTAACTCTTCAAAAATTTAAAGACAAAGAAACACTCCTGGGTTCACCCTATAAGGCCAGCATTACTCTGCTATCAAATCCAGATAAAGACATCACAAGAAAAGAAAATTATAGACCAATATCCCTTATGAATATAGATGCAAAAATCCTCCACAAAAGATTAGCAAATGAAATCTAACAGCATATTAAAAAGATGACTCATAATGACCAAGTAGGATTTATGAGAGATGCAAGGGCGGCTCACTGTGTGCAGATCAGTCAGCGTGATGCACAGTATTCAGCCTTAACAGAACAAATGAGAAAAACCACATGACCAGCCCAATTGATGGAGAAAAGGCATTTGGCAAGACCCAACACTATTTCATGATAAAAACTCTCAGAAAACTAGAAATAGAAAATTCCTCAACATGATAAAGTGTCCTTATGGAAAGACCCACAGCTCACGTCACATGCAATGGTGAGGCTGAAGCTCTCTCACTAAGACCAGGAACAAGAAAAGGTCACCGCTTCCACTGCTGCTATTCTACCAGAGGCTCTGACCAGAGCTACTGGACAACAAGAAAGAACACGGTGAGAAGGCAGTCAGGCTGTGTGTGCTACACTGGAAAAGAAGAGGTAAAACTATCTCTATTCACAGATGACATGATTCTATACCTAGAAAATTCTTATAAATCCACAAGAAAGCTATAAGAACCAATTAATGAATTCAGAAAAGTTGCAGGGCCCAAGATCAACACACAAAAATCAGCTGTGTTTTTATTCACCAGGAATGAAAACTCCAAAAAGGAAATTAGCAAGAAAGTTCTACAGACTGAGCTGTGTGCCCCCAAAATTCATATCCTGAGACTCTAACCCCCACTGTGGTGGTATTTGGAGACAGGGCCTCTGGGAGGTAATTGACGTTAGATAAGGTCACGAGAGTGGGGTCCTCACGATGAAGTTAGTGCACTTTAAGAAAAGACATCAGAGAGCTTGCTCTCTCCTTCTGTGTGCCACATGAAGACATGGTGAGAAGGCAGATAGGCATTGATGCCATGAGACATGGTGAGAAGGCAGCCAGGCTCTGTGTGCCATGAGACACAGTGAGAAGGCAGCATGAGACACGGCGAGAAGGCAGCTAGGCTGTGTGTGCCACATGAAGACACGGTGAGACGACAGCCAGGCATTGATGGCCAGGAAGATGTTCCTCACCAGAACCCAGCCATGCCGGCTCCCTGATCTCAGACTTCCAGGTCCAGACTTTGATAAATAAATTAAGCCATCCAGTCTATGGTATTTTGTTACAGCAGCCCAAGCTAAGACAGAAAGCATTCCTGTTTATAACAGCACCTTAAAAAATTAAATATTTAGTAATAAATCTAACCAAAGAGGTGAAAGACTTCTATGCTAAAAACAATAAAAGGTTGCTGAAAGAAATTAAAGATCTAAATAAATGAAAAGATAGCCCATGTTCATGGATAGGAAGCCTTAACATTGTTACAATGTCAATACTACCCAAAGCAGTGTTCAACACAACCCCTACGGGTTACAATAGTCTTTTTTTAAAAAAATATAATTTTAAAAAATGATCCTTACATTCACATGGAATTAAAAAACTGATCCTCAAATTCACATGGAATTGCAAGGGGCCCCAAAGAGCTAAAACAATCTTGAAAAAGAACAAGGTTGGAGGACCCACACTTCCCAACTTGGAAATATATTACAAAGCTACAGTGACTCAAACAGCATAGTATTGGAAAAATGATACCATATAGGCCAGTGAAATAGAATAGAGGCCCCAAAATAAACCCTTGCATTTCTGGTCAAATTATTTTCAGCAACGGTGCCAAGACTGTTCACTAGGGAAAGCACAGTCTCTTCAAGTGGTGCTGGAAAAACTGGATATCCACATGCAAAAGAATGATGTTGAACCTTTACTTAATACCATATGCAAAAATTAACTCAAATGGATCAAAGATCTAAACTTAAGAGCTAAAGCTACAAAATTCTCAGAAGAAAATACTGGAGAAAATCCTCATGGTATTAGATGTAGCAATGACCAGGGATATGACACCAAAGACACAGGCAACAAAAGAAAAAATAGATAAACTGGACCTCTTAAAAATTAGGAAAATTTATGCATCAAATGGCATGATCAAATGAGTGAAAAGTTAACCCAGAGAATGGGAGAAAATACTTGCAAATCAGGTATCTGCTAAGGGATTAATATCCAGGCTCTGTCCTGAGGCTCTCTGGACATGAAGCTCCGTCTGTTATGGCCCTCACAATCCGCAGGCCCTCCCTTCACAGGGCCCTGCAGGACACTGCAGGTTTGTAGGAACCACACACATATCTAAGTCAGCCAGGATTCTTGGTCACAAGCAGTAAAAATCTACTCTGGTCTTCCTGGGCAGCCAGAAAATGTGCTGGGCAGCGCCAGTGGGAGGCTAAGCCCTGGGGCCAGGAAGCTGCATCTTGCCCACAGGATGGCCATGTGTGGGCTGGTAGGTTGGCAGGTTGGCAGGTCGGCAGGCCAGGTGGAGCAGCCTTGGCTTGCCTCTGTACTCTCCAGTCTGGCTCCAGACGCAACTCTGCACAGAGCTCAGACCCAGGCTTCCTGGGGGAGCCAGCCCAGGAGGGTCCCTTTGCCTGGACCACACTGGATGAGGAGGCAGTCCCCCGGAGAAGGCCAGCATGGGGAAAGAGGCTAGGGCGGGCTGGACAGCCCAGAGGCCCCGACACAGCCTTTTCAAAGTCAGGCCAAGAAGCTGCCTTGGGCATGCATCTGAGGATCCAGCACAGCGGCTTCTGTGGCCGCACCCACTGTCTGTGCCTGCTGTCTTGTGCCCCACTCCCCTGTCCTCCTCCTCCCACTGGAGCTTTGGGTTATGCAGCTCTGCTTCTCTTAGAAGGGCTCCGTTTTGTGGGTTCTCTGTGGCTGACTCCTGATTCCTGGTTACAGCTGAGGCCAGCAGAAGAGAGCTCAGAGTGGGCTAGTCTGGCTCAGCCCTGGTCTGAAGACTGACCCCAACCTGAGAGTCTCAGCCTCTTTCCAGGAGGAGGGGGATGCCTCCCCATCTCCCAGCAGGGAGCTGCATCCACAGACCTGTGAGCCAGGAGCACGAAGCCTTCACCAACTCCAGAGCCTGCTCAGGAAGCCCAGTCCACAAGGCCGAGGCTTGTCCTGCCAGTCTGTGCCCAGGGAGAAGATGGCCAGGCTCCTGCTCTTGGAGAGGCCTGCAGGACCACTCCAGGACCCATGCCTAGCCTCCCTCCAACAGCCCTAGAAGGAGGTGCACTCTTGGGTCCACATGGCCCCTCTCCTTCAACCATCCTCCCTGGGTCGCCCCATCCCCTGGGCCTTGGGGGCTCCACTCCCCGCCACCCCACTCTGCCTTAAACCGCCAGAGGCACCTGTGGCCCAGCCCCCGCCCCCTGCCCTGCCCTCTGCTTGCTGTTCCTCAGGGCCACCCTCTCTCATGGCAGGTGGGACCTGTCCTCCCTGCCTAGAATCCAAGCCTCTTAAGGCAGGGACTATGCTGGCCTCACTCTCTACCCCCTGCTGTGTGTCTCCAGGGCTGAGAGCCCCTCGGTGCATGTGTGTTGCTGGGGGAGGTCAGGGCTGAGCACTGAGTCCAGCAGGGGCCCCTGCAGTGCTGGGACTTGGGGATACCCCTTAACCCCCTCCCCTCCTCGGCTGGTGCTGGTGTACCCTTGGGAGGCCTGTGGGGTCTGTCTTTCTTTGGGAGTCTCTCCAGTCCTTTCTGGAAGACCCACTAGAGGCCTCAGTGGGAGTCAGGAGCCCCCTCCGGGGCTGGCGCACCTGCTTTCTGGCCTCTGTCTTGTTGATGATGCTGATGATCCTCTTCAGGGCACCCTTGGCCTTCTTCCTGTAGACGGCTGAGGACAGGAGTGGGAGCCAGGCGTTCCAGTAGTGCCGCGCGGCCAGCATCACCAGGGCGCTGCTGCCCGCGATGCCTCCGAACCTAAAAGAGGGCAGGTCATGACGTGGTGGCCCCACCTGGGCCCACCTGGGGCTGCTGGACCGGGAGGGACACGAAGGTCGGGCGCCCAGGGCCCATCCACGCACTTGCTCCCTCCTGGGCATGTGGCTTGCTCAGGCGTCCCTGCTGCATCCTCTCCAGTGGGCCTTTCCAGGCAGCACAGGGTCAGACCCCCACCAAGGTCAGGCTGTAGGAGCCCAAGCGGGTACAAGGGCAAGAGGGGGCCACTGTACCTCCTTGAAGACTGTGCCCTGAACTGGCCACACCGTCCACCTCGCCCTCGCTGGCAGGAGCCCTCCCTTGGGCCCACAGGACGGACCACAGCCTTGGTGAGCACAGGGGTCTCGCACGGCAGGGGAGGGACAGAGCCCCCACAGCACCACCCCAGCCCCTTCAGAGCCACGCACCTGGCGCTCTCCGTGAAGGCCTTGGCTGCCACCAGCCGCAGCTGCTTCCGGCCCTTCAGGTTCTCCATGATGCTCCTGCCCTGGATGGCCGTGGCCGTGCACAGCATCTCTGCCACCAGCCGGGACTCCTCGCTGCAGGACACGGGGCCAGTGAGGAGGGAGGCCACTGTGGCCCACTTTGGGTCTTCCCTCCCTGGGTCACTGTCTTGACCTGTGGACTACACAGGTGGTATTCTAAGATGGGGCACCTCCTGGCCCACAAGCACATGTGCACAGGGCTCCGCCCTCCCCGAATCTGAGCCAGCCTCAGAGACTCGCCAGACTGCAGGGATGCAGGGCAAGGGGCCCCTGGTCTTCTGAGGCCTGGAGTGCCCACGTGTGGCCTGGGCGCCAGAGACAGCCGCCCTGGGAATGCTCTCAACCACGGAGCTGGCAGCCACGTGGCAAGGGTGGCAGTGGGCTGTGGGGACATCCAGCCAGTGGACCCTCAAGACTGTCGCCCCAGGTGACTCTCATAGTAACCTTATGAGAGACCCCAACCCAAAACTAACTGGCTGTGTCCAGTCAGCCCCCAGAACCATGGGGCAGAATCATTAACTGTTTTTTTTAATGACTAATCTTTAGAGGGACTTGTGCAGCAACAGATCCACAGAACCAGCCCCTCTTTTGGGGCCTCTCCCCTCTACAGGCCCTGCGGCTTGGGCCCACATGGAAGTCTGGCCTCAGAAGGTCCACTCTGCACCCAGAGCTTGGCCAGGCGCACACTCCTGGGCATCAACAGCAGCAACAGCTCCATGGCTCCTCATCCCTGGACGTTCGCTGCTCCAAGGCTGCCGTGGCTGGGGCTGCAACGCTACGCACACTAAGGCAGGATTCCCGCCATGGACGGGAGAGCATGCCCTTGCGGCTCAGCTCAGAGGAGGCACCAGATTTATTCTATGAGAAAGATGCTGGCTCACGGGTAGACTCCCTTCATGGGCCAGGTCCCAGAGCCAGGAACCTGCTTGCAGGAGCAGACAGCCGCTTCTGCCCCTCTGTCCTGAAGGAGTCAAAGGAGGAAGGCGCTGCCCCTTGGCCTGCACAGGCCTGCGGTGCCCAATGCAAGCTGGTGGTCTGAAGCTGAAACCACCTTCTAAGGTGGGCATGGCGACCTAGGCAGGGCAGGAAGGAGAGTTCAGTTTCCTGAGTACTGCCGTCCTAAACATTTTGATCTGTGTTATGCAGTTGTTGAGTGTTCCATAAATGCCAATGAGTGAGGTCTGTTCCTTCCATCTGTAGCCTCAGTGACTTCCCCCCTACTTTGTTCTGTCAGCTGCTGAGAGAGGAATGTTAAAATCTACAGCTAGAATTGTAGATGTATCCATGCTTTACTTCCTGTATTTTCAAGCTCTGCTATTAGGTGAACACACATTTAGCATTTTTATGTCTTCTTGAAGATTGAATCCTTTATTATGAGGAATGTCTACCTCGGATCGCGTGCCTGGGCCATTTAACCGGACACCAGCTTTCTCGTGGTTGGCGCTTGCAGAGTGCCTCTCTCCCGTCCTTTTACCTTCAATCTGTGTCTTTACATTTGAAGAGGGTCTCCTGTACATAGTTTATCATTGGGTCTTGCTCCTATGTTCTGTGAGATAAACTGCATTTTAACTACAGTGTTGGTTCGTTTACGTTTAATGGAATGACTGATATGGCCAGGGTCAAATCCACCATTTGCTCCTTGCTTTCCTTTTGCCTCACATGTTCTTTGTTCCTTTCCTCCCTTTTTTTGCACAAACGGAATATTTTTTAGTATCCCAATTCATATCCTCTATTAGCCTTTCAGTTATATCTCTTTGCTTTATTCCATTTCTTAGCACTTGCTCTAGGGATTGCATGTGCATCCTTCACCAACTACGGCTCTACCTCACCTGAGTCCTACTCCACGTCATGTGCGGCACGAGGGCCCTCAGAATCACCGCCTCTCAGCCCGTCCTGTGTGTTTCCACTGCCCTGCATCTTGCCTCTATATTTATGAAAAATCCCACAGTAGGATGTTATTTTTGCTTTAAAAGGTCAAGTGTTTCTTGAAGAATTTAAGAACTGAAAGGGAAAAAAGTGTTTTATGTTTACCCCCAAATTTACCATTTTTGGTGTTTCATCTCCTCTAGCATGTCCTCTTCTGAGGATCTGCTGGGAATGGATCCTTTTAGCTTTTATTAATCTTAAAATGTCTTGATTCTGTCTTCATTTGTGAGGACTATTGCTGGCGGATACAGAATTCTAGACTGACAGGTTTTCTTTTTTTAACACTTAAAAACCGTCGTCCTTTGTATTCTGGTTTGCGTCGTTTCTGATGAGAAGTCAGCAGCAATTCTTGCCCTGGTTTTCCCGTATGCACAAATCTGTCCCCGTGCTAACTCCTTTCCAGGATCTGCTCCCGGTCTTTGGTCTTCAGCAATGTGACTACAATTCCCCCACAATGGAGCCAGGTGTGGTTTTCTTTGCGTTTATCCCACTTGGGGTTCCTTGAAAGTCTTGGATCTCCAGGTTGATATTTTTAATTCAACTTGTAAAATTTTCAGCCATTATGTTTTCAAACATGTGTATTTTGGCCTCCCCCTGCTGCCTCTGTCCTCCTGAGACTCCAGTTACACTCAGGTTAGACCCCTGCTATGGCCCCACAGGTCACAGAGTGAAAGCTCTATGGCCCCGCGGGTCACAGACGGAAAGCTCTGTTTATTTAGTTTCTCCGTTTTTCTCCCTGTGCTTCGGTTCTCATAGTCTGCTGGCCTGGATTCGAAGTTACTGACTGTTCTTCAGTGTCCAGCCTGATGATACGCTCTTCCAGTGGCGTTTCCATTTCAGACACTTTATTTTTCATTTCTAGGAATTCCATTCAGTGATTTTATTACTGGTTCCATTCTTTATTGAAATTCCTGTCTGTACACTAGTTATTTCCATTGAAAATCTGATTATATTGACAGCAGCTGTTTTCAACTCCTTGTCTGCTCATGTCAACATACACCACAGCTGGGTCCGTTGGCTGTTTTTTCTATTCTACTCTTTTTCTTGCTTTTGCGCACATCTAGTAATTTCTTACTTTATGCTGGACGTTGTGAGGGCTCTGCTGCTGAAAGTGTGGATTGTGTCCACTTCCTTTAAAGAGTGTTGGGTTTTGTTCTGACAGGCAGTTAACTACTGGTGGCTTAGCTTCATCCTACTGAGATGTGGTTTAGGCTTTGTTGGTGCAAGTCTGCACTCGCCCCATTGCTAAGGCGTGTCTTTCTGAATGCCTGGAATTCAGTGAGGTACACCCCGATGTGAGTTGGCCACAACTCCAACTTCTCTTAGCACAGGATGGCCTCTGGCATCTTGTCAGCGTACAGACCCCTCCATACCTGTTTTCTGCCAGGCCTGGAATCTAGTCCTGTGCACACATAGTTTACCACCAGGCAGGCCACAGACTCATGGGTAGCTCCACAGAACAAGGGCCCTGCCCCACCTGCCCATGTCACATCCTAGACACCTCAGCTGCTACAGCCCCAAGCCCTGACCCGTTTCTCCCCATGACTCTTCCATCTGGGCCACTCCCCAGGCTGCAGCATGGGAAGCTCCCTTAGGCAGAATGCGGAGCCCACTTCCGATATTTCCTTCTAGCAAGAATGGCTGCCTGGTACTGCCTGCTGTCCAACAGCTAAAAACAACTGTCTCACATATATTTTCAAGTTTTACAGTTTTTCTTTTTCACAGCATAAGAGTATGATACCCATTATGCTTTCAAGGCCAGAACTGGGTGACTTTTAAATTTATATTATTAACAATATTAAATATAAATATATTATACATAATAAATATATAATATATAAACATATATAAAATCACTGTTGGTGATTACGTTAAATAAAAATGTTGAGCTGAGTTGGAAGGTCCAAATGACACTCTTAGACTATTGTTCTTTACCCATTCTGTGTGTATTTTAATAATCTACATGAAATTTCTTATTAATATATATTCCTTGACATTAATAGCATAAATGCGAAACTGATTTGGTAACTACACATTCGCAACTGAGAATATGAGCTGATTAGTAACTGCTATACTTTTCACCAAGAACGGAAAGCCATTTTTGCTATTAGTGTAAAATGCTATCATAAAAGCTACTCTGTGGCAAATTCCATGCTAGAGTTTCTACACATAATTTTAAAAATGGAAAGAAATTAGAATGAAGAACTGAAATACGTGTAAACTTTTTAAACTATCTCTTACAAAGGCTGGTTGTCTGCTGGAAGTGGGCATGGGTCCTGCTGGACTGGGGAAGGGCCTGTGGCTCTGACAGTGACCAGCAAGGTGACCACATCATCTCCTATGAGCAGCACGCCTGCAGGGTCTCTCCAGTCTCCTGGCACCCAGGCTGCCTGCACACAGGGGCACCCGCCTGTGGTTGGTGGAAAGGCGCCAACACTGAGCCCAGGGCAGAGGGGCTCCCGCTGGGTGCAATGACACCAAGTGCCACTAGAGGACAGCAATGGTCCACAAAGGACTTTCCAAAAGTCCTAATGTGGAAATCCAATTTTTCCAGTCTCATATGACCTCACCTTTTCCCTGTCACCATATGTATAAATTTACAGCTTTAGCTAACTTAACAGAAAAAATGATTTTTAAGTCAATTTACACAGCAGTGGCACGGCCAGGGCGCCCAGCCCCCACATCCTCCTGTTGTGTGCCGCTGTGCCCTCCACACTTGGGGAAGTAATTGTAACTCAGGAGGAGGCTTTATGCAGCAGCACTCTGCACCATCACCTCCATGACACTGTCTTTGTAGTTTATTTCTCTTAGAAATAATGTTTGTTCTGTTTTGTTTGGAGACAGAGTCTCGCTGTGTTACCCAGGCTGGAGTGCGGTGGCACAATCACGGCTTGCTGCAGCCTCGACCTACAGGCTGCTTACGAGGATGAATGCAGTTCAGCTCACTCAGACCCCCCGCAGCCCCTTCCAGCTGACTTGTGTGGCCAGTGATCGCATGACACTTAATCCCCACCTATCACCTTGGCACCTACGACCTCACGCCAGCCTCTCATCTTCTGGTCCCCACTGTGACAACACCCACACTTCCCTCAGCTCATCCTTCCTGCTCTACCAGCGTATGTTACCTGCGCTTTTCCTTCACTTTTGTATTGTCAAAATCAATCCTTTCGTCAAAATGCTTCTTTCTTTGTCAACAAGTTAATCCTAAAAGTGGAATATCAGTGAACACCATGTTTCTCACTGGACAGTCCGGCTGTAAATGACTTGGTTTCCCGGACTCTCTAACTGGTGTACCCCTCTGAACTGTCCCCACCCATCCTACGAGGAACTCTGTTTCCCCGCCCTCCCCAGGGTCCTCCTGAGCCGCCCAGTGCAGTCAGGCAGCTCTCTCCACACAGCATCCATCTGGGGACAGCTCTTGACTACCTTTCTAGGTTGAATCTGTTATTTCTAGCATCCCACATATCTTCCTTTTTTTTTTTTTTTTTTTTTTTTGGTTTACTTCCTTGTTTTTCTGGATCATATCCTCAAGAAACTTTCTAAAAATGGTGTATGGGAAGTATACTCTCTGGGTCCTTTTGTCTAAAATGGCTTATTTTGACCTGATATGTGACTGATAGTTTGGGTGAGCTCGAATTCAAGGCTGACAATTACCTCCACTTGGAACGTTCTTTTTGCTTCAAGTGGTGGCTGCTGAGAAGGTTGGGGCAGTTCTATTTCCTGCTCCTCTGATCTCGGCCTGGTGTCAGACAGAGACTTCCAGAGACACCTCTGATCCCGGCCTGGTGTCTCAGCATGTCCAGAGCCAGGCAGATGTATTTTCAGCCTCAGCACATCCAGGGCCTGAGGGGCCAGGGTGTGTGGCAGGCATCTCCTGCTTATGCCCGAGCTGCAGGGCTGGGGACGCACCCCCCGGCCCCACCAGCACAGGAAGGCCAAGGAGGGACATCAAAGCAGGTGAGTTTTCCTTTTGGAAGCAAATTGATTTTTATTACAGACTGCAGGGAAAATGTAACCTCTAGCCTCCAACAGAGGGATGCCAAAGAGGGGGGCCTGGCACGGAATCCTGTCCATACTGTTTTGGAAGAAAGATCATTTGCAATGAAAAGCCCCTCGATGCTGGCAAACAGAAAACAGTGGGACTGGGCTCCAGTCCAACTCTGCTCCAGCCCTTTGCTGCCACGCTCTCCCTCCAGCCCCCCGGTGAATGTGGGGCACCACGCATGGCAGTGCCAGGCCAGCAGGGCAGGGTCCCAGGTGCACGGCTCCTGGCAGGGCTCACAGCCTCCTGAGCACTTGCAGCCTCACCCCTGCCAAGGCGGTGCTTACAGCCCGTCGCCTGGGTTCAGTCCCAGCTCTGCCACTCACCCCAGCTGGGTGGCCTCAGGAGCAACTTGGCCCATTTCCTGCCCATTGCCTGCCCATTTCCTGCTCTAGAGCCTGGGAACAGTAGTGCCTGCCAACGAAGAAGAGTGAACGGGGGGCCTGGCGCGTGATGCCCCGTCCTGGGTACTGAGAAGAATGAATGGAAGCCTGTCACATGATGCCCCATCCTGGGCACTGAGAAGAGTGAACAGGGGTCCTGGCACGTGATGCCCCATCCTGGGCACTGAGAAGAGTGAACGGGGTCCTGGCGCGTGATGCCCCTTCCTGGGCACTGAGAAGAGTGAACAGGGTCCTGGCACGTGATGACCCATCCTGGGCACTAAGAAGAGTGAACGGGGTCCTGGCGCGTGATGCCCCGTCCTGGGGACTGAGAAGAGTGAACGGGGTCCTGGCGCGTGATGCCCCGTCCTGGGCACTAAGAAGAGTGAATGGGGTCCTGGTGCGTGATGCCCCATCCTGGGCACTGAGAAGAGTGAATGGGGTCCTGGCGCATGATGCCCTGTCCTGGGCACTGAGTGAACTGGGGGCCTGGTACATGGTGCCCGGTCCTGAGCACTGGCCTGCTTGTGTCTCTGAGCACCCAGGAGACCCTGGACACATGGAAGTTGCCGACGTGAAAGGCATATCAGCACGTTCGTATGTTGGCCTCGCATCCCCACGGGTGTGGCCGACACAGGCTCTGGAGCCGTCCCGGTGGGCAGGGCCGTGGGAAGACAGGGCGTGGGCCTGGGGCGCTCCTTGGCTCTGGCAGGTGCTGCCCACGCTGGCCATTTGGCCACAGAAAACATCTTTACAGCCTTTGGGTCAGCGGTTTCATCTTCCAGGATTATTAGACCCAGGAAATTAGCCAAAAAGAACCTCAAGGAAAACAACCTTTACTGCAGAAATATTTGCAATAGCAACAGATGGAAAACAGCCTCATATTAAAAAATTGGGGAAAGATTAGGGATGATAATAATTGCTCAACTGGATGGAACACGGTAAGCCACTAAAAGTGAGATCTGTGAAAATTAAAGAATGGGAATGTTCTGTGTCCGGCTATGCTGACGAGGGCCTGGCGGCACAGCTGACTCTGGAGAGCAAGCGAGGGACCCAAGTCAGAGGCCATTTTCTTTCATTGAAATTACCCTTATTTATTTTCAAATTTAATTAGCGTGCATATCTGTCTATCCAAAATTACTTCAAAGCTGTATTTCGTTAGAAATGGCAGCTTTCTACCTGCTGAATGCCTGTGTCCCCTCAAAATTCCCTTCAACCTGCCACGGGAGGAGTGTCCATGTCCCTCAAAATTCCCATGCTGGGAGATCATCACCCCCACAGTGATGGTGTTGGGGTGGCCTTTGATGGCCTTTGAGGGGGGTTGGATCATGGGGATGGAGCCCTCACAAACAGGGTTAGTCCCTTATGAAAGGGACCCTAGAGAGCCCTGCCCCTTCCCGCATGTGAGGACACGGCGGGAGGCGCCGTCTGTGAGACAGGAAGGGGCCCTCGGCAGACGCCGAATCTGCCACACCTCGATGGGACTTCCAGCCTCCGGGACTGTGAGCAGGAACCATCTGGGGTGGGAGGCCCCCCATCTGTGGCCCTTTGTCCCAGCCTCTGAAGGCTGAGGCCCCCCCTTCTGTGCCTACGACGCACACACGGCCCGCAGGCCACACACCCCTCCTGCTGAGGTCCACATGACTTCAGAATCCCTCCTGACCAGCTTTCCACGGGGCCACTGCTGACTTGTCCATGAGGGCACGGGGCCGGCAGGACGGGGGCTTCCTGTGCACACGGCTGAGGCCTGTGGGAAGCTTTCTGGACTGGGCCTGGAGACCTGGTGGGGTGCTCACACGCTCCCTGATCTGTGATTGTGGCCAGGCCCATGCTCCCTGCCCATTTTGGGGACCTGGTGGGGTGCTCACACGCTCCCTGATCTGTGATTGAGGCCCAGGCCCATGCTCCCTGCCCATTTTGGGGACCTGGTGGGGTGCTCACACGCTCCCTGATCTGTGATTGAGGCCCAGGCCCATGCTCCCTGCCCATTTTGGGGACCTGGTGGGGTGCTCACCTGCTCCCTGATCTGTGATTGAGGCCCAGGCTCGTGCTCCCTGCCCATTTTGGGGACCTGGTGGGGTGCTCACCTGCTCCCTGATCTGTGATTGAGGCCCAGGCCCGTGCTCCCTGCCCATTTTGGGGACCTGGTGGGGTGCTCACCTGCTCCCTGATCTGTGATTGAGGCCCAGGCCCGTGCTCCCTGCCCATTTTGGGGACCTGGTGGGGTGCTCACCTGCTCCCTGATCTGTGATTGAGGCCCAGGCCCGTGCTCCCTGCCCATTTTGGGGACCTGGTGGGGTGCTCACACGCTCCCTGATCTGTGATTGTGGCCAGGCCCATGCTCCCTGCCCATTTTGGGGACCTGGTGGGGTGCTCACACGCTCCCTGATCTGTGATTGAGGCCCAGGCCCGTGCTCCCTGCCCATTTTGGGGACCTGGTGGGGTGCTCACCTGCTCCCTGATCTGTGATTGAGGCCCAGGCCCGTGCTCCCTGCCCATTTTGGGGACCTGGTGGGGTGCTCACACGCTCCCTGATCTGTGATTGAGGCCCAGGCCCATGCTCCCTGCCCATTTTGGGGACCTGGTGGGGTGCTCACACGCTCCCTGATCTGTGATTGAGGCCCAGGCCCGTGCTCCCTGCCCATTTTGGGGACCTGGTGGGGTGCTCACCTGCTCCCTGATCTGTGATTGAGGCCCAGGCCCGTGCTCCCTGCCCATTTTGGGGACCTGGTGGGGTGCTCACCTGCTCCCTGATCTGTGATTGAGGCCCAGGCCCGTGCTCCCTGCCCATTTTGGGGACCTGGTGGGGTGCTCACCTGCTCCCTGATCTGTGATTGAGGTCCAGGCCCGTGCTCCCTGCCCATTTTGGGGACCTGGTGGGGTGCTCACCTGCTCCCTGATCTGTGATTGAGGCCCAGGCCTGCGCTCCCTGCCCATTTTGGGGACCTGGTGGGGTGCTCACCTGCTCCCTGATCTGTGATTGAGGCCCAGGCCTGCGCTCCCTGCCCATTTTGGGGACCTGGTGGGGTGCTCACCTGCTCCCTGATCTGTGATTGCGGCCAGGCCCATGCTCCCTGCCCATTTTGGGGACCTGGTGGGGTGCTCACCTGCTCCCTGATCTGAGATTGAGGCCCAGGCCCGTGCTCCCTGCCCGTTTTGGGGGAATTTGTCCAGTCATGAGGGTTACTTACGGCCTAAATTTCTTCAGGTACTTGATGCCCATCTCCAGAGCCCTGTGAGCGCAGGACATGGTGGTCTCATGGTCACGCGCCGCATGGGCGAAGTGGGTCAGCCGCGTCAGGGTCTGCAGCTCCACCAGGGGGTCCGACCAGTTGCACTCGGAAGCCATTTTCACCAACTTCCAGTAGGTGGCAAGAGAAGGGGCACCGTGTTAGCAACAATGACCTTCCAACGGCCTGCAGTCCCCACGGACCACGCAGCGCATGTGATTCTAAACAGAGGCGTGGCCTGTGAAGGGCCACTGTGCCACAAAAGCTGAGCTGCCACGTCCATGCCTGTGAGGGCCCCTGACGTCCTTGTAGCTCCCACACCCCACAGGGTGTCCTGGACACGGGACTGGCGTGTGCAGCCCTTGGCTGCCCCTGAGCGGCTCAGGGTTGGGTGGGACACAGAGGGTCTGCTCAGACAGCGTTTGCCTCACACCAGGAGACAGGGATGCTCCCAGCATGAAGCTGAAGGAAGTGCATGGAGGGGGCGCAGCTCCGTTGGGAGGTGGGGGAGAGCAGGGCAGAGTTGGGGTGAGCATGCACGATGGGGCTTGAGTTCCAGCCACCTAGGGCAAGAGCCTCGGCGTCCTTGCCTCTTGGCCCCTGGCCTCCCGGGACCCCCGGGGACACCTACCTGGGCCAGGGATGGGACAGTGAAGTCCATGAGGCCCAGCCCGTTGCATGAGTACATTTCCAAGGCAACAAGGACTCTGGTCACCGAGCTGACATCCTCGTTGGTGCCCTGGTGGGGAGGATGCCCTGAGTGTATCAGCCCAAGGGTGCGGGGAGAGTCTGGAATATGCGTGAATTTAACACTGCGAGGTATTAGTTTTATGGCAATAATCAGACCACGAAATTGGGAGCGTTTATACCTTAGGCTGTTTTTGTTACTGTTGACCTGCAGGTCATCTTCTCATACAACGAGGAGCCCCAAGGCCGTGCGGCCCCCATGTGTGAGGCAGCCTTGTCTGATGGCTGGGTGACCCCCGAGGAGGAAAGGACCAGTGGGCCTGATATGGTGGCTGCCTGGGGCAGGCAGGTCAACGCCTGGGCCCTCCCCGCCTCCCTGGGCCCCATTAGGCCCTGGCTCCTGGCCAGGCTTCAAGGCCCCTCCTCCATCTGGCTTTCCAGGAGCTCACGGGGCTGGCCCTGGGCCCACTCCTCCTCAGGGGAGGGCAGCACCCCTACAGGCCCAGCAGCTCACAGACCCCGTGGACAGGTGGGCAGAGGAGGCCCCGTGCCGCACTCAAGGGCAGCCAGCGGCGGTGAGCTCAGTGGGAAAAGGGAGTGCCCAGGCCGTCCGTGATGGCTCCATCTAGAGCAAAGTGGTCCTGGGGGCCCCACCACCCCCGGCTGTCTCGGATCTCTACGTCCACAGGGTCTCGGTCGGAGCCCAGATGTGGGCAGGGGCGCCCACCTGCTCCTCGGTGCCCAGCCGTGGCCCAATCTGCTGCTGCAGCAGCTGCTTGGCCTTGACCCAGGTGGCGATGAGCGGCTGCCGGGTGCTGGTGGGCACCGTCTCTTCGGGCGCGCTCCCGTTGCTCAGGTTCAGGGCAAACTCACAGACCTAGGACAGACGTGTTCTCGGTCATGAAACCTGAATTCTAAACAGGGGACCTTGAGCCAAGATCCAAACCATTAAAAGATGGATGGACCCAGCTCCTGATCCAGCCCGTGAAGGGCCTTAAACACATGAGACCTCAGGCCCACCAGGGGCTGCACCACAAACCCAGCAGATGAAGCCCCACCCCCAGATGCCGAGGACGCAGCCGCCACCTGGCCTCCAGTGCGCCCCGGCCCTCTCACTCCTGAGCTGTCCCCACGGCATGGGGACTGGGACCCCCCAGGAAGGAGCAGCTGGGCCAGCACCCCTCCCCCACTGCAGCTGGTATCTGTTGGGGGTGGGGCAGCGAGGACGGAGCCCCAAAAGTGGGGGCGTGAAATCTGCCACGTGCTTTGCCTGCAGTGACGGGCATGTGGGCTGCTGCCCTGAGCCCCTGGGCTGCGCCCCAGCTCCCTGTCTTGCTGGCCGTGTGACCAGGTGAGTTTCTTCATGCTGTGCGCTTCAGTTTCCTCATCTCTACGTAGAAATGAAACCCAGTCTATGGGTCGTCGTGAGGATCAGTGAGTCCTTGTTCAGAGCCTCGCCTGGTGCAGGAGGCACTGGCCACCGGGAGTGACCTCTTGCCAGGGATGTCCCGTCTCTCGCTGTCTTGTGAACACCTGCTCCTTGCAAAACGTCTTGGTAGCACAGACACCTACTGGGCAGCGTCCTTCCCTTTCCTCCCCTCCATCCTTCCTTCTGGATAAACTTCCAAACACTTGTCAAGTTCCACACAGACATCCCATCAGAATGTGTTTGGGGAGCACTGACTCCCCTGTTCACCACCTGGCTCCCAGCGGGGTTGTGCACATGCTCGGTCCAGGCACTACCCAAGCCGGCTTCCTCACACTCTCCGCCATTCACTCCGTGTTCCTGGGTTGCCAGGTCAGTGCTGGCGTTTCCTCTCGGCATCTGGATCCAGCCGTCATCACATCCAAGAGGGAAGCTCCTCTGCACCCCCCGGCTGCCTCCCGGGGCCCAGAGCAGGCTCAGCTTCACCCACAGCTGCCTGAGCCGCCCATGGCGCCCTCCCCTCCGAAGCCTCCAGCCTGATCCCTGCAGGTCCCCGGAGGCAGCCCCTTTCCCTTCTCAGAAGAATGACCTGCATCTGATGTCACAGCCGGTGCTCCTGACCGGCCCACACTGACTGCCCAGGCCCAGCCATCCCCACTGGGAGCTGGTACCGCACCTGATGCCACAGCCGGTGCTCCTGCTACCGAGATGTTTTGCAAGGAGCAGGTGTTCCTAAGACAGCTCAGGAGTGAGAGGGCCGGGGCGCACTAGAGGCCAGGTGGCGGCTGCCTCCCCGTGTGCAGCTGCGTCCTCAGCGTCTGGGGGTGGGGCTTCATCTGCTGGGTTTGTGGTGCAGCCCCCGGTAGGCCTGAGGTCTTATGTGTTTCAGGACCTTTTGGTCCCGACTGCCCGGGGCCAGCTGTCCCCAGTGGGAGCTGGTACTGCACCTGATGCCACAGCCAGTGCTCCTGGCCGTCCTGGCCAGCCCACACTGACTGCCCAGGGCCAGCCGACCCCACTGGGAGCTGGTAGCACCAGGGCCCTCTCTGGCTCTGGCCTGGCGCAGCTGACTGTGAGCGTTGTGAGTGCTGTGCCGCAGGCTCAAGACTCTCCGGCCCGCGGTTTTATCCATGGCCCAGAAAGGGTCATGCAGGATGAGCTTTAGCACAAAATCTTCCTGCAAGGGTGGGGACAGCTCCCCCACCCTGTGCCCCTGAGGAGACACTCAAGGCCTCCCTGCCCCCACCCCACCGTGGGTGCTCCACACACAGGCTCCATGAGGTTCCCGACAGACTCCCTTGACTCATTAGGACACCGGCTTTCTCTCGGGTTCTTTGAGGCTCTTCTGAGTTAGAAATGGGCAATGGCTCATCAAACACTTCTGCAACGTCCGTCAAGGAGAACACTATTTCTTTTCCCTTCCTTTTGGATTACAACAAAATCCAAATTCCACGGGATAAACGATCCGCCTGGGCCACCAGGATCCTCCCACACACTGGGTCTGCTGCATTTTACTGGAACGGCTGCATTTGTGGGTGGTGCGGTCCCTGTTTCTCGCTGTTCCAATCCGCCATTTCTGGTTCTATTTCCACTCTCCTCTAGGCCTGGAGCCCGCCCAGAGGGGAGGCCCCACACCCACCCACGGGTCTTACTTTCCTCTTTCCAGCCCTGGCCTTATTTCCCAGTAACTGGAGCCCCTGACGTTTTACTTCCTAAAGTGTTCTCATGTCTGTCGCCTCCACTGAAGGGAGTTTGCTCTCCCAGGGCCTTTCCAGGAGCCTTCAGAAGCTCAGTCCCAGCCTCCAGCTCCAGGTCTGCAGGGCTCTGTCTCAGGTCAGCTGCCTCCCTGCTCTCTCCATCCATCCCCATCCCGCTCCAACACACACACCTCTCTCTCTATATATATCTCTCTCCTCTCTCTCCTCTCTCTGTCTCTCTCCTCTCTCTCTCTCCCTCTCCTCTCTCTCTCCTCTCTCCTCTCTCTCCTCTCTCTCTCTCCCTCTCCTCTCTCTGTCCTCTCTGTCCTCTCTCTCCTCTCTCTCTTCTCTCTCTCCTCTCTCTCTCTCCCTCTCCTCTCTCTCTCCTCTCTCTCTCTCCCTCTCCTCTCTCTCCTCTCTCTCTCTCCCTCTCCTCTCTCTCTCCTCTCTCTCTCTCCTCTCTCTGTCTCTCTCCTCTCTCTCCTCTCTCTCTCCCTCTCCTCTCTCTCTCCTCTCTCTCTCTCCCTCTCCTCTCTCTCTCCTCTCTCTCTCTCCTCTCTCTGTCTCTCTCCTCTCTCTCCTCTCTCTCTCTCCTCTCTCTCTCTCCCTCTCCTCTCTCTCTCCTCTCTCTCTCTCCTCTCTCTGTCTCTCTCCTCTCTCTCCTCTCTCTCTCCCTCTCCTCTCTCTCTCCCTCTCCTCTCTCTCTCTCTCTCTCCTCTCTGTCTCTCCTCTCTCTCTCCTCTCTCTCTCCTCTGTCTCTCTCCCTCTCCTCTCTCTCTCTCCTCTCTCTCTCCTCTCTCTCCTCTCTCTCTCCTCTCTCTCTCCTCTCTCTCTCTCCCTCTCCTCTCTCTCTCTCCTCTCTCTCCTCTCTCTCTCTCCCTCTCCTCTCTCTCTCTCTCCTCTCTCTCCTCTCTCTCTCTCCTCTCTCTCTCTCCCTCTCCTCTCTCTCTCTCCTCTCTCTCTCCTCTCTCTCCTCTCTCTCTCCTCTCTCTCTCCTCTCTCTCTCTCCCTCTCCTCTCTCTCTCTCCTCTCTCTCCTCTCTCTCTCTCCCTCTCCTCTCTCTCTCTCCTCTCTCTCCTCTCTCTCTCTCCCTCTCCTCTCTCTCTCTCCTCTCTCTCCTCTCTCTCTCTCCCTCTCCTCTCTCTCTCTCCTCTCTCTCCTCTCTCTCTCTCCCTCTCCTCTCTCTCTCTCCTCTCTCTCCTCTCTCTCTCTCCCTCTCCTCTCTCTCTCTCCTCTCTCTCCTCTCTCTCTCTCCCTCTCCTCTCTCTCTCTCCTCTCTCTCCTCTCTCTCTCTCCCTCTCCTCTCTCTCTCTCCCTCTCCTCTCTCTCTCTCTCTCTCCTCTCTGTCTCTCCTCTCTCTCTCCTCTCTCTCTCCTCTGTCTCTCTCCCTCTCCTCTCTCTCTCTCCTCTCTCTCTCCTCTCTCTCCTCTCTCTCTCCTCTCTCTCTCCTCTCTCTCTCTCCCTCTCCTCTCTCTCTCTCCTCTCTCTCCTCTCTCTCTCTCCTCTCTCTCTCTCCCTCTCCTCTCTCTCTCTCCTCTCTCTCTCCTCTCTCTCTCCTCTCTCTCTCTCCCTCTCCTCTCTCTCCTCTCTCTCTCTCTCTCCCTCTCCTCTCTCTCCTCTCTCTCTCTCTCTCCCTCTCCTCTCTCTCCTCTCTCTCCCCTCTCTCTCCTCTCTCTCTCTCCCTCTCCTCTCTCTCTCCTCTCTCTCTCTCCCTCTCCTCTCTCTCTCCTCTCTCTCTCTCTCTCTCCTCTCTCTCTCCTCTCTCTCTCTCTCTCTCTCTCTCTCTCCTCTCTCTGTCTCTCTCTCCTCTCCCTCTCCTCTCTCTCTCTCTCTCCTCTCTCTCTCCCTCTCCTCTCTCTCTCTCTCTCTCTTTCTCTCTCTCTCTCCTCTCTCTCTCTCCTCTCTCTCTCTCTCCTCTCTCTCTCTCTCCTCTCTCTCTTTCTCTCTCCTCTCTCTCTCCTCTCTCTCTCTCCCTCTCCTCTCTCTCTCCTCTCCTCTCTTTCTCTCTCTCTCTCCTCTCTCTCTCTCTCCTCTCTCTCTCTCTCCTCTCTCTCTTTCTCTCTCCTCTCTCTCTCTCCCTCTCCTCTCTCTCTCCTCTCCTCTCTCTCTTTCTCTCTCTCTCGGCATCACGGAGGTGGTACCTCCACCGCTGTTTTGATCTCGGAGGTGGCTCCTGCGTCCAGTGGGCTGTGAAATGCGTTTGGTCGCATGAATTTCCTGGACTTCTCGGCAGCCTGGACTGGAATCCAGCTGATGATCAGGCCTCGCGCCAAGGTGTTGCAGAGCGTCACCAGCATCACAGGGTCCCTGGGAGACACGCTTGTCAGAAGGAACCTCGGCCCCCGCAGGCCACGCCCCGATCCCATGTGCGGAGTCCTCAGGTCATGGTAAGAGGCCTGAGATGCACGGGTGACCACGACCGCCCACGACCCTCCTCTGCTGGGACACAGAGGGCCACGGAGCGCAGCTGCCTGCCTTTGCTCTGGGGTCTCCCAAGGGAAGAAGCCCCTCCTTGCATGAATGCGGCACAGCCCACACACACCCGTTGTGGCCCGTGGCCTTGACGATGCTCAGGAGGTGGTACAGGGCGTCCACCAGCTCCTTCTGCCGCCCGGCCAGGATCAGGTGGTGGTTGTGGTTCAGGACGTAGACCACGGCGTTCTGCACGATCCACGCCTCCTGGATCTCCTGTCCAATCTCTGCGGAGCGCAGCCAGTTATTCATGGCATACTGGGACAGACTCTCGATCCAGGTTCTGCAAAACGAGCACCATCCAGCCCTTAATGCAGGGGACCCAGCCCCGGGGCAGGGACCAGGATGGCTGTGGGGCCTGTTAGGAACCAGGCTGCAGGGCAGGAAGTGAGAGGGGGCGGGTGGGCGGCGACCAAACGCCATCTGCATTTACAGTGGCTCCCGCCACTGGCGCTCCCACCCGAGCCCCGCCTCCCGTCCCATCAGCAGCTGCATTCCAGTCTCACAGGAGCGCGAACCCTATTAGATCAGCGGGTTCCAAGGATCTAGGCCACGTGCTCCTTGTGAGAATCGAACTAACACCTGATGATCTGAGGTGGAAACAGTTTCATCCCATGACCAGCCTCCACCCAGCCAGTCCGTGGAAAAACTGTCTCCCACAAAACCAGTCCCTGGGGCTGAAACGGTTGGGATGGCTGGACGGTGCCTAAGTGTGAGACGGTCTTTCCCCACCCGCCCTCGCTAAAGAGAGTGTGGGCTCTTCCTATGAGACTCCCTTGTTTCCAGAAGTCTGTGGAGCCCTGGGCTCAGAAAGGGGCTCCTGTGGGGGCTGCATGGGGAAGAGACGCTCTGCCGCCCCCCTCCACCCACCCCCCACAGCTGTGCACTCCACCTGAAGCCCAGCTTCACCCCTCCACCCAGCCCCCGACAGCTGCGCGCTCCACCTGAAGCCCAGCCTCATCCCTCCACCCAGCCTCCAACAGCTGCGCACTCCACCTGAAGCCCAGCCTCACCCCTTCACCCCCCACCCCGGCCTGTGCGCTCCACCTGAAGCCCAGCCTGGTGCTCCCCTTTCCCAGCAGCCCCCATGTTCCAGTTTGTCCTCATCCTCCCTGGACACCTCCAACGGCCCCTGGCTGGTTCCCATAGCCACGAGGGCTCACACCTGCCACGGGACCCCCGCTCACCTGCAAACCTTCGGCCCCCGGCCCGAGGCTGTGTCCAGCCACACTGCAGCTGCCTTGAGCCTCCTGGCTTCGCTCCACACCGTGAAGCGCCGCCCTCCCTCCTGCCCAAGTGAGCATCTCCCTCTTCCTCCCCACCTGAATCACACGCAAGCTCTGCCCTTCCCCAGGGAGCCGTCACACCGAGCACAGGGCAGTCAGCCCTTACTCAGCCGTGTGGATGCGGACAGGGTCTGTCCGTCCCGCTAGACCAGGTTGGCAAACTTTCTGTAAGGGGCCAAATAGTATTTTGAGCTTTGCAAGCTCCATATAGTCTTCACTGTATATTTTTTCTATTTTGTTTTACAAATTTAAAAGTGTCAAAGCCACTCTCAGCTCACAGGCTGCAAACAGCTTGAGCCCTAATTTTCAGACCCTCCTCTGTCTGTGAGCAGGCCCACCAGGAGTGCAGAGCTCTGCCCAGCCTTGGGCCTGGGTCCTGGAAAGGCATCTGGAGCCCCTGCCTGAAATGACGGAGCTGTGAGGGCTGGGAGTCCAGGGTGGGCCTGGGCCAGGTGGCTCCTCACAGAGCCCGGAGCTGCTGCAGGAGATGGATCCCGAGAGGCCAAGACAAAGGCTACCTGCAGCCGTCATCGTCATTGCTGCTGCCTGACCACCTCTTCCCTCCAAAGAGCTTGGCCGGGTGGCTCCAGGCGTGCACAGCAAGCAGGGACAGCTGGCTTTCCTTCTGCCCCGTGGGACCGGCGAGGACAGGGGTGCCGTGCCCGGCTTCTGTTGCATGGATAGTCGGGGACACGCGAGCTTACCACGTTCGTGTGCTTGACGCAGCTGCATCGGAGGGATAAGTTCCCGTGTCCTATGCAGGGCGAGCGACTAGTTTACAGGGATGCTGGAAGGGGGACACCGAACATTCCCGACATGGAGAAACAACGCACGTCCAGCATGACGGATTCGCTGATTACCCAGATCTGATCACCACGTTACATGGATCAAAACGCCACTATGCACCCCAGAAATGGTAAAATTCTTACTTGTCAATTAAAAAAATAAGTCAAAAATATTTAATTTTATATTAAAAACAGGTAAAAACCATCATTGCTGGTAAACCACTCCAACTTCGGTTGTTTCTGAACTTGGAACCTCATGTCAGCAAATCCTGTGAGATGTTCTGTACAAACTAATTTTTCTTATTGACACACAAGGAGTTTTCGAAGCCAAGGCAGTCCTTGATAGCTTTTCCCACAATAGGAGAGAGAGCACAGCTTTTCCTCTGAGCAAATACAGAAGCTGTTCCTTCTATTTTCTGCCACGAAGCCCACCTCCCTAGCAGCTGCCTTTCATGCATCGTCAGAGGGCCTGACGAGAGTAAGCAAGGCGGACACTAGAGCGCGCTGAAAAGACACTCCTGAACTTTCCCTCATAGTAACAACAAACTATGCCCGGGGTCTTGCTAGGAACGACTGCTAAAAACATGTGAGGCCACGTCACCCCATTTCCTCTTTTGTGGTCTCAGTCATTTACGCAACAACGGACACTTCCCCCACGCGAGAAGCCTGTATCCTTACGAATGCGAAGGGTGTCCCTCCCCACACCAGCCTGAGTGCAGCGGACGCTCTGACCCACGGCCCCGGGCAGTGCTCAAGGCCACAGTCGCCTCCGCCCACCTGTATGTGATCCACTCGGCATTCACCTCCGGGGGCTCAGGCACGTAGCCGGCTGGGTGCTGGCTCAGGTCTTCGGGGGGGATGGCCCGGTCATTCAGCTCTACACCTTCTGACCGCAGCAAATGAACCGTGGCCTGCAAAACACACATGCAGTGGGAGGGGTCGTGGGCAGAGCACGGGCCCAGCACCAGATGGGAAACACACACGCCCTTCCCTCAGCTCTGATTTGAAAATGCCAAGCACAGGCTGGGAGACCCGTTTGCTGCACCCTTTGCAAGCTGGGCTGACCCAACAGCCACTCCAGGGACTAAAGCCAGCCCCTCGCAGACTCTCTCCACCCATTAGCACGAGGGTCAGGGAAGAGAAGGTCCTTCCAGAGCACCGCACACCCCAGCGGCCCTGAAGGACCAACAGTGGCTTCCCGGTATCAGCAGACACTGGCCAGCATTTGCACCTCCCCTACGTCATCATTACGTTTTAAATGCTTGAAGGGAAAGGGCTGCACTGGCCTGCGAGGCATGGATGAGCACGTGGCACAGCCCCGTGGCCTCCGCTGGCTCTGGTTCTGCCATCTGGCCTCCGGCTCCCTGAGCAGAGGGGTCTGTGCCGCTTCTCGCCCTGACCCCAGCTGAGGGCATGGGCCTGGCACCTGGGAGCCCCTAAGTGGACATACTGCCTAAATTGGCAGGTGCCCTGTCCTCCAAGGCTGATGGCCACGCACCCACTGAGCAAGTCCACAGAAACCTAACCGAGAGTGGCTCTGGGAACTCTGAAGTCACACAATGTCACAAAGGCCACACTCGTGTTGGCACAGCACGGTGGCTGCGAGCTCGGACCCGAGGTCCCAGGGCTGGGTTTAGATCCCGCTCCGCCATGTCTACCTGCTTTGGGCAGGGCGAGCCCAGGAGTCTCTGAGCCTGCGTGGAGGAACAGGCCTGGCGGCCCCATGGCAGGAGCCCAGGACATCACGCCACATTCAATGCGCTTCTGCAGCAAACGCTGAGGTACCATCCCCCCGCCGAGTGGCGGTCGCCATGTGTCATCCACACAACTGCAGATTCACCACTCGGAAATGATTCCCCAGAGAAATTTACACCCATGCACATTTTGGTTTATATTTTTCTCCTAGAAAATCTCCCAAGAATCCAGGAAGTTTTCCCTCCCTCATATTCATTTTGTTTAAAGCGCAGAAGACTCTATGACGATAAATATCTGCAGTGGGTTAACAGGCCACGTGGACACCAATGCCTGCCCCGCAGCAGGCTGTGTGAATGCAGGAAAGCGACCCTCTGATGCCGTGGTGCAGGGACACACCTCAGCGTTGATGAGCCCCAGTTCCACAATGCACCTCAGCACCCATGAACCCTCCTCTCCACAACGCACCTCAACACCGATGAACCCCCCCCATGATGCACCTCAGCATGGATGAACCCCCCTCTCTGTAACACACCTCAGCACCGATGAACCCCCCTCTCTGTAACGCACCTCAGCACCGATGAACCCCCCCCATGATGCACCTCAGCATGGATGAACCCCCCTCTCTGTAACACACCTCAGCACCGATGAACCCCCCTCTCCACAACGCACCTCAGCACCCATGAACCCCCCTCTCCACGACGCACCTCCGCATGGATGAACCCGCCTCTCTGTAACACACCTCAGCACCGATGAACCCCCCTCTCCACAACGCACCTCAGCACCGATGAACCCCCCTCTCCACAACGCACCTCAGCACCGATGAACCCCCCTCTCCACAACGCACCTCAGCACCGATGAACCCCCCTCTCCACAACGCACCTCAGCACCCATGAACCCCCCTCTCCACGACACACCTCAGCATGGATGAACCCCACCTCCGCGAACTTCCGCAGCAGGTCGGGGCACACCTGCTTCTGCAGGACGACCTCGGGCTGGCTCCAGGTGTCCTGCATCGAGCCGTCCCTACCTCGCTTCTTCTTCCCTGAGAGAAATGGCAGCAGGTAAGGATCATGTTTTTTCCTAGCAAATAAATAAAAACACAAGAATTCCTGGCCCATCTTGGAGTGCCTGAGCCTCTCCCCAGCTCCGCGCAGGGTCCACCAAGGTGGGCGGGTGGCAGGAGGTAGGCAGCTTGCCCGGGAAGGGGCTAGAGGAGCTCTCCGTGGGGCGGCGGAGCTGGGTGTGATGCTGGCTCCCAGTCAGGGCTTGCTCTTGGCCACATCCCTGCAGATGCTCTTGGCGCCTGTGGCTCTCCCAGCTCCTCCTGCATCCCCTGCCTTCTTGGGGGGTGCCCTCCATGACTCCTGCAGGACTCCCAGACCCCCTGTGCCCGTTCTGTCACCTCCCTCGTCCCTCCGGGTCCTGACTGTCCGTGAGACAGGAGCCTCTCCAGGGCCAGGTGCTGATTGATAAGCCTGCCCCACCCATGTCCCGCTCCACACTGGGCCTGTGGCCACTGCCCTCTGCCTGCAGGCGCCCCGCATGGGCATCTGCTCACTGGCTGTGGCTGCCCCTGCCTGAGCCTCCGAGGCCCCCAGTGACTGAAGATGGAGTGTGACGACGGTGCTCGTGGCTCGGCCGACACAGCCAGATGTGGCCGCCGCCCCGTGATTGGCGGTCCTGATAATTAGTGGGAACTGCTACCATTGTGACTTAGCAATACCCTTTCTCATGTGAAGGCCCCATGGGTGGTCATTGCACGAACCACAACCCTTCCCGCACCCAGAGGGCGGCCGTGGCCAGGCTGGGACACACTCGTAAGGGCGGGTACAAACCTCTCCGCAGCCTCGACTTCTTCACCTTGACGTTGTCATACAGGAGGCAGAAGCGGCTCGCCGTCCGACAGACGTCCCACACGCCTTGTTTCCGGGCCACTTTGGCCAGCTCTGCCCAAATCTGTATCCTGCTCACCGAGAACCCAAACGAGGGAAAGGTGAGTAGACAAATGTGGCTGCTAAAGTTAGGAAACACCTGGGCTGGCTGCCTGAGAAAAGGCCACTGTGGCTCTGCAGTTTCAAGGTGGCAAGGAGCCCGGCGCTCGTGCTGGGGACGGCCTGGCAGGTGCATGTCCCGGGGTCGGGCGCAGCTCTCCGCTCCCCCTGCCAGCCAGCTGTGCACGGCACCTCCCTTCCCTGTGGTGAGAAGAAAGGCCACGCAATCCACTCCCCGGGGGGGTGCACGAGGCAGGCCTCCCGGGGATGGTACCAACCACAGGGTCAGTACCAAAAATCAGCCTGCTCTGGTCATGGGCGCTGCGTGTCCTCCGAGTGACAGCAGTGACAGGCGGGCCAGGGCGGCCACACACCTCATAGGCCGTGGCTGTCATCACAGGCTGGGGGGGGTCCCGTCTGTGGCGGGACCCCCAGGCAGGGACCTCGTCCCACCCTCCCGGAGCAGGCGGGGGGGACCTGGTCCCACCCTCCCGGAGCAGGCGGTGGGGGGACCTGGTCCCACCCTCCCGGAGCAGGCGGTGGGGGGACCTGGTCCCACCCTCCCGGAGCAGGCGGTGGGGGGACCTGGTCCCACCCTCCCGGAGCAGGCGGTGGGGGGACCTGGTCCCACCCTCCCGGAGCAGGCTGGGGGGGGACCTGGTCCCATCCTCCCGGGGCAGGCGGCGGGGACCTCATCCCACCCTCCCGGGGAAGGTGGCCACATGCAGGGTCAGCTCGGCCACCACAAACACTGGCCCTCGAGCTGAGCGACCCCCGGGCTGGGCTGTGCGTGGCGCTCTGGCCTTTTCCTTGCTCACCTCTCCTTGTCGTTTTCGTTGCCCAGGCGCCGCAGGTGCCCAGCAGCTTTGTCCACGCTGATGATGTGGTGCCGCGCCTTCGCGCAGAGGTAGGTGAACCGGCCCCTGTTCTTCCCGGTGGAGACTGAGGACGGAAATGCAAAGGCAGGTGTTGGGGCTGCTGGCCAAGGGCCGGGGATGTGCCCATTGGTAACCAATGCCCTGCGCCGGCGCCGGGGTGGCCACCCACAGGTAGCGGCTCCAGGGGCCCTAGATCCCCGGCTCCCAGAAGCCAAGCTCCTCACAGAGCTGCAGAGTGGCATTGCCTGTGTCTCCTGCCGGCAATGAGGCCGAGCCAGTGCTCCTCTGAGTGGTGGAGGCTCCAGGAACCTTGGAGCAGTCTGCCAAGACCCTCCCGCTGCTCTGCTGGCTGCGCTGTCCAGCTGCCCTCCAAGCAGAGGCACCCGGCCTCAGACTCCCGCGCTCCCACCCAGCCCCTGGGTAGCGCCCCAAGGCCCAGCAGGTTTATCCACATGATGCTACAGGTTCGGAATCCCCGCTCCTTTTCCTGGCAAATAAATCATGAGCACCCGGAACTCAGCTCCACACCCAGAACTCAGCTCCACACCCTGGGGGGCCTCCTGTGCATGGGCGACCCTGGGGGCTGGACCTCCCCTGGCTGGCGTCCACCCTCTCGGCCGGCACAGGGGTTTACCTTCAGGAGCCACTCAAGGGCATCCTCCCCTGGAGCCTGCGCCGCCCTCACTGCCCCTGGGCAGGGCCCCGCAGCACCTCCTGCTGGGTGTAGGTGCTGTCTCGGCCACACAGCCAGCAGGTGGACATGCACCTGACCCCCAGGCAGCCAGCAGCACACGCCCATGAGTGAAAGGAGTCAGGACGGCAAAACAGGTGTGCCCAGGTCCTACTGGTGGATCTGCAGCTGCTCCTCAAACTCATTAGGGCAAAATGAAAGCACAGGTGCGGCAGCATCTGAGGGCGGTGGATGACAGGGCGGCAGCCCCTCCCCACTCCAAGAGCCGCCAACCTTCCCTTGCAGGGCACAACCCACCCTGCATCTGCCCATCTCCTCGTCTCAGACCCGAGACATGACCCAGCAGCTCCACTCCCGACCACCGTCTCTGCAGGCTACAGTCTGGGTGACGCCTCCACTCCTGACCACCGTCTCCGCAGGCTGCAGTCTGGGTGACACCTGGTTTGTCGTGCTGGGCACTGAGCTGGAGGGAAGCCTGGCAGCAGCCCCCAGCAGGACCCTCAGGGGACCAGCGGGAAGGGCTCCCAAGCCAAGCCCAGCCCAGCCCCTGCACTGGGCTGGAGACAGTGGGGCCGCCTGCGTTCCCAGAGCCACTGGCGAGTGCCCAGAGAAGCTGGGGCGGTGAGGATGCAACACACCCGTCGAACCCTGGCTCAGTCCCCGCACATGGGCTGTACGGCCCCGTGTCCCATTACCCAAAGCCAGCTCAGAGTCTCCCCGGGACAGATGTGATGGCTTCAGCTTTGACCCCCGTGATCCAGGGAGCCCCGTCCTGTGCCTCAGGAAGTGGCTCAACCCCACTCCCCAGAGCAGGGTGTGTTGAAGTCCTTGCCCCCAGGACTTCAGGGTATGACCTTCTTTGGAGGTAATTTGGGTCAAATGAGGTCATCAGGGTGGACCCTAGTCCAATTTGACTGGTGTCCTTCTAAGGGGAGGAAACAAAGACACAGACCCCCAGAGGGGACGGCCCTGTGAGGATGTGGGGAGGAGACGGCATCCACAAGCCAAGGAGGAGCCCTCAGGGGGAACAAGCCCTGCCCACGCCTTGACTTCCAGCCTGGGGCTGGGAGGAGTAAGTTCCCATTGTCTAAGCAGCGGAGCCTGTGGGGTCTGTCCCTGCAAACGGGGCACCCGACATGGCTGGCGTGTGCACAGGAGACCCTCACTGAGCTTTGCCAGACCTGGCGGGCCGAGATCGAAGGACCCTGCTGGTGCAAGGTCCTTGCACATCCAGGGGCTGTGGCAGGGAGCGTGGGGACTGGGGAGGCCCCGGGGCAGACTCGGAGCCATTCCAAGGCGGACGGTTCCGGGCTGGGAGAGCCCAGTGCAGCGCTCACCTTTGGCCTCATTCTCACTGTCCAGCACAATCTGAAACGTGTCAGGGGCTAAGGCCAGGCCTGCGTTCACCAGGAGGGCCCGCTTCTTCCTGACGCTGTCCTTTGGGGTAGCTTTTTTTGCCTGTGAAAAGCAGAGACTGATGAGCAAGGGGCCGCTGGACTTTCCGCAGCACCTTCTCCAACTTCTGGAGCCTCCTGGCCTTTGGCAGGGGCCTGTGTGGTCCTTGTGCTCATAGTCACAGTGACAGCTCGGTCCCAGGCCTCCTTGCTTCAGGCGGCCCTGGGCGGCTCCCGCCCTGCCATGCCTTCTGAGCCCGGCCCCGGCCCCATGCTGGGGCTGCAGCACCCGGCCTCCCTCACCTCCCGGGGCAGCACCTGCTCAACGGCCATGATGGCCTTGTCCTCCGCGCGCTCAGGGGCCTGGTATAGCGTGGTGCACAGGCGCAGCCGGGTGGAGGCCATCTGGAGCCTGTCCTGGTAGAGGCCCAGGCTGTCCAGGCGCGCGGCTTTCCAGAGGTGCTCCATGGCGGGCTCCAGCCGGTCCTCATCCTCCTCGATCTGCGCCATCTCCATGTGCACTTGGCAGCGGAGCAGCGTCATGAGGCTGTGGGGGTGGCGTGGCATCAGGGGCCCTGGCGGGGCTGCACCTGTGTCAGGCTGGGGTTACACCCTCCAGGGGGAGGCCTGCAGTGGCCCCAGAGTATAGGGCAGGCTTGGTGCCCGGTGCCCCTGGCTTTCTGCCATCCTTCCAGTGATGTCCCTACCTGGCCCTGGGGACTCACAAATGGGGACAAGGAGAGAAGACCCTGGGGACCCAGGCTCTCTACCTGGGGACAACTTCCTGAAGTGCGGGGTGTGGTTCCCACAGGCCACGGTGGCAGGGGTCGGGGTGCAGGGCTGTGAAGGAGGCTAGGGTCTGGAGAGGAAGGGCCATGTGGAGCAGCCCAACCAGCCTGTGTGGGGGTTCCCCAGACCCCCTGGCCTCAAGCAGCTGTGTGGGGGTGCCCCGGACCCCCTGGCCTTGAGCAGCTGTGTGGGGGTGCCCTGGACTCCCTGGCCTCGAGTAGCCATGTGGGGGTGCCCCGGACCCCTGGCCTCGAGCAGCCATGTGGGGGTGCCCTGGAACCCCTGGCCTCGAGCAGCCATGTGGGGGTGCCCTAGACCCTCTGGCCTCGAGCAGCTGTGTGGGGGTGCCCTGGAACCCCTGGCCTCATGCAGCCCGTGTGGGGGTGCCCTGGAACCCCTGGCCTCAAGCAGCCATGTGGGGGTGCCCTGGAACCCCTGGCCTCACGCAGCCCATGTGGGGGTGCCCTGGAACCCCTGGCCTCACGCAGCCCATGTGGGGGTGCCCTGGAACCCCTGGCCTCAAGCAGGCTGTGTGTGCACAGGAGCCTGCGTTTGACGGCCCCAGGCTTGAAAAGCAGTTCTAGACACAGCTGAGCCGGGGTCCGGGGTTCATTCTGTGCTGTGGGAAGTCGAAGGATGGCCCAGCAGGGGTGTGAGGCGTGTGGTCACCACGTTTTAGGGTGTGTATCTGTGTGAAATGAGCCGGAGTGATGCTGGCCTGACATAGACTGTGCTAAGTTAAGGGTGCATGTTCTTAGCGCTAGAGAAATCCTCCATTCCTCCAAAAGGTATAGTCAAGAAACCAAGAAGCCAACAGAGAAAATTAAATAGAACTCTAGAAAAATTCAGGGCGCCCCAGAGAAGGTGGGAGGGAGCACTGGCAGTGCAGACAGGCAGCGGGGGCTGAGCCGGCGGACTCAGTCAAAACCGTGCTGATGGCAATGAAGAGGCTGAGTCCTCCCAACAAGAAACAGGTACTGAGACCAGGGCTGTGGTTCTCCAGCCACCCTGGGCCCAGGCTCTGCAACACCTTGTGGCTGCCCTTGCCCTTCACCCCCAGTACCTGTCTCCCGTCTGCAATGGTCCGCCCTGCCGCCTGCCGCCTGCTGCCATGGTCCGCCCTGACGCCTGCCGCCCGCCCGCCATGCTGGCCCCCGCATTCCTGTCACCCCTGAAGACACACCGTGCCCCTCCCCGATGCTGGGCCCTCTGAGCACTCCTGTCTCACCCAGGATAGCCCAAGTCCCACGGGGCCACAACCAGCCCCCACTCCCGGCCTCTGTGGCCATGACAGGCCCCTTCCATGGAGGCTCGAGGGGCACAGATGCCCGTGAGGCAAGGCCAAGCCTGCTTCTTCCTCTGACCCCGCCAATGCACCACAGAGGACCCGGCGTGCCTGGCCCTGAGCTGGGACAGAGGGTGGCCCTTATTGAGTACAGGGGGAGTTTGTTGCTTGCAGCACTGTCACGGCAAGGGGGCTTGGGCCACCTTCTCCTCCTCTGTCTCCTCCTATGTGCCACCCCCTCTGTGGAGGACACAGCACAGGTGCGCGCCCTGCCTGTCCACCTTCCCCACCTGTCCACCTTCTCCAGCACGTCCGCGACACTGGCCAGTGGCTTCCGCAGGTGATGCCGCAGGTTGTGCTGTAGCAGGGGCAGGCAGGTGTTCCACTGCGTGGCGCACACCACGTGGATGACCCGGGGGTCGCCCAGGCGGACGGCTCGCTGCAGCGCGACGTCTAGTCTCTGTATGATATCCAGCTGGGACTGCGGAGAAGATGTGGGCGATTCTATGGAGGTTGCTGGCTCGAGCTGTGGGGCTGGGGTGGCACATGCGTGCAGGGCACACTGAGAACTCAGGCCCTAAATTCATCACCCTGCGTGGCGCCATGCTCAAATCTGTCCGTGAAAATGGCCAGAGTGACTCTTTCTAGGAGGAAGTGGACGTCTCACAAGATATTACACACAGGAGGCTTGGCAGTGCCCACACATTGTGGCTGCGCCCGCCTCCCCTGTGTGGACTCAGCGGGCACTGCTCCCTTTCTGATCCCGTCTCTTTCCTGGGCCTGTGCCCGCTACGCTTCCCACCTCCAGAATGTCTCCTCCGGTCTGTGCTACACGGGCCCTCCCAGGACAAAGGCTTCGGCCAGGATTTCGGCGGAGCCAGTCTCCCCACCTCCCACCTCCCACCTCCCACAAGCCCTGCTGGACCACCCACCGTCCTGGGCTCACTTGGTCACGTCCCCACAGCCTGTGGCTTCCACGGGGGCCTCACCCTCACGCTGCCCCTGGGCTGGGTGGAGCCTGAACCTCACGACCCCATCCTGCCACTTGGCTGCTGGGTCTGAAAGCCTCGTACGCCAGTGCAGGCCCCTCCGAGGTCCTCAGCAGGTGAGTCAGGGGAAGCAGCCGCACAACCCACAGTGCCACAGCCACAAGCAGCCTCTGTTCACTTTCACAACAAAGTGCGATAGCCAAAGTGTCTGGAAATCATTCCTTAAACGAACACTCATTAAGCACCTACCACATGTGTGGCACCAGCGCACAGCAGCAGTCAAAAACCTGTGAGAAGCTCAGCCCCGCGGAGGCAGACACAGGAGCAAGTCCACAGGGGCATCGGCACCCGCCGGGCTGTGACACGCGTGCCAGGCAGTGCGGGCTGAGGATGGGTGCGTTAGGAGTGGGGGCGGGGAAGGTCTCCCAGCTGCCCTGCTCATCCCCTGCCACGGCACCTCTGGCACTGACCCGCACGCCCCTGGCTCCTCTGTACCCAGCGGGGCCTCGCACTGCCTGGCTGACAGGGCCTGAGGGTTCCCAGGCCGACCCTGTGGCACTTGCCGTGGCACCACATCAGGGCTGCGCGCCACCATTCTGTCAGGTTTCTGTTCATCTTTTAACTGATAAATTCTTCCTGAGGAAGAGTCTAAAATGATTCCTAGTTCCTTTCCTGGCAGTGGCTGCTATTCCGGAGCCTGTCGTCTTAGACAGCAGGACAGAGGTGGGTCAACTGCCTGTAATTGGCAGCTGACGCCAGGGCTGGTGGTAGCTTTTGCCCCTCATCATTAGGACAGCTTCCTGGACTCAGGCTGGCAGAAAGCCCTCATGGGGACACGTGGCCGTCCCCTGTCCTCCCAGGCAGGCATCACCACATGGCAGGGAGGCGGCAGCTCCGTGGGGGCTGCAGGAGGATGGTCGGAGGGAGCCACATCCCAGCCCCCACCTGCACGACCCCAACCCACCAGGGAGGCGTGTGGGCCCCTGTGTGCAGGAGAGGAAGTGTGGCACTGGAGGCTGGACTCACACCCGCTGTCATGGGAGCCAGGGCACATGTGGTAGGTGCTTAATGAGTGTTCGTTTAAGGAATGATTTCCAGACACTTTGGCTGTTGCACTTTGTTGTGAAAGTGAACAGAGGCTGCTTGTGGCTGTGGCACTGTGGGTTGTGCGGCTGCTTCCCCTGACTCACCTGCTGAGGACCTCAGAGGGGCCGGCACCGGCGTACGAGGCTTTCAGACCCAGCAGCCAAGCGGCAGGATGGGGTCGTGAGGTTCAGGCTCCACCCAGCCCAGGGGCAGCGTGAGGGCGAGTCCAGCAGTGGGTTCCAGGCCATGTCCCCAGCACCCTCAAGCCTGGGACACACTCAACTTGCACCAAGCTCCAGGAATCTGCAAAATAATGCCAGGTGTACAACTCCTGCGTAAGGACTGACCTCAACAGCCGCTCGGATGTACACTTTCATCTTATTTTCAAGTCTTAAAGCTTCTGATTCACACTCCAGACATTCCATTTCAATAAGCTTCCCAGGATCCTGCAGATATAAACAGTTTTTGAAAAGATGGAGATCTGTAAGGGAAGCAGCTGTGTACATTCATGAACTTCAAAGGCATTTAAAATATGACTGGGTAGAGGTTTAACAAATACAAGTCACACGATGACACAAAGACACCTATGACGCAGAGGTTTAAGTGAGGAAGCCGTGTTTTCAGCTACACCAACTCCTTGCCTGCCTGCAGGCCCCACCACCCAAGAGTGGCAGGGGAGGGTCCTGAGTTTGCCCTTTTCAGGGGCCTTGTCCCGGCCCCTAACACCTGGTACCCAGGCCTCAGCCAGGCTGCTTGGTGGCCTGGGGTTGCGCTGCAGTCTGGGAAGCGATGTGTTGTACGTCACACCGGGAAGAAGGGCACTCTACCTCTCCTTTCTCGGGAGCTTGCTGAGCTCAGGGAAGATGTCCCAGGCCTTGGTGGCCTTACAAAAGCTGGGGAGCAACATGTCGCTGTCATCCAAAGACCACTAAACCCACCCTGCTCGAGGAGTGACACCCCTAAACCCGCCCTGGCGCAAGGGGTGCAGGTCTTCTGGACACAGGAGACTCAAGCTCCTAGTCTGTGAGCGCAGGCGCTGATGGTGAAGCATCTTCACAACTAACAGACACAGACGTCCCGAGGAGCAGGTCCTCGGCAGCAGACACCTCCGTCCCAGGGAGCAGGTCCTCGGCAGCAGACACCTCTGTTGGGGGAGCAGGTCCTCGGCAGCAGACACCTCCGTCCCGGGGAGCAGGTCCTCGGCAGCAGACGTCCACAAGGACGGGAAGTACCCGCAGCACCTCGGGATGGCTGCACCGCAGTCCTGCATGTCTGGGCCTCGGTGCCGGCCAGGATGGAGAGCGCAGGAGGCCGCCACCCCAGGCCATGTGCCCCGGCCTGCCCAGCAGCTGTAAGCCTCCATACCACTGAGGAAGCTATGCCAGGCTTCACAGAGGTCAGAAAAAGCGTTCCGTGCTTCCCACATGGTCACAGATCTTAAAACTCTTTATGAGGTCCCACAGGTCTGGGTGTCTGCCTGGTTAAATCATTTCCACCATTCACTCAGGCAATTGTGAAATGTATTACAGTGGATAGTCTTTAAAAATGCACCAAAGCTTCAAAATTAAAAACCATTCATATCCTTAACATTAGTGAGCTTTTAATTCAAAATAAATCTCATGAGATCCTGAATGTCTAACAGGAGGCTGGCGGGGATAATAAGCCTCCTGGTAGAATGTTTACCTAGAGAAGGTCGCTTTCGACCAGTGGTCAGACAGGAGGTAACCGGAGGGCTGGGGCCTGAGGGATGGGCAGAGGCCAACCAGGCAAAAGGCCAGGAGAGTGTCCTCAAGCCGGGGCAGAGGGACATGCTCTGCAGGGGCCACGGGCAGTGGGGGCAGAGTTGGGCCACAGGAGCCTCCCTAACAGCAATCCCACGGCAGCAGGGGCCTGCCCGGGAGCCTCAACCTGGGATACACAAAACATTGCTTTCAGTTCCACAGCAGCCCTTGGAGATGGGTCCTGTTACTGCTGCCATTTTGCAGGGACAAACCCTGAGGCGCAGGGAGCTGAAAGAAGGGCTGCTGGCAAGGAGGAAGTGGGGCCGGACCCAGGCATTCCACAGTCATTCTGAATTGGGGACACCGTGCCGTGGAAACCCAGAAGATGGAAATGGGGCTCATGGAAGCCGGTAAAGGGCATCAAACACAGGACCCTCCCACGCTGCTCCCATCCTCCGTGCGGCATGGGCTGCTGTTTCCAGCCTTGGCCATGTTTCCCGCCTGCACCCTGGTGGGCGGTCAGTCCCTCCAAGGGCTGCCTGGCTGTCGAGGCTGCGTGAGCCGCATCTCCTATTCCGAAACCATTTCCAGATCAGCACAGCCCTCAGCGTGACTGGCCGGCTCCCCCCGTGCTGAGCCATGGCCGTGTCTCCTGCGCCATTGACGGCTGGTTTACGTTCACTCTTAGGTAACCTGGGCAAAGCACACAGCAGGTGCTCAATGAAGACAGCACACGGGGAGGCCCCAGCACGTGGCTGTGCATCCGAGGGTCCCCCTTCTTCACTCTCTGTGTGTAAAGCGACACTCAGTTTGCTCAAAACCATCCCTGATAAACTGATCACATTTTTCCTGTTCTGTGGAAGAGCCTGTCACAGTTCCTGAAAGCATCAGCAAACCTGATGTACACAGTCTTACACACTTTTTGTTGTGTGAAGCTTTTTCTGGAGGGCAATACTCTAACGTGTATTCTTAAAATATTAAAAGTGAAAATTCCCTAGTCATTTCATGTAAATATACTAATCTTAGGGAAAAATCCTAAATGCAGAAAAATGTCTTAGGCACAAAATGTTCACTGCAGCCCTTTATGTAATAAGCAAAAAATTATAGAGTAGCCCCCCCTTCTCTGAGAGGATACGTTTCAAGACCCCCCAACCCAGTGGAGGCTGGAAACGTGGAGCAGTCTGAAATCTGATGTACTCTGTGATTTTTCTAGATGGAAAATCCCTATGATAAACTTCCATTTCTAAATTAGGCACAGTGAGATATTTATAACAATAACTAATAATAAAATACAATCATAACACTAGACTGTAGCAGAAGTGATGTTGATGTGTCCTCTCCCTCAAAATACCTTAATATTTTCATACTGTAGCTGCCTGCAGGTAACAAACTGCAGAAAGTGAACTGCGGGAAACGAGGCACTGCCGGTGTGATTTACACGTCCAATAATGGGACTGGTGGAGGATGTTCTGGATCATTAGCATCAGGAAACTTTACGCCGTCCGTAAATTGGACTCTAGAAACAACTGTGGTGCTGTGGACCCGTGGCCACAAGAAAGGTAAAGAGAGACGGGCAGGTGTAAAATTGTAAACACCATCTAACCGCAGCTGTGCAAAACACAGGTAGGAAAGACGGCAATGTGCCAACCACGGACCGACGCCCTGGGGGCCGCGGCTTGGTGAACTGCTCTTCCTTTCTTTGCCTTCTGTCCAAATGCACGGTGAGCAGCGCCTCATCCCCAGACAGCAGTGTCATGAAGCCACTTACTTTGCTTTCCATCTTCTTCAGGTCTGAGAGGCAGGCAGAGGAGATCTCCATGCATTTCAAGGTCAAGGAGAAACGCGCCAATTCAAAAAGCAAAAGCATTCTGCAAACAAACAAACCAGCCAGCACCAGCTCAATACGGGGCACAGGAAATATGGCTGCAGGGGAAAATCCATGTCCCCCGTTCAAGCAGAGGCAGGAAATAAAGGTACGATAAGAAATAAATAAAATTAAGTTAATTAGTAGAACAGAAGCCCTGTGGGGAGGCCCCAGCAGGGCTTCAAGCTACAGCACCAGAGCCCAGCAGTCTCCCGAGGCCAGCACAGTTGTGGAGGCTGCCCAGGGCCATGTCCCTACTGGATGCCCTGCTCCTCACTCTCCAGGCTTCAGGTCATGTGCAGAACCCAGGGGAAGCACAGGGATGATGATATGCGTACTCAAAGCCATTGCACTGCACAGCAGCTCAGACCCACATCTGCAGCTCAGCGAGGCCAGAGGCCATGCAGGGAAGAGGCAGGTTCCTCTTCACACAGAGCCTGAATCTTCCTCCTCCTCACACAGAGCCTGGGACTCCCCACAATCCCCACACAGAGCCTGGGCCTTCCTCCCCCCACACAGAGCCTGGGCCTTCCTCCCCCCTACACATAGCCTGGGCCTCGCCACACTCTCCACTCAGAGCCTGCGCCTTCCCCACACTCTCCACTCAGAGCCTGGGCCTCCCTCCTCCCCACACAGAGCCTGGGCCTCCCCACAATCCCCACTCAGAGCCTGGGCCTCCCCACAATCCCCACACAGAGCCTGGGTCTTCCTCCTCCCTACACAGAGCCTGCGCCTTCCCCACACTCTCCACTCAGAGCCTGCGCCTTCCCCACACTCTCCACTCAGAGCCTGCGCCTCCCTCACCACACAGACCCTGGGTCTTCCTCCTCCCCACACAGACCCTGGGCCTTTCTCCTCACCTCACAGAGCCTGGGACTTCCCAATATTCCCGATACAGAACCTGGGCCTCCCCACACTCCCCACACAGACCCTGGGCCTTTCACCTCCCCACACAGAGGCTGAACCTTCCCCACACTCCTGACACTGAGCCTGCGTCTTCTCACACTCCCCACACAGAGCCTGGGCCTTCTTCCTCCCCACACAGATCTTGGGGCTTCGTCCTCCCCACGCAGAGCCTGGGCCTTCCTACCACGCGACAAGCACGTAGGCGTGGCGCCAACGGCACCTGCAGTCAGCAATCAGGGTCTTTGCAGAAACCGACAGGCTGAGGCTAAAATTTGTATCCACATGCAACGACCCACAGTGCTCCAGACAACTTCAAGAAAGAGCACAGCGGGTGCCCTCAGCTCTCCACTCTAAGACTTCCTGTTGAGCTGCAGGGATCAGGATCACGCTCCTCGGGTGGAGATTAGGCCAGGGTTTCCCTCTGGGACGCCTCTCTTCTGGGAGGAGCCTGTCCATTGTGTCCCTGCAGCTGCCCGCTAGATGAAGAGCAGCCACCCACAGTGTCTCCAGACATTGCCAAATGTCCCCGGGGAGCAGGTCTACATGTCTTCTGCCGTTTCCCGGAGAGTAATCACAGTCTCACTGGAATACGATTGGCGGCTGCAGGCAGCGACCCAACTCGGCCCTCAGTGTGGTGTGACCATCCTCCCTGCATCCCTGGGTAGCTGTGGGCAGGAGGCTGCTTTTGGGGTGGGGTGCAGATGCTCCTCCACCCCTTGTCCCTGCCCACCTCCTCCTCCCCCTGCTCTGCTGTTGGGCCCTCTCAGGTCCTGGCAGGCCTGGCATCGCAACACTGGCCTCTCCGTCCTACCTGAGCTCCGGCGCACGGGCCTGCTGGGCAGGTCGGGAAGAGAATCCTTAAAAGTGCCTGAGAATGCCGCCTGCGGACAGACCTCGGAACAGGGCTATTTACACTGGTCCCAAGACCTCTCGCTGGAGCACCTGGCCACAGAAGCGGATGCTCGGCCAGGGCCACGGCCACGCTTGGCCGGACTCAGTTAGAACAACTTGGAGGGTCTGATGGAAGACGTAAACTCCTTCCAGAACAATGTATCCACACACATCCCCATGTACACATGCACTCATACCCCTCCCGAAAACAGACCGACCAGTGGGCTGGCCCTGTACCCCTCCAGCCACCCCGTGGTCCTGGGGCCCCTCCCTCGAGGAGCCGGCAGCTGAGCAGTGGAGACCTCAACGTTGGGCAGATGCCACCTCCCTGATGAGACCACGAACGCGCTGGCGTCTGGCGCCCCTCGTTAGCGCTGATGAAGCAAGCTGTCCCGCCAGGACCGAGGCCTGAACCCACAGGAACCGAGTCCTCCCAACACCACTGTGAGCTTGGGGGGCCCCTTCCCCAGTCCAGCCTCGAGAAGAGACCCCAGACCAGTCAACGCTGTGGCTGCTGCTGCGCCCAGGTTCCCGTCCCACAGACACGGCGAGGTCACGGACCCGCACCCGGGTTCCCGTCCCGCAGACACGGCGAGGTCACGGACCCGCGCCCGGGTTCCCGTCCCGCAGACACTAAATTCATGTTAAAAAGTAGGCTGTGAAAGTGTTTGCAAAACAGTACAAATCTCAGGCCACATAAGACCAGAGAGGACCTTATTAAAACCTCCACGATGGCTGGCTTTTGCAAAGGTGGTTCTAGTTGCTTGTTTTAAATTTTTTCACATTTTTCAGTGCCCGCTAAATTTTGTACAATGATTATGAAGATGTGATATTGGAAAAACACAAACACTTACTTTTCTTCTCTGATGGAAGGAAAGCGCTGGTGGTTGTAATGACCTAAGTGTCTGTAGGCCTTCCTCAGAATGACACTGACGTCGCCTGGTAAATCATTTTGCTCCGCTTTTCTAGAAATAATTCAGAGAGTAATTCAGCACAAGATCCTGTCAGATTTATTCACATTCTCCTAAAAGAAACTCTGCGTGTGTGAAATTGTGTTTTCCACTGAAGGGGAGACTGAAAATAACCCCTTCTGCTTTCTCTCCTCAAACTCCTGAGATGACTTTTCACCCCTTCTGGTCCTCCTTCCCTCCATGATGCCCGGCCTTCCTACAAGGCTGGAATAGAAACACTCAGATGAGACATGCCCAGACCGCTCGCCAGAGCCAGCACCCCACATAGGAGCCAAACACGGGAAATGTGGGGCACTCTCTCTGCTCAACGGTGATAGGACCTGGGCCAGCATTGCTCTCTCACAGGGATGCTGCCCATAGGACACAAATACCTCAGATCGCCTCACAGACCTCAGCACCCAAACCCACCGCGATGTCCTCACTCCCCTCAGCACCCAAACCCACCGCGATGTCCTCACAGACCTCAGCACCCAAACCCACCGCGATGTCCTCACAGACCTCAGCACCCAAACCCACCGCGATGTCCTCACTCCCCTCAGCACCCAAACCCACCGCGATGTCCTCACTACCCTCAGCACCCAAACCCACCGCGATGTCCTCACTCCCTTCAGCACCCAAACCCACCGCGATGTCCTCACAGACCTCAGCACCCAAACCCACCGCGATCTCCTCACTCCCCTCAGCACCTAAACCCACCGCGATGTCCTCACTCCCCTCAGCACCCAAACCCACCGCGATGTCCTCACTCCCCTCAGCATCCAAACCCACCGCGATGTCCTCACTCCCTTCAGCACCCAAACCCACCGCGATGTCCTCACAGACCTCAGCACCCAAACCCACCGCGATCTCCTCACTCCCCTCAGCACCTAAACCCACCGCGATGTCCTCACTCCCCTCAGCACCCAAACCCACCGCGATGTCCTCACTCCCCTCAGCATCCAAACCCACCGCGATCTCCTCACTCCCCTCAGCACCCAAACCCACTGCGATGTCCTCACTCCCCTCAGCACCCAAACCCACCGCGATGTCCTCACTCCCCTCAGCACCCAAACCCACCGCGATGTCCTCACTACCCTCAGCACCCAAACCCACCGCGATGTCCTCACTCCCTTCAGCACCCAAACCCACCGCGATGTCCTCACAGACCTCAGCACCCAAACCCACCGCGATGTCCTCACAGACCTCAGCACCCAAACCCACCGCGATCTCCTCACTCCCCTCAGCACCTAAACCCACCGCGATCTCCTCACTCCCCTCAGCATCCAAACCCACCGCGATGTCCTCACTCCCCTCAGCACCCAAACCCACCGCGATGTCCTCACTCCCCTCAGCACCCAAACCCACCGCGATCTCCTCACTCCCCTCAGCACCCAAACCCACCGCGATCTCCTCACTCCCCTCAGCATCCAAACCCACCGCGATGTCCTCACTCCCCTCAGCACCCAAACCCACCGCGATGTCCTCACTCCCCTCAGCACCCAAACCCACCGCGATGTCCTCACTCCCCTCAGCACCCAAACCCACTGCGATCTCCTCCTACAAGCTCTTTCTGCACTTGACTTAAAGCCGCCCTCTCCCTTCTGTGGCCGCACCGGCCTCTCCTCTGTGCTGGGAGGGAGGCAGGGCCAGGAATTGGGGGTGGCCTTTGGATCCCCACACCCTGAGGCCTCCCAGGCTCCCATTCTCCAGCCCCACTCACTGCAACTCCAGACTCACAGGCCCCTGGACACAGGACCTCCCCCCATGGAGGGGACAGAGCTCTCCCAAGCCCAGTACTTGTGAAACTCAGTATTTGCTCTCCCTCCCAAAACGACTTACGCCTTTAGCATATTAATATAGAAAGTGACTGACAGGCTAATGGAATTTTTCTTTTCTTCCTTTAACTGAAGTTCGTCCATTAATTCATGACGAACCTGTCATAAAATAGAACAGATTATTAATCTGGATTCAACCAATTAGGTAGAGGTTCAGATTTTGTGTCTAGATTTTATCTTCTCATTAATTAAATTTTGTATCTAGCTTTTCAGATACAACTTAAGCTGATTCCCCATATGTCAAAAGGAATTGCTGATGAATGCTTTTGGTACATATTCTTGTAGTAATTACTTGTATCTTTGTGAATTTTCTATTAACTTTAAAAAAATTAAAAGCTATTACAAAGGAAATATTTAAAGAGCGACGATAAAGGCAAAAGACCGTTTTATTTTCAAAATATCACAGTTCTATACATCTTCGCATTGGATGAACTGCTATTTCTTTTTAATATGTTTATATATTTTTGTCCATGTATGTATGCATATAGATTTTTGTATCTCTCAGCAAACTCATGTAATTCCTATGCAGCTTTCTGAACAATGACTTTTAAGAAAATTACTTCTTACGTCTCTATTTCTAATACGCTGATTTACCATAACGGAGAATATCTGCCGGTATTTCTGCGGCACGTGAGACTTAATGAACGGAGCTGCGGTGGAGCAGAACCTGGCAGCCTCCTCCTTTCTTCCGGCTTGCAGATAACACTCCAGAAGTTCCCTGGATAATAGAAACATGCCATTGGTCAACCTGGTTGAAACTGTTTTCTCCTGTCTGATAACCAGGTTTTTAAACCATTATATATTTTGTGTTTCACAAACTTTAAAAGCTACCCTGGGGTCAGCTTTTTCAGCCAGAACCAGGCCGTGTGGCTCACTGGGAAGGGCCAGCAGGCGCCAGACAGCTCGTTACCGCTAGCACCGGGGCATTTTTAAATGAAAGATCTGTATTGATATTCTTCAAAGGTTCCCCAAACGGCCATATAGCAGGTAACCAACACCTGCAGGCTGTGGGCTCGGTGCCGAGGGGAGCCGCTCTGGAGTTGGCACCGCTGGGATCCTCACTGGGGACATCCACCTGTCCCCAGCCTTCAGAGAGAGCTCCACAGACAGAGAGGCTCAGACCCATTTCCTTTCCACCGCCCAGCACAGCGACCGAGGCATTGGTGACAGCCCGTGCAGTGACCCCTCAGGGCTGAGACCCAGCGAGGCCGGCCTGCCCCATATGCTGCCCCAACTTCCTTGCAGGGCCGCCTGGGCTCCGCATGTGCTGACTCTGCTTAGTTTTACGCTGTTAAAACGTCTACTGCATTAACATTTTAAGAACTAAGATTTTAAAACCGTGAGCCAGGCTGGGTGGGGCAGGGCCACATCTGCTTTGCTGTGAGTCTAAACACAGTATCTCGTTCTGTTGTCACAACCTTATAACCAGGCCATGGCAGATGTCATCTATAGATTTTGGAAATGACCTTCAGACAAGACACACAGAAACTTGTGACTGTGGGACAGAACGCACATGGAGTGTGCCCCAATGATGTGGAACTCCCGTCCTCCCCTGGAGAAAGGGTGGTGGCCTCAGAGCCGGAGGGTGGCCCACCGGGAGGGCACGGAGAGCACGGCGGGCTCAACTCACAGCATCAGCTCGGCGCGCCACTCCTTGTCTTCCTCCTCAGTCTGACTCAGCACGTTTACGATTTGGGAAAGGCTGGGGATCAGATGGTGACAATATCCAGGCTTGAGGAACGGCCTCGCCATCTGCCAGTAGAGGACTGATGCATTGTACACCAAAAAGTAATACCTGGGGTGCGAGCAGAGGAAGCGGAGAGCACGGTCAAAGCCCAGCCCGCCCAAGCTGCAGAACCAAGGGGCCGCTGTGTCTCCGGAGCCCCTCCCAGGAGGGGCCTCAGGTCCTCTCCAGCAGATGGCAGCAGCCCCATCGGAGAAGCTTCGGCCCGGCCTGCAGAAGCACCAGGATGCAGAGCCCCTTCCTGGGACAGCCTTGAGCAGCCCTGCTTCCAACGTGCCATGGCTCCAGTGCAGGCCTGGCTGTGATGACCCGGACACAGGCTCCCGAGTCCAGACCAGGGCCTTCTTCATCAATCATTCCACAAACTGATCGGCCCCCCTCCCATGAAAACACACCACTGGGCAACGCCTCCTCTGGCTCTCAAGGGATAGACAAGAATGGGCAAGGACAGAGGGAATCAAGGAAGGCTTCCTGGAGGAGGTTACGTGCCTGCTGTGACCTGAAAGATGTCAGGAGGCAGCCAAGACAGTAGCAGAGGAAAAGAAGGTCAGGCAGATGGAGGAGAAGGGAGGAACCTTTGGGAAACAAAGTTCCTGTCTGCCAGCATAGAGTGTGAAGTGGAGGAGGGTGGGCTGGAAGAGTGAGCAGAGACCCCTCTCAGGGGTCTGGGCCTCTCCCTGGGCAGCAGGGAGCCATTGCAGGGACTGAAGTAAGGGAATCCAGGCCCATCTGCCCTTCTCACTCTAGGGCCACTCCACAGCGGGGCAGGCCAGCTCTGCCCTGTAGGGCCTGCGTGCCTGGTGGTCCTGGGCCGGCCACCAGGTGGACCAGCACTGCTCAATGCCCAGGTGGGAGGAGGACACCAGGGTGGCTGTGGCAAGCCCACTCCTCTGAGTTTACTCAGAGCGACCACGTGACCCTAGGACAGGACTCATCCTGTTTCCAGGTTTTCAGGAGAGGAGCGGAAGTGCGGGGTGTCCTGACCAGACGGTCACGCCTGCCTGAGTCAGAGGGGTCGTCATGGGACTCCAGCGGCCTGCTGCGTCTCCCTGAGTGCTGCGTCTCCCTGAGTGCTGCATCTCGAAAGGAACCCGTCTCCTCCCTGTAAGTGGCTCTCCCCAAATTCCCACTGTAGCCTCCACGTGCCTGTGGTCGGGCTCACAGTCTCCTGTCCCACTGCCACTGCCCTGGACGAGCCAGCGCTGCCCTCTCTCTCCACACAACCTGGCCCCTTCCCAAAGATGGTCCTGACCTCTGGCAAGGCTCTGTCACCTCCTGGCCCGTCCACGGTGCCCCTGAGGGCCCTGGAGCGGAGCAGCATCCTTCCCATGGTACCCACCACTCCCGTGTCACAGCTCCCTCGGAAACACCCCTTGTCTTTAGAACCTGTGGCTTGAGGTGGGGCCTCCCCATCCCCGTCCCCGTCCCCATGCAGGGAGGATCTGTGGGGCTGGACCCTACATCCCCAGCACTTGCAACAGGGTGTGTGTGACCAGAGAGGGTCACCAGCAGACAAGCAGGCCGATGTGGGTAGAACAGACCAGGGAACCCACAGCTTCTATTTAAATATCCTCCAAACATTGTATCCTATATGAATATGTGATATATGTTCAAACAAATATGCTTGAAACTGTCAAGCTTGCACAAAACTGATTTGAATAGGATATGAATCAGTTTTGTGCAAGCTTAACAGTTTGAAGCATGATATTTGTTTTTGCGCAGAAAGCACTGATTTTGTAAAGTTGTGCTGGAGTCGCCTCCGCGGGGACAGCGGCCTTGGCCAAGTTGTCCGCTAGGGGGCAGCAAAGGCACACTGGGCCGAAGAAGGAACCGTGGGAAAGGAGCAGGGTGCCCTGGGGGTGCACCCGGGGAGGCCCTGGAGAAAACAGACTCTTTTTTTTTTTTTTTTTCTTGAGACGGAGTCTCGCTGTCATCCAGGCTGGAGTGCAGTGGCGTGATCTGGGTTCACTGCAACCTCCACCTCCCGGCCTCAGCCTCCCCAGTAGTTGGGATTACAGGCGTGTGCCACCACGCCCGGCAGAAAACAGACTCTTCACAGCCATCTAAAATCATGAAAACCGCCGAGTGCAGAAGAGGCTGTGACTCGGAATTCTGCATGAATGTGGCCTAGTCCACACACTGATGAGACAAGGGAGTGATCACATGTGCATGAAAATCACAAACCACAAACGAGGGGAAAACCCACAGTTCAAATAAATACACCCACTTGATAAGTTCTGGCTCTGAAGTCTTTCACCCGGTCCATGAGAAAAGGCCACTTCAATTTCACCTACCTCGGTTCTCCTTTGGCAAAGTTTATGGCCTTCATGTACTGAGTCACGCAATTTTCAAATTCCTCCTAAGGCAACGTAAAGAAGAACAATTAGACCGAAACACAGACCCCTGTTCGTTGCCCCATCTGCGGATGCCACGGCTCCCTCATGGTTGGCCTGGTACCCCCCATGTGTCACCTGTGTATCCACAGGTGACAGTGTGGCAGACACAGCCTGAGTGTCGTGGTGAGGTCCTGGACCTGCACCCAGGTTCCCGTCCCACAGACACAGTGAGGCATCAGAAACCACAGTGCCTGTGCTCCAGCACGTCCGCCCCACCCCAGCTCCCCTCTGCCCACTCGGGGCAGCTGCCCACAGAGACCACGCTGCCACAAGGCAAAGGTCCAGGGGTCCTGCATGTCAGATACCACTACTTGAGCAAAAAGCATGAACAGGAAATGGTGCAAGTTTCGTGTCATTCTGGAAATGAATGCCTTCACTCTACTACCCTAAGAACGATTTTAAGCCTGGTCTAGCCTGGCATTGCTCTGGAGGTGGGGCGAAAATTGAACTGTTGGGGAGAAGGGGCACAGGACGCCTCTCACCAGGTTTTCTGCCGACTTCGGGGCACACATCTGGGCCCTGCACAGGTGCGCTCGGCCCAGAAACTGGGTAATGGGCGCCTTCACCTTGAAGTACATTTGGATGCAGTCCTCGCTCACCTCTGGCTGCCCCATCTGCAAGAGAACACCACCACGGAAGATCACAGACCCGGAGGGGGTGGCCTCCCTGCCCAGAAGCACCACGGGGCCGCTTTCGGAACAGGCCCGGAGCACAGGTGGAGCCTGTTTCCAGCCCCCATCCTCCATCATGGCCCCTTGACTGCCTGGCCAGGAGCTGCCTCTCCCCAGCCCCACTCTGCATCCGCTGCACACCCAGAGGCCCTCCCTCTCCCTGTCAAAGCTGCCCTGACCGCGGATCCCGGGAACTAGTTACCTTAAGGGCCTGCTCTGCACACAGAACAAACAGGTCTGGGCTGAAGCTCTCTGAGGGGTCAAACTCCGATTTCCCTAGGTTGGCCGATTTGATCAACTCGTAGGCCTTCTTCAAGGACGCAGCATCTGTCCCAAACGGGTGGTTGAGGAAGGTTTGGTCACCGGGCTGGGAGAAGTGAGCCGGGCAACGCGATCCCGAAGGCCCCAGGCAGCCGCCTCGGGCCCCCGGGCCACAGCCACCGTCAGAACCAGTCGCCGCCAGGGAACAGCGGTGTGGGCGCCTTCCCAAAAGGGCGCCTTCCTGTACGTTTGCTCTGGTCAGACGATCGGGAGGTGGGGGCTCCGGCTGCGGCCCTCGAGGGGTCACTCATTGGGCGGGCTGGGATGAAAGGGTCTGGGGCCTCCCTGGGGCGGGGGTCGTGGCGGGTCCCGGGGCCTCCCCGGGGCGGGGGTCGTGGCGAGTCTGGGGTCACCTTGCTGGCTCTCGGCGCGGGCCAGCTCCTGCGTGATGACCAGGTCCATGGCGCCGGCGCCCGGCTCGTCCGCCCTCTCCGGGGTCCGCAGTGCGTCCCGCCGCCCACGGTCGGTTGGGTTCTCCAGCCGCGAGGACCCGGCCACGGTTGCCTGGAGACCGAAAGGGACGCGGACGCGCGGGCTACGGGTCGGCGGCGGGGCCACACTTCGTGGAAGGCGAACAACGCCGCGCCCCCGCCCTGCCCCCCCTGCCAGCTCCGCGGGAGCGAGGACCCCAGGGCAGCGACCCCCGGCGAGGGGCGGGAAGAAGAAAGGGGAGGGAAGGCGGCAGGGGAGGGCGGCGTGGGGGGGCGCCGGGGGATCCGCGCGGGCCTCCTCTCCCCGCTCAGGGCTCCTGTGTGCCCGAGTTCTGGTCCTGGCCCCGGGCTCACCCTCCACCTTCCCTGGGAACTTCTGACTGCCTCCTTCGCGCCTGCGCTCGTCCGCTCATTCATTCATCCATCCATCCATTCAGTCAGTCAGTCAGTCAGTCAGTCAGTCATTCCTTCATTCTTTCGTTCTTTCATTCATTCCGTCATTACTGTAACAGGCGGTGATTTGCCTCTGCCACGGTGCTGGAAGTGCAGCGGGCACAGAAAGTCACGCAGAGGAAATGCGGGCTGCGGGCGTGGAGGGGCAGCCGGGGCTGGGGGCGAGCTGAGACCTGGCAGCGGGGGGGTGGCCGAGGCGGGAGGAGCAGATGCAGAGCCCCGGCCCCCAAGGAGCAGGGAGCAGGGCGGCCACCTGCCCCGCGGGGCTCCCCACCTCCCAGCAGGGGCTGCTCTCCCGGCGGGGTCCGGACGGTGCCTACGACCGACCCGAATTGGAGGCTTGGCGGGGCGCGCAGCCCAGCGCGGGGAAGCCCGAGCCACTGAAGGACTTGGGTCGGCCTGGGGCGGGGAGGGCCCGGGACTCACGGGGGGGTGGGCACGCTCGGGGAGCTCTAGGGGAGGCCCACCTGGGAGAGGACCCCCTGGGAGAGGCCCACCCGGGAGAGGATCCCCTGGGAGAGGCCCACCCGGGAGATGCCCACCTGAGAGAGTGGAATTCCAGCCGGGAGAGGCCACCATACCTACATGGGATCAAATAAGCTGCCTTGACATAGTTTTGAAACCTTAACGTCCTATGTTTCTCAGGCTCCTAGAGCCCTACCCCGTCTTGAAGTTGGCAGCCTCAGATCCCTGCTAAATGACCATATTCCTTCCCAAAGACAGTTCTCAGATGGGCCTTTGTTGGTAAAGACACTCCACACATGGGTACAGCCTCGATAAAATATTTATCTCCACAGAGAAAGTATATCCAAACATAATGTAGTAAGAGATTTCCCAAATCCAAGGGCATTAAATATTAAAACTCAGTTTTCTAGTTACACATTAGCCTTAAATATCAAGAGTGCAATACAAAATTATCACAGAACGCAGGAAAAGGAGACAAGAAAGGCCGCAGATGGGCAGCCAGGTGGGCGGGGCACAGGGCAGGGTCTGAAAGGGTCCCCAGCCCAGGAGCTTCTGTCCCTGTGGAGTGGGGGGCACCACCCTCCTGGCACGTGGATGTGTTCAGCAACCTGGAACTGCTCCGGACCCGTAGTCCAAGCATTCTTATGGAGGCTCCATCACAGACGTGAAGGATGATGGTGGATGATCCCCGGAGGAGGGTGGGGGCAGGGTTGAGAGCTGCAGGTGCTAATCCTGGCTGGTCTCTCTGGTGACCGGCCCCCCTCCAGGAGCCACCAAGCCTCACCTCATTTGAACAAAAGAATCTGCTGCCATCACCCAGGAAATTCGAGGGCTTTTGGAGCCCTGTGCTGGGTCTCGGGAGCAGAGACCAGATCTATTCATTTCTCATTTCGTCACCCCATCTTGCCAGGTAGAGACGGTGTCTGTGTCTGGGCTCCCAGGCTGGACCCCAGAGGCCTGCTGTATATGTGCCCGCTGGCGTTGCCATCATGGGGCACTCTCACAGGCGGCTTAAACAGCGGGAAAGGAGGCGGGAAGGCCAAGATCAAGGTGCGGCCGGAGCTGGTTCCTCGGAGGGCATCCCGTGTGGCCGTATGTGGTCATCTTCTTGTCTGTGTCTCAGTGTCCAAATGTGCCCATCTTATACGGACACCAGCCATGGGGTTTAGGGCCCACCCTGGGACCTCCTGTTAAACGGATCAGCTCTGTGAAGACCCTGTCTCCAAATAAGGTCACATTCTGAGGCTGTGGGACTAGGACTCCAGCCTAAGAGTTTCAGGGGGACACAGTTCAATCCATGACACTTGCTTAACCAGAAGGTGGTGAGAATTCTGAACATTTGTAATAGATGGTCGAATTGTTGTTTAAAACATCTTGGAATATATACATGAGCAGAATGGGCAGAACAGAAGTTAAAGATAGAGCTTCTTCCAGCGCAGGTGAGGCCAGTAATCAAATCCCACTGGTGTGTATGTACTTAAAAGAGAGCTTAGTTGAAATCGACCTGGAATCCCAGCTTCTGGGGACAGGCAAGCAGAAGCCAGGGGCAGGAGGAACGTGGTGATGTGCAGGGTCCTGGCTCTCCTCGGCTCCGCTCAGAAGAGCAAGGTGCCGCCCTCCCCTAGGGGAGCTGGAGAAGGGGTTGGGTGGAGTTGGGGAGGCACGGAGGGTCCCTGGTAGCAGGGTGCTGGCAAGCAGGCTCTCCAGGAAAAAGCGAAAATGAAGCCCCTGGTTGGAAGCATTTGCACACCCTCCCACCACCGCTGTTTAAACTGCCCCAGGGGCAGCACCAGCGCAAAAAGCTGCACATCTCACAAATGGCCAGGTGGAGCCCAGCCCTGGCTTGGTGACCCCTCCAGAAAGGCAGGGTCCTGGGGACCCCAAAGTCGGCTGGAAGCCGACCTGCACCGCTGTCCCAGGGGCCTGTGCTGTCCTCACTCTGCCTGGCTGGTGTCTGGCCCAGCAGCGCTTTGTGGCATCGGCTCCACTTTGGGGCCAGTCAGTGCCGGCACGGCTACTTTACCTATGGCTTGAGAATCCAAGTGTGGAGTCTGGGAAAGGGGGCTGGGCTGGAATCCCCACGTGTGAGGGCCGACGGAGACTGGGCCTGCAGGAGAATGTTGGCCCAGGGAACCAGGAAGGGCTGATCCTAGAGTCGGGAGAGGCCCCAGGCCTCCTTTGTGTGTTGGGCCACGCAGTGGTGAAGGCCACGGGGTGCCACCCAGCTACGGTTGGTGGAATCCCAGAGCCCACTGGGGGAGGGCATGGTGAATGCATGTGTGTGACTGTGAGAGTGTCAGCAGGAGGGGGTTGGTGGGTGTGAACTGTGTGGCTGCACTAGGGTAAGTGTGTACCATGTGTACACAAGAGTGTGTGTGTATGGTGTGTGACATGTAAGCATGATCATGTGTGTGACCCTGTGTGTGTGAGTGTGCACATGTATGCATGTGTGGCCCTCCCCTGTGGAGGCACAGGGGAGCAGATCTCTAATCCACAGACATCACCGACGCCCTGTGCAGGGCCAGGCTCTGGGGATCAGCAGAGAACAAAAGGGGCAGAAAGCACTGCCCCTGGGGACAAAGACCACACTGTGGGGTCTGGCAGCTGGGAGGGGGGCCTGATGTTTTCAGGGAAAGCAGCTTCACCCCCCAGCAAAGCAGGAGGATCAGAAGAGGGGCTCCTCACCCCCACAGGCACCTTTCCTGATGGGACAGCCCCTGAACGTGGAGCATATCAGCAACCTGGCAGCTGGGTTCCCGCAGTTTCCAGGATGATGCCCGAGGGTGGTGCGCACATGCCCTGAAAAGACAGGGAGGAGAACATCCACTGTCATCCCCAACAGCCCAGCACTGAGCACCCAGCACCCCAGCACTCAGCACCCCAGACCATCATCCCCAACAGCCCAGCACTCAGCACCCCAGGCTGTCATCCCCAACAGCCCTGCACCCAGCACTCAGGATCCCAGCACCCCAGCATCCCAGCATCTCAGCATCCCAGCACCCCAGCATCCCACTACCCCCAGTACCTCCAGTATCCCAGGATCTCAGCACCCCAGGATCCCAGGACCCAAGCATTGCTGCATCCCAGCACCTAACTTGGGGTCACACATTTTTATTTGATGAATCTGCAGCTCTTAATGCTTCTACCTGCCTTCCCTCTGCCTTCTGCAGACACTGTGCACAGGTGATGTGTACGTGTATATTCTTTTTTGGTTCACAGAAATGGCAGTTGCATCATACCCTGTTTAGCATCATGGCTTCCAGCTAACTACCCATCCATTCACTGGAAGATATTTTTGAAGCCTTGCTGTGTCATTAGAGCAGAGCCTCGTTCTGAACTCCTGGTCCAGCAGGCCCCGCTGCTGAGGCTGCTGCAGCTCATGGTGCACTTGGACAGCAGCAGGACTCTCTTCTCTGAGGCCTCTCTCTTCAACGCTTTGTAAGACTGTATTTGCATGTTTATTTTTATGTAAATGCTGAAACATCTGGTCTAGTTTAAAAAATTAACACAAAATACAGCCAAAAGCACATTGTTTGCATTTTCCCCGGTACAGGTTGATTTAAAGAGAACTGGCGTAAGACCGTGTGTCTTCTGATCCAGCCGCAGTGGGCTTTCTCACTCTCTTGCCTTCGGTGTGCATCTGCTTGCTAATACTAAGAATTTGTGCCTCGATATTGATAAGGAAGGTGATTCTATGATATTTTCAAACAAAGAATGTGGAAGCTTATCTTTCCTTCTGTGCTCCTGAACTGGTTCATAGCATTGTAATTACATGTTCCTTAAGGATTGCGACAACTTGTAAGGTGGATTTTTCTTTCTCATTTGGAGCAAGTGTGTATATGTATGTGTGTGTGCATGGGTACATTTGTGTATGCACATGCTGCATGTGTGTGTATAGCATGTGTGTGTATATAAATGTGTGAGCATGTATACGTGTGTGCATATGTATATGTATGTTGTCTTCATGTGGATATTTATGTGTGCATGTGTAAATGTGTGTAAGTACATGTATGCATGTGTGTTGTGTGGTCATGTGTGTACATGTGTATGTGTGTGCGTGTCCATGTGTGTACACATGTATGTGTGTAAGCATGTGTATGCATGAGTGTTCATATGGATGTGGATGTATATGTGGAGATGGAGATATATGTATATGTGTGAGCATGTGTGCCCATATGTAAGCACATTCATGTGTGCATTTGTGTGGATATGGACGTATATGTGTATACGTGCACTGTGTATCTATGTGTATGTGTATGTGTATACATGTACAAGTGTGTGTGTGTGCATGTAACCACACATACGTATGTGTGTTTATTTGGGTGTGCATGTGTACATATGTGTAAGCACATGCATGTGTGTGTATATGTGCAGGTGTGTGAAGGCATCCAGATCACACTTTGTGGTGTAAGGATCATTTTGAGCTGATGGCGTTTGGGAATCCACAGTGCGGGAGGAGGCTTTCTCCACAGCAGCCTTATCTGCCTAAAAGCAGAGCCTTCCAGAAGGACTCAGCCATCATGGCCCAAGGATTCAGCCATCACGGCCCCTTGAAAGGAGGCTTCTGGTACCAAGAGACAGAGCAACTCCAGTTGCTGGAGATGAGAAGTCAGCACTGGGATGAGGAATGGCACACACAGACCTTTCCCAAGCAGACCTTGCCCTCCGTTAGCTTCCCGTGTCTTTTCTTGCTCGTTTTCCACCACATGCTGGCCCTCAGGGTCCCACCTCCTTCCCCTTGATAAGATGGTTTCTCAGCCCCAAATTCTAGCTGCTTCTTTGAGTCACTTTCTTCCTGAGTATGCATGTGAATCAACTGTATCCTTTGCTAATCCGTCTTTTGTTTTATTTGCAGGCTCCCAATAGAGAACCTAAGAAGACAGAGGACAAGTTTTCCTCCGACATGAGTATGTGTGGGTGACTGTCGTAGCTTTTTAACAGCAGCGTCTACTTCTCTTGTGGTAATTGGCTCCTCCAAAATCAGTTTGATAGTATTTTCCTTAAAAGGCATCCATTTCATCCAGATTTCAATATGCATAGTGTTGAACAAAGTAGTCTTATCATAGTTGTTTTTCATTTGCTCTGCATCTGGGCTATTTTCTGATGCTTATTTCTGATTTTATGTATTTCTTTTTGGTTAGGTTTGTTGATGGTTTCTGTATTTTGTTTTCCTTTTTTTAAAAGAACCAGCTTTGGTGCCTATTAATTGATCCTATCATTTCCTGCTTTTCAAATCATTAATTTCTTCTTTATTCCTTAGTAATTTGTTGATGAAAATAATCAAACTCTGTAAAATATTTAAAGAGATTTATTCTGAACCAAATATGAGTGGCCAATGGCCCCATGACACAGCCTTCAGGAGTTCCTGAGAACATGTGTCTGTGGTGGTCAGGTGACACTTGGTTTTATATCTTTAAGGGAGACATGAGACATCCATCAACACCTGTAAGACATACATTGTCTCTGTCTGGAAAGGGGGGACAACTGGAAGCGGAGGGCTTCCAGGTCATAGGTAGATTCAAGGATTTTCTGATTGGCAGTTGGTTGAGTCAAGTCATTGTCTAAAGACTTAGAAAGAAATGTCCAGGTTAAGATAAGAGGTTGTGGAGACCAAGGTTTCATCACGCAGATGAAGCTTCCAGGTAGCAGGCTTCAGAGAGAATAGATCATAAATGTTTCTCATCAGAGTTAAAGAGTCTGTTCTCTCAGTAATTCCAAAAGGGAGGAGGGATAATGAGACACCTCCAGCTCCCCCTTCCCATCATGGCCTGAACTAGGTTTTCAGGTTAACTTTGGAATGCCCTTGACTGAGAGGCAGGGTCCATTCAAATGGTCAGGGCTTAGAATTTTATTTTTGGTTTACAAAGTCCTTCTGCCCGCCTCACTTAGCTATGTTTTGCAGTTCTTGAATTGGATGTTTAATTTACCTATTTTCATGTTTTCTTGTTAACTGATAAGCATGTGAGACTATGAATTTTTATCTGAGCACTCTTGGCTGTGTCTAATAATTTCTGACATGTCTTGTAAAAGCACAATTCTCAAACTGTTAAAACTCTTTTTTATACAAATAGCTGCACTATGTGGCAAAGTTCTTTTTAACTCATGAATGAGGTAACGGACAGAATGACAGCATGACTTCACAGAGTATTTGAGGAACTGAAATTAAATGGGAGAGAGATTGTTGACGAGGAAAGCCAAACTCTAAAATATTTAAAGAAGTTTCTTCTGAGCCAAATATGAGGGGCCATGGACCAGGGTACAGTTTCAAGAGCTCCTGAAAATGTGTACCCAAGGTGGTTGGGTTACAGTTTCGTTTTACATATTTTAGGGAGACAGAACTTACAGGCAAATCAATATATATAAGGTGTACATTGGTTCAGCCTGGAAAGGTGAGACATCTTGAAGCCAGGCAGCGCAGAGGCATTCAGGTCTTAGGTGGATTCAAAGATTTTATGATTAGCAATTGGTTGAAAAAGTTAAGCTTTGGTTACAGTTGAAGTCAGCAGAAAGAAATGCTTAAGATCGGAGGTTGTGGAAGTCAAGGTGGTTGTTGTTTCATACATGAAGTAGCTTCAGAGAGAATAGATGATAAACATCTCTTTCTGGACCTTAAAAGGTGCCATAAATCTCTTAGGTAAATCTCTCCCGGATCAGGAAAGGACCTAGTAGGGGAAGGCCACTCTCTATAGACACAATTTTCCCCTACAAGAGTGCACTTTGCCCAGACATTTCAAAACATGTCAAAGAAACATATTTGGGAGTAAAATACTGTGATTTTCTTTCGGGTCTGCTATCTGCTGTCATGTGATGCTATGCCAGCGTCAGGTTGGAATTTGGTATCTAATTGCCACAAAAAGTCTGTTTGTCAGTCTTATGATCTCTACTTTAGTGTAAATGCTGGTCAGCTGTGCCTAAACTCCAACAGGGAGGGGGAGCTCAGCCTCCCTTCCCATCAATAATCCAGTTTTTCAGGTTTCCTGGGGTCCCCTTGGCCCAGAGGGAGTCCAGTCAACTGGGTGGGGGGGCTTAGAATTTTATTTGGGGGTTATGAGATCATTAGATAAGTTAGATCCAAACCTGGTTCATGTCCTACAAAAAGCGTAACCTCTAGGGTTATCTTCTCTAAAAAAAATTTCCGCATTATCATCTTTCTGTAAGACGCCCTCCAGTTTCATGGGGCTGCAGTACGGCAGCCTTGGGGGCCGTGAGCGGGAAGGCAGCAAGGCCGCATTTTCCGAGGGAGGGGAGAGTGCTCTGCTGTGATATTAAAATCACTCCACCACTAATTTTCCTCAATTTCAAACTTTGGAGATATTTTCCTGAACAGTGGATTTTCTTCTTCATTGTTTTCTAGACATTCTGTACAGAGAACTTTATTTTCTTTTGGCTTAATAGTTATGTTAGAGAGTTAAAAAATGTTCAGATGGTGAGGTTTTCCGTTTCATGGTATTGACTTCAACCGGCAGTGGTACTGCGCTGCGATTGGTGAACGTCGCCTGGCTGCGTGTATGCTTTGGAATTCATGGTTTGCTCTGGGCCTAGATACGCCATCCATTTTTGTGATTGTTCCATGGACACTTGAAAGGCGTTCGATGCATATTGGTTAGAACTGTGTTACTGACGACACTCTTCAGGCCTCTGAAGTGTCTGTCTGGCTCTCCCAGCACACCCTCTGGCTCTGTCGCTCTCAGCGGATGCCAATTCCATGTCATTCGGAGCACAGGGGTTTGCTGGGGCTTCTCTGTGGCTCATAACCTTTGCTACCACCAAGTGCCCATCTATCTGGGTCAGCACTTGTTTCCTTGAAGCCAGCCCTGGCGATGAAGATCACAAACCTGCCTTTTCCCTGCTCCTCCACTGCTTCCTTTATTTTGGTATAATTTACATGCAGCAAAACGAACAGGTGGTAAGCGCTGCATTTCCGTGAGTTTTGGAAGTGTGTGCACGTGGTCACCCACACCCCTCAGGATGGAAACCACCCTGTCACACCACAGAGGCCCCTGTGCCCCTCCCAGTCGGTCCCACCCTGCCCTGGGGCACCGCTGCTCTGACCTCAGCTACCGCAGACCAGAGTTGCCTGTTGTAGAACCTCCTATAATGCAGAGCACAGGGGTTTGCTGGAGCGTGTGCTCAACATGGCAAGTGTAATTCTGCCCAAATCATGGAATTCAGACGGGACTAACGCAGCTCCTCCAGTCTCAGTGGCCATGACCCTGGAGCATGAGGACTCCAAACCCCACTCTTCTCCACTCTTGGAGGGAAACACCTTGTGCAGCCCAGTGTGCAGACCTTTCCAGGAACACCCCTTCCCAGGGCTGGCACCCCCTGAGAAGTGAGTGGCAGCATGGTTTTGCTTCAGTCAAAGGAAAAAGTCTCTAAGTGTGGAGGTTAGACACCACTCAGAGGGGACTGGATATTTTATTTGGAAGGGAAGCTTTTGCCAATGTCCTGAAATCCCACAAATAGGGATCACTCGCTCTGTTCTTTCTCCTCCCTCCCAGCTGAGGTGTGCAGAGAGAGAGGGCGGCATGCAGGAAGGGGTGCAGGTGCAGCTACTGCAGGGTGCGGCAGGGCAGGAGAAGCCTGCCCTCTGAAATGCAGGCCTTGGAGAGCCAGAAAATCCCGGAGTCCCATGAAGGAAGGATGCATCCTCTTGAGATGGCTGCGGACGCCCTGCTGGGGAAGTGAGATCCACGGACCTCTCTTCAGCTCTGGTCTCACCCGGAGCTCTCCCAGTTTATCCACAGTCACTGGGCCATCCACAAGTCCATCCTGCCCATCTTAATTTTCCTTAAAAGCTGCATTGCCTCCTAACTTCAAATCATTAGCATAGAGTTGTACAAAACATTATCCGAGGATCTGAGGATCAAGCACTTTAATTCTCTCTGTCTGTGGTCAGTCTCACATTCCCAGTCCTAATTTTGTGCATTGACATTTCCTTTGATTTGTTTTTCTTGCTTTAATTATCAGGTGGTTTAGCAGTTTCGTTGTGGTCATTTTTTTTTTTCTTTTTAAACAGCTCTGAGAAAATAGTGAACCAGCAGGCATGGTAGATTCCACCCCAACCCCAGACACCTGGGGACACTGGTCAGAGCAGGGACTGGTTGTGTGGGTAGTGGAGGAGGTGGGCTGTATGCGAGAACTCATTTCTTCTTCCCTCCCCTTGTCTCTCTGGCTGGTCACTGCTAACACTGTTGATGAAAAGAGTCAAACTCTCTAAAATAATTGAAGAGATTTATTCTGGGCCAAATATGAATGACCATGGCCCCGTGACACAGCCCCAGGAGACCCTGAGAGCACGCGCCCAGGGTGGCCAGGGCACAGCCTGGTTTTACACACTCAAGGGAGATCCATCAGTCAGTACACGTAAGATGTGCTGGTTCAGTCTGGAAAGGTGGGTCAATGAGAAGGGGCGGGGGCTTCCAGGTCATAGGCAGATTCAAAGATTTTCTGATTGGCAATTGGTTGAAACAGTTATTATCAATAGAAAGGAACCTCTGGGTTAAGATAAGGAGTTGTGGAGACTAAGGTTTTATCATGCAGATGAGGCCTTCAGGTTGCAGGCTTCAGGGAAAATAGCTTGTAAATGTTTCTTATCAGAGTTAAAGAGTCTATCAGTAGTTCCAAAAGGGAGGAGGGATAATGAGGCACATCCAGCTCCCTGCTTCCATCACAGCCTGAACTAAGTTTTCAGGTTAACTTTGGCCCCTGGCTAAAAGGAGGGGTCTGTTCAGATGGTCAAGGGTCTTAGAATTTTATTTTTGATTTACAATAAGATAACAAAAGTAGACATTTCAAACACAACTGGAAACTAATAGCCCTACTCACTGAATAAAAGGCCTGTGTCTTAAACAACTTTTAGATTCAAGAACAAACCAAAACTTAAATAAATTAAATAGAATATCTCAAAAATAGCAAGAAGGAAAGCTGTTACATATCACTGCCAAAGGCAGTGCTCAGAGAAAAAGTACTTACGATTATAACCCAGACATAGTATTTAACCATCCAACTCAGGTTTTATTAAAAAAAAATGACATTGCTCTAAGAAAAGTACAAGGAAGGGATTAAAAAGATAAAAATAGAAATTAATTAGAAAACAGAAGAACCAAAGCAACAATAAATAAACCCAGCACCTGATCAGTCTGTTGGTAATTAAGAAAAATTGAGAAAATACAAATCACAAAATAATAAATGGAAAAGGAGACATCACACACGTTTACAATGAAGAATCCTATGGCAGCACTTTGCTGTTATGGATTTTATCTTTTCTAGGAAAATGTAAGTATGAAAGCTCCCCCAAAAGAGAGAAAATCTCTCAATGGACCAATGACCGTAGAAGAAATAGAGAAAACTGTTAAGAACTACCCAGCCCCAGCCAGAAAATCAGGCCAGACAATTTCACAGGGAAACTGTGCATCATCTTTATGAGATGGTCATTCTGTCGCTTTTTAAAAGATTCTGGAGCATAGGAGAAGGAGGAGAGCTTCAAAACTAATTTTCAAAGGCAGAATAATGTTGACATTCAATTTTGATGAAGGTAGCACAAAAGTGAAAGCTACAAGCCAATCTTGCCTGTGAATGTCAATGTAAAAATCTTAAATAGGATCTTAGACAGCAGAATCGACACTGGATCAGAAAGAATGACCCATTGGGACCAGCCAATGATTTAACACTAAGACATTGATGACTCTAATTCCTCCGGTTGTTGGCTGTAAAAGAAAAAATGTCGTTACTTCCATAGATGTCTAAAATGCATTTGATAAAATCCAGCATCCATTCTTGTGTAAAAACCCTAAATAAATTAGGAATGAACGGGCATGTACAACATCCCACTTAATGGGAAATATTATGGTCATTTTCACTGTCAGAAACAAGGCAAGGATGTTCGATATGACCTTGACGAAATTTGATCAAAGACAGGAATCAGAGGCACAATCTGAGAAAGGCAGAGGTGAAGGCACTGGCACGTCAGGGTGGTCAGGTTGTGCACTGCACACCCAGGACTTGATCCCTGACCGGAGGGTGCCCTCAGAGCAGGTGCATAACACAGGGTGACAAGCCACAGACTTCCTAGAAAGTGGTGACCACTTTTAGAAGAAAAATGAGAAAATAACTCCATTTACAACAACCACAGCAGCACAGATAAAATGCCTAGGAACTACAAGATATTCCCAAAGAAAACCATAAATGTTACTGGCGACTGGAAGAGAAGACTGGAAAAAAGAAGGAAGGACTGTCGCATTCTTGGGTAGAAAGACTCAGTATTACAAAGATATTAATTATTCCTAAGTGACTCGGTACATTTAGTGTGATTCCGTACCAATGCCAACGTATGTACGAGTGTGTGTGCGTGTCCGTGTGTGTGTGTACTCATGTGTGAAGAACTGGGCAAGTTCATTCTCAGTTTTATTTAGAAAACCAAATATGCATGGATTCAAAAAAATTCTGTGGCAGAAGCAAGGATGGACTAGTCCTACTGAATAACAGACATTTCATCGAGGTAGGAAGTTAGCACTGTTCGAGAGCCATGAACTGGTCAGTGGAGCCGCTGGAATCTCCAGACCACGGTGGAGTCACCCAGAAATGCAGTGGCCGGAAAGGTGCCCTGCTTACTGCAGAGGGGGTCCCGCAGCATGTGACAGCGGGGCTAGGAACGAGCCAACTTGGGCCTCACACGCTCGCACCAAGTGCATCTGGAAAAATCAAGTTAAATTAAAAAATAAATAAATCCAAAGCATTTCAGAAGAAAAGAGGAGAACTGTAAACATCCTTGGCTTGAGGAATGACTATGACTCAAAACCCAGAGACCATGAAAGATTGACAGATACAACTGAAACTGCCTATGAAAATCATAACGAAGGAAACGATGACAGTTAAAGGTATTGGACCTAACCGACTCCATCTTGCTTCTAACCTCCGAACTGTCCGCGTCCATTCCGGGGCGTAGGCTGAACTAGCTTTGGGAAGGAATTTAGTTTATAGTTTAAATAATAGCCCTTCCCAAAAGCGAAACTGCTCTTGTAAAATGAATGAAGGGCCACCAGCTACCAAGTTAGAATGAGATGGCTGGAATTCTAAATATTACCAGCCATGATTCTGGAGGTCATAAGACTTGCAACTTCCCCACTTACTCTTGAAGATATCATCACTGTCGTGAACCTAAGCTCGGCCTGCTGAGATATCTTTTCAGGTTTTTGATTTGTGACAACTGGATGGCCCCACCTGAAACTGCCAACCAGTTCTGTGACCCTCACCCAGGAACTGATTCAGCAGAAGAGGACAGCTTCGACTCCCTGTGATTTCATCCCAAGCCAACCGGTCAGCACCGGAATCACTGGCCCCTGCCCATCAAATTATCCTTAAAGACTCTGGTCCCCTATACACCATGGAATACTATGCAGCCATAAAAAATGATGAGTTCATGTCCTTTGTAGGGACATGGATGAAGCTGGAAACCATCATTCTCAGCAAACTATCACAAGGACAAAAAACTAAACACTACATGTTCTCACTCATAGGTGGGAATTGAACAATGACAACACATGGACACAGGAAGGGGAACATCACACACCGGGGCCTGTTGTGGGGTGGGGGGAGGGGGGAGGGATAGCATTAGGAGATATACCTAATGTAAATGACGAGTTAATGGGTGCAGCACACCAACATGGCACATGTATACATATGTAACAAACCTGCACGTTGTGCACATGTACCCTAGAACTTAAAGTATAATAAAAATATATATATATTTAAAAAAAAAAAAGACTCTGGTCCCCGAGTTTTCAGGGAACTGATTTGAGTAATAATAAAACTCCAGTCTCCCGCATAGCCGGCTCTGCCTGAATTACTCTTTCTCTGTTGCAATTCCCGTCTTGATAAATCAGCTCTGGCTAGACATCGGGCAAGGTGAACCCATAGGGTGGTCACACAGCTACATAAAAACCCTAAACGTAAACCTCTCTGCAAACAAGTAAAAAGGCAAATGTGTTGCTGAAGAAGCATTGGCAGCAGGCAGTGTTTCCTGCAGATAAATGGCCAATTCTCTTATCGACCCCCTTATTGATCTCCCCCCAGGATCCTCCGAGGTCTCCTTTAGATCAGGCCTCAGCCTCGGGCCCTGTCCTCGGCTGCCCCCCTTGGGGCGAGCTGCTCCTGCTTTGCCTGCCTGGCCCTGATGGCGGTTCCTGTCCGTCATTACAGGCTGCACTGGCGGTGGCCGGTGTATCAGTCTGGGTGATCAGAGGTCTTGCTGGGGAGTGCTATGTGGCTAAGCACTCTAATCTCAGCCCTTGCGCCTCAGTGCAGCTGAGCATAGAGCTGATGGTTCCTGGGGCCGGCCAGATCCCTGTCAGTCCCTCAGGGTGGGCCCGGACCTGGAGCGCTAACGGCTATCTCCCGGGCCCACTGAGAGCAACGTGGAAATGGCCTGTGGTTAAGCGACCTCCACTAGAGTGAAAATATAAAAAGGAGCCAGGCCGCCCTGTGTTCACCCACAGGCCTGTGAAAGCCCCTCTGCCACATCCTACATCATATATCCTGTTTCTGAAGGCGCTGCAGCCTCACGAGAGGACCGAGGGAGGATTCCGTCTCTGAAGGCGCTGCGGCCTCACCTGAGGACCGAGAGAGGATCCTGTCTCTGAAGGCACTGCGGTCTCATCTGTGGACCGAGGGAGGATCCTGTCTCTGAGGGCGCTGCGGCCTCATCTGAGGACTGAGGAAGGACACCCCAGGGCCCTCGCCCCTCCCTCCCCCACCACTCTGAAGTGGGGGTCCCTCTCTGCTGTCCCAGGAGGCCAGCCTGCCTCCAGGCTTCCACAAACAGGGCAGAGCTCCGCATGCAGTGTGCCGGGGGCAGGTGGACTCCTGCGTCTCGAGCTCAGGACCCCGGGGGTCACTGCGGGCTGGTGGCAGGTCCAGTGGGCTCAGCTCCCGCTTGGTCCCTTCCTTCCTGGATGAACGCAGACCCCTTACCTGACCACCGAGGCTGAATCTCTCCGTCCACAAATCAGAGACCCCACCCACGTCAAGGGTCCTGCTTGTGTCTGGGGGCTGCAGCAGGGAGCCCCGCACCCATCGGGCCAGCTACGAAGCTGGGTAGGGATCTGCTGGGAATGCCCACAGGACCTGGGGTGTGGGGCAGGCAGGACGCGACACCTGGCAGGACTTTAGGACATGTTGGTGCCCAGACCTGTGGGTTGACAGCGAGGCCCCGAGCACGGAGGCCGCCTGCGTGGCTCACATCAGAGCTTTAAACATTCAGTTTGACAGGGTGTCGGGGCGACTGCCCTTCCTTGCGTTCAGGAAGAGTCAGGCAGGTCTGCTCCTGCAGGGCACCGGCGGTGCTATTTTAGGCCTCCTGCTCTGAAGGGCCTCTCTGCGCCCCGTGTGCTCACAGTCTAGGTATTGAACAGGCAGGCCCTATCCTCCTCTGAGCACCAAGACACAGCGGGTGGCTGTTTAAATGCAAGATCAGTCAGCTGTGGCAGGATGCAGTGATTTGAGAGAAAATGTCACAACTCTACCAGCGAAGTTGGAAACTAAATCGGCACGTCACAGTGACCTCCCTGGCTTGCACGCAGCCAGGTGACAGGCTATGCGGAGCCGTGGGGCCCTCCCCCTGGGATGCCTGCTGACACCAGGCTGGGCAGGGCCCTTCGGAAGGCGAGTGGGAGGACCCAGAAGCTCTTGCTCCCAAGCCCAGAGTCACCTTTAGAGAGCACTTTTGGGGGTCACTTGTGTACCTTCCGGAAGGAGGCAGCGAGACTGGGGAGCAGCAGGAAGAAGCCGTGGCCAAGGTCCCTGCAGAGCCAGCTGCTCTGAGCCTTGCCCAGGGCATGGCTGAAACGCAGCCCCAGGCTCCACGCCAGTTCTCCAGGCACTGGCCTGAGGTCTCCTCCTCCTGAAGAGCTGCTCAGGTTAATTTCCCACGGCAGCAGGATTCCAGCGTCCTCCCTCCCTCAGTCCTTGTGGTGCCATCCCCTGCCTGGCCCTGGACCCCCGCCTTCTGACGGGTTCCTCTTCCCCTCATGCCTTTACTTACTTGACAGATGTTCACACCACCACACGCTGAGCTCAGCATCTCCTGGTCACGGGTCCCTGGAGCCTGTGGGCCAGCACCGCGGGCCCGCCTTCATGTAGGGCCTTCTCTGAACAGTCACCAGCTCCGGGCCTGGCAAGGGCCCAGGGGTCTATCTGACCTGAATCTCCCGGGTGGGAGCTAGTCTTTGAGGCACACGGCAGCCTCTGCGCCACGTTTTGGGGGTCAAGAGTTGCAGCATAGCTCTGCAGGGGGAGGCAGGAGGTGACGTGGCCACTTCTGGAGCACCAGCCTCGCCAACTCTGGTGGAGACCCCCAGGCTGTTGAGGGCCACAGCGATGCCCTCCTCTCCCTTTGCTCCTCCCCACCCAATCCCCCCTGCAAGTCATCCTGGTCTCCTGCACAGACCGACAGGTGGGCGCTGGAGGCGACGTGCCTGGAACCAGGACTCCTGGGCCTCACCTGCGCAGTGTGCCTGCAGCACCATCTCCGCTCACCACCTGGCTGGGTGCATCTCTCCAGGGCGCCACCACACTCCAGGGATGCCGGTCTCCCTTCCCAGCTGGCATTTCAGTCAGGGTCTGGAAAGGGGTGGCCTCCACTCCTCCTGTCCCAGGGGAGACTTGGGCTGGTCAGGCGAGGGTGGGATTTTGACCAAGGCGACCTCTCGTTCCCAGAGGGAAAGACGCTGTCCTGGGTGGGGCACTGCCATTTGGTATAGACCCTCCTGATCCCTCAGACCAGGAGAGACGGGGCATTTCTGATGTTGCTGCTTGAAAGGCAGCCCGAACTGGAGCCTCTCCTCTGACATGTCCTGCTGTCTGGATAAGCAGAGGAGGCGCCGCCATTCTAGTGTCAGTGCATGCTGCGGCTGAGGGCTCTCCTCCCAGACACTCATCGCTGGCCCCTGGGAGTCGGGGTGGACCCACCCCAGGCACAGACATGCCGGCACCTTCTGGGCTTCATTGCCCCAGGGATGATCTTTTGTTGTTATCCTCCCCGGGCTCCTCCTGGTGGTTCACACAAGGGTGGGTGTGATGTCACCTGGGCCGACCTGTCCCCCACTCAGCACCGAGGCTGCTGTGTGCCTCAAACCCGGCTCCTGCCAGGAATTCGAATCAGATAGGTCCCTGGGCCCTCGCCATGCCCCAAACTGGCAGCCATACAGAGGATGCCCTGCATGCAGGTGGGGACCCGCAGTCAGGCCCCCAGGGCAGGTGGGCACCCAGGTCGAGGCCACGGCTTTCTGCCTGGACGGGGACTAAGGAGGCTCCTCTGCCCGTCCCCCGTCCAGGCCTCACTGAGGCTCCCAGGCCGTCACCTTCTTTCTCTTGCAGCCCCCACCCCTCCAGTGCCCCCCAGGCCCCTTCCCAGTCAACTCCCACTTGGGCCCTTGTCTCAGGCCTGAGGCCAGAGCCAGCCTTGGCAAAGGCAAGATCTCTTCTGAGAACAGGTGCCAACCTGGAGCCGACAGGTGGCCTTGGCGTCCAGTGGCCTCCGCCCCAGCATCCAGATTGGACCCAAGGGGACAATCGCCCCACCACTGACGAGGGTGCCATGAATGGGGTCGTGGACAGGGTGTGTGAGGGGCTCGGGGGAGGTGGTGCTGGTGCGTGGCTGCTGCAGCCCCGGGGACACAGCCGTCCTCACGCTCAGCCGACGGTCACTGGTCACAGACGGCGAGGCCACGTCCTCAGATGCTGCCTCCCATGTGGTTCAGCCAGAACGTGCTCCCACCTCAGCCCTCCCTGGTCACCGTGTGTGTCAGAGCCACCCAGGGTGGTGCCATCCCGAGGGGCATTCCCTGGACAGGTGACAGCTCTTCCCAAACACTGCTGCCCTAGAGTGTGACAGAGGCCCCTGGTCTGGAGCCACACCACAAAGGGACACCCCCACGGCCCCTCACACTGACAGAGCGCGGCTCAGGCAGGAGCCAGACTCACGCTGCAGGCTCCGTGGGCAGACGGCGGAGGGAGGCAGGGCTGGGAGACGTTTTTTGTATCTATGAGTTAACAACAAACCCAGCCGGAACCCCACGCTCAGATCTGCTCAGAAGACAGAGGGAAAGCAGCAAATGCTGGTGTCTGACTTGGATCCAGGACTTTTATTTTTAAGCTTTAAAAATGTGAAGAAGAGGATGTCACCAGCTAACGTCAGCAAACGTCTTGGAAAATTTGGAAGCGTGTTGACCGGGTTGGCTGTAATTTATTTCTAGAAGTGTAAGCAAGAATTTGGGGCTGAAGCTAAGAAAGGCAAAGCCAGAAACATCAAGATCTGCTCAATGTGACCCCTGTCGCATGCCTGCTCCCGGGACCCCTCACCTCACCCCTGCTGCATGGCTGCTCCCAGGACCCCTCACCCCTCACCCCTGCCACACACCTGCTCCCGGGGGCTCCCCACCCCTCACCCCCATCTCATGCCTGCTCCCAGAACCCTTCACCTCACCCCCGCCGCATGGCTGCTCCCAGGACCCCTCATCTTACCCCAGCCATATGCCTGCTCCTGGGACCCCCTCACCCCTGCCACACACCTGCTCCCGGGGGCTCCCCACCCCTCACCCCCATCTCATGCCTGCTCCCGGGACCCCTCACCTCACCCCTGCTGCATGCCTGCTCCTGGGACCCCTCACCCCCCACCCCTGCCACACACCTGCTCCCGGGGGCTCCCCACCCCTGACCCCCACCTCATGCCTGCTCCCCGGGACTCCTCACCTCCTCAGCCCTACCACATGCTGGCTCCCCTGACCCCCCACCCCTCACCCCCGCTGCACGTGCAGCCCAGCCTTGGAGTGCGGGCCTTTCTCCTTCACTCTTCTGCCTTAGGACGCTGGCTGTGTATGAGTGTCAGTGCACGGGTGAGCGAGTGTGAGTGTGAGCCTGACGGGCATGTGTGAGCATGAGTTCAGTGTGTGTGAGCAAGTGTGTGTGTGCCTGCGTGAGTGTGCACAGCAGTCGGCCTCTCCACGTGCGTGTGCCAGGCAGGCAGATCCAGCCCCCTCTGCTTCCTCCGAGTGAGGAGGGCTCACAGTCCCTGCACGGCCTGCACAGCCCGGGAGACCCGCGATAGGGCAGGGGCTGGGAGCTGCCAGCTTGGCTAGGAGGACAGAATCACGTTGCTGATGGACGTCTTCTGAGAGAGGACTGGGACGCCATCATTCTAGTGAGGTTTGAGGTGGGAGTCGACTCCAGAGGCAGGACTTGGACTCCGGACCAGATTGACTAGTTAAAGCAGTGCTCGCGGAAGCAGCTTTCCCTAAGCCTCGCCCACCCGAGTGCCCGTCAGTTTTCCGTTGCCACAGCAACACCCGGGCGTTACTGCCCCCTTCTATGGCAATGACTCAATGACCCAAAAGTTACTACCCCTTCCCTAGAAATTTCTGCATAAATCGCCCCTTAATCTGCATGCAATTAAAAGCGGTATAAGTGTGACTGCAAAACTGCCCCAAGCGGCTGCTCTCTGCCTACAGGGCGGCCCTGCTGCAGGAGAAGTCAGGGAGCTGTGAGCTGTGGCACAGCCGCCTGAATAAAGCTCTCCTTCTACCTGCGGCTCGCCCTTGAATTCTCTCCAGGGCAAAGCCAAGAACCGTCGGGGCTCAGCCCCACTTGGGGGCTCGCCTGCCCTGCATCACCGAAGTGTCTTGGATGGGTAACTGGAAGGTGTCATTGTGAATAGAAATATCCTTTCTTGATGAATTAGAAAATGAAACCAACTCCTGCATTAATTTTACACAAATGACATCAAGAGGGTTGAGAGAAGAAGGTGGCCATCCCCATCCCCGGGTCCCTGCCAGCCTTATGATCATCTTCTAAGGCCATCTATTATTTGCTGAAATATTCATAGAAGTATGAAAAATTGAGCATGAGTGGTTTGCTTTGTGCTTCATTATTTATTAAGCTTGTGACTTATTTTTCTTTTGGCGAAGAGCTTCCTATCTTTTCCAAGAAAAAAAAAGTGGGCCAGAATAACAGCCCTCATGTTTTGAGCTTGAAATTAAAATTTAGATGACTTCCCTGTACAAAGTGAAACTGAGTAAAGGTGTTTACAAATGCAGATTGAAAATGAAAAATGCAAGGGCCTTTGTGACTCATTTTATGAATATATGTTTTCATCAAAGAACTCCCGTAAGTTGACTCGGAGCCTGATTTGCATCTAGGGTTTCATCCTTGCTTCGTGGTGGAACGGCCGTCCCTTCATCCCCTCTATCCATCCATTAACATCCCTCCCTCCATCCATCCGTCCATCAACATTCATCCCTCCCTCCATCCATCCGTCCATCAACATCCCTCCCTCCATCCATCCGTCCATCAACATCCCTCCCTCCATCCATCCGTCCATCAACATCCCTCCCTCCATCCATCCGTCCATCAACATCCCTCCCTCCATCCATCCGTCCATCAACATCCCTCCCTCCATCCATCCGTCCATCAACATCCCTCCCTCCATCCATCCGTCCATCAACTTCCCTCCCTCCATCCGTCCATCAACATCCCTCCCTCCATCCATCCGTCCATCAACATCCCTCCCTCCATCCATCCGTCCATCAACATCCCTCCCTCCATCCATCCGTCCATCAACATCCCTCCCTCCATCCATCCGTCCATCAACATCCCTCCCTCCATCCATCCGTCCATCAACATCCCTCCCTCCATCCATCCGTCCATCAACATCCCTCCCTCCATCCATCCGTCCATCAACTTCCCTCCATCCATCCGTCCATCAACATTCCTCCCTCCATCCATCTGTCCATTAACATCCCTCCCTCCATCTGTCCATTAACATCCCTCCCTCCATCTCTCCATCAACATCCCTCCCTCCATCTGTCCATCAACATCCCTCCCTCTATCCATCTGTCCATCAACATCCCTCCTTCCCTCCATCCGTCCATCAACATCCTTCCCTCCATCCATCTGTCCATCAACATTCCTGGCACCTGCTCAGCATCGGTGGGGCGTCCCAGCCCTCGCAGGGAGCAGGCAAGTAGGTGCAGGTAGAGGCTCCCTGCCTAAGCCCCAGGCCACTCCTGAGAGCACCCCCAAAGCCACAGGTCACTGCATGTTGCCCCTGATTTTACCCCATTAGGAAAGGGAAGATGTGCCCAAGGGGACTGGTGAGCCACAGGGAGGCAGATTCCTGGGCTGCAGCTTAAAACAAGCCACTTGTTCCCTCATGGTTCTGGAAGCCAGAGTCCAAGATTGAGGTGTAGGCCTGTGCTCCCTCAGAGCTGCTCACTCCAGGGAGATCCCTCCTTGGCGCTTCTGCTTCTGGTGACTGCGGGTGTCCTCAGCATCGCCCAGCCCCACCTCCGTCTTTGCAAGCCTCTCCGTTCTCCCATAAGGATGCCAGGCACTGGATTTCAGGCCCATACTAAATCCAAGATGATCTCATCGTGATATCCTTAACTTTTTACATCTGCAAAGACCCTGTTTCCAAATTGGTCTCGTTTGTAGGAACTAGGGCTTAGGACTCGAACATATCTTTTGGGGAGACAAGATTCACCCCCCACGAGCATGGGTTCAGAGAGCAAGGGCTTTAGCATTACCGAGGTCTTAATCCAAGCTTCATGTCAGGATTTAATAAAAGGGAGGCTGAACTGCCAGGGAGCTCAGAAATGCATGAGCAAGACACAAGTGTAGGAGGTTCCCGGGGCGCCTCGACCATCCAGGCTTGCAGCTGCAGGTGGAGAGGAGGCAAGGCTGTCTGCCCATTTCAGCCTCAGAACAGTCACAGCCCAGTAGCCGGGGGCCTGTCCATGATGACCATTCTTCTCCGGAGCCTACACAGAGGGCACTGTTCACTCTGCGGCTGCCTCACTGCGCTCCAAGGATCAGCCTCACGATAAGGTCAGAAAGAGCCCTGGCTTTAGGGTCTGCCCGCGTGGCCGCCAGTTCTGTATGTTAAAACCGATTTGCCTGCCATTTCTCTTCTTATCCCTCACACCCACCCACCCAGCCTGGGCCAGGCCTGGTTCTAGGGCGCGGCCAACGGTGGGGGACAAAATATTCATGGTTTCTAGGTTCGTGGTCAGGCAATTTGGGTGGACACAAGCAAGTGCCACATAAAATAAACAACGGTGAAAATGGTTATGAGTCGCAATGACACTGTGAGGCGGTTTAGCAGGCTCATCGGCGTGGCCTTAGGCCCTGCCCTCTGTGAGCCCAGGACGCCCCAGGACGCCCCAGGACGCCCAGCGGCTACTGCGCCACCTCCGTCCTCCCACTGTGGCTAGGCCTGGCCGGCGGCTGCTGCCTGCCCGACACGCACACTTTGCTGGGGCAGGTCGGCACCAGCGCCGTTGCCAGAAGAGCCTCACAAAGACGCGGCTGCCACCGTTTGGCGTCTTTGAAGACTGTTCAGCAGGTCTGAGGATGAGCTGCTCTGAGGGTTTTTCCTAACTTACCGTTTTGATATAACATCAAACATACGTAAAAGTCACAAGAATACTACAAGGAACTGCCATTAGAGCCTTAGGCGAATTCACCAACTGTTCCCACTTCTCCTCACGGCGTTACCTTCCCCGCCATTCCCACTTCTCCTCACGGCGTCACCTTCCCGCCGTTCCCACTTCTCCTCAATGGTGTCACCTCCCCGCCGTTCCCACTTCTCCTCACGGCGTCACCTTCCCGGTTCCCACTTCTCCTCACGGCATTACCTTCCCGCCGTTCCCACTTCTCCTCAATGGTGTCACCTTCCCGCCGTTCCCACTTCTCCTCACGGCGTCACCTTCCCGCCGTTCCCACTTCTCCTCAATGGTGTCACCTTCCCGCCGTTCCCACTCCTCCTCACGGCGTTACCTTCCCGCCGTTCCCACTTCTCCTCAATGGTGTCACCTTCCCGCCGTTCCCACTTCTCCTCACGGCGTCACCTTCCCGCCGTTCCCACTTCTCCTCACGGCGTCACCTTCCCGCCGTTCCCACTTCTCCTCAATGGTGTCACCTTCCCGCCGTTCCCACTTCTCCTCACGGCGTCACCTTCCCGCCGTTCCCACTTCTCCTCAATGGTGTTACCTTCCCGCCGTTCCCACTTCTCCTCACGGCGTTACCTTCCCGCCGTTCCCACTTCTCCTCACGGCGTTACCTTCCCGCCGTTCCCACTTCTCCTCACGGCGTCACCTTCCCGCCGTTCCCACTTCTCCTCAATGGTGTCACCTCCCCGCCGTTCCCACTTCTCCTCAATGGTGTCACCTTCCCGCCGTTCCCACTTCTCCTCAATGGTGTTACCTTCCCGCCGTTCCCACTTCTCCTCAATGGTGTTACCTTCCCGGTTCCCACTTCTCCTCACGGCGTCACCTTCCCGCCGTTCCCACTTCTCCTCAATGGTGTCACCTCCCCGCCGTTCCCACTTCTCCTCAATGGTGTTACCTTCCCGGTTCCCACTTCTCCTCACGGCGTCACCTTCCCGCCGTTCCCACTTCTCCTCAATGGTGTCACCTCCCCGCCGTTCCCACTTCTCCTCAATGGTGTCACCTTCCCGCCGTTCCCACTTCTCCTCAATGGTGTCACCTTCCCGCCGTTCCCACTTCTCCTCAATGGTGTTACCTTCCCGCCGTTCCCACTTCTCCTCACGGCGTTACCTTCCCGCCGTTCCCACTTCTCCTCACGGCGTCACCTTCCCGGTTCCCACTTCTCCTCACGGCGTTACCTTCCCGCCGTTCCCACTTCTCCTCACGGCATTACCTTCCCGCTGTTCCCACTTCTCCTCAATGGTGTTACCTTCCCGCCGTTCCCACTTCTCCTCACGGCGTTACCTTCCCGCCGTTCCCACTTCTCCTCACGGCGTTACCTTCCCGCCGTTCCCACTTCTCCTCACGGCGTCACCTTCCCGGTTCCCACTTCTCCTCACGGCATTACCTTCCCGCTGTTCCCACTTCTCTGTGGCGTTACCTTCCTGCTGTTCTGCCGTTCACGCATGTTTCTACGTGTTTGCATGTTTGCGTGTGTGTTTGCATGTGTTTGCATGTGCATGTGTCTGCATATGCGCATTTCCCTGAATCGATTGAGGGTAAGTTGAGAGTTGAAGAGATTATGCCAGTTTACTGCTAAATACTTCAGTGTGTACTTCCTAACAAAGACACTTTTTATCATTACCACAGTATAGTTGTCAAAATCAGGAAAGTTCATACCAGTGAAATGTCTAATCCAGAGTCTGTACTCAGATTTCATCAATTGTGCCTAAACATCCCTTTTGCTTTTTCCCACTACATCCTGGATCTAATCCAGGACGGTGTGCCTATGACCTTTTCAAAGTCCTAATTTCCATCCTTCTTGAACAGTTCTTGTTGTAGCCCTTCTTCGTATTTCTTGACCTTGACATTTTTGTGAGTGTTTGTCAGCGACTTTGCAGAGTGCCCCTCAGTGTGGGTTGACATTCAGATTTTCCATTTTATTCTAAGGTGGTTTTGGTAAATTGTATTATTCAAGGAGTTTCCCCCATTTCATTGTAATTGCCAAATTTATTGGCATAAACTTGTTTATCATGTTCCCTGATTTCCCTTTTAGTGACTGTAGAATCTCTATACTTCCGCTTTCATTTCTGATATTGGCAATTTATGCTTTTCCCTCTTTATTTTTCTTTTATCTTGGTTGATCTATTTTGTTTTTTTGTTTGTTGAAGACAGGATCTCACTCTGTCTCCTGGGCTGCAGTGCAGTGGTGCGATCATAGCTCACTGCAGCCACAAACTCCTGGGCTCAAGTGATCCTCCTGCCTCAGTCTCCTGAATAGCTGGGACTACAGGCATGCAACACCACACCTGGCTACTTAAAGAAAATACTTTTTGGAGAAATGGGGTCTTGGTATGTTGCCCAAGCTGGTCTTGAAATCCTGGCCTCAAGCAATCCTCCTGCCTTGGCCTCTGAAAATGCTGGGATTACAGGTGTGAGCCTCGGTGCCAGGCCTCCTGATCAGTTTTATGGAGTCTGGCTTTGTCACCCAGGCTGGAGTGCAATGGCGCAATCTCAGCTCACTGCAACCTCTGCCTCCCAGGTTCAAGCCATTCTCCTGCCTCAGCCTCCCGAGTAGCTGGAACTAGAGGCATGCACCACCACACTCGGCTAGTTTTTTTATTAGTAGTAGTAGTAGTAGAGACGGGGTTTCACCGTGTTAGCCAGGATGGTCTCAATCTCCTGACCTCATAATCCGCCCCCCTTGGCCTCCCAAAGTGCTGGGATTACAGGCGTGAGCCACCATGCCTGGCCCTGATCGGTCTTATGATCAGTCTTATAAGTGAAATGGGAAAGGTTCCCTTGTTCCCCTTGCAGGGCATGTGATGGGGTGTGGCTCGCTTCTTCAGTGCCCTGATGCTCAAACTAGCCAGGGGAGCATATAGACGGTCAGGCTGGGGGGCTCTGACCCCACGGCAGTGTCTAGGGGTGAATGTTTCCAGCTCCTGATGCCGCAGTGGACGTGTGCTTCCATATGTTCTTAGTTTGCCATCTATAGGTGGCTTATATTCACCAGCTCAATTAGACCTTGTCGCAAGGACAGAGGGCGCTCCGTAGCCAGGGTTCTTGCCTTGGTGAACCGGAAGAATTGAATCACACCTGGGCTTGGAGAATGACTGCAATGTTTTATTGCGTGGAGGTAGCTCGGGGGAAGTCAGAGGGGGATGGAGTGGGAAGGTTTTCCTCTGGAGTCAGGTCACTTGGCAGCCTAGGCTCTCCAACTGCCCCAGCCAAGCTCCACATCGTTCTGCCAGTCGGTTGGTGTCCTTCTGGTGTGCTGGTGACTGTCAGTGGGTTGCTCACCACGTCCAGCCGCCCGTGTGTTCCTCCGCTGACGTGCTCCTCTCAATGTCCACCTGCCTGTGTGTCTGCCTGCGAGGGTCTCAGGGTTTTTATAGGCACAGGATGTGACAGGGGTATGACAGGCCAGGGGAGGTCTTGGGAAATGCAACATTTAGGCAGGAAATGCCTGTCCTCACCTAGGTCCGTGGGGGTGGAGCCCTAGCCAGGGACCACACCCTCCTCTACCCAGCACTTCCCTTCTCCCTTCCCTATCATTTAAAGGGACCACACCCTTCCCCTCCCAGCACTTCCGTATCATAGGGATATACCAAGATTTTATTAATCTTTTTAAACAACCAAATCCTGGATTTGCCAATTTGAACTTTTTTCTGTTTTCTATTTTGTTGACTTCTATTCTTGTTTTTATTATTTTCTTAATTCTATTTATTTTTGTTTAAATTTACTTACAGTTTTCCAGCTCTGGCTGTGACAGTGTGGATTACTGGTGCCATCATTAATTTTAGGTCCACTTGACTGGGCTAAGGGATGCCCAAGTAGCTGGTAAAAGATTGTTTCTGGGTGTGTTTCTGGAAGAGATCAGTGTTTGAACTGTGTCAAGAGGGTCTGCCCTCCCCAGTGTGGGCATCATGCAGTCTGCCAAGGACCTGCATAGAACATAGACATGGAGGACGGGAAAACTCTCTCTGCTGCAGCTGGAACATCTCTCTTCTCCTGCCCTCAAACACTGGCCTCGGTGAGTCTTGGGCCTTCAAGCTTGAACTGAATTACACCGTGACCAGATCTCCCTGTTCTCCAGCCTGTGGATGGCAGACCATGGGACTTCTCTGCCTTAATAATTATGTGAGCCAATTCCTATAATAAATTTTCTCTCTCTATCAATAATCAATCGTGTATCCATCCATCCATCCATCCTTCCCTATCTCTCTATCTATATCTTTCTATCTTTCTGTCTGTCTATCATCTATCTATGTTATGTTTATCTGGAGAACCCTGACTAATAAAATTGGTTTTGAATTTTATTCTTTAAAGCAGTTAAATTAAAATGAAACAGAAAAGACATTTGTTGTATCTTCACTATCAATTTGAAATATTTTTTAATCTTTCTGTTTTGACCCAGTTTATTCTGAAGCATTTTTCTTAATTGCCATGTATCTGGCAGGGCAGGAGACTTTCCTGGATATCTTACTGGCATTGATTTTTAATTTAATTCCACAGTGACCAGAGAACACACAATACAACTTCAATGTTTTGAAATTTATTGACACTTGATTTGGCTCAACATATCAACTCTTTTGGCAAGTTTTCAATGTGTACATGGAAAGAATGTGTATTCTGCAGTTATTAGGTGACATGTTCTGTGAATGCCATTAAGTCAATGTGGATTATAGTGTTACTTAGATCTGTGTCCTTACTGCTTGTTTTGTCTACTTGTTTTATCCATTAGTAAGGGAAGAGTATGAAAATATCCAACTAGGTTTGTAAATTTGTATATTTCTACTTTTAATACTGTCAGTTTTTGCTTTATGTATTTTGAAGTGCTTTTATTAGGTGCATACACCTTTATGATTCTTATGTCTTACTAATACATTAACCCTCTATCTCTGGTAATACTCTTTGTCTTAAATCTGTTTTGTCTGATGTTAATATACTTACTCTGGGTTTTTAATGTTTTTGTTGGCACTGTAATCTTTTCTCATCCTTTTGCTTTCTCACTACGTCACTTTGCATTCAAAATATGTCTCTTATAAATAGCATGTAGCTGGGTTTTGCTTTTTTATTTTTAAAAATGCAGTCCAATAACCTCTGCCTTTTAATTGGAGGAATTAGTTCATTTATACTTAATGTAATTATTGATATGGTTGACTCTATATCGATCATTCTGTTATTTGCTTCCCTTTGCATCCCTTCTATTTTTTATTCTCTGTTCCTTCCTTCCTGTCTTTTAAAGAGTTAATTAAATATATTTAATCTTCCTAGTACTTTTTCACCTCTGCTTCTTTGCACAAGTATTTTAATGTCTGCTCTTAGTATTAGAATATACGTGCTTAACTTTCCACAGTCTACTTAGAGTTAATATTGAACCACTTCTCAAATGTGAGGACCTTACAACAGGGCAGCTCCATTTCCCACCCTGTCCTTTGTGCCATCGCTTCATATATTTTAAATCTACTTACATCACAAACTTCAAAATCTGTTATAATTTTTATTTGAAATAGTCGTATGTCTTTTAAAGAATCGAGAGACTAAAAATACAATATTTTATATTTGCTTACGTACTTGCCGTGTCTGGTGTGCTTCATGTCGGGTTTGAAAATCCAGTTTCCATCTGGTGTCAGTTCCCTTCAGCCTAAAAACTTCCTTTACCATATCTTAGAGTGAAGATCTGCGGGTTACAAATCCTTTAAATTTTTACTTGTCAGAAAATATTTCTATTTTGCCTTTATTTTTTAAAAGGCTGTATTTGCTGGATGTAGAATTTGGGGTTGAAGGGTCTTTCCTTCATCACCTTGAGGACATTGCTCTCTCTCCTGAGGGGAAGTCGGCCATCATTCGTGTCATTGCTCTCCTTGGTGTGATTTGTCATTTCACCCTGGCTGCTCTAAAGATTTTTCTCTTTGTTTGTGGTTTTTAGGAGTCTGGTGATGATGTGCAGTTATCATGTGTAGTGTTTATTCTGCTTTGGATTTGCTGGGCTTCTTGAATCTATAAATATATGTTTTCATAAAACTTAGGGCTGTTATTTCTTTAAAAATGTTTCCACCTCATTGTCTTTCTTCTCTACTTCTGGGACTCCAAATACACGTGTTAGACACTTATATTTTTAAACTCCATTTATTTTTTAAAATCGTTTTTTCTCTCCGTTCTTCAAATTGAATAATTTCTATTGGTCAGGTTCGGCATTGCTGATACATCACTGGAGGTCCCAGGTGTGCAGGGGCGAGGGCTGAGCTGGAGTTGGGGCTCCAGTCAGGATGATGACTAAACCTCATTCCGGATGGATTCACTCATGGGGGCCGGTGGGGCCCCTTTCAGCTCCCATTTGCAGTCAGGGCTCTTTGCTGCAGAAGCACCTGGGTGTCATCCATGCCAGTCGTCCTGGGACAAAGTGAGTGGTGGCCACTGCGCCATGAGTGGTGCACCCTGCTGCCTGGGGTGACATCAGGCACGATGCCCACCGCCTCAGCCCCCAAGGCACCCACGCTCCTCTGTCAGGGTCACCCAGCCTGCACAGCATCGTTGGGCTGCCCCAGGAAGGGGCAGGGTGCCCTCAGAGCAGGGCTGGAGTGGCCAGCAGCAGCACTGGGGGCCTGACCAGGGCGGGTTGGTACTCGCACCCACCAGTACCCGATGGCTCCCTCCATGCTCAGGAGGAGGGAGGAGCTCTGCCCGGCTGAGAACAGCCTGACTCTGTTGCACATACCACAATTCCAGGGTCAGGACGCCTCCTCCCCACTAGCTGTGCTGACCTGGGAGCAGCAGGCTCGGCCCTCACCCCGGGTAGGACGCACCCCCTCCTTGATATGCCTGCTTCAGCGAATCACGTGTGGCCTGAGGGCTCTGCTCAAGGGCCCCAGCCAGGGAGCAGCCTGCTGGGAGGCCGACCATGTGCCCCCACGCCTGTGGTGGACATTGACTTCCTCCAGGCAGTGGCTGAGGGCAGCCCCAGCCAAGTCTGTGCCAGCCAAGGCTGCTGGGGGCCCTTCCTCTCCCCCTTCCCTGTTCTCCCTCCCCACCCTTCCTCCTCCCTCCCTCCTTTTCTTTTTTTGGGGTTCACCTTAGACTAAGTAAACACACTGGCCTGAATTATGTAAGCCCCTCTTGCAGCCTGGGCAGATACATTTAAAAATAAAACTTGTCAGGTGTTGTTACCTTCCAGCCTCCTCAAAGCTGAGCTGTCCAATCTCGGGGCTATTTAAAGCCACACCAGCAGCAGTGCTGATTCAGGGCCACAGGCACAGCCTCTTGTGGGGAAGGAGCAGGGACCCTCCACTGTGCTTGGCTTCTTTCCCCACCTTCCTCTTGGCGGGGCTGGGAGTGGGCTGATTTGGAAACACTCAGAGGGTTTAGACATGAATGAGTCAGGTCGAATTTCCCCACTCAGGACAGTGAGTCCAGGCACTGCCCGGCGGTCCCATTGGGGTTCCTGGGGGGAGGTTCAGAGCAAGGTATGGCGGGAGCAAGACCTGGGTGTGTTGCATCCCCAAAAGGAGCAAAAGGAGGCAGCAGGAAACCTGGATGGCGCTGAGCAGAGGCCTGGGCGCACGTCCCGGAGGAAGAGGCATCGTTACCGGCAGTGCCTGAGGCACAGTGCACAGATGGGCTGGTACAGGGTCCTGTGAGCACTGCAGGACCAGGCAGGGCTCTGCTGAGCCTCACGAGAGGGAGGGCCCTGGTTCCCGCATCCTGTCCCCCTGACTGGTGATCTGCCAAGGGGAGCAGCCCAGGGAGGGGAGCTGGGAGCCAGGGAGCGCGGTCCTTCATGAGTACAAATCCAAATCCCAGGCCGGCTCCCCAGGAACATAGGCTGCAAGGACAGGCCACCAGCTGTTTATTTAGGTCAGGACTCAGGGGAGGGGGAAGATCACCCCAGGAGTGGAGCTATCGAGCAGAGCTGTCCACCCCCTTGGTCCCTGGATCCCCCAGGCCCTGGAGGGCCTGATCTCAGGGAACTGACTCTGCCTGGGCTGGTGGGGCTCTGACCCACCAGAGACCACCAAACACGAGTGAGGGGCAGTTTAATTGTCTGCTGTGGTCTTAAAAACCAGGAGGCCCAGAGTCACAGCAATCGGCCGTGCTTCTTTAGAGGCCCCCTCCCTCCGCCTCCCACAGAGCAGCCACTCCAGCACCCCTTTCAGGTTCTTCCCCAGCCCAGACCCCGCTCCCTGGCCCTCCCTCTTGCTACTGGTTCCTGACACTCACATTCCTCCCACAGGATCACAACTGAGACAGCACACGAGGGCCCACTGTGAGTATCTGGGGCCCGTTTTATGCACAAAGAGCCCGGCGCTCGCCATCAGATCTGTCTCCTACCTGCTCTAAGCCACGCTGCCCTCCTGCCAGGCTGGTAGGGTCTCTGGGGCTGGGCTGGGTAGACGGGGCTGCGCAGCTGGAGACGTGCCCGCCGCCCTGCCTATGACCCCAGCCAGGTGCCCTGACTCAGGCACTGGTGGCCAGTCCCGAGGTTGCTCAGCACAGCCCCTCCCTCACTGCTGCCCCCCAGCCATCGCTTGCCAGAGGCCGGCTTGCTGTCCTCACAGCTCTAGGAAGTCACTTCGGAGAAACTGACCTCTAAGTGGGAAAGTGACTCACTCACCGAGGTTCAGGACGGACTCGGTGGCAAGGGCATCTTGGAGGGAGGTCCCCAGTGCCAGGGTCCTCCTCTCATTTCCTCCCACCCAGCACCATGTACTGAAGTCGCCTGCCTCTTCCCTCACGTCAGGGACAGCCCCGTCCCCCAGCACCCAAGGATGACAGTATGTCCTGGTAGCCACCGAGGCCCAGATCCCACACCTGGCCACACGCACCAGCGTGGCCTCTAGGAGAGGGGCGAGGTCTCCTCCAGCTGTCCACAGTGGGCCCAGACATAGGATCTTCCTCTGTGGGAAGGACAGGGGGCAGCGCACCCTGGGGAGAGGGGTGAGTCACCCACAGAGAATGAGGCCAGGCCCACTTGGGCCTGAGGGCGCAGCCTGCACCCAGCTGGGCAGGCTAGTCAGGGGCAGACTGGATGGGAATAGGAGCTGAGGCTGCCCTAGAGGGGTTGGAGCTGTGCCCACTGGAGATGGATGGACACCCCTGGAGGATGGACACCCTGGTCAGCCAGTGGCCCAGCTCATGCCCCTGTCTGGAGGCCCAGCCCAACCCAGCACACACAAAGCCAGGCGTCAGGGCTCAGGCACAGAGCACGGCCATGGCCAGATGTCCCCGGGCCCCTCTGGGGAGTGTGCAGGGGCTGCCCAGGGGTGGCCTCTGGCTGCCAGGTCCTGCCTCGGTGCTGAGGACATCAGCCCAGGTCCCCACTGCCCTTGACCCAGGGGGCTGACACCCCCCAGTGCAGAAAGAACAGCCCAAGGGGGTTGGCGGGGGCTGCTCCATGGAGAAGGGGCTATCTGAGCCCCTCAGGCACCCTCTGCCAGCCATGCCTGCCCTGAGCGGCTGCCCTGCAGCACCTGGACTGTCCCTTTGGGACGGGCCTCAGTCCCTCTCCCCAGGGGATTTGCTGTACAGCCTCACAGGGACGCCCAAGGGATCACTATCTTGGTAGCTGGAGGAAGAAGACACGTGTGGCAGTGGCCATGTGGTCTTGTTGGGAGTGGCCACCTGCCCTCCTGGGATCTCCAGGCAAGAGGCCAGGCCACAGGCCAACCAAGGACAGCCTGGCCATCTGGCCCTAGCCAGGCTGGACCTCCTGTGTGGATTCTGAAATCCACCGGCTTCCCAGGGTTGTCAACCCCTGGGCTCTCGCTCTTGTGGGGATGGGTGTTTCCCTCTCTGGAGAGATATTTCCAAATTCAGAGGCTGTGGTGTGGTGATGGCCGGGGTCCTGTGGTGCTGGGCTGCACCTTCCAGAGGCGCCAGCTTCAGGCTGTGACTGGTGACGAGAATCTAGGTCAGCCCACGCCGCTCACAGCCTCCTTCCAGCGTGGCATCGTCCCAGCCTCAGTCCACACACAGCTCCCCCAAAACCCTGCAGCTCCATTTCTGTTCTGGCTCCAGGTGGGCTTTGCCCCTGCCTGTGAGATGAGACCAGATCCTCGCTGCCCGCACCTGCCTCTCCCCGACTCACCCTGCCCGGGAGAGATGGACGCCACCCGCACCTACCTCTCCCCCACTCACCCTGCCCGGGAGAGGTGGACGCCGTCCGCACCTGCCTCTCTCCCACTCGCCCTGCCCAGGAGAGGTGGATACCAAGCATGCTCTTGGCAACTCGCTGCCCACACACGGTGCGGTCCAGGCTGTGGCATCACAGCCCTGGAGCCTGCTGGGAGTGCACAGCCCAATAGCCACCCCAGCCCCTCTTCGAGGGCAGATTCCCATCGGCCTGAGCTGACTGCAGGATGAGTACAGGGGTGAGCGTGAAACCATGTTTCTAGCCAGTGGGATGGGACCGGCGGTCCACTAGCAGCCTTGGGAAAAGGCTCCCTTCATAGGGACAGCAGGAAGGGATGGTCCTACAGCGTCAGGCTCACACCAGTCACCAGAGCCGCCTTGAGGGAAAGGTGCTGTGGGGAACGGGCTGAGGGCCAGACAGCGCCAGGCCACCGATGGGCAGGTGAGGACTGACTTCTCCCACCAAAGCAGGCAGGTTCGGGCTCAGCTGCTCGCGGCTGAACCACCCACTCTCACCATCAGTAATGCCCAGCACCTCCTGCTGGGTCTTCAGTGTCGGTCTCAGGGTTCATTCCAGAGCTGAAAATCAACAAGTCAACACGTGTTCATCCTCAGGTCCCTCCGCAGGGCAGCGCCAGGAGCTGTGGAAACGCTCTTTGCAGAGGCCCTACCCAGATGCCCCACGGGGGTGTCCCCTGGCTGAGTCCACAGGGAGGGTCGAGGCTGCCTCGGCTGTGTCTGCGGCACGCGTCCCCGGTGCAGGCTGTGTCTCCTCACAGCCCCAACTGACTTCCTTTCCTTCCTGTAGCCTGCACTTTCACTGTCCTTACCCCGTCCTTATCCTCAGAGATGCCTCCTGACACCCTCCTCCAGGCTCTGCCCTGGTCGGGATGCCTCTTGGGCTGTTCTGGGCCCCAGGCTAGAGCCACTGCCTCTGTTTCTCTGGGTGAGTCCTTGCCCGGCTGCAGGAAACCTCCACGTGCTAAGAAGTCGTGCAAACTGGCCAGGCCTGGAAGGGCTGAGGCATCCTTTATTCCTGATGGATGGTTTGCGTGAGTATAAAATTCAAGGCTGGAAGCCAGATTCCTGTGGAATTTGGAAGGCCCGGCTCCACTGTCTTCCGGCTCCAGCGTTGTCAAGGTGAAGTCTGAGGTCCGTGCTGACTCTGATTCCCGTGTGGGGACGGCCCTGGGGTCCTGCCGTCCTGGGACAGCACTCCAGCGCCCCTACGCTGCTTCTTGAAACGTTTCGGTCGACTTCCCACCTCCCGGGAATTTGTTGAGATCTTTTTTCCGTGAATGCCAGTTCTGTCTTCCTCACGGTTGGTTAATTCCCTTCTGCTCCTTAACTGTCATCGCATGGGGTTAATGAGAGGAGAAGAGAAAACATCTGTGGTTTCGTTTTCCTTTCTGGATTTCGACGATGTGGATGCCTCCTTGGGGGAAAGGTGGGCTCGGGATCCAGGCATAGACTGTGCGGGGGCCTCTCCAGGAGCCAGCGTAGGGGAGTCCAGCACAGCAGGGCCAGGGCCAGGTGGGGCAGAGCGAAGACACCAGGGCACCGCGGAGCCAGTGAGTTTGCTGCCTCAGCTGAGACAACGTCTCAACAAGTCATCAGTGTTCCTCTTCTATGAGGTCTTTCCACGGACCAGGCCAGGGTGTCATCACCGGACCCCTCCAGTGCTGAAGGATCTCACTGGAAAATAGATATTAATTGCTTTTCAATCCATGTATTCCATGTGTATCAATGCATTCCATGTGTATCAACATATTCCACGTGTATCAATATATTCCACGTGTATCAATGCATTCCACGTGTATCAATGCATTCCACGTGTATCAATATATTCCACGTGTATCAATGCATTCCATGCATATCAATATATTCCATGTGTATCAATGCATTCCACGTGTATCAATATATTCCATGTGCATTAGCTTTCTGTGGCTGCGGTAACAAATCAGCACAAACTTATGGCTGAAACAACAGTCACTGTCACTGTTTAGTTCTGGAGGCCAGATGCCTGACATGGGACTTGGTGCTGTAAGCCCTTCCTTCGGGGGGCTCCAGGGGAGAATCTGGGCCCCCTCAGCTCCTAGAGGCCACCCAAGTCCCTTGTCTCACAGACCCAGTCCACCTTTCAAGCCAGTATCTTCAAACCTCTTCAGCACCTTCAAACCTCTCCCTGACTCTGACCCCTCACCTCCCCTCTCACTGGGATGCACCCTCGTGATTACGCTGGGCCTGCCTGGATGGCCGGGGATGACCTCCCGTCCCAGGCAGTCTTGGCTCCCTTTGCCACATAACCTGATGCATACGCAGGTTCCCAGGATTAGTAGGTGGGCACCTTGGGGGCTGTTCTCTCCGGGCCACACAGTAATGGCAGAGAGACCAGGCAGATACCCTCTTACCCTGGTGGTTGGAGGCGTGGTCATCAGCCAGGGATGGGTTGGCCTCGTGCGCGTGCCCTGCGCGGTGCTGAGATCAGCCCAGCACGATGTCTAGCATGTTCTGCCCGAAACACATGCCTCAGAAGAAAGCGCCGGGCAAACTGAAGGACGCGAAGCCGTGGGCCGGCCTGCCGAGATCCTGAAACGCAGGCAGAGCCGAGGCGCTCTTCAGAGCACGGGTGCATGGCGGCCGAACACAGCACCTGACCCCGGGCTTAGTCTTGGACTTTTGGAAGAAACCGCGGAACTGGTGAAATCAGAGTGGACCCCACGGGGTAGTTGTTGCCACTGAGCCAACGCTGGTTTCCTGGAGTGAGTGATTTTACTGCAGTTATGTGTGCAGCGTCTTTTTCTCAGGAAATACTCACTGAAGTATTTAGCAGTAACAGGCATCTGTTGTGCTTGCAAGGAAGTTTCAGGTGGATCAGAAAGGTTAGCAATGAAGGAATCCAGGTGAAGGGATGAGGGAGCTCTCTCTGCTATTTCTGCAACTTTTATTAACTCAGCAAAAGAGTTAAAAGACAAGTGCATGTTGGGATGAGGGGCCGGGGAAAATGCCCCCGCAGGTAGAAACAGCCTCATCAGGGCAGGGGCTCTGTGAGTTCATTCCCTTGTTCACTAGAACATTCCTTGGCTGAAGTATTTACTGATGCTAACATCACAACAAAGAAGACAAGACAAGAGGATGCCACATACATCCTGATGGAGGTGTCTCCGACCAAAAGCAAAGAACCCGGATGTGCCCAAGCCTCTTTCCAACCAGCAGTTCCCACAGAGACGCAGGGCACAGAGACGTCCCACAGAGACGCAGGGCACAGAGACGGTCCGCAGAGACGCAGAGCACAGAGACGTCCCACAGAGATGCAGGGCACAGAGACGGTCCACAGAGACACAGGGCACAGAGACGTCCCACAGAGACGCAGGGCACAGAGACGTCCCACAGAGATGTCCCACAGAGACGGTCCACAGAGATGCAGGGCACAGAGACGCAGAGCACAGAGACGGTCCACAGAGACGCAGGGCACAGAGATGTCCCACAGAGACGGTCCCACAGAGACGCAGGGCACAGAGACGGTCCACAGAGATGCAGGGCACAGAGACATCCCACAGAGACGCAGGGCACAGAGACGGTCCACAGAGATGCAGAGCACAGAGACGTCCCACAGAGACGGTTCACAGAGACGGTCCCACAGAGACGCAGGGCACAGAGACGTCCCACAGAGACGCAGGGCACAGAGACGGTCCACAGAGACGCAGGGCACAGAGACGTCTCACAGAGACGGTCCACAGAGATGTCCCACAGAGACGGTCCCATAGAGACGCAGAGCACAGAGACGGTCCCACAGAGACAGTCCCACAGAGACGGTTCACAGAGACGCAGAGCACAGAGACGTCCCACAGAGACACGGGGCACAGAGACGGTTCACAGAGACGCAGAGCACAGAGACGGTCCCACAGAGACGTCCCACGGAGACGCAGAGCACAGAGACGTCCCACAGAGACGCAGGGCACAGAGATGTCCCACAGAGACGGTCCCACAGAGACGCAGGGCACAGAGACGGTCCACAGAGATGCAGGGCACAGAGACATCCCACAGAGACGCAGGGCACAGAGACGGTCCACAGAGATGCAGAGCACAGAGACGTCCCACAGAGACGGTTCACAGAGACGGTCCCACAGAGACGCAGGGCACAGAGACGTCCCACAGAGACGCAGGGCACAGAGACGGTCCACAGAGACGCAGGGCACAGAGACGTCTCACAGAGACGGTCCACAGAGATGTCCCACAGAGACGGTCCCATAGAGACGCAGAGCACAGAGACGGTCCCACAGAGACAGTCCCACAGAGACGGTTCACAGAGACGCAGAGCACAGAGACGTCCCACAGAGACACGGGGCACAGAGATGGTTCACAGAGACGCAGAGCACAGAGACGGTCCCACAGAGACGTCCCACAGAGACGCACAGCACAGAGACGTCCCACAGAGATGCAGGGCACAGACAGTTCACAGAGACGCAGAGCACAGAGACGGTCCCACAGAGACGTCCCACAGAGACGCAGAGCACAGAGACGTCCCACAGAGACGCAGGGCACAGAGACGGTTCACAGAGACAGTCCCACAGAGACGTCCCACAGAGATGCAGAGCACAGAGACGTCCCACAGAGATGCAGAGCACAGAGACGTCCCACAGAGACGCAGGGCACAGACAGTTCACAGAGACGCAGAGCACAGAGACGGTCCCACAGAGACGTCCCACAGAGACGGTCCCACAGAGACGCAGAGCACAGAGACGGTTCACAGAGACGCAGAGCACAGAGACGGTCCCACAGAGACAGTCCCACAGAGACGTCCCACAGAGACGCAGAGCACAGAGACGTCCCACAGAGACGCAGGGCACAGAGACGTCCCACAGAGACGCAGAGCACAGAGACGTCCCACAGAGACAGTCCCACAGAGACGTCCCACAGAGACGTCCCACAGAGACATCACACAGAGACGCAGAGCACAGAGATGTCTCACAGAGACTCAGAGCACAGAGACGTCTCACAGAGATGCAGAGCACCCAGGGCAGCTATAGGACGTCCTCAGGCTGCACGCTGACCTCCACGGCACAGATGGCCCAGCGACTTTTATCAATTGCAAGGAAAAGCAGAAACGGAGCAGGCAGGAGATCAAGAGGCATCAAAGACACGTGCACTCTGTGGGATATTTTGACCCCGTGTCAAACAAATGAACCCCAGGTAGCAAAGGTAAACAACAATAAAATCAGACGTATGAGGCAGTTATCAATATGGATCCTTACAGGACATCGGATGATATGGAGGGTGCGCTGTTACTCACTTTAGGTGTGAGGATGGTACAGTGGTTATATATTTGAAGTGTCCACATCCTTTAGAGAAACATCCTGAAATATTTGCAGATGAAATGATATCATGTCTGGGATTTGCTTTAAAATAATCCAATTGGGAGCCTGTCTTAGTTTGCTTTCTGTTGTTAAAACAGAAAATACCACCTATGGGTAATTTATAAAGAAATGAGTTTATTTCTTACAGCTCTGGAGGCTTGGAAGTCCGAGAGTGTGGTGTCTACATCTGGGAGGGCAGCCCCGCCATGTAGACAGAAGGTGGGAGTGAGCAGAGGCACCAGGGCTGGACTCACTTCATGGCCACTCACTCCAGCAATAACACCGATCCACTTGTAAGGGCGCCACCCTCACGACCCAGTTACCTCTTTTTAGGCCCCCTCTCCCAACACTGCTGCATTTGGGATTAAGTTTCCAACACCTGAACTTTTCGAGGGACACACTCAGATCACAGCAAGGATGAAAAGCCAGATGGGCCTGGCCGAGGAGCTGGAAGCCACTGATGCTCGGTGAGCTCTGCAGCCCACTCTACTGTGTGCAACTTTCCAAAAAAAGAACTTAGAGGAATACTTCTGGAGTGTGACCGGACGTGAGGGTCCTTAATCCATGCTGATTAAGACGCTGATGTCTTCTTAGTCAGTGCTGAGTGGAAACGTTGGTGCTTGCAGAGGTGGTTGGAGCCCAGATGTACTAAGAAAGAAGAGGGGCCTCAGTGTCCTCACCTGCAAGCTGGGAATAACTACCCAGCCCTTCAGGGCCGTGTGAGGAGCTGCCAGAGCAGCAGGTGACAGCTGCCTCACTGTGAGTTTTCCTGGCAGCTCTCAGCTTGGGTACCAGGAAGGCACAGGTGTGCTGGAGGCTTCCTCACCTGCGGTCCTGCTCCAACACTGTCTGTGATGCTTCCACTAATAAGAAAGCTTTCTCTAGGACCCCAGGAAAACTGTTTTCTTTTTTGTTGTTGTGTTTGCCAGGGCTGATTTTCAACTCCCTTTACTAACGTCTTTTTTCTGATTAATTTAGATTCTGCAGGTCAGCAGCAACACCACTTGATGTTTTGACATTTAATCAAAACTGGCAGGTTTTCTCTGGTGTCAAATGCATGGGGTCATGTCGGAGAGCATGTTCGTGGGTTCGTGATGAATTGCCCTTGGGACGGAGGGTCGCCCTGCATGAACACTGGTTTCATAAGCTCTAAGGACTGTACCGGTCAGGACTGATGCACCCTCAGGGCTGGGATCCTGTGCTGGGCCTATGGTGAGTTCCACGAAAGGTTGATCTTTTCCAGTGCCCACAGGTGCTTTTCAGCCCAGCCCTGTCCTCTTGTGAACTACCACGTTGAGGTAACCTGAAGACCTGTGTGTCCTGGACTCAGCTCTCCTGTGGACACAGGTGTCTTCACGGCATCTCTCACTCAATTTTGTGCCTGGACGTCCTGCCACTGACCATCACCACAGGGAGCACAAAGAGAAGGTGGAGGTTCTCCAGCCTCTCTGGACTCCTGGTCTCCTGGGCAGCAGGTGCAGGAACAGATACGCTGGCCTGGGGGAGAGCATGAGTGTAGAAAGGAGAGCCTGCAGCTCTTAACGGCAGCGTGGGCTCCAGCGGGCAGCTACTGGTCAGCTCTCATGCTGCTTTGACCATAAACGGAATTGCCTGGCATTTGGGTTTAACTGCTCCATTTTTGTGCAGCTTTTCCTACACACTTGAGAGGTTATAAGAGACACTTCACGCCAATTTATTGGATTTCAGCTTGCAGCCAACCCCAGCCAGTGACACCGTTTTTCTATTAAGGACCTGTGGGAACGAAGTCAACACTAAATAAACGCAGCCAACAGGAGTATGTCACAAAAGGAAATTCCAGAGTTCTGCCTCTAATGAGGAGGAGCGAGTACATGGCAAGTGCCCAGTAAGTGCCTGGCGAGTGCCCAGCGAGTGCCCACAAGTGCCCAGCAAGTGCCCGGTGAGTGCCCAGTGAGTGCCCAGTGAGTGCCCAGCGAATGGAGGCTCCTCGGGTAACACGCGTGAACCCAGGCACAATACAAAATCAATCGCCCGGGGCTCTAGAGCTGGAGAAACAGGCAGATTTTGGAGGGAGTCAGAGGTAGAAGCAGCACCCGGCCCAGGTGAGGCTTCTGTTTGTGGCTTTGCCAGGAGGGCAGCACTGCCTGGGGTTAGTAACACGCTGGCACAAAGTCACCAGCTCTGGGTATGGAGAACACAGGTGAAGACACCTGTGACAGCCAAGGCTGCCAGTGTGTGAGTGTGTGAGAATCTGGGAAAGGAGGAAGCAGAGAAGTGGGACAGCATGTTCTGTCCGCAATCCTTGCTCCAGTTTCTGGCTGACCCCGGAGCCATGCCAGTCTAGGCAGACGGACAGTTCTGAACAGAAACCCGGCTGCTGCCCACCAAACGGAAGCAGAGTCTGCAATTGCAAAACACAAACACACCGTGACAACCGTTTGCACAAGGAGCTTGGAGTGGCTGCGTTTTATCTCATTAGAAAGCAAAACACACGTCATTACAAAGAGTGTTCCTGAAAGAGGAACATTCCAAAGTGATCAGTTATGGACAATTTATCTGGAAGACATATAATTATAAACATTCTTCTAAAATAGTTTCAAAATACATGAAACAAAAATGGACAGAATCAAAAAAAGGAACTAATAATTCCACAATCGTTGCAGGAGAGTTGAACACCTCTCTCACCAATTGATAGAATGACTGAGTAAAAGCTAATAAACACAGAGAAAATCTTACTAACACTACCAACCATGTTGGCCTGATAGCATTTATAAAACAGTACATCCAACAACTGCAAAACACACATTCTTTCAAGTGTACATGGCATGTTCACTAGACCGGAGTTTAGAAGATAGATCATATTCTTCACCATACAACAAGTTTCAATACATTTAAAACTATTGAAATTACACAGAATATGTTTTTGACCACAATTAGATTAAAGTAGAATTAATAAGACATCTAGGAAACTCCAAAATATTTACAAATAAACAGCACCCTTATTGTAGTGCATAAATTACATGAAAAATAAAAACATTAGAAAATATTTTATACTAAATGTGATACTGAAAACACAATACATCAAAATGAATGAAATGCAGCTAAATGCTAAGAGAAAAAGGTACAGTTGTGAATGTTTATATCAGAAAATCACAACGTCGATGAAAAGGACCAATTCGATAAAACAGCGTCCTCTCTAGATGGGAGGTGAGGACTCCTCCTTTGCAGGTGGGAGGTGAGGTGAGGGCTGCGTCCTCTGCGGGTGGGAGGCAAGGTGAGGGCTGCATCCTCTCCAGGTGGGAGGCGAGGTGAGGGCTGCGTCCTCTGCGGGTGGGAGGCGAGGGCTGCATCCTCTCCAGGTGGGAGGCGAGGTGAGGGCTGCGTCCTCTGTGGGTGGGAGGTGAGGGCTCCTCCTCTGCAGGTGAGAGGTGAGGGTTTCGTCCTCTGCAGGTGGGAGGCGACGGCTGCATCCTCTGCAGGTGGGAGGTGAGGGCTGCATCCTCTGCAGATGGGAGGCGAGGGCTGCATCCTCTCCATGTGGGAGGTGAGGGCTCCTCCTCTGCAGGTGGGAGGTGAGGGTTTCATCCTCTGCGGGTGGGAGGTGAGGGCTGCGTCCTCTGCAGGTGGGAGGCGAGGTGAGGGCTGCATCCTCTGCGGGTGGGAGGCGAGGTGAGGGCTGCGTCCTCTGTGGGTGGGAGGCGAGGTGAGGGCTCCATCCTCTGCGGGTGGGAGGCGAGGTGAGGGCTGCGTCCTCTGTGGGTGGGAGGCGAGGGCTGCATCCTCTCCAGGTGGGAGGCGAGGGCTCCTCCTCTGCAGGTGGGAGGTGAGGGTTTCGTCCTCTGCAGGTGGGAGGTGAGGGCTGCTCCTCTGCAGCTGGGAGGTGAGGACTGCGTCCTCTGCAGGTGGGAGGCGAGGACTGCATCCTCTGCAGGTGGGAGGCGAGGGCTGCGTCCTCTGCAGATGGGAGGCGAGGGCTGCGTCCTCTCCAGGTGGGAGGTGAGGGCTCCTCCTCTGAGGGGGGAGGTGAGGTCTGTGTCCTCTCCAGGTGGGAGGTGAGGGCTGTGTCCTCTGCAGGTGGGAGGTGAGGTGAGGGCTGCATCCTCTGTGGGTGGGAGGTGAGGGCTCCTCCTCTGCAGGTGGGAGGTGAGGGTTTCGTCCTCTGCAGGTGGGAGGCGAGGGCTGCATCCTCTGCAGGTGGGAGGTGAGGGCTGCATCCTCTGCAGATGGGAGGCGAGGGCTGCATCCTCTCCATGGGGGAGGTGAGGGCTCCTCCTCTGCAGGTGGGAGGTGAGGGTTTCGTCCTCTGCAGGTGGGAGGTGAGGGCTGCGTCCTCTGCAGGTGGGAGGCGAGGTGAGGGCTGCATCCTCTGCGGGTGGGAGGCGAGGTGAGGGCTGCGTCCTCTGTGGGTGGGAGGTGAGGGCTGCATCCTCTCCAGGTGGGAGGCGAGGGCTCCTCCTCTGCAGGTGGGAGGTGAGGGTTTCGTCCTCTGCAGGTGGGAGGTGAGGGCTGCTCCTCTGCAGCTGGGAGGTGAGGACTGCGTCCTCTGCAGGTGGGAGGTGAGGGCTGCTCCTCTCCAGGTGGGAGGTGGGGACTGCGTCCTCTGCAGGTGGGAGGCGAGGACTGCATCCTTTGCAGGTGGGAGGCAAGGGCTGCGTCCTCTGCAGGTGGGAGGCGAGGGCTGCGTCCTCTCCAGGTGGGAGGTGAGGGCTCCTCCTCTGAGGTGGGAGGTGAGGTCTGTGTCCTCTCCAGGTGGGAGGTGAGGGCTGTGTCCTCTGCAGGTGGGAGGTGAGGTGAGGGCTGCGTCCTCTGTGGGTGGGAGGTGAGGGCTCCTCCTCTGCAGGTGAGAGGTGAGGGTTTCGTCCTCTGCAGGTGGGAGGCGAGGGCTGCATCCTCTGCAGGTGGGAGGTGAGGGCTGCATCCTCTGCAGATGGGAGGCGAGGGCTGCATCCTCTCCATGGGGGAGGTGAGGGCTCCTCCTCTGCAGGTGGGAGGTGAGGGTTTCGTCCTCTGCAGGTGGGAGGTGAGGGCTGCGTCCTCTGCAGGTGGGAGGCGAGGTGAGGGCTCCATCCTCTGCGGGTGGGAGGCGAGGTGAGGGCTGCGTCCTCTGTGGGTGGGAGGCGAGGGCTGCATCCTCTCCAGGTGGGAGGCGAGGGCTCCTCCTCTGCAGGTGGGAAGCGAGGGCTCCTCCTCTGCAGGTGGGAGGCTAGGGCTGCGTCCTCTGCAGGTGGGAGGCGAGGGCTGCGTCCTCTCCAGGTGGGAGGTGAGGGCTGCTCCTCTCCAGGTAGGAGGTGAGGGCTGTGTCCTCTCCAGGTGGGAGGTGAGGGCTGTGTCCTCTGCAGGTGGGAGGCGAGAGTTTCATCCTCTGCAGGTGGGGAAGGAAATGGCCATCTCCTGTCTTTTTTGAAGCTTGCTGTGGAGCCTGAGGAAGGTCTGCAGGTCTCTGCTGCTCCTAAGGCTGACTGGCAGATGAGGATGGGTCTTGTGCTGAGCTGTGGGTCCTGTTGCCCGGTTTCTCCTCCGAGGCCCTGATTTCCTGGGTCTCAGGAATGGGTGCACAGTGGGCAGGAGGGATGCTGAGTTTGGTTCCTCCTGGCGGCTCCAGGGCACGCGTTTGGAAGGTGTAACGTCGAATTTGGCTTCAAGTCAAATTCAGGCAGGGGGTGCAGCTGTCTCTGGCCTGGGGACCAGCCTGTGCCTGTGTCCTGCCAGGTTTAATTCTGGGAGTAGCTGGTGTTCAGCTTTCCCCAAGCTCGCAGGGACACCGCCGGCACTTCTGCGTGGAGCCCCAGCCTCCAGAGAGCGGCACTGGAGGAGGTGGCGTCCTCGGATTGGAGGTTCCAAGTGATGGCGCCCGCCAGCTCCCGTGGGAAACGCATCAGAGCCCAGAGGAGGGGCTCAGGGGCGTTCAGGGGGAGAAGGGGACTGCTGTGGGCTGCCTGAGAAAAGCGACCACATCTGGGGCTGTGCCCCCGCCTGACAAGCCTGGTGGGAGCTTCTCAGAAACAAGGTGGAAAGCCTGCGCAATCCTCTCCACCGCACTCGGGGCAGCGGGGACCAGGGCTTCCCCAGGCTGGGGCATCGCAAGGCGGGCAGTCGGGCAGCAGGACACCCATGCCCTGCCCACCTGTCCCCACCTGTGTGAGCTGCTGGCCCTCCCCACCCAAGGCTGCCCTCCTACCAGCAGCACAAGAGGTTTGGACCAACGTGTGTGCGCTACTTTCTAGAGCAAAAATTCTTTGAACTGAGATTTTAGAACCGACATGGAACATGGGAGAGGCCCTGGTGGAAGCAGGAAATACACGATTTGCTTTTCACAGCTACGCATTAATGAATAGGGCAGCCCACCTCCTGGTTTGCCCCGGAATGTCCCAGTTTCAGCCCTGAAAGTCCCACGGAGCATCTCCCATCCTCACCCTCGGCCTGGAGGACGGAGGCGCGTCTGGCTGGCAGCCGTCAGGGCTTTGTCAAAGCGGCGCTCAGATGGAGACAACGTCTCGTCAGGTGCCACGATGGGTCTGTGTTGTGCGAGCATGTTGCTTTAGGCTGCCTTAGGCCGCCCACCCGATTCTGTCATTCTGTTTTGGAAGGGCCCCTCTAGACGAGCCGCAGCTTCGAGGGTGGCTTTCGCACTGTGCTGTCAGTGCTGAGCGGCTTCGTTGTGAAATGCTGAAGTGATTTGTGTAAATCATGACCATGGATTAATGAGGTTCATTCCTCCCGAACCTTCAAGAAATTGTTACTGTTCCTGATGTATTTTATGGCAATTGGCTCCTGGAGAAGGGAGGGAGAGGCGGGTGTCTCTACCCCATTTGCTATATTTTGTGGGGATTGTGGGGGGCCTGGCTGGCACCGTAGGGGGCCGGGTGCCCTGGGCTGTGAACTCCTAATGACAGGAGGCGCCTCCCTCCTCACCAGGCCTGGAATGAAACCCATGTGGGCAGTCCCATGAGCAACACACCAGCGCCCCAAGGCTGGCCACGGGCAGGACGCAGAGACAGACGCATCATTAGAGCACGAGTGCTGCGTCTCCGTGGCACGTGAGGGTCTGGGGCCCTGCCTTTGCTTTCGGTCTCTGTGCACGCTGCCTCCTGACCTGATGGTCCAGTTGCCTGCAGAAGTGGGTCCGTGCACGGTGGACCTTTTAAAATAGACATGAAACCTGGGAGGGCCTGGCCTTCCCTCTGTGCACTGCTGATGTTTGTCTTTTTCCTCGGTTTCCCATTGTTTGATGGAGTGGACTCCACGCAGCTGTCCTGTGAGCTCGACACAGCCAGGCTGGAGTTGGCAGAGGTGCAGATAGGGCGGTGATGCTGAGAGCCACGATGTCCTCATTGAAATGAAGTCAGGTGGACCCTCTGGACCCTCTGAGTTTCCAGCCTAGGAGCAGTGGCGTGTTCTGAGGACGGGCTTCCCCTCCTCTCACCCTCCAGCTCCCGGTGCCGCCTGTAACTGCAGCCCTCAGGGCAGTGGGTCTTCAGGCCTGGCTGGACGCCCCAGCTTTGGGCTCACTCAGGCCGGTGGTCCACGACACCGTCCTGGGCAGGCCTTTCATGGACACACACTGGCCTCACAGTTGTTTGGGGTCATCTGGCCTCACAGTCGTTCAGCGTGGCCTTGAGAATAGGTGGGTGGGGGCAGATATGACATAGTCACCCCCCCTTTTTTGTTGGGGTAAAATTCACCATTTTAGCCATTTTAAAGTGTGCAAGTCTGGGTGTGCAGGGCTTGTAGAGTGCCGTGCAAGCATCACCCCATGAGCTCAGAACACGGCGTCTGCCCGAGCTGAGCACCGCTCCCCTTCTCCCGCCCTCCAGCCCCCAACAACCAGGAATCTCTTTGCCGCCTCTGGATTGACCTATTCTGGACATTCCACGTAAATGGAATAATGCGACATACGGCCTTTCGTGTCTGGCTTATCCACGGAGCGTGATGCCTTCCAGCTTCATCACGCCGTAGCCTGCGTGGGTTCTGGGTTCCTGTCCTCGTCACTAGTCACTCCAGTGCATAGATGAGCACGTCCTATTCATTTGTCCTCACCATTGGTGGTGTCTGGGTGGCTCCCCACTGCTGGCTGGTGCGAATGTTCCTGCACGCGTGTTTGTATGAACGCCTGCTTTCAGCTGAGGGTGGGGCTGCTGAATCGCACGGCAGCTCCGAGTTTAATTCTCGGACGAGACTCTCTGTCAGTCCCACGTGACTGCATGGACTCAGGCGTCTGTGCGAGTTGCTGCGCGCGTGTGGGTGTGCAGCCGACATAAGCTCGTCTGCGTCTCTCACGTTTAGTGCCCAGGGTCGGGCTGCCTGTTACAAACTGTCCTGTTGGTGTGAGAATCCAGACCCCTTGGAAACTCTCAGCCTTGCTAAATTATGAGTCAGATCAGGGAAGCTGCTGCTTTTTCATTTAACTGCTTCTTGAGCTTGAGTGTTTTTTTATTTATAAAATCAATGACTGTGTGGTTTTTAAAATTAAAAATCTTCATAAACTTATCACTGAGATGAACACAGGTGAGATCCTCAAAATGCCTCCTCTCCGAGCGCTTTCAGAGATAAAAATAAAAGCCATGCACCTGGTGGGGGTTGTCATCTTTGCGGTAGAAATTCCTCCGATGCTGCAGGTCTGGCCCTGGCTGGGCTCGGCTGCAGGTCTGGCCCTGGCTGGGCTCGGCTGCAGGGCCTTCATTCACAGCACTTAAAGGTGTGCCAGCCCCTAGGATTTCCCCTGTCGCGTCTTCCTGGGCTCCTGAAGCTGGCTGGGCAGTTTCTGTATTTCTCTCCTCAAGGCACAAAGATGCAGGACGGCATTCCGACGGCATTCCCTGTGGCTTAGTGTCTACGGGGCTTGGCTTGTCCTCCTGATGTCAGGAGCTGGACACAAACCGTCGCTTCTCGACGCCACTGCAGGTGTCCTGGAAAGTCCCACCTCTGTTAACAAGTGGCCTCTTGAGTCTGGGAGTTGAGTGCTGTTCCAGGTGTTGAAGGGAGGTTCTTCCCTCCCAACCTGGGCTCTGGCTGCAGCTGGGAGGGGCTGAAGAAGGGCTCCCATGACCTGCCGGTTTGCCCATGAGGCTGTGGGGGTCGGCAGATCCTGAGGACTGATGGCCGAGGCTGAGAGCTGGCAGCCCCACACCAGGCACGTCGGCCCCAGGACGTCAGAAACAGGCTGGTGGGTTGCCCCAGGCGGGCCGGCCCGAGGTCTGGATGGTGAACCTGGGCTGGTGCTGGGAACCTTCAGGCCTGCCCCACCCAGCATGCACTCCAAAAGGGCTCCAGCTCTGGTCCCATCTTGGCAGGAAGGGTGGTGCCTTTGGAGGCTGGACTTCAACAGACGTGAGCTGTCGTGGGGGCAGGGCTGGAAAGCCCAGGCCTTGGTCATTGGATTTGCAGTTCCCTGCTAGAGAAAACCCCTGAGACATTCCTTGCCTGGGAAGGTCCTTGGAAGCTGCTCCTGTGTCCACAGCTCATGGCCACCCACAGGGCTCTTGTGGCCAGAGCAGGTCAGGCGTGGAGAAGGCTGACCCCTCCTTTCTTCGGGGTCCTCAGGGGATGGGGTGCCAGGAGCCCCCAGAGATGACAGCGGCCTGAGGCAGGTGGCAGCCGTCTGTGGATGGGGTAACGTCTTTAGGACATACAATTACAGAGACCAGAGGAGGAGCTGTCTTTAGAAATAGACTTGAGATGACACTGAGACCTCACTTTGAGCAGTTGAGCATGTGGGGTGGCTCTGACCAGACGGGGACGTGGGCGGCTCAAGGGGTCTGGACACTGCAGTGGAGAGGGTCCCAGCAGCGGGGGTGCAGGGGGTCAGGAAGGGTCTAGGTGGGGATGCAGGGGGGTCAGCAATGGTCCAGATGACAGTGCAGGAGGTTGGGGAGGAGACAGGGTGGGGCTGCTGGGGGTCGGAGAGGGTCCAGGTGGGGGTGCAGGGGTTGGGGGAGGAGACAAGGTGGGGGTGCAGGGGGGTCGGGGGGGTCCAGGTGGGAGTTGAGGGGCTGGTCAAGGGGCCCTAGGCTGTCCTCAGCATGACTGCACTCTGGAGTCTGTGGGAGCCCAGCTTGCCTGCCCAGCAATGGCTGCAGGTATTGGCCGTGGGGTCTGTGTCCCAGTATGGCTGGCCAGGGTGTCCCTGACGGAGGGTTGGCCTGTCCAAGGCTGGATACTTGGGCAGGTCCCGGGGGTCTTGGACCTCGGCTTCCTCGTTTGTGGCATGATTGTCTAAGCTTGAGAGCAGGGCCTGGCTGCAGGAAAGGTCGGCTCTGGGTGAGGGGTGGGGAGAGGTCTGGCAGGTGTCACTGAGCTCTCTCCAGGAGCCCCTGCTCAAGGGGTGTGGACGCTGCAGCCCTGCAGGTGCCGAGAGCTCCTTTCTCCGGACACCTGACTCCACAGAGCAGTTATAAGTACCAAGCTCAGTGTGAGGTCAATGGGGTCCCATTTCCAAACCCACTCAGTGGGTTCTCCCAGCAAGATGTGGCCTCAGCACATTCCTGTGGGAAACACAGGGAGTATTTCCTGGCCCCTCTCTTGAGGGTCAGGGGCAGGGATGGGACCTTCCCCTGAGGGTAGGGACAGGGATGGGACCTTCCCTGAGGGTGGGGACAGGTCACAAGCCCTTTGCCGTTTTCTGGGAGGCCTCCAGGGCACGGGACTCTGTTCCGTGGGACCAGCAGGGTGGGTGTGGCTGATGCTGGTGCTGGGGGGTCCTGGGCACTGGCTGAGGCCAGCAGGTGCAGCGGGCACCCATTCCTCTCTGTGGAAGCTGGTCTTGCCTGTGGGCCCGGGTGGTGGAGGCTGGGCTGGTGACGCTCTTGCTGTGAGAAGGGAGGCGCGTCACAGTCCACAGGGACTTCACCAGCACTCATGGCTTCCAGAGTCTTCTCTCCTTGAGTTTTGAACGTTCCCAAAGTGTTTTATTCACAAAGGTGTTTCTGATGCATGTAGTTGAACTCTTGGGGCCAGGGGCTGTCCTGCCTGAAGATCTTGATTTGAGAAATCTGTGGTCTTGCTGTCCTTTGGGAACTGAAGCTGACAGGTCCACGCATCTTCATTTCACTCTTCTGCACGGCCTGCTGCAGGTGGCACGTCTGGCTCAGCACACGTGACCTGATTCTGCGAAAATTACCCGAGAATGTCAGGATACGACAAACACTGGTGAGCGCCGTAGCTGGAATGGGGAGCTTTAATGTGCTATCAAGTATAAGTTCTTGTAAACAACTGACATGGCAATTTATACCCAATAGTGGCTCACGCAGATTTTCATGGCCAGTTCTGGAAAAGAGGTTTAAACATCAGTGGTCTCTATGGTGTTCCTCATGGACTTTGAGGAAGACATCCATTCGTAAAGTCTCGAGATCACGGGAGGAGGAGGTTAGTGGTGCTCAGACTCCAGCATGTGTGAGAATCTCAGCTGATGAGAACACCCGCCCCAAGGATGTGTCTGGGGCCATCGTGAGGGGCGGCAGGAGTTGGCCCCTCTGAGAGACTGGAAATATGTTGGTACCATCCAGGCCTCCGGCAGGAAGGACCAGGCATCTTGGGGAGAAGCGGCCCTTGGAGTCCTCTTGGAATAGCACCTCTTTTTTTTTTTTTTTTTTTTTTTGAGATGGAGTTTCGCTCTTGTTGCCCAGGCTGGAGTGCAGTGGTGCTGCGATCTCGGCTCACTGCAACCTCTGCCTCCCGGGTTCAAGCGGTTCTCCTGCCTCAGCCTCCCGAGTAGCTGGATTACAGCTATGAGCCTCCATGCCCGGCCAAGACAGCACCTCTTAAACTCCGGTCTGGAGAGGCAGTGGCCCTGGGTACCTCCCCGCTGCACACAAGCCCCATCCACTCATGTGCTTGGCTTTGTCCTCAATGCTGAATCATCTCCAGCGGAAGTCCCTGGCCCAGACTCCGTTCCATAGCATCATTCAAACTTAACAAGCCAGAGAGAGTTTAAAAAAATGTATGGATAGAGGATGCTATATCCATCGCCAGCAATCCACATGAGCGTTAAAGGCTATTCTTCATCAAGATATATTTTAACTATGCAGCCAAATTATACTCAATAAACAAAATGCACATTTAACTGGAACCAGATGAAAACGGAACGCGGGAACAGATTTGGAAACAGAATGAATGCCAGGCATGTGGAGTTTAAAAAGAAACAAGTGACATAATTACCGTTCACGGAGCCTGATGACAGTGCCCGGGTTTTGAATCTGCTGGTTATCACCAGGATGCTGTGGAGAGAAAGCTCGTGTGGTCACAGGAAGCGAATCCGCCTCCGAACCCTCTGAGAGCTGCCTTGGCTTTCGGCACCATTGCGCTGGGGGTGCCACATGAGGGGGCGGCTGTCTTCTGCCGGATTCTGTGCGTCATGAGCGCCGAATGTGGGGAGCAGGGTACAGGATTCCTGCTGCACGAGGGGCGCCACCAGCAGCTGGGTGCCTGAGGCCGAGGCTGACTTTACAGGGAGGGGCTGAGGCCCGGGGGTGCTGACCTTACCGGAAGGGGCTGAGGCCCGGGGGTGCTGACCTTACAGGGAGGGGCCTGAGGCTCGGGGGGTAGCTGACCTTACAGAGCAGGGCCTGAGGCCCAGGGATGCTGAATTTACAGGGAGGGGCCTGAGGCCAGGGGGTGCTGACCTTACAGGCAGAGGCCTGAGGCCCAGGGGTGCTGACCTTACAGGGAGGGGCCTGAGGCCCAGGGGTGCTGACCTTACAGGGAGGGGCCTGAGGGCCGGAGAGGGGGGGTAGTGGTGCTGACCTTCCAGGGAGGGGCCTGAGGCCCGGGGGTGGGGGTGCTGACCTTACAGGGAGGGGCCTGAGGCCCGGGGGTGGGGGTGCTGACCTTACAGGGAGGGGCCTGAGGCCCGGGGGTGAGGGTGCTGACCTTACAGGGAGGGGCCTGAGGGCCGGAGAGGGGGGGTGGTGGTGCTGACCTTACAGGGAGGGGCCTGAGGGCCGGAGACTGGGGGGTGGTGGTGCTGACCTTCCAGGGAGGGGCCTGAGGCCCGGGGGTGGTGGTGCTGACCTTCCAGGGAGGGGCCTGAGGCGGGGGGCCGGGGGGGGGGGCGGTGCTGACCTTACAGGGAGGGGCCTGAGGCCCGGGGGGTGCTGCCCTTACAGGGAGGGGCCTGAGGCCCAGGGGTGCTGACCTTACAGGGAGCAGGGAGGGGCCTGAGGCCAGTTTGTGGAGGAGCTGCTGTTCCCCTCTCTGTGCCCCGGTGTGGAGCTGGTGGTGGGAGAATGGGAATTCTTATCTTGGGAAGAAAGACAGTGTGTGGGGCAACAGTGGGTACCGGGTGCTTTGAAGATCTGGTTCATAGCAAATATTCGTTCATTTAATCCACCACATCGAGGCGCACTTTCCAGAAATGAAATGTGCACGTTTGAGGGGCGGTTTGATGCGTTTTGGTGGGTGCCCTCACCACTCTCACCCCACAATCAGGATATGACTATTTTCTTCACACCAAAAGTTTTCTCAGGCCCCTGGGTGCTAAGCCTGCACACTGTCAGCCCCCCACAGCCCTGGGTCTGTTCTGCCAGGCAGGTGGGCCTTGTCTTCTGTAGGACTTTGTGGACGTGGCCCACACAAGGTGGGATCTGGGCTGGCTCCTCCACTTAGCTCTCGGGAGCCACTGTGGTGCTCGGTGTGTGTCGTGGGTGGATCTGTTCCTCCGAAGTGCCGTGTCCTCTGCACAGACGTGCCACCACGAGGGTCCGTTCACCTGCTGAGGGACATGCGAGCTACATTGCGTCTTCACCACGATGTGTAAGCTGCTACCCATATTTTTGCATAAGTCCAGGTAGGAAGACATTCTTATTTCTCTTGGAGAAGTAACGGGAAGTGGGATGGGTGGGTTGTAGCTGACACACGCCGTCTAACTGTCCAGGAAGCTGCCAAGTTGTTCTCCAAGCAACTGCTTCACTTGACATTCCCGCCAGCAGAGCACGCGTGTTCCGGTACCTTCCGCCCTCAGCAGCCCTAGCCCGGTCGGCGTTTGTGTTTTTAATTTTAGCCATTCTATTAGGTGCACCGTGGTTTAATGTGCGTTTCCACGCGGATTAACGGTGTGAACTGTCTCTTCGCATACTTGCTGGTTGTTTGCGTGTGTTCTTTGCTGAATGAAGTGTCTGCTGCAACCTGGGCTGTGTATTTGTATCAGGTTGTTCGTTTTCTTATTTCTGGGTGATGAGTTCCTCGTCTATTCTAGATACAAGTCCCTTCCCAGATCCGTGCATGGCAGACAGTTTCACTGGCTCAGTTGCTTGCCTGTTCATTCTCTTAACCGCACCTTTCAAAGGGCAAACATTTTTAGCTGTGATAAAGTCTGACTGACCAATATTTTCTTTTATTGTAAATAACTTTTTCATTCTTGATATTGTTATTTTGTGTTCCCTCCTTTTCTTCTGCTCATTGCAGCTGGAGATTTATCAGTTGTATTGATATTCTCAAAGAGCCAGATTTCGGCTTCATCAGTTTTCTCTGTTGTTTTTCTGTTTTCTGTGTCATTGATTTTTGCTGTGATCTTTGTTATTCACTTTCTTTCTGCTTGCTCTGGATTTAATTTGCTCTTTTTTCCCCATTTTCCTACAGTGAGAGCTGAGCTCATTGATGAGAGGCACCTTCCTTTGCTAAACAGGCATTTTCCACCACGTACATCCTGCCCTTCTCGACCTCCTCTCCCGAGACCCTGAGTGTGTGACGGGTCCCACCAGCCCCGAGACCCTGAGTGTGAGACGGGTCCCACCAGCCCCGAGACCCTGAGTGTGAGACGGGTCCCACCAGCCCCGAGACCCTGAGTGTGAGACGGGTCCCACCAGCCCCGAGACCCTGAGTGTGAGACGGGTCCCGCCAGTCCAGAGACCCTGAGTGTGAGATAGGTCCCCTGAGTGTGAGATGGGTCCCACCAGCCCCGAGACCCTGAGTGTGAGACGGGTCCCACCAGCCCCGAGACCCTGAGTGTGAGATAGGTCCCACCAGCCCCGAGACCCTGAGTGTGAGACGGGTCCCGCCAGCCCCGAGACCCTGAGTGTGAGACGGGTCCCACCAGCCCCGAGACCCTGAGTGTGAGATAGGTCCCACCAGCCCCGAGACCCTGAGTGTGTGATGGGTCCCGCCAGCCCCGAGACCCTGAGTGTGTGACAGGTCCCGCCAGCCCCGAGACCCTGAGTGTGAGATGGGTCCCGCCAGCCCCGAGACCCTGAGTGTGAGACGGGTCCCACCAGCCCCGAGACCCTGAGTGTGAGATAGGTCCCACCAGCCCCGAGACCCTGAGTGTGAGATAGGTCCCCTGAGTGTGAGACGGGTCCCACCAGCCCCGAGACCCTGAGTGTGAGATAGGTCCCACCAGCCCCGAGACCCTGAGTGTGTGACGGGTCCCGCCAGCCCCGAGACCCTGAGTGTGAGACGGGTCCCGCCAGTCCAGAGACCCTGAGTGTGTGACGGGTCCCGCCAGCCCCGAGACCCTGAGTGTGTGACGGGTCCCGCCAGCCCCGAGACCCTGAGTGTGTGACGGGTCCCGCCAGCCCCGAGACCCTGAGTGTGTGACGGGTCCCGCCAGCCCCGAGACCCTGAGTGTGAGACGGGTCCCACCCGTCCTGAGACCCTGCGTGCATATGGCCGTATCTGTGACAGGTCCCGCCAGTCCCTTGGGCTCCATCCCTCATTCGAAGAGGGCATGGGGTTCTTTGCCTCAGTGGATGGAGGAGACTCACACCCATGTGTTTCCCGGGCAGATGGAGTGCTCAGCACTGGGCACTGTGCCCAGTGGTTTCACCGTCGGATAAACATGTTTCCAAAAGCATCTTTACCCCGTTACATCCAATTCCCCATGATTTGTGTAAGAACTTTTTACATTCTTTTTTAATGCTAATGAAGCCGTTAAAAATCAGATGGGGTGTCAGAGGAGGGGGCTCCATTCCGACGAGGCCTGAGGCCCACGCCAGGCTCCCTGTCACGGCTACACACTCCCACGGCCGGCGCCCGCTGTCACGGTTGCTGGGGCCCTCCTACCCCTAGATTCCTGGCGCCCACCTCCCTGGGGCTGCTCTTGGCACTGCAGCCTCTCCACCCATCCTCTCGACGGCCTCCCTCACTCTCACCTCTTGCTTCTGTCTCATGCTGCAGTGGCAGTGAAGGGAACCGTCCAGGCTGCTCCCCGTGGGCCTCCTCCGGAGCAGGCCTGGCAGCAAGGTGGTGCCCCCTCAGCCTCTGATGAATGAGGGGGTGAGGCCTGGGCCTCAGGGCAGCTCCTCCAGCCCTTGAACTCGCTGTGGCCTGGACACCCAGCCACACTGACCAGTGCCACGAGGGACCGTAATCGCCAAGGAAACCTTCCTGCATGGGGAATTTCCACCCTGACCAGGCCCAAATACAGATCCAAAGAAAGAATATGCAGGAAATTGTGGGTGCTGGGGGGACGCACATTCTCTGCTCGAAAGTGGAATGATTTACGATGAAAGGAAACACAGGCGCCGATGGCCCCCCAGTGCCTGGAGCCCCTCACGTCCGACCTGGGTGGAGTCCACCCGGTGCCAGCAGACCTTGTCTCTTTAATCACGGCAGGTTGTGTGGTCTGCACCTGGGCACCTGTTTCCTCAGTGAGCGTCTGAGCGAGAAGCCAGGCAAGGTCACAGGCAGTCAGCAGAGCAGCTGAGTCCTAGCAGGCCCCCAACCCTGTGGCTCCTGACTCACTTTCTGTGGGTGGAAAGGGGGTTGGGGAGGTGGTGAGGCCCCCGCTGAGCCACAGCTGGGTTTTCGGGCTGTGGTGTGTGCTAAGAGCTCTTTGCGGCCGTGGCCTCAGCGTCCCGGGAGGACACACCGTCCAACTGTGGACGCTGACGTCTCTGAAATTTGCTGGCGTCTCTGAAATTCGTAGGGCGTCTCTGCCACATTGCCTGGCCCAAGCAAGTCCCAAGAACAGGAGGGGCCAAAACCCCACCTCACAATGCCGTGCCGAGGGGCACGGAAGGGACAGCATGACTCATGGGGACATTGTTATGACAAGGGACATCCAGGGTGGGCAGACAGCAATTGATTTATTGATTTCTCTGGAGTCGACTGCGTCCCTCTGGCTTTCTAGAGCAACCCTTTAAATCACGTCGGGTCTGTGACCTGCAGCGACATCTGGTCACGAAGGTAGTTTGCTGGAGCTCATTTCATGCCTTGCGCAGCTTGCCCGTGCTTTGGCTCTGCCCCCACCGGCCACTCAGCAGCTTCCAGAGCCACCAGCGCTCTGCAGGGACTCGGGTTTGGGGCCGGAGCTCACAATCTCTGTCTCCTCTGGCCAGGCCTGGGGCCTCCACCTGTGGTCACGGTCCAGGCAGCAGGCGTGACTCCGCCGGGAGACAGACAGGCATGTCCACATCCACACACTGCGGGGCTCCGGGCCGGGACCAGCTCCTGACTCGGAAGCAGCAGTGGAAATCGGGCAGTGAGGCTGAGGGGCCCCAGGTCTCCAGCCAGTCTCAGCCCAGGGCCAGGACCCCTGAGAGCTCCTGGGGGCCACCTGGGTCCGGCGGTGTCAGTGGCGGCGGTGGGGGTGGGGTGTTGAGGGAGGGGGTCTCCTTAGAGACCCTGGGAGGGGCCAGGGGTGGCCCGAGGCCTGTGTCTCCACTCCCTGAGGCCTGGCCAGAGCCGGGCACTGAGCTGCGTGGGCACAGGGCGCCGAGGGTCCCTGCCGTGTTCCCATGAGACACACCGTGCTGTTTTCTGTCCAGTTCATTTTTTAGACATGACTGCAGAGACTCTAAAGCGGTTCTGCTGCTGGCTGTCAGGTCATGCCTGCCCTTGGGAAAACACTGCCTCCCTTCACCCAGACCCCTCAGCACCACCTCCTACGGGAAGCCCTCCCTGACCTCCACCACAGGGTGACCTGCTCTGGGCCCTCACACGACCCCATGAGATCGGTGCCCTCACACTACACACCAGACCCAGGGGGAGACAAGGAACTGGAGCTGAGCACAGCGGTCACGGGTGCATGGGGGGCCAGCGGTCTGACCACCCCTCGCCGGAGCTTTCCCTTTCCTCAGGTCCTCATCCTGCTCCTGGATGTGCAATTCTGGGCTGCGGACTCTGCCTCCACTTAATAAACGTCTGTTCAGTAAAAGCAGAAGGAGCCACGAAGGCACTGCCTGGGAGTGTTTGTTCGAAGCTGGAGCGATGTTTGCGCATGTTATTACAGTCACAGCGAACCACGGTGCACTCACTGTTTACGCGCTTATTAAAGAGAAATGTGCCAAAGAGGTAACTGCCGTGCTATGGTTAAGAATTGCCATCTCTATTTTATTTATTGCTATAGAGGAAAATGGAAAGGTCCCGCACACCTCAGTGATTAGAACTTTACAGGCTTTCGTTTCCTATCATTGCATGTTTTTATTCAGCGGAACCGTTGCTCTCGTTTTCTTCTTAGCCCAAGTCCTTTCCTATCTCCTGCAGGATCCTGGGTGAGGACGCAGGTGTGGGGTCGGCCTCCACCCCGTGGCTGCCAGGCCCTGCTCACAGTAGGAGATGGGGAGGGATTCATGTCAGTTAACAAAGAGACAGAGATAGGGGGTCTGGGGGTCACTCAATCAAAGCCCACTTTTCCCTGGAACCTAAATTCCATCCCCGAAGCGATGGAGGCCGCTGGACATTCCTGCAAAAGGGGCAGCCACGGTGGCCTTGTCCCAGCGTCCTTCACTCAGGCTGTAGTTTAGGTGTCCTGCCTGTGAGCCTCGAGGACAGAGGGAGCCTCGAGGACAGAGGGTGGACAGCGCCCTGACTGTCCCGGGTTCCAGCCTCAGCCTGGGCTGTGGTATCAGTCGGTCCCCAGGGCTCAGGCTGGCGGGATGCGGAGGAGGCAGCAGCGGGGGCGGGGGGAGGGGGTGGGGTGCAGAGGAGGAGGTGATGGGTGCGGCGGGGGGGCTGATGGGGTGCAGAGGAGGAGGTGGGGGGTGTGGGGGGCGCTAGCGGGGTGCAGAGGAGGAGGTGGTGGAGCGGGGGGGCTGGCAGGGTGCAGAGGAGGAGGTGGTGGAGCGGGGGGCCTGGCAGGGTGCAGAGGAGGAGGTGGTGGGTGCGGGGGGCCTGGCAGGGTGCAGAGGAGGAGGTGGTGGGTGCGGCGGGGGGGCTGGTGGGGTGCAGAGGAGGAGGTGGTGGAGCGGGGGGGCTGGCAGGGTGCAGAGGAGGAGGTGGTGGGTGCGGGGGGCCTGGCAGGGTGCAGAGGAGGAGGTGGTGGGTGTGGGGGGCCTGGCAGGGTGCAGAGGAGGAGGTGGTGGGTGCGGCGGGGGGGCTGGCGGGGTGCAGAGGAGGAGGTGGTGGGTGCAGAGTGGGGGCTGGCGGGGTGCAGAGGAGGTGGTGGGTACGGGGGTGCTGGTGGGATGCAGAGGGGCTGCTGGCAGAAGCTACGAGCAGCCCACTGGACTCCTCAGCCCGGGAGCCAAGTGCGAGCACTGCCAAGTGCACAATCCTGGGTCCCTGGGCCGGGGCATGGACATTGCTCACCAGGCGGCCTTCCCACAACCCCTGGCATCCAGGGTCCCCAGGGCTGCCACCCCCTCAACCCCGAGTCCGGGGTTTCATGCTGGCTCCTCTGTCCTCTCGGAGCAGGGTCTGGCTCTGTGGGGTCTCTCTGTGTTCGCATCCTCACGGGTCCTCCCACCTCCACAGCCGTGGTGTGCTTCCCGTCCTTGAGGCTGGACAGGCCAGCACCCACACGCCCGCACGTCCCCGGCCACCCCCGGCTACCCCCGCTGAAGGGAAGAGTGAGGGTCTGGGTGTGACTTTCCCCAGACCCTGCCAATGGGGACCAAGACAGTGAACTCAGGGGGCCTCGGTGTCACCAACTGTGTGGCCGGGAAGGAGGGCCTCACGGACTGGGAGCCTGAAGGGGAAGCTCAGGGGACCTGTAGGCAGCAGCGAGAGCCCCTCCTCGCCCCGTGAGGACCCCGAACGCAGCCTGGTGCTGTGATGACCCTGAGCCCGTCCCAGCACCAGCCCCGCCCGCCCGGCGGACTCCAGGCATACCTGGGCGGAGACTCTCACGGCGAGACCATCCGTGGCTGATGGGTCTGGGCGAGTGGCCTCTGTTCCAGCGTGGATCCAGCCGCATTTGTGAAGATGTACTTTTCTCTGAAATAGAAGGAACTGAGAAGTAAGGCTCTGGGTGTGTTTTGCCGGTGGAAGTCAGCTGTGTCTGAGGGTCCCCCACAGCCGTGTCCTCGCAGGGCCTCCCCGTCCCTCCCTCCTGAAGCCGTGGGGTCACAGGTCATGGCCAGGCCATCTCCCGCCCTGCGGCAGCTCCTGCTACGTCCCCCAGAGTGGGGGACGGTGCCTGCTATGGGAGGCGGTACCGCAGTAGGGCCCACGGAGGTAGCAGGTCTGATGTTGCCTGGCCCCTGAGGGTGCTGTGTGGCGTGGCTGGGCCTCCCTGGTCCTGCTCTTGGTGGGGCGCCAGCTCAGGGAGGCGGTGGTGGCCGTGAGGGAGCCATGCTGGGAGGTCCACGTCCTTTTGAAAGAGAAACTGCATGAGAGTCGGGAATTCCCCACTGGTGCCGCCTGTGGGCATCTGTCTTCTGCTGAGTGTGTATGAGGCAGCATCGCACACTGCGTGGCCTTTTGATTGCCCGTCAGGATGCTTTGCAGGTGAGTCCCGATGAGCCAAAACTGCAACACTCCTTCAGCACCAGTGCAGGGTCACAGTTTCACCGGGGGAACGTCAGTTCAGTAAGACGAGTGGCAAGGCGCGTCTCAGCGGAACCCCGCCCACCGCCGGCACCATCGCTGACCGCTCCGTTGGTTGATGTGGTGAGTGACGGTCGCAGTGAGGTTAGGATTCCACTTGGCAGTGACCTTCCACCTTCCAGGGGACGTCTCAAGCCCACCTCGTTGCTCCGGCCTCAGCCCCCAAGGCCGCGGCCATGACAGGGTTGGCTCTGCCATCTGGGTCCCAGGGAGGACCTGGGGGCACAGCCCAAGACGCCCACAGTGACATGAAACCTTCGTGGTCTTAATCCCCTGAGATGTGGGGCGTTTGCTCACCATGGTGTTGCCGAGCCCCCACTCACAGGTAAAGCTCATGAAAAGCATCCGTGACTTCACCTCAAATCTCAGACCCAGAGCATACTGGCGGGAGTGACGGCTGTGTCTCGAGCCGAACTGCGGACTCTTAGATCCTCAGGGTGCCGCCTTGGCGGGTCTCCGCTCTCTGCACCTCTTTCCTCATTGGTGAAACTGGGGTGATAACAGCACCCAGGTTAGGAGGACGATCAAGTAGGTCGACTGGGAGGCAGTTGGAGCAAAGCCTCTGGAGACGGTTCCTGCCTGCGGGCTGCTGCTTTCCGTATGAGAACGGCTCCTGCTCGCAGCGGGGAAGGCCGACCGGTGGGAAGGGCGGGAGGGAGAGAGGAGATGAGGATGCGCCATGAGTAGGCAGTGTTTCCGCGTCTCATTAAGAAGTCCTGACACCTTGTCATTAGCGGGGCAAACCCACCAGAGCTCCTGTTCCAGCTGCGCGGTGCCTCTGGTAGCCAGATTACGAGCTCGCTGCCTCAGGGAAGCCGAGTGGCTCCTTAAGGCCCAGTGTGTGCATTTCCTTGCACTTGGGGAGGCTGAAGCTGCATCCTTCCAGGGAGAGTGTTGGTGTCAGATGCTAATGAAGTAAAAGTGACAAGCTTTAAAAAAGGTCACATTCCGGTGGGAGCAACCAAGGGATGGTTTTTCCCAGCAGTGCCCCGAGCTGCCAGAACCAGACTTGTGCTTCATACTGGAAATGCCGCCTGTGCAGCCTGGCATCCCGGCTGTGGCCTCCTCCTGAGCTCGGGGACAGAGACCTCTGCCTCTGAGGGCCCAGGCCTCACAGCCTGCGGATGCTGCTGCCTGGAAGGGACCCAGCATGGGGTAGCTCAGCAGGGGCAGGGTTCAGCACTGGGAGAGGCGCTGGCCACTGTGGCAGGGACCCGGGTGCCGGATCCCGGATGCCGGGGTGTCCTCTGGATGGGCCCATTTTCGGTACCATGAGCTGTTTTTGTAAGTTTGTGTATGGAAGTCTTGTCCAAATTCCTGATTTTCCCCAGGAATAAGAAGAAATCCCTGGACCCAAGAGAAGGTAAATCCCAGCGAGCTCAGCTGTGCGTCCTCTAGGACGGCCACGTTCCCCTCACACCTGACCTCCATGTGGGCTTTTGTAGCTGGTTCCGGCTTTCTACGGCTTTTCCAAATGTTCCAGCCTTTTCTGCCATGTCTGTGCAAGAAATCAGCCTATACTAAAGTCATTGCTGTTAGGAGAATAAAATAAATACAAAAGACAGTTTTTTAAAACGCCGTGATTCAGAAGTCACTGGGAGTCTCCAGGTCGGCTGCACAGCCCCACAGCACGCCTGATGCTGGTGCGCTTCAGTGGCCTTTGACCAAAGCCCATGGAGACCCGCCCACGGAGACCCACCCTGACTTCCAGTGGGTCATGGCTGGCAGAGGGAGCACCTGCCTTCCAGATGCCAGCTCCTAGCAATGTCCATTCACCAGCACTGGGACCTTCCAGATGCCAGCTCCTAGCAGTGGCCATTCACCAGCACAGGGACCTTCCAGACATCGGCTCCCAGCAATGGCCATTCACCAGCACAGGGACCTGGACGTTCAGAACCCTGCGTGTTCGTTGTTGCTGAAATGCTGCATGGATGCATCCCGGCCAGCTGCATTGTTTTCCTCACTCCCTGCTGATGTGTGGGGACCCCGGGGCTGGACAGGAGTGGCCGACACCCAGGCAGCAGGGGCGCAGTGGGCAGCACAGGCCTCGGCTTCCGTCCTTCAGAGGAATAAGTGACGCTGCCCGGGGCCCAGGCAGGGTCTGGGGCTGCTGTCCCTCACCTCTGACCCCTGGAGGGCCTGGACTTTCCAGTCCACCACCTGGGGCATGTCCAGGGGCCTGTGCATTCTGCCATTCTGGGCGAGTCATGTCTCCAGAGCACGCTCTGCCCAAGCTGGTCACCTGCCTTCACCATCAGGAACTCACCAGCCAGACCGATGCCCTCTGGCGACCTAGGGCCCCATGCCGTGGGCTCCATCCTCCGTGCCCCCACAAGCTGGTGCCACGGCCGTCTCCCCGATTCTTTCCACATCCCCCTCTGATTTTTTCAACGCCGACCTCCCCTAGGTGGGGACCTCCTGCCCCGTGTCAAAGTGATGCTTCCTGGGAGTCTCCAGGTGGGCCGTACAGCCCCGCAGCACGCCTGATGCTGGTGCACTTCGGTGGCCTTTGACCAAAGCCCATGGAGATCCACCCACGGAGACCCACCCTGACCCCACGGAGACCCGCCCACGGAGACCCGCCCTGACCCCACGGAGACCCGCCCACGGAGACCTGCCCACGGAGACCCGCCCTGACCCTCAGCTCTGTCACCGTCCATTTCCATCCTCTGATTTTAAACATCATCTTTCCAACTTTCTTTGCAAAGCCTTGTGGCTTCTGCTCCAGGCTGCTGTGGCGGGAGCTGTGGTGTCCCCAGACACATCCGGCCTGGAGGTGGCTTCCCTGACCGGCACAGCCTCTGTGCAGGACACCGTGTGTCAGGGCTGACCGAGGACTCACAGAGACTGAGGGGCACCATCCTTTTCAGGAGCACTTCTGAGGTCGGTCCCTTCGGACTTTCCATGCAAAGGTTTGCAGGGTCCACTCTACCAGGATTTGCATAACTCAGCTTTGTAGTAATGGAAGATTTCTATTTCTGCCGGTTTTAAAGTCATGTATGAAAAAGAGACGTGCAACAATCCTATTGAGATGTGGCAAGATACACGGCCTTTTCCTTCACAAGCTGATTGCTAGAGCAGGTCATAGCTTGTCCAGTGGATGGTGGGGAGACAATTGCAGTTAATAAAGACAAATTCGCGCTGACCCGTGACTTACAAGTCCGATGAACGGGGCTTTGCTCAACATTATAGCTGCAGCTCTGACAGGTTGTGCATAACTTAATTTTTGCTTAATTGAGTTATATTCTAAATATGTTCTGAGGCAGAACTCTCTATTTGAAAGGAACTTGCTGTTCCTTGATGCAGATATTGTTATCAAAGTTGAGGTTTAATGTTAAAACTAAACCAGATTTCCATAAGCAGTTTACTAGTGGCTGTATTCACTCGGGCTCGAAGGGTGCCCTTCAGCCTCTGGCAGGGCTGGTTTTATTCTGCATATTTGATCTGGTTCAGAAACAATGTGTAAAACGAACACTCTCCACAGAGTCCCATTTCCCCATTCCCAGTGTCATTTCAGACACATACTTTTCCAGAAAGCATTTGGCCCCACGAGCTAATGAAGTCACCTATCTTGGGTCAGATTCCAGGAGTGAAGTGGACAGGCATGCACTCACACACCTGAGCACACACCTGTGTGCACACACAGACAACACACTCGCATGCACACACACAGACAACACACATGCACACACAGACAACACACTCGCATGCACACACACAGACAACACACATGCACACACAGACAACACACATGCACACACAGACAACACACTCGCATGCACACACACAGACAACATGCACACACAGACAACACACTCGCATGCACACACACACACACAACACACTCACATGCACACACACAGGCAACACACATGCACACACAGACAATACACATGCACACACACAACACACTCACATGCATATGTGTGCACTCAGGCACAAGCACACATGTGCACACCTGCGGATAGTTGTGCATGCAGTGCCTCTCACATCCATGCTTGCTGACTGCTGCACACACACTGCACGTGCACACCCTCTGTGCGCCTCCTGTACACTTGCACACACACCCTCCACACAGACCTGTGCCCTCGCCCCAGCCCCATCTCAATCTCTGGCAACTGGCATCTGTTCCCCAATTGTATTTTTCTCCACGTTGAGCTGTTGGGCTGTCAGTGGAATCATAACGTGTAAGCTCTGGGGGCCGGCTTTTTCCCTCAGCATGACTCCCTGGACACACGTGCAGGATGTCCTGTCACCCAGGGTTTGTGCCTTTCCGCTGCTGAGTAGCTCTTCACGGCATGGATGGATCTCAGTGTGTTTAACACTCGCTTGAAGAGCATCCAGGTTATTTCCAAATGGGGCTAGTATGCATGCAACTGTTATCAACATTTGTGCGTAGTTTTTGGTGAACATAAGTTTTGTTTGTCTGATAAATGCCCAGCAATGCAGTTGCTGGGGCACAAGCTACGTGTACGTTTAATGTTTTAAGAAACTGTTGAACTATTTTCAGAGGCGGCGCCACTTTGCATTCCCACCGGGAGGTGTTGGGGATCCAGTTTCTCTGCATCCAGCATGTGCTGTTGATGCTATTTTTCATTTGAGCCATGCTGATAGGTGTGTTGTGATATTTCATTGTGATTTAAATTTGTACTTCCCTAACAGCTGACAATATTGAACATCTTTTCGTGTGCTTTTTTGCCATTTATAGATCCTCTTGGTGAAATGTCCCTCTCTGTCTTCTGTGCATTTTATAATTGGATTTTTTGCTATTGGGTTTTGAGTTCTTTATATATTCGAGACACTGGTTCTTGGTTAGAGATGAGGTTTGTAAATATTTTCTCTTAGCCTGTAGTTTTCATCCTCTTAACCACAGGCTTTCACAAGACACGTATTTTCCATTCTGATGAATTTTGAAAGTCCAGTTTATCACTTTATCCTTTTATTGATCATGCCTTTGGTGTCAAGTCTAGCCCTAGAGATAAAAGATACTGAAGATTTTCTCCTTATGTTTTTTTCTAAAAGTGTTACATTTAAACCTATGGTCCATTTTGAGGTAATTTTCACATAAGGTGTGAGGTTTAAGTCAAGGTTCCTGTTTCCTGCCTGAGGGTGTCCACTTAATTCAGCACCATGAGCCCATCTCCTAGAGCCCACCAGGACGCCCACCAGGTTGCGGACCCCAAGCCAGGTCTTCCCACTCTACTGTCTTCCTAGGACCCTCTCGTCCTCTGGGCAGTACTGACAGGCCTCATGCATTCCTAGGTCCAGCCAATATCAGGTTTGGTTTATGAGAGGAGACCTGGCCTGGATCAGACCCGTCCAGCCAGGCTGGCCACAGAGACAAAGCTGGAGAGCTAGGGCAGGCTCGGCAGCACTCCATCTCCATCCCCTGAGCCTCCCGGCGAGGCCCTCGTGTCTCTCCACCTCCATCCCCTGAGCCTCCCAGTGAGGCTCTCCTGTCTCTCCACCTCCATCCCCTGAGCCTCCCAGTGAGGACCTCATGTCTCAAGACCTGTCCTCATGAGCAGATTAGTGTCAAAGTGGGTTTGTTATTGTGAGTGTGCTTGTTAGGAACGTGAGTTTCCCCTCCGGCCTCCTTGTTGTTGCCTTCTCTAGTCCTTCTGCCCTCCCCGATGGGCTGCCACAGCATGAAGGCCCTTGCCAGAGGCCAGCACCATGCCCTGGGGCTTCCCCCGTCTCTAGAAACAGTAGCCAAATACATTTCTGTTCATTGTAAGTTAACCAGTCTGTGGTGTCGTGTTATAGCAACATACAATGGAATGAAACAGGAAGCTGGAAAGATGAGTTATTCTAACAAGGTCTTGAGGGTATTCTGTCCTTGAAGAGAATACTGTATTCTTGAACTTCTTGTCCATCAGTGACACCCCAGGAGGGGTGAGCACCCTACCACCCAGAGCTCGGCTTACAAACACCCTTCTCCAGCAAAAGCAGTCAGGGCTCCCAATCCTATGACTGGGGCAAAAACCACACAAGGTGTGACTGGGGCATCTTGTAGTGCCAGAAAGCAAGGAAGTGCTCAGATGAACAAAGAAATCAAGACAAAACAACCACAGTCACGTCAACAGAAAGAGCCCCTCCATAAGGCAGGGCATGTGGGAACTCTCTGCACCACCTTCCCAGGGTTTCTGTAAATTTAAAACTATCATAAGATTAAACATTTATTTAAAAAAAAAAATGCAGTGTGCATGGTGACTGCCTAGCCGGTTAGCTTCTCTGGGCAGGGGGAGGAATCATGCGCGTGGACTCCAGACCTGGGCAGTTGGGAGCCAAAGTAGCACCCAGCTTGAGGGCTGAAGTCCTGGGAAGCACCCCCAGCCGTGGGCCCTCCCTGGGTCCTGTCAGCCCAGGATGCTGCATCCCATGATGCATCCTCCAGAACTAAACAAAACCCTCTGTGTGCATTGTTTGATTTGCATCTAAAGCGGCAGCCTGCTACTGTTTTCCTCAGGAGCAACTTCTTGTCTCAGGTGAGAAGTGATGCTCATTGTAACATTGTAGAAAATGCTGGGGGCCGGGGGAGTCACATGTCACCCGAGGTCCTGTAGCTCTGTCGCTTAGGACAGACTGTGTGGCTCTGTGACTCAGGACATGTTGTGTGGCTGTGTGGCTCTGTGGCTCAGGACACGCTGTGTGACTGTGTGACTAAGGACGTGCTGTGTGGCTGTGTGGCTCTGTGATTCAAGACATGCTGTGTGGCTCTGTGGCTCAGGACATGCTGTGTGACTGTGTGACTAAGGACGTGCTGTGTGGCTGTGTGGCTCTGTGATTCAGGACATGCTGTGTGGCTCTGTGGCTCAGGACACGCTGTGTGGCTCTGTGATTCAGGATATGCTGTGTGACTGTGTGACTTAGGACACTCTGTGTGACTGACTCAGGACACGCCGTGTGGATCTGTGGCTCAGGACACGCCGTGTGGCTCTGTGACTCAGGACACGCCGTGTGGATCTGTGGCTCAGGACACGCCGTGTGGATCTGTGGCTCAGGACACGCCGTGTGGATCTGTGGCTCAGGACACGCTGTGTCCCTACTGGCTGTTGGTCCCAGGGAGCCTCTAGCCCCAGACGAGGCTGCATCATCACAGTGAACCTTTCCCACGGGTCCAGGCAAGCGTGTCTCTGAAGGGAATGGCTTGAGCGCTGGTGCACGCAGGTCAGGTGCGGGAGTCCTCCAGCCGTGCCTGGAACGTGATGGGTGTGGATGTCCAGGGATCAAGCCAGCCCCTACGAAGCTGGGCGTCCTGTGTGTGGCATTGCTGCCAGCTGTTGTGGGGCCATGCCACAGTTCTGGAGACACAGTGGAGCTTCTGTGTCTGCAAATGACCCTCTGTGGGCTTGGACGTAACATTTCCCACATAAGGAGCCTCCAGAGGCCACAAGTCGTGCCCTAACTGTCCCGCCTTTCTGTTTTTGTGGAGGTTGTTGTCAGAGACAGGCAAAATGACAGCAGAGGAAATTAGAAGATAAAGGGAAATCACGGCCTATCATGCATCTGAAGTCGCATGGGACGAGTCTTCAAAGAAGAAAATAAAAACAAACCATTACCAGTGCGAGCATGAGGTGTGTCCTGGAAACCACAGCCCGGGCTGCTCCCCACACCTTGACGAGCCAGCTCAGCCCACACTGGCAGCTCCAGCGCCTGACGGGGGACGGTCTCCTGACTGATCCGGCGCCTGACGGGGGACGGTCTCCTGACTGATCCGGCGCCTGACGGGGGACGGTCTCCTGACTGAGAATCCATTTCTGCATCCGGGGCCTGTTCGCTGGGGTCCTTTTCCTGTTGACATAAGTGCTCAACTATCTATTTTCCTGGAGCAAAAAGCAATCCCAAACATGGCTTTTCTCCTCTGATGTGAAAAACATGACTATTAAGATTTTGCATTTAATATCCGGGAGATTCCTGCCGCCGTGCGAGGAGATCCCCTCCTGGGCAGCGTCGCTCCTGGGCTCCCTCCAGCTCTCCAGGGCCCGATCCAATTCAGTGCAGGAAAGTCCTGCGGTTTGCAGACAACATCTGCCTTTTGCATCTCCTGGGCAGACACCGGGAAGCAGAGACTGTGCTTTGCACCCAGAGGTGGCTGTGGGAAGGCATCCCCCTTGTTCCCAGCCAGGCCCCTCCCGCCCCACACCATGCCAGGCTCACCTGGAGACACAGGGTTTTGTGGGAGTGTCAGCTGTGGTTGCTCTTCTCCTCCACGCCAGCTGGGACCAGAAAGAGGGTCCTGGGCAGAGCCTCTGGCTCGTGGCCAAGGATAGACCAGGCCTTCACCAGGTGGCAAGCTTCTTAGGGACCTCCCTCTGCCGCAGAAGCATCTGGGGGTCTGGTGTGGCTCGGGGCTTCCTCCGGACCCTGGAGGAGATGGTCTGGCTATCCAGATGGGAGTCTGCACAGCAGCATAGGCCACAGGCGTTGTTCTCTCACAGCCCTAGAGGCTGCAAGCCTGAGATCAAGGCGCCCGCAGGGCTGGGAAGCGTCCTCATGTTCCCACAGCATTCCTCTCGGTGCATGTCTGTGTCCACATGTCCCTTTCCTTCAGGACCCCAGTCATGCTGGACCAGAGCTCACCTCATGACTGAACTTTAACCCACTTGCCTTGGGAAAGGTCCTGTCTCCCAGGAAGGCCACACCCAAGAGTGAGAGACGGGAACCAGGGACACAGTTCCACTCACACAAGGCCACCTCCCGTGGACGAGTGACCTCCCGTGGACGAGTGACCTCCGGTGGACACGTGGTCCCTGCAGGACAAAGAGTCTATCAGGCCTTCCCTGGGCCAGGCAAGGGTTTAGCTTCTGATGACCGTGCACTCTGCGGCCTCAGGTGGACGTCGTCTTGCGCTGTGAGGAGGGCCCGAGGGAGAGCGCAGCCAGGGCCCCGGCTCATTCCACAGCCCAGTGAGCGGCTGTGCCTGCCTGGCTGTCCAGAAGGCTCTGGGACCCTGGGACACTCGGTGTGGCTCAGCACCCCTCACAGGAGCATTTGGCGTCTCCCTGGGGGTGAGGAGCCACACCAGCCGTGGGGAGCACAGGGGGCTCAGGGTGGGAGCAGGTGACATTTAGGGGAAAGGAAATGAGCTCCCCAGGATTCACGGTACCTTCACATCATACAGGGGTGACAGTCCGGAACCCGACCCGAGACGGCCGGGGCTTCCCAGCACATGGGCCTCAGTTTACCTTTCACCCAGGGCCAACTGAGCGGCTCCTGGGCCTCCACCCTTGGGAGGGGCTGGCCGAGGTTTTATGTCCCAGCTGGCCCAGGGCGCTCGGTCAGATGGGACATTCCTGCCTGCCAGGTCCCTGTTCCCCTCCCAGCCCCCAGCCAGGCACACGGCAGAATCTCACCTGCCGGCAGTGGTGACAGCCAATCCCTGGGGAGGAAGCTGTCTTGGAGGGGACACCCAGGCCAGGCTTTGAGGCAAGGAACCAGGGGCACAGCTGGCTTCCCAGGGCCTGGGTGGCCTTTGAGAGCCAGCGTGTGGGACAAGTGAGTCAGCAAACGGGCCTGGTCCCAGATTGGCTAGGTGGCAGCCTGGAGATGCCCACCGGGCCCAGGTGACATCAGAGTCAGTCTGGGAACAAGGCAGAGGGCCGGGCACCTCCCCAAACACAGCCCCACCCCGGCGGCCTCTATTGGGCAGAGGCAGGAAGTCCGGGGGTTCTGGACAAACCTGACCCAGAGGCCGAGTATCCCGGGAAAGGGAGCCCCACAGCCTAGGCACAGCTGGCACCTCCCTGGAAAGAGGGGCTGGAAACAGAGGGGCAGATTGTCAGTAAGCTGAAGAATTGTCCATAATCACGGGAGGGCCTTAGTTACGTTTCTTACACTTAGGATTTGAGAGAGACGGCAACTGAATGCTTGTCATCAAAAGAAAAAAGTGGAAAAAAAACCCCAGTAGGCTTAAAATGAAGGAAGAGCATTCACATTTAAAACACTGATGAACGTAGCTTCATCTTTCTCTCCTGAAAGTTTCCCAGCCTCCTAAGTGCTCTGTCCTTGCCTAGAATGTTTTCCTTTAACCTGCATATTGGGTTAGACCGGCCTCCCCTTTCTCTCACATCCCAGGAGTGGTGGACAGGTAAGACCCTGCCTCGGGACCATGTTTGGAGGGTTCCGCCAGCCGTGCTCCGAGCGTCAGGGCAGCTATGGTGTGCGAGGTATTTGGACGAGACCAGGAGGACCGGCACTGGGCCACCATCTGGGAGCGTCTCTCTCACACCGTCCTCGGTGATGGTGACGGGGAGGGAAGGAGGGCCAGGCCCCCAGGAGCGTCTCTCTCACACCCCCCTCGGTGACGGGGAGGGAAGGAGGGCCGGGCCCCCAGGGCCTGTGAGAGAGGGTCTCAGAGGAGCCTACTGCTGCAGAGCCCGATCTGGTGGGGGGGTGGCAGCTCACATGATGGAACCACAGGCTGAGCGTCAGGCCGGGCCCCGCAATTCTGGAGGATCTGGTGCGAAAGTGCTTGCTCTGCTCCAAACCCGGGTCCTGGTCTGGACACAGCAGCCTGAGCCCTGGGAAGAGATTCAGCAGCTGCCCGAGACCCGGGCAGGGAAGGGCTCCTCAACCCGACGTTGCCCGGAGTGTACTCGAGGGGCCCCTAGCTCACTGCACGGCAGCTGGGAATATCTCCTGACCCACAGGGCCCAGGCCAAGCCACAGGGCGGACAAGGCATCCCCCGCACATGCACTCTCCTGGACTCCAGGCACAGATTCTCCCAGACTGACTCTGCAATTCCAGCCGGAGGTCACACTCCCGAGCCCAGCACAACAGCCTCGCTGGAGTCCATCTCACGCCAGCACAAACGGCCTGCCCAGACGCACACGTCAAGTATGGGCTGCACCAGGCCCCTGCAGGTGGGTGCGACCCTCACGCCACTGCGAGCTGCAGCCTCAGCGCACTTTGGGAAGAAGCAGAGAAGCACAATAATGTTCGGGGCTCAATGTAGCTGTAATTACGTGAACAGAATAAGCCTGAAGAAGAACGGCTCTTTCCCCAACTTCAGAGTCAGGAGAGCACGTCTGTGAACGCCCTTTCCGCCTTGGAAGGAGGTTTAACCTGAGAAAAATGGTCCTGGGGGCTCTGGTTTCTGAGACAGCAGCCACGGGGAGGGCCAGGAGAGGCCCACGCTGACACAGAGGCAGCACCACCTTTCCCAGGCAGGAAGGGGCCAGATTCTTCTCCAGAGAAACTGACACGCCAGGAGAAAACCCTTTGGCCCTGTCCCTGCAGAGGCCATGAGACAGCCAGGCCCCACCCTCTCTCAGGGGCGCCAGCCAGCCTTCCAGTTACCCACACTTGAATGTGAGTGATGCCCACAGGCCACCAAGGGCGTGACTCTCCGACACGGGAGTGGCCCAGAACCAGACCCAGGGCAGGAAGTAGAAAACTTTAAAATATTTTGGTCTGCACGGGGATCCTCTGTCCCTGGCACCTGGGGGTCCTCCCTGGCCCCTCTGCTCCAGGTCAGCAGGGGAGGAAAGACAGGGAGGTGGGGGTGCTGGGAGGGCTCCTGGGGGCTGGACCTGAGATAACGGACCTTGGGAAGTCAGGTTCTGTTGGCCAGACTCACCCATGCAGCCTCCCCACTGCAGGAAAGGCCGGGAAGTCCCTGCTCAGCGCCCGCCATCCTCTGCCCGAGCCCCGCACACATTCCCTCCGGCCAGCAGCCTGAGAGTCCCGTCTTCAGGAGACAGTGCATAGCACTTCTGAGCACTGGGCGCAGCACGGGGCAGGGCCTGGGGCAGGCGGTGCGTGGTGACCCCTCTGGGCTGACGGCCTGTCCTGTGGATACAAACAGCGTGGAAGAGGAAGTGGCTTCAAATCAATACAACTGGGCTTCAAAAAGCAAATCCCTGGGATGTCCTCCTGCCTTCAGCCTGAAAATGGCCAGCGCAATGCTGCTGCTTCTGTGGTCTGTGCGGCCAGCATTCTCCAGCGGGGTCCGGCCGGGTGGTCCTCGCGCCTGCAGCCCACCCTAGCTCCGGCATTGCTGGGAACACTAGTGGCTCCTCTGCCTTAGGAACCAGAGGTGGCTGCCTTTGTCCCTCATCATGCAGTTATGAGCCAGGGGGTCTGTGTCCAGGGACGTTCCCCATGTCCAGTTAGGAGCCAGGGGGTCTGTGTCCAGGGACGTTCCCCATGTCCAGTTAGGAGCCAGGGGGTCTGTGTCCAGGGACGTTCCCCATGTCCAGTTAGGAGCCAGGGGGTCTGTGTCCAGGGACGTTCCCCATGTCCAGTTAGGAGCCAGGGGGTCTGTGTCCAGGGACGTTCCCCATGTCCAGTTAGGAGCCAGGGGGTCTGTGTCCAGAGATGTTCCCTGTGTCCAGTTGTGTCCGGAATTGGTGGGTTCTTGGTCTCACTGACTTCAAGAATGAAGCTGCGGACCCTCGCGGTGAGTGTTACAGCTCTTAAGGTGGCGCGTCTGGAGTTTGTTCCTTCTGATGTTCAGATGTGTTCAGAGTTTCTTCCTTCTGGTGGGTTCGTAGTCTCGCTGGCTCAGGAATGAAGCTGCAAACCTTCGAGGTGAGTGTTACAGCTCTTAAGGCAGCGCGTCTGGAGTTGTTCCTTCCTCCCGGTGGGCTTGTGGTCTCACTGGGTTCAGGAGTGAAGCTGTAGATCTTCGAAGTGAGTGTTACAGCTCATGAAAGCAGCACGGACCCAAAGACTGAGCAGTAGCAAGATTTATTGCAAAGAGGGAAAGAACAAAGCTTCCACAGTGTGGAAGGGGACCCGAGCAGGTTGCCACTGCTGGCTCGGGCAGCCTGCTTTTATTCTCTTATCTGGCCCCACCCACATCCTGCTGATTGGTAGAGCCGAGTGGCCTGTTTTGACAGGGCGCTGATTGGTGCGTTTACAATCCCTGAGCTAGATACAAAGGTTCTCCACGTCCCCATCAGATTAGTTACATACAGAGTTTTGACACACAGGTTCTCCAAGGCCTCACCAGAGCAGCTAGATACAGTGTCGATTGGTGCATTCACAAACCTTGAGCTAAACACAGGGTGCTGATTGGTGTGTTTACAATCCCTGAGCTAGACATAAAGACTGTCCATGTCCCCACCAGACTCAAGAGCCCAGCTGGCTTCACCCAGTGGATCCCGCACTGGGGCTGTAGGTGGAGCTGCCTGCCAGTCCCGCACGTGCGCCCGCACTCCTCAGCCCTTGGGCGGTCGATGGGACTGGGCGCCGTGGAGCAGGGGGCAGCGCTCGTCGGGGAGGCTCGGGCTGCACAGGAACCCACGGAGGCGGGGGAAGGCTCAGGCTTGGCGGGCTGCAGTCCCGAGGCCTGCCCCGTGGGAAGGCAGCTAAGGCCCGGGGAGAAATCGAGCGCAGCACTGGTGGGCTGGCACTGCTGAGGGACCCAGTACACCCTCCGCAGCCATTGGCCCGGGTGCTAAGCCCCTCACTGCCCGGGGCCGGCAGGGTGGCTGGCCAGCTGCTCTGAGTGCGGGGCCCGCCAAGCCCATGCCCACCCGGAACTCCAGCTGGCCCGCAAGCCCCGCGCGCAACCCCGTTCCCACTTGCGCCTCTCCCTCCACACCTCCCTGCAAGCTGAGGGAGTGGGCTCTGGCCTTGGCCAGCCCAGAAAGGGGCTCCCACAGTGCAGCGGGGGGCTGAAGGTCTCCTCAAGTGCCGCCAAAGTGGGAGCCCAGGCAGAGGAGGCGCCAAGAGCGAGTGAGGGCTGTGAGGGCTGCCAGCACACTGTCACCTCTCACAGTTTTGGGCCAGGGGATCTGTGTCCGGAGATGTTCCCTGTGTCCAGTTCAGAGCTGGGGGTCTGTGTCCGGAGATGTTCCCTGTGTCCAGTTCGGAGCCGGGGGTCTGTGTCCGGAGATGTTCCCTGTGTCCGGTTTGGAGCTGGGGGTCTGTGTCTAGGGACACTCCCCTTTGTCTAGTGTGAGGCCCGTGGGCTGGCCAGAGATCCCTCCCCGAAGGTCTGTCTCACAGCTGTGGGTGCCACAGCACTGGGACCAGGATGCACCCACCGGTCTGGGCCTCAGGTTCTGAGGGCTGGTGCTGGTGCCTGGGCCAGGGGAAGGCACAGTGAGAGCTGGTCTCTGGCTCAGAGATGCACAGCCGCTGTCTCAGGCTGGGCCGCAGGAGCCTGCTCTTCCTGCATCTGCCTGTGGTGGTAGCGTGTGTGATGTGTTAGCATGTATTATGTGTGTTAGTGTGTGTGATGTGTTAGTGGGTGTGGTTTGTTAGCATGTGTGATGTGTTTTAGTGTGTGATGTGTTAGTGTGTGTGATGTGTGTTAGTGTGTGATGTGTTAGCCTGTGTGATGTGTTAGTGTGTGTGATGTTAGCGGGTATGATGTGTGTTAGCGTGTGTGATGTGTTAGCATGTGTGATGTGTGTTAGTGTGTGTGATGTGTTACCATGTGTGATATGTGTTAGTGTCTGTGATGTGTGTTAGCATGTGTGATGTTACCATGTGTGATGTGTATTAGTGTGTGTGATGCGTGTTAGCATGTGTGATGTGTTACCATGTGTGATGTGTTAGCATGTGTGATGTGCTACCGTGTGTGATGTGTTAGTGTGTGTGATGTGTTAGCATGTGTGATGTGTTACCGTGTGTGATGTGTGTTAGTGTCTGTGATGTGTGTTAGTGTTTGCTGTGTGTTAGTGTGTGTGATGTGTTAGCATGTGTGATGTGTGTTAGTATGTGATGTGTTACCACGTGTGATGTGTTAGCATGTGTGATGTGTGTTAGTGTGTGTGATGTGTTAGCATGTGTGATGTTTCACTGCTGTTCAAGTGGACGTTAGCATCGTCAGGTGGCCTCTGCAGTGTAGGGGTTCCTCTGGTCTGAGCTTGGCAGCCCCTTACCTCAGAGTCCAAGCCTCCTGTGTGTCCTCCAGAGATAGTTCTCATGGCAGCACTGGCTGCCCGAGCCCCCAGAGATGCACTGGGCCCAGCCACCATCTTCACAAATGGTGAACCTCTCTCTTCAAACCACCCTGTAGGCACAGGCAGCTGCCGCAAGGCTGAGTCTCTGTGGAATCCCTTCCTCTCCGAGGGGGCCTGCGAACCGTGACCGAAGGCAGTGAGGAGGGATCTGGAGAATCTCAGGGCACGAGGACACCAGCAGGGGAAGTACGGGGGCAAACCTGCAGGGGCAGCTGCCAGGAGCCAAAATCAGGGTCAACCTTTCTGTGAGGTGCTTTTGTGCAATCTGATGTTTAGCTCCTGACTTAAGTAAAAAGCATCCTTACGTCTTAGGTACATTTTTAAAACGTAGGTTTTATATTTGATGGAAATAATGTACTATCAGTATTGCAGTGTTGCTAAAACAGGGCATGGTTTTCTATTATCGGGGTGACCCTGGGGTTTTCTATTATCAGGGTGACCCTGGGGCTTTCTATTATGGGGTGACCCTGGGGTCTTCTATTATTGGGGTGACCCTGGGGTCTTCTATTATCGGGGTGACCCTGGCTCCCATTGTGTCTGGAATTGGTGGGTTCTTGGTCTCACTGACTTTAAGAAAGAAGCCGTGGACCCTCGTGGTGAGTGTTACAGCTCTTAAGGTGGCGTGTCTGCAGTTTCTTCCTTCTGATGTTCGGATGTGTTCGGAGTTTCTTCCTTCTGGTGGGTTCGTGCTCTCGCTGGCTCAGGAGTGAAGCTGCAGACCTTTGTGGTGAGTGTTACAGCTCATAAAAGCAGCATGGACCCAAAGACTAAGCAGTAGCAAGATTTATTGCAAAGAGCAAAAGAACAAAGCTTCCATGGTGTGGAAAGGGACCGGAGCGGGTTGCCAATGCTGGCTCGGGCAGCCTGCTTTTATTCTCTTATCTGGCCCCACCCACATCCTGTTAATTGGTAGAGCCGAGTGGCCTGTTTTGACAGGGCGCTGATTGGTGTGTTTACAATCCCTGAGCTAGACAGAAAGGTTCTCCATGTCCCCACAGGTTCTCTAAGGCCCCACCAGAGCAGCTAGATACAGAGTGTCGGTTGGTGCACTCACAAACCTTGAGCTAAATACAGGGTGCTGGTTGGTGTGTTTACAAACCCTGAGCTAGATATAAAGACTCTCCATGTCCTCACCAGACTCAGGAGCCCAGCTGGCTTCACCTAGTGGATCCCGCACCGGGGCTGCAGGTGGAGCTGCCTGCCAGTCCCGCGCATGCGCTCACACTCCTCAGCCCTTGGGTGGTCGATGGGACTGGGCGCCGTGGAGCAGGGGGCGGCGCTCATCGGGGAGGCTCGGGCCGCACAGGAACCCACGGAGGCGGGGGAAGGCTCAGGCATGGTGGGCTGCAGTCCCGAGGCCTGCCCCGCAGGAAGGCAGCTAAGGCCCGGGGAGAAATGGAGTGCAGCGCTGGTGGGCTGGCACTGCTGGGGGACCCAGTACACCCTCCGCAGCCGCTGGCCCGGGTGCTAAGCCCCTCATTGCCCGGGACCGGCAGGGCCGGCCGGCTGCTCCGAGTGCGGGGCCCGCCAAACCCGCGCCCACCCGGAACTCCAGCTGGCCCGCAAGCGCCAGGCACAGCCCCGGTTCCCGCTCGCGCCTCTCCCTCCACACCTCCCCACAAGCTGAGGGAGCCGGCTCCGGCCTTGGCCAGCCCAGAAAGGGGCTCCCACAGGGCAGCGGGGGGCTGAAGGGCTCCTCAAGTGCCGCCAAAGTGGGAGCCCAGGCACAGGAGGCGCCGAGAGCGAGCGAGGGCTGTGAGGGCTGCCAGCACGCTGTCACCTCTCACCATGGCAAATGCTGTCCCCAGTAGCACGTGGGGCTCTTCAGCTTACCTGAGTGCTGCGTCTCCATGGGCGGCAATTTCTCCGAGGCCTGGCGCAGCAGCACCGGAAGCAGGTACTGGTGCCCTAAGGAGCGGGAGGGTCAGCGTCCGGGGCCTGCCCTGTGTTCGCCGAGGCGATGGGTTGATTAGAGGAGCCACAGTTCCTCTCCATGCACTCACGTGAATTACGCGCGGTGACTCAGCAGCTCCATGATGTCATGGCTCTGAGCGAGCGGCCGAGCATCGGTGCCCCAGTCCAGCCCCTGCTGTTCCGTCACACTCATGTTTCCAAGCTGAAAACGCGAGGGGCTCAAAACTGGAAAGGAAAACAGCATGGTCGGCCTCTCGTTCCTGCAACGCGTGCTGCAGGCGATGGAAAGATGGGGGAGGAGGAGGGACCCCCCAGGGTGCCCCCCTCTGACAGTTACCCGCCCTTTGCCCCAAGGCTGTCTTTGAGGTTGGTCTTTCTGGGGCTGTGGCCTAATTGAAGGCAAGAGACAGCATCAGGCGTTGACTGTCCCCTTGTGTGGGCTGGGCGTCAACCCTGGCTGGGGTTGCTGGGCACCAGCCCTCATCACAATAAAAAACCCACAGTGAAGATGGGTCAGGGGTTTGCACTGCGCCAGGTCTGCTTATCCCCAAAAAGCCACGGGTTTCCCATCACAGGTGGTCTGGAAGCACCAGATGGCGCACGTGTGGGGTGGCCAATGACAGGCTGCCACGGAGATGTGCAGACCTGCAGGCCACAGACATTCCCAGAGAGCTCCTGTGTGCAAAACATGGACACATGGATGTTTGTGAGGCTCTGGGATGGCGTTTAGCAGGAAGAGTAACAGGAGTCTTCACAGAATCAATAAAATAAATGTAGCACCTGTCGGGTTATTGAAACCAGTTGTTATTAGGAAGGGATTTAGGGCAGCTGATGAAGAAACACGAAGACAACAAAACTAAATGTCCAAGAATAAGGAAGCTGAGGAAGAAAGCAGCCGCCGTGTGGAGCTGCCCAGAGACCAGCACTCACCTGTGTCACTGTGCGGGGAGGGCAGGGTCTCGCCAGCAGCCGGCGGCACAGGCAGGCAGCACAGGGGCTGCGTGGTGGCCTCTGTGATGTCACCTGGCAGAGGTGCCTGAGCTGGGCCTGGTGTGGAGGGCACAGGCCTCACTCCCTGACTGCCTGACAGTCCCTACAGTGAGCGGGACCCCCTTATTAAGGCAGTGGGGCGGCAGGTGTCGAGGGGTGGGGCCCAGCCCCAGGCACCCGCACGTTTCTCTCTGCCCCTGGGAGAAGTGTTGAGAGACGGAGCTCGGGATCAGCTGGCATACCCATCATGTTGCAGTGTCAACCAGGGAGCACAGAGCCGTGAACATCCCTTCAACAGCACGCCACACACTCCTGGTACAAACTCCAGACCACAGCACAGCACCCAGACGGCTGCAGCCACACAGGTGACCCAGGGTCCACGGCACAGCACCCAGACGGCTGCAGCCACGCAGGTGACCCAGGGTCCACGGCACAGCACCCAGACGGCTGCAGCCACGCAGGTGACCCAGGGTCCAGAAACCTTTTGACAAAAGAGACTTTGGGGCATTGGGAAGTGTGAGGCTCAGGTGGGAGGAGATGGCTCCAGCCCTCACCATGCTTGGCCCCGCCCCCAACAAGGACCCCCATGACAGGGCTCCAGGCCTCGGGCTGGTGGCGTGTCCAGGGCCTGCTGCCTGTCTGATGTGAGCATCCTCACCCTGTCCAGAAACCCGCAACTGCCGGGACCGTGGGGTGACAGCCACGGTGGGCTCTGCAGGGCCGTCTGGTCTAAGACACCAGGAGGCCACGTCCAGCAACCAAGGCCACCAGGCAGGACACGTCAGGATGGAGGCGCAGGGAAGACCATGGTGGACTCCTCCAGAGGTTCCCACGTGGCTTCCAGTGGAGTCTCTGCCAAACCCGGCCTGTGCAAGGGCAGAGACGAGGCCCAGCAGGGTCCGAGCAGGCCCGAACCCGTGATGCGGCTGCTGTGCCTGGGTCTGAGCTGCACCCACAGGTGACGTGAGGGGTGCCTAGGAGGTGGGGGGGGCACAGGGCCGGGAAGGCTCGGGGTCCTGGAGCTCTCAGTGTGCGCCATGCCCGGGCAGCCTGGTCAGTCGGGTCACTGCGGTGGGGAAGTCGGGAGCCAAGAGGCAGCTCAAGACAGCAAGGGCTGCAGGGGGACCAGGAGTTTCAGGCAGCCAATGGTGCCGGCGGCGGGGCCGGGATGGAGCAGGGCGGGTCCCCGAAACCTGCTGGTTGGGTCAGCCTTCCAAGGCCACTGCCGGGGATGAGACAGAAGAGATGGCATGGCTCATGTGATGGGTGGGGGCCCGACACTCCAGCCCCAGCCCTTCCCTGGCTTCTGGGAGGCCCGGGCTGCCTCTGGGCAGGAAGAGATGCTGCTTCCTGCAGGCCAGGCCGGCTCCGGTGGAAGGAAGTCCTGGGCGTCCACTGCAGGCCGAGGCCTCTCCTGTGCACCTGCCCTCACTGCAGCTGGCAGGGACGGACGTGTCCGGGCCGCAGGGTGAATCCTCCATGCTTTTCCTTGTCTCCGTTGCAGTTTTCCTGGCGTCTTGTCCTCTGGATGGGCCTGTAGATGAACATAAACTCCAGGGAGACTGCATAGAATATACAGCCCTTCTTTAAAGCTCCCTAGAGGAAGAAAGCCCCTCAGCAGGAAGTATTGTCGACATTGCCGCCACTAGTAATGAAATATTTACTGAAAAGTCAAAGCAAGACATTTTTCTAGTTAATTAAAACAGTGCATCTTTCAAGCAAGCTCCCTCGAGGGGCCAGGCTCGGATGGACCCAGTGGGCAGGCGGCCCGAGGTGCTCCCGAGTGGGGTCTCGATTAGGAAGGGGGCTCCCAGGACGCAAGTGGGTTTCCTGCCGCATGACGCTGAGGAGTGGGGGGACAGACGCTGCAGAGACCCTGCAGAAGGTCCCTCCCGATGTGTAAACTCACACTTGGTAAGCAGTGGCGGGTGTCTGGGCCTGCACTCTGGAAATGATGGTGGTCCTTGGAGGGTTTTTTTGGCCAGGGACAAGAGTACTTGGGTTTGCTTTCTGGAAAAATGAAAAAAGAGAGGTTTCTGTGTTCTCTCAGCTGTGTTAAACACTGGCAGAAGTCGCCTCTCAGGCCCTCCGCAGGGCTATGACAGGCTGGGGAAGTGGGGGCTCAGGAGGGAGCTCAAACAGCCTGCAGACTCCGCAGCAGAGTCTGCACCCCTGGAAGGAAGCATCGGGGAAGGCACTGCACCCATGCGTGGCTTCGAGGGCAGGAGGGAGGTTGCACAGCGAGGGGTCACAGGCTCCTCCATCCCAGGTGGGACTGGCCAATCCCAGACACGTGTGCTGTGGCCTCTGGGCCTCATGCGGAGAGCAGATGCCAGGGCCTGCAACTCTGACCTCTGAGCACGCAGGCCGGCCTCAGGGAAGGTCTGTTCTGGCTGTGGGAACCTGAACTCGAAATGGCCTCCGTTCACTGCAGACACTGCCCACCTGCGCCGGGGACTCGGCCCAGGCAGCTCTGCACACACCTCAGCACCACCCACCCTCAGTCCTCAGCCGTGCTACCCAGCAGGCGCTTTTGCCCAGAATGCCTGCTCAGAACACTGTGAGCCACTGCCCGGCGCTGAGCCAGGGCCTCCAGAACGTGAACCAAGCGGCTGCAGCCCAGGCCCAGGGCCACCAGCATCGCCCCATGGCAGCCACAGGACCTGGAGTGGGCAGGGTCCAGGCCAGGGAGCGGGGTAGCCCTCACCCAGGAACTCTGCCTCCAGGGTCTCTTCCTAAAAGTGCCGGAGTTGACGGATCTGGTTAGAGCAGCAGAGCCCAGCCCACGGCTCTCCAGGAGTCTGGGGCCTTCAGTGAGATCTGTCAATGGGGACTAGGAACTGGGGAGAGTCAGGTGGAAGGGAATGTTCCAGAATGCCTGTTTGAGAGACTCAGAACAAACATGTTTCTTGTCCTTTGTGCCGTGGCCGGGTGTCGTGGAGAAGCTGCATCCAGGGCAGGCCCAGCCAGGCAGCAACACCTGCCTCCCCCCGGCCATCCCCTAAGATGATCTCATCCGCCGGGTGAGCAGGCCGGGGCTGCCCATCTCCGTCTTTGTGCTGGACCATTTGCAATCAAAGCGCAGCATCGAGATACCCGGGAAAGAGCCAGGAACAGGCCAGGAAGCTGCTGCCACACCACTGACCCTGCCACCCTCCCTCCTTCCTTCCCGCTGGACCGGGCACAGGTGGAGCTCGCCGTCGTCCCTCTTCATCCCTCGGCCTCTCCAAGGCTCAAGGACTGGGAACCTGACTGGGCAGCAGAGACATCACTGTCACCGTGCTCCCTGTCACCACACTCCCTGTCACCACGCTCCCTGTCACCACGCTCCCTGTCACCACGGTCCCTGTCGCCACGCTCCCTGTCACCACACTCCCTGTCACCACGCTCCCTGTCACCACGGTCCCTGTCGCCATGCTCCCTGTCACCACACTCCCTGTCACCACACTCCCTGTCGCCACGGTCCCTGTCACCATGCTCCCTGTCACCACGCTCCCTGTCACCACGCTCCCTGTCGCCATGGTCGCTGTTGCCACGGTCGCTGTTGCCATGGTTGCTGTCACCACACTCCCTGTGGGTCCCCCCATCCCCCATGCCGCCGAGGGGGCCGCGTGCGGTTCTCTGAGTCTTTGGGACATGCAGGGCACCTGTGAGGCAGCGCTGCCTTGGAAAAGTTTGCACGGTTCTGGTTGTGGCTGCCAGCCTCCGAGGACATCCTGAAGCCGGCAAGGAGGGGTCCAACCATTTCTCGTGTATGGCCACACACCAGTTCCGTTCACAGAGACCCCAGCCACTCCGGGCGCCAGGTGCCGACATGCCACATGGGCGTCTAGCAGACACGGATGCCACATGGGGGTCTAGCAGACACGGATGCCACATGGGGGTCTAGCAGACACGGATGCCACATGGGCGTCTAGCAGACACGGATGCCACATGGGCGTCTAGCAGACACGGATGCCACATGGGCGTCTAGCAGACACGGATGCCACATGGGCGTCTAGCAGACACGGATGCCACATGGGCGTCTAGCAGACACGGATGCCACATGGGCGTCTAGCAGACACGGATGCCACATGGGGGTCTAGCAGACACGGATGCCACATGGGCGTCTAGCAGACACGGATGCCACATGGGCGTCTAGCAGACACGGATGCCACAGGGGGATCTAGCAGACACGGATGCCACATGGGCGTCTAGCAGACACGGAGGCCACATGGGCGTCTAGCAGACACGGATGCCACATGGGCGTCTAGTAGGACAGCGGGACCCGCAGGGAGCGTGGTGACAGGGAGCGTGGTGACTGGGACCGTGTGCAGGGACCCGCCCTCCTGCTGCTGCATAAACGTTTGGGGATGGGGGGGCTCCAGAACGGGGGCACCAGGTGCTCAGGAAGACCCAGCGGAGCCTCCACCCCCCAGGCCCAAGGGCTGTCCTCTTTGTCAGCCAGGGGTCATCACAGCCAGGGGTCTCTCCCCCACCAGAGCCAGAGTCCAGAACACGCTCCAGGAGCTGCGACATGTCTGGTGCCCCGGGACTGTCTCTGGTGTCCGCAGCTCTCGTTTGGGGAGAAAAGGATTTCTCTGCTGAACACTCTTCCCCCACATTAAAATCCAGGTTGTTGATGTGATTCTTAGCACCATGATTTTATACAGTATGTTTTCTTAAAAGAGAAAAATGGGATTTTTGTATCCTGAAAAAAGCATCATCTTGCTTTTGTAAAATCTGTAAAAGAGCCTGTGATTTCTTTTTTGTTCCACATGGTTTATTGAGCTATGAGGCTGGAGTTTCTTTCTGACAGTTTAATATTGAGTGACAGCCGAGGCTGCCTCCGAGAGATGCTCTTTCTGAACAAATGAAAAAATACACTTTTCCGGATTTAGATAAAGGTGAAGATTGTTTGGGGTTTGAAATGTTTTCCTTTTCATGCAGCATAAACATGCATCAGGCACACACCCCTGAGACTCTTTCCGGCCCCTTCCACGCTGGGTGTGTGCTGCCTTCAGAGCTGGTTTGCAGGCGGGGCCCTGGGATGTGGGTACCTGCCTCGCACTCTGTGCAGCTGGTGTCCTGGCTCCTGGAGTGGCGGTGGTGTCCTCGTGGGGACGGGGTGGCTGGCTAGTGGCCGTCGGACGCACCCCTGCCTCACACAGTCACAGGCTGGAGGGAAGGACCCGAGGGGGACATGGCTCAGGTGGAGCTGGGGCCCCTCCTGTGGTGTGTTGGGCAGGCGGGTGGGGAGGCTCCACGTGCTTCCCTAAGGGCAGCTGTGACATTTGTGTCCAGGATAAAGGAAAGTCCACCGCGGCAAAGATGCTGCTCTCCCAGTAGCGGGCAACATAGGCCAGAAACAGGGGTCTCGTCCTCAGAAGGGCTGGGGCTGCCCCACTCCTGGGCCAGCCAGCGGGGGACCCTGTGCCCCAAGTCGCTAACAGTATGTGCACTGCTGGGGATACCCGGGTTGAAGTTCATCCTCAGACACATCTGCATGTTGGGAGCACCCGTCCCTTCATGCTCACAGTGGCTGGAGACGCGGCTGTTCCAGAGGGCATCCAGTCTGAATTCATGTCCGCCTGTGCCCGCCCCCAGCTACTTCCAGACGCATTTGAAGGGAGAGCCTGTGCCCTGCACAGCTGCTTCTCAAAGGGGTCCCAGCACCTGTCCATGTGTCACTAACTGAAGCTCCATGCCGGGCACAGGCTGGGCGTCAGAGCCACCGAAACACCAACCTCTGCCCCAAGTCACTGGGTGGGCGCCTGACATCGACATGCAGGCTGTAACCCCCGTGCAGGGCACAGGGATCCCAGGGCCTTCAGAGGAGTCAGAGTCTAGAACCAGTGAAAGCGAGGGTTCTGCCACAGCTGGTGGGGGTCTTGGGCAAAGCACAGAACCTTCCAGAACTCAGCATCTTCATCTGCAAGTGAGGAGCTGGGCTGGGACCCCTAACTGCACCCAACTCTGGCCTCTGAAATTCTAGGTCCAGTTGCCTGCTTTGGGAAGCACTGTCTGTAGGCCGGGGCCACCGCCTTGCAGTCCAGTCCAACACCCAAGGACCTGAGTCGCTGGGGCGGGTGCCGGCTGGGGGCAGAGACACAGTGCTGGGTGTGAGAAGCTGCTGCCTCCCCAGCGGGATCCCCAGCTCTGCCCGCGCCCTCGTAGGTGATCGCTCGACCAATCATGTCCTGAGCAGCACCAGATGGGCCGGGCCACTCACACGGCCGCAGACCAGTGGCCTAGACCACCTGAGGTCCAGCCCGAGCCAGTGAAGTCAGGGCCTCTCCTCACCCCAAGATCCAGGGACCCTGCCTGTCCCCCATCCAGCCAGGCACCAGGGTGCGGACCCACGCCTCCTGACACAGCCCCTCAGACCACGGGTGGAAGCCTGTCTGTCCTTTCCTGCCGTGTAGGCAGAGGTCATCACAGCCCTGACAGGACAAAGGAGAGAATGGGGCTCTCGGTGGGACAGCCACCTTCTCCCCCAAGGGACGGCCACCTTCTCCCCCAGGGGATGGACCCCTTCTCCCCCAGGGGATGGACACCTTCCCTCTCAAGGGACAGCCACCTTTTCTCTCAAAGGATGGCCGCCTTCTCCCCCAAGGGACGGCCACCTTCTCCCCCAGGGGATGGACCCTTCTCCCCCAGGGGATGGACACCTTCCCTCTCAAGGGACAGCCACCTTTTCTCTCAAAGGATGGCCACCTTCTCCCCCAGGAGACGGCCACCTTCTCCCCCCAAGGGATGGCCACCTTCTCCCCCGAAGGAGTCAGGAGAGGGGGTGGCTCCAGGAGTTAGAGGCAGCAGTGCTGTTGCCTGGGACACACTCCAAGGGTATATGTGTTTGGGGGGAAGCTGGGAACGCTATTTGTACAGCAGTGCTTCTGTGGGAATGCGTGTTTCCAGTTCCAAAAAGCCAAGCAAATGCTCAGAACCTCCCCCTGGGCTGGTTGGTGTGATTGAGACTGGTCGCTCCAGTCTGAACCTGTCTGCGGTGACGGCCGCCCTCCCGCCGGCCCCTCCTCGGTCCCGGCCCCAGCCCTGAGTTGAGGGAAGGGTGAGCAGGAGCAGGGACAGACGGGCAGGCAACAGGGCGCTGGCTGCTGCCTGAATGTCACCTGTGGTCACAGCCGATGCCCGGCGGGCCTGGGCGTGGAGTCAGGACTGGAAAGCGAGGCCGGCAGCAGCACCAGCTCCTCAGCAAGGCCCCCGCTGCCAGCTCGGCACAGGCACTCCAGGGGGACGCCTGGCACGTGCCGGGATCTACACACGGAACAATTTAGAGAGGCGACGTCGTGCGCAGCGGGTGAAGCGGCAGAGGACGAGAGACACTGTGGCTTAATGCCTGAATCCCACAGTTTCTTGGCACAAACAATTCCTAAAAGTGTAGGTATTTCTCCCAGTGACACTGCACACAGCTCCTCGTTTTCACTGTTAGGGAAAGGTCAGGATCTCACACCGATAAGGCACAGGGAGGTCGCGGGAGCCCTTGGGTCTCCAGGGATGGTTTCTCCAGCGTCGAGGTTGGCGGCCGACTCCGGGCCCCTTTCTGAGTGGCAGTGTCTCATCCTCGTGAGTCTGAGTCTCAGCCAGCAGGTTGAGCTGACTGGGGAATCCTCTTTCTACAGTCCCTCGACGGCATCCACCTGTGTCTGGCTCTCCTGGAGGTTGGCACACCTGGCTCGTGATGTCGTCCCTCCTTGGAACCCCCCAGTGCAGTTGGTCTAATCAAGTTTGGGCGTTCCAGACATTTCGGCAGACATCGAGCTTACAAACTGTGATAACGTATCCGCATTACACGCATGAACTACGCTCCTAACAGGGAGGACCCGGGGTCTTCCCCACGTCAGTCCTGCCCGCACATGATCGCAGGCCGAGAACAACCTTTTACTTCCGTTGCCTCCCCTCCCTCCCCTCCAGTGTCTCAGGGCACCCACCAGCCCCAGCGTGGTTCTCTCTGACGTGCAGCGCAGCAGCCTGAAGCCTGCAGAGGTGTGGGGCGTGCATTGGTCCCACCCCCACGATGTCCTTCGGGAGCAGGTGAGCCCCGCCATCACCCACGAGGAGCTCTAGGCGTTGGCGGAGCCTAAGGGAGGCAGGGCCGGCTCTGCATGGCGGCCGTGGAAAGAGGCCACCGCCCTTGTCTCCGCTGAGGGCCCAGGCGGCTCGTCCTGCTCTCCGGAGTCGGCCCTCGGCCTGGCTACGCTGTCCCGCGGACCCCACCAGGGCAACATCAGCTGGGTCCTCTCTGAGCTGTGCAGAGAGAACCCTCTTTAGAATACACGGGCAGCCTCCTGACATTGCAGGGCAAAGGCTGATAGCAATCGGTCCTTTCTGACCTGGAAGTGGGACTGACCCGGCCCCCAGTCCCCAGCCCTGTCGTCAGGAGCAGAGGTGCTCACACAGGCACAGGTCTGTGAGGTGGCCGATCTGCCTCTGGAGCTCGTGGAAAGCCGGGTGCCTGGGGCGGGTCTGAGGCTCCTGGCTCTGGGAGTCTGGATGGACTTTAAACTCTTCAGGACTGTGGTCCAAGCACCGCAGCCGTGGGTGGCAGAGCTCAGCAAAAACGGACTTAAACTGCTCTGCAGAATTAAGTTTGAATCATTACCTACAAACTCAGAAACGCGGCTGTCACGTGGGCAACTCTGGGTTTCTAGCAGCTAAAAATCATTTCCACCGAATGATGCCTCAGCCACGACGGCTCTGGGCCGGGGGAGGGCTGTTTCCTGCCTCCCTCCCTCCCCACCGGCATCTAATCAGATTACCCAGCATCCTCGGGAGGCTAGCCTGCCCTCAGCCATTGGGAAAACAATTTATTTGGAAAGAATTTGCTGAGGTCTTGTCACCGCTCAGGGGAGGTTCCCAGGAGCCCTTTGGCCTTGGGGCCCAGTGGAGATTTTGGCTTCAGGATTGTCTCAAAATGGCCAAGCAGGTGTCTGGGCCTCGCTCCCTCTCCCTCGTACCTCTCCGGCTCAGGCACTTTTATCAGCACCTTTCAACTTTGTCCACCTCGAGCACAGGAACGGAAGCTGTTGCCTGTGCCCTGTGGGGCTGGTCCCGGCCTCCCCAAGCACCGGCCAGCGCCTGCGTTTCCATGAAAGGTCCCACCGACCACCCACACTCACAACCCAAGCCTGGCTGGGCTGTCTGCAGCATTTCTCAGCCAAAATAGAAATCGGGTGACACTGACGTGACCATGGCAAGAGTGAGCTGGAGCGGAGCCTCTGGTAGCCATGACTAACAGACATGGTTCGCAAACACACACACACCTTCCAAAAACGCCAGGCTGGCCTCGCATGACCAGGGGCCTCACCAAGTGCGGTGGGTCATGGGTGTCAGGGCGGCTGCCCAGAGCTGTGGCTGCTACTGTCTTAGCCTCAGCCTGTACCCGGGGCCTGTGGATCTGCGTGGGGCAGTGGTGTTCCAGGTCCACAATGGAAGGAGGTGGGGCCGCAGATGACTGTCCTGGGTCTCTGGCTGCTGAGCCTGCAGGTGTGACCACTGAGAGGAGAGCTCTTGCTCCTTCCAGCCCCAGGGTCTTGGAGCTCCTGCTCCTTCCAGCCCCGGGGTCTTGGAGCTCCTGCTCCTTGCAGCCCCGGGGTCTTGGAGCTCCTGCTCCTTGCAGCCCCGGGGTCTTGGAGCTCCTGCTCCTTCCAGCCCCGGAGTCTTCGCTCTCATTGCCAGGATGAAAGTGTGAAAGATGTGACTGGGGCGGGCACCCTTGTCTTTCCTGCTCACAGAAAGGCGGCTCCTCCTGAAGGCGCTTGCACTGACCTGAGCGTACTCCAAACCAGGGCTGAGAGGTGGGGACTGGTGATAAAATGCCCCTGGCTCACAACGACCTCATCTTGCCAGAAACACGCGTTCTCCTCTATGACAGCCAAAACCCAAAGTTTTGCTTTAAACATTTTTCCAAGCAGAGGTTTTCTGGGGTATGAAACCTCTAGGGGCTGTTTTGTGGTCTCTGGGCTTTGCCGAGGGCCGGGGTGGCACCGTTTTGTTGACTTAGATCTGACGTGGCTGCCGGAGTCCGCGTCGCTCCTGCAGCTGGAACAGCATCTGCCCTGGCTCGTTCGGGGCCACAGCCCCCTGAGCGTTCCCAAGAGGTTCCTGAGAGCTCCTGCGTTGTCTCGGGGGTTCAGTGAGCAGTTTGAAGGCAGCATCCTACTTTTACACTGCTTTTGACTTTTTTCCTCCATGAATTGAACACTTACTGTCTTTGAAAACTTGAAATCGGCTCCTTTGTCTCCAGGAAGCATAAGTCAGTCATGTAAAACTTTGCCCCAGGCATTTCAATCGCTTTTAAATAACAATCGAAATGTCACTGGATCCGTTCTTGCCGCCCATGAAGCTCTCACTCCTCCCGCCTCGGAAAGCAGCCGTCTGTTCACTCCAGTCTCAGAGTCACACACCTGACAACAAAGTCAGCTCTGGAGATGCTGGCAGGGGCCCCAACCGAGAGTGGCAGCAGCTGGCATTGCAGCAGGCTTGACGGCCTGTTGGGTGTCCAGGATTTACGGCCACGTTATTTTTACCATCTCCTTTTGCCGTGAGACCCAGCAGAGCAGTCCCAGAGTAACACTTGGCGGGGCTCAGCTCTGCGGAGATGGGGCCACCGGGCTCCCTCCACGTCCCTTGAGGCTGTGGCCACTTCCGCTCCTGCCTGACTTTGGGACCACAGACTGTCATATCCAATGTCTCACTTCCATAACATTTGGAAAGGTGACAAGTAAGACTTGAAGACTAAGGTTTCTGAAGTTAGCCCTCCAATCTCCCTAAGGCTCCCTGGAGAGGCTGGACACCCTGTGTTATCTGATCAGCATGAGGGAATGAACCTTAGAATGGGGCAGCTCCCATTACGCTGGCTCCCTGCTTTCTGTCCAGCAGTTCCCAGCCCTGTCTGGGGACAGCACTGGCACCCACACAGAGGAAGAGGAGGGCTCATCAGAGGTCTTCTCCACACAGCACGAGGCGGCGTCCCAGGGCCATGGCTCCTGTCTGCAGCAATGCGCCCTGCATCCCTTCACACAGCAAGCCCTGCAGGTGCACAGCGACCAGTGGGCTGGGAGGGTCTTCCTCCAGAGTCCTGGAACAGCGGAGATAGTGTGGCATTTTGGCATTTGGGGACACACTTAATCTTTGGTTTCTGTTTATTTGCCAAGAACCTGTTGCTCACCTGTGAAGCCCAGGTCCTGGTGGGGGGAGGACGAGGCAGGGGCCCCCATTGCCCCCCTTGCAGGGATGGGCTCAGAGGCGCAGTCGGTGAAGCCTAAGTGAGGGCGGGAGCAAGTGTGGGAGCCAGAGGGATCTGGGGCGACAGAGCCTTTGCCAAACAAAGAGGGAAGGAGGGCCCTGCCGAGCACGGAGCATGGGGTGTGTGGGTGCGGGGGGGTGCCTGGGTGGGCCCAGGAGGCCAGCTGACCCCCAGGAGAGCGTCAGAGCAGAGGCCGGCGTGGGCAGACGCGGGCCCTGGAGAGAGAGGCGGGTGGAGGACGAGGCCTTGCTTCTGAGTGACAAGCCAAAGGGTGGGACCCACAGCTCTCAGGGCAAGAGGAGCCAGGAACAGGGCAGAGCTCGTAGCCTGATGCAGGCTGGGAGCCACGCAGGGCAGTAAAATTCCCAAGTGAGGAGCTGGAATGTGTTCTGCTTGGGAGGCAGGATTTCCTCGACACACGGATGTTAGGCAAAGAAGGGGATGGGGAGCCCAGGACTGCAGCATCCATCTCTCTCCTCAGGGGCAGGTACCCTGTGTGGGTACCCGCTTGGCTCCTCCAGTGGGGCCCCTCAGGTGCCACGGTGGTGCCCCGTGGCCCACATCAGCCGCTTCCTCACAGGAATCCCAGCAGCACCAGCCTCCTCTGCACCAGCAAGGCAGGCCCAGGCTCCAGTGGGGGCTTTGCAGAGGACATGTCCACCAGCCCCAGGCCACAGGGCCAACCCCAGCCCACTCACTGCCCAGCTGGGCCTGCTGCCTGCCTTACAATGTGTTCTGGGGACAAAACTCGATAGCTACCAACAGCCCCGCATTTCCTGGTGATTCTTGCCTTTGAAACCCTGATGTTACTTTCCAAAAGTAAATGCTTTAAACAGGCTCACAATTATTAATGATTTACTATGCTGGCTTGGAAAAATTAGCAGGACGTCTCTTGTCCAGCGGTGACGCAGAACTGGACACACATGGCTCTCAGCTACAGCTGAGTGGGGCCAGGTGAGTCTCTGAGTAGCCTTGGACCCACCTAGTGCCCACCCACTTTCTTGCTTGTAGTTCTCAAGAACCACTGCAGATTCTTGCTGGGAACGCAGCATCCTGAGAGAGGGAGGAGCTGGCCTGGCAGCTGGGCTCTGTTCCTGTCCCCCATAGAGCAGGTATGCTGTGGGACCTCAGCCAGAGCAAGGTATCCAGAAGCACCGCGGCCAGGCAGAGCAGGTGTCCTGTGGCCCCACAGCCCAGCCAGAGCAGGTGTCCTGCAATATTGAAGCCTGGTGCATGCTGTCCCCTCGGTGTGGACTCAGAGCAGCACCTTCTGGATCCCTCCGCTGCAGGGACACATGGGGCACATGCAGGCGAGGCCCGTCCTGCCCTGGGCTGCTTTCCCGAGCCTGGGGGCCAGCTTGCTGCCAACCTGTGAGCCTTGGAGGGCCAGCTTGCCGCGAATCCTGTGAGCCTGGGGGGCCAGCCTGCTGTGAACCCTGTGAGCCTGGGGGGCCAGCCTGCCGTGAACCCTGTGAGCCTGGGGGGCCAGCCTGCCGTGAACCCTGTGAGCCTGGGGGGCCAGCCTGCCGTGAACCCTGTGAGCCTGGGGGGCCAGCTTGCCGTGAACCCTGTGAGCCTGGGGGCCAGCTTGCCGTGAACCCTGTGAGCCTGGGGGCCAGCTTGCCGTGAACCCTGTGAGCCTGGGGACCAGCCTGCCGTGAACCCTGTGAGCCTGGGGGACCACCTTGCCGTGAACCCTGGGCTTCTGTTCTCCCTTGCTGCCTGTCTGGGTAATCAGGTTGCTCCTCCTAACTTGTGTGAGTGCTCTGCCTCGCCCAGCTCAGGCAAACACTCTGATCCCCAAGTGTGTGAGCTGCACGGTGTTTCGAGTCCTCTCCTGAGGTTGGTACCAGTGCACTGTGAGCCCGCTTCACAGAGCTCACGGACAACAGCTTTGCCTTGAAATCCAAGCTGAACGGGTGGCACGGAATGTGGAGCCCGTGACCTCCGCAATCAAGCCATGAGGGCCTTGCAGGGAGGCAGCCGGCTCACGGTCCTCGGGTGGCGTCACCTTTGCCATTTGAAAAGTCAGCCCCAGGTGCTTTTTTCTTCTTTCATGATCAGTTGGCCAGTATCAGGCTAAGCACGGATCGCAGGACCAGCCCTCCCGAGTTCTCTCTGACGTGGGACTCAGCCCAGATGTGGCCTCCTGGGGAGCTCCTTTCTGCTCTCCCAGCCCACCCCTAGAAACAAGAATCTCTTTCACTTGAAGTACTTTCTCCCTTCTGCACTGACATTTATCTCGGTGTTTGAGGAGTCAGTTACTTGTGCTGCGCCTGGAGGTTTTGATACTGGAGAGCAGGAGGTGCATCTGTTTCATCTCTGCACCTCATTGTACCCGGGAGTCAGAGGGGCTCAATGTGTCTGTTGAGTGAACAGCAGGATGAGTGGATGAATGAATGGATGGACGGGTGGGTGGGTGGGTGGATGGTGAAACGCGGGGGCTATTCCCTCGGGATAGTGGATGAGTGGATGAATGAATGGATGGACGGGTGGGTGGGTGGGTGGGTGGTGAAACGCAGGGGCTACTCGCTCGGGATAGTGGATGAGTGGATGAATGAATGGATGGACGGGTGGGTGGGTGGGTGGGTGGATGGTGAAACTCGGGGGCTATTCGCTCGGGATAGTGGATGAGTGGATGAATGAATGGATGGATGGACGGGTGGGTGGGTGGGTGGGTAGTGAAACGCGGGGGCTATTCCCTCGGGATAGTGGATGAGTGGATGAATGAATGGATGGACGGGTGGGTGGTGAAACTCGGGGGCTATTCCCTCGGGATAGTGGATGAGTGGACGAATGAATGGATGGACGGGTGGGTGGGTGGGTGGGTGGTGAAACGCGGGGGCTATTCGCTCGGGATAGTGGATGAGTGGATGAATGAATGGATGGACGGGTGGGTGGGTGGGTGGGTGGTGAAACGCGGGGGCTATTCCCTCGGGATAGTGGATGAGTGGATGAATGAATGGATGGACGGGTGAGTGGGTGGGTGGTGAAACGCGGGGGCTATTCCCTCGGGATAGTGGATGAGTGGACGAATGAATGGATGGATGGGTGGGTGGGTGGGTGGTGAAACGCGGGGGCTATTCCCTCGGGATAGTGGATGAGTGGATGAATGAATGGATGGACGGGTGGGTGGTGAAACTCGGGGGCTATTCCCTCGGGATAGTGGATGAGTGGATGAATGAATGGATGGACGGGTGGGTGGGTGGGTGGGTGGGTGGGTGGTGAAACGCGGGGGCTATTCCCTCGGGATAGTGGATGAGTGGACGAATGAATGGATGGACGGGTGGGTGGGTGGGTGGTGAAACGCGGGGGCTATTCCCTCGGGATAGTGGATGAGTGGATGAATGAATGGATGGACGGGTGGGTGGCTGGGTGGATGGTGAAATGCGGGGGCTATTCCCTCGGGATAGTGGATGAGTGGATGAATGAATGGATGGACGGGTGGGCGGTGAATGGATGGACGGGTGGGTGGGTGGGTGGGTGGTGAAACACGGGGGCTATTCCCTCGGGATAGTGGATGAGTGGATGAATGAATGGATGGACGGGTGGGTGGCTGGGTGGATGGTGAAATGCGGGGGCTATTCCCTCGGGATAGTGGATGAGTGGATGAATGAATGGATGGACGGGTGGGTGGCTGGGTGGATGGTGAAACGTGGGGGCTATTCCCTCGGGATAGTAGCTCTGGTGAGGACAGGGGTGTCGGCAGCAGGGTGGCCATGCTCTAGCTGAGGCCTCTTGGGAGGATGAGACCCCTGTTATAATTCACTAATTTAGGATAGAACATGGCTGCGTAGAGCACCCCTGGAATCTCTGCCCTCCTCCTAGATGTTGTGAATAATTTGGGAGCTTGGCACTTCCCTGGCAGGGCCATCGCCGCCTTCAGGGTTGCCCAGTTCACACTGAGTGAGCCGTCCCAGGATCAGGGAAACACAGTTGCCAACGGACCCGTGGGCATGTGGTGGGAGGCTGATCTCTGCTGTGTCCCATCAGAGGGCACCTGCAGAGGGTCCAAGGGTAGCCACAGCTGGCCCAGCTCCATAGGCGCAGTTCCTGGGCCTCATCCCTAAGGGTGAGGGTCTCAGTTGCCCTGAGGAGACTGAGGTTGACCAGGTGCCAGCCAAGCCATGGAGCAGCTGAGCAGCAGTGGACACGTCTCCCTGAGAAGCCAGCAGCTTGCACCAGGTTTGAGCTGAGGCCCAATTCTCACCGGCCATGTTCCCAGGCTCTGGGCTCAGGGCTGCAGAGCTGCAGGACCTTGCAGTCCTTTTAAGTGTGATGTTTTCACCTTCCTGTTTCACCTCACCAGGGAATGAGGCCATGCCCCCACCTGCTTTCCTCTGACTTCTTTTCAGGGAGCTGATTCAGGGGAGCCTGGATACCAGAGCCTCAGGGGCCAGGGGGTGCCAAGCCAGAGTCCCCACGAGATGCAGAGGAAAAGGCAGTGCCAGGAGGTGTCCCTAATGAACGGGCAGCTTAGTTCCGGATCACTGGAGGCTCAGGGCCATAGTGAATAATTCAGCATCCTAAATAAAACATGAGAAAGTTTAGATGAACCAGCATTTTCCATTCTTTCCTTCAAGGAAAACTGCGTGACAATATTGAACCAGGATGTCATCCGAGTGCCACACGGCCCCTTCCTGGGTTCTCGCCCCAAAGGCAGAGGCTGCTCCTGAGCCTTGGGCCATAGGAATTCAGGGCATCACACTCCCAGAGGGCCGTGAAACAGTCGGACACCTCACCGCATGCCTGGGCTGGAGCAGTGTCGCAAGAACAAAGATTGTTGCAACCCAACAACGCATCAGCAAACCCAAACCACAGGTTCCCCCGTTCCTCCAGGACACCCAACAACGCGCCGGGAAACCCAAACCACAGGTTCCTCCTGTTCCTCCAGGACACCCAACAATGCGCCGGGAAACCCAAACCACAGGTTCCCCCTGTTCCTCTGGGACACGGAAGGCCACGCCCACCACGGGGGAGGTGCCAGGGTCCTGTGTGCCGGGGTCTCTCAGTGACATGGGAGCTCCTCGTCCACAGGGGCAGGCACCTCAGAGCCACCTGAGTTTCAGGACGTCCTAGTTCCATTGCAGAACCCATGGGTGGTCCTCGAGCCCGGCTCCGGCCTGGTCGCACCGAACCCCTGGGTGTCCGAGGGCTCTTCACAGACAGACACACCCTCAACCCACCAGGCGCGGGCAGGTTGGGAGATGCGCAAGAAGCTTTGGAAGCTGGACTTCAATTCATCTTTTCTCATTCAACACAAAGACGTCACTCATCCGCCGGAGGGACCCTGCCTCCCAGGCCTGGACCCCAGTCGCTAGGATTGGATGTTCCAGTTAAAAATACAACTTTAGAAGCACATCATTTGAGCTGGCCTCGAGAGCAACAAAATATTCTTACACAGAAACTCAACTTTAGAAGCACATCATTTGAGCTGGCCTCGAGAACAACAAAATAGTCTTACACAGAAACTCCGGGACCACTCGCAGCTAGCACCAGTACATGCCGTTCTCGTTCTCTAACAGCAAAAGGTTTGTTTAAAAAAAAGTCTGCACTTTCCAACAAAAGCCAAGGGCGCCTGTCACTGTGCAACCGTCAAAGGAAAGGCGGATGCATCCCTCATTATGCGCTGGCCCTCACAAAGTCTGCTCCGTTTTATTTGTGAACCACGTATCAAAAGCCCACTGGTTCCTCTGGTGTTGAAGGCAGGAAATCAAGAATGCAGCTCAACAAGCCCGCCCACTGCTGGCCAGGAAGCCGGCTCCGAGCTGCCTTTGAGGACGCACCTGCCGCTGGCCGAGCTCCACGGGGCTCTGAGGTCTGATCTCGCAGCAGATGGAAGACGGGAAGGAACATCGGAAAGACAGGTGCTGCTTCCTGGGATTGCAGCTAGAGAATGCTCCACGCCACGGAGGCCGTGCTGGAGGCCCAGGTAGCCTTTATAATTGATGGTGGATGAGAAGACCGGGCCTCGGGTGGCATGTAGGCATCTGACACACACGTCGTCTTTGACCTGCTTTTAAAGCACGTTCCCACGTGTCGCAAACAACGCTGTCCCCGGCGTCTGCTCATCAAGAGGTGCGAGGTGCTTCTGCCGGTTCCTCCTCCTCTGGGGACGCAGGCCGGGAGTTTGCTACTCTTTCACTTGTTTAAAGTTTTCATTGTCCTTCTTCATCCAGAGCCCGTGTTCTGCTCTCCATGTGTCTTCCAGCGTGATTAGCAAGCTGTGGGAATGAGGGCAATTTTTCTTCCAAGCTCCCGCTCCCTGGGAACTGCAGGAACCGTACTGGCGGCTGGAGATGCAGGAGGCTCTTCTCTTGCAGTGAGGTGGATCCCCAGCCGGGATTGCCGTTTAGGGTGAGATGGGAGAGGGGAGCTGCGCTCCACGTCCCCTCTGAGGGGCCCAGCCACTGGCCGACTTGCCCACCTGGCCAGAGGCACCTGCCCAGCCTTGTTCCTCTCCAGCCCTGCAGAGCTCAGGCCCGGCATCCCCATAAGTGGACAGGGTGATGGGACTCTCAGCAACCGCAGACACTCATCGCCAGAAGAGGGACCAGCTCCTTCAGGCCTCTCCCTGCTGAACGGGGCCACACTGGGCCAGATCTGGCTCTTCAGGCCTCTTCCTACTGAACGGGGCTGCACTGGGCCAGATCCGTCTCCTGTGGGACCCCACGAGTCTCCTGGCTCCGGCTTCTGCTGGCTGTCCATCCTCCCGGCCTTTCCACATGTCCCTGCTCCGAGTTCTCTGAGCCCAGCTCTTTCTCGCCCTGGGCCTGTGTCCTGGCTCATCCTCCTGCCAGGAATGAGCCTCCCCCACTCCTGGTATAGGGGTACAGCATGGCCGTTCCCCCACTCCCCAGGGCTCAGTTCAAGGCCTCCCCCAAGAGAGGCCATCCTGTCTCCCACACTGTGTGCTCACTTGGGTCCCCCAGCAGGAGCTCCAAGGACAGGGGCCAGCCTGACTTGTCGACGCTGTGGTCCCAGCACCAGCCCAGTCGTTTCATGGAGGCTCCCACAAATGCCTGTCAGATTAATCAGTCAATTGGCCTGGAGCCTGGGGGTAAGGCAGGGGCATCCCACCTGAGCTGATCAGGGGAGCTGGCCCCAGCCCTTGTAAGGGCTCCATCCTGGGACTTGAGGTCTGTCTGTGGGTGCAGGTGGCATGAGGCGTGTGGGGTGGTGGGGGTCATTGACCGGCCACCTAGAAAGGAACAGAGGGGCAGGAGCTAGCCGGGGCACGGAGGCCATCACTGGGCACCAGGTGCTGAGGCACCAGACAGGTGGGGCGCGCCTGCTCCAGAGGCCTGGGCGCAGAGGGCGTCTTTGCCGAACAGCCCAGAGTTTCTATAGTAGCTCCCACCCGAGCCCACAGCCTCATGGAGCACAGAGGCGGGAGGGCCGTGTCACTGGCATGGGGAGTGGGGAGTGGGGAGTGGGGCTGCCTCTGCTGGAGTCCCCCAGGCAGCTCACGCTGAAGGCCAGCCCAGGAGGGGCCTCTTTGTGATGGACACTGTCCTCTCCCTGCCCCCTTCTCCCTCCTCCTGGGAATGTGGCTATCCCGGGGTCACTGTGGATCAAGGGAGAAAGTGGACACGGGTGTCCCGGGGAGCAGACACCTGCAGGTGTGCAGAGAGCAGGGCCCGGTCACAGCGCCTCGGTCATGCCAGCCCAGGGAACTCTCTGCTGTGGTGTGACCTCCCAACCTCGTGCTGCAATGTGATCCCCCGTGTTGGGGGTGGGACCTCGTGGGAGTGCATGGGTCACAGGGCGGATCCCTCAGGAGGGGCTTGGTGCCCTCCCTGGGGCAGTGAGTTCTTGCTCTGAGTTCCCCAGAGAGCTGCCTGTTGAACAGAGCCCCAGCACCTCCCTCCCCTCTCTCTTCCTTTCTCCGTCCCCATGAGATGCTGGTTCGCATTCGCCTTCCACCAAGAGTGGAAGCTTCCTGAGGCCTCACCAGAGACAGGTGCCGGGGCCACGCAGCCTGTGAAGCCTGCAGAGCTGTGAGCCAAAGGAAGCTGTTTTTTAATAAATTACCAGCCTCAGGCATTCCTTTATAGCAACACAGACGGACTAAGAACCCCTCTCTTCCAAGGGGGTGGGCGCCTCACCCTCCATGCTCCTTGGGCAGCCTGGGGACCTCGACAGCAGCCCCCCACTCAGCTCCTGCATGTCTGAGACCTGACCCTGTCTTCTGTGGCCACCAGGCCTCACGACCAAGGCCCAGGCGTGTGGGGTCAGGCAGCCAGGAGTGCCAGCTCTGCCCAGAGATGCGGCCCTGGAGTGGAGGCATCGATGGTGCTGATCAGGGTCGTGTACCCCCTCTGCAACCCAGACTTCTCAAGACCACACAGGAAGGCCAGCCAAGCCTCAGGGCGGGGCTGCAAACCCCGATTGAGAACCCACTAGCGTCAGAGTCCTGGGGAGGCGTCAGAGCGAGGTGTGGTGAAGGCAGGAGGGCAGGGGAGGTCCACAGGGCCTGGAGGGAACCCTGTGAGCTGAATGGGTTCCTGGGCCCAGGCCAGCCTGGGAGGAAGACGGAGGCAGCCACCGTGGAGAGAGACTGCAGCAAAGAGGGTGGCGGGCAGGGCAGGCAGCTCCCCAGCTCCTCAGCCAGTGGCCATCCCCACCCAGAGCCCGTGAGGCTGGAGAGGATCCGCCAGAGTCTCCGATGGGAACGTGGCCGAGCCCTACAGCGGCAGCACCTCCCTCCACAAAGCTCTCAGGAAGAGCAGCCGGGGTCCAACCGAAACACCGAGCTCAGGAAGGAACGAGAGAAAAACACACCCATGGCAGGGAGGAGAGCCTCGTGGATGGTCCTAGGCTGCAAAAGCAGAGCTGGGGAAGCGGCAGAGGCCTGAAGAAGCTGCAAAGCAATGGAACCAAGTCACCAAGTCAAAGTCCCAGTGGAAGGAGATGCAGGGACATGGGGGCTCTACAGAGGTGCTCCCGGGGAAAGAACAGAAACCCAGGACAGAAAACACAAAGCCATGGACGATGAACGCTGTCCTGAAACACCCAGGCAGATGCGACAGCACGGCCAGCAGAGGCCTCTCCCCACGAGGCTCCCAGATGGCGGGAGGAAAGAGCATCCTATGGGTACTCAGGCAGAAAAAGCAGGTCACATGTGGGGAGAGACATGCCTGTCCACAGGCTTCCCGCAGAATCCCAAGGCCCAGAAACATGCGAATTCTGCATAAGGAAACTATGGCCAAAAATGGAATCCTAGGCAATAGAGACAGCATCCTAGCAGCAGGAATTTCTCACATACGAAGATACCGAGGGAATCACACCCGTGAGCTCCTCTCCCACGTGGAGGGAATGACAGAATCACACCCTTGAACTCCTCTCTTATGTGGCAGGTTGAGGGAATCACACCCATGAGCTGCCATCATACATGTAGAGAATCCAAGGGAACTGGGCTGTAGAACTGCTCTTGAAAACTGACTATTGCCAGAGTCCACCCAACCAAGACAGAGCCAGAATGAACCTCACATTTGGGTAGTCACAGCACCATGATGTTGCCCGGGAGCCCCTTCCATGCTAAGCACCAGCAGAATCACGGCTGTAGGACCCAACACTCATACTATGTGCTTTGCATGTTGATATGGTTTGACTGTGTTCCCTCTCAAATCTCACCTTGAATTGTAGTTCCCATAATCCCCACGTTTTGCGGGAGGGACCCTGTGGAAGGTGACTGGATCGTGGGGGCGGTTTCCCCACGCTGTTCTCGTGATAGTGAGTGAGTTCTCATGAGATCTGCACGCCTGGCATTTCCCCTGCTCACACTTCTCCCTGCTGCCGCCTTGTGAACAAGGTGCTGCTTCCCCTTCAGCCATGATTGTGATGAGGATGAAGCTCTGATGTTCTCATGTTGCCCAAATTCCTATCTAAGGAGTCTGGGGAGTCGTGCCCTACAAACCGTAAATTCTCATCAGATGGGTTTCATTTAACCCTGTATATTGTGACTTACTTTCTAATCTGACTCTGGCATAACAAGGGAAAAAATCGAAATGTTTTACCCTGAAATATATTTTCTTGCTATACCTTGAAATTGCCCTCCAAAGTCTCTAGTGGGAAAAATCCTCATTCTGTAGAGAATCCCCTTCCCCTTTGTTTCCTTTCTTTGCAGATCCAGGAGATAATCAACTAAGAGCCAGGCTCCCTTTTAGGCCTAATAAGAAACATTGTACAACCTGCTCTCTCTCTGAAGTCTGCTATCGGAGAGCTTCCTCTGGACAATAAAACTTGGTCCCCACAATCCTTTATCTCAACCTGAACATTCCTTTCCATTGATCCCAGGTCTTCAGATAAACTCAACCAATTGTCATCCAGAAAATGTTTAAATTCATCAATAGCCTGGAAGCCCCGCTTGAGTTGTCCCAACTTTCTGAACCAAACCAATGTATTTCTTCAATGTATTAGATTGCTGTCTCATGCCTCCCTAAAAATGCATAAAACCAGGCTGTACCTGGCCACCTGGGACGCAGGTTCTCAGGACCCCCTGGGGGCTGTGTCATGGGCCATGGTCACTCATATTTGGCTCAGAAGAAATCTCTTAAAATATTTTACAGAGTTTGATTCTTTTCATTGACAGTAAGTTTCCTGAGGCCTTCCCAGCCATGCAGAACTGTCAGCCAAACCTCTTTCCTTTATAAATTACCCAGTCTCTGGCAGTTCTTTATATTAATAGCAGCAGGAGAATGAACTAGTTCAGTCTGTTCTCACGGGAAGGGCAGAGGTTTGTCCTCACTGAATAGACACTTACTTTAGATATGGGTTTGCCTGTCCCGCACGCAATGCTTCTGTGAAGACTACCATCCACGCACTCAAAGAATGCCTTGTCCACCATCACGGTATTCCACACAGCACTGCCTCTGACCAAGGCACTGACTTTATGGCTAAAGAAGTGTGGCAGTGGGCTCATGCTCATGGAATTCACTGCTCTTACCATGTTCCCCATCATCCTGAAGCAGCTGGGTTGACAGAATGGTGGAATGGCCTTTTGAAGTCACAATTACAACACCAACTAGGTGACAATACTTTGCAGGGCTGGGGCAAAGTTCTCCAGAGGGCCGTGGATGCTCTGAATCAGCGTCCAATATATGATACTGTTTCTCCCATAGCCAGGATTCACGGGTCTGGGAATCAAGGGGTGGAAGTGGAAGTGGCATCACTCACCATCACCCCTAATGATCCACCAGCAAAAGTTTTGCTTCCTGTTCCTGCAACATTACGTTCTGCTGGCCTAGAGGTCTTAGTTCCAGAGGGAGGAACGCTGCCACCGTGAGACAAAACAGCAATCCCACTGAACTGGAAGTTAAGATTGTCACCTGGATACTCTGGGCTCCTCCTACCTTTATGTCAACAGGCTAAGAAGGGAGTTACACTGTTGGGGTGACTGACCTGGTCTATCAAGGTGAAATCAGTCTACTACTCTACAACGAAGCTAAGGAAGAGTATACATGGAATACAGGAGATCCATTAGGGCGTCTCCTAGTATTACCATGCCCAGTGATTAAGGTCAACGGGAAACTACAACAGCCCAATCCAGGCAAGACTACAAGTGACCCAGACCCCTCAGGACTGAAGGTTTGGGACGTTCCACCAGGAAAAAAACCACGACCCGCTGAGGTGATGCTGAAGGCAAAGGGAATACAGAATGGACAGTAGAAGAAGGCAGTCATCAATACCAGCTACGACCATGTGACCAGCTGCAGAAATGAGGACTGTAATTGTCATGAGTATTTAGTCCTTATTTTGTTAAGAACATGTTCGTGCATATGTACACTTGTACTATGAAAATATTTTATTTCCTTTCTTTTTCCTCTATCATGTGACATGAGGTTTATTGACTTCATATCCGCACTGAAGTGTTGTAAACTGTAACAGCATTGAGGTTAAGTATTAGTGAGCTTCCAGTTGTACAAAGCATAGCTGTGTTACATTAACCATTACTATGACTTTATTATTGTCTTTATTTGAAGATTCTATATGTTTTCAGGAGATGTGTATGGATTCAATTAGACAAGGGGTGGACTTTGATGGTGAATATTGAGTGTCAACTTGATTGGATTGAAGGATGCAAAGTATTATTCCTGGGTGTGTCTGTGAGGATGTTGCCAAAGGAGATGAACATTTGAGTCAGTGGACTGGGAGAGGCAGACCCACCCTCAGTCTGGGTGGGCACCATCTAATCAGCTGCCAGCATGGCTAGAATAAAGCAGGTAGGAGTTGGAAAGAGCAGACTTGCTGAGTCTTCTGGTCTCCATCTTCCTCCCGTGCTGGATGCTTCCTGCCCTCGAACATCAGACTCCAACTTCTTCAGCTTTTGGACTCTCGGGCCTTTGGCCACAGACTGAAGGCTGCACTGTTGTCTTCCCTGCTTTTGAGGTTTTGGGACTCGGACTGGCTTCCTTGCTCCTCAGCTTGAAGACGGTCTATAGCCTGGAAGCCACCCCCCCCAGCCTGTTTGAGTGGTCCTATCTTTCTGGACCAAACCAATGTATCTCTTAAATGTATTTGATTGATGTCTCATGCTTCCCTAAAATGTATAAAACCAGGCTGTGCCTGACCACCTGGGGCGCAGGTTCTCAGGACCTCCTGGGGGCTGTGTCACGGGCCATGGTCACTCATATTTGGCTCAGAATAAATCTCTTCAAATATTTTACAGAGTTTGACTCTTTTCATCAACAATTTCAAGTAAAATTCATTTGTAATGCTTTGTTGAAATAGTATATTATTCCAATTTTCTGAAATAAATTCTTCTTTCTTTCGAGCTATGAGTATGTACAAAGAAGAATCTGATTGTGTGGTTAGATTTTAGATAAGTTTTTACTTTCTTGGTAATTTTCTGGGAAACTTGACTTTTTCTTGATAAGGACCATGTATCATATTTTACAAACACAATTAAGTCATTACTATTAAAAGAGAAATATCATGCAATGAGACGACGGACTGAAAGCAATAAATCATCCCTGCTATAGGAACCGAGGGGCTCAGGTACCCTCCCGGGGCTCTGGCTCCCCACTGGATCCTGAGCGGCCTCCCCCAGGGGTGGGCAGAGGGGGCTGAGCCTTCACTCTACCACCCTGTGAGCCTGGCAGGCTAAGGTCTCTCCTCCTCCAGAAAGCAAGATAGTGGTAACACCTGCCCAAATGCCTTCCCAGAAGGTATTTTTTTTTTTTTTTTTTAGCTCTAATGAGATGCTGATGTTTGTAAAAGAGATCCACAGACCGTAAACAGCCTCAGATATGCCTGGAGTCCCTGGACGTCAATCAGCCTGCACTAAATGAATATGCTAATTTAACAAACCTTCCCTTTGCAAGAAAGGACAGCTAACGTCCACTAAGAATGTTTTAAAAATTATTTAGGATATAAATTTTTAAATGAATAAACATATTTTTGGTTTGCAGAGAAAACCCATTGTTTTTAGAAACACATTAATGTTTAAAGTATATGTAGATGAGGACAGAGATCTATCGCCCAGTCTGAGAGCTTTAAAATGTAAGCGTTTCAAATAGAAGCTAATGAATTTTTAATTGATTTAGTTGCAAGTAGGTGCAGTTTCAGAGTATTTTAGTGTAAAGCAAAAATAAAACCCTAAGCCCCCCACTAACTGGACGGATCCCCCTTCATGGCCAAGAGAACCTGAGACACGGGGTTCCCGGCCATGGTGAGAAGCGGCGGACACCTCTCGTTACACCCCCTCCCCTTTGGCGTCCGGGCACCACCAACCAGCATTGATGTTACAATAGAGATGTTAGGACGGACAGACAGACTCCCAGCCTGACTCTGGTGCAGCCTTCCACACTGACAGCAGACGGCAGGCCCTGAGGACGTGCACGTGGTACTCGCCACAACGTATGCCTTTGACGCGTTTAGAAATGGGCTTGTCTGCTGTGGGGGAGCATTGCATCTTAGAGGGTCTCCTTCCCTTTCTAGGTCTTTCCCAGACCTACAGAGGATTAACTAGGAGTCTGACACCTTTTATTTATTTATTTTTTTAATTATTATTTTTTTTTTTTTGAGACGGAGTCTTGCTCTGTCGCCCAGGCTGCAGCGCAGTGGCTCGATCTCGGCTCACTGCAAACTCCGCCTCCCGGGTTCACACGATTCTCCTGCCTCAGTCTCCTGAGTAGCTGGGACTGCAGGCGCCCACCACCATGCCCGGCTAATTTTTTGTGTGTGTTTTTTTTAGTAGGGACGAGGTTTCACCGTGTTAGCCAGGATGGTCTCGATCTCCTGACCTCGTGATCCACCTGCCTCGGCCTTCCAAAGTGCTGGGATTACAGGCGTGAGCCACCGCGCCTGTCCCCGACACCTTTTAAACTTGGAAAAGAGACTTCCACCCTCCGTTCTCTCTGAAGGCTGTTTCCTACCTGGAGGCCTCAGCTACTTGACAAGAACCTTGGTGTCTACAGCCCACTTTATCCCAAGCCAAGCTTTTCTGTCTCCTGACTTTTTAAGTTCTCAGACGAAGCTTAACTCTTTCAACAAACTGCCAACCAGAAAATCTTTGAATCCTGATGCAAGCCCCCGTGTCCCACCTGAACCTTCCATGGACTAACTGACGTCTTTGCCTGTAACTTCCGTCTCCCTGAAAGGTATAAAACCAAGCTGTGACGCACCCGCCTTGGACACATTCCCAAGACTTCTTGAGACTGTAGCTCAGGCCACGGTCAGTCAATCTATTGGCTCAGAATAAACCGCTTTCAATATTTTACAGAATTTGCCTTTTTTTTTTTTTTGTCAGCCTTAGGAAAACCTTTTATGATACACTTTCCATTTCTGCCAGGATATAATACTTTAAATTACATTGATATAGAAGACAACATTACGGAATTAAGTCTATACGCCCCACTCCAAAATTAGGAAAGTTAGTAGAAAAAAACTTGAGGTAACGCAAACTAGACTGTTTTCCTTTCCTGAGAAAATCCTCATGTCCTTAGCTCCAAAATAAATTCCAGATAAATAGTGAAAATGTAACAAAGTAAATTATGCCAGGAACGTTGAACCCGTCTGTTTGGGGAGTGGGAGGGCTGCGCTGGCTCCAGGCCTCTGCGCATTGACTCAGTCGTCACAGGATCCGGGAGTGTGGGGTCCACCCTGCCTCGTCGGCACTGACTCTGCCCCCACACACAGGCTCACTGTTTAAGGATCCTTCCCTTACGGGGAATGCAGAAAGCTGCAGCCTGTCGCAGCTGCCTGACTCTGCCGAGACTGGGAAGGTCTGAAAAGAAGTCCCTGGAGTCTGGATCTCAGGTGTGAGCCCCATGGACCACGGCTGTGTCCCCGACGCCTCCCCTGAAACACCGGCGGTTCTCTCAGCTGCCTTGAGTCCGGATGTGTTTCCCTGGAGGCCAGCCCTGCACGCAGCCGGTCCACCACCTCCCAGAGCCTCACACCGTCTCCGGTGTGAAGCCCACATTTGGGGTCTCCAGAGAGAGGCTTGTTCCCATGCTGGATCCTGCTTCTCTTGCAGCCCCAGCTCCCAGGCCCAGTGCTCACGAGGAGGGCCCTTCACACAGACCTCGTCCTCCTGTCTGCTCCTGGCTGCAGCATCCCCGCCCCGCTCACTGCACCAACTTCTTCCACCTCCCTCCTGGGTCCACCTCTCTCCTGGGTCTGAGCAGTGGGTCCCTGGGACTAAAGAGTGTAGCACATTGAGGAACCATCCCCAAAAAGACGTGTCTCCATCTTAACCCCAGAAGCACTCGGGTTTGGAAAAAGGGTCTTTTGAGGCAAGATCATCCTGGGTTGTGGGAGCAGCCCTAATCCAGGCACGAGTGTCCTTGTAAGGGAACCTGCCGCTGGGGGTGTCGGGGAGGCTGTGGGCTGGAGCTGTGCTCCCCGCCGAGGCTGGGACCCTCTGCAGCTGCGGATGTGGCCCCACGCTTCTCTCACCTTCCCGCTTCCCACAGTGATCTATGACCCTGTCATGACTTTGTGCCAGCCACTTGGAGACACTGGTGTCCCTCCAACCCCACAGCCCCGGGGTCAGCAGAAGTGGGAAAGAGAAGAGCATGGCCCCCTCTGCCCGCCTGGTCCCCGGAAGCCCCTCTGACCCAGAGGAGCAGCCGTTCCCTGCAGCCTGTCCGGGGGACCAGGAGCCGCCGGGGGGAGGCTGGAGCTGGGCCAGGAGGCTGCTCTGCCGGACGTGGAGTCTCTGAACCTGCTCGGTGCATGTGCATGCTCCCCTGAGCCCCACTGTTTTCCTTACAGGAGCCTGTTCTCATCACTGGGTGGAGGTGGAGAGAGGCTGAGCCGTTTGCAGGACAGTCTGAGGGGTAGAGCCCCGTGGCTTTGAGACTCTGCAGATCTCCGGGACCTGGGGACTGGGTGAGGTGGGTTGGGGGCTCCCTTCTGCAGCCCTGAGATTGGAACAGGCCTCGGGGGAGCTCCCCAGGGCCAGCACTGCCCAGGCCTGGGACTGGGGAATGGGCTAAGAGTCCCATCTGTGGAGCAGCTGTGAGGCCCCTCACCATTCCGTGTGGACGCTGGAACACCGTGTGCAGAGGCTGCTGAGCAGAGGGGCTTCCTCATCCGCCTCCGTGCTGCCCCCGGGGCTCGTCTGCCCGACGGCCTCCCCAGCCAGGAGGACCCAGGCTCCTCCGACACCCCAGGACTCAACAAAGTCTGTGTGGAGTTGAGATGAGATCACAGACGCCCCAAGCCCCGCTGAGGCAGGAGAGACACGGCGCCGCCCGGAACAGGGGTCTGTTATCAAAAGCCCTTGGCTTGTGGGGTCATTGGGGATTCTGTGCACACAACTGGAGTGTTGAATAATGAGTCAGGCTGCCCTGGTGTGAGGAGATTTCATAAATGAGCGATTTGCATATTGCGATTGATCACGGCCGCAGCCGGAAGCCTCTGGGGCTGGAACTGGAGGAGCCGGTCAGGTGCCGGCTTCCGTGTCCTCAGCGGGTGCCTCAGTCCTGCCTGGGGGCTGCAGGGACACAGATGCCCCAAGGTGCATGGACCCTGCCCCGGGCAGCCGCTGGACTTGAGACTTGGGGAGGAAGCAGGCCATGTCCCTCTGAAGGTCCCTGCCTTCAGAGTCGGTCGTCAGCGTTTGTGGGAAGCAGCTGGTGTCCTCTGCCCAGGGGCTGTGCCCTTTCTGGCCGAGGGCTCAAGCCCAGAGGTGGCTGCCCCCACCCGGCTCTGGCATTCCCACACCTTCTGGAAGAATTCCAGCTGTAATGACGGCAGCCACTCATAGAAAACCTGGGGCAGGCCGGCTCAAGGCGAGTCAGGCCAGGCGGCTGCAGGACTTAGCATCTTCCCAACTGGCCTGAGCAGCCTGGAAACCGCATCCGCCTTCACACAGCTGACACCAGCCAGCTGTCCCCGAGGATGTGGGATGCAGTGAGGCCAGAGGCACCCTCAGGAGGGGCAGGAGGCCATGAGGCTGCTGAGTGGAGGCGAGAGGGACCCAGGACACGGGTGGCTCCGTGCAGGGGGCTGAGGGTGAGGCGGGGCAGGGGGTGGGGCTGTGGGCGGGGCAGGGGGCTGGGTGGGGGCAGGGGGCAGGGGGCGGGGGGCTGTGGGTGAGGCGGGGAAGGGGGCGGGGCAGGACTCTTCTCCAGAAGTGGACATTGTGACGTCCACTGGGGGAGGAGACATGGCAAACCCAGGTCTGAAAGGAGGCCCAGGCCAGGCACCGTGGCTCACACCTGTAATCCTGGCACTTTGGGAGACTGAGACAGGTGAATTACTTGAGCCCAGGAGTTGAGACCAGCCTGGGCAACACAGTGAGACCCCATCTCTAGAAATAGTAAAAAGATTAGCTTGGCATCGTGGTGCCCGCCTGTGGTCCCAGCTTCAAGGGAAGGTGTTGAGGGAGGAGTCCTCATGCCCAGAAACTGCAGTGAGCTGAGATGGCACCACTGCACTCCAGCCTGGGTGACAGAGACTCTGTCTCAAGAAAAACAAAAGAAAAAGGAGGTTCACTTCCTCACAAACCAGCGGAGAAAGGATCGGGCCTGGACTATTCTCTCTGGCCTTCTCAGGGGTCAAGAAAGGGAGCAGGGCCAGCATTGCCAACCCTCAGCCCCGGGTCCAGCTCCCTTCAGGGGTGGGGGGACCCTAGACCCATCCTTCTGGGAGGGGCTCCTTCACGGCAGCCCGCCCCACCCACCATGCCTGGTCCTGGACACGTGCACCCTGTGAAACCCTCACCTCCGACTCCCCAAGGGCCGGCAGCTTTCTAGCAGGGGCACCTGGCAGGAGTCCGGGAAGGCAGGGTCCGGGAAGGCAGGGTCCAGGAATGCAGGGTCCGGGAAGGCTGGGTCTGGGAAGGCAGGGGTCCAGGAAGGCAGGGTCTGGGAAGGCTGGGGTCCAGGAAGACAGGGGTCCGGGAAGGCTGGGTCTGGGAAGGCAGGGGTCCGGGAAGGCTGGGTCCAGGAAGGCAGGGTCCGGGAAGGCAGGGGTCCGAGAAGGCTGGGGTCCGGAAAGGCTGGGGTCCGGGAAGGCAGGGTCCGGGAAGGCGGGGTCTGGGAAGGCAGGGGTCCGGGAAGGCTGGGGTCCGGGAAGGCTGGGGTCTGGGAAGGCAGGGGTCCGGGATGGCTGGGGTCTGGGAAGGCTGGGGTCCGGGAAGGCAGGGGTCCGGGATGGCTGGGGTCCACGAAGGCAGGGGTCTGTGGGGACAGGCAGGGTCCATGGGGACGGGCAGGGTCCGTGGGGACGGGCAGGGTGTCCCACACGATGCAGCCTGTCCTCATATGGGGACTCTGAGCCCTGAGACTCCCTATGTGAGATGTTTGGGGCAGAGCTGTGAAGACACAGAAGGAAATGTTGCCGTCTGCACCAGGCTCCCCACCGTTGGTGGCCCTGTTGTCCGTGGCCCTGTGGCCTGTGGCCCTGTCTGACGAGGCCACACCACATTCACGTGGACAAGCACCAGGAGCTCCGGGTCACATGAGAACACTGTTTCCTCCGACCTGACTGCCTCTTTGCCTGGCGGTGTCTGAGCCAGCATCCAGTCAGCCTCGGTGAGGATGACACCAGCATCCCCTTGGCCCTCCAAGGTCTCCTGTGACATTGCCCCAGAGGCTCTTGCTGTGGGGCCGTCCAGTTTACGTGGGGTGACCTGCACCCTGAGCGCAGCCCAACAGCTGGCCACACCTTGCGGGCCAGGTTCTGAGTTCTACCCAGAGCGGCTGGAGGCTCACAAGGGACTTTTCCCACCTTGGTGGGAGCCAAGTTCCCCTGGGGGGCAGGTGGGCTGCTCAGCTATGAAAGACCTCAGTGCCACCGACACACCGGGCCTTTTGTGCAGACAGAGCCCAGAAAAGCATCGCGGGCGTGGAGCTGCGCTCTGGAGGAAGGGTACTAAGCCGATTCCCTGAGAGTGACTGTAATAAAGATGGCTAAATAGAGCATATTAGCACATTTTTAAACATTTATCAAAGTGAGCCCTGGCAGACATCCTGAAAATGTAATTTTCCCTCTCACTGAGCGTGTCATCAATCCCGGGCCGCGGCCGGAGCTGGGTCGCGAGGGAGATGGCGGCTCCACCGCTGACACAGATCGTTGTCCCTTGCAGCTCCTAGAACCCCTGAGAGAAATTTGAGGGGGAGCTTTGGCAGCTCTCTAAACACCTCCAGCTCAACTGGAGCCCTCTGGAGTCAAAGTGAAATCTTCCGTCTGGGTTCAGGACGGGGAAGTGTGCGGTCCAGCTCTGCGGCAGGCAGGGCACAAAGCCTGGACGTCAGCATCCTTGAGACCAGCCTGGACGGATGCCCCCCTGCCTGGACACCCCTTAAATGGACATCCCTGTGCCTGGACACCCCCCTGCCTGGATGCCCCCATGTCAGGATGCCCTCCTGCCTGAAAGCTTCCCTGCCTGGACACCCCCCTGCCTGGAAGCTTCCCTGCCTGGACATCCCCATGCCTAGAAGCTCCCCCTGGGCCGGGACACTCTCCTGCCTGGACACCCCCGTGCCTGGAAGCTCCCCCTGGGCCGGGACACCCTCCTGCCTGGACGCCCCTGTGCCTGGAAGCTCCCCCTGGGCCGGGACACTGCACTGAGTTCTGGGCCACATGTCATGCGCACTGACCCTGTGACCCTGGAGCCCAAACACCTTGGAGAGGCTGGGAAAGGTCAGGTTTGGCCCGAGGAGCAGGCATGAGGTTGTAGCGTCGCAGAAACTCCTCCACTCAGGGACCTGGTGGGAAGCCACGGCCCACGCTCACGTGGGCGTTGACCAACACAGCTGACCATCCCCCGGGTGCTATCCAGGCTGCCCCACCTGCCCTCAGGTCTCCTTGGCCAGCGGGTGGGTTGGGGAGGTGCAGCTGGAAGACCTGAGGGAGTCTGGGGTCAGGGATGGCAGCCAGGCGGTGGGGGCTGTGACCTTCCTTGTGAACGTGGGGACTGGAGACCCCCAGGCCCCCTGCTTCCAAGCTGTACCCCCTGCAGCCCCCTTCCCCACCCCCCAGCTCCCCTCCCCTGGGGCCTGAAGCTGAGCCCCACAGCAGCATCCTAACACCACCCTGTCCCCGGGACTGGGGCCTTATGCCTGCCCCGCCCACCACAGCACAACACAGGGACTCACCCTGCCTCGGGTGGAGGCATGAACGGGCCGCAGCCACCTTGATCCCAGGTGGGAGCTGGGCGCACACAGGGAGCCTGGTCCTGAGGCCCCTGGGAGTTGGGGTCAGTCATCGTAGGGGCCGACCTCCAGTTGTCCTTCTCAGGCGCCTCTTCCAGAGAAAGCCCATCTGAGTATTCCGGCCACAAGCTCCTTGGTAGGGAAGAGCTCCCGCTCCCAGCTCTCGGCTTCTCTAAGCCCAGATGAGACACAGAAGCTCATTTTATCCAAATGCAAACTTTTAATGGATGAAATTCTTTAACAGTGACTTTTTGACTTTTCATAATGAGAAAAGGATATGTTCTCTCCTGGCAATGTTCTAAAAGTTTGCCGTGAGACATCTTTAGAGCCTCAGAATCTGAGGCCGGAGGAAGCTGAGCTATCATCACACCCAAGGCCAAGGCTGCACACATGAGGGGTCCAGGATGGGAAAGCCCGGCCCCCCTTTCCTACTGAACTTTCAGGGCGGTCAGTGGAAGGACGGCGGGGAATGGGGGCAGCAGGGACGGGACGGGCAGCTTAGCTGGACAGTCAGGTCCCCGCCGGCCCAGAGGGAGGCTGCAGCCAGACGGGGCTGGAAAGGCGCTGCCCTGGGTCTGATCTCACCAGGCCACGGCAGCCACACTTGGCTGTGCAGGGTGGCGCCTCCCCTGTGCTGGCTGGAAACGCCCATTTGTCAGAACAACTCACAATTGGGCCTGGCCCTGGATCTTGCCTTCCCCGCCCCCATATATCTTTGTCCTCCAGGCAGGGGCACCTCGTTCTGACCGCAGGGCATCTGGTTGTCCCTCAGGCCACCGGCTCACTGCTTCCCAGCTCCTGGTCTGCCCCCGCCCCATGGCCCTGTCAGGGTTTGCCATCCCTCAGACTGTCAGGTCACTGCTCCCCAGCTCCTGGTCTGCTCCCGCTCCGTGGTCCTGTCCCGGATTTGTGAAATCATCACAGACTGATGACTCAGAATCAGATCAAGATTCATCGTGTCCTGTGTCCCTTGCTCTCTGAGTGGCCTGAGGGTGAACACATGGAACCTCTTAAGGCCTCAGAAATGTGGGGATAAAACATCAGCTGTGACACAAGGAGTCAAGCCGTGGACTAGGACACAGGGCTGGTCCACGCCGAGACACCGAGGACACGGGGGGGGGGGTCCACGCCCAGACACTGAGGACACGGGGCTGGTCCACGCCCAGACACTGAGGACACGGGGCTGGTCCACGCCCAGACACTGAGGACACGGGGCTGGTCCACGCCCAGACACTGAGGACACGGGGCTGGTCCACGCCCAGACACTGAGGACACGGGGCTGGTCCATGCCGAGACACTGAGGTGCCCTGAGGTGTGGTAACACCCACCTTCCTGCTGCTCAGAAAACACATGAAAGCTTCCTCTCTGCACACAGCCCTGTCCTGCTCACCCAGAGCTCCAGGCCTGGCCCTGGTAGCCGACACCCAAGATCCACTCACTCAGAAACTACATTCAGCTGCCCCCTGGGAGGAGCAAGATGATCACAAGTGAGTGTGTATGTGTGTGTGCATGTGTGTGCATGCAGGTGAGTGTGCATGTGTGTGCGTGCATGTGTGTGCATGTGTGTGCATGTGTGTTCCTGTGTGTGCATGTGTGTGTGCACGTGTGAATGTGTACAGCGGGTGTGCACGTGACTCCTCTCCTCCCCAAGACAGAAAGTCCCCACAGGCTCCACATGAAAGCGCTTCGCTGTACCCCACCCGAGGACAGCCCCAAGGGACTTGGTACCTGGCAGGTGTTTGCTTCCTGGAGCAATCGTACATGCCAGGACATTCTACATCACTCTGCAGGGATGTGTTAAGCTTCAAAAGTAAAAGGAAGAAAAAGCCGCAGGGCACAGTGGGGCATTCGCTGTTCTTTTAAGCAGGAGTCTCCTGAAAGATTCCCGCCAGGCAGGCGCAGTCGCCCATGCGTGGTCTCCAGCCTTGGTGCTGAGCACAGCCACCCGGGTTCTGCCCTCCTGACTTCCTGGAGCTGTCTGCTTGGGCGTTACCTTGAGGAGTGAAATTCAAACTCTGATGACCGCCGCCTGAGGGCCAGCTAGGGTTGAGTGTTTCTCAGGGCTGCTCAGGTGGTTCTGACAGCAAGTCCCTTCCATGAGCTGCTCCATTACCAAAGGCTCTCAGACCTTGGAACAGGGGCGTCTGCTCTCCCCCGCCGGTAGCGTAGCCCCCGTGCTGGTGGTCCTGGGCCCCCGACGAGGAAAACAGCTCCTTCACCTGATTCTGACTCCATGCCTGGTACTCTCAGCAGCATGAGGCCGCTTCAGAACTGGCGGAGCACTTAATTGAATCTGCTCCCAAACTGCGGCTAAATGTGCACTAATTAAATTTACCATTGAAGTGAAGACAGATCCATGCGTCGAGGTCCCCGGCACGGTGGCCTATGAGGTGCATCCCAATCGGGGACTCAGAGGCTCCTCCTGCACCTCCCGCCCTGTCCCATCTCCCAGCTGAGTCACTGGACTCTTCAAAACTGTATTCATGTCAGAGATAAATTAGCTCTTTTTTTTTTGGTTTTGCTTTTTTCATGGAAGGAGAGCATCTTCAAATGAAAACTGCTTTAGCAAATTAAGTCCAAATCAAGGAATGAAGCTTGAAATTAATTTTTTAAAAACCCTTCCACGCATTATTGTTCAGTGCCCAGGCTAATGGAGTGCAGGGGCCACTGCACGAGGCTGATCTGGGGCTGGCTCAGGAATCCATCACCAGGAAGGGGGCAGCTCCAGCAAACTGGAGCTTCTGTTGTTCCCTGGGGAAGATGTCTGGAGGGCTCGGCTCCCCTCAGAGACCAGTTGCTGGGAAGGCCCCAAAGCGAGGGTTTGGTTGGATCAAGGAGTCACAGATTTAAGAACGATGCAACTAGTTCCGTGTCAAAAGCACAGAGGTGGTTTTCTCCTTCAGAGCTCGATCCCAAAGGATTTGACCAGGGCACCCTGGGCAGAGTTGGGCAGTTCTTGGGGAGCAGGCGTCACCACCCAAGAATCTCAGTGTCCCCCCGATGTGTCCTCCCAGGCGTCCCCCCAGGCATCCTTTCCCGGTGCCCCCGCAGGTGTCCCCTCCAGTCACCCGTTTCCGGAAGCCTCCCCACGCAGGAGCACAGGGAAGCGTGACCCGCTGAGGCCTGTGTGCATCGCTCCAGGTCTCTGTCAGTTCTGAATTTTGATTATTTTCTACTCAGGGCCTCAGAAGCCACCTTGTGATGCTGCCTTCCCACAGCCAGCTCTGGTCAGCCCCCACCTCGGCTCTGACGTGGTCCACATCTGGAGTCCTTCGGGATAGGGCCTGCCCAGTGCACAACCGGCCCTCGGGCCCCCACTGCCCACTGTCAGGACCAGGGTCTGGACGCCTGGCCACAGCTCCAGGACTGCAGGGCCCGGCACCCACCCCCCCGCCCCGTGCGAGGCTCTCAGATTCTGATGCACAACCAGCACGCGGCCTCCTGCACCCGAAGTAACATCCTCTCCCTGCGGAGGCCGACCGCGCACTTCAGCCGCCCCCTCCACTGTCACCGGCCAACGGCGCAGGCAGCACACCTCCATCCGTGCGTGTGCCCGGCTCCTGCCTGCGCGTAGGCCCCGTCAGCTACGTCTCGGGCTTCTCAGGGTGCAGCTGTGCAGGCAGCAGCCTCTGAGCACACCGTGGCTCGCCGCCTGTCAGCGCAGAACCGACTCTAGAGACTGTGATGCTGATGTTGATATTTATCGACGGGGCCATCTGTCAGTGACGTCACGCCACCCGCAGGCAGCGACATCTTCCCGGTGTGGCCTGCGTCGCTCAGTGAGGCCTTTTGCCCACGGGACGGAAGCGTCAGCTCCAGCTGTGAGATGCGTTTGAACCCGCAGCGGGGAGCACAGACCCGGGGGCCTGTTCCTGCCTTGTCCCTCCCTGACCCAGCCACTGCCTCTGTTCAGTTGTTTCTAACATCGGGCAAATGATTAACAGGCCACTCATGTGTGGACAGGGAGAGGAAGGAGCTCACCAGGGCCAGAGCGGGAACTTTCTTCTCTAACTTCCGAATGTCGACTGCACACCAGGAAGCCTGAGCTGAGACGGTTCCTGATTCAGCTCAGAGGCAGCAGGGACTCGGCTCCTGTCCCGTGACCCGGGCGCAGAGTGCAGGCATCTGAAGTGCTCTTGGCAGCTGCTGGGAACCCCACCCTGCACCCCACGACCTGTGCCCCCCATAGAAGTGCCGCTGGCGCAGAGCTGGCAGCAGAGAGGCCCCGGCCTCCACAGGGGCCCAGGCTCCGGATTGCAGGTCCCACCTGCAGGTGCAGCTCTGCGGCCCAGAGGGTGGAGGCAGCAGGAGGAAGCCGTGGGACACGTGGGCTTGGACCTCACCCCCACCGACCCCACCAAGGACACGGAGCCTCCCTGTGTCCTGAAAACGCAAAAGCTCTGCCGTTCACATTCCTGTCTTCACAGCAGCTTAAATACTCCCGAACATGTCTATTTGTCCTTTCTCATCATCCATTGATGTGGTGGTTTCCTCCAGTTCTGACGGACAAGAAACAAGCCCTTCCCAAGCTGCTTTCCCGGAACAGCAGGCAGAGGAGGGGAGGACGCCGCTGCCCACCTCCCTCAGCTGGATGCTCCCGGGCGCAGGGCATGGGGTGAGAGAGGACAGGACCCCCGGTGTCAAATGTGTGAGCAGAGAGGGGACAGTGGGGTCCAGAGGAGCAAGGGGCATCCACAGAGTGGGGGTCACACAGGAAGGAGACGGGGCCAGGCCTGTGACAGACACCCCCACCCCGGAGCTTGCTCCACAGACTCTGGGCTTTCCACAGCTCCGCAGCCCTGACCCTGCACCCCACCCGGGACCCCCACCCCACCTGGGACCCACAACCCACCCAGGCAGGGAGCAGCAGCCATGGAGCCAAGCCCCCAGGCCCTCATCACAACGCGCTGAAGCCCGTCTCCTGTAACCCAGGGGCTGGACTCACACGGGACTGCAGCAGAAAAGAGGAGCATTCTCTCTCCTCTCTCCCGAGTTCCACCCAGCGTGAGAACCTGCGTGTCCACCTCCGAAAGCAGATCCAGAGCCTGTTGGTTTCCTCTGCACCAGGAATGCCGGTGTCCAGCCCCTTCCCGGGAGGCGTGGAGCAGATGCTCATTTAAACGGCTCTGCTGTGCAAACACACGTCGTTGTGAAGTTACAGGCTCTGCCCACTGCCTGTCAGCCCTGTTCATCCTTCTGAATCAATAGGCAAACCAGCTAACCCAGGGACTGACTGGGCCTTCATTCACCCCTGAGCTCCCTGGGGGCCGAGGGGAAAGGAGAAGCCAGTGTGTTACCCTCGATGTACCCTGGAGAGACTTGTTCACGTCCTTCTTCCCTTGACTGATGGCGAGGGTCTTGTCGGCCACAGCCATGGAGCGGCCCAGCTCCTCCAACACAGTGGACAGTGCCTGGCACAAAGGCCCTTCTGAGGCACCTCAGGCCGGCCCAGCCTGGCAGGGACCTTGCCCCACAGCAGGGGTGGGGCCCCTGCTGCAGGTCCCTCCTTGAGTCTCTGCCTCCACTGCCTTGCGGACCTACCAGCAGCACTGGTTCCAGGGTCTGGGCCGGACTCTCTTCTCCAGCTCTGGGTTCCTCTCCCGAGAGACCCCTCGGTGTAGACTCTGCAAGCCCCAGAGGGGCCGTGTGCGGTTTGGAGGGCCCTCAGCAGACCAGGAAGCGAGGACCCCACCATGGGCCCGCCTCCCGAGGCTGCACTTCCCAGCTCAGTGCCCGTTGGCGCTGGGAGAGGCCTGGCCCCATCCACGATCTCCCCAAGCCAGCAGGGCCAGGGAGGGTGGCTGAGCCCCAGCTCCAGGAAACCGGCCCTGGGTGGTCGCGTGGTCCCAAAGGCCGGCCATGCTGCAGAGGCTTAGCCGCCCTCCCTGGCCCTTCCTGGAGACCCGTTCAGCCCAGCTTCCGGGGCCGTGATGGCTTGGAAAGATCGTGGATGGGGCAGGACCCCTCCTAGCACCAGCGGGCACAGCCTCAGGGCACGGGCAGGGCAGTCAGCTCTCCCGACCGGCTCTCAGGGCCTCTGTCAACAGAGCTGCCCATCCCCCACCACATGAAATGAGGGAGTTCCCATCTGCGCAAAGGGCCCTAAGCCCCCATCTCCCCACCAGCAGGCAGCTGTGAGCCTCAGGTGGACAGGAAGAGGGGCTGGCACTCCCAGTTCAATCTGGTCTAAGTCCCCAGAGAACAAAAATTTGATGGACAGATTTACAAGGACACAACATGCTTGCTGTGGGGCCAGGGCCGTTGGCCGGACCGAGGGCCTGGCCCCCAAGGCAGGGAGGGGAGTGGCTCTGGGTGAGGGAGGTCCCCACTGAGAGCCGCTCTGCAGGACAGGTGGGGCCGGGCTGCAAGTTCCCTCCCCAGCCTGGAGCCAGCTGCCGGGCTAGGACTTTCTGCCACCCAATGCTTTCTAATGAGGAGGAGGGCTGGGGGCAGATGCTTGGAGCTGGAAAGGCAGCAGACTTGCCAGGTTGCAGGTCACTCCCAGATGATTTTATCAGGCTGGACGGCAATTCAGCTGGGGTCCCGGTGCTGGTGTCTAAATTCCTGCACTGATGTGGGGTCCCGGGCACTGGTGTCAGGATTCCTGTCCTGATGTGGGGGTCCCAGGCGCTGGTGTCAGGATTCCTGTCCTGATGTGGGGTCCCAGGCGCTGGTGTCAGGATTCCTGTCCTGATGTGGGGTCCCAGGCGCTGGTGTCAGGATTCCTGTCCTGATGTGGGGGTCCCAGGCGCTGGTGTCAGGATTCCTGTCCTGATGTGGGGGTCCCAGGCGCTGGTGTCTGAATCCCTGCACTGATGTGGGGGTCCCAGGCGCTGATGTCAGGATTCCTGTCCTGATGTGGGGTCCCAGGCGCTGGTGTCTGAATTCCTGTCTTGATGTGCGGTCCTGGGCACTGGCGTCTGGATCCCCGCACTGCCTCTAGGACCAGGCTTAGCAGCTCCGTGGCTCCATTCTACAGGCTCAGCAGCTCCATGGCTCTGTTTTACAGGCCCAGCAGCTCCGTGTCAGGATTCCTGTCCTGATGTGGGGTCCCAGGCACTGGTGTCTGAATCCCCGCACTGATGTGGGGGTCCCAGGCGCTGGTGTCAGGATTCCTGCCCTGATGTGGGGGTCCCAGGCGCTGGTGTCTGAATCCCTGCACTGATGTGGGGTCCCGGGCGCTGATGTCAGGATTCCTGTCCTGATGTGGGGTCCCAGGCACTGGTGTCTGAATTCCTGTCTTGATGTGCGGTCCTGGGCACTGGTGTCTGGATCCCCGCACTGCCTCTAGGACCAGGCTTAGCAGTTCCGTGGCTCCATTCTACAGGCTCAGCAGCTCCGTGGCTCTGTTCTAGGGCACAGAACACCAAGCCCCTTCCACGTTCGTTTGTTCTCTCAGGTCTCATAGCGGTGGCCCCACATCAACACTGACCACGGAAGTCCAGCAGGCCTGGAAACAAGGATGGGTGGGGATGCGGGTCCTGCTGGGAGGTTGGCCGCCTGGCTGTGCTGACTCCAACACCGAGGTCAGAGTAAGTTATCTCTTCATTTAAATGCGGATTTCACATGGAACCAAATCATTTTCCTCTTAAGAAATTGCCAGCCTAACAGTGCATGCTAAATTAGAGCAAGATTATTCCAGGTTATTTGAAATCACTTTCTCCATCACAGTTTTCAGAGGAAAAGAGGAAAGCTGATGAGAGCCCTGCTCAGCCCTAAAGTGTGTTCCCGTGTGGCAGGACCTGCGACTAAAATCTAACCTCCGGGCTTCCCAGGACAGAGCACTGACTCCCCCAGGCTACAGACACAGGCCCAGCAGCTCCCTGAGGAGGCCTCCTTGTTGGAGGCCCAACCAGGACACATGCTGTATTCGTCCGTCCTCACACCGAGACCACCCTGCCCCAACCAGGACACACGTTGTATTCATCCGTCCTCACACCGAGACCACCCTGCCCCAACCAGGACACACGCCGTATTCGTCCGTTCTCACACTGCTATAAGAAATACCCAAGACTGGGTAATTTATAAAGGAGAGAGGTTTAATTGACTCACAGTTCTGCAGGGCTGGGGAGGCCTCAGGAAATTCAGTCATGGCAGTAACTGCCTCTTCACAGGGCGGCAGGAGACAGAACGAGAACCAGCCGGGGAAATGCCAGATGCTTATAAAACCATCAGCTCTCATGAGACTCACTCACCATGGTGAGAACAGCATGGGGGAGACCGTCCCCACAATTCAATGACCTCCACCTGGGTTCTCCTTTGACACGTGTGGATTATTATAATACAATTCCAGGTGAGGTTTGGGTGGGGACACAGAGCCAAACCATATCACGCGCTCTGCCCCCAACCCGCTGCCTGAGAGCCCCGGTTGCTGGAGCAGGCGGGCCCAGCCGCTGGTGCTGTGCCTCGGGGGTGTCAGACGGGAGCCGGGGTTCTCTCCCGGCCAGCCTGGGGCTGTGCATTTACACATCAGGCTCCCAGTGGGCAAGGCAGCTCTCGGGGTCCCACATCACGGAGAATCCGTGTGATATTCACACCGCTCCCCCGGGAGCATCCGAGGCCAGTGTCCTGGGCCTGCCATTCTGGCTGCCTTGGGGGCCTCATCAGCACCCAGCTCCTCCCCACTCAGGTGGGAAGCCCCCAGCAGCGTGGGGCCATTTACTGTCCTGAGATGTGGTGGGCAGAGCCAGACGCGCCTTCAGCCCTCAGGTTAGAGGGTCTGGTTTCTGCCTCTGCTTTGAACCCCAGCCCAGCACCTAACAAGCCAGGCCAAGACCCTGCCTGGAGCCACCCAGCACCTAATGAGCCAGACCAAGACCCTGCCTGGAGCCACCCAGCACCTAATGAGCCAGGCCAAGAGCCTGCCTGGAGCCACCAGGGGCCCGTTTGCAGCACACATTCTAGGCCCCACCCCAGCCTTGCAGAAGCAGCTGCCAAGGAAGGGCCCCAGGAATCTACATGGCTGACAGCCCCTCCCACCTTCAGAGACCCCCAAGAAACTTGAGGTATTACCCAGCCTTGAGGTCACCTGGCTGCCTCCTTCTAACTGTTTGAAGCATGTTGTGTCAGAGACAGGTGTTACCCTGGGCCGTGGTCCCAGCCCGTCATGACCCCATGACCCCACACAGGATCCAGCCATGACCTCATGACCCATGAGCAGACCTGGGCCCAGCCATGAACCCCAGGGCCTTGCACAGGCAGATGGATCAGGGCAGGCAGCTCATACTTGGGACCTGACTCGAGCATCCAGCCTTGGGGATATTTGCCCCAGCGCAGGGGAGCAGATGGGCTCTCAGATGGGTGGATGGGGTCTCAAATAAACAGATGAGATCATGGATGAACTAATGAGATCTCAGATGGGCAGATAGTGTCTAAGATGAGCAAATGGGGTCAGAGATGAGCTGATAGGATGTGCAGATGTGCAGATGGGGTCATGGATGAGCTGATGAGATCTCAGATAGGCAGATGGGATCTCAGATGAACAGATAGGGTCACAGATGAACTGATGGGATCTCAGACGAACAGATAGAGTCACGGATGAGCTGATGGAATCTCAGATGAACAGATAGAGTCACGGATGAGCTGATGGGATCTCAGATGGGCAGATGGGGTCACAGAGGAGCAGATGGGATCTCTGATGAACAGATGGGGACACGGATGAGCTGATGAGATCTCAGATGAACAGATGGGGACACGGATGAGCTGATGGGATCTCAGCCAGGCAGATGGGGACATGGATGAGCTTATGGGATCTCAGATGGGCAGATGGGGTCACAGAGGAGCAGATAGGATCTCTGATGAACAGATGGGGACACGGATGAGCTGATGGGATCTCAGATGAACAGATGGGGACACGGATGAGCTGATGGGATCTCAGCCAGGCAGATGGGGACATGGATGAGCTGATGGGATCTCAGATGGGCAGATGGGGACACGGATGAGCTGATGGGATCTCAGATGAACAGATAGAGACACGGATGAGCTGATGGGATCTCAGATGAAGAGATGGGGACATGGATGAGCTGATGGGATCTCAGATGAACAGATGGGGACACGGATGAGCTGATGGGATCTCAGACGGGCAGATGGGGACATGGATGAGCTGATGGGATCTCAGATGGGCAGATGGGGACACGGATGAGCTGATGGGATCTCAGATGGGCAGATGGGGACAGGGATGAGCTGATGGGATCTCAGATGAACAGATGGGAACACGGATGAGCTGATGGGATCTCAGACGGGCAGATGGGGACATGGATGAGCTGATGGGATCTCAGACGGGCAGATGGGGACACAGAGGAGCTGATGGGATCTTAGATGGGCAGATGGGGACACGGATGAGCTGATGAGATCACAGATGAACTGATGAGATCTCAGATGAGTTGATGGAATCTCAGATGAACAGATGGGGTCACAGATGAGCTGATGGGATCTCAGTGGTCAGTCTCAGATGAACAGATGGAGTGGGATGGACATATGAGTTCTCAGACCGATGGGGTCTCAGATGAACAGACGAGTGTCAAGTGGGCCGACTGGGTCACTGATGGGCAGATGGGATCACGGGTGAACAGTGGGCTCTCGCATTGGTATATGGGGTTATGAATGGGCAGATGGGGGTCACAGATGACAAATGGGGCCTCAGATGAACAGATGGTATCTCAGATAAACAGATGAAGTCATAGATGACAGATGGGGGGGTCACATGGGCAGATGGGTTCTTGGACAGACAGATGGGGTCTCAAATGGGCATCTCAGATGAACAGACGGGATCTCAGGTGGACAGAGAGGACCAGGAATGGCTGCTGAGGCTTCAGATGAGCAGTTGGAGTCTTTGATGCATAGATGTGGTCACTCGTGGCTTGATGGGGTCTCAGGTAGGCAGATGGAATCTCAGAGGGACACGTGGGGTCATATATGTACAAATGGGGTGAGATGATCGGATGGGTTTTCAGAAAGATGTGGTGTCAGATGGGGAGACAGCATCTTGAATAGACAGATGTGGTTTTGGATGGACAGATGGGGTCTCAGATGGAGCTTCCCACAGCCACACACCCACGGCCACATTAATGACACAAGAGTCTGATTCATTCCCGACGCCGCAGAGAGGGCGCGCTGAGCGTCTGTGAGGAGAAAGGTTTCTGCTGCTCACCTGGCTTCTAGCACCTGGACAAGTCCACAGAGAGGTGACCTTGGTCCCGTGTTCCCAAGCAACAGCCACACAGCTGAGCACTGGAGCCTTTTCAGACCTTCAGATCCGACCGCCGTGTGTGCAGCAGGTGTAGCTTCCTGAGGAAGCCTCCCGGGGTTGGGGGGTTAGCAGGGCAGGGGAGAAGCAGGAAACCTCCCCTCTGCCCTGGGCCCTGGCTGTGACTTCCTGGATCCCCCTGGTTTCTGGTTTTTCTTTTCTTTTCTTTTTTGTTTTTTTGTTTTTTTGTTTTTGTGTGTGTTCATTTGTTTGAAGTCTTGCTCTGTTGCTCAGGATGGAGTGCAATTGTGTGATCTCAGCTCCCTGCAACCTCCGTCTCCTGGGTTCAAGCAATTCTCCTGCCTCAGCCTCCCAAGTAGCTGGGATAACAGGTGCCCATCACCACACCCAGCTAATTTTTTATATTTTTAGTAGAGACGGGGTTTCACCATGTTGGCCAGGCTGGTCTCAAACTCCTGACCTCAGGTGATCCACCTGCCTCGGCCCCCCAAAGTGCTGGGATTACAGGCGTGAGCCACCGGGCACGGCCAGGGTCTCCCTGGTTTCTAAGTGCCCCCAGGACAGGCTGTGGTCTCCTGTGCTGGCATGTGGGGGATGGCATTTGTTGTGCATCTCTGTAAAATCCTCATGGAAACTGCTTTTTGTGCAGTGAGACCCCCTGGGAGAGTACCTGCCGCTCCTGAATGACCTCACTGAGGAAACAAGAGGCCCCTGCAGGAATGTGGAGCTGAGAGCTGCCACAATGTGGCTTCCTGAGGGCTGAGGGCACCGTCCGGCCTCTGTAATTCAGCCAGGAGGCTAAAGGAGAGACAAAGAACCCAGGACGGCATCCTCCATGGCTGGGCAGGCTCAGCTGCTGTGGCCAAGGCTGGCCCCGTGCAGGCAGGTCCAGGCCCTCTCAGAGGGAGGGGAGTGGATGGGGTTCTGGAGAGTGGGGTGAGAGGGGTCTGGGAACAGTGGTGAGTAGAGGGTTTGCGTCCAGCTTGGGAGGTGAGCTGGCCACACAGGACCTGTGGGTGCGGGTGCTGTCGGAGCTGAGAGGGGCTGTGGTCTCCACATTGAGCCACGAGGAGGCTCTCTGGCCTCCCCCACTGCGTGGGCCAAAGCCACACATGAGGCTTTTTGTTAGATGTAAGGGTCCTGGGAGCTTCCGAAAGCAGAATGGACGCTGGCCCCCGGGGCACAGTCCTGAGGCTGCAGGCTACCCGGTGAGCTCTGGCCCCTCAGAGCCCCCCTGATAAGCACCGGCCATCAGACCGGCAGACTCTCTCAGAGATGGCCTGGGCGTGGCCTCACAGCTGGGGAGCTGGGGGACTGGAGGCCGCAGGCTGAGAACCCAAGGTCATGAGAATGGCCCCCACAGAGAAGGCTATGTCATGGGGACCTACTGCCCGCACACGGGCCGTCCACAAGCTCATCGTCCACACCAGGCCCCAGCACCTGTGCTGGAGCCCAGGACATGGGAAAAGAGGATGGGAGAGAAGCCTGCAGTGGGTGGAGGGTGAGAACATCATCTGTCTCCATCTGTCTAGGACGTCCTTGCAAAAGGTTTTCAGCTGAAAGGGCTAATTTAGAAGGAATAAAATAAATGATATTGACCTTGGTAAAAACCTTGTCCAAAATAATTTTCCACTGCCTTTGCATGTCACTTGGAGACTCTGAGGCCTGAGATGAAGGGAGGGGCAGCTGTCCAGGCCACATGGCCAAGAAACTTCTGGCCAGTCAGGAATCCATCACCCAGCGGCCACAGGTCCAAGGGGGCAGCCACGTGGCCACGGGTCACAGGCTCCCTTGCAGCTCTTTAGGAAAAGAGAAGAGGGGAACAGAGCCCGGGCCTCAGGGCGGGTGCCAGCCGCGTTCCGTGCTTCTTCCTGCACGTGCCTGGGGGCAGGGGCACATCAGACATGGAGGGGAGAGTGGGTCTGGATGCCCAGCCACAGGGGACCCGGGGGCAGCCCTTCCGGGGTGGGGCAGGCTCAGGCCCGAGGAGAGGAGTGGCCATCATGGATATCCAGACAGTGCCAGGCTGCGGGGACTCCAGGGCATCGCCACAGACTCCTGGGGCCTGTATGAGCCCAGCCCGTGCGCCTGCACCGGTGGACAACCCGTCAGCTCAGGGCCTCCCTCCCAGGAGGCTGGCTTCACCCGCAGGTGGTGATGCCCTGTGGCAGGTGCAGAGGCAGGCGAGGAGGGCGGGAGGAAGAACCCCAGCAGGATGAGGCAGCCCCAGACCAACTGGAGGACAGCTTTGAAGGGCTGAGGTCAGCAGCGACCGGCGGGCAGAGGCGCAGTTCGGATGCAGGAGGGGCCGAGCATCAGGTGACCAGCACAGGGGCCCCACTGCCCCTTCCAGCCTGGAGCATTGAGCAGAGGAGGGAGCAGGTGATTTCACCCCAACCCGTGCCCTTCACAGGAACGAGGGCAGGGCAGGTGTGCACTTCTGGGAGAACAGGGCAAGGCTGAGTGAGTGCAAATCCCCCTCTGTGCTCCACAGGCTCCTCCCCGGCTCCCACCTGTGGGCTGTGCCTTGATTTTGACTTTGTTTATCCAGGGCCCGGGAAGAGCGACTTTTAGTCCTATTCATCAGGAATTACCCGAGGCACTTTCTGAGAAACGGTGTATCAGGAGATACATTTTCTGTGTCCTTACAAGTCACACAGTCCTCGTTCTGCCACAAACTTAATGGATTGGTTCTCAGAACCTCATGCCCCTAGATAAGAAGCCAGGCTCTGGTGCCTGTGGCCCCAGGGCCAGTGAGGGTATGTGCAGGTGAGGGAGCAGGCAGGTGAGGGCCCTGCAGGTAAGGATTCTGCTGGTAAGTGTGGGTGCAGGTGAGGGGCCCCGCAGGTGAAGGTACGTGCAGGTGAGGGACCAGGCAGGTGAAGGCCCTACAGGTGAGGGACCAGGCAGGTGAAGGCCCTGCAGGTGAGGGTTATGCTGGTAAGTGTGGGTGCAGGTGAGGGGCCCCGCAGGTGAGGGTATGTGCAAGTGAGGGACCAGGCAGGTGAGGGTATGTGCAAGTGAGGGACCAGGCAGGTGAGGGTATGTGCAAGTGAGGGACCAGGCAGGTGAGGGTATGTGCAGGTGAGGGACCGGGCAGGTGAGGGCCCTGCAGGTGCTCCCTTGCCTCCTCTGGAGTCTCCTCTGCCCGTTGTGCTGGTGCCTGTGGGTTGGTGGTTTTCATGGGTTGGAGGGGGGGCTCCCCGTGCCCTCGGGTGTGGAAGTTCCCATCCTCACTCCCTCCCTCCCCTCCGTTCCTTCGCTTGCCTGGGTGGTGGCCCCTGGGTCAGCCCTGCAGCGGCCTCACCCTCTCCTTTCTGGGAATTTCCTGGGACTTCCTCCCAGCCCCTCCACAGGACGTTTCTCACTCCCACAGTTTAATTTTTGATTTCAGAGAGCTCCTTCTTTCTCTGACTTCTCTTTCCTGCTCACATCTTGGTTTTGGCTTGTGGTTCTAACATCATCCAACCCTCGTGCTCTTATGAAGGGTTTGGCTTCTGTAGGTTTTGCTTGCTTGGGGAAGGAGCTTCCTTTTGCCCCCCAAGCTCCTGTGTTTTCCATGCACCTTTTCTGTGTTTTGCCATCAGAGGCTGGACACTGCTGAAGCTGGCACTCCCGGGGTGCCCCTCCCGGCCTCCTCAGGGCATGGGGGCTGCAGCCTTGACTGACACCGTCACCCCATCACCAGCCTTTTGGGGGGTGGGAGGTGGAGGACTTTGATGTGTGTGGTCAGCCCTCCTCCCTCGCATATGATGGATCTGTTAATATCATCGATTAAATTGCAGATTGAACTCAAAATGTCATCCAGCCTCACCCGCGGCCTCTTCACCAGCCCTTTACACAGAGGGGCCACTCCTGCTCCTGTCACTTTGTGTCGTCACCGTGGGACGTCCCAAGTCTTGTCTGGAGTCAGCAGCACCCGTTACCTTTATTTCCATTTCTTTTTCCTTTTCTTGAGTCAGGGTCTTGTTCTGTGGCCCAGGCTGGAGTGCAGTGTCGCAATCTCAGCTCACTGCAGCCTCGACCTCCCAGGCTCAAGCGATCCACCTGCCTCAGCCTCCTGAGTATAATCTTTCATGTTTTGTAGAGATGGGGACCCGCTATGCCGTCCAGGCTGGTCTCGAGCTCCTGGACTCAAGTGTCCACCCACCTTGGCCTCCCAAACTGCTGGGGTTACAGGCGTGAGCCACCACGCCTGGCCTCCATTTCCATGTCTTTTTATTTCTTCCCAAATGCTTAGTGGAATTTAAAGTGGGATTTACCTTTCCCTAAGATACAGAACTCTCTCAGCCCCAGGTGAACACAGTGATTTTAAATTACCTGGGGAAAGTGGAGGGAGCTGGGCTTTCTGTCCAGAGGGACTGGACTCCCAGATTGTAGCCAGGGCTCCACGCCTCCGCCTGTGTCCTTACCGTGTTGAGCACCCCCAGATGCCAAGGGGGCAGGGTGGGGGGACTCCGCCCGAATTTGGCAGCTGCCCACCCCCCACTCAGCCTGGGTCTCAGGGTCCTCCCTGAGGGACACGGGTCTGGGGGCATCCAGTCCACCCATCTGGTGGCTGCTGCCCACACACGCGGCCTCTGCCCAGATCTTTGCCCCTCATCCTGAAGGAACAATCCGGCTCTATGTGTGTGGCTGGGGCCGGGGACCTGCTCGATTTCATGTGCAGGGAAACAGAGGTCTTCCAAAGTCACCTGCCCGCTGTGCCAGCTCACTTCCAGAGAAACGAACACACCACATTCACTTTCCGTCTTTCACGCTATACAGTGCAGTAAAGAAACCCCCTAATGTACACGAGCTGGGGCTTCAAGGTCTTTCCTCCGCCCCAGTCTCCTGGTCGCCGTCTACGTGGGCAGGTGACCGACCAGCCTGGGTGGCAGGAGGACCCCTCCCCAGCCTGACAGCCTGCGGTGCCCTCCAAGCAGGAAATTGGGATTGGGAGCCAGGAGACACCCGGCAGTAACTTCCAGCAGGTTCACACCCGCCCCGCCCCAGTTGGGCCCAGCACAGGGAGACTTGCACGGCCTCTTCGGAGACTCCCCATGCAACACCTTCGCGCAGACGGCAGGTGGGCTCGGCAGCGGATGGTTCTGGTGACTTCCAGACGAAAGAAAGCTCCACAGCTGGCACCAAACTGGCCGTTCCAGAGGCCCAGCAAGGCCGCGGGTCAGGAGGGTGGGCAAGCAGGACCCCGACGCCACCGCCTCAGGGAAACCCTCCCCATGAGCCCCAGGGACGGCTGCAGCTCCCGATCTGCCCATCACTGGCCTCCCCAAGGGCCATAGGGGCGAGGGCTGGGCAGGGACCCTCGCTGGGGAGCCCACAGGCGCGGAGAGAGTGCAGATAATCTGGAGCCCAGACCAGCCTGCTGCAGGCTGGGGAGGGCCTGCTCCTTCTCTGAGGGTGGGCCCACCTGTGGCCGGCTGGCCAGGTCTGCAACACAGGCCAAGGTCCTCGACCTCTGGGCACACTAACAGGGTGGTCCATGGCTGATTGAGTCACACCGCCTGCCTCTTGCTGGGCACGCCATGTGTGGCCCCGTCCCTGGGACTCCCAGCACAAAGCTGAGCCTGCCGCCCCTTCTCAGCTGCCCCTAATGGCCCCCGGTTGCTAGCCAGGTCAATCTCAAGCCCCCCAGCCAGCACCCCAGGCCTCCACGGTTGGGTCAGGCCTTTCCCCTCCTCAAGTCTCACGACACCAGCCTCCCCTGTCAGTCCTGTGCCCTCCCGGCGGGGGCCACCCACAGGCACCCACGCTTCCTTGCTCTGTGCCCTCCTAAGCCAGGTGAGGGCCCTGCAGGTGCTCCAGGCTCCACGCTCCTCTCAGGCTCAGGCCCCTTGACCAGCCGCCCTGCCTGGCGTGCAGTGAGTGCACAGGTGATGCTCCATGTTGGGGCAGCTGCTCCGTGCACAGGGGAAGACAGAGGCTCTCAGAAACAAAGCCCATGTCAGAGTCCAGCCTCACAGCTGAACCCCATTAAGAACTCAATCATCTCTAAAGGTTAAATATGCTGGTGCTTAAAAAATATTCCTATTTAGCTGTTTAGATTTAGGGCACCAACAAAAGTTCTGTCCAAGAATGTTCCGTGGCTCGAGGTGGGCCACGCTCCCCTTCGCGCTGAATCCTGAATCCGAGGCCTCCATCGTGACCCTCACCTCCACCCGGGTGCCGGCCGCAGAGACGCGGTTTCCTGCTGAATCCGCGGCGGCGGGACCCTCGCCTCCACCCGGGTGCCGGCTGCAGAGATGGGGTTTCCTGCTGAAAGTCGAGGGGCCCGCCTGCTAGCCTCACCCCCTCCTCACAGACAGCAAGGTGGCCCCAGTGGCCAGAGTGGCCTGTGGGCGGCTTGGCAGGGCCACTGAGCCTCTCTCTGCCTCACGCTGTTTCTCTTCCAGCTTCCAGGCACCCGTCCTCATCCAGGAGCCCATTTGGAGGGGCGGGCCAGACCCTGATTTGGGGAGGGTTTTCCCACAGCCGTGGCTGCTGGGCTGGACTCATGAGCAGCAGAACTGCATCTTCGGCGTGCAGGTGGCTGAGACTTCACGCTCCCCATTTTTAGCCACCTGGCCTACAGGCAGAAGCGTCAGACCTGGGCCTGCCCAGGGTCACCCTGGAGTGTCACATGAATGGGTCCTGTGTCGCAGGCCCTCCTGGGGGTGGAACCCATCCCTGTGGCGGCCCCTTTTCCATTGCTATGTGGCACTCCCCACGTGGATATGCCCCAGAGCATTCATTCCAACACTGGACATTCAGGTCACTTCCAAATGTTGGCTTTTAGGAAAAATACTGATAAGAACATTCATGTCCCTTTCCTTAGTAGACATACATACTCATTTTTCTTGGGTGATTTCCCAGGATTAGAATTCGGGTCATGGGATATACATAGCTTAGCACCAGTAGACACCACCAAACGCTGTTTTCCAAAATGGGTGTCCCAGCATACACCGCACGAAAATAGCCAGTTCCGGGGGCTCCGCACCCGCGTGGGGGGCGCGTCGGTCCTTTCCATTTTAGCTGCCTGCGGGAGGGTGTTGGCGGCACCATTGCGCTTTCATTCCACGTTTCCTCAGTGACTCAACATGTTAAGTAACGTGTCACGTGCCTGCTGGCTGCCGCCGTCCGCTCCTGGGAAGAACCTGTAGACTCAGCTGCCGTTTTACCTGGATCATCCGTCATCTTTCTCTCGAGTTAGAGTTCTCCAGGCTTTCTGGATCTGGACGCACATGGCAACACACCCTGCAGACAACCTTTCCCAAAGCTACAGCGTACTTTGTAACTCATCATGGTGTCTTTTAATAATCAAAAATTCCTAATTTTAATGAAGTCCAATATTCCTGATGTTTTTCTGTTACAAACAGTTCTTTTTATGCCTTCTTTTTAAAAATCTTTGTCTTTGCGAGTCCTCAAAGATGACTTGTCTCTCGGTTTCCCCAGAAGCTTCTCTCTTGTCTTTCCCATTAGATCTGCAAGCGCCTCAGGCCAGTGCCAGGGTGGTGTGGAGTGGGGCTCAGCCCTTTTTCCACAGGACTCGGTGTGGGTCCAGGGCCCTGGGTTGCAGGCCCCTGTGTGTGCCCCTGTGGGATTCCCCAGTCCCACTGTGTGTGCGGGTCAATTCCCGGCTGTTTCCTGTCCCTTCCGTCAGCAGCACATATCTGCTGCGTTAGAGGAAGTCTCAGTGTTTGCAAGTAGAAGGCGCCTCTCATCCTCTTTCTAAGGTCGTCTTGGAAGCAAGCGGGATCCCTCCTGTATCTCAGGGTGTTCACCGAGTCTCGGGCCTGGGTAGGACGGGGCTTGGGCAGAGGAGCTCTGCGGGTACAAGAGCCACAGGCCCGCCTGGAAGCACCTTGCCTGGATGTGCAGGGACAGAGCCCCTGCCTGCACTTGTGCCCGGGGCCTTTCCTTGCAGAAAGCCACGGTCTGGAGGCTGCAGGTGCAGAGGAATCACGTCGTCTGGCTGCACAGTGGTCTTTACGGGAAAATTTTTCTTTGCGGATTTAATTTCATTAAACTTACAGGACAGTTTACAGGTCTGTTCCTTCTGGGGTGGATAAGTCATATCTTTCAAAGAATGTGTCTATGCTGTCGGAATTTCCCAAGCTAACCTCACAAAACGGCTCCTTATCCAGGATCCTCGCGTCGCCTTTCCATGTCAGCTGCATCCGTGGTTTCGTGACCCTTTCATGTCTGAGATGGCCAGTTTGCTCTTCTTTCGTTTCTGAGATCCACACACGTTTTTTCTTTTTCTCCATCGTCCTATAGGGACCTTCTTTCGTTTCTGAGGTCCACACACGCTTTTTCTTTTTCTCGATTGTCCTACAGGGACCTTTGTGCATTTTGAAAGTGTTTCCAATGAAACAGGGTTTGGCTTTAGCAATTTTCTGCTTCACGTTTTCCGTCCTGTTCCCTTTGCTACTTCCTTTGGCTTCAACTCGCTGTTTTTCGAGCTCCTTGAGATGGGAGGCTGGTCCCCAGTTTCCCACCTTTCTTCCCTTCTCGCGTGTGCCGAGGGGTGTATGCTTCCGTTTGAGTGCCGCTTTAACTACAGACCCCAAATGTCTATCGCTATGATGTTCATTATTGTTTAATTCAAAATGTTTTCTATCTAATTTCTTCTTTTACCCATTTCAAAGTGTATTGCTTGATTTCTAAATGTTTGGAGTTATCTTTTTCATTGGCTTCAAATTAGTTCTACCGAGTCAGACATGGTGCCCAGTGATTTTGGAGGCTGTGGGCTGGCTCATGCAGTGTGGTGCTCCAGCTGGGCGAACACACACACCCACTCGAGAAGGCAGCGTTCCGCTGGGCGAACACACACACACACACTCAAGAAGGCGGTGTTCCGCTGGGCGAGCAAACACACACACTCGAGAAGGCGACGTTCCACTGGGCAAACACACACACCCACTCGAGAAGGCAGCGTTCCGCTGGGCGAACACACACACACACACACACACACACACACTCGAGAAGGCGGCGTTCCGCTGGGCGAACACATACACCCACTCGAGAAGGCGGTGTTCCGCTGGGCGAACACACACACACACACACACACACACTCGAGAAGGCGGCGTTCCGCTGGGCGAACACATACACCCACTCGAGAAGGCAGCGTTCCGCTGGGCGAACACACACACACACACACACACACACACACTCGAGAAGGCAGCGTTCCGCTGGGCGAACACATACACCCACTCGAGAAGGCGGTGTTCCGCTGGGCGAACAAACACACACACTCGAGAAGGCGGCACTCCAGCTGGGCAAACACACACACCCACTCGAGAAGGTGACGTTCCACTGGGCAAACACACACACCCACTCGAGAAGGCGACGTTCCACTGGGCGAACACACACACCCACTCGAGAAGGCGGCACTCCAGCTGGGCGAACACACACACCCACTCGAGAAGGCGAAGTTCCACTGGGCGAACACACACACCCACTCGAGAAGGCGGCACTCCAGCTGGGCGAACACACACGCACTCGAGAAGGCGAAGTTCCACTGGGCGAACACACACACCCACTCGAGAAGGCGGCACTCCAGCTGGGCGAACACACACACCCACTCGAGAAGGCAGCACTCCAGCTGGGCAAACACACACACCCACTTGAGAAGGCGGCGCTCCAGCTGGACAAATACACACACACACTCGAGAAGGCGACATTCTGCTGGGCGAACACACACACGCACTTGAGAAGGCGGCGTTCTGCTGGGCGAACACACACATGCACTTGAGAAGGCAACGTTCCACTGGGCTAACACACACACCCACTTGAGAATGCGACATTCCGCTGGGCAAACACACACACGCACTCCAGAAGGCGGCGCTCCAGCTGGGCGAACACACACACACTCAAGAAGGCAGTGTTCCGCTGGGTGAACACATACACGCACTCGAGAAGGCGGCATTCCACTGGGCAAACACACACACACACTCAAGAAGGCAGCGTTCCGCTGGGTGAACACACACACCCACTCGAGAAGGTGGCATTCCGCTGGGTGAACACATACACCCAGGCGAGAAGGCAGCATTCCGCTGGCGAACACACACACGCAATCCAGAAAGCGGTGTTCTGCTGGGCGAACACACACACTCACTAGAGAAGGCAGCGTTCCGCTGGGCAAACCCACACATGCACTCAAGAAGGTGGCGTTCCGCTGGGCAAACACACACACCCACTCCAGAAGGCAGCATTCTGCTGGGCGAACCCACACACACACTCGAGAAGGCGGTGTTCCACTGGGCGAACACACACATGCGTTCCAGAAGGCAGTGTTCCAGCTGGGTGAACACACACACCCACTCGAGAAGGCGATGTTCCGCTGTGCAAACACACACACACACTTGAGAAGGTGGCATTCCGCTGGGCAAACACACACACCTAGTCAAGAAGGTGGCATTCCACTGGGCAAACAAACACACCCACTCGAGAAGGCGACGTTCCGCTGGGCGAACACACACACGCACTCAAGAAGGCAATGTTCCGCTGGGGGAACACATACATCCACTCAAGAAGGCGACGTTCTGCTGGGTGAACACATACACCCACTCGAGAAGGCGACGTTCCACTGGGCAAACACACACACCCACTCGAGAATGCGACGTTCCGCTGGGTGAACACACACACGCACTCGAGAAGGTGGCACTCCAGCTGGGCGAACACACACACCCACTCAAGAAGGCGGCGCTTCAGCTGGGCAAACACACACACACTCGAGAAGATGACATTCCACTGGGCGAGCACACACACGCACTCGAGAAGGTGGCGTTCCAGCTGGGTGAACACACACACGCACTCGAGAAGGCAACGTTCCACTGGGTGAACACACACACCCACTCGAGAAGGTGGCATTCTGCTGGGTGAACACACACCCAGTCGAGAAGGTGGCATTCCGCTGGGCGAACACACACATGCACTCCAGAAAGCGGTGTTCTGCTGGGCGAACACACACACCCACTCGAGAAGGCAGCGTTCCACTGGGCGAACACACACACGCACTCGAGAAGGAGGTGTTCCACTGGGCGAACACACAGACGCACTCGAGAAGGCGGCCTTCTGCTGGGCAAACACACACACACACTCGAGAAGGTGACATTCCGCTGGGCGAACACACACACGCAATCGAGAAGGCGGCATTCCAGCTGGGTGAACACATACACGCACTCAAGAAGGCGGCATTCCACTGGGCGAACACACACACCCACTCCAGAAGGCGGCATTCCACTGGGCAAACACACACACACACTCAAGAAGGCAGCGTTCCGCTGGGTGAACACACACACCCACTCGAGAAGGCGGCATTCCGCTGGCGAACACACACACGCACTCCAGAAAGCGGTGTTCTGCTGGGCGAACACACACACTCACTAGAGAAGGCAGCGTTCCGCTGGGCGAACCCACACATGCACTCGAGAAGGTGGCGTTCCGCTGGGCGAACACACACACCCACTCCAGAAGGCAGCGTTCTGCTGGGCGAACCCACACACACACTCGAGAAGGTGGTGTTCCACTGGGCGAACACACACACGCCTTCCAGAAGGCAGGGTTCCAGCTGGGTGAACACACACACCCACTCGAGAAGGCGATGTTCCGCTGTGCAAACACACACACACACTTGAGAAGGTGGCATTCCGCTGGGCAAACACACACACCTAGTCAAGAAGGTGGCATTCCACTGGGCAAACAAACACACCCACTCGAGAAGGCGACGTTCCGCTGGGGGAATACATACATCCACTCAAGAAGGTGATGTTCTGCTGGGTGAACACATACACGCACTCGAGAAGGTGGCACTCCAGCTGGGCGAACACACACACCCACTCAAGAAGGCGGTGCTCCAGCTGGGCAAACACACACACACTCGAGAAGGTGACATTCCACTGGGCGAGCACACACACTCACTCGAGAAGGTGGCGTTCCAGCTGGGTGAACACACACACGCACTCGAGAAGGCAACGTTCCACTGGGTGAACACACACACCCACTCGAGAAGGTGGCATTCTGCTGGGTGAACACACACCCAGTCAAGAAGGTGGCATTCCGCTGGGCGAACACACACATGCACTCCAGAAAGCGGTGTTCTGCTGGGCGAACACACACACCCACTCGAGAAGGCAGCGTTCCACTGGGCGAACACACACATGCACTCGAGAAGGCGGTGTTCCACTGGGCGAACACACACACCCACTCGAGAAGGCAGCGTTCCACTGGGGGAACACACACATGCATTCGAGAAGGCGGCGTTCCACTGGGCGAACACACAGATGCACTCGAGAAGGCGGCCTTCTGCTGGGCGAACACACACACACGTACTCTAGAAGGCGGCGTTCCACTGGGCGATCACACACACCCACTTGAGAAGGCGGCGTTCCGCTGGGCGAACACACACACCCACTCGAGAAGGTGGCGTTCTGCTGGGCGAACACACACACCCACTCGAGAAGGCGGCGTTCTGCTGGGCGAACACACACACCCACTCGAGAAGGCGGCGTTCTGCTGGGTGAACATACACACACACTCTAGAAGGCGGCGTTCCGCTGGGCGAACACACACACCCACTCGAGAAGGCGGCGTTCTGCTGGGGAACACACACACACACTCTAGAAGGCGGCGTTCCGCTGGGTGAACACACACACGCACTCGAGAAGGTGGCGTTTCACTGTGTGCAGGGCTCAGTGTATGTCAAGTAGGTCAAGATGGTAGGACAAGCTGTTTAGCGTCTAGATTCTTAGTGATTTTCTTTCTGTTGTTACATCGTGTACCCAGCCCCACTTGCCTTTTCACCCTGTCTCCTGCCAATCTGTACCCTGACTCCCAGGCTTCAGGGACCCTCCCTCCTCGGGCTGGCCACTCCTCTGCTCTTCCCCCTCCCAGCTGCAGCTCTGCATGTTTGCCCTGTCCACAGGGAGAGGATCCTAGTAAAAGGGCAGGTGGGCAGGTGGGCAGGTGGGTAGATGGGAAATGGAGACATATGGGTGGGTGGGGGATGGAAAGATGGATAGATGGGTGGGTGGGTGGGTGGGTGGATGGATGGATGGATGGATGATGGATGGATGGAGGGTGGATGAATGGATGGATGGATGGATGGATGGTGGATGGATGGTGGATGGGTGGAGGGGTAGGTGGGGGATGGATGGAGGATGGATGGATGAGTGGGTGGATGGGTGGGTGGATGGGTGGATGGGTGGATGGGTGGATGGATGGATGGTGGATGGATGGTGGATGGGTGGGTAGATTGTGGATGGGTGGATGAATGGATGGATGGATGGATGGATGGTGGATGGATGGTGGATGGGTGGAGGGGTGGGTGGGGGATGGATGGAGGATGGATGGACGAGTGAGTGGATGGGTGGGTGGATGCATGGATGGGTGGATGGATGGATGGGTGGATGGATGGATGGATGGATGAGTGGGTGGATGAGTGGGTGGATGGGTGGGTGGATGGATGGATGGATGGATGCTGGATGGATGGTGGATGGGTGGAGGGGTAGGTGGGGGATGGATGGAGGATGGATGGATGAGTGGGTGGATGGGTGGGTGGATGGGTGGATGGGTGGATGGGTGGATGGGTGGATGGATGGATGAGTGGGTGGATGGGTGGATGGATGGATGGGTGGATAGATGGATGGGTGGATAGATGGTGGATGGATGGAGGGTGGATAGGTGGATGGGTGGATGGATGAGTGGGTGGATGGGTGGATGGGGGAGGGTGGATGGGTGGATAGATGGATGGGTGGATAGATGGTGGATAGATGGAGGGTGGATGGGTGGATGGGTGGATGGATGAGTGGGTGGAGGGTGGATGGGTGGATGAATGAATGAGTGGATGGGTGGATGGATGAGTGGGTGGAGGGTGGATGGGTGCATGGATGAGTGGGTGGATGGGTGGATGGTGGATGGATGAGTGGGTGGATGGGTGGATGGGTGGATGGGTGGATGAATGAGTGGGTGGCTGGGTGGATGGTGGATGGGTGGAGGATGGATGGTGGAGGGGTGGAGGGGTAGGTGGGGGATGGATGGATGGATGGATGTTGGATGAATGAGTGGGTGGATGGGTGGAGGGGTGGAAGGTAGATGGGTGGATGGGTGGAGGGGTGGAGGGGTAGGTGGGGGATGATGGATGAGTGGGTGGATGGGTGGGTGCAGGGATAGGTGGATGGTGGTTGGCAGGCATGGACAAGAGGAGGAAGAATGAACAAACAGATGGCTGGAGAATGGACAGGGCAACAGAGGGAAAGGAACACAGGATGCTCAATGACGAGTTAATGGATGCAGCACCAACATGGCACGTGTATACATATGTAACAAACCTGCACATTGTGCACATGTACCCTAAAACTTAAAGTATAATAATAATAAAATTTAAAAAAAAAAGAAAAAGAGGAAGGCTGGTTCCAAGGAACAGCAGTCTAGCCTTAAGCATTTATTTTTCCCCGGAATTCATTATGTCTGTGAATACTGACACATGGGGCGGACGTTTACGGATCCACATCATAAAGAAATTGTTCTATAGAAATTCCAGAACTGGATGAAATATTAGGAACAAAATTATGTTTTAAGCTCCCCGCAAAGAAACATTAGCTGATAAGTAACAAAGAAGCAGAGGGGCTGGAGGAGGGTTTTCCATTCCCTCCTCCTGGATCAGAGTGCAGGCCTGACTCTAGACGGGGGGACTCTGCGGCAGCAGCTGGGCTCAGAAGGCTACACTGTGCAGGCGCAGATGCCGGGTTCAGACCCCAGGGCAGCTCGCTTCATGGAAACCACTGAGAAAGGGAGGAGAAAACTGTGAGAACAAATGTTTTCTCAGTAACTTTCTCTTAAATGAGGTTAAGTATCATAAATATACAAATTAGTTTAACAAAACAAACATGTCTGGGACTTCCTCAACTACTTTGTGAAAATTATTCTGGTTTTATGTAAAGAAATGAAAGGTTTAGTGCTGTTTCTAAAAATGGCCATTACTGAATAAGGATGCAAAAGGCAGTGACAGAACAGTCTGGAAATGCCTGCGGTTCCCACAGCCTGCAGGAGCCGGTCAGCGTGGGTGTGCGTGAAAGACAGACACACACAGACAGGCAGACGCATGGACGCATGGATGCATGGGCGCGTGGACACACAGCGGGAGTCTCTGCCCCACACTTCAGGGCGCTGTGGCCCGGTGCCGGCCAGGGGGTGGGGACTGGGCCGCTTCTCCCCGTCCTAGCTCGGGATGTGCTGCAGTGGGACCACCTGGGAGGTGCTGGACCTTCCTCCCAGGACAGTGAAGAGTGGAGCTGTGAGCCCCTGCCTGCCTGACCCACCCCCATCCCCAGCACTGTGCTGGCCACAGCAGCAGACACGTGTCATGTGTGCTAGAAAGCCTGCTCCTGGAGCCCCCTGCTCCCACCCGCAGCCGCCTCCACTCATCAAGTGCTGGCTGTGACCCTGGGCCAGGCTCGCTCAGGGACAGATGGTTGGGTGGAGGGAGGCAGCGGCATCAAGCCGTCGGGGCAGAGGCTTGGGTTGTCAGCTCTCTCTGTCCTGGGAACAGCCACCCAGGGGTCTGCCCCACATCACCCGAAGGCGGCCGGCAAGTGCTGACCCTGTTCAGACCACGCTACTGTGAGGTCCCTGTCGGCTGCCACCAGGACTGGCCCTGAGCCGAGGGTTGGCCCCACCATCTGCCCAGGCTCCCGGCACGCCCTGTGCTCCGGGCAGCTCCAGTGCTCAGAGAAGCCTCCCCCTGGGTGTGTGGGGGCCAAATCCCAGCCTGTGGCCCCAACTGTGCAGCTGAGCCTGGGCCCTGAGTCCCAAATCTGCCATTTCCCTGCGTTCTCTGCAGCCCCTGGGGTTGTCATCACTTTATTCTTTTAATTAACTCGGCGATTGTAGCCTCCTGTCACTCGTGCAGAAGCAGATTTGGGCTCTGTGGGGAGACAGGAGAGAGCTCCTCTCTGTGGGTGCCGCCTCTCAAACAGCACCTGCGGCCGGCGTGGCTGGGTTTTAATTACTGCAAAACCCTCGGTGGCTTTTCATCTGTTTCAGTCCAGAACCAATAAACACATTCACTTATGTCTGAGTGAGGCTGGCCCCAAGCACTCAGTGTGGTCACGGCGCACAAAGACCTTTGGAGAAACCCGATCCTGCTCTTCGCTGGCCCAACCCCCACGGATCGGCCGCCCCGGGCCTGGTTCCAGCTCCTGCCGGCTGCTGTGGGAGGCCTCGGACCCTGGGACCCACAGCTGGGAAGCTGGCGGGGAGGCTGGGGGGCCGTCAGCAGGTCTCAGGCAGGCCTCTGAGGTGCTCACACCAACCCTGTCCCATGTGTGACCTCAAAGGAGCGAAGGAAGGGGTGGGAAGTCGGCCGACGTTTTTCTAGAAGCACTGGGAGACGTACTTGGCGTTCTGTTGTGTTTACAGAGGACGTCCACGTTTTCCTGGAGCAGTGTGAGGAACCTCGCCCGCCTCTGCCCAGGGCAGGCGTGGGAGGGCAGGGGGCCGTAGGGTGCAGAGTCAGGGGGCCCTGGGGTGCAGAATCGGGGGCCCTGGGGTGCAAAGTCAGGAGGCCATAAGGTGCAGAGTCAGGGGGCCGTAGGGTGCAGAGTCAGGGGGCTGTGGGGTGCAGAGTTGGGGGGCCCTGGGGTGCAGAGTCAGGGGGCAGAGGTGAAGCCACGCCCTGGGATGTTTGACCTCCCTGGCTCCAGGCTCTTCTCCATCAGCAGCTCGCCCTGCACTGGGGAATCTTTGGGAGCACAGCTTTTCCTCTTCTAGAGACAGGATCTCACCCTCTCCCCCAGGCTGAGTGCAATGGGGCGATCACAGCTCACTGGAGCCTCAACCTCCTGGGCTCAAGAGATCCTCCTACATCAGCCTCCTGAGTAGCTGCTGATAGAGGTAGGCACGACCACGCCTGGCGAATCTTTCTATCTTTTATTATGTAAACATTGCATCTTGCTATGTTGCCCAGGCTGGCCTAGAACTCCTGGACTCAAGTGATCCTCCCACCTCTGCCTCCCACGGCACCGGGATCACAGGTGTGAGGCCCTGCGCCCGACCAGAAGCTCTTCTGACCTCATTTCTCTCTCTATCTCTGCCCGCTGGCCTTTGAGGCTCGGAGGAGCTGGCCCTGAGGCCCTCACCACTCACGGACTCGCTGGCGTTCCTCGTCACTCTGCCCTGGGCCCTTCCCACGACTTCTCTCGTCTCCACTTGTTTCCTATTCATCTTTCAAAGCCACCTCCTCCAGGAAACCTGCCTGCTTGCTCCTCCCTTCCTTTGCCTCAGGCGAGCGCCTGTCCGTGGTGACTTGAGGCACAGCTATTTCTGTGCCTGTCTCTCCTCAGGGGCCGCCCACCCGGCTCACAGCCTCGGTGGGACTTCGCCCATCCGCACAGGCCGGTCACCTATTAGGAGGCCCAAGGAGCAATGTCAGAGATCAGCTCCTCCATTCCTCTGCCATCTCGGATCTGAGTGGAGACACCCCAGCCTCTCGGGGGTGCAGCGGACCCAGGAAGGGGCACCTGCCAGGCAGATGCAAGCCCACGGGAACCACTCACGGCTGAAATCCGGATGTGCTTCTCCGGGCAACGTTCATCACTGCCAGGCACAGATGGCGCACAGTGCGCACTGCTGAGGGGGCCGGACGCCACAGTCGCCGGACAGCCGGGGCCGGGCCGCTGGGGGCCACACCCGGGGCAGACGGACGTACAGGCCCGCCAAGGCCCTCATCAACATCAGCTTTCCCAGAGCAAAAGTGCTGCTGGGATCTGTGGCAGCTTCCCCCAGGACCCAAGCCCCAAAGCCTGCGTGCAGAGGCCCTTCCGAGGTTAACTCACACCAAGAAGCCTCCCAGCCAGGGAGGAGAGAACATGGGAGCTGGGGAGCTTCCAGCACAGAGTTGACCCCTGTCGCTCCTGCTCTCCCTCCCTCTCTCCCTCCCTCCCTCTCTCCCTCCCTCCCTTTCTCTCTCCCTCCCTCCTTTTCACTCTCCCTCCCTGTCTCCCTCTCTCCCTCCTTCCCTCCCTCCCTCCCTCCCTTTCTCTCCCCCTCGGGCCTCCCCACTGTTCTGTTGCTCCCCCAGGGTCAGACTCAGTCGCCTCTGGCCCCCCAGCCTCACACACCCTGAGCCCTCAGTAGATGTCATGAACCAGTGACTTTAAAATGAACCAACTGACTCTCACCCCAGGGGCCAGGCACAGCAGATTCCTTAGCCTGGCTACTGCTATTGCTCAGGGTCACTGGCTGGCTGTGGCTGAGAGTGTCCAGCCACACACTCCTTCCCCAGGATGTGGCCTCCCAGCTGGGGGTGTAAGGGGGCTCTGGATCACTGGCAGAGGGAGGGCAGCCCTGGGGGCCTCGGGAAGCCGTGGGGTGGAACGCAGGGCAGGGCGACCCAGGCCTGGCCCCAGCCCTGGAGAAAGAGGGGCTCCACAGCTGCTCTCTGGGCAGCAGACGCCCCTGCCAGACGTCACATGCCTCCGGGCACCTCAGGTGGGAGGATGGCCGAGGGCGAGCCCTCACGGGTGTGGGTCTTGAGAAGTGGCTATTTGCAGAGACAGGCTCTTCCTGGGCTTCCTGTCTCCACCCAAGTGGGTGCCTGCTGGTGGCAACACCATCCAGGCAGGGACTCAGGTGAGGCTGGTGGCGCCGGGGTCCTGCAGATGAGGCCCTTCCAGGAGACTGGGGCAGCCGTGGGGAGAGTGTGGCCCAGACAGCACCGTGGGCCCGAGAACGTCCTCCCAGGCCATAGCCTGGAAGGGGGATGCCAGAGATTCCTGCTGAGGAAGGGGCAGAAGCCTGGACTCCAGAAAGCTGCCCACAGGTGGGACATCTGCCCGGGGAAGGGCCTGCGGGTCCTAGTGACCAAGGACACCCGGGAGCCTCTTCACTGGAGGAAGAGTCGGCTCAGGGCGGAGCCTGGCCACACAAAAGCGGCGTATCCCCCGGGGAGCCCGAGGCTGTGACTGGGAGGCCTGGAGCTGCCACAGATGCTGACGGACCTGCACTCACCACAGGAAGTCCGGCTGGAGGGCGGGTGCAGGCAGGGGCCACAGGGTCTGTCCTGCCCGGGGGGCTGCCTGGCCCTGCCTGGTTTGCCCCATCACTGGCGGGCCCCAGTTTGGATGCCAAGTGCCGAGCTGGCACGGGTGACTACCTCGCTGATAACTGAAGAACTGTAAGTGGCACATTCACAGAATTCACATATCAAGCTTTTTAATTTCATTTCCAATTTAATATCATCTATCTCAGTCTGTTTCTCCTGTAACACAGTCTTTAAAGTTAAGTGGGCGCGACCCACTTAACTGTTCCCACCCCTTGCGGCACGGCACCGGCACCGTCCTGGGTGCCCCTCAGGGTTCTTGGGACCTGGATTTATTGACCTGCTCAGAGGGGAGCCCAGCGGCCGTGCAGATGGGAAGGCAGCTGCTCAGAAAACAGGGCGTCTTTATTTGTTCCCGACTTTCCTAGGCAACAAATAACCAGAGGCCGCCGACTCGTTTGGGGAAATTGCTTCTGGTAACAGTGTTATTTTTACCTCCGTCTTGCAATCCTCTCACCCACCCGGCACCCCACCGCCCAGCGCACCCAAGCCAAGTCCCGGAGCTGCCATGCTCGTCTGTGAGGAAACGCTGGAGCTGGGTCCCCAGGGCTGCTGGGGGTCCACGAGCCCCCGGGGCCAGGCTGTGAGCTTGGTCGGTGGGCCCACGGCCGGAGGCTCCAGGCTGGTGAGGACCCCGGGCAGCAGGAGCCCCCATTGCCTTCTGGGATCTGGACTGATGCTGCAACGCTGGCCCAGTGGCCCCAGGTGGCCTTACGGCCTCAAGGACAAGTGGGTGCCAGAGCCCAGGTCTCCCTGGAGGTCCCAGTTACAGAGGAGTCACCGAGATCAACGGCGGGGCCTTTACCCACACCCCGTGCAGGCATTTGTACACAGGTCCCCCTGCTAGTCCTGAGTAAAGGGTGACGTGTGTGCAAACGCGTGCATGGTGTGTGAGTAAAGTGGCAGAAAGAGTGTCATGAGGCGGTGACGCTACCGTCCTCACAGCCATCCTCATCTCGCTGACGCCTCCCTGTCCTCACATAGATGATTTTGAAGCAAATCTCCAACATTTTATTGCTGACTAAATATCCAGTATGCATTGCTAAAAGATAATGGCTGTGATTGCTTCAAAAATTAGCAATAAAATTGCTCTGTTTGATCAAGTATTAAGCCTAGGTTCCCATTTTCTGGGTTTTCTTACACTTTGTACAGTTTCTTTGTAAAATCAGGACCAGCACAGGCCCCAGGTAGTGGCTGGCTGATGTCCCGCCGTCCGTCTGGGCCTGCCGGCCTCCGCCAGCCACCTTTGTCTCCCCAAATACTCTCTGCTGAAGAAACGCCGGCTGGCATCCTCCCGCTGAAGTTCCCCCTGTGGACTCAGGGTTGGTGCCCACGGTGTTGTTTACAGGGTCTTGTGGCCCCTTGTCTTTTTTTTTTTTTTCCTTTTTTAAGAGACCAGGTCTCACTCTGTTGCCCTGGCTGGAGTGCAGTCGCGTGATCTCAGCTCACCACAGCCTCAACCTCCCAGGCTCAGGTGATCCTCCCACTTCAGCCTCCTGAGTAGCTGGGATTGCAGGAACACACCACCACACTCAGCTAATTTTTGTATTTGTGGTGGAGATGGGGTTTCGCCATGTTGCCCAGGCTGGTCTCGAACTCCTGAGCTCTAAAGTCTCGAACTCCTGAGGTCTAAAGGTCCTCTTACCTCGGCCTCCCAAAGTGCTGGAATTACAGCATGAGCCGCCACACCCAGCCCCTGTGTGTCTTACAAGTTTGTGGCTGTGTCTGAGGTACTGACCGCTCAGAGGTGGTGGAGTCTGTCTTCTCACAATGGCTGTTGCCATGTCCACTGACCCAGCAGGGATCAGAAGGCCAATCCCCTCATCTCTTTTTCTTTCAGTGGTCCCTATAGACCCCTGCACAGGCCCCCGTGGTCCGCGGTCCCTGTAGATGCCTGCATGATCCCCTGTGGTCCGTGGTCCCTGTAGACGCCTGCACAGGCCCCTGTGGTCTGTGGTCCCTCTAGACGCCTGCACAGGCCCGCCTGGTCCATGGTCCCTATAGATGCCTGCACGATCCCACGTGGTCAGTTGCTCCAGAGTCCTCCCGAGATGATGTCAGCAGCAGTGGCCTGGATTTCTGGTGCTGCTGGCCCCTGGCCCCGACGCACTCTTCCTGATCCAGCTGGGCATCACCATCGTGTCCAGGAGACTGGGCTCCTTGCAGGGGGCTGTGGGCTTTAGAGGCAGCGAGCGTGTTTCTCTGCAGCCTTGCCCTGGGAGGCGTGGACGCTCGGGTCTGATCCAGGAAGCAGCTGGGGCTGGGGTGGCCCACAGGCAGCAGGGCTGGCAGGAGGCTGGGGCCTGGTCCTTGTGTCCTTCTTGCTGGCCACACACCCGCTACCTGGGTCCTGTGGCCCTTGGGGTGTCCTGGGCATGGCACGACCAGCATGGGAAGATACTACTAAACCTACTGACTCTTTGAGGAGTGAAAACGGAGGGCAGAGATTTGGGGGAGGAATTTTAAAGTCAACTTGAAAGGCCGGCTTAGTGGATCTGGCTGAGTCCAAATTGCATTTGGAGAAAATTGCTGTGTCAGGAATCTTTTTTTAACCTGCGGATGAGGAAGGCTTGTTTTATCCATAGTTTAGGAGTGACAGGGTTGTGCTGTGTGATGAGGTGAGTGCAATGCTGGCTCCTCATGCCCCAGTGGGGGCCCCCTGGCATCTGTGGGGCCACAGGCAGGGTCCTCTGGGGGTGGCCCACACGGGAAGATGCAGCCTTTTCTCCATCGAGGGCTGTGCCCACCCCTCACTACCCCAGCATCACAGGACAGAGGTCTGGGCCTGGCCTGGACACCATTCCTGATGTGCTGGGCAGCCTTGGACCCTTCTTCCCCCCCCCGGGCACCCTCAGGGCATGGCGCAGGTGAGGGGCAGGCAGGAGCAGACCACCCACAGCGTGGATCCTGCAGATGCAGGCACAGCGGGGCACAGGATCCAGGAGGAGGACACAGCAATGCTGGGTGTGTGGGCTGTGGGCCGGGGGCAGGATCTGAGCAGGATCCACCACCTCCGAGGGACACGGGGACACCTCACGCCCTCTCAGCCCCGTCCCTCGCTCACCCCTCCGGGTCCTCATGCCCACAGCCCTTGCAGGGCATGTGAAACCAGGCACTGTGGACCAGCCTTCGCCTCCGGCTCTGCCTCTGCCTCACGCCTTGTCCTCCGAGTCTCACACCAGCTGCTCTGGCTGTGAAGATGGCTGAGCATATGGACGCACCGGTCAAATATTTGGAGTTTGTGAACTCTATTTTGAAATTAATGAGGATTTTAGCTTTCATAGACTTCCAAAATACATAAACATGCCAGCTTCTGGAGAGGATGTGATCCACCTGAAACCAACCACTTGTCAGCAGCGTGTTTGCTCCCGGGCGGCGACTTTAGGAGCCGAGGGTGCCGGGCTCTGCGGCCGCGTGTGCTGGTGCCCGCATCTCAGGCTCTGCGGGTTCCCCCACCTCGAGGGTGCCGGGCTCTGCGGCCGCGTGTGCTGGTGCCCGCATCTCAGGCTCTGCGGGTTCCCCCACCTCGAGGGTGCCGGGCTCTGCGGCCGCGTGTGCCGGTGCCTGTGTCTCAGGCTCTGCGGGTTCCCCTGCCTCCTGGGTGATGATGTGGTTCCCAAAGTTTCCGCGTCTTCCAGGGAGGATGCCTGTGCTGCCGTGGCCACCTGCCCAGCCCAGATGGAGCCGCCGTGCTCAACACCAGCCCTCGGGGCCCCTGACCCTGTCTCCCGGTCTCTGTGGCACCAGCCGCTACCCACAGATGCAGTCGGTTCAAGTGCTTATCACCCCCCAGGGCAATTCCTGAGGGCAGGGCCTCCCAGTAGTGTATCCCCCACCCAGCCCAGTCCAGGAAGGTCCACTCGCTGCTTGTACGGGAGTCTTGTTTGGGGACAGGGGCTTGTGAGGCTCTGACGAATGCTCTCGAGGCTCCGGGCACGCACTGCAACCATCTGTCCATGGCTCTGTGAGCCCCTGGCTTCTCTCCCTTCCACAACGCGGGGAGCGGTCCCCACGGAGGGCATGAGTCCCTGCCCACACTTCAGGTATTAGCTTGTTCTGGGCTTCAGCTCTTACCAACAGCTCAAAGCAGGAATCACTGGCTCAAAGATTATTATAAATTTTTAAATAAAAAGATTATTTTTAGGCTCAAAGATATTTTGAAGGGAGAGAAAGCAATGTCTGAAGATATAAAGAACTGAAAAACTGCCCCACAGTGTGTGAAAAACTGCCCTGAGGTGTGTGAGAAACTGCCCCACCGTGTGCCAAAATTGCCAATCCTAGAAAAACCAGCCACTCGGGAATATTAATTTTCAAACAATAATTATTTTAACAAAATTGCCAGGTGGAACGACTTGCTTCCGACCACATCTAATTTGGTAAAATTGCTTTGGCCCGGTTGCCAGAAGCCTTGGCAGGAACCAGGCTGAGGCAGCTGGGCCAGCCATGGAGGGGAGCGCAGCTGACCCAGGCAGGGCCGGGCAGCACCAGGCGGCAGGTGTGGTCAGACGGAGCGGGTCCCACGGAAGGGCCGGGGCTTGAGCTGGACAAAGGCTGGGCGAGTGGGTGGGCAGGACCTCAGGGACCAGGCCTATTCCGGGCAGCTCCAGGGACAGCTCCCAAGCCGCTGCGGGCTCTGGTCCCCAGGGAGGGGCTGGCTGCACCATGGGCCTGTTCAGCGTCCTCCAGGCCAGATGCCCCAGGGACGGCACCTGGGCTGACCCTCGAAGATGCTTCAGGGCTGTGGGTAAGGCAGGGAAGGCTTCATGAATGTCAGGACAGTGAGGCCCCGTGGATGAGCCGGAGGCAGGCGACGGTGTGGTCGGGAGGGAACGCGTGCTTGGTCCCTCCTTGGTGGTAAGGAGACAGGATTGTGGGGCCACTTGCTTCCTCCTCACTGGACCCGCCCTCTTGCCTAAGCAGGACCCCGAGGGGCGCGGTGGGGGCTGGGTCCCCGTCCCTCCTGTGACCACGGCCCGGGGATGGCTGGACAGATGGGGGTGGCATCCCAGCCCTGACAGAGCAGGGACCGGGCCAAGAAAGGCCCCAGAGCCACCCCCACTCCTGGGAAGACCCCAAAGATGGACTCGGCCCTGGAGGGACCACCAGGCTCCAAGAGGCAGCTCCTGACCCCCAGGATGGAGGCTTTTGTGAAAACCAGGTCGTGTGGCTGATTATTCAAGTCTGGAAACCGGAATAGTCCCAAAAATGTAAAACCATCTGGACATTTGGCTGTTTCTGTTTCAGCCTTTATCCCACGTTGGGATCAGGGTAGACCTGGGAGCCAGCTGTGCAGGCAGCGCCGCTCTGACACAGGGAAGCTGGAGCCGCAGACCTGAATGTAAAAGCTCCATGTTTTCAAATCTTCCCGAGGACCCACATTAACTTCCGAGTCCGGAAGGAATCACTTGCATGGAATCGGGGGGTCTCAGCGTGCTCCCGCATCTTGGCGAAGATGGCGTCTGGTGGCCGTGGGCTTCACTGTCTGAATTCATGGACGTTAAGGGGCAGGAGCCCATGCGTGTCACTGTTAAGGTCGGCAGCCGGCTCTGTGGTTCCCTGTGATGAGTCCTCATTACAATTTCGGGCTGCCTGTGAGGGTTTCTGTGGCAGAGTTTATAAGAAGTGTCCTCGCCCCACGTCTGTGGCTTGGTGCCCAGGCCGCGTGTCAGCCCTGGGAGGGTTGGACAGAGACTCACATCGAACACTCGTGAGCCTGCCTGGAACAGCCACAGTGCTTGGGGTGCACTGATGGGAGGCCCTCCTTGGTCTGCTGAACCCCAACTCCTTGTAGAGGGCTCGGGCCTCACCAGGGCTGCCCTTGTGAGTCCAGGGCCGTCGGGGGTGGAGAACACCAGGAGGGCAGGCTGCGTGCTTGTGGGCTCCCCGAGGTCGTCCACCCACAGAAGCCATGTTCTCATTATCAACATACCCTCTGGCAGGACCCCCTGGAGCCAGAGCTTCCTTGGCAGCACCAGGAGCTACAACCAGACCCAGGCACCAGGCAGCCGGCAGCGGGGGCTGTGCTCGGATGCAGGTCTATGCGAGGATTTTGTGCCGGGCGCAGCCACTGGCTGGCGGGGACACTGTGGGTTCCCAACTGCTGCGGCCTGGTCACATCCGCTCCCTTCCCCCACTCAAGTGTCCAGACAGAGGCCGGTGGAGCTCCTGGGCTGCAGACGATTTATCCATCAATGTGCAGCTGAGGACGTCAGAAAGCCATGTCTGGGATGGGGCCGCGGGGAGAACGCGTGAGGGCATGTCACCCCCAGTGTGTGAGCAAAGCCGCAGCATAGCCGTTGCCCCAACAGCCAAGTGCACACCTGCCCCTCACAGCCCCCGCCCCCGACACCTGCCTGGCTCCCTGGCCTGCAGAATGAGCAGAATCCCACACCCATCCAGCCCTCCCCACCTGATCCCAGACTGCCCCAGGTGCTCTCTGCCTGGGTCCTGGGTGGGCTCAGTGAGAGAGGAGGCCACGTGGCTCCTCCGTGGCCACCGGCAGGAGCCAACAGGAGCTGTGGGGGCCCCAGGCCACACCGGGGACCCCAGGACCTTGTAGGATCGGGGCTCTGCATAGGGCCTCTCTTCCCGTGAACACCCACTCAGAGCCTACTCCTGCCTTCTTTCAATACCCTCCACAAGCCTTCAGCAAAACCGAGGTTCGCGGCTTGGGGAGGGGAGGCCTTTATGCCTTTTCCAAGGAGAAGAAGGTATCTGAGGCCCAGCGGGTAGAGGCCTACGAGACCCACTGCCTTGGCCTGCGGTGGGCGTAGGACGCTGACACAGAGCACACCCCTCACACAGCCGGACCCCTGACCCGCAGAGTCCGCCCCACAGTACAGGCCGACAGAACCCTGTGCCGTCCCCACGCAAGCCTGGATGCATGTGCCAGGGCCTTGTGCCGGACGCAGAGGCCTGGCCGAGGCACCCCGGACGCAGGCCCTGTGCGGTGAGGCCTTCCAACGTAAAACCCACCCAAGGGGCTCATTCTGTGGGGGGCCCACAAGCGCCAAAGGGCCTGTTAGCCACACGTGGTGGTCAGTGGGAGCCACGCGAAGTTCCCCGGGGCCTCCCGCCTCAGAGGAGGGAGACTGTGCTGGCCCTGTGTCCTCTCGGGGGCTCTGCTGAGTGCTTATTAAAGAGGCGGCAGCAGTGAGAAGATTTTAGGTTTGTTAATTTTATTATTTGGTTCTCAAACGAGGCTTCACCTCAGGGTAAGCACGAATCTGTTGGCTTGAATCTTGGCTAGGAATGGTCTGCACAAATTCAAACTGACGCTGGAGGGGAGACGGCTGGTTGCCGTGGCAACCAGAGAGCCGTTTTTAATTCCGCTCGGTGAGTGGCGACTGCTGCCGCTGTCTCGGGAGGACGGTGGCCCTGAGTCCCGCGCGCTCCACGGCCAGGCTGCCCACCCCCCGGAGGCCGCCATTTCCCCTCTCAGCAGGCTTCTAAGTTCAGGCTCTCAGAGTCTCCACCAAATGGCTGGAAACGAACAAACACAAAGATCTCGAAATTGTTCCAAAAAGAGGCAGGTCCTGCCCCAGATGCCAGTGGCGTGAGGCCATTGTTGCTCCAGAGCTCAGTATTTACAGCAAGCTCCTCACGCGAGTCCCTGGCAGCCACGGCCCCTCCAAACTCGGGGCTGGGGAGGGGCTCACCCCTGGCGAGGGAAGACGGGGCTGGGGGCTCATCCCGGCGAGGGAAGGCACCCATCACCATCCGGAGCCTCAGGCATCGGCCTGACCTCCAACTCTGTTAACCTGCATGAGGCAGCGTCATCTCTGGGACTGTTTCCTGTTCTCCCACAAACAGCCACAAGATGCAGACAAACGTGGTCCCCTGGCTGAGGCCTTGCTGGCAACACGGCCCAGTCTCTCTGGGTAGGGGCAGGCCCACCCCCACCCCCATCCCACCCCCATCCCCCATCGTTTCTTCCCTACGGAGGCAGGAGCCGCAGCTCAGGCCCCAAGGTGGGACTGTGGCAGGAGCAGGCGGTCACCCACGGGCGCCCCACATCTCGTGTCCACCATGACGTCCCCTCAGAGGGAGGAAGCCCACATCCATTACTAAGAGGGCCGAATGCTCCTGGCGGGAGGCAAGGCTTTGGCCATGGCCCCAGCGTTTCAGAGGAGGTCCCAGTGGCCTCCCTGGTTAATGAGGCCAGGTGGCGGCCTGGCCCGTCCCAGAATGGAACCCCAAACTGACCTTTCCGGAAAGGAGGCAGAATCGCAGAGCAGTGGGAAGGGCTGGGGGGGTCCCGTACACCCGAGATCCTGTGAGCCTAGGCCTCGGGTGCCAAATAAACAACAAAGCCCTCGAGAGTCGCGCGCCTCAGAAGTGGAGCTCTTGTTGCTGTCAGGCGGTGTCCAGCAGCTGTTTCTTTGGAAGGTCAGTGTTGAAGGCGTTAGGATTTGCATCAGGAAGAACTGCCCCCACCCCCCTGTGCCAGCCCCACCTCCACCAAGGCCAGCTGGGCTGCATTCAGACTGCCCGGCCCTCCACAAACCCCTCCGCAAACCCGGCCGTTTCTTCTGAGAACATCTTTCCTCCCACAGTGAGGCAGGAGCCACACGCCTGCTTCCGCGCAGACTGTGAGCTGCGTGTTCTTACAGTTTTAAACCATCAGAAAAAGTCAAAAGAAGAATAACACTTCGTGGCACGTCCACGGATGACGCTTCGTGGCACACAGCCCCACCCCTCGCTGGTGTGCTGCCTGCAGTGCCAAAGCCAGCAGGAGGCTGCCCTGATGGGGAACGTGGCTGGAGGGGCTGCGGTGGTCAGCCCTGGGCGTCCGCTTGGCAAGGCTGCTGTCCGCAGTTTCCCATCGAGCACTCACGGAGTTGCTGCTGAGAAAGGGGTGGTGTAGATGCAGTGGCCGTGACCAGCACTTGGCCGTCTGTGCTGTAGGACAAGGAGGCCTGCCTGGGCCCGCCTGGCTGCAGCGGGGAGCTGAGCCTCCCTGAGGAGGAAGGACTCGCACCTGGGGCAGCAGCAGCAGCTCCTGCCTGGGTCCCTCACGGCCGCGTGAGCCGCTTCCTCGTCGTAAAGCTCTTCACCTATATAACTATGTATCAACTTAAACAGGAACGTATCCTCCGGCTCTGCATCTCTGGCGAATCCGGGCGATACGTGGTGAGACACCTTAATAAACACCTAGATAGACTCTGCCGTGGGGAGCGCCTGCCTCCGAGGGGCAAGCATGGGGCGTTTTCCTGGCTGGGAATTCGGTCTTTCTCACCACAAGACTCTTCTTGGACTTCCGTTTTGAAATAGCGTGTTTGGGTTTGTTTGGATTTTTAAATTTCATTCTTCTTTGTCTTATTTCCATTTCCTGGTCTTTTCTATCTTTTTTTCTTTTGTTTTCCTCTCTTGGGGAGGTCAGAGTCAGGGAGGCAGGCGGCACCCTAACCCGTGCGCCTGCAACATGGATGAGATGCTTCCCTCCGGCCAGGACTGGAAAGGTGGGCCCTGTGGTCAGCGGGTGCCGCGGCCAACCCTGCAGTCCAGAAAGCAGAGGCTTTGCTGATGAACAGCGAGAAGAGGGCCAGGGGCTGGGGGCCGGGGGCCGGGGGCCGGGGGCCGGGGGCAGTGACCTCTGCGGGCAGGGCAAGTGCTGACGTCCCCGGGCTGCAGGGCAGACGGCCGCCGGCTCACCTGCTGAATGCCGCCCAGAGGCCTGCGTGATCCTCCAGGGGGCAGCTCCTCATCCTGCCGCACGGCGCCCGGAGGCTTCTGGAACACACAACCGCAAGTGGGGTCTAACCAGCAACTGGAAGAGCACGTGACTGTCTGTGCCTCGGTTTCCCCATCCCACAGGCGTGCCGCCCAGGCCACCATGTGGGACTGTTCAGGAGACAGTGCCCGGTCCCCAGCACCACCCTGAAGATGAGGCCTGAAGCAGGTGCCCTCCGAGGGCAGCTCCAGGGAGGGGCTCACAGAGCAGCGGGGGAGGGGCCCTGGGGGGCAGCTGTGAGTGAGCAGGAGACGCCCGGTGCCCCCACCCCTCACAAGGCTGAGCCCCACAGACTCTGCCCGAGGGCAGCTCTGGAACACGTGGCAGTGCCAGTTCCCCCTGGGATCTCTCTCCTTCACCCAGGTTAGCACTAGGTGTGGAATGGGGGGGGCAGCCCTCCCGGGTCCTGACCACCACGTGCAGAGGCAGGAGGACGTTCGCAAGCCAGTGGACCTGTCTGCCTCAAGTGCCAGACCCCAGGGCCCCCACAGCACCTGGTAACCTTCTGTGTGTCCTGCCCAGATACCAGTGGCCTCCAGGGCTTTCCCTTGGACAACCTTTCCCTTTGGAGCCTGTGGGGGCCCAGCCCAGGGCCCAAAACCAGCTAGGACTGAGGCAGGCAGTGGGAGCTTCTCTAGGGCCTCCCAGAGCCTGGCTGGCTCCACCATCTGCCTCTGCCTCCACAGCACCTTCAAGAAGGTCCCCCGCAAAGCCCCCATGGGACTCAGGGCAGGGCTCCAGTCCCTGTGCAGGGACAGAGACAAGCCAGGGCCCCCCCACCAGCCGGGGCCTCCTCTGGGCCCCCACTGTGATGTGCCAGGAGCCCCCCGGGAGAGACAGGTTGATCTGTGCTCAGCATGGTACCCTCACCTGGGGCAGTCTGTGGTGGGAGCTGCTGGGTGCAGGAGTAAGACGTCAGGGCAGAGCCCATGGGGACCCCTGGCCTGGGGACATCTGGGACAGAATCCTCCCCTTGGTGCCCGTCCCTTCCCAGCCCTCTTGTCCAGGACCATCACCCAGGGGACACCAGGGGGCTCCGAGGCTCCAAGGGGAACGGTGTCCAGGGAGTCAGGGCGGCCAGGTCCTGGGGTGCCTGGAGCATCTCCAGCTGGGAACTAGACTGTCGCCTGCCTGGACCCTGTGTCCCTCAGCTGGAGTTCAGGGCCCATCACAGTGTCCCCACAGAAGGGCTCCAGGAACACCGGAGGGGCCGGGGAAGCGGAACGCTGTCACCCCTGCATCTTCATGACAACCTCCCAACAGGACGTCCTTCAGGCCCCTCAAAATCCATGGCAGCAGGGCCTGGGGACCCCTGAACACGTGCCAGTGTCAGAGAACCTGGGGCAGAAGCAGCCACGCAAGGATGGAGGCCAAAGGGGGAACAGGTGGAGGGGCGTGGGGTCACCCAGGGCCAAAGGGGGAACAGGTGGAGGGGCGTGGGGTCACCCAGGGCCAAAGGGGGAACAGGTGGAGGGGTGTGGGGTCACCCAGGGCCAAAGGGGGAACAGGTGGAGGGGTGTGGGGTCACCCACGGCCAAAGGGGGAACAGGTGGAGGGGTGTGGGGTCACCCAGGGCCAAAGGGGGAACAGGTGGAGGGGTGTGGGGTCACCCAGGGCCAAAGGGGGAACAGGTGGAGGGGCGTGGGGTCACCCAGGGCCAAAGGGGGAACAGGTGGAGGGGCGTGGGGTCACCCAGGGCCAAAGGGGGAACAGGTGGAGGGGCGTGGGGTCACCCAGGGCCAAAGGGGGAACAGGTGGAGGGGCGTGGGGTCACCCAGGGCCAAAGGGGGAACAGGTGGAGGGGCGTGGGGTCACCCAGGGCCAAAGGGGGAACAGGTGGAGGGGTGTGGGGTCACCCAGGGCAGTTCCTGAGACTCTTGCTGAGGCTGCCACCAGGCCAGCACGTGCCCCAGAAAACTGAGCTTGTGACAAAAACTGGAGTGGACTTGGACCCACCTTGTCGGGTAGGAGGCCCCTGGGGGCAGGATAGGGACCTGTGGGCTGTGTGCAAAGCCCAAACCTCGCTGTGGTGGGAGGCTGGGCTGCGCCGCCCCTGGCGCCCTGGCCTCCACACTCGCCTTGGCTCTGGATGCCCGGCTCTGTGGCCCAGGATGCAGGAGGGTTGGGGTAGGGGGACAGGGATGCTTTCTGCACAGCCACAGGCCCTGTCTGTCTACACCGGCTGCGGCTGCCCTGCTGACTCACACTCAGACGGGTTCACGACAGGTGCACCTCGGTTCTGGCATATCTGGACTTGAGAATGTTAATAAAGGATGGAAAATTCCTTCCAAATCCATTTTCTTGTGTATATTTCTGTTCCTGCAGCTTCTCCACGGATGGAGATTGCCTTTGGGAATAACACAGGGTCGTGCAGTCCGCCCGGCGGCGTTTTCGGGCGAGGGTCTGGTGCTGGGGAGCGAGCGCGGAGCGAGGTGTCTCTTTAAATGCGCTCTGCAGTGTGACGGCGGCCGCCCGGCTGGAAGAGCCATCCCCACCCTGCGGCAGGAGCCCGCCCGCCGCCATCGCCCGCCCAGGTCCCCATGGTTACGCGCCTGCCTCCGGCCCCGGGTCCCCGCTGTCGCCGCGGGAGGTGCGCGCAGAGGCGGCGGCGCTGCTGGCCGGGCCGGGCCGCTCGTGCGCGGGGCTGTGACTCACCGGCCGGCGCCGCAGCCCCGCAATCTGTTGATAACTCGCTCCCAGCTCGGCCGCTGCCCTCGCGAATGGAGAGCGGGTCCCCGGCGGGGGGAGCGCAGCGCGTCTGTCTCCGGGAGCGCGGCCCGGCCGCCCCGGCAGCCGCTTCGGCCACAGCAGGTGGGAAGGACGCGCGGGTCTGGGCGGCGGGAGGGACGCGCGGGGCCGCGGCTCGGCAGAAAAGCTCCCGCCCCGGGGTGACGCCGGCCGCGAAGAAAGCGGCTCCGAGTAACTTTCGGCTCCGCTGTGGCGGGAGGCGCCGCGGATAATCCAGGGCCCCCGCCCCGCGCGCTCGGCCCAGAGCTCGAGCCACATCCAGCCAGAGCAGGCGCCGCGGCCGGGCTGGGGCGGGCGGGTCACTCGGTGCCGGTTCCCGGTGCAAACGCCCCGGCGCGCCTCTGGCTTTGTGCAGCCCGAGATGGTTGAGTTTGGCTCCGGAGCCGGGAGTGGGGCGCAGATTGATTTTTAAATATGGAGAAGGAGACGCATCTGCCGCTGGCGCGTTCGGTCCGAGCCCCCCACCGGTCCCATCGGCACCGCCTCCGCCAGCCCCAGGCGCAGCCCCGAGGCCGCCCGCGGAGGGGAGGGAGCGACAGGGGCCGCGGCTGCTCCCTGGCGGGGTCGGGGCTGCGAGCTGCCCTCCGCGGGGACCCTCCGCCCGCCCCGCTGACCGCCGCTGTCTTCGCAGATGGGAGCAGCTCCGGGACTGCGCCCGCCCCGCCACGGTCACCCTGAGGCCAGGGGCCCGGGAGTGCGACCTCCTGGCCGCCATCTGGGACTTTGACCTTCCGGAGGCCATGGAGGCTGGCGGGGAGCAGGGCGCGACCTGATCGCCTCCCCCTGGACGCCTCCTCCAGCGGCGCTTACGCTTCGTAACTTTGCAGCGCTCATGGTGAGTACGGGGGTCCCGGGGGTCCTGCAGCTGGGGGCTAGGCCGCTGCGGGGGGGCGGCCACCGGTTCGGGGACTCCCAGGCTGGAAAAGTTGTGGAATGGCGAGCTGGTGAACGGGCTTCCGGGCTCGGTGCCAGGGCGGGAGGCTCTATGGAGTGGGGGCCGGGGGCAGGCCGCGTGTCTGGGCGCCTCTGCTCCCGGCGTGCTGGGTGCTGATCATACTAATGAGTTGCAGGCATATGGCAATGTCGAATCATTTAATCAATGGAGGCGACGTCCCTCCCGCAGCGCTGGCATCCGTGCCCTGTGAAAACCTGGTCTGTGCCTGGGCTGGGGTCCCTGCCACCCCAAGCCCCTCCACCCTGGTCACCGGCCTCCCCCACGCCACCCTGCCAGCCCCTTCCCATCAGAAAGTTGATGAAAGGCAGTGCGGACAGACGTAGGTGGGCTTCAGCAGTGGAGGCTGTGGCGGAGAGAAGGCGGCCGCGCACACGGCAGGCACGGGAAGGGTGTTTCAGCGGGAAGGGGCTCGTGGCTGGCAGCTGGCTGGATCGGCAAGCCGGGCCCATCGTGGGTCCCTCCCTGAGGCACCAGCAAGCTTTTGCTGCAGTTGCTGAAGGTCTGGGTTCCGGAAGGGCTGACAGCTGAGTGAACAATGCCTTGTGTGTGCTGGTAAGGGACAGCTGGCAGGCGGTGAGGACCCAGGGCACGTGCAGAGAATGCCAATGGCCCCCAGAATGTGCGGCGCCACAGACGCCGGCTCGCGTGCTTCGGAGCAGACCCCGTGTCCGCTGCGTAAGGAGCCATCGGTCTGAGTCACTTGTTCATTTTCTTCTTGTTCCGTTCGAAATGTCCAAGCAAGAGAGATGCCTTTGCCAAAATTCAGTATTGTCTTCCAGTGGTTGCTTCCCCTCTGAGGCTGGCTGAGGTCTCCGCACTTACCTTTCAGACGCCTGACAAGGTTGCGTCTCCAGCACCGGCAGCACCTCAGGGGGCAGCAGGCTGGCCCCAGGGCTCCTGCCCGCCCCCGGGCTCCCACCAGCCTCAGGAACCATCGCTGTTGCCCCGCAGGTACCACACCCAGCGCAGCCCCAGGCCTCCCACTTGGCAGGATCTGTGGCTTTTCAGCCTCAAATTCAGGCTGTTATTTGCAAAATGGAAAACTGTCATTGACAGAGGACAGTGAACGGAGAAGGGCTTCTGAAGGTGGGGGTGCTGCCGCAGCCCAGGGGTCCCTCTCATCCCCTTCCTCACCTCCTCCTCTCTAACCCTTGGCCCTTCTGCGAACAACTGTGCAGGGGCCTCCCCAATTCAAGAAGGGCACCAACCCTCACAGGCTGAGCCCGTTCGTGCACTCTCCTCTCAGCTCCGGGCTCCTGGTGGAGCTTCCTGCTACAACCTGCTCGGCCCGGGGCCACCTGGTCCCAGCCTGCCTGGCAGCCCAGAGCTCCTGCTCACCCAAGACTGTGAAAGCTCGCTGAGCCCGATCTGCCTGGAGAGTGTGGCATTTCAGCAGCTCACTGTTTTTATTCACAACAAGTAACATTTGCACCTGAGAGAACCTCTGAAAGTGTATGGAGTTGCCCTCCTGTGCTGCATCAATCTGGTGCAGCATTTTTCTGCATGTGTCTCCAGGTTCACAGCGTAGATCCCTGAGCAGGCTCACCCCATGGCCGTGGGGTCTTGAGAAGCAAGCCTGGAGGCCGTGGCCAGGGCAGGGTGGCCCTGACTCTGCCTGCCCCACTGCGGCGCTCTGGGGGGCTCCTGACCCCTGCCAGGGGCAAGCTGCCTGCTGAGCTCCCAAGTGTAAGGGCATAGGGCACAGGTCACAGGTCAGATTCTTTGGTGGCATCGCTCCTGGCCAGGCACAAAGGCATGAGTCAGCCCTGGATTCTGAGCTGCTGTCCAGCAGGTTGGCTGGGCCAGGCTGTCCTCTCAAAAGGCTGGTTTGTCGGCCCATGGTGCTCTACAGGATGGACAGTTTGCTCCCCTCTGGAGGACCTGCAGGCCACGTGTCCAGTGGTTAAAGCTGGGGCACCTCCTTCTGCAAGCTGTCTCTGTCACCACTGTTAACGAGCAAAAGCAAATGTGAACTTGCCTGTCTCCACGAGGGGTGCTATCAGGACTTGAGTTCCAGCAGGCTCCGAAATGAAATAGGTGTCACTTCGCACCCTGTAACTTGCAGTCCTCACACTTAACTCGGAGAACAGTTGTTCTCGAGGGCCTGAATTTGAGGCTGAAAAGCCACAGATCCTGCCAACTGGGAGGCCTGGGGCTTCCCTGGGTGTGGCACCTATGGGGCAACGCCTGCGGGGTTGGATGGTGTGGCTGGTGCAGTGTGGTTGCTGTGGGATGGGCGGTGTGGCTGGTGCAGTGTGGTTGCTATGGGACAGGGTGTGGTGTGAAGATGTCTTCTGGCCCTTTGTGGCTACTTTCATTCCACAATTGCAATATTTAGGTGCAGCTGGGAGCATGAGCTCATCCTCCCTTCAGGGTTCAGGCCCCCTGCCGACTGTCAGTCTTCGGAATTAGATAAAGCTGCAGAGCTTTTGCTTTCCCTGTGACCATTTCTCTCAGAGGATCTGAGTCTGGTGGCCTCACTGAGGCACCCCACACTCGGCACAGGCTCTCGCTCTCCTAGTAACACTGTTTGTGGTCAGAAAGTAAACAGAATAATAAGATTGGCATGACTGATGTGTGGTGTGTGGTGTAGCTGGTGTAAGGTGGTTGCTGTGGTTTGTGGTGGTGTGGGCTGGTGTAGGGTGGTTGTAGGGTTGGGTGGTGTCGCTGGTGCAGTGTGGTTTTTGTGAGATAGGGTGGTGTGGGCTGGTGTGTGGTTGCTGTGGGATGGGCAGTGTGGCTGGTGTAGTGTGGTTGCTGTGGTTTGTGGTGGTGTGGGCTGGTGTAAGGTGGTTTTTGTGGTTTGTGGTGGTGTGGGCTGGTGTAGGGTGGTTGTGGGGTTGGGTGGTGTGGCTGGTGTAGTGTGGTTTTTGTGGATAGGGTGGTGTGGGCTGCTGTGTGGTTGCTGTGGGATGGGCAATATGGCTGGTATAGTGTGTGTGGTTTGTGGTGGTGTGGGCTGGTGTAGTGTGGTTGCTGTGGGATGGGCGGTGTGGCTGGTACAGTGTGGTTGCTGTGGGACAGGGTGTGGTGTGAAGATGTTGTCTGGCCCTTTGTGGCTACTTTCATTCCACAATTGCAATATTTAGGTGCAGCTGGGAGCATGAGCTCATCCTCCCTTCAGGGTTCAGGCCCTGTGCCGATGGCACTGCTGCCCGGTGAGCATCTGAGTTTCTGTGTGGTCACCTGTGAGCTGCCAGCTTTCTGTGAGTAGGGTGGAGGCTCTCAAAGGGGACTTGACCAAGCCCCTTCCAGCTCTCAATTCAGGGCTGACTCTTGGTCATCAGAGGCGCTGTTAGCTGCATCCTGAAGGTTCTCAATGCCCAGATTGAGTGAGAGGACAAGCTTGGGCTGGGGGACCCCAGAGACCTGGTGTGTGTAGGGAGCTCCTTAGGTCTAACACTTCCTTCCCCAGCTTCCGAAAGGACAGAGTACCTTCGAAACCTCCAAGGAGATGAGGCGGGTAGCCGAAGGGTGAAGACTTCCAGCCTGAGGGTGACGGGCCCAAGGTCAAGGCCAGCCTCCTGGCGGTGCCCCCAGGAAGGGGAGTCTCGGAAGCCGAGAGTGAGGAGGAGCCTGCAGCTGCTCCCCAAGGCCGGACCCGTGCGAAGTCTGCCCTGAAGAGAACCAGGATCAGGTCCTGGCCCAAAGGCAGGTTGTGGGAGACTCGGAGCTCTGAGTTGGTAGGAAGTATGTGAGCCCACACGCAGTGGGTTTATCTCTGCTCAAATTTCACCCCTTGGCCTCTGCCAGGAATGGGCATTCAGAAGGCGGCAGGGGCCCGGGACGCAGGGCCTCTCACAGGGCGTAAGGATGGTCGGTCGCGCTTACGAACATGTCAGAGCTGTACTGAGTTCTTTTCAGCTGGTTGCTTTTTAGTCTAATATCTAAATGACTAAAAATGGCTACAGTCTACTTCCTTCATCTCACAGATGGAGAGCTTGTCATCCCACCTCACATATTCCCGAAAATTAAGAACTTTAAACAAGTAACTACCAGTCTAGAAAGAAAGCATCTATGATATTTTAACACTTTTTTTCGAAATCTCTTCAAAACTTCACTAGCCCATCTACTCCTCCAAGAAGAAAATCATGACACACCTTACAAACATCATGCCGACTACAGGTCATCTGTGTTCTGGAGGAATAAATTCTTCTCCTCTACCTTCCGCCTTTCCCCTGGAACACATCCATGAAAAGTTGACAGATCAGTAGATGCAATTATTATTTAAAAGGCAGACGAGGGAATACATCAGGCTCTCAGGAATTCAGTGTTCATTGGCACAGAACCAGGAAGTAAAACAGGGAGAACCAGAAAAAACAAGAAAGAGAAACAGGAAGAACCAGGAAGAAGCACCTGAATGAAGAAGGAGAAAGAGGCAGGGAGGGAGGGAGGGAGGAGGGAAGGAAGGAGGGAGGGAAGGAAGGAAGGAAGGAGGGAGGGAAGGAAGGAAGGAAGGGAGGAAGGAAAGGAAGCACCTGGGAGGATACGTGTTCCTTCCTCAGCCAGTCGGAGCTGTGGACCTGGCCCCGGACACCTCACCGTGCAGGAAAGAAGGTTCTTCAGCCAGTTGGAGCTGCAGACCTGGCCCCAGACACCTCACGCGCAGGGAGGAAGGTTCCTCAGTCAGTCGGAGCTGCAGACCTGGCTCTGGACACCTCACTGTGCAGGAAAGAAGGTTCCTCAGCCAGTCGGAGCTGCAGACCTGGCCCCGAACACCTCACCCGCAGGGAGGAAGATTCCTTCAGGCAGCTGGCATTCCCCAGGTTTGAAGAGGTCACTTTCCCACCTCTCGCTGCTGCAGAAAGGTTAAGTTTTGATCAGAAAATTCACACATAACTTGACTGACTGCTTTCTTCTCATCTTTCCTCCTTTTTGTCTTTAACACCCTGACCCACTTGATTTGCAGAACACACCAAAGAGGAGACCTCCACTTAAAATGAGGGAAAACAGAGGAGGAAGTTAGGACTCAAGAAAGAGGAGACACAAATAAGCCGGAGCATGAGTCCCACGCATGCCGGGCTCACGCTGGCGGGACTGTTGGCTCCGAGGCCGGCGGATGGGAGATGGATGCCCGCCTTCCCCAGGGAAGCAGAGACATCTCTGGGCGGCTTCTAGAGCAACCCGGGCCATCCTGCGGGCACAGAACCAAGCTGGCATTCAGCCATTTCATCTGGGCCAAGAAGGTCGGGGTCACCTTCATCTGCCCCTTCCCAGCCCCCTTGGGTCCTCGGAACCGTGTTCTTCACCCCCCAGGAGCCTGGCTGCATTGCGAGCCGAGGGTCCGGGAATTCTGCTTATGACTTGCCGGCCCACCCCTGTCAGCCAGGCTCTGTTCAGCCACAGATCTGACCAGCAGGCCTGGGGAACACTTGCAAAGAGGAATCCGTGCATGTGCAAACTTTAAAAGACAACACACGTCTCCACTGCACATGACCCACTTTGAATTTTAAATGTCACCTCTGAAAATGTAGAAAGGCACTGTTGATAACTGTAATTTGGAGACAAGAAAAAAAAAAGAAACCAAACTAAATCACACATCTGTTTCTTATAAAACATCTTGTTGACCCACGGATCATTGCACAGGTGAGGACCATGGCCCAGGCCTCCAGCTCACGCGGCAGCTCCGAGCGTCCACACCTGCCCTTGCCGCCTCAGTCCGTGTGAAGCCTCACAGCTTGGCCTTCAGACGAGAAGCCCCACACAAGGCGGCGTGGCCCTCGCTGTCACTGGAGCTTGGGCGGCCTCCTCCCAGTGCAGCCTGCACCTTGCGTGGCCCTCGCTGTCACTGGAGCTTGGGCGGCCTCCTCCCAGCGCAGCCTGCACCTTGCGCTCACGACCTGAGACGTTTGCCTCTTGCATGAAAAGCAGCTCTGATTGGGCTTAACACGAAGGGGTTTGTGTTTGTGACTAAAAGCCACAGACGGGAGGCTAAGTCTCCTTCTGGCCCTGAGGATGGAGGCAGCGGGACAGGACGCGGCTCGCGGGCACCAGACATCAGGGCACGCACTTTCCAGGCTGCCATCTGCGCCTCCGCCCACTGTAGCACCGCCCTTCGCCCCCGCCCCTGCAGCTGAGCAGGAGTCTGATGCTTCAGGAGGGTGCGTGGCGGCCACAGCAGCCCAGGAAGGCCGTGGGAGGACACGTGAGGGCCCGGGGCAGACCACCCAGGCTCTTCAACACAACAGATGAGAACGAAGTCTTTGTTCCAGGCGACTCACCGAGGAAATGCTCCGATAGACTCGGAGAGGGCTGGACACAGAGTGGACCCCACTCTCTTGGCTTCTCTCACGGATCTGGGTTTGCAACAGCGGCTCGTCGGAACTGTGTAGAGTGTTCAGGTTTATTTTCGACCCTGGGTCAATGTCACGGAGGAAAAGCCGTTGACTCTCGTGGAAGAATCCTGGGGACAAGAATCTGGGGCGTCGCTCACGCCCCGTTAAACCTTCAGTTCTTCTACCCACATGGGGCATTCTCCACCTCCCAGCAGCAGATAACTCACTGGATAACCTGATGTCGGGATTTGGCCGGGAAAACATGCTTTTCCGTGACTTTGGAGCTGTTTGCACACGGCAGGAAGTGGGCGCCTACTAAACCAGCAAACGTGGGACAACCAGCCCGGCACCGCCCGAGTCACGCCAGGGCCCCCATGCATCGTCTCCTGGTGGCAAGCGCTCCAGCAGCCAGAACACCAAGGAGGGACGTGCGAGAGCATCCACAGTTGGCTGGGCTGTCCCTGGGTTGCTCTCTGGGGGAAGCAGGAGCCCCAGCTGGAGCTCGGACCGGACACTCACCCCACAACTGTTGCAGGAGGCAACTGACGCTTCGGGCTCTGGGGCACTCAGGAGAATCTGGACAGAGGCCCGCCCAGCTCACCTCTTTACAGAGGGGCAGAGTGAGGGTGGGGCTCTCCTGGGCCCTGAGCCCCCCGAAAACCCTCAGGGGCCTCTGTCCAGGGTGGGCCTCACAGCCAAGCCTGAACCACAGGGCGCTGTCTCTCTGTGGGGTCCTGGTGTCCAGGAAGAAATGGGCAGATTCTAAACACTCCCCGGAAAGCAAAGTGTCTGCTGTCACTCCAGCTCTGCAGCTCCACACCGACACCCGCTCCTCTCCCAGGCACCTTCGCCCTCGCACAGGTCCAGGCTCCTCGTCCTGGGATGCAGGGCCCCTCCGGTGCCAGCCTGGCCAGTGCTGCTCGAACCCTGGGGCAGGGGCCCTATTTTGGGCTTTGACTGTCAGCCAGTCCCTTGGCTCCCCGGAGCGCCCTCTGCCCATGGTGGACACTCTCTAGCCAACCAGGGCCTCATCTTGGCTGGACAGACAAGAAGTGTGGCCTCAGGAGGGAAGCAGGAGCTCTCGGGCCCGCTGGCTGCCTGTGTCCCAACACAGGTGACGCTGCTTCCGCCCACGGCCCTTCAGGCACAGGAGGGTCCCTCTCCACTTCCCGCCTCACTCAGCCGGTGCCATTCCAGAGGCCCCGCCGGCTGCCTCCTCCTGCCCCAACGCCCGGGGCAGCACCCACGGCGTAGTCAGAGCGGCCGGAGCCTGGCACAGGTGCAGCGCTCACCAGGGGGCGTGGTCAGGGCCTCCGGAGCCTGGCACAGGTGCAGCGATCACCAGGGGGCTGGGGAGGGGCCAGGCGGCTGCAGCCCTCACCCCTGCTGGCACCCACCCACAGGGTTCTTACCGGAACATGGCACCCACCCTGCTCGCCTGCCTGAGGTTCATAACTAAACCCCACACAGTGGGGCCCTGAAGCACAGACATGTTTCCCACAGTCTGGAGGCTGGAAGCCTGAGACAGAGCTGAGTGCGGGCTGGTGGCCCGAGGCCCCCTCCCTGGCCTGTGCACGCATGTTTCTGGGCGGATGCCCCTGAAGCCCCCTCCCCAGCCTGTGCACCCCTCTGTGCTTCCCTGGTGAGCTCACCTCGCTCACCTGATGAAGAAAAGATGTAGCCCCGTCAGCTCCAAACCTTTCCAGCCGTGGCGATTTTTCCCCAGTCTACTCTGCCACAGAGAACACATATTCCCCTTTGAACTCTGACCCTGAACCCTTTTCTTGGGCAGAGAAGCAGGTGGAGTTAGCGGCCTCCGGTCCAGGTCTGTTTGTGCTAAACGGTCTCCACTCTTTCTCCACCTCTCACAGAAGCTCATACAGAATCCTCTCGGGAGATGCTGACAAGCAGGGTTTCGATGAGTGTGGGGCTCCCGGTGCAGCTGGGGCCATCCCGTGGTTTCCCTGCCTCTCTGTAAGGCCCACCCAGACCCCACCCAGCCACCTGCAGGCTGCGGGAAGAGAGGAGGCTGGAGGCAGGCATCAGTCGACCGAAACACGGCCCCAGGAGCCGGCCTCAGAGCCACACAAGGATGCCTTTGGCCAGGAGAGCCGGTGGAGGGCGAGGACAAACAGCGCTCCATGGCCACGTGGGGCCCCTCCCGTGCACTCCCTGAGCATCCACAGACGCAGCCTGACTGTACCGCCCCAGGCAGCCCCCCTTCCCTGAGACCCCACACGAAAATGCCTGGAGCGGCTGCAGGGGAGGCCGAGCCCCAAGGGTAGACTCAGGCGACGGCGCCGCCCACACAGACCCACCAGCCAGTCACACACGTCTCCTTTGCTTTATCCTCAGGATCTGAAGACGGTGCTCTCCCTGCCCCGCTACCCAGGGGAGTTCCTGCACCCCGTGGTGTACGCGTGCACGGCCGTCATGCTGCTCTGCCTCCTGGCCTCCGTCGTCACCTACATCGTGCACCAGAGGTGAGCCTGGCACGGGCAAGGGCGCCCCCTGTGCCCAAGAAACCTGCTCTTACCTTCAAAGGCAAGTCACTGGAGGGCAATGTCACTGCCCCCTCATGTAGCAAGAAGGTCCTTGAAGGTACAACTCGGGTCGCCAGCCAGCTCAGACCCACTCAGCAGCCTGGTGCCCATCACACAGCCGAAGGGTGGATGGAGCTTGGGGAAGCCGCGCCCGTCCACTCAGGCCTCCATCAGGGTCTTCTCGACGGCATCCCCCGTGTCCTCAACTGGGCGAAATAAGTTCTTCCAGAAATGGGTGCGGTGTCAGTCCAGGCACGCTGAGAAGCTCAGGTTCCCCTGGGCGGTCACTATGGCCTGGAGAGCCTCGGAGAGGCACCGAGAACATGAGGGGGTCCGGCTGCAGTCAGGGTGGGCACACCCACAGCCAGTCATGGGCGGGGGTTCAGGTATGTCTGAAGCTAAGGGCGCCTCGGTCACAGACAGAGCTTGGATGCGCCCAGGGCCACAGTCTCATCAGAGACTCGGGCGCACACAAGGCTGTGATCACAGGAAGAGGCTTGGGCGGGTCTGAAACTGTCATCTTGGTCTGTTTGGGCTGCTGCAGCAGAACACGGGGGCCTTGATGGTTTATCGACGGTGGAAACTGACTTCTCAGTTCTGGAGGCCGAGGTCCCAGATCAAGGCACCCATGACGCTGTGTCTGGAGTGTCTGCAGAGGGCCAGCTCCAGGCTCACGGATGGCGCCCACTGCCTGTGTCTCTGCCTGGTGCCTGTCCCCTCTGTCCCAGCTCCAGGCTCACGGACGGCACCCACTGCCTGTGTCCCTGCCTGGTGTCCCTGCCTGGTGTCCCTGCCTGTGTCCCTGCCTGTGCCCCTGCCTGTGTCCCCGCCTGCGCCCCTGCCTGCGTCCCCGCCTGTGCCCCCGCCTGTGTCCCCGCCTGTGTCCCCGACTGTGCCCCTGCCTGTGTCCCCACCTGTGTCCCCGCCTGCGCCCCCGCATGTGTCCCTGCCTGTGCCCCCGCCTGTGCCCCCGCCTGTGTCCCCGCCTGTGTCCCTGACTGTGTCCCCGCCTGTGTCCCCGCCTGTGTCCCCGCCTGTGTCCCCCCGTGTCCCTGCCTGTGTCCCCGCCTGTGCCCCCGCCTGTGCCCCCGCCTGTGTCCCCCCCGTGTCCCCGCCTGTGCCCCCGCCTGTGTCCCCCCCATGTCCCCACCTGTGCCCCCGCCTGTGTCCCCCCCGTGTCCCCGCCTGTGTCCCCCCCCATGTCCCCACCTGTGCCCCCGCCTGTGTCCCCGCCTGTGTCCCCGCCTGTGTCCCCGCCTGTGCCCCTGCCTGTGTCCCCGCCTGTGTCCCCGCCTGTGTCCCCACCTGTGTCCCTGACTGTGCCCCTTTCTGTGGAGGGTGAGGTGCTCTCGGGGCCTCTTTCTCCAGGTCCCTGATCCCATCACGACAGCTCTGCCCAGAGGCCCCGCTTCCAAGTATCATCAGCTTGGTGGTTGGTGCCGTCCTACCAACTCGGGGGGGCGGATAAAATCCGTTTAGACCAGAGTAGCTGTGATTACGGGGAGAGGCTGAGGCGAGGCCGTGGCCAGAGTCACAGTGGCCGCCCGTCGGGCCCCGGACGTGGTGGTCACAGCCACAGGCGGGCATGGCCGGCTCCGCCCCAGGCTATAGCCGGGGTCACGCTGAGCCAGTCTAATCACGGTCTCTTCCTGACGTGCCAGACACCTGCTCAGAGGGGCACCCCATGCTGGGACCCAGGCGGTGCGGCCTCTATCTCTGAGACGGTGTGTGGCCAAGTCCTGGAGTCTCAGGGCCTCAGTGTCTTCATTCGCCAAGTGATGAGGTTGTTCAAGCTTCTGCAAACCCCTCCCCGCCTCAGTGTGCCAGGGTGACGTAAGGCAGAACTTGCCAGTGGCCGCCACTCAGGGCAGACTCAGACGACCCGTCTGCTCTACCCTGGCCGGGTCCTCGGACAGCTGCCCCGACCCCATGGACAGCCCGGACTTCCCAGGGACAGAGCCTGCGCCCCAGGGGGCTCCCTTCCACGCCTCCCCTTGCAGAGCCACCGCTCATGTGAAACCCTCCTTTCCCGTCCCACAGCGCCATCCGCATCAGCCGCAAGGGCCGGCACACGCTCCTGAATTTCTGCTTCCACGCGGCCCTGACATTCACCGTGTTTGCCGGCGGCATCAATCGCACCAAGTACCCCATCCTGTGCCAGGCGGTGAGTGCCGGGGCACCCTCGTTGGCTCCTACCAGAGGGGAAGTGCGTGAGCGTCATCTTGTTTACTAAATAATATTCCAGCGTTTGCTCAGCTATTTCCTGGGAAGGGGGTCGGGCCCCGGCAGGCCGGTGTCTCGGCTTCACGCCATGCAAGCCACGGGCTCCACGTTTGACCCCAGGGTTGATTCCACCGCACAGCCCCCTCCAGGCCGGCGCTAACCTGACACTTACCGTCCCCAAAGGGCGCGCTGCCCGGGAGCAGGGACACAGCCCACCCCTCCTGGAGAAAGTGGTTGGGGGGACACAGCCCGCCCCTCCCGGAGAAAGTGGTGGGGGGGACACAGCCCACCCCTCCCGGAGAAAGTGCTGGGGGGACACAGCTCGCCCCTCCCGGAGAAAGTGGTGGGGGCAGTTCGAGGAGGGGCACATGCTCTGGTCCAGGGAGGAACCTGCAGATGCTGCTGCCTGAGTCACCAGAAGGGCAAGCTCGTCCTCTGCACGGACACCCCCACCCCTGGAAGCCAAACAGAAATGTCACTCGGGGAACCCTCCTCCCCCACTGCAGGGAGAGCTGGAGAGCACCGAGCGTTGAAAAGAACGACACACAGAAGGCTCCTCCCATCTGGGGACCCAGCCTGACCTTGGTTTAAAAGGGGGGACGTGTACATCACACTCAGTTCCTGGCAGAGCTCATGGTAGACACCCTTACATCAAAACTAAGCCTCGTCCTCATCCACTTTGGGCTGTGGCTCATGGCCAACGAGAGGACCTGCCCAGAGCCTCTGTAGCCACAGCTCCGGGGCAGCTCCTCCCCACACACCTAGCCCGGTCCCAGTGGCCGCCCCACTTCAGCAGCCACACAGCCCAGTACAGTTACCTCCAGGCCCGGACACAGCCAGGGGGCTGCCATGGCCTGCAGGGCAACTTGCCAGGGATCCGCCCTGTAGTTTCTGGGACCCTCCTATGGTACCTGGCACTGACACGCACCTGCAGACAGCAGTGGTGGAGACTCACGCAGGGCTTGCTCCACAGGGGTGTCTGGGGAGAATCTGAGCTGAGTGCACAGAACCCGCCAGACTCCCCCTCAGGCTCCCACACCTGCCTGCTGCGGCCACGGGCTTCCTTCCTTCCCAGCACTACACTTCCATGTGCCAGGCTGGGATGGGCCGGGCAGGGGCTCACACAAACACAGGGCCCTGGCGTCCGGCACGCAGAGGAGACGTTGTGTCTGTGTGTGACCACACATCATGCCAGACTGCCAGGAGGCCATGCCCCCCGCCTGGGCCTGGGCCTGGGCCCAGCATGGCCCCGACAGAGGAGTTGCTGGCACGCACCTGAAGGCGGCTGAGGTCGGACGTACCTCCTGCCTCCTTAATCATTCCTCTGGTAAGCTGGAAACAACCACAGCAAGTGCCCAGGAAACGCCATTGACGTCCCGCCCGTAAGTGCCTGCAAGAGGCTGTCACCGTCACGTCTGCACTTTGCCACCAAGCACGCCCCACACTGGGATGAAGCCTGCTGGATCCGCGGGTGGGGCCCCCCCAAGGGCCTTCAGCAAACCCTGCCCGCGCCTTCGGGAACACCGGCCACTGCTTGCCTGGACAGAGCTCCCGGGGCCCAGGCCTGCAGTGACAACTCAGGGCGGATGCTGGGGTGTTGGGGCTGTGGCTGGCAGGTCTGGAAGGTTCCAGAGGGTTGCAATCTTGGAGGAGATCTTGTTAAGGCGACAGCCCTCAGGAGGAAATGAGCGGAAAAGATTGGATCCTATCTCCAGACGCTGTCCTGATCTCCCAGGGAGCACGATCCACTCACTCGCTCACTCAGCAAACGTGCTGAGGGCCCACAAGGTGCCAGGCCATGCTGTGGGCACTAGGGCACTGCCAGAGACAAACCCACATGGTCTCACTGTGGAGCTGCATTCCAGGACAGGACGCAAGTGTGGAAAATGAACCGTGGAAGCAGCCGGGGTTGGGAGGTGCCTGCCGGACGCGTGAGGCCAGGCTCGGGAAGCAGAGGCAGGGGCCGCAGTGGCTGCAGCTCCAGAGCCACTCGGGGAGCCCACAAGGCGACGTTCTCCGAGCTCCCTGATGAACTGTCTGCTCCCCTGTGCTCTGCGACATGAACAGAAGCTCTCTCATCGATCTAACGCTGAGGCCAGGCCGGTTCCGCATTCGCTGCCTCCGGGTAAGGTGGAGAATTCAGCCACCGCAGCTGGAGGAAGAAGACCTGAGGGTCTGGTAAAAACTAGACTTGGAGCCCGACCTGTCTGCACGTGGGCCAGTGGTGGCCAATCCGCCTTCCCGCCTGCCCCCGGCCTGCCCACCCTTGTCACACCCACCTTCCTGCCTGCCCCGCCCACCGGGGGCCACAGCTCAGCACTGAGTGAAACCTGGTCCCAGGCTCTGGATGGCTGGAGAGGACGGACAGTTGCTATGGCAACAAAGAGATGGCCGTGAGCCCCATTCGCATGCTAAGTGACACAGTCAACAGAGACAGGCGCTGGCCCTGGGTCCGGCGGGGTGGGGCGGCCGTGCAGCACCGTGGGACGCTGGTGGCTTCCCTGCAGCCTCTCCATCTGTCCAGCCTGAAGTCGGTGTCCAGGACTCAGAGCTCTGCCACGTACACCTTCTTGTGGTCCCCAAATGCACACGGCATGGGTGAGGCTCAGCCCAGACAGACAACGGGCAGGGCCAGCTCTGCCATCCTCCCCAGCGCCCTGGGCGGTGACAATGACAGCCCCACGGCTGCTTCCTGAAAAGAAAGAACCCAAGGCCGGGCTGTGGGGGCCGCCTCTGCCCCACTCCTCCACGCAGTGCCCCATGGTTTCCAGGCCTCCCTGTCTCCACCAGGCACTGGGATGGGACACGACCCCACACTCAGTGGCCAGCCTGGGAGAAAGGGTGGAGCCCCCCGGGGCCTGCTGTGTCTCCTGCCCCCAGCGGCGCACAGGGAGCTCATCTGAAACCGCAAACGCAGCCCTCCGATCTTTCCAGCCCACGCCACAGTATCCTCATCAATTGCTGCAGAGCCTCCTCATGAGTGAAAATTGAGCTCTGGATTTGATAAATCATCATAATGGTGCGACGTTAGCTTTATGCGGCGAATCTCTGTATTCCTTAAACATTTATGTCCTTTCCAATTATAGCAGTATTTTACCTGTCATTTCAAAATGTCAGGTTATTACTCCAAAGGTAGCAGTGTGGCCCTCGTAATCAGCTAACGCAGGAAGTTTCCATAGCAATGAGGAACGGCGACCTGCAGGGTGACACGAATGCCGTCCCCGTGGGGGGCTCATCCTACCCCAGTAAGAGCATCCTGGCGTGACCCCACTGAGGACTTCACCTCCTCTCCCTTGGTGGACACCTGTCCAGGTCTGAGCTCAGGGGACGTCAGTCTGCAGCTCACAGCATCCGTGCCTGGGCCACAGGGACCGCAGTGGGGTGTGCACGCAGCAGGGTGTGCACGCACAGGCCCATGGGTCCCCACAGACTCCCTGCTCCCGTCTCTGTGCAGAAGGGGAGCAAAGCTGAGCCGTTCAAGGGTCTCTGCAGCTCAGCGTCTCCCTGTGAGTTCCGGGCGGCTGTGAGGCGGCCGCCGTCTGCCCTGGGATACAGACGCTTCTGGCCGCCTGCCGCTCTCATTCTTGAAAACGCAAGCCCGGGCTGAGGCTGCTGGGCTCTGGGGGGTGGGTGCCTGCCGAGGGTCTGGCTCACTGCTGCTCCCCCGCAGGTGGGTATCGTGCTGCATTATTCCACGCTGTCCACCATGCTGTGGATAGGAGTGACCGCCAGGAACATCTACAAGCAGGTGACCAAGAAGGCCCCTCTGTGCCTGGACGCAGACCAGCCGCCGTACCCCAGGCAGCCCCTGCTCAGGTACTGAGTGCACGTGGGCGCGAGGCCCTGCCACCTGGGCCCTGGACACTGCATGCACCTTCTGGGTCTTGGCAAACCTCCTCGCCAGGCCACCAGGGGCCTGAGGACGATCCGGTCCATGGGGGAGGGTCAGTGTTCCCAGGGAGGGTGGAGAGCGGGCGAAAGATCTGGGGGTGGGGTAGTGTGCTGGAGGGGAGGGGCGCCGGTCACTGGGGGTGGGGCAGAGGGGGTCCTGAAGGTGGAGGGTCCCCGGTGGAGTCTGAGGCAGGCGGTGCCCTGCCCTCCACATCTGCAGCTGGAGCCTGGCTGCTCTGGGGCTGGTCTGGGGCTGGCGTGTGTTGGGGGCTGGACAAGCCTCCTGTGCTACAGAGTTGCTGGCGTGAGACCCTCTATGCCCCGCAGGGCAGCCACACCAGGGAAACGGGCTCTGAGTGGTTTTGGCTTCGGCTTCATGGTCTCTGTAACATCAGGCAGCTGACTGTTGCTGGGTGGAAAACCTCACACACTCAGGCACTCATTTCAAGATGGCCCTGGCCTGGGCCCTTCAGGCCAGGAGGCAGGTGTGGTCCCCCAGTGTCTCTGCTGTGTGAGGCCCAGTTGCTGGGATGGGACACTCGCCCTCCCCCCAGCCCCAGCGGCCTGCACCAGCTCTTGGTCCCCATCCGTCCTCAGGCTGGGAATGCACCGTTGCCTTGGTGGGAACCACGGTCCTGCCTAGTGGGGTGGGAACAGCCCATGATGGCGCAAACCTCCCTCCCTGTCTCCCTCAGGCCAGAGCCAGGGAAACCCGGGCATCCACGTCTGGGAGGTGGCAGAAGCTCCTCTGCACCAGCAGGAAAAAGCCGGGTCAGGGAGCCGGGACAGCTGCTTTAGATGGGGGTCTGGCCACAGCCGTGACTCGGGCCGGAGCTCACCAGGGAGTTCCAGAGCCATTGGCGTTTCCTTTTCTGAACTGAGACTGAATCCCAAACACTCAGTGGGCGAAAGCCAGGCCCGGAGCGTGGCCTCGAGGCCTTGGGTGCCTACTGGCCCATCCTCTGGGGTTCCCTGAGGCTCCCCGAGTGCCTGCCTTGGGCACTTCTGGTTTGCCCAGAGCAGCGCCCTGTGTGAGGCACCCCCGCCAGAGGCTGCTCTGTGGCCGGCCGGCCCAGGGGATCTTGGAGGACACTCGTCCGGTTGCGTGTGGGATGTGACCCGGTGCTGGCGCACGGACACCCGCTTCCATGGAAGGGCTATCTGGCACTGTCCCGTCCAAAACCATCTGAAGAATTCATTTCAAGGCAGATACAGCCACATCCTGTGTTGTTCCAGTAAACAGCGCTCATTTGCACCCGGAGCATTTTCTGACACTGTTTGATTTTCAGATCCACGCAGACACGTTGCCACTTAGCAACCAGGGCTGGGTGGTGCTTCTGCCGCTGGTGGGGGCTGGGGAGGTAGGGTTTCATTATCTTGCCTCTCCTGCCAGGGAGGCCCCAGGTCCCCTGGGTGTATAAATCACTCTCAAAATGCATTTCCTCATCTGTAATTGATGAAAGAGCTGCCTGGTTTTGAAGGCTGGCAGCCGTGGAACACCCTGGCGCTCTTCCATCCGGTGTCTGCCAATGCGCGCCACAGAGCCGTGCGTCTGTCCAGGTGCTGGGGGGCCAGCGGACCCGGGGCTCGGCACTGACCAGTGGACCCAGCGACGGCAAGGCCCTGCTTGCGGCCACGGTGCCGAGGCGACTGCTTCCTCCTGGGGCTGCCTGGAGACCCCCATCCTCCACCCCCTACCCTCTGGGCCCCCTTCCTGTGTAAGAAAGGTCTTGACATTGTGGCAGGGGGTGTCCACACGGTGCCGTGTTCCAGCCGCGTTCCTTGGTTCCTGGCCTGCCTGGTCACTCAGTCTCCCCAGCCGCCCCCCCGGGTGCCTGGCCAGGGCTCAGCCTGTGCACCCCTGAGGCAGGTGCAGACTTGGGAATGGTGGGCGGTGTTAGCTTGGGCTTCGCCGAGGGCCTGCCCTCTCCGTGGCTGGGCCTGGGGCTGCTGGGGGACTGTGCTGGGAGACTGGGCTGCACCTCCTCAGGGAGATCAGCAGGCTGGAGCGGGGCCTTTCTCCCCACACCCCGAAGGTGCTCACAGTCTGCCCTCCAGGCCCTGGCCCAGAGCCTCTGCTCACCTCCCCCTCCTCCACCAGGAAACCTCCTCACCAGAGAGGCCCTTCCCAGCGGCCCTGCATCCCCAGCCCCATTCCCAGAACTCTACATGGCCCACACATTATCAACACCAACAGAAATTTAGTTCCTGAGTTCCAAGAATCTCGTGGTCTGGGAGGGAAGGGCGCGGACGCCTCTCCGGGCAGCACATTGCCCACATCCTCTCTGGCCGTTCCCATCCTGCCCTCTGAAAAGAATGCCCACACCACTTCCTGCCCGACCCTCCGCCAGGACGGGGCAGCGTGGCCAGTTCCCACCCACATGGGCAGTGGCCGAGTCTCAGCCGCCGTGCATGAAGGAGCCGTGTGTAAGCCCCCGGCCCCGGCCCAGCTCTGCAAGTGTTTAACAAGAAATAACGAGAAAACGGTCGTCCCCGAGAAGCAGCTGCATGAACTCAGAGGACGCTCCTGGAGTCGCCGACGTTTTGAGAAAGCCCTCACCATCCTGAAGGCCCACAGCTCTGCTCTGCTTCCTGCTCTTCGGAGTCCAGGGAAGATACAGCCACGTAAAATGTTGCCGCGCTGGTGTCCATGAGCATTTCACATGCCTGAGTCCCTTTCTGTGTGAACATGGGGGATGCCCCACCTCGGCGTGAGACCTCCCCTCTCCACAAGACAGCCTGGTGGGCAGAGGGGGCGGACACCCCCCAAGACCCCCAACTCTGCAGGGGTTGGACTCCATGGGCAGGAACCTGCCCTCTGGTCAGGGTGAGGTCAAGGAACGGAGGGGCCAGTCCAGGGAGGCCCAGCAGCGAGAAGCCAGCAGCCTCTGCGGCCTGAACGCTCCAGCTGCAGGGGCCAAGGTCACAGCCGCCGTCCACCTCTCCCCTCAAGCAGGAGTGTGGCCCTTGTTACTAGGACAACCCAAGCCTGGACTCTGCACCAGATTCTGCCATTTTCTAAATGAGGATTCACCTGGTTTCATCTCCCCTTGGTCCCAGGATGAGCCCCCCATGCATGTGGGCCTGTGTGGAGAGATTTGGGGGCACCCTCTGCCACCCCAGTTAGGAGGCACTGCACAGCCAGGCCCTCAGAACTGCCCTGGGCCTGTGGAGGGGCAGTGGCCTGACAAGGATCCACACCCTGATGGGTGTGTGGCCTGGAGCCCACACCAGAGCAAGGGCGGCAGGACTGGAGCCCGAGGGGGGCGCCTTGGATCTGGGGGGCGCCGGAGCCCCCGCTGGCTGAAGCTTCCCTGCTTTAGTCCCAGGCCCATCGTTCCCCTCCATTCACACAGCGTTTTCTCCAAATTCCAGCAGCATCGCAGCCGGTGAGGCCCCTGCTGACTGAATGAGTCACACACAGGCTCCAGCTCCTGGGAACCCTTAGAGACCCTTTTCCAGGCCCAAGCTGCGGTCCTGCCTGGGACCCTGCCCAGCAACCCCACCAGGTTGGGTCCTTCTGCTCTCTTCAGCCCCTGCCGTGCCAGGATCTGGTCATCTCCATCCACCCACACGGATCCCTGTGGGCGTCCCCAGCACAGCGGCACTGGGCCAAGGAGGGTGCACAGGACGGGCACAGCCTGGCCTCAGGGCGCAGGGGACTGGAAAGCCCCCAGGAAGGGCACCAGCCATGAGATGCTGGCTTCCCCGCATCGGAGGTACCGCAGCAGACACCCATCCCAGATCCTGTCGAGGTGAGGCCTGGGCGAGCAGATGGATGTCACACGGAGTGTGCAGCATGCTTCCTGGGGGAAAGACACTCACAGATAAAGCGGCAGGTCATGTCTCTGCACAGTCGCACCCCCGCAGCTCAGAGTGCCCATCACGGGCTCCTGGGCAGTGTTTATCTGGGGCCACGCCAGCTCCGAGCGCCCATCACGGGCTCCTGGGCAGTGTTTATCTGGGGCCACGCCAGCTCCGAGCGCCCATCACGGGCTCCTGGGCAGTGTTTATCTGGGGCCACGCCAGCTCCGAGCGCCCATCACGGGCTCCTGGGCAGTGTTTATCTGGGGCCACGCCAGCTCCGAGCGCCCATCACGGGCTCCTGGGCAGTGTTTATCTGGGGCCACGCCAGCTCCGAGCGCCCATCACGGGCTCCTGGGCAGTGTTTATCTGGGGCCACGCCAGCTCCGAGCGCCCATCACGGGCTCCTGGGCAGTGTTTATCTGGGGCCACGCCAGCTCCGAGCGCCCATCACGGGCTCCTGGGCAGTGTTTATCTGGGGCCACGCCAGCTCCGAGCGCCCATCACGGGCTCCTGGGCAGTGTTTATCTGGGGCCACGCCAGCTCCGAGCGCCCATCACGGGCTCCTGGGCAGTGTTTATCTGGGGCCACGCCAGCTCTGAGCGCCCATCACGGGCTCCTGGGCAGTGTTTATCTGGGGCCACACCAGCTCCGAGCGCCACTGGAGTCACGATTGCATCTGAAGGCACATTAAGAAGCGTCACCATTTTAACAGCACCACGTCTTCCAATTCGTGAGCACAGGACGTCTTTCCTTTTATTTAGCTCTTTAATTTCTTCCAGCAAAGCTTTGCCGTCTCCAGTGCACACATCTTGCACCTCCTTGGTTGAATTTTTTCCCAAGGATTTTATTCTTTTGATGTTATTATAAATGGGATTCTTTTCTAAGCTTTCCTTTTGAATTGCTCATTTGCTTGTGAACAAAACACAACTGATTTCTGTGCGCCAACCTTGTGTCCTGCAGCTTTGCTGAGTTCCTTTATTGGCTCTAGTTGGTGTTTTGTTAATTCTTTAGTATTTCCTGTATATATAATTATCACGCCATCTGTACATAAGGATAATTCTACTTCTTCCCTTCCAGCCTGGAGGGCTTTCTTTCTTTTTCTTGCCTAATTGTGCTGGCTACAACTTCCAATACAACATGAGTCTCTCTTTTTTTTCTTTGTCAGTCTAGCTAAAGGTTTGCCAATTTTCTTGATCTGTTTAAAGAGCCAGTTTGAGTTTCATTGATGGTCTTTATTTTTCTGTTGTCTATTTTATTTATCTCCGCTCTGGTCTTTATTACTTCCTTTCTTCTGTTAGCATTGGATTTAGCTTGCTCTTCTCTTTTCAGGTTTCTTATGGTATAAAATCAGGTGGTTGACTTGAGCTCATTTTTCTTATGTGGATGTTCACGGCTATGAATTTTCCTCTGAGTGCTGCTTTTCCTGCATCCCTGAGCTGTCTCGTGGGTTTTTTTGTTTCATTTATCTCCACATAGTCATTTCTACTTTTCCTTGTGATTTCTTCTCTGGCCCATTGGTTGTTTAAAAATATGCTGTTTAATTCTCACAGATCTCTAGATAGCCAGGGAAAAAACCACCCTGTCTAAAATTGTGCTGCAACTTTCAGTGTCAAGCTGAATGGAGTCCCCATTTGATCAATGCAGTGTGGTTTTGGGTGGCTTGTCTCTGCGAGGAGATCTTCGTTACAATGATGAAAAACATTTTTTCATTTCTTTTCTGTAATTTGGGTACAGCAGAGGGGTGTGAGGGAGTGGGTGACCCTGCACATCCTGCTGTGTGGCCTGCTCTGGTTAGGCCAGCCTTCTTCCCTTTCTTCACATGTGAGGAGTGGAGTGGGTGTGGGCACCAGGGAGTGCCTCAAGGTTAGGCCTGGACTGGGCATCACACAGACCTCCCCGAGCACACCTGGGAGTGTGCAGGACCTGCTGCCCTCCTGGTGTCTTCAGTGCAGGCATGGTTGTAAGTTGTGTGTGAATCTGGTCCCTGGCCCCAGAGCTCTGCCTCGGGGCCTCCTGTGGGTGAGAAACCACACAGAACCTGGCGTGAGCCTTCGGCCAACAGAAGTGTCACCCTCAGCCTTGTAGGGGAGAGTTTAGGAGAAGGACAGATGCAGCTTCAACCGAGGAGTCCATGGACTCTTGGCACTGCTAAATGGGGCTAGGGTGACTCCATGGAGAAGGAAGCAGGGAGGGACACCAGAAGGGAAGAAGGAAGAGGATTGGCAGGGAGGAGACAGGGGTGTTGGACACAGGACCCCCCAGGCCCACAGAGGCACTGGCTCAGCCACCCAAGCCCTCACAGTGGTGCCTCCTTGGATTCAGGCACCCTCACCTTCGACCAACATACTCTGTAGCAAGACTCTGTTGCCAGTCCCCAAAACACCATTTGCAGTCTGCACACCAGTCCTGACCACTACACACATTTGCCACAGCCTCCTGATGCCTCCCTCAGATATCCCAAGACAGCTCAATACTGTGTGCACGTGGCCCCAGCTCCACCCCTCCCCTCATGTCCTCCATGGCCCCAGCTCCACTCAGCCCCAGCTCCACCCCTCCCTCAGTCCCACAAGGGAACCAGCTCCACTCGGCCCCAGCTCCACCCCCGCCCCTCATATCCTCCATGGAACCAGCTCTACCTGCCCAATGTCTTTGCAGCTCAGCAGCGGCACTGCTGTCCCAGCATTTGTGTCTGGGTGCTAGACATTGTGCCAAACTCTCTACTCCCTTTCCCAGATCAGGCCACACCTCCAGGCCCAGGAGTCTTCCCCACCTGTCCTGTCCCTCCCTCCTCTCCCAGCCCCCGTTCCCTGGACCTCATCTCTCCTGCTCTGTGGACTGCCCTGACCCCAGCAGGCCTCCAGTCCCTTTCTCAGCCTCCTGCTCTGCCACCTCCACACCACCTGGATACTTCTTCTCCCCAGCTGGAAGCCTGACTTCTTGCCCCCACAACCACTCCCCAGACCCCCCATTGCTGTTCAGCTCTGGCTTAGAGCCTTCCTGTCTGCCCTTTCCTGGCCTCACCTGCCCTTTGAGCACTGAGGGTTGGTCCCCCAGGGGGATGGGTACCTCCCGTCTCCACTTCAGCCTCCTCCCTGCACCTCAGCTTCCTCTTAACCACCTCCTCCTGCAGAGCAACTGTCCCCTGAACTCTCCTCCCCTCGATGACAATGACTGGAAGGTCCCTCCTGCTTCATATTCTCCAGGCGTGGCATCCAGCCCCTCCTGATTAAATGTTGAAACCAGAAAGAGACAAACAGCAGGGATGTAGTAAATATGTGTGAAATCGGCCTCCAGGCTCAGCTGGGCTGGATGTGTCGATGAAAAGCAATCAGTTTCATACTTTGTTCTGACGCATGAGTGAGCAGCACACTGCCCGTCATGCAGTGTCAGGCCCCACGGCCTCCACACACTCAGGGCGGGGCTGGAAGGACTCGGGACTCAGCGGCGGTGGCGTTCCTGGGTGTGGTTTGTCTCCACAGAAAGACACACTCAGGGCGGGGCTGGAAGGACTCGGGACTCAGCGGTGGTGGCGTTCCTGGGTGTGGTTTGTCTCCACAGAAAGATACACTCAGGGCGGGGCTGGAAGGACTCGGGACTCAGCGGCGGTGGCGTTCCTGGGTGTGGTATGTCTCCACAGAAAGATACACTCAGGGAGGGGCTGGAAGATACACTCAGGACTCAGCAGCGGCGGTGTTCCTGGGTGTGGTTTGTCTCCACAGAAGGATACACCACAGGGCCAACGAGGGAAAAGACATCTGGCAGAGTCCGAGACTCCAGGTGCCGTCTCCAAAGTTCTCCTGTCCTGGGAGACAGCAGGTGGGGAGGATCCACATGGAACCTGCTCCTTCCTCCAGCAGCAAAACGCAGCAAAGTGTGCCCCGCACTTCTGCCCAGGAGGCCGCTCAGGCTCAAGCTCCGGATTCTTGCTGGGTCGGGTCACTCCTGTGTGCTCTGCCAGCTCCGCTGGCCACAGCTACAGAGCCTCACACTCCGGCGGGAAGGCAGGTGCTGCCATCAGTCATAAGGTTCATGCAAACAGCCCAGGCTGCTGTAGTGCCACATCCTGCGTGCCTGCACACAGAGCAGCCTTATCAGGCAGTGACATGGGGAATGTGCTGAAAGCCCCTGACCCAGGCACCTGCCACACCCCGGAGCTGGCCCTTCTGCAGAGCAACACAGGGCTGCACAGGGTCGAACGTTCAGAGAGAAGCTTCTAGGATCTGCCATTTCTAACTATATGAGTGAGAAGAAAGAAAGGCTGAGAGAGAGAGATTCGGTAAGAAATATAAAGAAATACTGAAAGAAAAAGAATAAGGGCAAATATTATGCACCCTGAGCTGACCCTTTCTACACAAAACAGAAGCCAGTGGCCTGACACCCATGTCTGAACGATTAGCCTGCTTCCTCTATACCCAGATCTCACAATCCAGATTTATTTTCCAGCATTCTGTTTTGACCTCTATTCAGCCTCTTCCCCTTCCTTGTCTTTAGTTTCCTGCCCAATCCCTTTGCGGCACAGTGATGTCTGCATGGGGCCCTGGACACAGGTGCTACTGGATAATTCAGTGATCCCGGGTCCCCAAGCACCTGCTCCAATGTGAGCACAGCCCACTGAAGGGTTGTTTCTGAATCTGTTAAGTGGAAATGTGGCTGAACTGGGGAGGTTCTGGGTAGGCTGGGCCACCTGCCCACCAGGGGCACCTCCCTCCTAATCCTGCCAAGCCACCTGCCCGCCAGGGGTGCCTCCTCTGCTAATCCCTCTAGACCACCTGCCCCCCTGGGCACCTCCCTCCTAATCCCTCCAGACCACCTGCCCGCCATGGGCACCTCCCTCCTAATCCCACCAGACAACCTGCCCGCCATGAGCACCTCCCTCCTAATCCCTCCAGACCACCTGCCTGCCATGAGCACCTCCCTCCTAATCCCTCCAGACCACCTGCCCGCCATGAGCACCTCCCTCCTAATCCCTCCAGACCACCTGCCCGCCATGAGCACCTCCCTCCTAATCCCTCCAGACCACCTGCCTGCCATGGGCACCTCCCTCCTAATCCCTCCAGACCACCTGCCTGCCATGGGCACCTCCCTCCTAATCCCTCCAGACCACCTGCCTGCCATGAGCACCTCCCTCCTAATCCCTCCAGACAACCTGCCCGCCATGAGCACCTCCCTCCTAATCCCTCCAGACCACCTGCCTGCCATGGGCACCTCCCTCCTAATCCCTCCAGACCACCTGCCTGCCATGAGCACCTCCCTCCTAATCCCTCCAGACCACCTGCCTGCCATGAGCACCTCCCTCCTAATCCCTCCAGACAACCTGCCCGCCATGAGCACCTCCCTCCTAATCCCTCCAGACAACCTGCCCGCCATGAGCACCTCCCTCCTAATCCCTCCAGACCACCTGCCTGCCATGAGCACCTCCCTCCTAATCCCTCCAGACCACCTGCCTGCCATGGGCACCTCCCTCCTAATCCTGCTGGCCAGCCCACTTTGAGGAAGGGCCTCTAAGTAGACAGAACTTTCCACATTTTCTGCTCCCTTTGCCAGCCAAAAGGAAGACACTCCAGAAACAAGCAGACCTTTTGTGATTTCATAGGTGCTCGGGGGCTGATTCCCCATTTAGCCATGAATAATGACATCCTAATTTTGCAGTCCGGCCGCCCTTTCTGATCAAGTGCACCAAGCTGTGTTGGTTATTTGGGGTCTGTGGGCCATGTCGGTTATTTGGGGTCTGTAAGCTGTGTCGGTTATTTGAGGTCTGTGGGCCGTGTCGGTTATTTGAGGTCTGCGGGCCGTGTCGGTTATTTGAGGTCTGTGGGCCGTGTCGGTTATTTGAGGTCTGTGGGCCGTGTCGGTTATTTGGGGTCTGTGGGCTGTGTCGGTTATTTGAGGTCTGTGAGCTGTGTCGGTTATTTGAGGTCTGTGAGCTGTGTCGGTTATTTGGGGTCTGTAAGCTGTGTCGGTTATTTGGGGTCTGTAAGCTGTGTCGGTTATTTGGGGTCTGTAAGCTGTGTCAGTTATTTGGGGCCTGTAAGCTGTGTTGGTTATTTGAGGTCTGTAAGCCATGTCGGTTATTTGAGGTCTGTAAGCTGTGTCAGTTATTTGGGGTCTGCGGGCCGTGTCGGTTATTTGGGGTCTGTGAGCTGTGTCAGTTATTTGGGGTCTGTAAGCCGTGTCGGTTATTTGAGGTCTGTGAGCTGTGTCGGTTATTTGGGGTCTGCAGGCTGTGTCTGCTATTTGCGGTCTGTGGGCCATGTTTCAGTTTGGAAGTCCAATGGCACCACGACACTTAGATTCCGTGTCACGGCCCGGCTTGCCGAGGACACCTGCTCCCACCTTCACCTGCCTCACAGCCTCCCCAGTGCTGGCCAGGCGCTGAGGAATGCTTGTCCCCACCCCATGGATGAGTGATTTCCTGGGGCTCCTTCAGCCGGGAACCCTTTCTAGGCCACAGGGCAAACTCTGGAGACTGCCTTGGGCTTGGGACCTGCCCGTGGCCACGCACTGGGCCTGGCTTGGACCCCACTGGGATGGGGCCCTTGGGCACTGGGGCCCTGGGAATGGCCAGAAGGAGGTGTCCACTCCCTCCTGTTCCATCTGGAATGTGTGCCTGAGGCCAGTCCTCAGGATGAGCTGCCTAAGGGTGGGCAGAGGTCACAGGCCAGCGAGCGACCTGGCGCCTGCCACTTCCAAGAATGTGGTTTCACTGGGAGAGGGCAAGGATGGGGGTGGGTGGGAGGGAGCAGAGGGAGCTTTGTGCGGGGAAAACCCTGGAAGGGAGCAGCTCTGAGATCTGTGAAGCAACCTCCCCTCCCTTCCCCACGTCCCTGTGGACCCTTGGACGTCAGGCCAGGAAGGGCCTGGGCCTTCCCGTTTGCCCTCTAGCCTAGCCCTGAGCTTTACAGATGGAGAAACCAAGGGCCCAGAGGCACAGGGACTTACCCAGAGCCCTGGCCCAGCCACCAGGACCTGGCATCTCACACTTTGGCGGTCCCCTGACTCTATACACCATGAGTACCTCCACCTCCCGCCCGGTCCTGTTGTCTGCTGACAGCAGCGCTGGCTGAGGATAGGAGGAGGGGCCACCTGGTACAACCCCTTCTCCACCCCTGGGAACAGCACCAAGCCCAGTGCCCGCACACTTAGCTCCCCTGAGCAGGAGCAGAGGGCACTGGAGCTTCAAGGGCAGAGCAGGACACACCACCACTGATGCCTGGGTCTAGGGATGGCCCCTCGAGGCCACATGTGGCCTGACGTCCTGGGACACAGACCTCACCCTGGAACACAGGCGCTATTCACAGCACAAGTGATCCTGCAGACACATCCGTGGGCACCCACTGCAAGCGGACTGGAGCAGCGGTGCTATGGTGTTCAAAGCATCTTGTCAGTCACGAAGCGTCCTCAGCTCATGTCTGGAGCTGGGCGTCGTGGTGCCATCTGCAGGGCACAGCTGGTGCCCGGGACAGTGGCCCTGTCCTTCTCCACCTAACTCCTATCTTGCCAACCTACCTTCCTCCCAACGCCTGCGGCATCCTCCTGCATCCACCCTCAGAGGTTATCGAATGCAGAGGAGCCCAGGATGCACTTCCAAGGCTCACCTGTGACTTTCCGGAGATACTTAGGCAAATGGACATAAATAGCTCTTGGATCCTAGCAGGAATTCTCAACCTGATTTCTCGGAATTCAGAAGTCACAGTTAACTCAAAGAATGCTCAGTGGGCCAGGGATCACGATCTCACAGATGGGTCCCGTGTCCCAGGGCGGTGAAGGTGCCGGGGCCATCTCCTGAGTTATCTGCTGCCTGGCCCTGCACCGCCCGTCCAGGCAGCTCCCTGAGGCTGCAGTTTCCTTGGCTCCTTCTATTCCCTGGGCGGTGCCAGCCTCGGGTCCACACCTGGAATCCACCGTCTTTCCTGTGACAAATGACCTCGTCACATCGAAGGCCCCCGGGGGCCACAACCTCCATGAGTGCGACTGGCTGGTGGGGCAGCACCACTGTCCTGGGGACATGCTTCCAGTGGAGAGGTGGCTAGGAGCCTGGGGAGCTTCGTCAAGAGGGTCCTGGAAGGGCCCAGTGGTCAGACTTGAGTGGTGCACCTGGGCCTCACCCATTGCCTTAGTGGGGCTGTCCCGAGTCCACCCCCAGCCCCTGAGCCCTCCTCACCCCTCGGCCTTCCCCTGGGCGGGGGTGGCGCAGGCAGGGGGCATCCACATCACCTCCAGCAGGGCAATGGCACACAGGCTCTGACCAGCGGTCAGCGGCAGGCACGGGCAGGCGCAGGGAGAGGGGAACCCCAGAGTAAAGGGAAACCGATAAGGCCTCTGCACCTGCGAAAGCCGGGCCCTGGATCTGGCCAAAGAACGGTCCTCACGAGGCCACAGCTGGACTCAGCCTAGAGACCTGACCCCAAAGGACATGGTGGATCGGGGTTACCCTAAGAAGGGCAGCCCCCAGGCCTGGCCCATGCTTGGCAGAACAGTGCGCAGTGCTAGCCAGCCGCCTCCTTGAAGACTTGGGGGGAAATGAGTAATCACAGGTGCCTCCCTAAGAGGGAGGCCAGGACCCCGCGGGCACTGTGGGGACTCAGCACAGCCGAGGGTCGGCTCATGGCGTTGTCACCCCTCCCGGGCCCCTTGAACCACCCACTGCTGGGACCCTTGACACAAGAGCTGCAAGCCTCCAACCCTCACTGTCCTCAAGAGGGCCACGTTCCCTTGTCCTCTGAGCCACCAGGGCCACACATCAGACCCAGCCCTGAGACACCACTGCCAGGTCCTGGTGTACTACAGCCCCCAACCCCTCCCTGCCTTCCAGAGACCCTGCCCCAGGGGAGAGCTGGCGCTTTGCTCCAGCATCCACCCAGCAAGACCCTCTCCCTACCTTATCCCTCCCCCTCACCCCTCCCCGTCTCCCTCCCTCTTTTCCCTCCCCATTCCCCTCTCCCTCCCCATTCCCCTCTCCCTCCCCTCACTCCTCCTCTCTCCTCCCTACTTTCCATCGGCTCCAGGCCAAGCCCACGGCTAGACGCATGCCTGGCCCACTCACGCCGCTCTGCAGGGGCACTCCTTGTGGAGCCCAGGCCCTTTGCCCCCCTACCCTGGGCCGCTGCCCAGCATGAGGCCATACGGGGCGAGTGTGGATTGGGTGAAAGACACAGTAACGAAATGTGGTGAAAATGCTCCTGGGAGCCGAGCTGATCTGCAGGGCCTGTGCCTTCGCCTTCACAGTCCCTGGATCCCAAAGCTCTTAGCTCCTACATGGTCCAGGCTGTGTCAGTGCCACCTCCCACCCCCCGCCACCACCCACGGTCCCTTCAGGGCCACCATGGCTACTCCAGCTCCCTCAGTCCCTGTCCGGGGGACGTCCCCGGGCCCTGCCCAAACCCTTCTCCCACCCAGACCACACCCAAGGCCACCCACCAGCTGCCCCCCAGCACACCCAACGCGCCCACAGGCGTCCTCTCCCTCCAAGTGTGGCAGCGCCTCTCACGATGAAGAGACTCAGACACTCAACCAGAAACATGGGGCAGCCCAAGGAGGGCCCCCCTTCCTCAGTGGTGGGGACGCCGCCTGTGTGCCTGGCGGAGCTGATGGAGCCCCAGGCTTCCTTCCTGTTGGCTGTGCCTCTTTCTTTCCTCCATCCTCTCCTTCCCATTAGACCCCTCCGCTCTGGTCAGTTCCGAGTCAGGCAAGGGGTGGGCAGGCCCCTCGAGCAGAGGCTCCTCTGGGAACCCAAGGCGAATGAGGAACGCCAGGATAGTGTCAGCAGACAGGTGCAGGTCTGACCCCCAGTTCGGGACAGAGGGCAGGGAGGGTAGAGGGTAATGGGGATGCTTCTCACCATCGCTGTCCCCATCCAGTCACTGGAGCAGCTTGTGGAAGGTGGCCTCGGTCAGTCACGCTCTCTGTAGTGGGGTCCAGGGCTCGGTCCCAGGTGCTCTCATGGAGGCACAGTCAGAAGGGGGAAGGGGAAGGTATAAGCCAGCTGGTCACCAGTGTCAGAGCACCCTGAGTGAGGAGTCAGTGCCCGGCAGGAGCTGTGAGCCACATGCTGTCTGGTCCAGAGCGAGGACTGCTGGCCGCCCTCCTGTGAGTGGACAGAGGGACACAGTCCAAGGCACAGAGGCAGCACCCGGAGCCCACCCCTGCCCACTGCCTGGGCCCGAGACCCGAGACCTGTGCATACAGAGCAGGCACCCGCCGAAAACCTGGCCTGAGTGAGTGCCTGGGGTGCCCAGCAAACACCCACGGAACAGCCTACTGATGGTGCATCCAGCCTGGAGCCCCACAGAGGCCAAGTGCTCAGTGTGGCCACACCAGACCTGCCCCCTGGGAGGTCCCGTGCACTGTGGACATGGGCAGGGCAGAGCCCGGGAGACTGCCTGGGCCAGGAGGCCCCAGGATCAGGCTCTCACTAGCCCAGGCACCTGCTCAGGGCTGGTGCTCCTTGGTCCTACTCTTGGCGCTCAGGCCGTAGACGGCCAAGAGGAGGCTGCCAGTTGTCAGCTCAGCATCTGGAATGGGCCTGGAGAAGGGGATTGACTGTGTCCCTGACCTCAGCCGAGTCCCATGTATTTCTGGGTTCTGCACACGTGGCCTCAGTGGTTGAAATAACAAGGGCAGCCGGCAGTGACTTAAAGACATGAGACTGGCTGCTAGGCGGCTTGCAATCTGGTGACTTCATTCTGGGATCCTGGGAGGAGTCCCTGCCAGGCCCAGCTCCCCTGTCACCCTAGTTGCCAGCTCCAGCCAGTGGCCAGACAGCAATCATCCCCGCCCCGCCCCTTTGCCCACGTGCTGGTCGTCCCCCTGTCCGGGACTGGGGCTGTGGCCAGTTGACTGGCAAAGCTGTGTTTGACAGTGGAGGCTGGGAGGGAATGAGCCAGCTGGTCAGGCCAGCCAGGTGAGCCCTGTGGGGAGCTGGACGTGTCCCCAAACTGACACCACTGCCCCCAGTCAGCACTGGCACCGGCTTCCAGATGATTCTCTGGTCTCACCGTCTTCAGGAACTGAGGCCCTACCAGCCTCTTCCTGCCTCGTTTCCCAAACCGCCTTTTCATTAGAGAACAAAACCCCTTGAGGACCAGTGGCTGTATGGTCCACGGAGGCCTCAGGTCATGGTGCCCGCAGGATTTTTAAGTTAAGGTATGTACGTTGTTTCTTTAGACATAACGCTATCACACACTTAGTCGACTACAGTAGAGTGTGAATACAACTTTTATGTGCTGTATTAGTCCATTTTCACACTGCTATAAAGAAATACCCAAGAGTGGGTAATTTATAAAGGAAAGAGGTTTAATTGACTCACAGTTCCACATGGCTGGGAGGCCTCAGGAAACTTACAGTCATGGCAGAAGGAGAAGGAGAAGCAGCACCTTCTTCACAAGGAGGCAGGAGAGAGAAGGGAAGAGTGAAGGGGGAAGAGCCTCCTATAAAACCTTCAGTCTCATGAGGACTCACTCAATATCATGAGAACAGCATGAGGGAAGCCGCCCCCTGATCCAGTCACCTCCCACCAGGTCCTGCCCTCAACACCTAGGGATTATGGGATTACAATCTGAGATGAGATTTGGGTGGGGACACAGAGCCAAACCATATCATGTGCACTGGGAAACCAAAAAATTTGTGTGACTCCCTTTATTGCAGTGGTCTGGACCTGAACGTGTACCACCTCTTCAGTGTGCACACACACATCACACACACATGCACTCACACACTCATACACTTACACACACATGCACTCACACACCACACATGCATTGCACACATGTGCACATACACTCATGCACTTACATCACACACACACGCACCACACACACACACTTGCACTGCACACGTGCACACTCAGGCACGTACATGCACTCACACTCACCACACACATACACTCTTGCATTGCACACTGCACACACACATGCACTCACACACTCACATCACACTTGCATGCACACCCGCAAAGCACCCCACATGGAGCACAGCTGAAGTCACAGCACAGGTGAGGGCTTCAGCTAAAGTGCAAACTGAGATGGGTGTGGCAGAGGAGGCCATGACCATGACCTGAGGCCTCTGCAGACCATACAGCCACTGGTCCTTTATTGCTTAAAAAAAAAAAAAATGCTAGTGACTTCAGCAAGTCATAATCTTCCTGCGGGTGGAGGGTCTCACCTCGATGTGGGTGGCCGCTGGGGCTGACCAGGATGGTGGTGGCTGAAGGCTGGGGTGGCTGTGGCAATTTCTTAAAATAAGACAACAATGACATTTGCCACATTGATTGACTTTTCCTTTCACAAAAGAGGTCTCTGTAGCACGCAGTGCTGTTTGGTGCATTTCACCCACAGTGGAACTTCTTTCAAAACTGGAGTCATCCTCTCAAACTCTGCCATGGCTTGTTCATACAACTCAGTGTATGAAATAGTCTCAATCCTTTGTTGTCATTTCAGTAATGTCCACGGCATCTTCACCAGGAGCAGATTGCATCCCAAGAAACCACTTTTTTGCTCATCCATAAGAAGCAACTCCTCCCTGGTTACATTTTACCATGAGACTGTAGCAATTCAGTGCCGTCTTCAGGCTCCACTTCTAATTCTTGGGTGGCCAAGAGCATTGTCAACTAGCAGCAATATTTTGAAAAGAATCTTTCTGAGCAGTAGGTCTCAATAGTGTGCTTTAAATATTCAGCAAACCATGCTGTCAACAGATGTGCTGTCACCAGGCTTTGTTGTCCACTTACGGAGCACAGGCAGAGTAGATTGAGCATCATTCTTAAAGGCCCTGGGATTTTCAGAATGGTGAATGAGGATTGGCTTCAACTCAAATTTCCCGGCTGCATTAACCCCTAGCAAGAGAGTCAGCCTGTGCTTGGAAGCTTGGAAGCCAGGCATTGACTTCTCTCTAGCCATGCAAGTCCTAGCTGGCATCTTCTTCCAATAGAAGGCTATTTCATCTGCGTTGCAAATCTCTTATTTAGGCCAAGCGCAGTGGCTCATGCCTGTAATCCCAGCACTTTGGGAGGCCGAGGCGGGCAGATTACCTGAGGTCAGGAGTTCAAGATGAGCCTGGCCAAGACGGCTAAACCCAGTCTCATACAAAAAATACAAAAAATTAGCTGAGCGTGGTGGCAGGCGCCTGTAATCCTAGCTACTCAGGAGGCTGAGGCAGGAGAATCACTTGAACCTGGGAGGTGGAGTTTGCAGTGAGCCAAGATCACGCCACTACACTCCAGCCTGGGTGACAGAGCGAGACTCCGTCTCAAAAAAAAGAAAAAAAATCTCTTGTTTAGTGCAACCTCCCTCGTCGCTATCTTGGCCAGATCTTCTGGAGAACTTGCTGCAGCTTCTCCATCAGCACTTGCTGCTTCACCTGCACTTTTACGTTATGAAGACGGTTTCTGTCCTTAAACTTCATGAACCAACTTCTGCTAACTTGGAGCGTTTTTCTGCTGACCTCTCTCAGCCATCATAGGGTTAGAGAGTTAGGGTCTTGCTCTGGATTAGGCTTTGGCTTGAGGGAAAGTTGTGTCTGGTTTGATCTTCCATCCAGACCATTAAAACTTTCTCCACATCGGCCATGAGGCTGTTTCACTTTCTTATCATTCATGCGTTTGCTGGAGGAGCACTTTTAATTTTCTTCAATAATTTCTCCTTTGCATTCACAATGTGGCTGTTTGTCACAAGAGGCCGAGCTTTTGGCCTGTCTCTGCTTTCGACATGCCTTCCTCACTAAGCGTAAAGATTTCTAGTTTTATAAATAAAGCAAGAGCCGTCCAACTGTTCCTTTCATTTGAACACTTAGAGGCCATTGTAGGGTTATTAATTGGCCTAATTTCAGTATTTCTGTGGCTCGGGGAATAGGAGGGAGATGGGGAACAGCCAACCCATGGAGCAACCAGATCACACGGGACATTTACCCACTAAGTTCACCGTCTTATACGGGTGTGGTTTGTGGTGCCCAAGACAACTACCATGGAAACCCCAAAGATCACTGATCACAGCTCCCCATAATAATCATGGTAAAGTTTGAAATATTCACAGAATTACCAAAATATGACACGGAGACATAAAATGAACACATGCTGTTGGAAAAATGGCACTGATGGACTTGCTCGACCCGGGGTTCCCACAGCCTCCACCCGTGAAAAACGCAAGACCTGCAAAGCCCAGGTGCACCTGTGCACGTGTGAGTGCCTGTGTGTGTGGAGTGTGCCAGTGTGTGTGTGTGCATGTGTGTGGTGTGTGCCAGTGTGCATGTGTGCACATGTGAGTGCCTGTGCGTGTGGAGTGTGCCGGTGTGCGTGTGTGCATGTGTGTGGTGTGTGCCAGTGTGCATGTGTGCACATGTGAGTGCCTGTGCGTGTGGAGTGTGCCGGTGTGCGTGTGTGCATGTGTGTGGTGTGTGCCAGTGTGCATGTGTGCACATGTGAGTGCCTGTGCGTGTGGAGTGTGCCGGTGTGCATGTGTGCATGTGTGTGGTGTGTGCCAGTGTGCATGTGTGCACATGTGAGTGCCTGTGCGTGTGGAGTGTGCCGGTGTGCGTGTGTGCATGTGTGTGGTGTGTGCCAGTGTGCATGTGTGCACATGTGAGTGCCTGTGCGTGTGGAGTGTGCTGGTGTGCGTGTGTGCATGTGTGTGGAGTGTGCCAGTGTGCATGTGTGCATGTGCATGAGGAGTGTGCCAAGGTGCGTGTGTGCATGTGTGTGAGGAGTGTGCCAAGGTGCGTGTGTGCATGTGTGTGCTGTGTGCCAGTGTGTGTGTGCATGTGTGTGCATGTCCAGTGTGCCAGTGTGTGTGTGAGTGTGCTTGTGTGAGTGTGCATGCCTGTCTGTATGTGTGTGCCTGTGCGTGTGTGAATGTGTGTGCCTGTGTGTGTGATGTGTGCCAGTGTGTGTGAGTGTGTGTGCCTGTGTGCATGTGGTATATGTGTGCCAGTGTGTGTGTGTGCCAGTGTGCATGTGGTATATGTGTGCCAGTGTGTGTGAGTGTGTGTGCCAGTGTGCATGTGGTATATGTGTGCCAGTGTGTGTGAGTGTGTGTGTGTGCCTGTGTGTGTGTGTGGTGTGTGCCAGTGTGTGTGAGTGTGAGTGTGTGTGCCAGTGTGTGTGTGTGGTGTGTGCCAGTGTGTGAGAGTGTGTGTGCGCGCCAGTGTGTGTGTGCGTGCCAGTGTGTGTGTGTGGTGTGTGCCAGTGTGTGTGAGAGTGTGTGTGCCAGTGTGTGCCAGTGTGTGTGTGCGCCAGTGTGTGTGTGGTGTGTGCCTGTGTGTGTGTGTGTGTGCCTGTGTGTGTGTGTGCCAGTGTGTGCCAGTGTGTGTGTGCGCCAGTGTGTGTGTGGTGTGTGCCTGTGTGTGTGTGTGTGTGCCTGTGTGAGTGTGTGTGTGCCAGTGTGTGCCAGTGTGTGTGTGGTGTGTGCCTGTGTGTGTGTGTGGTGTGCGCCAGTGTGTGTGCGCCAATGTGTGTGAGTGTGTGCCAGTGTGTGTGAGTGTGTGTGCCAGTGTGTGTGCCAGTGTGTGTGTGGTGTGTGCCAGTGTGTGTGAGTGTGTGTGTGTGCCAGTGTGCATGTGGTATACGTGTTCCAGTCTGTGAGAGTGGGGGGCATGTACACGTGGAAGTGTCATGCAAGCATACGTGTGTGCACGTGTGAGCATGCGTGTGGTATAAGGAGAGGCGCAGCATGGAGGCAGAGGCAGTGCTGCTCACCTGAGCCCAAGGACACAGTGTTGGTCTCAGAAGGGCTGCCCTGGGTGGCACCTGGGTCCGGGACCTTTTCGCTCAGGCTGTGACGGTGCCACTGCACCCGGGGAGAGGTGTGCAGCATCAGCCATGGCGGGAACAGAGCCGTGGTGGGACCACACCTGCAGTCTGCGTCCTCGCCCCGTTTCCCCATGTCCCAGCTGCGTTGATTCCGACCATCAGCTCCAACCAGCAGCGGGCGAGTATGCCAGGAGGGATCACGGAGCTGGCAGCACTCAGGCTGGGCATGGGGCCGAGGGGCTAATGGGCGAGGGGCTGGGCAGGGTCAGCTGCAGGTGCCCCCTCCACTGCGAAGCTCCACCCACACCACAGGCCTGTTTCTTGTCTCTTTCTTCTTTTCTTTCCTTTCCTTTTAAAAATACTTTCTAAATTTAATCATTTTTGAGTGTGCAGTGGAACACTTAGGAAGATGTCAGGCACACCAGCACCGGCCAGGAACCTGCTGTCTTGGCCGGACGCACCAGCACCGCCAGGAAATGGTGGTTACCACCCGCAGGGCAGAAGCGGGAACCTCGGGGCCAGCCCCACCCCCGGCCGTGCCTCCCTGGCCTGGCCCTGGGGCCTCCTTGTCTTTCCTCCCGGTTCGCCAGCCAGGCACACGCATCCCCAGGCACACGCACCCCGAGGCTGCACTGGCTTCGAGCTGTGTGTGCCTGGGGTTGTTGTCTCACCTGGTTTCATAGCAGATTTCTCTGATTTCTTTCCCTGCACGTGTTTCTTTAAGGCCCGTCCTGTAACTGTCGGTAGCTGGGGCTCCCCATGTCCATGGCTGCACGGGACCCGCTTCTGGCGAGACCACGGGGCTTTATCCCTTTATCCCTCCTGCCGACTGTGGCACGTTGGTCTCCGAGGGCTCAGGTGGTCTGCAGGCTGGTCCCACCCATGCGGGGCTCAGCTCTAACCCCGCTAAGTCTTCACAAGCCTATCCCTGGCAGGGGCCCCGTGCATCCCTCTGCGCCCGTCTCTCTGCGCCCGTCTCTCAGCACCCATCCCTCTGCGCCCGTCTGTGAGCGTTGCTGGCTGCGCCGTCCTCTCCTCTCCTCGGTGAAGCGTGTGCAGGTCTCTTCCGCTCTCTTCTGGGCCGCCCATCCTTACTGACGGGCGGGAGCCTGTGTTTGTTCCTCACACCAGCCCAAGTGGCAGAGACTTTTCCTTTCGCTGAGTCAGCTTTGGAACCCAAAGTCTGTGATTCTGGGGTGCCTCGTGCTTCTAGGGATGCGTTAAGGCACCCGTCCTCACGCCACATCCACATCGTGTCTCCTCCACGAGGCTCCCCAGTCACCACCCCCTGTGAGCAGCAGCATGTCTGTCCTGTAACTGTGTGTAGCTGGGGTTCACCGCACAGCTGGGGCCGCACCGCCTTCCCGTGGCTGCTGTGGCCACGGCGAAAGCTCAGTGGCCTAAAGCAACTCAGGGGGATCATCCAATAGTCGAGAGGCCGTAAGGTCCGAAATGGGCCCTGCTGGGCCGACGTCGACGTGTGGGCAGGGCTGCCTCCCTCCCCCCGGCACCTTCTGGGGCTGCCTCGGCCACTGTCACTCCTGGGCTTGGGGCCTCCTCCACCCTGAAAGCCAGCAGCCCTGTGTCTTCTCTCCACTGGGATCTCTGCCCTCCCTCTTAAGAGGACTCTGGTAATGTCAGTACAGCCAAACAACCCAGGGCAGTCTCCGCCCTTCACCATCACTCACTTAACCACATGTGCAAGGTCCCTCTTAACGCGTGAGGTGAAACCTTCACTGGTTTCAGGGAAGAGAACGTGGATGTCTGGGGGTGTTACTCAGCCGACATAGGACCGAGCCCTTGTTCTCCTGTGCGATGCTCATCTACCTGCCCAGGCACTGATGGCTGCTCCTCCCTCACCTTGCCCTGAGTCACGCGGCGGTGCACTCAGGGCTGGTCCCAGGCTCTGCACCCTCCCCGGCCAGGCCACCCTCTTGGGCTCTGCACCCTCCCCGGCTCTGCACCCTCCCCAGCTCTGCACCCTCCCCAGCTCTGCACCCTTCCCGGCTCTGCACCCTCCCTGGCCAGGCCACCTTCCCCAGGCTCTGAGCAATGTGCTCTGCCATGAGTCAGCTCCCGCTTTGCTCCTCTGGACACCTCTGGGTCGGGTTCACACCTCCCAAGGGGAAGCTGTTAGGATTTCACCAAGATTCAGATCCGCCCTCCCTTTCTAGAAACCTTCACCTAAAGGCAGTGGTTGGCCTGACCCCTGGAAATCACGTAACCCGGAGTTGTCCCAGTGAGTGGCCCTGGCGTGCGAGCCGCTGTCCCGACGCTGGGCACCTGGGCACAGAGGGGTGGGGTGGGCATTCCCCGACGCCCAGAGTCTGCCTGGGGTTTAGACGGGATTCGACATAACAGAAGATGACGCTTGAGTGACAGACTCGTCAGCACCCAGAGGAGGAGGACAAGCTGGACCCCTACCCTGGCTGGGGCTCGGAGCCATAGGAGAGGGTGTTCCCAGCTGCCAGACGGGCGGGAACAACTCCCCGGACACAGGTGGGCCGAGGCTGTTGCAAGGGGCCCACGTCAGGCGGTGGATGGTGGATGCTGGACCCAGCGGAGCCCCCTCCCCCACGGCCCCACGCCTGCACGTCCACGGCGGTGACTGCCCAGCGGCGGCGGCGAGAAAAGCTGCGGCCTCCAGCGCCCTCTGCCGGCCGACCTGCACTTCTCACCGGGAAGGAGCCCGGAGCCGGTGATGCGCCGTGGGTCCGTCCTGCACCGCAACCGTGCGCCGTGGGTCCGTCCTGCACCGCAACCGTGCGCCGTGGGTCCGTCCTGCAGCGCAACCGTGCGCCGTGGGTCCGTCCTGCACCGCAACCGTGCGCCGTGGGTCCGTCCTGCACCGCAACCGTGCGCCGTGGGTCCGTCCTGCAGCGCAACCGTGCGCCGTGGGTCCGTCCTGGACACTTCTGCATCCCCTGCGCCCCTCTATCTCACTGTCTTATCCTCCACTTTGCCGGGCATCCATGTAGCCGCTGTAGCTCTCTTAATCTCACAGTTGGCACTGCATGGCTTTTTCCATCCAGTTACTTTCAACCTACTTATGTCTTATATTCAAAGTGTTTCTATTCTAGTCACCATGTTCCAGGAGCTTACTATCTATTCTGACAACCTCTGCCTTTGGATCGGAGCTTTTAGCTTGTTAAAATTAATTGGAATTTTGATCTGGTTGGATTTAGTCTACATTTTACTCTTTGTTTTCCGTTTTTACCACTTCAAGTGATTGTTTTGCTCTTTGGAATTCTTCCATTTCTCCTTTACTTCCTTCTTTTGGATTATTTTAATATTTTTTAAAAATTTGTTTTAATGTTTCTGTTTGTTTGTTTGTTTAAGACGGAGTCTCGCTCTGTCGCCCAGGCTGGAGTGCAGTGGCGCGATCTCGGCTCACTGCAAGCTCCACCTCCCGGGTTCACGCCATTCTCCTGCCTCAGCCTCCCGAGTAGCTGGGACTACAGGCTCCCGCCACCGCGCCTAGCTAATTTTTTTTGTATTTTTTAGTAGAGATGGGGTTTCACTGTGTTAGCCAGGATGGTCTCGGTCTCCTGACCTCGTGATCCGCCCACCTCAGCCTCCCAAAGTGCTGGGATTACAGGCGTGAGCCACCGTGCCCTGCCTAGTTTTTACCTAGTCTCTTATGGTTGCTCTAATGGATTAAAATCCACAACCTTTCCACAGCCTATGTAGAGTAAAATTGTTCTCTTCATGTAACATTATTTACAGAAAACTTGTGACTATATAGGACCGTTTCCTGCCTCCTACCTTTCCTCCTACAGATGCTGGGCAGAGCACCATCCCCAGTGCCCTCCACAAGGCAGTGCTAAAGTTCTCTCTTTAAACAGTCATTGAAAGAGGGAGGAAATTAAGAAGGGGGAGGCAAATCTTTTCTATTTATCCTTCAGCGTTTCTGGTGTTCCTCCTTCCTTCCGCACAGTCCAAGTCCCCCCAAGCAGCCCGGGGGCTCCCTGCTGTTCTGTTGAAGTCTGCAGCACGGACCCTCGGCCCAAGGCCCACCGTGCAGGTCTGGTTAGGATTTTCCACAGGTGCGGTGCCTGCAGGAGGGTCCACTCCCCCTCCACCCTGAAGACTTTCATCTAACATGTCCTGAAATACAGGTCGATACATGGCAAATGCTGTTAGTTTTATTTTTATCAGAAAGTGTCTTTATTTCATCTTTATTCCTGAAGGATATCTTCTTGGGATATAGAGTCTGGGAAGCACAGGTTTCCTAGGGCGTCCCCGAGAACTACCAGATGCAGGCCACCTTCTCCCACCGCTGCAACTTGGAGCCCACTGAACGTGTGGGGCAGGGGTCTGTGGCTGACCCAGGTGTTCGCAGCAGCTGGGGAGACAGTACCCATGGGGGATGGTCTCTGAGCTGGCCCCTAGGTCACCCATGCTCCGTAGGGCTGGCAGCCAGGGGTTGTCTCATGGGTCTGGGTGGGGGCTGGAGGCGGTGAGCAAGTGCACCCGGTCCGGGACACGCAGCATCCCGCGTGGACCCCTGGGCGCCCTCAGCACCGTTGCCAGGCCCTGCAGAGGGGAAGGTCAGCCCCTGCCCTGGGCTTGGGCCGTGCCTGTCAGGATGAGACTCTGCCCCTCCAAGGTGGGGTTCCTCGGTCTGACAAGGAGCAGAGACTTCGGCCCTCCGAGCTTCTTCCCCTGAGGCTGAGCGGGGCCTTAAAACTGTTTAAAACGGGGCACTGCTGGTCACTGGCCACGCACTACCCGCGGGGAGGGGGCATGACCTGGGGACCCGGTGGGACGCACAGCTCCCTGTGTGACCCCACGCCGCTCGGGGAAGTAGTCCCACCTGCAGTTGCAGAGAAGTCCACAGCCAACGGAGCTCTCCCGGGGCCCACCCGTGCCAGCACCTGGCCAGGGCCCTCTCCAGGCGCAGAGGCCCGCGGGAGGCTAGGCGAGGCCGGCACTGGCTGCTCGGTCAGTGGTTGGGGGTCGGGGTTCAGAGTTCTTGGTCTCCTCCTGCTCCGCCCGCACCCGCTGCTCTCCCTTGCCCCGCGGAGTGGGGGAGGGACAGCGCTGACCCCGGAGGATGCAGGCGGCGTCTGCAAGGGGGTCAACGCCTTCCTCTCCGGCAGGTTTTACCTCGTCAGCGGAGGGGTCCCCTTTATCATCTGTGGGGTCACGGCTGCCACGAACATCAGGAATTATGGGACAGAGGACGAGGACACGGCGTAGTGAGTACCGGGCACCCAGAACCGAGAGCTGGGAGCAGCGGGTGGGCTCTGCCCGAGGTCCCTCCCAGGCACCTGTGGTGGGGAAGCCCAGGACGAAGCAGCAAGGCCTGGGCCTGGACCTGGGGCTCGCCCAGAGCTGCGCCCCTCCCAGCTCGCAGCCCCGAGGAGTGTGCAGCGCCCCCTCCTCTCCCAGGGACTCCAACCTAATCTTTGCCTTTGGACAAGGCAGGCCTGGTTTGCCTTCTATGGGAGGGGCCTGGGGACAAATAGCGATTCGGCAGCAGCACAGAGCTCAGCTGAGAAGGGAAACCCCATGAGTAGGAACGGCCGTCCAGCCATCAGTGCCCAGAGCCAGGCTGGAACCCCTGATTCGCGGCGCCAGGATGGCCCGCCCATCTGCCCTCTGCCAGGCCCCGCCCACCCAGCTCCACCTCCGCCTGGCCCCGCCCACCCCACACTGGCCACGCCCACCCGGCGCCACCCTCTGCCTGGCCCCATCCATCCAGCTCTGCCCTCTTCTCAGCCCCGCCCAGCCCACGCCACCTCTTCCTGGCCCCACCCACCCCACACCAGCCCCACCCACCCAGCTCTGTGCTTCCTGCCCCTGCCACCCAGACCCACCCTGCACCTGCCCCCTGCCCGGCTCCGCCTCCACCCCCACCTGGGACACTTTCCTGGCTCCCCCACCTCCCAAGCTGGTAGGGCCAATAGGGCCCGGTTCCCATCCACACTCTCAGCGACTCTAGAAACGCCCAAGGCCCCCGAGCCGTAGCTGTGCAAAGCCACTCGCTAGTCCGGGTGGGTGCAGGGCCCTTTGCTCTGCAGAAGGAGTCCTGAGTCCTGGCCGTGCTGGCCCCGCTGACACTGACGTGCGTCTCCCCACAGCTGCTGGATGGCCTGGGAGCCCAGCCTGGGCGCCTTCTACGGCCCAGCCGCCATCATCGCTCTGGTCACCTGCGCGTACTTCCTGGGCACCTACGTGCAGCTGCGGCGCCACCCGGGGCGCAGGTACGAGCTGCGCACACAGCCCGAGGAGCAGCGGCGGCTGGCGACGCCCGAGGGCGGCCGTGGGATCCGGCCAGGCACCCCACCCGCACGCGATGCCCCCGGCGCCTCAGTGCTGCAGAACGAGCACTCATTCCAGGCACAGCTGCGCGCAGCCGCCTTCACACTGTTCCTGTTCACGGCCACGTGGGCCTTCGGGGCGCTGGCGGTGTCGCAGGGCCACTTCCTGGACATGGTCTTCAGCTGCCTGTATGGTGCTTTCTGCGTGACCCTGGGACTCTTCGTGCTCATCCACCACTGCGCCAAGCGCGAGGACGTGTGGCAGTGCTGGTGGGCATGCTGCCCGCCCCGCAAGGACGCCCATCCCGCGCTTGACGCCAACGGGGCCACGCTGGGCCGCGCCGCCTGCCTGCACTCGCCGGGACTGGGCCAGCCACGGGGCTTCGCGCACCCACCGGGCCCCTGCAAGATGACCAACCTGCAGGCTGCGCAGGGCCACGCCAGTTGCCTGTCGCCGGCCACCCCGTGCTGCGCCAAGATGCACTGCGAGCCACTGACGGCGGACGAGGCGCACGTGCACCTGCAGGAGGAGGGTGCCTTCGGGCACGACCCCCACCTGCACGGGTGCCTTCAGGGCAGAACTCAGCCGCCCTACTTTAGCCGGCACCCGGCAGAGGAGCCCGAGTACGCCTACCACATCCCCTCTAGCCTGGACGGCAGTCCCCGCAGCTCACGCACAGACAGCCCCCCCAGCTCTCTGGATGGCCCGGCAGAGACGCACACGCTGGCCTGCTGCGCCCAGGGCGACCCCTTCCCCATGGTCAGCCAGCCAGAGGGCAGCGATGGGAGCCCTGCCCTCTACAGCTGCCCCATGCAGCAGGGCAGGGAGGCAGCGCTTGGGCCCGGCCACTTGGAGATGCTGCGGAGGACACAGTCCCTGCCCTTTGGTGGCCCCAGCCAGAACGGGCTGCCCAAGGGTAACTTGCTAGAAGGCCTGCCGTTTGGCACCGATGGGACCGGCAACATCCGAACGGGACCCTGGAAAAACGAAACTACTGTGTAGACGGGGCAGAGGACACGATGTTCCTGGAGGAGCTTCAGAGCAGAGTGGGGAGCCCATCTGCCACATGAGGTCACTGGGAGCACCAAAGTGACTCCACCTTTCAGAAGCAGTTCACACCCCCTGCCCCCTTCCTTGTGAAAGACCTCAGCGGGGAAACGCTCTGGGCCACGCCCACTCCCCTTATCCCAGTTCCACGTGCTGGTCCCCAAACACGGTCATCCGGTTTCTGTCCTGTGGTCTCCAGTCCTGGGGCACCCCAGAGGCAGAGCAGGGGATTCCATCAAAGGACCCACTCAGACCCCAGCATGGCCCTGCCCGAGATGCCCTGCCACCCACGGAGTCCTGGCTTCCCCTGGTGTGGCTGTGAAGGGCCGAGATCGCAGGAGGGAGTTGCCGTGACCTTTCCCAGTGTTCAATGTGTGTGTCTTGCGTTCTACTCCGGGGGTGGTGGCGGCAGGTCTGTCTCCAGCATTCTCGCTCTGGGCAGAACCCTCGGGACCCTCCGCTGTCATGTGTCTGAGCCGCCCCTGCAGCTTCACAGGGCCCCTGCACACCTCTGCCCACTCAGTGTCCCCTGTCAGCCCGGTCCTTATCATAGCTCCAGCCCTGCAGGGCTGAGAGCACCACGGATGCTGGGGGCTGCTCTGCACTTTGGGGATGGCTGTTAGCCTCAGAGGGCCAATGGGGGCTTTCAGGGGTCCAAGCCTTGGGAAAATGCCCAGACATCCTTTAATGAAGACTCGACTTCCAAAACCAGCCATCACTGGGACTGGATTCCACTGCAGTATAGGCACTTAGCAACAAGGTTTATTCCAAAAAGAAAAGGGGCTGACAAATGGGACATCCTCATGGACAAAATCCCTTTCCCTTTTTCTCATCTCCATGAACATCTGGGCACCAAGCCCTGACTCAAAGGACAGATGTGGATGACAACAAGCCTTCTGTGAAAGCAAGTGGCCCGTCCCTAGGTGGGAGGGAGTCCAGAGAGTCATGGGTGTGAAACTGTGCACAGCTTTCCCTCCCTCCCCCTTCCTCGTCTGTGACACGTGTGCACCCACACATACACACATACACACACACAAAAACACGTGCATATCACACACATACACACACATGCACACAAACACGTGCATATCACACATACACACGCACACACACAAACACATGCATATCACACATACACACGCACACACACAAACGTGCATATCACACACACACACACAGGCACACACACGCACACAAACGTGCATATCACACACACATGCACACACACCCAAACACATGTGCATATCACACACATACATGCACACACACAAACACGTGCATATCACACACATACACACACAAACACATGTTCACACATACTTAACACACACTCGCACCTGCCATGCACATGTGCGCACACACGTAGTAGTGTGTTTTCCAGCCACCCACGCACCGGGTTTTCATTGGAGATTGTTTCACCCTGCAAACGTCAATGTCAGCAGACTCATCGGTGCGCTCTGCTATCCGGTCGGGAGATCTCACCAGGAGCAGAGACTCCCTAATGTGCACCTCCAAGAAGAGGGGTGTCGGGGAGTGTTCCCAGCGCCTGCTCGGTGGAAGGGCTCTCTGGAGACTGGCACTCAGTATCTGAGTATGAGGAGCCTCATCTTCTCACCTGCTTCCATAGCTGATGTGAACCCGAATCCCCACGCTGTGCTGTGTACACACTGTAGGTGCAGAACCGTCCACACAAAAAATACAGTCTTGGCATTGTTTGTTCTTTGTGAGGCTGGTTAATAGCATCCCCGTGTGTTTTTCTCGCCCTCGATGGGGGTAGAGGGGCACCTGAGTGTGTGGCCCCCATCTGTGTCCTGGATCCCGGGGCGAGGCTGCTCTCCCTGGCCCCTCCAGCCCCTCATGAACTTCCTGCCCTCAGTGCCCCTGGCTGAGCAGAGAGGTGTCCCACCATTCAACCAAAGAAAGTCAACATTGAACATTAAACCTCTGTGTGTTTCTATACTGACTGAGCCTCGTGAGTCCACTTGGGACCGGTGTTGGGCCATATCCATTTGCACGTAACGTTTTGGAGCATAAACATCCACAGCCCAACCACCCCGAGGGGCTCCTGGCTCAGAGTCAGCTTCCACCAGACCATGGAGCCAGAGCCAAACCCTGCGTTCCGCATCTGACTTTTGTGCCACTTCCTTCCTTGTGTGTGCCTGTGTATCTGTGTGTCACATGCGACAGAGCATGGGTGCATGCCAGCCTGTGCAAGTGTGCTTGCCTGTGTACCTGCGTGTCGGATGCGATGGAGCGTGCATGCATGCCGGCCTGTGTGAGTGGGCTTGCCTGTGTGCCTGCGTGTTGGATGCGATGGAGCGTGCATGCACGCCGGCCTGTGCGAGTGTGCTTGCCTGTGTGCCTGCGTGTCGGATGCGATGGAGCATGCATGCATGCCGGCCTGTGTGAGTGGGCTTGCCTGTGTGCCTGCGTGTCGGATGCGATGGAGCGTGCATGCATGCATGCCGGCCTGTGTGAGTGTGCTTGCCTGTGTGCCTGCATGTTGGATGCGATGGAGCGTAGGTGTATGCCGGCCTGTGTGAGTAAGCCTGTGTGCCTGCATGTCAGATGCGATGGAGCGTGCGTGCATGCCAGCCTGTGCAAGTATGCCTGTGTGCCTATGTGTTTGTGAGTCCGTGTGCCTGCGTGTCGGATGTGATGGAGCGTGGGTGCATGCCGGCCTGTGCAATTATGCCTGTGTGCCTGTGTGTTTGTGAGTGGCATGTGGGTTGTGTGGGTGTCGACGTGTGAGTGTGTGAGATTGTGTGCCTGTGTGGTATGTAGGTCCCTCTGTGGGAGTTGTGTGCACCGTGTGCTTGAGGGTAAGTGTGCATGTGTATGCATGCTCTTCAGAGGAACAGCGTGAGGCGGCCCCTCCACCCTGCCTCTGTGCGGGTGTGTAACCTACCACACAGCAACACTGTGATGACTTTAGTCAGCTTAAAGGACTAGGAAACAGAAGCCGCCTGTGCCTCTAGACCCTGACAGTTCTTCTCTGGAGTGGTCCTAGCTGAGGAGGCCTCCAGTCCTGGGAGACACACAGTGGTGTCTGCTGCATCTCCCACAAAGGCCCCGGACAGGGCTCAGATCTGGTCGGCCTGCTCTGTCTCTGAATGAGCCACCCCTGCAGGGGCTTTGGGCAACTGAGGAGCCCCCACAGGTTCTGCAGGGAAGGGGCTGGGTTGGGGCCCGCACGTTCCACCTGCCTGACCGGGACTGAGGAGGGATGCAGGCTGGATGGGAGCACTGGGCCCCTGGGAGGGCCTTAGCAGAAGGTCAGCTCAGCAGCCACACGCTAGGCTGCAGGGTTGCCCATCAGTGACAGCAGCTGCAGGAAGCCTGTCTGGGGACCCTGGAAGGAGCTCGGGGCCCTGCACTGATGTGGTGAATGCACCCCATGTGCAGAGACTGGCTGCAACGGGCACTTCCACACCTACCCAGTGCCCAGATGGTGCCTGACCGGTCCTGCCACTTGCTCCCTGACCCTTGGTGCTTGCATTTCTTGGGGGACGCTGTCGGGATCAGCATTGGCCTGAGCTGGAGCAGTGGGTGTGTTCACTGTGCGGGGACCGTGGACCCTGCTCCTCCGTGTCTCACGTGGAACCTGCTCCTCCGTGTCTCACGTGGACCCTGCTCCTTCATGTCTCATGTGGATCCTGCTCCTCTGTGTCTCACGTGGAACCTGCTCCTTCGTGTCTTACGTGGATCCTGCTCCTCCGTGTCTCATGTGGATCCTGCTCCTCTGTGTCTCACGTGGACCCTGCTCCTTCGTGTCTTATGTGGATCCTGCTCCTCCGTGTCTCACGTGGACCCTGCTCCTTCGTGTCTTATGTGGATCCTGCTCCTCCGTGTCTCACGTGGATCCTGCTCCTCTGTGTCTCACCGCATCACACTTCCCTTCCACGGCACTGCCAGGGTTTGTACCTGGGCCCAGAGGCTTCCGCAGAGCCTTTACTGCACAGGCACCTTCAGGTGGAAATTCTGCCTGTCATATTCAAGGCCAAGGACTGTTCTGTAGCCTTTGAGGTGGGTGGGGTGGGGGTACCTCGGGCAGATGGAGGCCGGCCCTGTGTCTGCAGGGGCATCATGTGCCCAGGGAGGCAGGGGATGGGGTAGGGGGAGGGAAAGGGTGAGCACCCTGTGAGGACAGACAAAGTGCTGTGAGGCCAGGTCAACGGTGGGGTGGAGGTGGGGCCTGGTGGGCATCTGGGGAGGCTACTGGGGACAAGGACAGAGAAGCCAATTTGGAGGGTCCCTGGGGCCAAGTCTGAGCAGGCGTCTGAGTGCTGTGGTCGTTCAGGGCAGGCAGAGCAGGAGGCGCATAGGAGGGCCTGGCACATGTGAGAGGCCTGTCCCTCGGGTCACGGGTAGAACACCAGTGTTTCCCAGTGAGACAGGTCAGGCTGCAAGTGGGCTCAGCAGCAAGACAAGCCATTCATGCCCGCCATGCTGGCCCCTCTGGGCCTGGAGGAAGGGCTGCTGGGTGAGCTGGGGCCCACCAGGGCAGCTCCCACCACCCAACACTGGCTGTCCAGGCCTCCTGGGGGCTGCAGGGCTAGTGCCTGAGCACAGACGTGGCTGCCCACAGACAGTCCTGCAAGGACCCAGGACCCCGGACCCCAGGCTGCATCCCCCCGGCCACAGATCTGCAGGCGGCCGACTTCCAGAGGACAAGCAGCGCCGCTCAGGCCCAAGTGGGCGCGGACTTGGACCTCACACCTCTGTCCTGTGTCCCAGGAAATGACTGGGGCTGCCAGGGCCTGCCTTTCCTTCCCACTCCCATCCCAGGACATGGGTACTGGGAAAACCACTGTTAAGAGGACACTCTTAAACTCACTCTAATTACTTCTTTTCTCTACATAAATATCAACAACTTCCCCTGTAATTGCAGCAGACTCCTTGCTCCATACTCACAACTCCAAGCACACCCAACATAGCCCTTCAGGGAGGCCTGCAGGTCAGAACCAGCAGCAGAGGCACCCAGAGCTCAAGTCCCTCCCTGCCAGCCGCCCCCCAGCCTCTCCCAGACAGGGTCACTGAACAAGCCACAGAGTGGTGCAGGGCTGACATCGGCCAGGGACATAGCGGGTGAGTACCCGTGTCTGCGCCCTGGTTCAGAGGTTACTCCAAGTCCAAGCCCTAGAGGGGTGAGTACCCCTGGTGTGGGATTGTCTGGTTTAGTGCTCGTGTCTCTGTCATGGTTCAGAGGGTACCCTTGGTCTAGGTCCTAGTGGAGTGAGTACCCTGGTGAGGGACAGCCTGGGTTAGCACCTATGGATAGCCTGGGTTAGTACCTGCGGACAGCCTGGGTCAGCACCTGCGGACTGCCTGGGTCAGCACCTGCGGACAGCCTGGGTCAGCACCTGCGGACAGCCTGGGTCAGCACCTGCGGACTGCCTGGGTCAGCACCTGCGGACTGCCTGGGTCAGTACCTGCGGACTGCCTGGGTCAGTACCTGCGGACTGCCTGGGTCAGTACCTGTGGACTGCCTGGGTTAGTACCTGTGGATTGCCTGGGTTAGTACCTGTGGATGTCTCTGCCCTGGTTCGGAGAGTACTCGTGGCCCACATCTTCATGGAGTGAGGGACTCTGGCACGTAGTGCGTCCCTGTTAGGGTTAATGCTCGTATTGGATTCATAGTGAGGCTGTGTTGCTGGGTAAAATACTCGAGGTGACAGTAGCAGTCTGTGCTGCTGTAGGATGAGGACACATTTTCCGGGCTACTTTCTTGGTGCCCCTGGTGTGGGCTGAAATTTCACCCTCTGTGTGCCCAGGTGGTGGCGGTGGTGGTGCGTTTGCATGCAGTGCGCTGGAGCTGCGCCTGTGTGTTCTTCTGTGTGTTTGGGAGGCTGAGTTCTCGTGGTCTGAGTCGTCTGAATTGAGTACTAGGTCCTGTGTCACGTGGGCTGTGTATCTGTGGTCTGTGTCTCCTGGTAAACACTGTTTAAAATGAGTTCCGGGGTCTGTGCCTCCAAGGGAGTGCGGGACGCTGGCATGGGCTGAGCTGCCGGGGTAAAGACTCCTGTCTCCACTGCAGCACCTGTGGCTTCGGTGCCTCGGTGCGGGTGGGGCTGATGACCTGCCAGTGAGCAGTGTTAAAGGAAACGTGGTTCAATGATGCTTGTTAAAACACGGCGGACTTCATGCGGGGCCACTGGGTCCCTGGGTGTGAGACAGCCTGGGCTGGTACCATGGGGGAGCTGGTCTCCGGGTCCCTGTTGGGGGGGTCTGGTCTCCGGGTCCCTGTTGGGGGGTCTGGTCTCTGGGTCTTTGTTGGACGGGGGCAAGTCTCTGGGTTCCTATTGTGGGGGCGGCTGGTCTCTGCGTCCCTGGGGGGGGTCTGGTCTCCGGGTCCCTGTTGGGGGGGTCTGGTCTCTGGGTCCCTGTGTGGGGGTCTGGTCTCCGGGTCCCTGTTGTGAGGGGTCTGGTCTCTGGGTCCCTGTTGGGGGGGGTCTGGTCTCCAGGTCCTTGTTGGGGGGTCTGGTCTCCGGGTCCCTGTTGCAGGGGAGCTGGTCTCCGGGTCCCTGTTGTGGGGACGGCTGGTCTCTGCGTCCCTCGGGGGGGTCTGGTCTCTGGGTCCCTGTTGGGGGGGTCTGGTCTCTGGGTCCCTGTATGGGGGTCTGGTGTCTGGGTCCCTGTAGGGGGCTGGTCTCTGGGTCCCTGTTGGGGGTCTGATGTCTGGGTCCCTGTAGGGGGCTGGTCTCTGAGTCCCTATGGGGGAGTCTGGTCTCTGGGTCCCTGTAGGGGGCTGGTCTCTGGGTCCCTGTGGGGACGGCTGGTCTCTGGGTCCCTGTGGGGGCAGCTGGTCCCCAGGGCTCTGTGGGGGGCAGCAGGATAGTCAGTCAGTGGTGGGATTCTCACCCAGACTTGCTCTTTGGACCAAGGTGGGCTCATTGGTCAACTGGGGAGGAAGGAAGAGGCGGCAGCGAACCTCAGCAGGCAGCTGGGAAGCCACAGCGGGGCCTTAGCTCCAGGTGGTGCCTTCCGAGGATGCGAGGAAGGGCCGCCCAGGTTGGGACAGCCCCACAGGCAGCTGCCCCTGCATCTCGAGCTGCTCTGGGCCTTCTGCGGGGCCCACCTGCCTCCTCCTCAAGCTGCCTCAGCTCCGCAGTTCTCCTCAGGGCACTCTGGGGAGTAAGGGCTGCAGGGAATTTCTCCTCCTTCTTCAAGGGTGACCCTGGGGGCAGGTCCCAGCGCCTGGGAAGGGAACTTGCACAGCTAATTGCCCGCTGGACCCGGAGGCTGGACTCGCAGTCTGGACACTGACCTCAGGAGCCCCGAATGGGTCGTCCCTGCCCTGCCCCTGCCCTGTCCCTGCCCCTGCCCTGCCCCTGTCCCTGCCCCTGCCCCTGCCCCTGCCCTGCCCCTGCCCTGCCCCTGACCTGCCCCTGCCCTGCCCTGCCCCTGCCCTGACCTGCCCCTGTCCCTGCCCCTGCCCTGCCCCTGCCCTGCCCCTGCCCTGCCCCTGCCCTGCCCCTGACCTGACCCTGCCCTGCCCTGCCCCTGCCCTGACCTGCCCCTGTCCCTGCCCCTGCCCTGCCCCTGCCCTGCCCCTGCCCTGACCCTGCCCTGCCCCTGCCCCTGCCTCTGACCTGCCCCTGCCCTGCCCCTGCCCCTGCCCCTGCCCTGCCCCTGCCCTGCCCCCGCCCCTGCCCTGACCCTGCCCCTGCCCCTGCCCTGACCTGCCCCTGCCCTGACCTGCCCCTGTCCCTGCCCCTGCCCCTGCCCCTGCCCCACCACCCTGGCCTGCACCCACTTCTCCATCCGGCCTGGTCTCCAGAGTGAGATGAGGCTCCAGCACGTCCCTGACACCTCTGACCCTCCAGAGCTGTGAGCCCATGCCCACTCACACTCCTTCACAGGACCCCCGGCCCACAGGCAAACCGGGGGAGAGAGGGCCAAGCCGGATGCAAGGGCATGGCAGACAGGTGGACATGGCACTGCATGACGCTAGCAATGGCCTCACAGTGTAGCCACAGGCCCCAGCCTGTAGGGCTGCACATTAACCACTCTAGCTTACTGTGCGTCACTTACACCTCCTTAAGGCTTAAAATCGATTTCACACACACCCAGCAAGAAGCAGGGTGACGTTGGGGAGGGGCCAGGTGCCTGGGCCTGGCTGAGTAGCGTCAACCTTCAGAGCAGAGGGCAGGGCCGGAGGAGAGGGCCCAGCTGCATCTTGTCAGCCTCCTGGATGTACTGGGAGCAGCCTCAGGCTTGGCTGGATTTCACGGGCAGGACGGTCATCCACGGGAAGCAGAAATAAGAACCTTGTGACTCTCTTGAGTGTCCAGGGCCTCAGGCCTGCTCTGGAGATGCTGACCCAGGGGCCTCTGGAACCACGGTGGGCTCCACGCCACTCACACGCCGGGTCTCTAAGCCACCATCCCTCTCCTTCCGCATGCCTCCCGCCTTAGCGCCGTGCAGGGGCAGTGACCCTCCCCTGCAAGGCTGGGGCCTCCCCAGGTCACAGGGGAGAAGGGCAGGCAGGCCCCACGCAGAAACTTCTGGGCCAGATCCGTGACGCTGCCCTCTGACATCAGCGGCATTTGTGCCTCCCCCGGGGGCCTCAGGGAGGCAGCGGAGGCCAGGCCACAGCTGGAAACGCCTCAAGGGAAATCGTGTGTCTCAGCCTCAGCCTGCGGCCCTCCTGGAAGGAGGGGTGAACTATCACAGCGTCCACAGCTGGAGCTCCTGGAGAGCACCAGGGACACCAGCCTCCCACCCCGTCAGGCCACAGCATCAGGGAAGGACGGCAGCCCCTGTGGGAGGTGTGGCAGGGGCGAGGCAAGCAGCCTCCCCTGTGAGTATGAAAGCAAGGCTGCCAGGGAAGGGCCTGTGGCCGAGAGCACCCAGTGAGGCCCAGGCCCCAGGGGGAGTTAGGTCGGGAGACCGTGCCTGTGGTCAGTGGGCAACAAGGACTCGCACAGTCCTGTACTGTCCCCCTCCCAGGCCCAGGAGCCACCCGCAGGGGCTGAGCCCTGGGAGCAACCCAGCCGGGCTCTAAGGGAATGTACAGGGGGCCCGGTGACCCGGGGTGGGTCTGTCCTGGGGCCTCCCGGGTTCTCTCACGTGTGTTTTGGCCCCCTCTGCAGTGTTCAGATGAGGACGGGGCTCAAATCCCCATACTGGGTAGGGGTGGAGTTGGGACCTGTGAGCATCGGGCCCTATGAAGGGTCCCCTTCAGCTGCTCATAAGCACGTCAGGGCATCAGTGGGCTCCGGGACCCTGACCCTGCTCTGCAGATGGCGTCCGGGCATCAGCCAGGAGGAGACCTCCTGCTCTGAGCTGGTTTTTGGAGAAGCCATTGAGGCACAGAGGAAATGTGGGACTGGAGGGCGTCCTAGAGGCTGGGACACCCTCACCGGTGCTGGGATCCGGGGACCTGACGCCCCCGAGGCCTCAGCCTCACTGAGCAGCCACCCTCGCCCCAAGGGCCCACAGCACTACGCAGCGTCCTGGAGCCCCGTGGCCTTGTTCTGACTGTGCACCCCACTCCCGGAAAGTCCTGCCTCACAGACACCCCGTCCAGGCCAGGACCTGCACCCGAAGAGGCACACACCGAGCAGCCCCTGGTTTCTGCTGCTGCCCTGGGGGCGGGGCCAGAGCGTCCAGGTGCTGAGCACGGCCCCTTGCCTGTGATCCGCGCGCCAGCCGACAGGCAGAAGAGAAAACATGAGCGCATTAAGTACGTACCTACTTCTCAGGTCTTTTCATCTTTTTCTGAGAAACATATCCTATTTAATTGAATGAAAAGGAGCGTTCCGTTATTTTCCAAGAAATGACCATTCATCCAGAAAGGTGATGGGCTTTTTGAATTTTATTTACAGAAAACTACAGTATAAGATCGGTTTTGCTGTTTATGCGTTTGCAAACGGCATGGCCGATGAACTAGACACATCTCGTTTCGATTCAGTTTGAGTTTATTCTGGAATTTTGTTTTAAAGATAAACAGTCGTTTATAATGGCTCAGTCTAAGGGCCAGGAAGGTCTCGCCCTGGCCCTGCCCTTCAGACACGGCCCCCTCTTCACGTCACCCTTCGCCTCACAGCCTGACGGCCACCTCCCCCGTCACCTGGTAAGGCCCTTTATGAAATCTTCTTCCATGAATAGAGCAAGAGGAACAACAAGCCGTTTTCTTCTCTGCACTCACTCGACACAGAAGGCTTCTGTGGCCGGACGTGTGTGTCTCCAGGGGCACCAGCTGGGTGTCCTATAATTCCGTTCAGCCTCTACAGCATCTACCCAGCGATGGTGCCCGGCCCCACAGGGGAAGCTGTCCCACCCCAGGTCCCGATCACAGGTCCAGCCCACCCAGATGCTCCCTTCTGACTGGCTGCAAAGTGGGGTTCCCATGATCCCGTCCTTGGGTTCGATTAATTTGCTCGCAGAACTCAGGGATCGATTAATTTGCTTGCAGAACTCAGGGAAGTGCTTATGTACATTTACCCGTTTATTCTAAAGGATATTATAAAAGATACAGATGAGAAAGCAGCTTTTATCTGAGGAATGTGGGTCCCTTTAAGTTATCAGCCCAGAGAGGCCCTGGAATAAGAGCGGCAGCCCTCCCTGCCTTAGAGACCAACCGACACCAAGTAGCAATGAATGAACCTGACATGCCCCACGCCAGGCCGTCACTCAGACCCCAGAGTTCAACAGCGCACAGCTAATCACCAGTCAACGGCCGCCCTGTGAACAGTGGGGACTCCTGACAAACAGCTGGTGTGGGTCACTCCTCGTCCTTTTTTTTTTTTTTTCCTGTCTGTAGGTTTATTGTCTTGATCTGAAAAATCCTCATAGGTAATTGTTCGGTTGAGCTCTCAGCCGCTCCTGAGCTCTGAGGAAGCTTGCCCTCTTTGAGCTACCCGAACTTTCTTCTGAGCAAAGGACATTTTGGGACGGTTCTGCCTCTTCTTTCGAACTTCTTTCTTGGGCTTCTTCTCATAGCCTGGATTCTCTTGTAGAGCAGCATGAGCTTTCTTATCTCTCTCCCCCACTGTGGGTGGCAAGCCATCCAGGTGCTGAGGCAAGAGACCGAGGGCACGAGCTGTTCCAGTGTAATAAAATATATAAAATAAGAATAGTTATACTAGATCTAGATCATAGATATGATTATATATGTATCACTAATCATTAGTTTGTAGCAATTATTCTTTATTCCAATATTATAATAATTCTCGCTCTACAATCATAACCTAGGAAAAACCAGGCCATACAGAGATAGGAGCTGAGGGGACATAGTGAGAAGTGACCAGAAGACAAGAGTGTGAGCCTTCTGTCATGCCCGGACGCGGCCACCAGAGGGCTCCTTGGTCTAGCGGTAACGCCAGCATCTGGGAAGACGCTGTTGCCAAGCAGACCGTGGTTTAGTGGTAGCGTCAGTGCAGTGGTCATGCTCCTGGTCCGCTCTCACATTCCACTCTGTACACCTGGCTCCGCCCTCTAGATAGCAGTAGCAAAATTAGTGAAAGTATTAAAGTCTTTGATATTTCTGAAAAGAGCATAGAAGAAATAATGACGTAAGCTGTCCTCTCTCTCTCCGCCTCGGCTACCTAACAGGGAAGGGCCCCCTGTCCGGTGGACACGTGACTCACGTGACTTTACCTATCACTGGAGATGACTCACACTCCTTACCCTGCCCCTTTGTCTTGTATCCAATAAATAACAGCGCAGCCTGGCAGTCGGGGCCACTACCGATCTCTGCGTCTTGGTGGTAGTGGTCCCCCAGGCCCAGCTGTCTTTTTTTTATCTCTTTGTCTTGTGTCTTTATTTCTACAATCTCTTGTCTCTGCACATGGGGAGACAAACCCACCGACACTGTGGGGCTGGTCCCTACACCCCACCATGTCTGGAGTTTACGCTGTTCTTTACGTATTGAGAGAACTGTTTCTTGTAAGCATCTTCATCTTCTTGCATTAAGTAGCACATGTCATCTGCAACATTCTGGCCCATGATGCACTTCCGTGTACTTCTGCATTAAATTCCTTGTTTTCAGAATCATAACCAGGGAATTGTTTGGTACTGTGAGGGATAGACCAGCCTCCATCCACAGCTCCATTCAGGGCACCAAAAACTTTATTGCCAGTAGTAGTTTTGGCAAGGCCTGCATCCATATAGCAGGTAAAGGCACCTGGCCGACCATCAATGCTTTCCACATTGTATTCATCACCAGTCACCTCCACTTCGCCCTCTTAGATCTTGTCCAGGCTAGACCTATTGAGAAGCCTGTGGGCCAGCAGCAGCCAGGACAATACGCTGCGGCATAATTTATCAGGCCAACCTTCACACCGTATTTTGGCAGTTCATGTGCATACGCTGCACAGACTATCATACCCCCTCTATCCGGGCATAAGTGATCTGACAAATGATATCTCTGTTTGTTACACGAACTATCATCCTGTATTTGGGTGTGTTGTATTTATTTTTATCCTGAATCACCAAGTGTTTCCGAGCATAGTAATCAGTTTTACCCTCTCGTCGTCTTCTAAATTTCACTTGGTATCTCTTAAAGTAGGCCTTATTCGTCATAACTTTAACAAACCCCATCCTGCGGAACAGAGACCTGCATCTGCGGCTCTACAGAGACCGGCCCCTTGTCCCCTTTTTCGCTTTTAAAAATCTGCTTGTAAGAACCAATGCAAGAAGTCCAGTAACTCAACTGGCCAGAGTGCTGTGTGTCCTCCAAACAGCCACACCAGCTCTCCAAGAAGAGTTCTTAACCAGGCTGATGAACTGCCTGGAGTGACAGAAATAGAATTCAGAATACAGCTAGGAGCAAAGGTCGTCGAGACTCAGGAGGACAGCAAAACCCAACTCAAGAAAAATGAGAATCACAATAAAGTGATACAGGAGCTGAAGGACGAAATAGCTGGCATGAAAAACAACCTCATGGATCTGACAGAGCTGAGTCACACAATACAAGAATTTCAGCTGGGCGCAGTGGCTCACGCCTGTAATCCCAGCAGAGCTGAGTCACACAATACAAGAATTTCAGGCCAGGAATGGTGGCTCACACCTGTAATCCCAGCAGAGCCGAGTCACACAATACAAGAATTTCGGGTCAGATGCGGTGGCTCACACCTGTAATCCCAGCATGGCTGAGTAAACACAATACAAGAATTTCAGGCCGGGCGCAGTGGCTCACGCTTGTAATCCCAGCACTTTGGGAGGCCGAAACGGGTGGATCACCTGAGGTCAGGAGTTCAAGAGCAGCCTGGCCAACATGGTGAAACCCCGTATCTACTAAAAATACAAAACTTAGCTGGGCATGGTGGCAAGTAGCTGTAATCCCAGCTACTCTGGAGGCTGAGGCAGGAGAATTGCTTGAACCCAGGAGGTTGAGGTTGCAGTGAGCCGAGATCATGACACTGCACTCCAGCCTGGGTGACAGAGTGAGAATCCTTCTCAAAAAAAATTCTTAAAAAAAGAATTTCACAATGCAACCACAAGTATTAACTGCAGAATCAACCAAACTGAGGTAAGAATCTCAGAAGTTGAAGACTGGTTCTCTGAAATAAGACAGACAAAAATAAAGAAAAAAGAATGAAAAAACCTCCAAGAAGTATGGAATTATGTAAAGAGGCCAAACCTATGAATCACTGGCATCCTGCAAGGGAAGGGGAGAAAGCAAACAACTTGGAAAACATATCTCAGGGTCTCGTTCATGAAAACTTCCCCAACCTTGCTAGAGAGGCCAACAGTCAAATTCAGAAACTACGGAGAACCCCTGCAAGATTCTACACAAAAAGATCATCCCCAAAATGTCTGACATAATCGTCAGATTTTCCAAGGTCAATATGAAAGAAAGAATGTTAAAGGCAGCTAGAGAGAAAGGGCAGGTCACTTACAAAGGGAACCCCATCAGCCTAACAGCAGACCTCTCAGCTGAAACCCTACAAGCAAGAAGAGATTGGGGACCTATATTCAACATTCCTAAAGAAAAAAAGCTTCAAACAAGAATTCGATATTCAGCCAAACTAATCTTCCTAAGTAAAGGAGAAATAAGATCCTTTTCAGATAAGGAAATGCTGAGGGAATTCATCACCACCAGGCCTGCCTAAAAGAGATCTTGAAAGGAGCACTAAATACAGAAACGAAAGACCAGCTAATACAAAAATGCACTTAAATACACAGACTAGTGACACTATGAAGCAACCACACAAACATGCCAGCATAATAAGCAGCTAATAGCACAGGGACAGGATCAAATCCACACAGATCAACACTGACCTTGAATGCAAATGGGCTAAATGCCCCACTTAAAAGGCACAGAGTGGCAAGCTGGATACAAAAGCAAGACCCAGTAGTACTATGCTGTCTTCAAGAGACCCATCTCACACGTAATGATACTCATAGGCTCAAAATAAAGGGACGGAGGAAAATCTACCAAGCAAATGGAAAGCAAAAAAGCAGGGGTAGGAATCCAAACTTCAGACAAAACATTTCAAATCAACAAAGATCAAAAAAGACAAAAAAAGGCATTATATGGTAGAAAGTTCAATTTAACAAGAAGACCTAACTCCTAAATATGTATGCACCCAACACAGGAGCTCCCAGATTCATAAAACAAGTTCTTAGAGACCTACGAGGAGACATAGGCTCCCACACAATACTAGTGGGAGACTTCAACACTCCACTGGCAATGTTAGACAGGTCATTGAGGCAGAAAATTAACAAGGATATTCAGGACCTAAACTCAAGATTGGACTAAATGGATCTAATAGACCTATTTATAGAACTCTCCACCCAAAACAACAGAATATACATTCTTCTCATTGCCACGTGGCACATACTCAAAAATCACATAATTGGACATAAACCAATTCTCAATAAACATAAAAGAACCAAAATCACACAAAACATACTCTCAAACCACAGCACAATAAAAATAAAAGTCAAGACTATGAAAATCACTCAAAACTATGCAATTACATGGAAATTAAACAACATGCCCCTGAATGACTTTTGGGTAAAATTAAGGCAGAAATCAAGAAGTTATTTGAAAATAAGGAGAACAAAGATACAACACACCAGAATCTCTGGGACACAGCTAAGGCAGTGTTAAGAGGGAAATTCATAGCACTAAATGCCCATATTAAAAAGTCAGAAAGATCTCCAATTAACAACCTAAATTCACAACTGAAAGAATTAGAGAAGCAAGAACAAATCAACCCCAAAGCTAGATGAGAAATAACAAAAATCGAGCTGAACTGAAGGAAATTGAGACACATAAAACCATTCAAAGGATCAATAAATCCAGGAGTTGTTTTTTTAAAAATAATAATAAAATAGGCCACTAGCTAGACTAATAAAGAAGAAAAGAGAGAAGATCCAAATAAACCTAATTACAGATGATAAAGGGAATGTTAGCACTGACCCACACAAATAAAAGCAGCCATCAGAAACTACTATGAACACCTCTACACACACAAACTAGAAAAGCTAGAAGAGATGAATAAATTCCTGTACCCATACACCCTCCCAGGACTGAATCAAGAAGAAATTGATTCCCTGAACAGACAAATAATGAGCTCTTAAATTGAATCAGTAATAAATGGCCTACCAACCAAAAAAACTTCAGGACCCAATGGATTCACAGCTGAATTCTACCAGATGTGCAAAGAAGAGCCTGTACAATTCCTACAGAAACTATTCCAAAAAATTGAGGAGGAGGAATTCCTCCCCAGCTCATTCTATGAGGCCAGCATCATCTCAACACCAAAATCTGGCAGAGATACAATAAAAAAAGAAAACTTCATCTCTGGGATGCAAGGTTGGTTCAACATATACAAATCAATAAGTGTGATTTGTCACATAAACAGGACAAAAGACAAAAACCACATGATTTTCTCACTAGATGCAGAAAAGGGTTTCCATAAAATCCAATACCTCTTCATGTTAAAAACGCTCAATAAACTTGGTATTGAAGGAACATACCCCAAAATAATAACAGCCATGCTATGACAAACCCACTGCCAACATCATGCTGAATGGGCAAAAGCTGGAAGAATTCCCCTTGAAAACCGGCACAAGATAAGGATGCCCTCTCTCACCACTTCTATTCAACTTAGTATTGGAAGTCCTAGCCAAAGCAATCAGGCAAGAGAAAGAAATACAGGGTACCCAAATAGGAAGAGAAGAGAAGAAGTCAAACAATCTCTGTTTGCAGACAACATGATTCTATATCTAGAAAACCTCATAGTTGGCCCCAAAGCTCCTCCAGCTGATAAACAACTTCAGCAAAGTTGCAGTATACAAAATAAATGTACAAAAATCACTAGCATTTCTATACACCAACAACAGCCAAATCAAGAGCCAAATCAGAAAGGCAATCCCATTCACAATTGCCACAAAAAGAATAAAACATCTAGGAATAGAGCTAACCGGGGAGGTGAAAGATCTCTACAATGAGAATTATAAAACACTGCTCAAAGAAATCAGAGAAGATACAAACAAATGGAAAAACATCCCATATTTGTGGATAGGAAGAATCAATATCGTCAAAACGGCCATATTCCCCAGAGCAACTTACATATTCAATGCTATTCCTATCAAACTACCAATGACATTCTTCACAGAACTAGAAAAAAAACTATTTTAAAATTCATATGGAACCAAAAAAGAGCCCAAATAGCCAAGGCAATCATGAGCAAAAAGAACAAAGCTGGAAGCATCATATTGTCCAACTTCAAATGATACTGCAAATCTACAGTAACCAAAACAGCATGGTACTGGTACAAAAACAGGCACATAGACCAACAGAACAGCATAGAGATCTCAGACATAAGACCACACACATCTACAACCATCTGATCTTCAACAAAGCTGACAAAAACAAACAATGGAAAAAAGACTCCATATCAATAAATGGTGCTGGGATAGCCGGCTAGCCATTTGCAGAAGACTGAACCTGGAACCCTTTCTTATACCATATACAAAAATTCAACTCAAGATGGATTAAAGACTTAAATGTAAAACCCAAAACTATAAAAACCCTGGAAGACAACCTAGGTAATACCATCCTGGACATAGGAACAGGCAACGATTTCATGACAAAGACACCAAAAGTAATCACAACAAAAGCAAAACTTGACAAGTGGGACCTAATTAAACTGAAGGCTTCTGCACAGCAAAAGGGACTATCAACAGAGTGAACAGACAACCTACAGAATGGGATACAATATTTGCAAACTATGCATCTGACAAAGGTCTAATACCCAGCATCTACAAGGAACTGAAACAAATTTACGAGAGAAAAACAACCCCATTAAAAAGTAGACAAAGGACATGAACAGAAACTTCTCAAAAGAAGACACACATGCAGCCAACAAGCGTATGAAAAAAAGCCCAATACCACTGACCATTAGAGAAATGCAAGTAAAAACCACGGTGAGATACCATCTCACACTAGTCAGAATGGCTGTAATTAAAATGTCAAAAAATAACAGATGCTGGTGAAGTTGCGGAGAAAAGGAAACACTTATACACTGTTGGTGGGAGTGTAAATTAGTTCAACCATTGCAGAAAGCAGTATGGAGATTCCTTAACGAGCTAAAAGCAGAACTACCATCTGACCAGCCATCCCATTACTGGGTATAGATCCAGAGGAATAGAAATCATTCTGCCATCAAGACTCAATCACACGAATGTTCATCGCAGCACTGTTCACAATAGCAAAGACATGGAATCAACCTAAATGCCCATCAATGGCAGAGTGGATAAAGAAAATGTGATACATACGTACCATGGAATACTGTGCAGCCGTGACAAGGAGATCATGTCTTTTGAGGGAAAATGGGTGGAGCTGGAGGCTATTATTCTTAGCAAACTAACACAGGAACAAAACACCAGATACTGCATGTTCTCACTTATAAGTGGGAGCAAAATGATGAGAACTTATGAACACAAAGAAGGGAACCACAGACACTGGGGTCTCCTTGAGTGGAGGTGGGAGGAGGGAGAGGGGCAGAAAAGGTAACCGTTGGGGCTCAGTACCTGGGTGATGAAATAACCTGCACCACCAACCCCCATGACACATGTTTACCTGTGTAATAAACCTTCACATGTTACCCCAAACCTAAAATAAGAGTTAAAAAATAAATAAATAAAAACCTGCTTACAACAAAGGCTGAATGGAGCTCACAGCCAAGGCAACCAGGAAGGGTGTCCCGGCTGGCTGCTCCCAGCTCTGCTGAAGTGAACTCTAAAGTTGTGTTTTGTGCCTCAACTTCCTCCTTTGGGTCCACAGAGATGTGCAGCCCGATGAAGAGTGGCGGCCGAGGCGCCCTCAGAGCCCAGAGCCTCCTCTCTGGCCGTGCCTCCCTCCTGGAACCTCCCAGGCTCAATGCAGCCCAATGAAGGGTGGCAGCCGAGGCGCCCCTCAGGGCCCAGAGCCTCCTCTCCGGCCATGCCTCCCTCCTGGAATCTCCCAGGTTCAAACCCCGAAGCTCATCGGCTCTTGTTGCTCGGGGTTTTCTGGAGTGTGGTCTCCAGACCCCTCCCCCAGAGGGCAGTGGGCGAAGCAGAAAGTTCCCACCTGGATCCTATCATTGCTGGTCTCTCTGAGGACCCCCATCCTGGGGCCTCTCCAGGGACCCCACCTGTCCACCTCATTGCCATAACCCTAAAGTTATCACAGGGCTCCTCATGAATAACAGAAGACACTCCCATCACTCAGAACCTTCCTGGGGTCATGGATCCCCATCCCACACACCCCAACAAAACCAAGTGTGTTTCATAAAATACCACAAATAAAGAAAAGAGGGACAAATTCCTGGGGCAAGGGGCATTAGCTGGGTGTGGTGGCGCACACCTGTAATCCCAGCTACCCAGGAGGCTGAGGCAGGAGAATCACTTGAACCTGGGAGGCGGAGGTTGCAGTGAGCCAAGATTGCACCACTGCACTCCAGCCTGGGCAACAGAGCAAGACGCCGTCTCAAAAAAAAAAAAAAAATAGTGCCAAAGGAGCAAACTAAAACTCTCTCTGGAGGAAGATAAAGTAACCCTAGGCCTCAAGTAATTTCCAAGAATACTTTTGCAAACACAGTAGCCAGCACACAATTTAAAATAACCAGGCACTCAAAGAGAAAAGATCACACCCATAAAAGCAGCGAGAAACAGGAGACATGTGGGGCCGCAGCTCAGGGAGGTAAGAAACATACATGGCTGCATGTATGTCTTCTTTTGAGAAGTTTCTGTTCATGTCCTTTGTCTACTTTTTAATGGGGTAGACATTTAATGAGGTAGACATAATAGGAGAGATGCATGGGGCCGCAGCTCAGGGAGGTAAGAAACAGCAGACAACAGAAGAGACACGTGGGGCCGCAGCTCACGGAGTTCTCAGACAGGCTTGTGAAGGTGACCTGCGCTTACCCACCATGCTAATAACACACAGAAATCAGTCACTCAAAACCAAAGTCCCTGGAACTTCGCACGATTTTGAGCCTAAAGGAATCGATGACGGGACCTGACTCGGAGGACAGGCAGCTGCAACCTTTGTTCCCTGAATGCAGATCAGCCTTTCCTTGACCGACATTGTTTTGTAAAATGTAGAAAACTTAAGGCGTCGGGAAGACCCTCCCTCTTCCCTGCTGATCTTCATTAGAGATTAACTCCCCTTTCTTCCCGGACTGACACAAGACCTCATGACTACCACACAGTGTAAGGCTGAATGCTAAATATGCTCTTTGAAATGGAAAACAGAAAACAAAGTATAACTAATCAAATTGCTATCACTCACAAGCCAGCCTTGTATGAAAAATGTTGTAACCCTTTTAAATTTCTCTGTTTTCTGCATATATAAGGGAGACCTTAACTTTTCAGCTTCAGAGCACTGACCCCATTTCTTTGGAGTCTGTGTTATCCGGATGGCTATTTTCAGCTTCGAGCTTGAATATACTCTTTTAAACTGGATTCTGATCCTTTTGATGTTTGAGAGTTGACAGACATAGAAACTAAGGTTGAGAATTTTGGCAGAGAATCAGAAACCATTAAAATTTTAAAATAAATAAAAGGCCTGAAAAAGAAATAATGGAAAAAATACAATGAATGGGTTTAATGGTAGATTAGACATAAAGAGAGTTTGTGAACTGGAAGATGGACCATCTGAAAACATCCAGAATAAAGCTAAAAGATAAACTACAGAATAGAGGGCAAAAGACACACAGTGTAGTGCACCCAAATCCATCACACGTGTGTCCCTGGAGTCCACGAATGCGGGGACGAGCTGGGCGGATCTAGCACACGTGTGTCCCTGGAGTCCATGCATTCAGACACAAAATGGGTGGATCTATCACGCGTGCATCACTGGAGTCCACGAATGCAGGGACAAGCTAGGCAGATCTATCACGCGTGCGTCCCTGGAGTCCACGAATGCGGGGACAGGCTAGGCGGATCTATCACGCGTGCGTCACTGGAGTCTACGAATGCGGGGACAAGCTAGGCGGATCTATCACGCGTGCGTCACCGGAGTCCACGAATGCCGGGACGAGCTGGGCGGATCTATCACGCGTGCGTCCCTGGAGTCCACGAATGCGGGGACAGGCTAGGCGGATCTATCACGCGTGCGTCCCTGGAGTCCACGAATGCGGGGACAGGCTAGGCGGATCTATCACGCGTGCGTCACCGGAGTCCACGAATGCTGGGACAAGCCGGGGGCCGAGAGAAAGAGAACAGGAGGAAACACTGAAACAGCATCTAATGACAGAATGGTGAAAACTTTCCCAAACTGATTAAAAACACAAGCCATGGATTCCAGCAGGTCTACAAACTTCCAACTAATATAGAATAGAAATGAAACAATACAATAATAACCAATACAAAATAAGTCAGAAAGAAAAGGGAGCAGAGAACAAGTGGAGAACAGAAAACACTTAACAAATGGTAGATTTAGGCCGGGCGCAGTGGCTCACGCCTGTCATCCCAGCACTTTGGGAGGCTGAGGCAGGTGGATCACGAGGTCAGGAGTTCAAGATCAGCCTGGGCAATATGGCGAAACCTGGTTTCTACTAAAAATACAAAAATTAGCCAGGCATGGCGGCACATGCCTGTAACCCCAGCTACTCGGGAGGCTGAGGTGGAAGGATCACTTGAATTCGGGAGGCGGAGGCTGCAGTGAGCCAAGATACGCCACTGCACTCCAGCCTAAGTGACAGAGTGAGTTGAGTCTCTGTCTCAAAAAAAAAAGAAAGAAAAGAAAAGGGTGAAAATCAGTCAGTTATACAATCATCTCAAGAATTTAGAAAAATAATAACAAATTAACCAAAACTAGAGGAATGAAATCATAAAGATAAGAACAGTGGCCAGGCGTGGTGGCTCACATCTATAATCCTAGCACTTTGGGAGGCCAAGGCAGGCAGATAGCCTGAGCTCAGGAGTTCAAAACCAGCCTGGCAACACGGTAAAACCCTGTCTTTACTAAAAATACAAAAAAATTAACCGGGCATGGCGGTGTGCACCTGTAGTCCCAGCTACTCGGGAGACTGAGGCAGGAGAATCGCTTGAACCTGGGAGGCAGAGGTTGCAGTGAGCCGAGATCACGCCACTGCACTCCAGCCTAGGCAACAGAGCGAGACTCAGTCTGCAAAAAAAAAAAAAAAAGAAAGAAAGAAAGAAAAAATAAGAACAGAAATTAACAAAATAAAAAATATATATCCTTTAAAAGGGTTCATAAAATCAATATAGTCCTGGCAAATCCAATCCAGAAAAAAGAAAGAAGGCACAAGCAACAAATGTCAGGAATTGGGGGGCTATTCCTTCAGACCCTACAGACATTAAAAGGTAAAGAGCAAATAGATAATACCTGCAAGTTGATGCCAATAACTTGGAAAAGAGAGAAATTCCTAGGAAATGTGAAAGATTTTTTTTTTAGAGATGGGGTCTCACTATGTTGGCCAGGCTGGTCTTGAACTCCTAGCCTCAAATGATCCTCCTGCCTCAGCCTCCCAAAATGCTGAGATTATAGGTGTGAGCCACTGTGCCTGGCCTGAAAGCATCTTAATAGTTGTATAAGTATTAAATAATTGAATTCATAATTTGAAACCTTCGTATTTAAAAACAAATGCCTTTAGATCCAGTGATGGCCTCACCAGAGAATTCCACCAGACATTTAAGGAAAAAATAACAGTAGTTTTACTAGAACTCGAAGTCTTTCAGAGAACATAAAAAGAAGAACACATCCCAATTATTTCAGGAAGAAGCATAACCTTGATACTTACAGCTAACAGGGACATTATAAGAAAGACACATCACTGGCCGATGAAAATAAATGCAAAAGTTCTTACACAAAATATTAGTCAACCAAATCCAGCATATTGAGTAAAGACCCTATATCACAATCAGATAGATGGAAGGAATGCAAAATTAGTTCAACATCAAACATTTACCCATGTAATCTAACACATTATCAGAATATGAAAGTCACATAATCATCTTAGTAGATGCAGAAAACACATTTGATAAAATTCAGCGCCTATTTGTGATTTAATAGAACACTTGGCAAATTAGCAAAAGAAGGAGACTTAATTAATCTGCTAAAGGGAGTTACAAAAACCTGAAGCAAAATTACACTTAATGGTGAAATGGAAAGCTGGCCTTCCCTCCCACTGGGAACTCAGCAGAGTGGATGATCGCTACACCTGCTTTTCCCTGTTGTTCAGGAGGCCCTGGCAGGGACAGTGAGGAGGAGGAAGAAAGAAACATGAGAAGGATTAGTAATGAAGAAGTCAGCCTGACATTATTCTCAGATGATATGGTTGCTTACATAGAAAATCCAAAGCAATGCGAAGATCAGAATTAATAAGCAGGTTTAGCAAAGTTGCCAGATACAAGGTCATTATACAAAAACCAACTTTATAGGCCAGCACTAAACAGAAAATACGTGTTTTGCAAAGATAGAATCTATAGTAGCACCACAAAATATCAGATATTCATGCTAAACATGATACAAGATGCATACGGCCTTTTCGCAGAAAACTACAAAATATCACTGGGAGAACAGGACGATAATCTGAACATGTGGAAGGAGATGCATGTTCACAGGTGAGGAAGCTGTGCAGGGTCAGTGCGACCCCAGCCATACTGCAGGGCACATGACATGCTGCTTCCAGGTGGGTCCGAAAATGCAGAGGACCACGGGCAGTCAGGACCTTCTTGAAGAAGAAGGAGGTGGGGGAAGAGGCAAGGGTGGGCTCTGCGTGGAGACTTCTGTGGCTGTTGCAGAACTGACAGAAAGACCGATGGGAAAGGATAGAGTCTAGAAACAGACTCACACCTGGGCACACTCGACCCAGCAGAAGCCAGGCTGGCAAAACGGAGAGTGAAGGGCACCTTCCCAACACCCAGCCCGTGCCCAGCCATCGCCAGTGCAGGGAAAACAGGAACTTCGTACATGCATAACGTAAGACCCGGCAACTCCACTCTAAAGATAGGCCCAACAGAAACACAGGCACGTGAAGAAAAGATGCCCCCGTAGCTTCGTTCCTAAGGCCCCAAATCTAGAAGCCACCCGAGTGCCCACCAGTGGGGAAAGAGAACCTCCACTGTGGGGTATTGATGTAATTTAATACAATTCAGTAACAATAATCAATAAATTACTACCCATGACAGCATGGTTGAATCTCAGAGACACTGAGTGAGGAAAAATGCACGCGCACACACACAAATACACAAATACACACAAATACACACACAAATACACACACACACACACAAATACACACACATACACACACACAAATACACACACAAATACACACACATACACACACAAATACACACACATACACACACAAATACACAAATACACACACACACACATACACACACACATACACAAATACACACACAAATACACACACATACACACACATACACACATACACACACACAAATACACACACAAATACACACACATACACACACAGATACACACACATTCACAAATACACACACACATACACACACAAATACACACACATACACAAATACACACACATAAATACACACACATACACAAATACACATACACATACACACATAGACACACGAATACACACACATACACACACGAATACACACACATACACACAAATACACACATACACACACACAAATACACACACATACACACACAAATACACACATACACAAATACACACACATAAATACACATACACACACAAATACACACATATACACAAATACACACAAATACACACACATACACACAAATACACACAAATACACACACACATACACACACATACACACACAAATACACACACATAAATACACATACACACACAAATACACACACATATACACAAATACACATACACATACACACATAGACACACGAATACACACACATACACACACACGAATACACACACATACACACACAAATACACGCACATACACAAATACACACATAAATACACACACATATACACAAATACACACACAAATACACACACACAAATACACACGCACACACACAAATACACACACATACACACACACAAATACACACACATACACAAATACACACACATAAATACACATACACACACAAATACACACACATATACACAAATACACATACACACATAGACACACAAATACACACACATACACAAATACACACACACGAATACACACACAAATACACACATACACACAAATACACACACATAAATACACATACACACACAAATACACACATAAATACACATACACACAAATACACATACACACAAATACACATACACATACACACATAGACACACAAATACACACACAAATACACACACACGAATACACACACATACACAAATACACACACAAATACACACACATACACAAATACACACACAAATACACATACACACATAGAAATACACACATACACAAATACACACACATACACACACAAATACACACACATACACAAATACACACACAAATACACATACAAACACACAAATACACATACACACATAGAAATACACACACACAAATACACACACATACACACACAAATACACACACATACACAAATACACATACACATACACACAGACACACAAATACACACATACACAAATACACACACACGAATACACACACATACACAAATACACACACAAATACACATACACATACACACATAGAAATTCACACACATACACAAATACACACAAATACACATACACACATACACACACATACATAAATACACACACAAATACACACACACAAATACACATACGCATACACACAGACACACAAATACACATATACACAGACACATAAATACACACACATACACACACAAATACACAAAAACACATACACATACACACAAATACACAGACACACAGACACACATACACACACAAATACAAATACACATACACACAAATACACATACACACGTACACACACATATACACACATACACACACAAATACACACACACACAGAGGGACGGGGGTTCCGTCTGCTCCCAGCTGCATTGGTTCCCCTGTGGGGTGAGCCTGGCAGGACAGGGCCAGCCCAGCGCACAGAGACAAAGTGAGGAGACCGTGTTGCCACCAGAGCCACAGGGCAGCTCCCCGCAGAAGCCAGTCGTGGTCCACGGTTCCTGCGTACCGGCTCCCAATCTCTAACACAAGCACCGCCATTTACTTCAACATTTACTTTTTTTCTTTACTAAATATCTGATTTATTAAAATTTACATGTGTATTTGTTGCAAAGTGTGATGAGGAGTCAACAGAAACTCGGGCATAAAAATAATTCATCGTCAGATACAATCTGGGCAAAAACCAGATGGCTATGATGCGTCTAAGGAAAAATGTTAGCACGAAGATCTCGGACTGTTAGAGAAGAATGTGTTTACGGATTCTTTAAGTGACTGACAATAGGTATCAAAACCATTTTGGCATTTAGCTTCCTAGATACATTTACAGGAGTGACTAACAATTTTATTTCAAAATGTGAGTATTTACATCACACCAGAAATGACATTATTTGCCATCATTTACATGTCTGGATTTTTTAAGAAACCTAGATGTTGACGTCAACATGTGTGAGTGGTTTGGCAGCTCTTCAAAATTGTTTTAGGGAAAACGAGAGCCAAGGCCCTGAAGACCCCTGCTCCACCCGCCTCAGCACGCAGCCCAGTCCAGCTGAGCGCCGACTGCGGGAGACCGAGTGAGAAGGACAAGGCCGATCCTGACAGCATCCGGGTGTGACAAGGGCCCGGCAACCCCCTTGGAGCAAGGTCTCAGGAGAAGCATCTGGGAGTCCTACCCTGGGCCCCTCACGGAGAAGGGAGGACGGGCAGGGTCTGGGCAGGGAGGGAGGAGCCAGGTTCCTCGCTCCAGCCAGGAGCCGCAGTTCAGGCTGTTGCCTCCAGCAGAGGGGAACGTCTGGTGGGAAAGGGCAGTGGGGTGGGGCAGAGGCCACGGAAGACTTGGAAGAGGACGAAAGTGCCACCAAGTCAAGGCCCTGGACCACGGACCTAATCGTGCATCCGGGAAGCCCCTCAGAATTCCGACACCACCACAAGTGTCCTCGGCAGGAAGCGGTGCCAGCACTTGCTGGGCACACAGGGCTGGCACCGAGAGGCAGCAGGGCTTGATGAGGAGGCCATTCCTTGTGGCCCACGGAGGGCTCTTGGCCATTTCAGCGTGGCACCCAGAAGCTGCTCACCAGCTGTAGAAGACGCGGGGCGTTGAATCCAGACCCTGGAGGAACTGCGCCCTCGTCCAACATAACTGAGGCGCCAGGACACGGGACCGACATCACACTCTCCACTTGGGTCAAAGCTTTATCACTGCAGGCAAGCGTGCGGGTGCCCAGGACGACTCGCAAAACATCTGGAAGTTCCCACCACTCCCCAGAACAACAGAGACCAAAGCCCACAAATCTTTAAAGGAAAGCAGCAGGTGCGTAAAAGAAAGAGCCTTCGGCCCCTGCCCGAGGCCCCTCCCCACGCGCCCATGTGCCCGGCCCTGAGCAGAAGGAGCGCTGAGTGACCAGGTGTGGGAAATGCCTGCTGAGGGGTTTTAGGCTGCAACAGCCGAAGCTGACGCAGCCGACTCCAGGAGCCCGTGAGTTCTGCATTTTACCAATCACATCCACGTCTTTCCAGGAGTGCTTGCCCTGTGGCTGCCCCCCAAATTATGGGGTTACCTTTGCCCCCATTCAGTGTCTATGTCCTCACCCCTAAGCCTGTGAGGTGACCTGAGCACTCGGTGACAAAGTCCTGTGCTTATGGGGTCCCTGGTGCCTTCCCTCTGGGGTCACATCAGCCCGGCGTTCCCCCAGAGGCGCAAGTCTGGGTGGCAGCTGAGAGGCGTCAGGGGCACATCCAGACCTGACAAAGGAAGCAGCCCCAGCCCTGCAGCAGAGGGCCCAGGAGCCCAGGGGCTCAGCTCCAATGTCCAGGTCTGAGCACCACGGTGCAGCGAGATCAGGCTCCTGGAGCAGAGTCTGCCTGCCACTTCGGCCTCCTTCCAAGACAGGGACAGGAGTGCTGCAGGCCCTGTGGGGCCGACAGAGAGAGCTCAGGGACAGCTGGCTGAGGCCACACTCTGTGAGACTGCTCCTCTCCAGCTCCACCCCGCTCCACCTTGGCTGCTGCCCAAGCTTCCAAACACCCAAGGATGGGGGGATGGGGGAGGCTGCACCTGACTGCTGACTCGGTGGACCAGGGTGGGCCCCAGGGTGTGCATTTTCAATAAGGTGGGGCTGCCTGGCTGGACGCACGGAGTCTGCCCAGCACCTGCCCCACTCCCAGCCTCGGGCTTCAGTGCCCACCTGTCTCCCGGGGAGCTGAGCCCCTGCACTCCCTGCCAGGCCAGAGTTGACAGCCCGGGTGACCGACCAGGGGACAGAGTGCTGGGAATTCACGTCCTGAGCACACTGCACCCTCCCACTCTGCGGTCAAAAGCCCTGCCTCCTTCAAGCCAGGAGCATGTATTAAGTACCTACTGTGTGCCTGGCCAGCCACACGGAGGGGGAGCTGACAGCCTGGCCCTGAAGCAGCCCCTCTCCTGTGGGAGTGCTGGGGGTGGCCGGGAAGGTGAGATTCTCCTCCACCCTCCCCGCCTCTTGGCCGGGCTTGGGGCTATCCTGGCTCTTCTGACCGCGGCACTACCGTGGGCCGGGGTCACCCTGGCGCTGAAGAAAGCCCCGGGGGGGCTTTGGGGCAGGAAGAGGTCAACCAAGAGCCCCAGGACCCCCCAGGGTCCCCCAGGACCGGGGAAGGTCGGGTGCCCCGTGGGTCTCTCCGACGCCTCCAAGTGGGGATGAGGCAGCGTTGTTGCCCCACCCCCAACACCTCCGGGTCTCCGAAAGACCCTCGCTCGGAAGAGACCCCGGCTCAGCGACCGCCCCGCCCCCTCCCGGGCCCCGCCCCCTGCGGCCCCGCCCCCCACCCCGGGCCCCGCCCTGCCCTGCCCTGCCCAACGCCTCTGCAGAGGCCGCCCCGGGACTGCGGCAGCCCCGCGCGGCGGCAGCGGGGGTGGGACGGGGGCGGCGGGAGCCGGCGAGGGGGTCGGCCCGTCCGAGCTCTCCTGGGCGCCGGCTCCGCCCCTCGACCCTCGGGGCCCAGGTGGGGCGCAGACCCCGTGGCTCCCCGCGGAGGCCACACGCCTGGCTCCGCCCCCGGTGCCTCCCCCAGGAAGGAGCGACGTCCCCTAGGCGCCGGGTCCGGACAGCGCCGCGCAGCCCCCGCGCCCCCCGCGCCCCCCGCGTCCCCCCGGGTCCGCCCCGTATCCCTGTCCGCGTCCCCCGGAGACACTGCGGCAGCAGCGGGCGGGCGGGGGCGGGCGAGGGCCGGGCGCGTCTCCATGGAGCCAGGGCGCGCGTAGCCGAGCCCAGCCCAGCCCAGCTGGAGGCCCCGGGGGCGGTGCGCGGCGCGGCCGCAGGATGCAGGCCATGGACCCGGCCGCGGCGGATCTCTACGAGGAGGACGGCAAAGACCTGGACTTCTACGACTTTGAGCCGCTGCCCACCCTCCCCGAGGACGAGGTGAGCCCCCGGCCCCACTGGGGGGCCCCTTCCGCCGCCGAGGAGTCCGCGGAGAGCGCCCGGGGGGAGGACCCGGGAGGGGCTGTGAGCTCCCGCCTCCCCAGGCGCCCTCCTTGGCCAAGGGGGTCCCACCGCCGTTCTCAGACCCCGCGTTAGGATTTTCATCCGGAGGGGACAGCACCCCCGAATGCGCACGGGACGGCGGTGGGTGGGCAGCCCCTGCAGAAGTTGGTGCGCGGTGGCTCCTGGTGGAAACCCTGGCGGGACAGTGTGGGGGCAGCGAGGGGGACGGAGGGGGGTCTGCTTACTCCCTGCCGGGCCCCAGGAGGCCAGCGGGGCGCAGGGCAGCAGAGTCCAATCAGGCGCCGCTCAGGAGCTGGGGGATGAGGTCCCCGGAGCTGAGGTTCAGGAGCGGGGGGTGGGGGGAGCGCTGGATGACTGCCCCCCGAGACTGAGAGCTGCTTCCTGCTCTCTGGTTCTCCGGGCCTTCAACCAAGATCCCCCTACCCCGCAAGGTGCAGAGGGGCTCTGCCTGCCATCAGCATACCCTGACGCTTCTGCTCATGGACCACCCACCCTACAGCACCGGCTGCCCAGACCCCACCTTGGCTGGGTCTGACCCTGTAGCTCAGCTCTGGCTTGGCTGGGATGGAGTGGACAAGCCAGGCCCGGAAGCATGAGAGGTGGCCCCCAGGGGATGCAGCAGCTCCCAAAGGGACCCTCATCCTCCAGGGATCCGAGATCTGCCAAACCTCCAACAGGCAAGAGCCCAGACGCTGGGCGCCTGTGTCTCCAGGTGACAGCGTTGTCACCTGCAGCCATTAGTGGGATGTTGCGGCGCCCTCTCTTTAAAGCCGGCCAAGCAAGCCTGGAGCAGGGAATCCCGGCTGCAGCAGCCCTGGGCCTGACCCCCTCGCAGTCCCCACCTGCTGCCCCAGGGGAGTGGGCTCTGAAGGGACCGGGAGTTTCTGCTGTGGAAGCACCGTCTTTCTGGGAAGGTTCAGCCCCAGGAGGCCCTCTGCCCGGCCACCTAGAAACGGCTGAGGCTGTGCGGGGGTTGGCGCTGCCCCCGCCCCCACCGTGGCCTGGATTTGGTGCAGTTGAAGGCTGCAGAGGGGTGCAGCCAGGGGAGTCAATAAAGCTTCCAAGATCACCGCGGCTCTCACCGAGAGGGAAGGGCAGCCCGCAGCCTTCAGAAACACCCCAGGACACATCCCAGGGTATCTGTTAGGAGGCCGCCTTCTCATCACTCTGGGAGGCTGCCCTGAGGACGCAGCTCTTCCCACAGCTCCTTCGTGCATCAGAGGCCTGGGCCTTGAGGGCCTCCCCGCGCCGCACACGGAGGCAGCAGCCGGTGCCACGCACACAACACGCCGCGCCAGGCGTGAGCCCACTTGGAGCCACAGGCTGTCTTTCTGCACGCCCCCCACCCCCGCTCCCCACCCCCACGCACACACCAGTGTCCTCCGGCCAGCTGGACAGCTCCCGGCCGGCACAGTGCTGGGGTGGGGGGCTCCATCCTGTGACGGCCACCAAGGCCTCCAGGTGAACTGTGATCCCATGAGTTAGCAGCATGCAGTGGGAACGTTCAGGTGGGCCCTTCGCAGACACTCCTGGAAAGCATCGGGAGATCCCTGGCCCAACCCTGTGCCCAGTACTGAGCCCAACACATCCCATGTCTCAGAACTCCCCTGGCATTCGGACTCTGCTTCCCACACGTGTTTGGCTTGGAAGGTTCTGAAATCTCCATCGGGGCACGTGGCTGCACCTGACTTGCATCGGAAAACCGTCCTGGGTGAGGTGAGGGCACGGTGAGGCTGCATCATCATCCCAGAATGCCAGGAAGGCCAAGGGTGCAGGGCAGCTGCCGGGAAAGCACGGTGGCACCAGGCCCAGGACATATGCAGGCTGTGTAAGATGTAGGAACTCACTCATTCTACAGCTAATTATAATGGCTGGCTCCATGGTGGGGTCAAGAAATAGACCCCTATGGACACCCACCAGAGCCCCTGGAATGTCCCTCCCTTGACATGGTCCCAGAGAAAATCCAAATGGCTGCTGAACATGTGAAAAGATGTTTGCTCATTGCAATCAGGGAAATGCAAAATACACCCCCACGAATGCCTTCCCAAGACCGCCAGGCTGGCAAGAACTGAAGAGCGGACAGCAGCGTGTGCTGGCAAGGACGGTGCAGCAGCTCTCCCTCGCGCCAGTGGGAGGACAAATGGAGCAGCCTCTTTGGAAAACAGCCCAGCATTCGCTGGTGAAGTAGAAGGCACCAGTGCCCTGTGTCCCAGCAACTTCACTATGGTGTGGGCCCCAGAGACACATGGCCGTGCATGTGTGAGAACACTCTCAGCTGGAACCCACCAGAGCATCAGCAAGTGGGCCAGCAGGTCCTGGAGGATGTGGCCAGGTTGGATCCCTGGCCACCTGCAGGCGGCCCCGCTGGGTCAGTACAGGCAAAGAACCACCAGTACACAATAGACAGGGAGATGTTCTGTCGGGGCAATGCAAGGAGGGCTTCCTGGAGGAGGTGTCCTGCCCGGGATTCCCATGAGATTTCAGCCACTGTGGATGGGGGTATGGGATCTGAGGCAGAACAGTGCGATCCAGGCAGAACAGCAGCTGCAGAATAGGCACACAGGCCAGGCGGCCGGAGTCGATGGATGGGCAATTCTGGCTGCCCCATGGGGATTCAGATGAGACGAAGAGGGTGCACCGGTTTGGGTGCCAGAGCAGGACGTGTCCCAGGTCCCTGCGAGGCAGGCAGCACTGTCATCCCTCTCGGAGTTCAGCAAGTGCCTCCCAGAACCTCCTGTGTGTCGGTGTCGGGCTGGGCTCAGAATCTGAGGCTGGACAGGATGCAGTTGCTCCCTGGAGGGGCACACAGCTGGGGGCTCCCAGTAAAGAAGAGGATGTCCCCGCTGCAGGGTCCATATGACATCTGTGCCAGGACGAGCTCAGAGCAGAAGGCACCTCGGGAGCCGAGGTGGTTTTGTGGTGGAGGCCTGGCAGTGTGGAGAGAGCTGACAGGAGGCCTTGGGATTGGCAGCCAGTGCTCCCAGCAGTGATTGGAGTTTTGTATTGGTCCTGTTAGACTCCCACGGCTGAAAAAAATCAGTTGGTCATAAGACAGTGTATTTGAAATGCGCCACATGGTCTAGGCGTCCCTGTGTAACCCTGGCTCGAAATCTGCCTGGTAGTGTGGCAGGGGGTGTGGGAGCTTTCTGAATGCACAGGAGCCCCTGATGGGGACCTGCCATGAGATAAGGGTCCTCGGTGGGAAGCGTGCCCTGCCCTCTGAGACCCAGGGGCTGGCTGATGTGCTGCTGCCCTGGAGAGCAGCGCAGTCCTGGGGGTTCATGTCCACCTGCCTTCCCAAATCCCTCCTCCCACCTGGGATGGGGGTGGAGTTCGTGGCCACACAATTGCAAAGTGGGGACCAGTCTTTCCTGTCCTGCAAGGAACAGGTCTTAGGTGGTCCCCGCTCTCAGACCTACCCCATGGCTCACCCAGGCACGCCCTGCTAGGGATGGTAAGGGGCAGGGTGGGTGGTCGGTGGGCTGGGCTAGGTCATGAAGAACCCTCTGGGCCTGCCCAAGAGGCTGGGTCTGTGCCAGCAGACGGAGTCACTGAAGGCTGGCCAGCCACAAGGTCAGACTGTATTGGCAGGGGCAGGAGAGGCTGAAGTGTGGAAAGTCACGAGGCCCCAGCCTGCCGTGGGGCCCTCGTGGGTGCCAGGCAGGCAGGTGCGCAGGAGGAGGCGCTGGGCAGACAGACGGGCGTCGGCCAGCTGAGGCCGACGTTGCTATTCACAGCACGTCACCTCCTTCCCAAGTGTCTGCCACAGCCCATTAAACTCCTGTCGAGGCCACCTCGGCAGCCCCACAGCCTGGCTGGGCGTATTTTACTTGAGCATGAAGCCTCCTGGCCCAGCTATGGACTTGAACCCACCTGGTAGCAAGGCTGAGAGCCCCAGGGTCTCCAAGGGCCCCTTCTGGAGGTGACTACAGGACGCCCAGATAGCTTCCGACCTCGAGGGTGGTTGTGGGGGTGTCTGCTGGGATGCGGTGGGGGGGGGGGCCACGGACGTGGGATCCCCAGGCTGCTGAGTGCTGCCTGTGTCTCTCCCAGTCTCTCTCGTCCTGTCCTGGCCTCTCGGGCCTGTCTGACCCCCCCTCGCTCACCCAGCCACTGTGGATTCGGGCAAGGGGGGCTAATTCCTCTCACCTGTGCCAGAGCAGGGTGGAGGCTGCAGGTCCCAGAGGGCAGGTGACCTGGGGCCCAGAGTTCAGGCCTGGGAGCCCTTAGCACATGACAAGACCCCCTGGGTGGCCGGGCTCAGGACCCTGTGTGAGCGGAAGCCCACCCTCTGGACAGCCCCAGAGAGGCTGAGACAATCCTGTCCCTGAGGGGAGGCTTCAGCCACAGACCCCATGGAATTCACCGCTAAAGTCATCCAGAGAATCTCTGACAGAATTCAGACACGCCCACCTCTCATGGGTGCTGGGGCTCCAGGTGTCCTGCTTCCCTGAGGGGAGGAGGGGGCTGCCCATCACCAGGCGTCTCCCCTCCAGGTCTGAGCAGGAGGGCGTGCTGTGTGCGAGGGGTGGCCCTGCTGGCACGGTTGACCTGGGCTCCCTTCCCGGGTCCACGTGTCTCGACACCACTGTGTGAGCTGGCGACAGGCCCCCTGACCTGTGAGCAACAGCCAGAGGCACCCCAGGGCCCCACAGGGGGACAGGGACCGGCTCAGATACACCTCATGCTGACTCCCTTCCTCCTAAGCAGCACAACCTACGGGGTCCTCAGGCTTGTTTACCGCTTAGTGCACATCTGTGCCAATGTTTGCAGGCATGTGTGTGTGAACACGTGCTGTGTGCATGTGTGTGCAGTGCATAGGACTGTGTACATATGTGTGTGCCTGTGTGTGCAGGTGCATGGGTGTGTGCATGTGTTTTTGTGTACACAGTGCCCAGGTACCTCTTCAACCAGCCCCACAGGCGTCGCTGGGAGCTTCGGGCTCTCTGGAGTCCTGAGGAGTCCTGGGCGGTGCTACGAGGGCGGCAGGCTTGAGCCCAAATCAGAAACACCTTTGATCAATCACGGACCACAGGAACGGGGCAGGGAGATTCCCACCATAGAAAGAGCTGGAAGAGTCTGGGAAATGATGTCATCAAGCCCCTCCCTGGACCGCAAGAAGGAGATGGATGGGATGTGCCAGGCCCCCACGAACAGACGCAGACCCAGCCCCATGGGCAGGCCCACTGGGTGCCCGTGCCCTGATCCCGTCGTTTGTTGGCCTCCTGCTTTGGTTTGAGCCCTTCATCCCTTTCCTGTGCCTGGGGGGCCTCTTGCAGTGCCAGCCGCTGGGGCAGGGTAGGGGGACTGGAGGCGGGAGGTGCCTCTCAGGACATCAGCCCAGTGGCACCAGTAGAGCCAGCGCCGCTCTGTGCACTGGGGGAGAGGGGGAGCCAGGGATGGGGCAGAAGGGGCCTCTGCTTCCTCCTCACCTGCCCATCCCATCCTCCGAGGCCCCGTGTCCAGAGCCTTGCTTGACCCCACCCACATGTGTCCAGGCTGCAGCCCCCAGCCACCCCTCCTACCTGCACATGGGGTGCCCCGGCCAGGGAGCAGCACACCCAAGAGGGCCTTCAGCTCCATACTCTGGGGTGCGTGCAAGTGTGAATTGTGCAGCCTTGTGTGTTCCTGTGAGGGTGTGTGCACCAAGTATGGGAATGGGTGTGTGCGGGTATACGTGTCTGAGCGTGCATGTGGTCAGTGTTAGGCATGTGTGCAGTGGCGTGTAGTATGTATGTGAGTGTGAGGTGTGTGTATGAGGATGTCTATTCTCATTGCATGAGTGTGTGTGTGTGAAGCGGATGGAACTGTGAGTGTGCACACGCCTTGCACCAGCATCTGAGTGTTACTATGTAAGCGTGCCCTGTGTTGGCGTGTGTCTGTCTGAGTGTTACTATGTAAGCGTGTCCTGTGTTGGCGTGTGTCTGAGTGTTACTATGTAAGCATGTCCTGTGTTGGCGTGTGTCTGTCTGAGTGTTACTATGTAAGCGTGTCCTGTGTTGGCGTGTGTCTGAGTGTTACTATGTAAGCATGCCCTGTGTTGGCGTGTGTCTGTCTGAGTGTTACTATGTAAGCGTGCCCTGTGTTGGCATGTGTCTGTCTGAGTGTTACTATGTAAGCGTGCCCTGTGTTGGCGTGTGTCTGAGTGTTACTATGTAAGCATGTCCTGTGTTGGCGTGTGTCTGAGTGTTACTATGTAAGCGTGCCCTGTGTTGGCGTGTGTCTGTCTGAGTGTTACTATGTAAGCGTGTCCTGTGTTGGCGTGTGTCTGAGTGTTACTATGTAAGCATGTCCTGTGTTGGCGTGTGTCTGTCTGAGTGTTACTATGTAAGCGTGTCCTGTGTTGGCGTGTGTCCGTGGGATGCATGTATGGGGATGTGTGTGTCTGTGTGAGGGTGAGCACACGTGTGCTAGGTGGGTATGTTTGTGCGTGTGCATGTTCGTTGGGGGTGTGGGTGTTGGTGGCAACCATCGTGATCACAACTGAGCCCTCACGGAGTCCAGGAGCCCACTCGGATTTGGAGGTGAGCCCACACGGGGGCGGCCGGGCCACGTGGAGGGAACCGCTGTGACTGTGTCCTCCGTGTGAACTGCCTGGAACAAATGTTGGCAGCGCGTGTGGTTGTACGTCGTGTGAGTGTGTCAGGATCACGCCCCATTAGCTCTGCACGAGTCCACAGTTGGGGATGTCCACTCCGTCGCCTCGCTCATCTGTTGGCAGCCTCCACAGGCCAGTCCAGCCGTGAGCCTGCAGGGTCAGGGGTGCCCCACGGAGTAGGTGACCCAGCAGCTCTGGCCAAGCCTCCAGGAGGAAGGCCCCGTGCCCAGGCTCCAGGAGCAGACACCTGCTCCCGGCAGCACGCCGATGGTGCCACCAAATGTTCCATGGCTCTGACGTCCAGGGAACAGCAGGACGACTCTTGAAACAAAATGAGACGTGGTCTAAAGCCCTTTCCCTGACCCACGCGTTGAAATGCTGCCACGAGTCGTCCGTTTCCCCAGGGAATCGTCTCGGTGGGGGTGCCGGGGCCTGGCTGGGGGTCCTACTGGGCTCACGGCCAGGGCCTGTCTTGGCAGGAGAACGTGTCTCTGGCTGACATCCTCTCCCTGCGGGACCGCGGCCTCAGCGAGCAGGAAGCCTGGGCTGTGTGCCTGGAGTGCAGCCTGTCCATGCGGAGCGTGGCCCACGCTGCCATCTTCCAGAGCCTGTGCATCACGCCCGACACCCTGGCCTTCAACACCAGCGGGAACGTGTGTTTCATGGAGCAGCTCAGCGGTGAGGCGGTGGTGGCGGCGGGCATGCGGGGCGGAGGTGCCTTTCAGAGTGGATGTGAGCACTGGCTCTGCCGGAGCGGATGCTGGGAGCATGCCCGGACCCAGGTTTCCGGTGGAGACCTTCTCTTCCTCGGGAGGGACTCAGGCTGGAGAGTGGCCGAGGGTTCGTGGGGGTGCCTGCTGTGCCAGGGCAGTCACGCCTACCCTCAGACACCAGAGGGACACTCGGCCCGCCCCGGGCCCCCTCCGCTCAGGACTTCCCCTAAGGGCAGGTCGTGCGCCTCTTCTGTCTCCCCTGGGCCAGTCCCGCCTGCCCTGCTGTGAGTGGACACAGGCCCGGGAGGGTGGGACGCCCCTGCCTCGGTGGGTCAGCTGCTCCCACTGCGTGGCCCCTGCCCGGGAGCTGATTTTCCCTGGTGAATGTCTTCAGCCTCCTTCTTGGGAAAGCGGTAGAACCCTTCCCTCTTCCACTTTGGAACCCATTTCCTACCATGACTGTTAAGGAGCTGATTTCCCTTTTTCGTGGCCTAAAATGGTCTGGGGATGCCAGGTCTGTGGGGAGGGGACCTGGGGCCGCTCCCCCTCCAGGCCCTTCCCGGCTGGCGGGTTCAGGTTCACAGGTGTGACCAAAGCCTTCTCTCCTTCTCTCTCTCCTCCCCAAGATGACCCTGAGGGTGCCTTCGTTCCCCCCGAGTTCGACGTGACCGGGAACACCTTTGAGGTAAGTGCAGGTGGGGGTAACGTGCCACGCCCCCCCTTACCTCTAAGGTGGCCTCTGCTGTTAACTCAGAAACGCACCTGCCTTGGGGCGGCCTCTGCAAGTGGCCTTTGGCTGGGAGCCGCTGCTGCCCGGTTCACTGGGCCACAGGGACGGCCTCTGGGGCACACCCGGCTTCGTCCCCTGCAGCGTTCTCTGTGGGCAGCATGGACTGTGGGTTCTCTGTGGGCAGCTTGGACTGTGGGTTCTGTGGGCAGCTCGGACTGTGGGTTCTCTGTGGGGCAGCTCGGACTGTGGGTTCTGTGGGCAGCATGGACTGTGGGTTCTGTGGGCAGCTCGGACAGTGGGTTTTCTGTGGGGCAGCTCGGACTGTGGGTTCTGTGGGCAGCTCGGACTGTGGGTTCTGTGGGCAGCTCGGACTGTGGGTTCTCTGTGGGCAGCTCGGACTGTGGGTTCTGTGGGCAGCACGGACTGTGGGTTCTGTGGGCAGCTCGGGCTGTGGGTTCTGTGGGCAGCTCGGACTGTGGGTTCTCTGTGGGGCAGCTCGGACTGTGGGTTCTGTGGGCAGCACGGACTGTGGGTTCTGTGGGGCAGCTCGGACTGTGGGTTCTGTGGGCAGCATGGACTGTGGGTTCTGTGGGCAGCTCGGACTGTGGGTTCTCTGTGGGGCAGCTCGGACTGTGGGTTCTGTGGGGCAGCTCGGACTGTGGGTTCTGTGGGCAGCTCGGGCTGTGGGTTCTGTGGGCAGCTCGGACTGTGGGTTCTGTGGGCAGCTCGGACTGTGGATTCTGTGGGCAGCTCGGACTGTGGGTTCTGTGGGCAGCATGGACTGTGGGTTCTCTGTGGGCAGCTCGGACTGTGGGTTCTGTGGGCAGCTCGGACTGTGGGTTCTGTGGGCAGCTCGGACTGTGGGTTCTGTGGGCAGCTCGGACTGTGGGTTCTCTGTGGGCAGCTCGGACTGTGGGTTCTGTGGGCAGCTCGGACTGTGGGCAGAGGCTTTGGCTACGTTTGTCATCATTATCATTTTATAGTATGTTTTTTGGAATGCAAATTTGCTGCCCTTAACATGTTAAAAGTGACCAAAATGACCAGTGATGATCGGCGGGAAATCACAGCTCCTCCGAGGGAGTTAGCAGCTGGGCCACTCACAGCCTCTTCAGACACAAGGCCTCCAGGCACAGCTCCTGGGCACAGGCGTGGGCGTGGGCCACCCTGGGGGCCTCACCGGCAGAGTCATAGAAGCTGCTGCTCCTAGAGCAGACCCCCGTGCAGCCCCTCAGGGACCCTTTGTGTGGGAGGAGTCGGGCAACGGCAGCCCAGCGCCTCAGGGTCAGCACCTGTGTGGCCGGCTGGAAAGGAGCGGAGTCACCCCGGGGCCTTCAGGCTCCATCAGTCCATCAGGCTGGGCTCTGTCCCCCGGCAGGGAGTGGCCCATTGTCACGAAGCCCATGGGCAGAGAAAGTAAAGCAATCATTAACAAATAAACAAGTAACTAGGAACTCAAAGATCTTCCCAATAAAAGCCCATCAGCTGTGTCATGACCTTAAAATTTGACCTTGAAAGAAGAGTTTGGGGGCTGGGCATGGTGGCTCACTCCTGGAATCCCAGCGCTCTGGGAGGCCGAGGCGGGCAGATCGCTTGAGCCCAGGAGTTCGAGACCAGCCTGGCCAACATGGCGAACCCCGTCTCTACTAAAAATACAAAAATTAGCCGGATGCTGGTGCACACCTGTGGTCCCAGCTACTCAGGAGTCTGAGGCAGGAGGATGTCTCGAACCCAGGAGGTCGAGGCTGCAGTGAGTGGAGATGGCACCACTGTGCTCCAGCCTGGCCGACAGAGCAAGACCTTGTCTCAAAAACAAGGAAAGAAGAGTTTTGGGGATGACTTCCCGCGCCCCACTTGCTTCCACTTTGAAACAAGTGAGGCTGGAGCCCTTCGCCCTGGGAGGTGGGCAGGGCCCCAGGAGGCCTCTGCTGCGGGGTCCTATGTTTTAGTGCACCCCAGTGTCCAGAACCCAACTCCCTGCAGCATGTGGCCTGGTGGCCGTGACGCGGTGTGTGGCCTGGTGGCCGGGACGTGGCGCGTGGCCTGGTGGCTGTGATGCGGCGCGTGGCCTGGTGGCTGTGATCCCTGGTGCACATGAGAGAGTTTTAGTTTTGTGCTTGCGTTCCTAGTCATGTCATAATCCAGCTCAGACCTGGACATGACCTCAGCCCAGCCCGTGCCCAGCCCCCTACTCCGTGGTTCCCCCGTGGGACTAGCATTCCTTCATTTTTATCCACGTTGCACGTTCCTCCAAGTCCTATTGTTTCATCGGCGCCGTTTTCAACTTTCTGAAAAGAGTTGAGGCCATCTGTGATCTTCTGGGACTTCCTTTTGTGTATTTCTTGTTAAACTTCATCTGCAGAGCACTGTGTGGCCGTAATGTGGCACCTGCTGCGTGTTATCCCGTCGGGTGAAATGCTACATTTAAATCCCCGCTTGTGGGGGGACCGAGGGGTGCGCAGATGTTTCCTGGTGTGTACACCAAGAACAGATCTTGGCGAGGTTTCTCTAGGGTGCGTGCCCAGGAGGAAGTGTGGCTTGTGGGTCAGGTGGACGTACGTCTGTTCCTGGAACTCCCCCAACTGCAAGCCCGAGAACACGATGTGAGGATCGCTGGTTCCCACAGGACGTGGACGTGGCAGGGGTCTGGGGTCTGGCTTCCACAGGACGTGGATGTGGCAGGGGTCTGGGGTCTGGCCTGGGGTCTGGCTCCTGCAGGACACAGGTGTGGCAGGGGCCTGGGGTCTCGCACACAGGACAGCACTGCGCTGCGTCTCCTTCCTGCGTCATAGGGTATGTGGGTGAGGAGTGCCTCTCCAGTGAAGGTTTATAACCCTAAAAAGTATTGTCTGCCCCTAAGAGCGTTTGCTTATGTGCGTTCTGTCTTTTCATGTTTATGATGTTATGAATTAAAACCAAGACATTTTAAGTTATCTATTAATTCATTTAAAAATCACAATACCCATTGCATGTTAACATACATAACATTTTTATGAAGAATATTTTTCTCTCCAAAATTAGTGAGAAGAGTGGCATTGGGTAGCATATTTGTAAATCTTTCACGTCTGGGTTGTGGAAAACGCCTGGATTTTCATGGCAGCTTCTGCATTCAGTCAGCTGTGATATCACATCACGTGGCCCCAGCCCAACCCCAAGCCCAACCTCAGCCCTAACTCCACTGTCCACTCATGAAGGAATGAGAGTGACCGCGGCAAATGCCGTCTCGGCATCATTACAGGAAGAGTTTAACCTCTTGAGCCACACTCAGAGAAAAGCTGGCTGACGGTGTCCTCTGCTGAAAAGTAGTTGCTCGATTTTAATATAATCAAATGTTTTAATGCTTCTTCTACTGTTAGGGTCTAACCTTCACAAGAAACCTTTCCCGTTTCAAGGTTGAGCCGATAGTCACTGATATTTTCTACGAAGAGTTTTAAGCTTTGTTTCACATTTGATCCACCTGAAGTTAGTTTAACGTTGTAAAGTTTTGCTGTAGGGGTCTTAGATATAGTTTATTAGATTTTCCTCAGGAATGTGATGTTTTTTGATTCTATTCTAAAATTCATTGTCCTCTTTTTGTTTTGTTTTGGTTTTGAGGCAGGTCTCGCTCTGTCACCCAGGCTGGAGTGCATTGGAGCAGTCACGGCTCACTGCAGCCTCCACCTCCTGGGCTCAAGTGATCCTCCCACCTCAGCCTCCCAAGTAGGTGGGGCTACAAGTGGGCACCACCATGTCCAGCTAATTTTTTAAAATTTTTATAGAGATGGGGTCTCACTCTGTTGCCCAGGCTGGTCTCGAACTCCTGCCTTCAAGTGATCCTCTCTTCTTGGCCTCCCAAAGTGCTGGAGATAAAGGCATGAGCCACTGGCCCTGGCCAATTGTATTGTCCTCTTTTTAATTACATTTTTCTGTTTGTTTGTTGCTAGTCTACAGAAATGCAATGCACTTTTTTTTCTTTCAAGACAGAGTGGAGCACAGTGGCATAGCTCACTGCAGCCCCAAATTTCTGAACTCAAGCAATCCTCCCACCTCAGCTTCCTAAGTAGCTGAGACTGTAGGCACACACCACCACACCCAGCTAATGTTTTTATTTTTATTTTTGTAGAGGCAGGGTCTTGTTATGTTGCCCAGGCTGGTCTTGAACTCCTGGGCTCAGGTGATTTTCTTACCTTGGCCTCCCAAAGTGCTGGGATTACAGGCGTGAGCCACTGTGTCTGGCCACAATTCACTTTAGTATCTTTATTTTATATCCAGCCATCTTGCTAAAGTTTTTTAAATATTTCTAGTAACTTACAGATTCTTTTAGTTTTCCTATTTAACTGATCAATCACTGACAAAGAAACAAGTGTTGGTTCCTCCTGTCCGATGGTCCTGCTGCAGGTTTTCCTTCCTTCTCTTACTCGATGCAGCAAGGAACAGCAATGAGTCTTGGAACAGAAGCAGTGTGAGGCTCAGCACTGTCTCATCTCAGGGAGAAACTGACCACTCCCCCCATCCCCCATTCTAAAAAGAGCGCTTTTCACCTTCCTCATCCAGAATGGCGCCCGCCTCCACCACCAGTCCCCCTCAATGCAGAGTTTTATCGTGCATGTGTGTGTGTCAATTTTACAAGAGGTTTCTTCTGCATCCTTTGACATGATCCTTTAATTTTTTTCTGAAGATCTTCATATTCACATCTTTATTTTATTATATTAAATCATCCTTTCTTACATAGAAAAACCTAAATTGGCCAAGTGTCTTGCCTTTCGTATACACTGTTTAATTTGATTGACTAACGCTTGCTTCAGGTTGTTGCGCATATTGGAGTGGACTGGCGATTTCCCATTTTGTTGATGTTTTCACCGGCCTCAGGATTGTTCTAATCTTGTATAGGCAGCACCCCCTCTCTCTCTTTGTCCTGTTTATTTAAGAATGGGATGATCTGTTCCTTGAAAGTCTGGTAAACAGGGCCACCTGTTTTCTTTAGGAAAGATTTTTAACTACTGCTCAGTTTTTAATAGCTACAGGACTGGCTGGGCACAGTGGCTCACCCCTATAATCCCAGCACAGGGAGATTTGGGGAGGCCAAATCAGGAGGATCACTTGAAGACCAGAGTTAGAGACCAGCCTAGGCAACAAAGTGAGACCCTGTCTCTACACAAAATTTTAAAAATTAGCCAGGCATGGTGGCATGTACCTGTAGCCCCAGCCACTCAGGAGGCTGAGGCGGGAGGTCTGCGTGAGCCCAGGAGCTCCAGGCTGCAGTGAGCCATGATTACACCACTGCACTTCAGCCTGAGCAGCAGAGTGAGACCCCACCTCTTAAAAAAATAGTTATAGGACTGATCTCTGGTGTTTCTTATTGAGTCAGCTGTGGGTCTACTTTTTATGTTTGTGAAATCTCTGGCCTTCAGCTGCAGGTGCTCTCCTCTTCGGCCGCTGCATTAGCTGCAGGTCACCCCGATTCTCTGATTAGACAGTTAATTTGTGCTTTCTCTTCTTGGTTTCACAGGGGTTTAGTTCATTCATTTTTCCAAAGAGCCTCCTCTGTGTCCCGTCTGCTCTTCTGGCCTGTCTGTGTTTTCTTTTCCATTGATTCTTGTTTCTCATTCTCTCTTTTCTTCCTTGTTCTGAGTTTAGGATCCATCCCTTTTCTGACTTGAGCTGGACATTTAGGTCATTGGCTTTCAGCTTTTCTTCCTTTCCAATATCAGTAAGAGTACTTAAGGCTGTGAATGTTCCTCAACATGTAGGTTTTGTTGCATCCTATGAGTTTGCCACATAATGTTTGCATGATCATTTCCTTCTGATTTTTTTTATTTCCACTGGGATTTCTTCTTTAGTCCCTGAGTTATTTAACAATGTGAACAGATTGGTTTTTTGTTACTTTTTATTGAGATATACATGCAGAAAAATGCATATATCACAAACATACAACTTGATGGATTTTCACACCGAACATCTGTGTAAGCAGCACCCAGATGGATGGCAGCAGCTCCTGCCTGTTCCCCGCGTCACTGTCCGGACAGCGCAGAGCAGAGGTTGCGGTTTTCCTGTTTTTGTGCCTCCTGTGGGTGGGTGGGCTCATGCAGCGCTTACCTTTGGTGGCTAGTCCTCCAGCCAGTGTCACAGGTGCGAGATTTATTCCATGTGGCCATGGAAAGCATTTATTCCCAACAGTCGTCTCTAAACTTCCAAACACACTAGGGCTTTTATGTGTCATTTTCATTCTCTTCTTAACTTCTCCAGCCTCCACCCCATGAGGCTCCCCTCTCCACCCCGCTGCCCTGAGCATCCATGGGCTCCAGTGGCCCAGCCTGGAAGACTCCGACCCCTCCCCCATCGCTGGCCTGTTTTCTTGGCATTCATCCACGACATGCAGGCTTAGCAAGTGTCTGGGCTCACAGACAGCAGGGTGAGTGGGGTCCTGCCTCTTGCTGGTTCTGGTCTACACAAGTGACAGACTTGATGTGAGACCCACAGGCTGGGGATCCAATAATGCTGGGACGTGAGAATGGGGCCCCAAGGCTCTTGTTTGCATCAGAGGCCTCCAGAGGCCACTGTGAGAAGGTGGAGTTTAAACTGGGACCTGAGGTTGAGTAGGGTTCACTACATGAAGACGGGGAACTTCCAACACAGAACGAAGGGCAGTGAGTGGGAAGGTTGCTGATATACCAGGTGTGTAGCAGGCAGTGTCAACCAATAACTAACCAGAAGGTTATTTGCTGAGTTATTTTCTAAATAAATGGATTGATGGTTGGAGCATAGATGATTGATGATGGATGAATGGAGGGATGGATGAGTGGATGGCCAGGTGGATGGATAGGTGGATAGGTGGGTGGATGGGCAGGTGATGGTGGATATGTGGATGGATGGGTGGGTAGATAGGTGGATGGACAGATAGATGGTTAATATGTGGATGGATGGGTGGATGAACAGATGGATGGTTAGGTGGATGGATGGGTGGATGGATAGATGGATGGTTAATATGTGAATGGATAGGTGGATTGTGGATGGGTGGGTGGATGGGATTATGAACAGGTAGGTGGTGGATATGTGGATGGATGAGTGGGTGGATGGGTGGATGGTGGATATGTGGATGGATGGGTGGATGAACAGATGGATGGTTAGGTGGATGGATGGGTGGATGGATAGATGGATGGTTAATATGTGAATGGATAGGTGGATGTGTGGATGGGTGGGTGGATGGGATTATGAACAGGTAGGTTGTGGATATGTGGATGGATGAGTGGGTGGATGGGTGAATGGTGGATATGTGGATGGATGGGTGGGTGGAAAGATGGGTGGAAAGGTGGATATGTGGATGGATGGGTAAATGGATGGGTGGGTGGATGGGTGGATGGACAGATGGATGGTGGATATGTGGATGGATGGGTAGGTGGATAGGTGGATGGACAGATGGATGGTTAATATGTGGATGGATAGGTGGATGGGTGAATGGATGGTGGGTGGATGGGTGGATGAAAAGGTAGATGGTGGATAGTGGATGGATGAGTGGGTGGATGGGTGGATGGTGGATACGTGGATGGATGGGTGGATGAACAAATGGATGGATGGGTGGGTGGATAGATGGGTGGACAGGTGGATGGTGGATATGTGGATGGATGGGTGGGTGGATGGGTGGGTAGGTGAATAGGTAGATGGACATGTGGTTGGATAGATAAGTGGATGGATGGGTGGGTGGGTGGATGTATGTGTGGAGGATGGATGGGTGGATGAATGGGTGAGTGGGTGGATGGGTAGATGAATGAATGAGTGGATGGGTGGGTGGATGGTAGATGAACAGGTGGATGGGTGGGTAAGTAGATGGATGGGTAGATGAACAGGCACATGGATGGGTGGGTGGATGGTTGGGTGGAGGATAGATGAGTAGATGAATGGGTGGGTAGATGGTTGGATGGATGGATGGATGGATGGGTGGATGAACAGGCAGATGGATTGATGAGTGTATGAATGGGTGGGTGGATAGATGGGTGGAGGATGGGTAGGTGGGTGGATGGGTGGATGAACAGGCGGATAGGGATGGATGTGTGGATGGATGGGTGAATGGACGGATGAGTGTATGGATTAGTAGAGGACGGATGGGTGGAGGATGGGTTGATGGATGGGTAGGTAGATGGGTGAATATGTAGATGGATGGCTGGGTGGATGGGTGAATGGACGTGTGGATGGGCAGTTAAGTGGATGGATGGGTGAGTGAATGGATGGATGGGTGGGTGGATGGTTGGATGGATGGATGGGTGGGTGGATGGATGGGTGGGTGGATGGATGGGTGGATGGATGGATGGATGAACGGATAGATAGATGGGTGGGTGAATGGATGGGTGGATGGATGGATAGGTGGATGGGTAGATACATGGATTGATAGGTGGATGAACAGGCAGATGTATGGATGGATTTGTGGATGGATCATGGGTGGGTGGATTGATGGAGGATAGATGGGTGGGTGGATGTGTGGAGGATGGGTTGATAGATGGGTGGATATGTAGTTAGATGGGTGGATGGATAGATAGGCAGATGGATGGATGGTGGATGGGGAATGGGCAGACGGATGGATAAGTGGATGGATGGGTGGACGGATGGGTTCCAGGTGCCTGGATGGAAACAAAGGGGAATAGAGGGAAGGAATGAATACCCTGGCTTTCCGTGTGGTATGGAGATAAGTTCTATTCTCAAGGCTGAGGGAATCACTGTTGAGAGCATGATTCCGGGGGGGTTGTTGCTGGTCTCCTGCCCTCTGTGTGTGCAGTGCCTGGTACGCATATGTGCAGTGGGCCCTGGCCGTCTGGATGCTCGGCCGGGTTTTCGAACCTCTGGTCCACACTTTTGCCACTACATCTTTGCCCTGAGTGTCCTCTCTTGTCTTCTCACAGCTTCACTCACATCTCCATGGAATCCTCCCCGACCCATAGCCCACAGAGGCTGACCCCGCTCCAGTTCCTTGAAACTTGCTGTAGTTTTGCTAATGTGCTCTCCAGGTATTAGATCCCTTGGAGACCTGGGCTGTGCTTGGTGCTGCTCAGCCCCCCTGCGTCTAGGCTGAGGGAGGTGCCGTCTGGGGTTATTCTGCTCAAGCCATTGGCCACAGCCGAGAATGCTGCTGCCCACTCTGCAAGAACACTGTCCACAGTCAAGCTGAGAACAGCTCGGAAATGTGCAGACGTGCCCGAGCTGGCCTGGTCAGGCCATGGCAGGGCCAGAATTCAGATGCAGCCTCTGCCATCTGAGTCTACGTTCCCTGCTGCCCTGCATGGCAGCTGACCCAGCCCACAGCAGATCACCCAGCTGTGCGCCAACCTCTGCTCACCCTCTTCTGCTGGGGACCCATGCAGCTGCTGCCTGGCAGAGAATGTATCCATGTCCATGTCCAATTGTGTGTCTGTGTCTCTGTGCACATGTATACAGTATAGTGGGTGTCATGTGCACGTGTATGTAGTAGAGTGTGTGTGTGCATGGTGTGTGCATATGCATGCAATATGATATAGTGTGTGTTTTGTGTGCAGATGTATGTGGTATGGCATATGTCTGTGTGCATCTATGTCGTGTGTGCATGCATGTAGTGTGGTGTGTCATGCCCATGTGTACGTGCATGACATGCTATGTCTGTGAGTGGGTTGTGCACACATGTATGCAGTATGGTGCGCAGTGTGTTTCAACCACACGTGTGTATGATGGTGTGCATGTATGTAATATGGTATGCATCTTGTACATGTATGCTATGTGTGCATGCATGTAGTATGGTGTGTATCATGGACACGTGTGTAATGTGTGTGCATGCACATAGTGTGTCATGAGCACATGTGTTGCATGATGTGTACATGCATGTGGTGTGGTGTGTATCAGTCACATGTGTGTAATATGGTGTGTGTCCATGCATGTGCTATGGTGTGTTGTGGCCACATGAGTGTTGCATGGTGTGCATACGTGTGTGGTATGGTGTGTGTAGCATGCCTGTGTATGAACTATGGTGTGTGCATGTTTGTGGTGTAATGTGTGTGTGCATGCATGTAGTGTGTTATGTGTCACGAGCATATGTGTAGCATGGTGTGTGTGTGTAGCATGCATGTGTGTGCAGTGTGGTGTGTGTGCATGCATGTAGTGTGTTATGTGTCACAGGCACATGAGTGTATCGTGTGTGTAGCATGCATGTGTGTGCAGTGTGTGTGCATGTATGTGGTGTGTGCATGCGTGCATGTAGCGTGTTGCGTGTCACAGGCACATGTGTGTAGCATGGTGCGTGTCTGCAGCACTGGATTGACCCTCAGTCTTTGGGTGAGTACAAGGCTTTCAGTGGATAGTGCTTTTTATTTTTTAATGTTCACGATGAAACATTTTAAACATACAGAAAAGAGAGTAAGAACAGCATATGTGAAGCTACATTAAGTGAAACTACAGCAAGTTTCAAGGAATACTTTCCACCCAGCCTCAGATTTACCCCTAAAAGATCAGGCCCCTCTTAACATGTAACCACAAAGCCTCGGCCACACTTGGAAACGTTCAAGCCACTCCCAGCCTGGGTGGGTATGGACTGAGGGTTCCGGTCCCCCCTCTGCTGCCCGAATCTTGCTCTTCCAGCCATTTCCCCATGGGATCTGAGTGAGATCCACACACCCGGCTGCCTCCGTGCCTCCTGAGTCTCTCATGACCCCACACCCCCGATTCTCTTTCTTCCTTGTGGTTTTTGTTGAAAACCTGGTGGTTTGTCCCTAAGGCCAGGTCCAGGACAGTCAGGGGTGCCATAGGACTCAGGTTCCTACCAGGGCCTGTCGGGGGCCTGTGGCGTCTGCTCCCTGACAGCCGTCAGCAGCCACCATGAATCCTGGGAGCCGCCACGGTAGTCCTTGCCTTGGTTCGTGAGCAGGGCTCCCGCTGTCAGGAGAGCCACCCTCATCGACGCCGGGCAGCCACAGCAGACAGTCCGTGCGGACAGAGGTGGGAGGCTCGATTCCTCTTCATCCACCCGTTTTCAAGGCAGTGAGTGTCCCAGCATCCTCCAACGCGGACCAGTGAGCTTGGTTTTATGATCTTATGAATTTAAGATTCGCACATCTTTGATGGGATTTGGTCTGTTCTGCTGATTCCAGCTGAAGCTCAGAAGGTACCCCGGTCCTTGGGATGCAGCTCTGCTGGGCTCTGACCCACTTCTTGGTTTTGCAGGACGCTCCAGCCCCTTCTGTGGGGTTCCTGCCCCAAATCTGATCAGCCATTTGTCTGTAGAGCCCTGGCCAGTGAGGCCCTGTCTGGGCCCAGGCGGCCCTGGGAGCCCCCAGGTGTGTGTTCACAGTGTCCTCCTGAGGCCCGGGCTGCAGCGGACCCACCACGCTGAGTGCTGCAGCCAGCAATTCTTCTTTGAACCAGTCACCTCAAGTCCAGTGGAATTGCTTCCCAGGGCCACAAAGAGCCTCCCAGGGCTGACCTGGACCCTGATCCAAGAATCTCCAGCAGAGCAGAGGAGGGGCTTCCTGAAGTGAGACTCGGGAGAGTGTAACCCGCTTCCTACCCCCTAGAGAGGCGGCCTTTTCAATTTGGAGAAAAACTTTAACCAGTGTTGAACTGAAGCCCATTTGGCTTGACTGCGTTTGCTCAGGAATCGCATCTCGTGGGGAAGTTTTCACGTCCACTTCACGCGGGTGGCCAGGCCCTGTCCCCACTTGAGGCGAGAGCCACCGGGACGCCCGTCGCGAGCGCAGGCGCCATGGGAGCTGCAGGCTTTGGACCACACAGAGGCCTGGAGCAGGAAGCTGCAACGTCCGCCTCCTTGACCCGGCTCCCCGTTGCCCTGTGGCCTAAGGTGTGATCATTTCATACCTGATCGGCCTCCCTCCAGCCTGTTCCCCTCCGCTGATGGCCAAGCCCAGCCAGGCAGGGCCACTCAGTGCTCCCCGGACAGCATCCCAGGTTCTCTGGGACACAGGCCTGGAGAGAGGGCCCCACCCTCCCTTCCTCTGCCAGACGCCTGCCCGCGGTCCAGCCTCATCCTGCTGCCCTGGGGCCTCCGATGTCCTTGTTTCCTGAGAGTAGCCTTTCCTGGCAACATGACCCCCAGGGAACTCACTCAAACGGCTGCTCTTAGCCGGTGGCTGAAATACTGCAGTTTCTCAGATTCCAGCACAGTTTCTCACAGAAATCTGTTTCTCCATGTATCGCTGTCTCCTGACCCCCACGGGTGGCACACAGTTGTGTTTCCCTCCTTCAGGGCGCACCGTCCTTCAGGTCAGAAGCTTCCAGAAGGCAGAAATGCTGAGCTCCCTGCAGCGGTGCAAGGCAGGCCCCGTACAGCTCTGCACCTCGAGGGCCGACTGCGTCCTCTGGGCTCCGAGGGGCCCCTCTCCCGCGGCCATGCAGAGACCTGGGGATGAGAGGCTCCGCGGCTGCAAGGACAGCGTCTCAGGGGCAGGAGGAGCCCTTCCTTAACGGTGCCAGCCGGAGGGTGCTCTCCAAGTTCACACCCCAGAGGGTGAGGCTTCAAACAGATTAGGTCTGGATATTTTAAAATTATAAAATATTAGCAGAAACAAAGGAAAGCTGTCCCTGTCGCCTTGGGGTGGAGAACATCCTCCTACAAAGCTGCTGAAGATAAACAGGTCAGATTCCACACATTAGAGCTTAGAGCTCTTGGATGTGAGAAGGCACATAAACAATGTTAGAAGCCGGCAACAGACAGAGCAAGCATGTGTGCGGCGCCCAGGCTGAGGCGAGCCCTGATGCGCAGGGACACTCGGCAGTCCTACCTCAGCGGAGAGAGCACAGTCCTTGCATGGGGATTCAGAGGAAAAAATGAAAACTGCAAGTAGATACGAACAGATGCTTGGTCTCATTCATAATTACAAAAATGCAAATTAACTCGACGAGTGAGTTTACTCTAACAGATTGGCAAAGCCGTGGAGACTGGCTGCGGCCGATGAGTAAACCGGACGGTCATTTATCAGGAGGGTTTGTCGCAGCTGTCAGAATTGTAAGTGGAGGTGACCTGGGACCCAGCATCCCCCTTCTTGGAATTGAGGCTTTGCACACCTGATGTGGCTGCACAGACGCCACACGGGGCACCCACAGACACCACACAGGGCACCCACTGATGCCACACGGGGTACCCACAGATGCCACACGGGGCACCCGCTGACGCCGCACGGGGCACCTGCTGACGCCGCACGGGGCACCCGCTGAAGTGTCAGTCATGACAACAGAACGCAGGATGCACCCACAGCAGCATCAGAGCGGAGGGGACAGACCCTTTGTGCCCAAACATGCATGTCACAGGTCCCCCAGGGAGGTGGACCCTGGCCCAGGCACGAGAGGGTGGCAGGTCCCCCCAGGATGGCACAGGAGACCCCAGGAGTTGGCAGCAGAGCAGCTATCGGGGCTCCTGGCCCAAGATGCAAAGGCAGAGACAGTGGCTGGGGCCGGTGCCAGGCGAGCCGTGAGGGGACGGGGAGGTGCCAGGTCCCCTACCAGAGGCGCGTGCACAGCAGCGAGTCTGTGGGGATGGCCAGCGGCCGGGGGCCTGGCTGGTGTGCCAGGTGGGCTGCCCCAGGGCACCAGGCAGGGTGTAGGAGGGAGAGGGTAGAGGAGAAGCAGAAAACGGCCTGCGGGGAGGCAGGGCCAGGCATGGGACAAAGAAGGTCAGCTGGGGTTCCTGACCTGGAAGGAGATTCATGCCGTGAAAAAGCCAGGATGCAGGCAGAGCGCAGCTCGGGAGAAGGAAGAGATGCATGTCCGGCTGTCTGTGTGTGCTGGGTGTGCACGTATATGTCTGCATGTGTGCCCGTGTCCAGACCAGGAGGCCCCAAGACCATCCACACACACACGCGCGCACACACATACACATGCACACACACACGCACACACACACACACACACCCCCCAGACTGTGAAAGTGGAGCCACCTGCGAGGCACAGTTTATGCCCCAGAGAAGAAAGTGTGGGGTGCTGGGTGCTCCTGGTTTCTTCTCTGTGACACTTTGTCTTGTTCAAATAAGACATCTCAGGAGAAAAAGGAGTTTGAGGCAGAATTGGATGAGCTTGGTGATAGTGGTTGGAGCTGGGCTCGATAGTGGTTGGAGCCGGGCTCAGGTGGAGTCAAGGGCCCTGGGATCTGGCTGGGTCCCTGCATCCTGACCCTGAGACAGACCCTGACAGAGAGGGGGAGTCGGCCAGGATGACCAGCTAGCCTGGGGCCCCGGGATGCAGGGCTTTCTGTGAAGACTGCACACTCCGCTGGTCACCCTGGACCTCACGACAGACTGGGGAGGCGGGTCTCAGGGTTCTGTGATGGTATCTTGAGACCACCCAGGGAGAGGCCTGGGGCCAGGGCAGCCCAGGACACAGGTGCATGTCCACTCAGCTAGCCCAGGACGCGGGTGCGCGTCCACTCAGCCAGCCCAGGACACGGGTGCGTGTCCACTTAGCCAGCCCAGGACGTGGGCGCGTGTCCACTAAGCCAGCCTGGACTACAGTGGACACTTGGAGCACAGGTGCGGGGGCAGAGCAGGCCCTGGGTCAGGTCCCGGCTCCACACGTGAGCTGTGTGACCTGTGACGTGGCCCCAGGCAGATTCCTGAGCTGCTCTGGGTTCTGCTTCCTCTTGTGGGAAAGGTGAAGCCCCACAGGCAGCCATCCTGGGAAGAAGTGTCCAGGCCTGCGGTGAGGCCGTGTCCAGGGTGGACCTAGTGCAGAGCCCACGTTCTCAGGCAAGGGAGGAAAACCCAGACTTTCAAACAAAAAGAAAAACCCATCGTTCCTTCTATTGAAATCCAGTTTTTGAAGTTTTGAAGTTTTCAATCTAAACACTGAAAGGCACGGCAGCCAGAGGAGTCTGTGCCCCTCAAGGCTGCGGTGGGCAGAAAGCCCAGGGGGTGGGGCCGTGGGCCAGCTCAGATCTAGGCCCAACTGCGTGGGTGGCGTGAGTAGCAGCGTGGGTGCGAGCAGTGTGGACGCAGGTGGTGTGGGCGTGGGTGGCGTGGGCGCAGGCGGCAAGGGCATGGGTGGTGTGGGTGCGAGCAGTGTGGGCACGGATGGTGTGGGCACAGGCAGCAAGGGCATGGGTGGCGTGGGTACAAGTGGTGAGGGCGTGGGTGGCATGGGCACGGGCAGCGTGGACGTGGGTGGCGGCGGGGGCGGCGAGGGTGGCGGCGAGGGTGCGAGCCGCGTGGGCACGGGCGCTGCTTCCCCTCAGGAATCTCATGATCCCTGAAACTTGAGCTCCTGGCCCGGAGAAGTGGTGGCTGCGGTCGGGGTGGCGCACACGCACAGACTCTGGAGCTGACGGCCTGTCGTGCCCACAGGCGCACATCTACTCTCTGGGGGCCACGCTGAAGGCTGCCCTCGAGTACGTGGCAGAGCCCACACTGGAACCCAGGCTGAGCCAAGACCTCGAGGCGCTGCTGAGCCGGATGCAAGCGGAGGACCCCAGGGACCGGCCGGACCTCGAGGTAAGCGAGGCTGCCCTGGGCCACCCCAGGCTGTGACCCTAACCCCACAGACCTGGGCACCGCGTGCTCACCACACACAGGCCCAGCAGCCTCACCTGGGTTCCGCGACCACAGTCTCATGGCACGGCATTTTGCTTAAAGGAGGACTTGGTTTTTTATTGTCCATTTTTGTTATGAAAGGTCTCGCTTGTGACAAGCCTTCTGGTTCTCTGCAACCCAGACGTGCTGCCTTTTCATACTAGAAAATGGGCAAGGCAGGCGCAGGCAGGCTCTGGGGACTGTCCCCAGGTCACCTTCAAAGGATCCGGCTGTGTCGGGTGGGCGGCTGTGGGAGATGGCCCCTTCTCCGAGCCTTCCTGTCTGAGGTGCTCACGTCCCCAGAGCATCATCGCACTGTGTGAGGAGAAGCTGCAGCTCACATCCTCCTGTCGCGTGTGCCGGAGCCTCTCTGCTGTGGGGAGGAGGGTCCTCTCCATCGAATCCTTCGGAGCGCTGCAGGGTGAGCTCTTGAACCCACACGGGTGCATCCTCGTGCATGCACATATACCTGTGTGCCATGTATGCATACGTGCACATGCTACACACACACACACTGCACACATACCCATGCACACACACTGCGCACACACCCATGCACACACATGCCACACACACCCATGCACACTGCACACACACCTATGCACACACACACATGCTGCACACACACCCATGCACACACTGCACCCACACCCATGCACACACACACTTGCACACACCCATGCTGCACACACCCATGCACACACACTGCACACACACCTATGCACACACACACACATGCTGCACACACCCATGCACACACTGCACCCACACCCATGCACACACCCATGCTGCACACACCCATGCACACACACTGCACACACCTATGCACACACACGCTGAACACACACCCATGCCCACGCACTACACACACACGCTGCAACACACCCATGCACACACACATGCTGCACACACACATGCACACACACCCACTCACACATTCACAGAGATCACACAAACTCGTGTATTCACACACCGACAGTCACACACAAGTGTTCAAATAGATCACATGTGCCCCGTACACACATATTCACACTTGCTCACAGTCACACACATGCAAATTCAGGCATGCCTGTTCACACTGCACACACCCACACCAGAATGCACACATTACACGCCCGCTCTCATGCCTACCACGTCCACTGCCTCACACGTGGTCAGACGCGCAAACATGCTGGTCCTGTGCACACACCCATTTCCACACTCTCATGCGCATCGTGTTGCCTGTGCCAGCCTTGCAGGCACCCACCCAGGCAGAGGTGACTCAGGCTCAGCTTCAGAAGTCCGTGGCATTGGTGCCGGTGTGGCATTGGTGCTGGTGTGGCATTGGTGCCGGGCATCTGGGTGTTAGTCTCATGGGCATTTCGATAAATGGATGCGTTGATGTTTCACAACTGATTTTCACCTGCTCCCACCAGGGGCGCCAGGTGGGTGCGTTACAGAGCTGCAGCCGCAGCATCTGGGGCGTTCGTGGCTCACGTGTATTCTGGCGTCTCTCAGGCCGCCTTTGAACAGAGGCCATGTCTGCATTGGCATCACTGCCTGCAGCACGGAGCCCTGCGGGGCCTCAGGACGGTGGCCAGGGGCACGGCCGTGAGGAGCCTCATGGTGGCCGGCAGGGCCCTCCCTGCTGAGTGAGCACGTTTGCAGCTCAGGGTTTGTGCTGCTGCGGGAGGGGCGCAGTGTGGATTAGACAGTTTGTGCAGTGTGGATTAGGCAGTGTGTGCAGTGTGGAGTAGGAGTGTGTGCAGTGTGGAGTAGGAGTGTGTGCAGTGTGGAGTGTGTGCTGTGTGGAGTAGGAGTGTGTGCAGTGTGGAGTAGGCAGTGTGTGCTGTGTGGAGTAGGAGTGTGTGCAGTGTGGAGTAGGAGTGTGTGCAGTGTGGAGTAGGAGTGTGTGCAGTGTGGAGTAGGAGTGTGTGCAGTGTGTGCAGTGTGTGCTGTGTGGAGTAGGAGTGTGTGCTGTGTGGAGTAGGAGTGTGTGCTGTGTGGAGTAGGAGTGTGTGCTGTGTGGAGTAGGCAGTGTGTGCTGTGTGGAGTAGGAGTGTGTGCAGTGTGGAGTAGGAGTGTGTGCAGTGTGGAGTAGGAGTGTGTGCTGTGTGGAGTAGGCAGTGTGTGCAGTGTGGAGTAGGAGTGTGTGCAGTGTGGAGTAGGAGTGTGTGCAGTGTGGAGTAGGAGTGTGTGCAGTGTGGAGTAGGCAGTGTGTGCAGTGTGGAGTAGGAGTGTGTGCAGTGTGGAGTAGGAGTGTGTGCAGTGTGGAGTAGGAGTGTGTGCAGTGTGGAGTAGGAGTGTGTGCAGTGTGGAGTAGGAGTGTGTGCAGTGTGGAGTAGGAGTGTGTGCAGTGTGGAGTAGGAGTGTGTGCAGTGTGGAGTAGGAGTGTGTGCTGTGTGGAGTAGGAGTGTGTGCAGTGTGGAGTAGGCAGTGTGTGCAGTGTGGAGTAGGCGTGTGTGCAGTGTGGAGTGTGTGCTGTGTGGAGTAGGCAGTGTGTGCAGTGTGGAGTAGGAGTGTGTGCAGTGTGGAGTAGGAGTGTGTGCAGTGTGGAGTAGGAGTGTGTGCAGTGTGTGCAGTGTGGAGTAGGAGTGTGTGCAGTGTGGAGTGTGTGCTGTGTGGAGTAGGAGTGTGTGCTGTGTGGAGTAGGAGTGTGTGCAGTGTGGAGTAGGAGTGTGTGCAGTGTGGAGTAGGCAGTGTGTGCTGTGTGGAGTAGGAGTGTGTGCAGTGTGGAGTAGGAGTGTGTGCAGTGTGGAGTAGGAGTGTGTGCAGTGTGGAGTAGGAGTGTGTGCAGTGTGTGCAGTGTGTGCTGTGTGGAGTAGGAGTGTGTGCTGTGTGGAGTAGGAGTGTGTGCTGTGTGGAGTAGGAGTGTGTGCTGTGTGGAGTAGGCAGTGTGTGCTGTGTGGAGTAGGAGTGTGTGCAGTGTGGAGTAGGAGTGTGTGCAGTGTGGAGTAGGAGTGTGTGCTGTGTGGAGTAGGCAGTGTGTGCAGTGTGGAGTAGGAGTGTGTGCAGTGTGGAGTAGGCAGTGTGTGCTGTGTGGAGTAGGAGTGTGTGCAGTGTGGAGTAGGAGTGTGTGCAGTGTGGAGTAGGAGTGTGTGCAGTGTGGAGTAGGAGTGTGTGCAGTGTGTGCAGTGTGTGCTGTGTGGAGTAGGAGTGTGTGCTGTGTGGAGTAGGAGTGTGTGCTGTGTGGAGTAGGAGTGTGTGCTGTGTGGAGTAGGCAGTGTGTGCTGTGTGGAGTAGGAGTGTGTGCAGTGTGGAGTAGGAGTGTGTGCAGTGTGGAGTAGGAGTGTGTGCTGTGTGGAGTAGGCAGTGTGTGCAGTGTGGAGTAGGAGTGTGTGCAGTGTGGAGTAGGAGTGTGTGCAGTGTGGAGTAGGAGTGTGTGCAGTGTGGAGTAGGCAGTGTGTGCAGTGTGGAGTAGGAGTGTGTGCAGTGTGGAGTAGGAGTGTGTGCAGTGTGGAGTAGGAGTGTGTGCAGTGTGGAGTAGGAGTGTGTGCAGTGTGGAGTAGGAGTGTGTGCAGTGTGGAGTAGGAGTGTGTGCAGTGTGGAGTAGGAGTGTGTGCAGTGTGGAGTAGGAGTGTGTGCTGTGTGGAGTAGGAGTGTGTGCAGTGTGGAGTAGGCAGTGTGTGCAGTGTGGAGTAGGCGTGTGTGCAGTGTGGAGTGTGTGCTGTGTGGAGTAGGCAGTGTGTGCAGTGTGGAGTAGGAGTGTGTGCAGTGTGGAGTAGGAGTGTGTGCAGTGTGGAGTAGGAGTGTGTGCAGTGTGTGCAGTGTGGAGTAGGAGTGTGTGCAGTGTGGAGTGTGTGCTGTGTGGAGTAGGAGTGTGTGCTGTGTGGAGTAGGAGTGTGTGCAGTGTGGAGTAGGAGTGTGTGCAGTGTGGAGTAGGAGTGTGTGCAGTGTGGAGTAGGCAGTGTGTGCAGTGTGGAGTAGGCAGTGTGTGCTGTGAGGAGTGTGTGCAGTGTGGAGTAGGCAGTGTGTGCTGTGTGGAGTGTGTGCAGTGTGGAGTAGGAGTGTGTGCAGTGTGGAGTAGGAGTGTGTGCTGTGTGGAGTAGGAGTGTGTGCAGTGTGGAGTAGGAGTGTGTGCAGTGTGGAGTAGGAGTGTGTGCAGTGTGGAGTAGGCAGTGTGTGCAGTGTGGAGTAGGAGTGTGTGCTGTGTGGAGTGTGTGCAGTGTGGAGTAGGAGTGTGTGCTGTGTGGAGTAGGAGTGTGTGCAGTGTGGAGTAGGCAGTGTGTGCAGTGTGGAGTAGGAGTGTGTGCAGTGTGGAGTGTGTGCTGTGTGGAGTAGGAGTGTGTGCTGTGTGGAGTAGGAGTGTGTGCAGTGTGGAGTGTGTGCAGTGTGGAGTAGGAGTGTGTGCAGTGTGGAGTGTGTGCAGTGTGGAGTAGGAGTGTGTGCAGTGTGGAGTAGGCAGTGTGTGCAGTGTGGAGTAGGAGTGTGTGCAGTGTGGAGTAGGAGTGTGTGCAGTGTGGAGTGTGTGCTGTGTGGAGTAGGAGTGTGTGCTGTGTGGAGTAGGAGTGTGTGCAGTGTGGAGTGTGTGCAGTGTGGAGTAGGAGTGTGTGCAGTGTGGAGTAGGCAGTGTGTGCAGTGTGGAGTAGGAGTGTGTGCAGTGTGGAGTAGGAGTGTGTGCAGTGTGGAGTAGGAGTGTGTGCAGTGTGGAGTAGGCAGTGTGTGCAGTGTGGAGTAGGAGTGTGTGCAGTGTGGAGTAGGAGTGTGTGCTGTGTGGAGTGTGTGCAGTGTGGAGTAGGAGTGTGTGCAGTGTGGAGTAGTGTGTGCAGTGTGGAGTAGGAGTGTGTGCAGTGTGGAGTAGGCAGAACAGAGCCACACACAGCAGAGAGAGCAACGCCGTGTGCGGGAGGTGGCCGCTGACGGCCGTAGCCACATCACCCAGGTTCTTCCTGTGGGGACTCACATGTGTAATTCTCAAGGAAAATGACGTGCCTTTGGATGAGATAATTAGGTCCAGGCTCCCATAGGAAGCCCCAGTGGGAAGCCCCGCCTGGCCTGGGGGAGAGGCAGCCCCAGCCTCTAATTAGCCACGATGACGTGATGAGTGGGTCAGGCGAGGAAGGCAGGAGCCCCCTCCTGTGAGAGCCTGGGCTGGGGTCTGTGATCGCGGGAGGAGAGGGGAGGGGAGGGGAGAGGAGGGGAAGGGAGGGGCGCCCAGCAGCGATGAGAGCCTGCGCGGGGGTCTGTGATGGGTAATGGAGGGGAGAGGAGGGGAGGGGAGAGGTGGGAGGGGAGGGACGGGAGGGGAGGGGAGGGAGGGGCGCCCAGCCGTGACACATCTTGCTTGTGCCCAGATGTCAGCGAGAGCAGCTGGCGGGACAGACCTGCCCCAGGAAACACTGGGCCCAGGAGGCCGCCTGGGGACCCCAGCACTGACCCAGAGGTTCTGCCGACCCCCGAAGGCCCAGAGTCTGAGACCAGCCGGGGCCCCAGAGCCTCCCCAACCAAGGCTCTGCTGTCCACCCCGGTGAAAAATGGCGAGAGCCACAGCCGGGAGGGGCTGGCCGGCCTCGTCCTGGATGCCGAGCGCACCCTCGGGGAGCTGGACAGAGACACCCTCAGGAGAAGCCGCCTGCGGAAGGTGCAGACGTTCCCTAGGCTGCTGTCCGACAGCCCCGAGGCCACCCTCTGCCTGCCGCTGACCCGCGGGAAAAGCCAGCTGCCCATGTCGGAATTATTCTCTCCGGACCCCAGGAGGGCCTTTCTGGACAGGAAAAATGGCCTTTCCAGCTTCCAGGCTCAGCCCAAATGCAGGCTGTGGCCAGAGCAGGAGCCGGAACACCAGCTGGGACGGGTTCCCTCTGCAGGCCGCAGCGCGGACAGGGGCCCTGGGGTGCCCGGCAGTCCAGGACAGCCCGAGACTTCACACCCCAGCCAGGGGCCAGCAGAGGCCAGACCCCCACCCTGCCCTGCAGACCCTCAAGATGCTAGCGGTGAAGCCCAGACTCCCGGGGATGATGAGAGAATTCCAGAAGGAGCCAGGCAGCTGGAAACTGCAGCCGTGGAGAAGGTGGGTGCCCGGGTCTTGCGTGTGGGTGGAGGGGTCGGTGGTCAGTGAGTCCGGTCCTGGGCCTCTCCACAGACGCAAACACTTTGTTTGACTCAGAGAATTAACTTTCACCCTCACTCCATAATTAAAGACATTTTCATTGAGCTGCCCCATTTCTGAAGGAAGCTGTGGCTGCGGCTGGGGATGCTGTCACCCAGGCGTGGCCTCTCGGGTGGACGTTTGCCTCTGGATGACCCAGAAAGCAGCCGCCTCCTCACCCCTGCCCGGCTCCTCGCACAGCCCCGCACGGCCATCCCGAGGGGTTAATTTTCTTCCGGGAAGCAAGGCCAGCAGCCCTGGCTCCGTGGTATCATTTCAGGGGCTCCGTCTCCCCAGTCCTGATGCTCACAGCCTTCCTCATCTTCCTGTTCTGATGGTTTTAAAAGTTAGAAACAGAAGCTGTGGGTTGAGCTTGCTCATCTATGGCGCTTGGCGGTGTCGGTGCTGGGCGACCTCCACTGCCTCCGCAGGGATGCTGGAATCTGGTGCAGCTGCCCGGATGCCTCCCCAGCCCAGTGCTGCCCCTGGTCAGCTGCTCCTCGTGAGGGATGGAAGATGCTATTGGAGCCAGTGTTCTGGGGGGCCTGGCCCGTCGACCCCTCTGTCCAGCTGAAGACGCTTGGGCCAAGACCTGGCCAAGTGCATTGCCCTCCTCGGCTCCTCAGTGAGCCACCCCCAGCTATGTCCCTGTGAGCTCCTCAGGGCAAGGACACCCGAAGCCAGTGGCCTGCACGCAAGTCCATCTGCCAGGCAGCGCCTGGCCCGGGGACAGGGGTGCCCTCAAGCCACCTGTCCTGCCAGGCCTTGTTGACCTGAAGGACAAGGGCACAGGCCATTCTGTCTCGGGCTTTTCTGCACGTCCTGAGCACGTGTGCCCCGTCACCCTCCACCACTCTCCCACTGCTCTCCCTGGCGGCACGCCTTCCCACGCACAACAGCCTACCTTCCAGAAGGGCACACGGAGGCACAGGGTGGCCGAGCCACCTGTTGGAGGGTGGACTTTGGTCCCAGCTGTCCGTGAGGCCTTGGAGTGGAGAGCAGCCTCCCAGGCTGAACGCACGCCTGGTGTCAGGGTGTGTGTGTACATGAGAAAATGCACCCAACAAAGCCACCACTTTAACCCTCTGCAAGAGCACAGCTCAGCGGCATTAGGTGTGTTCACGCTGTTGCGCAGCTGTCCTCACCAGTCCACACGAAACCCCAACCCCCGAGCCAGGCCCCTGCGCCCCGTCCCGCCCTCCACCTCCATGAGCTCCATCCAGGGGCTTTGTGGGAGTGGGATGGATAGAGCTGTGTGTCTGGCCTCTTCACTGAGCCCGCTGTCCTCACGGTTCCTCCCCGGGGAGCCTGCGTGAGAACCCCCCGTCCCCATCCCGAGGCCAAGTGCCGTCCACACTGCCCCTGCATCCGTCCATGGATGCCTGGGTGCTCCCCACGTTGGCTATTTCGAGCCGTGCTGCTGCGAACATGGGTGTGCACGTGTGCGTGAGCCCTGCCCTCGGTTCCTTGGGGAATGTGGCCGTGTGGAACTGCTGTCACCTGGGAGGTGTATGTTGAACTTTTTGAGGAACGGCAGCACTGTCGTCTGCAGTGGCTGCACCGTGGGACGTTCCCACCCACAGGGCCAAGGGCCCCAGTCTCCCCACGGCCCCCACACGCTGGAGTTGACTTAGGGACCTCCCCAGCCCTTCTGTCAGGTGTGGGGGGCGCCTGCTCAGGGGCTGAGTGGGCCTCGCCCTGGCCTGTCCCCCGGACATGCCTCTCCAGGCGGCGGGCCCCAGCAAGGGGTGTCCACACTGACTTCGCCGCTCTCCTGCCCACAGTGGGTGTCCCTGCAGGACCTCCTGTCCCAGCTGGGCCGGCCCTTCCGGGAGTACGAGCTGTGGGCCCTGTGCCTGGCCTGCCTCCGCGCACTGCAGACACACCCTGAGCACCCAGGTGACGCACCCCCCACCCCCGTCCCATCGCCCCCCGCAGTCCCACCCCCCCACCCCCACCCCGTGCCATCCCCACACCCCGCTGTCCCCACCCCCCGCCATCCCCACCCCCCCGCCGTCCCCACCCCCCTACCGTCCCCACCCCCCCGCCGTCCCATCCGCCCTGTCCCATGCCCCCTGCCGTCCCACCCCCGCCCCCTGCCGTCCCCACCCCCCTACCGTCCCCACCCCCCCGCCGTCCCATCCGCCCTGTCCCATGCCCCCTGCCGTCCCACCCCCGCCCCCTGCCGTCCCCACCCCCCCACCGTCCCATCCGCCCTGTCCCATGCCACCTGCCGTCCCACCCCCGCCCCCCGCCGTCCCATGCATAACTGGCCCCCACCTGAACCAAGGGACCCAGGGGCAGCCAGGACAGTGTCTCCGGTGAACGGAACAGGTGGCTCCCATCTGGAGCACCTTGTGAGTGCCTGCTGGGTTGCAGCACCGAGGGAGATGTGGGGACAGATGCCTGCAAGGTGGGCCTTGAAACCGGTGACCGTGCCGTGAAGAGGAACGGGGACCTTGCCATGGCCCTCACCCACACATTCTCAACACAGTGACATTGTCCCCAGGGAGGCAGCAACTGGCTTTGGAGTGGGGAGGGAATCTTCAGCATTGCACGGGTCTGCCCCGTCAAAGCCCAGCCCTGCCACACATCAGGGCAGACGGATGGTGCATCTGCGACGTAAGAACGTCCTGGGGGGTGATGAGGGCAACATCTGAAAGGGCTGGGGGAGAGGCCGTCGGAGACACACCCGGCTCCAGTGTCCGTCTAACGTGAGCCCGTGGCTGCCCCGTGGGCCCTGACTCAGGACGGGGCCTGTGACACGGGGGCTTCAAGTTACCGTGTTCTCCCTGCCGCTCGGCTCCCTTTCAGTCGGGATGTGTCACTGCAGCCACTGTGTCGGCTGCGGCAGCGCTACCCACGGGGAGGGCCGGGAGGAGGCAGCTCCGAGGACCCCGGGGGCTGGAGTCAGGCCGTGTGCGTGCACTGGGGAGGCTGGGGAGCTGCCCGGCCTGACCGAGGCTCCGCAGCTCCTTCCCCCAGCCAGCCCCAACTGCGGGGCAGCACACATACCAGCCCTGACCCAAGCTCTGCCACAGCCTACCTGTGTCTGGACTCCGTGCTGGTTGCTGAGGACGGGGCTGTGCTCTTCCAGCCACCTCCTGCCAACGGTGAGTGTGTGGGTTCACCCTCAGGCCGAGTCCAGCACCGGCTCGCCAGGGTTGAGGAAAGCTCAGTCGGGGTTTCTCTCTTAGGTTCCTATGACTCGTTCTTTCTGGCTCCCGAGCTGGCAGAGGAGAGGCTGGTAACTGAAAAGGTACCTGGGCCCTCCCCACCCTGCCCCAGCCCTGCCCCCAGCCCTCGGGGATGCTACGTCCCCCATCTGTCCAGCAGCACCCCCATCAGGACTCGAGGGAGTCAGGGCAGCCCTTCCTGGCCAGGCAGCCACAGGCAGTATCTGCCAGCAGGGCCGTGGCACCAAGACAGGGCTTGGTGTGGATGGCACTGGCCATGTGCACTAGAGCTGCGCCTCCTGACTCACGAGAACCAAGGGCTAAACATCCAGGGATGTGGATAAGGCACCTGTGAAACATGACCATTCTTAAAATTTAAATTATACAAATTTAAATACAATTCAATAAATTACATTCAAAATCAAGGTAAAACTTCCACTCAGGAATGATAGAAATATGCATTTCCCGCTCCTCCCACCGAGGAAGAGCACTAAGTACCCTACACTAAGCACCCTGCACTAAACACCCTGCAGTAAGCACCCTGCACTAAACACCCTGCACTAAGCACCCTGCACTAAACACCCTGCACTAAACACCCTGCACTAAACACCCTGCACTAAGCACCCTGCACTAAACACCCTGCACTAAGCACCCTGCACTAAACACCCTGCACTAAGCACCCTGCACTAAGCACCCTGCACACTGCAAAAAACAAGCACCAGGCCACCTGCAGGGGGAGGAGACGGCAGCCGGCGAGGGGCCTCTGGACCAAGGAACAAGGCAGCCGTGAGTGCCCTGGGTTTTCCTTCTGCCTCACATATTGAGACTTGGAGGTAAAGAACCCGGCGACCGGGAAAAACCAGTGGGCACACACTAAAACCCGTGCTTTTTCATCTTTTGGGGATGTTGTCTAGAGAAACTCAGAATGGTCCACCATTTGCTGCCAAACCATCGAAGGCTTTCCTGCAGTCCAGCCTGTAACGAAAAGAGGCTGTCCCGAACGCCAACAATAGATCATTCACCTTTACACCAAGAAGGCTGGGAAGCACCGTCATCTGCAGGTGGCCCAGGCCGACCTCAGGGGGTTGGTGCTGTGAGACCTGAAGCTCTTATGAGATTGTCTCAAACAAAAACCGCGTCCATGAGGCTGCAGTGGCTCTGTGTGCACTGTGCGTGTTCCTGTAGGATCCAGTGCTTTCCCCTTCAAGGAACGAAAATCGCTGGGAAAGTGTTGAGGCACAAGCACAGAGTCAGAAAACTAAAGAAAAAACGAAGCTTTTTTTAGTAATAAAAAAGCATTTAAGCCCCAACAGGCCGGGCACGGTGACTCACGCCTGTAATTCCAGCAATTGGAGAGGCCGAGGCGGGCAGATCACTTGAGTCCAGGAATTCAAGACCAGCCTGGGCAACATGGTGAAACCCCATCTCTACTAAAAATACAAAAATTAGCCAGATGTGGTGGCACACACCTGTAATCCCAGCCAGGTGTGGTGGGGCACGCCTGTAATCCCAGCCAGGTGTGGTGGGGCAGGCCTGTAATCCCAGCCAGGTGTGGTGGCGCAGGCCTGTAATCCCAGCCAGGTGTGGTGGGGCAGGCCTGTAATCCCAGCCAGGTGTGGTGGAGCACGCCTGTAATCCCAGCCAGGTGTGGTGGAGCACGCCTGTAATCCCAGCCAGGTGTGGTGGGGCACGCCTGTAATCCCAGCCAGGTGTGGTGGGGCACGCCTGTAATCCCAGCCAGGTGTGGTGGAGCACGCCTGTAATCCCAGCCAGGTGTGGTGGAGCACGCCTGTAATCCCAGCCAGGTGTGGTGGGGCACGCCTGTAATCCCAGCCAGGTGTGGTGGGGCACGCCTGTAATCCCAGCTACTCAGGAGGCTGAGGTGGGAGGATTGTTTGAACCCAGGAGGTTGCAGTGAGCCAAGATCATGCTACTACACTCCAGCCTGGATGACAGAACGAGACCCTGTCTCAAAAAAATAAATAAATAAATACCCCAATAGGGCCAGGTGTGGTGGCTCACACCTGTAATCCCAGCACTTTGGGAGGCCAAGGCAGGCGGATCACCTGATGTTAAGAGTTTGAGACCACCCTGGCCAACATGGTGAAACCACATCTCTACTAAAAATACAAAAATTAGCCAGGGGTGGTGGTGTGCACCTATAATCCCAGCTACTTGGGAGGCTGAAGCAGGAGAATCTCTTGAACCCAGGAGGCAGAGGTTGCAGTGAGCAAAGATGGTACCACTGCACTCCAGCCTGGTTGACAGAGTGAGACTCAGTCTCAAAAAAATAAGTAGATAAAACAAATGCCCCAACAAAAGCCTGGGTCTGTAATCAGAGGACCAGGGAGGACCAGGATGCGTTTACACCCCCTGCTCTGCACCAACCAAACCCCACGGGAGCACTGTGGCCCCGCCCAGCAAGGGCCGGGCCTGGAGCCTGGACTCATCCTCGTGAGACTGCAGAGAAGTGCCCAGTGCCCGCCCTGGCCCCAGGTGGCCTCAGAGAAAGTGAGCAGGAGCCAGGACCTTCCTTCCCTGCAGTGTGTCCTGCAAGGACAGCTGGAAATCATGGTTGAAAGGAATTGGAGACCGCACCAGCAAGTGGAAATGCATCCCATGCTCACAGACGGGCAGGATCAGTGTTCATAAAATGGCTACACTGCCCAAAGCAATCCGCAGACTCAATGCTATTGCTATCAAACTACCAATGTCATTTTTCACAGAATTAGAGGAAACTATTCTAAAATTCATATGGAACCAAAAAAGAGCTGAAATAGCCAAAGCAATTTTAAGTGAAAAGAACAAAGCCAGAGACATCACGTTACCCAACTTCAAACTATACTACAAGACCACAGTAACCCAAACAGCATGGCACTGGTACAAAAACAGACACAAAGACCAATGGAAGAGAATAGAGAGCCCAGAAATAAGGCTGCACGCCTACAACCATCTGATCTTTGACAGAGCTGACAAAATCAAGCAATGGGGAAGGACTCATGATACCAAGAATCAGGAAGATGTCAAACTGAATGAAAAAAGGCAACCAATGATACCAACCTGGAGATGACAGAAATGTTAAAAGTGACTTTAAAATTTTTAAAGCAACCATCATAAAAATGGTTCATTGGGCAACTGCAAACGTGCTTGAAACAAATGAAAAAGTTTCAGCAAAAAATAGAAAGTTTCAACCAAGAAATAGAAAAGAAAAAGAAAAAGCTAATGGAAATTTTAGAGCTGATTTTTTAAAAAACTCAGTGAATGGGCTTAATAGCAGAATAGAGAGAGCAGAGGAAAGAATTGGTGAAATGGAGACAATAGAAATTACACAGTTTGGACAACAAAGAGAAAATAGACCAAAAGAACTGAACAGAGCCTGAGAAGCTTGTGGAACTATAATAAAAGATCTAATATCCATGTCATCAAAATCCTGCAAAGAGAAGAAAAGGAGGGTAGAGTATAAAAAGTACTCAAAGAAATAATGGCTGAAAACTTCCAAATTATGGCAAGACACATAAGCCTACAGATTTAAGAAGGTGAGAAAACCCCAAACATGATCAATGCAAAGAAATCCACACCAGGACACATCATAGTCAAACCTCTGAATACTAACCCTCCCCTCTCCGAAAAAATAAAAATAAAAAACAAAAAGAAGAGGAACAGCAGCTTACATATATACATATGGGGGGAAAAACAGTTCAAATGATCAGATTTTTCATCAGTAACTGTAGAGGAAGTGCATAGCATTTTTTTAAGTGCTGAAAGAACTTTCAACCCAGAAACCTATTTCCAGCAAAAATATCATTCAGAAATTAAGGAAACAAGCTGGTTGCGGTGGCTCAGGCCTGTAATCCCAACACTTTGGGTGGCTGAGGCAGGTGGATTACCTGAGGTCAGGAGTTTGAGACCAGCCTGGCCAAGATGGCGAAACCCTGTCTCTACTAAAAATACAAAAATTTGCCAGGCGTGGTGGTGGGTGCCTGTAATCCCAGCTACTTGGGAGGCTGAGGCAGGAGAATCACTGGAACCTGGGGGGTGGAGGCTGCAGTGAGCCCAGATACAGCCATTGCACTCTAGCCAGGGCAACAAGAGCGAGACCCTGTCTCTTAAATAAATAAAGGAGGAAGAAGGAAGAAAGAAGAGAAGGAAGGAAGAAGAACAAGAAGAAGGAAAAAGGAGAAGGAAGGAGGAAGAGAAGAAGAAAGGAAGAAGATTGACAGAGTAATGTTTAGAAACATGACCTAACCATGCACTGTCTACCAGAAACTCACTTCAAATAAAACAATATAAGTAGGTTGAAAGTTAAAAGAGTTGAAAAAGATACATTATGAAAATGATAAAAAGCAGAAGTGACTGCATTAATATCAGGTCAAGTGTACTTCAGAGCAAAGAAAATTACCAGAGATAAAGAGGGACATTCTATAACAATAAAGGGTCAATCCACCAAGAAGACATAGCAATCCTAAACGTATATGCACCAAATAACAGAGCTGCAGAATATGTGAAGCAAAACTGATAGAATTAATAGAGAAACAGATGAATCCACAATTATAGTTGGAGATGCCAGTTTCCCTCTCTGAACACTTGACAGAACAATCAGACTGTAAACCAGTAAAAATATGAAGGAACTCAACAACACCGTCAATCAACACGGCTGGATCAACATTTAAAGGACACTCCACCCAACAACAGCAGAATCCACATTCTTCTCAGTTGCCCCACTGACTATACACCAAGCTAGACCAAATCCTGAGCCATAACGCAAACCTCAACAAATTTAAAAGAATTTAAGTCATACAAATGTGTTCTCTGACCACAGTAACAAAAATAAAAGGGAAATTTTCCAAATACTTGGAAACGAAACAACACATTCTAAATACTCTGTGTCAAAGAGAAAATTTCAAGGAAATTTTAAAAACATATAGAACTGAGTGAAAATGAAAATGCAGCATATGGTGAACCAGGATTTTTGTGCCAATGGCGATGTGCTGGCTGAGATATTGGACTATAGTTCTGCAAGCTGCTACTGTTGTGGAAACTGGGTACAAAGTACATGAGCTCTCTCTATATTATTTATTAAAACTATGTCAATCTACAATTATCACAAAATAAAAGGTTAATTTTTTAAAAGTGTAAAAAGTGCTCAAAATGGGTAATTTCCTACTTATCTGACTCTAGTTGGCTGTTACTATGCTCGTGGGGCTGTCTGCATCTGCTGTGCCTGGATGGTGGAAACTCTGTAAAGGGGAGCTGCCTCTTCCCAGCTCCACACTCAAGGGCACTGCATTGGTAGCCGGAAGTCAGCCACATGGGAGTACTTACACCAGGGAAAGCAGCAAATGCTACAAATGTCTTGTTCTGTTGACTCTCTGGACTTACTGAAGTGACGGAGAGCACGTGGATAATGTGATTAAACTTAAAAGTGTGTCATGTCTGTAGCCGCTCCATTGAGAATAGCCCAAAAGGTGGAGCACATGGTCTTACGATATCAACCACGATCATCTGATTCAGCAAAGACGTCGCTCAGAGGGGTGCCCCGGATTCCAGCATGGGTCTGTCCTGCTTCACTTCCATCTCATTTACTGAAATGAATGAAAACATCAACCAACACTCATGTCATAAGCACTCGTGTATTGCGGTGGACTGTGGATGAACGTGGGTAAAAATCAATGAAAGCCTTCAGTGAGAATCGACTGGCTCTGTGGAACTTACAAAACGTGCATTAAATGGTGCGCTGCGCATCCCTTACATCAGCGACGTGCCGAATGAACTCAGTTTGCACACAGGCGGTGCGTTCACTCGGAGAGCCAGTTGCTAGCCATGTAGCAGCACGGCACCAGTCAGGGGGCTCCCGGGAGTGGGCACCAGTTGGGGGGCTCCCGGGAGCGGGCACCAGTCGGGGGCCTCCTGGGAGCGGGCACCAGTCGGGGGCTCCCAGGTCCATGAGGTGGGTGGTGTGCCGGCCAGTTCTCCTCAAATCCTCAAGCTGCTGCCTTCATGAGGAGAGCGGAAGGCGAGAAAGTCCGGTTGAGGCTTCCAACTCTCTGGTGTTTAAAACGCAGACAGAACCACAGGGGAGAGTTCGACCTGCAGCTTCCTGGACCATGACTTGGAGGCGGATGCGGGGGTCCAGGGTGGGGCCCGACATGCTGAGGAGGGTTCCTGAGGGGAGCCCCTCTGGGGGAGCAGTGCCTGGGTGCCCCTCAAGGTGACTGAGGTGGGCAGGTCGGCTGGGCACGGCGACCCACAGCCCTGTGGTCGACACCACTATTCTCTCCCCACCCGCCCAGGCCTCTGTGTACTGTGTGGCCGCCGTCCTGTGGACCGCAGCCAAGTTCAGCATCCCCCGCAACCACAAGCTGGCCCTGCCACGCAGGCTCAAGACCCTCCTCCTGGACATGGCCAGGCGCAGCGCCCCGGAGCGGCCGTCCGTGGCTGAGGCCATCAAGGTAACCACACCATGGTCATGGCCCCAGCCCAGGGTCCAAGGACTGTGGGCAGTGGCCACCCTCACTGAACCGGGGGTGGAGGAGCACGGGCTGCCAGTGTCCAGGTGATGAGGCCACCAGGTCTGTTTCTAGACGTTGGCCAGGTGATGAGGCCACCAGGTCTGTTTCTAGGTCCCTGTTTCTAGACGTGAGCCCAGTGATGAGGCCACCAGGTCTGTTTCTAGGCCCCTGTTTCTAGAAGTCAGCCAGGTGATGAGGCCACCAGGTCTGTTTCTAGGCTCCTGTTTCTAGACGTCGGCCCGGTGATGAGGCCACCAGGTCTGTTTCTAGACGTCGGCCCGGTGATGAGGCCACCAGGTCTGTTTCTAGACGTCGGCCCGGTGATGAGGCCACCAGGTCTGTTTCTAGACGTCGGCCCGGTGATGAGGCCACCAGGTCTGTTTCTAGACGTCGGCCCGGTGATGAGGCCACCAGGTCTGTTTCTAGACGTCGGCCCGGTGATGAGGCCACCAGGTCTGTTTCTAGACGTCGGCCCGGTGATGAGGCCACCAGGTCTGTTTCTAGGCTCCTGTTTCTAGACGTCGGCCCGGTGATGAGGCCACCAGGTCTGTTTCTAGACGTCGGCCCGGTGATGAGGCCACCAGGTCTGTTTCTAGGCTCCTGTTTCTAGACGTCGGCCCGGTGATGAGGCCACCAGGTCTGTTTCTAGGTCCCTGTTTCTGGACGTCGGCCCGGCCATCTCGTGGGGAAGAGAGTGGGTCTTGTGTCATGGCCACATCCATGTGGGTGGACAGCATGGGCGTCTCTGCTGCTCCCCACCACGTCCATTCCTCCTGCAGAGCCTGCTCTCTCCAGCTTGTCCAAGAGGCCAGGGCAGGGGGCAAGGAGTGTCCTGTGGCCACGTGCAGACTCCTGCTCTTAGGCCCTGATGGAGGGGAGCAGAGAGAGGCCTCCACAACCCACCCCCCACCCCGAACCCCCACCTCTTCTGAGGAGCCCACCAGCCCCGCCCCTCCCTGCCTGGTCTCCCTGCTGGACTCAGGTTTTGGGGCTGGGTTCTAACGTACTCCTGCCGGGACCTGCACCCGCACCCAGCAGGGGGACCAGCAGGTGGGGCAGGAGCCTCCTGGGGAGGAGCCAAGCCGGGTGTGGGTGATCAGGAGGACCTCCTGGGGAAGAGCCGTGTCTGGGGGAGCGGTGACGGCCATGGGGTTGGGGACCTGGGTCCAGCCGTCTCCGCCTCGACTGCTCTGTGGCCTTGGGCGGGTTGCTGGGACCTTCTGGGCCTCTCAGGCCTCCTCTGCCGTGGGAGGATGAGATCTAGACACGGCTGGACGTCTGCTAAGCAGTGAAAGCAGATTTTATTCAGTAACTACTGAGAGCTGGGGAAGCTGAGTTCAGTTCCCACGTGCACAAGGCCTGGGCTTGTAACAAAGGGAGGACAGGAGTGGCAGGGGGCAGGGAGCATGGGGCTCAGGCGAACGTGACCAAAGGCTGCCAGTGTCCAGGCAACGAGGCCACCAGGTCTGTGGCCAACGTTGGGTTTGGGATTCTGCCCTCCCAAGGAGCCTGGGGGACAGTGGCCGACTGTGAGCCCTTTTCAGGAAATGCTCTAAGAAAGGCTTGTCCTGGGCCTGCAGTTGGGTGTCGGTGAGAACAAACAGGAAACCCTCCTGGCAGCCCTGAGCTTTTTCAGATGGGGACCCAGTGACATGGGGATGGTGCAGCCGTGGTTGAGGCCTGTCAGGACGTGTGAACTGTCTCCTCCCTCCAGGTGTGCGGCAGCTACCTCCTGCAACGAGGCATGGACAGCCGGAAAATCCTTGCCCACCTCAGAGCTTCCATCTGCCAGGTGGGCTAGAACAGCCGGGCCGCCTCCTCCCCCGCCGCTCTTAGCTTCCTCCTACCTGGACGCGCTTGCGCTTGCCTGGCCGCTCCTGGCAGCCCCACACCCGGGTCTCTGTTGACCACCGAGCTGTGGGGGGGTGCGTCTGGGGGTGCAGGGAGACACTCGAGTCCCATCTCCTGAAGGCCCCGCAGTGGCCCCCAGGGACCCAGATCAGGATCGGGGCAGGGTCCCAAGGATGGCGGCCCAGCACCCACCCCGGGCGCAGAGAGCTTTGGGAGTGTGGGCCCTGAGTCTCAGGTGGTGCCGGCATCTCCCACTCCCCGGAACCCACGGAAACCTGGCTGGATTGGGAGGCAAAGGAGCCCTAACGGCTCCCTCTCCAGGCAGAGCCGCTACAGAACTTGGGCCCTGCGGCCGCCATGCCTGGCTCCTCCCCAGCAGGAAGCTCCACGGCACTGGTGGGTGGGTGGGGGACGCCCTGTGGGTGTTGCCGGCGCTGGCAGAGCTCCATGGTCACCTGGCCCAGGGCTGTCGCCTCCTCCCCAGGTGTACCAGGAGGAAGAGACCATCAGCCTCCAAAACGCCTTCTCGGTGGTTGAACTGAAGCCCAGTGTGGCACCAGCCCCAGAGCCCAGCCCAGGTGGGGCCCTGACCAGTCCCTGCTGCCCCACTGGCCCCTGCACCCGACACCACCTCTGCATGGACAGACACAGCTGGGCACCTCCCGGAAACCCGGGCAGCAAGTCCAGAGCTCGGCCAACATGGCCCACGCAGCCCAGCCTTCCTGCCCCTGTCAGCCCCCATCTCCCAAAGCTCCCAGTCCCTCAGGCCCCAGCTCCAGGTTCTCACTCCCATCTCCCAGCAGCTGGACCTCCCAAGCCCACATCTGGAGACCCCCCCGAGTCCACACAGAGCCCACCCCACCCCCGTACTGAGCCCTCCTCAGCAGACCCCTCTAAGGCTTCTGGTGGGGCCCGGTCTTTCTGGCCTGTCCCCGCCTGCTGGCCCTCCCCCAAGCACCAGTCTCACCCACCCTCCTGTTCCGGGGCCCAGCACAGAGGAAGCCACCAGGGCCATGCAGGAGGGGACGCGGCGCCACGCACTGGGTGGGATGAGCACTGGGTGGGATGAGCACTGGGTGGGATGAGCACTGGGTGGGATGAGCCGGTGGTGCGGCACGTGCTGGGGCCACTCCGCCCGCCTGCATCCTCAGCCCCCCGGGTCCCCAGGCTTCCTGCTGGTGAACAGCGACACCGGGCTTGTGGCTGTGCCAGGGCCTGTGCCCGGCCAGCACCCCTGCAGTGAAGAAGCCACCCAGCTGCCTGCAGCGTTCACCTCCGAGGCCACGCACTTCAAGCCCATTGTCCTCGCGCAGGACACAAGTGTGGCCAGGTGAGCATCGTCCCCCACACCCCGGAGCTGCTGGGTCCCGGGCGCAGGCAGCCCCTCCTGAGCTCTGCTCCTCCCGTAGGGACCAGCCTGCCTTGGCCCAGGAGGAGTCCGAGGAGAGGGGCGGCCAGAGGGAGGGAGAAGGTGAGGAGAAGCTCTCCCCGGAGGCCCACGCTGGGTCCCCCAGCCTGAAGACACCTGACGGGCCTGTGCCTGGTCCAGGGCCACAGGGAGCAGCCCCAGAGCTTCTTGGGGAGTCAGTGCAGCGTGACTCAGCCCAGGGCTGCCCCTGCCCTCCACCCCGGACCCCAGCAAACCAGCCAGAGGGGGCCTCATCGGCAGCTCCCAGCTTTCCAGTCCCCGCCCTGCCCACAAAGGCATCTGCGCTGCCCGAAGAGCAAGGGCCGGCTGGGCAGATCCCACCTGGAGTCACTTCCGGGGGCCTCAGGCCCGACACCCTGGGGCCCACCACAGCCCACTACGGCCCACGCCACCCACCCAAGCCCCCCCGAAGCAAGGCCACCGAGCGCCCGGGCCAGGAGCCACAGGGCCCCGGGGCCACCCCTGCCGGGGAACGTGATGACCAGAGCCCAGACAGTGTCCCAGAGAGGCCACGGCCCACAGACCGGAGGCTCTGTCTGCCCTGCGTGGACGCCTCGCCACTCCCAGGGAGGACGGCCTGCCCGTCGCTGCAGGAGGCCACGCGCCTCATCCAGGAGGAATTTGCCTTCGATGGCTACCTGGACAATGGGCTGGAGGCTCTGATCATGGGTACGTGGGGGCCGCAGACGCCCCAGAGGAGGCCTGGGCCAGGCAGAGCCCCACAGGGGACTCGGAGCTGCCCCGCACCCGTCCCCCAGCCCCCCAGCCGAGATCAGCCTTGTCCGTTTCATCAGCCACAAGGGAACCAGACGAATGGCCCTGCCACCGTCTCACTTGTCTCCATCGTTTTGCAAAACCAGGGGAGTACATCTTCGCCTTGAAAGATCTCACCTTTGCCACTTTCTGTGGCGCCATTTCCGAGAAGTTCTGTGACCTGTACTGGGATGAGAAGTTGCTGCAGAACCTCTTTAAAGTGGTCAACGGGCAGGCGTCGCCCTCCCCGAGGTGGGTGCCCAGGTCGGCCCTGCATCCCCGCCCCTCCCTGACGCCCACTGTGCCCGGGCTCTGCTGCCCTGACCTGGGCCCAGCCTTCCCCTCCCAACCCTCGGCTTCCGTCTCGCCGCTTCCGTCTCGCTGCTTCCGTCTCGCTGCCATCTCCAGAGGGGCCACCCTTGGTGAAGACGGGTGGGGGTCCCAGCAGCCCCTCCTTGGGCCTGACGCCTACTCACAGCTTTCCCATCGGGCCTGGGTTTCTTCTGGAGGAAGAAAGGGCTTTCAGGGAATATGAGGCAGGGGCTCTCCGGGAGGCTGCAGGGGGCTTGGGCAGTAGTGGCCACAGGGCTCCCTGCTCAGAGGGACCAGTGTGAGGGCCCCAAGGAGGAGAAGAGACCCCCAAACGGGCGGCCCTAGACCCCGCAGGGCCCAGCACTGAGCTGTGTTGGGTGGGGCAGCGGCCACCCCACATTGCCTTGCTCACAGCTCCACGCGGTGCCAGCAGCCCGGGCAGCTCCTCCGCTTGTGTGTGGAGTAAACACAGCTGTGAGCAAGTGCACCCACCCCAGCCCCGGCCTCCTCGGCCCCGCAGCACTGAGAGGCTGCTCCAGAGTCCCCCCAGGGACCCCAAGCAGTGAATGACCCAGGGATCCCGTCGGCTGCTGTGCCCCTTAGTGACCGAGAGGGATGAGCTCCTGCCGCCTCCAGCGACAGCTCCGCATAGACGTGTGGGCCTGTGGGCCTGGCCCTATGGAGACTGAGGCCTCCTCCCAGTGGGCAGAGGTGGGGACTGACCTGCATTCTCGTTGTCAGCACGGCCAAGGAGGCTGGGTCACAGCTCGAGGGCAGCCAGAGCCCCCGCTCCCCGTCCAGCAAGAGGCCCTCGCTGCACCGCCTGGGTAAGTGCTGGGTGGGCCCCGCGTCAGGAGCTCTGCAGGGCGGCTCCTCTGTGCTCTCTGCAATTTGGGGGGCGCCCCAGGGTCCCGGCAGCCTCAGACTGCACTGCTCCAGCGGCGCTGCCTTTGCCCCGGGGGTGCCCAGCCAAAGGTCATCCTTTCCTGGGGGCGAGCAGGAGCCCAGGGCCTTGGAAGTGGGGGTCCTCTGTCACCGGCCACTGGGACAGTGGGAGCCACCGGGAGCCAGGTGGGATCCGCTCTTCAAGCAGAGGGGGGCCTGTGAGCCGGGGCTTTGATGACAAGGCAGAAGCGGGCTTGCTGCCAAAAGACCCTGGGGCTGGGCTCCTGGCTTGGTAGCCCTGGGATCCCAGGGCACATGAATGCCAGGCTGGGGACGTCCCAGCGTCCTGCCAGCAGGCTTGGTGTTAGGGACAAGGTGGTGGCGGTGGTCACCCTCAGGCTGTCCGTGGTCATGGCCGGGCTTGGTGATGGCCCCAGTTCCTATTCCGACAAGTCGGAGACCAGGCAGGCAGGCTGAGGCATGAGGCCCATGCACTCCTGGATGGCAGGAAAGCCCTGCACAGGGGAAGCTTCCGCAGGGACAGAGCTGGGGACCACTTTTTAAATTCCAGAAGAAAAGAGGAGAGCGTGAGGGGGCAGAGGGACACAGTCCTGATAGCGGAGCCAGCGAGGACAGGGCCCGGCCCCACCCCAGGGGCAAGTACAAGTTTGGAAGCAATGAGGGCGTAGAGAGGGGCTCCATCTGGGGAGAGGCCTCTCTCTGTAACCCGGCCCCATGCGGCAGTTCAGGGTCCCAGCATCTACCCCGCACTGGGAAACGGCAGCCGTGCCCGGGGGGCGCCCATGGTGGGTGGGTGCAAGAGAGAAAGGCGTCGGGCGTGTAAGCACCACCGGCCTCCCATTAACAGCCTGCCCAGGCTCTGCCCACAGGAGCCGCTGTCCACGTAACCCGCATCTCTTTCTTTCAAGGAAAAGAGAAGCCAGCCATGGCCAGAACCAGCAGCAGGGCCCCCTGCTCACCCACCTCAGTGTCGGATGTGGACTCGGACGCACTGTCACGGGGAAACTTTGAGGTGGGGTTTCGGCCTCAGAGGTCCGTAAAAACCGAGAGAGCACAGCAGCCTGAGGCTGGCGAGGACAGACGGCCAGCTGGCGGGGCCTCAGACGTGGAGGCAGTGACCCGACTGGCCAGGTCCAAGGGGGTTGGCCCAGCCTTGTCCCCCGGCCCAGCCGGATTCCAGAGCTGCAGCCCCGGCTGGTGCAGCGCCTTCTACGAGGCCGACTGCTTCGGGGCCGACGTCCACAACTATGTGAAGGACCTGGGGCGGCAGCAGGCGGACGGGGCCCTGCCCGACGCCCAGAGCCCGGTGAGTCCCAGGCCTCGGCACTGCAGGGTGGGGCAGGGGGTCTCCTTCCAGCAGAGCTTCCTGGTCACTGCAGGTGACAGATGGCACCGTGTGCCCAGAGCCCCCACCAGGGTGACGCTGGTCCTGGTGCCCCCACCCCGTGGCCGTCAAGATGGTCAGGGCCCCCTCCCTGGGCTGAGCTCCACGTCTGGGGACAGGCTCGTCTGCACTGGTGCCTCTGGTGGCTCCACGTCTGGGGACAGGGAAGGGCTTTTCTCTCATGGTCGCCGGGGCGATGGGTTCACAGGAGGCCCCTCCATGCTCGTGACCAGGTTGCATTCGGCCGTGTCTCCCATAGGGCAGGCGTAGCCTCCGGGCCCTTGGGCAGCGTTGCTCTGCAGGGAAAGAAAACACCAGAAACGCCTGCCCAGCAAGTCCAGGCTGGGCCTGGTCACTGCAGCCTGGTCCGGGCTTTCTGGCCAGTGGTGCCATCCTGAGTCAGGAGCAGCTGCAACTCCTCCCTGGCCAGCAGGGAGAGGAGATCTTAGACTGGGGAGTCCTGGGTGCAGGAGAGGGCTGCAGAGCTCTGGACGCAAGGTGGGGCTGGTGACCCACAGCCCCGACCTGGGCTGCAGCCTCGAGAGCCCCGGGACTCCAGGGTGGATGACAGGAGGGGCCCAGTGGCCATCAGCTCCGGGAACCTCTCCCACCACCGTCTGCCTCGAGCCGAGCCGCCGTTGGAAGCCTCCCCCAGCCTCTGGGCATCGGAGCCCTTCCTGGGGCTCCTCCTCGCTCATCTCCTGCCGCCTCCCGGCCTGCACTTTATGACTCGGTCCAGAACATGACCCGGTGTCTCTTCAGGGCAGGTGAGGGGACAGGGGTTAAGCTCTGTGAAGCGTTCACTTCATTTCAGCTTCTGGACCACGTGAAAGACCCGCATGGTGCTACAGCCTCCGCACCTGCATCTCCGACACCCCACACAGGGCCTCAGGGGGCTTCGAGGACGCAGGCCTCCCCTGGGGCTGGGGAGAGAAAAGGGCGGCCGGGACAGCAGACACCAAACGACCCGGCCCCCAAACGCACGGCATCCCCCAGGGAGCACTCAGCCCCCAAACGCACGGCGCCCAGCAGAGAGCACTCGGCCCCCAAACGCACGGAGTCCAGCAGGGAGCACCCGGCCCCCAAACGCACGGAGTCCAGCAGGGAGCACCCGGCCCCCAAACGCACGGAGTCCAGCAGGGAGCACCCGGCCCCCAAACGCACGGAGTCCAGCAGGGAGCACCCGGCCCCCAAACGCACGGAGTCCAGCAGGGAGCACCCGGCCCCCAAACGCACGGAGTCCAGCAGGGAGCACCCGGCCCCCAAACGCACGGAGTCCAGCAGGGAGCACTCGGCCCCCAAACGCACGGAGTCCAGCAGGGAGCACTCGGCCCCCAAACGCACGGAGTCCAGCAGGGAGGACTCGGCCCCCAAACGCACGGAGTCCAGCAGGGAGGACTCGGCCCCCAAACGCACGGAGTCCAGCAGGGAGCACTCGGCCCCCAAACGCACGGAGTCCAGCAGGGAGGACTCGGCCCCCAAACGCACGGAGTCCAGCAGGGAGCACTCGGCCCCCAAACGCACGGAGTCCAGCAGGGAGCACTCGGCCCCCAAACGCACGGAGTCCAGCAGGGAGGACTCGGCCCCAAATGCACAGTGTCCTGGGGAGGACTTGGCCCCCAAATGCCCAGCATCCTGTAGGGAGCACTCGGCCCCCAAATGCACAGCATCCGGCCCGTGGCCACAGCCTCACGTTTCTCTTGGAGGAACTACTGTGTCTGTTTCAAAACAGGAGGCTCAGAAACACAGCAAGGGCAAAAACCACCTGGAGACAGATTTTCACATCTGCAGCCCAAAATGCACACAGTGCAGCCAGGGCCATTCTCTGGGGCAGCCGGAGCAGCCGGTGGGCATTTCCTCCCTTCGGCGCTGACCCCCACCTACCGGTGCCGGCCGTGTGTGCTGGGCTCAGCACTGCGGATGCTCTGGGGCTGTGGAGCCGGCATCCATGTCTCCTGCTGTTAAAACAAGCGTGGCTCCCAGCGTCAGGGTGGACAGCACTGGTGTGGGTTCCTCCCCCGTCTGTCTGCTCCGGTGAAGCCTGGCCTCGTGTTTCCCTCCTCACCACCCCACATGTGGTGTGGATTTTAGTTCCCGTGGACTTATTAAAGTCAGTCAAGACCGTCCTTCTCGAGTCTGCCTGTGGTTCCCGCGTGAGGAGCGCCCCTGACGGACATCGAGTCTGACTGTGAACGGAGGCTGTGGAGGTGCCGGCCCGAGACGCGTGTGCGTGGGCTGCACTCCACCCAGGCGGTCATTGGGCTCGCAGGCACCCGCCTCCAGGTTCCCAGATGCCTCGGGGTACACAGACCTTTCCCAGGAGATTTTCTCGACATCAGCACCTCTGCAAATGCATGGGGGTGAGAGGGCTGGATGGAGCCTGGTGCGGGTGACCTCCGGGGGCCGGACGAGGGCCCCATGCTGCAGCCCATGGGGGAACGTGGCCACCACCATCCTCAGAAGCCAGGACCAGGTGCCCCGGCAGCAGAACACAGCTCCATGGGGGCACCTGCATTTACCAACCTTGACCTGCCCAGCCCGGTAGGTCCTTCCTTGATGATGGAATGTTCTAGACGCTGTCCACGGGGTAGCCAACAGCCACGTGTGGCTACTGACCTCTGGAAACGTGGCCCACGTGACCGAGGACCTGACGTTTTAATTTCACTGCACTTCAGGCAGCTCAGCATGGGAGGTGGGGTCGCACTTGGCTGGGTGGCAGCGGGATCCAGAGGGCTTGGGAACCTGGCTTAGTGGCCGAGGTTCTGCAGAGGGCCTGGTCTTTACGCAGCTGGGACACTGCCCACACTGCCGTAGCTGGGAGCCTGGCCCTCCGTGGCACCGCCACTGCCGCTGCTGAACCCGTGCGTGGGAGAAGACAGCACAGGGACCCCGTCTCCATGGAACCACCAGACAGAGCGGATTCAAGTAGTTAAATAGAAATGTCGCCTGCATTTTTTTATTTTGCAAAAAACATTCAAAAATAAACACTGTCAACAGCAGAGTCACTGGCGGCTGACAAGGCAAGGGGGTGACTGTGTGGATCTGAGCCAACTGCACTTCACAAAAGGAAGCCTGGTGGACGGGCTCGCGGATGAGCCCCTCGGGGCGGTCGCTTCGGGCCCTGGGCACGTGAACCCCTCACAGGAGGCCGCGGGCCGAGGGCTGCTGCGCTTCTCGCCTCTCGCCTCTCGCCTCTGCCCCCAGCCAGATGCCCCTGCCCCGTGGCACCTCACAGTCCCCCTGAAGACCTGCTGCTCAAGGCCCAGCTCCTATGGACCCCCAGGGCTTCCCAGACCCCTCACCCCAGAATCACCACCCTCCTCAGTACTGGGCCAAGCCCCATGGGTGCAGGAGGAGGCTGTATCTGCTCCTGTACCCCTGGAGGGAAGAGCCATCTCTGGGGTCACTGCCCTGGCAGCCCATCCTCAGGGCGCCCCTCCTCCAGCCTCTATGCCCGTGTGCCTGTCCCGCAGGACGAAAGGAGTGCTCAGACGAGGGGCTGCCCGGCCAGGCGTGGGAGGCGTCCTGGGACAATGCGGCGCCCTCTCCCTGAATGTAGTCCCGTCCAGGGAGGCGCTCAGCCCCAACTGGTGTCTGCATGAAGCAGCACCCAGCGGACCTCGCTCCCGGCTTCTGCAGTCCAGGGACAGAGCCCGGCAGCCCTCGCCCCCAGCTCCTGCAGTGAGGACCTGCCCGTCTGGCCTCAGTCCTGCTTCCCTCATGGAGACAGCCCTGGGGATAAGGTCCCCGGCTCCATCTTGCAGGCAGGAACTCAGACTCGGGAGGTTCCGGAGAATCACACCCGGGCGTGCACTCACATTCACACTCACACTCACACTCTACGGAGCAGCTAAGGGCTGGGGCAAACCCTGCGGCCGCTGCCCAGCAAACCGCGATGGTCCAGCCAGTGGGTTCCCGGGAGGAGGGTTTTGGCGGGGCTCGTCTACACGGGCCAGCTAGAATCCGCATCATTGGGCTTCTTTAAGTTTAAAAGAAAGGCAAGGCTGGTGCATTGTCTCACACCTGTAATCCCAGCACTTTGGGAGGCTGAGATGGGAGAACTGCTTGAACCCAGGGAGTTGGAGGTTGCAGTGAGTTGTGATCGCGCCACCGCACTCCAGCCTGAGTGACAGAGCAAGACCTCATCTCAAAAAATAAAAAATTAAATAAAAAAGTCAATAAAAATAAAAAACGGTTGGATGTGGTGGCTTACACCTGTAATCCCGGCACTCTGGGAGGCCGAGGTGGGCCAATCACCTGAAGTCGGGAGTTCGAGACCAGCCTGACCGACATGGAGAAACCCCATCTCTACCAAAAATACAAAATTAGCTGGGTATGGTGGTGCATGCCTGTAATCCCAGCTACTCGGGAGGTTGAGGCAGGAGAATCACTTGAACCTGGGAGGCAGAGGTTGTGGTGAGCTGAGATTGTGCCATTGCACTCCAGCCTGGGCAACAAGAGAAAAACCCCATCTCAAAAATAATAATAATAACTAAATTAAAAATAAAAAGGCAGACACCTGAAGACACACGGGATGCACGTTGGGGAGGTCACGCTGCCACCCCCTTCCCCCAGCCCCGCCCACAATGTGGGCCCCCAAGTGCAGAGGTGGCACAGCCCTGCTTGGGCAGGAGGGCCTGGTGCTGACTTGGGTGGGGTCTGGTTCCCCTGAGGGCCCAAGGTGGTGGTCACACAGCAGTCTCCTGAGCATCCTCCACAAGGGCCTGACTGTGGGTGAGGCGCGCAGGTGGCAGTCAGCCCCAAGCTGGGCACTGCCCTGTGAGCCTGGGGGCAGCCCAGGGCCCCCCAGACTACACTGCCCAGGCCGGGGCTGGCCTCGCTGGCTGAGTGGGCCTCTGTCTCCATGGGACCCTGCCCTGCAGCTGATCTCCAAGGCCGGGGAGGCCCCGGTGGGGTGGGACCTGGCCCTGGATGTGGCTGATGTGTGTTGGGGCTGCCTGGGGCTTAGGCGCTGTGTTTCGTCCCCAGGAGCTGGAACAGCAGCTCATGATGGAGAAAAGAAACTACCGCAAGACCTTGAAGTTCTACCAGAAACTCTTACAGAAGGAAAAGAGGAACAAAGGTAAGGCCCGCGTGGGCACAGATCTGAGACCCCGGCCGCAGGCAGCCCGGCCCCCACCCACTCTGCTCCGCCCACAGGTTCCGACGTCAAGACCATGCTGTCCAAGCTGAAAGGGCAGCTGGAAGAAATGAAATCCAGGGTGCAGTTCCTCAGCTTGGTCAAGAAGTATCTGCAGGCAAGTGGGCTCCAGACCCCGCTCTGCCCCATGAGGCAGTAGCTTCAGACGGGCCTCCCACTGTTGGACGCTGTAAATCTGTCCATGTTAAGTCATAAAAGGGGCCCTGATTTGAGGGTCCAACGCCAGGAAGCCCTGGGGCGAGGGGCAGAGTGACCAAGCGCCCGTGTCCCGCTCCGGCAGGTCATGTACGCGGAACGCTGGGGCCTGGAGCCCTGCGCCCTCCCGGTGATTGTGAACATCGCGGCGGCACCCTGTGACACGCTGGACTTCAGCCCCCTGGACGAGTCCTCCTCGCTCATCTTCTACAACGTCAACAAGCACCCGGGCGGCCGGCAGAAGGCCCGCATCCTGCAGGCCGGCACGCCGCTGGGGCTCATGGCCTACCTGTACTCCAGGTGCGTCGGGAGAAAAGCTCACCCGGAAAAGGAGACGTAGCCCTGGGTGCTGAGAAGAGGTGCGGAACGTGCCCTCGCCGCTCAGCTGGGCTGGTTTGCACTTTTTAGTTTAGAGAAATGTTTAATCGGGGTTTAGGCCAATGTGCACTAGGTGCCGCCGGCAGCTTTGCAGAGCCCTGGCCAGAGTGGCCTCCGCCGCCTGTGGGCCTGGGCACCGGGTCTCAGGTGTGCCTGGTGGTCCCCAGAGGTGCTGCGGAACCCGCCCTACATAATTAACATACGGAATGGCTTCCAAAAATAACACGCATGGGCAGCTCGGCGATGTGGCCTGGACTCCATCCAACTCACCGAGTCAGAACACCCGGGGTAATTAGCTCCAGGGACGGGTGAGGCTGGGTGTTTCTGCAGCCCCTCCACTCGGTGTGCACACTGGCTCAGGAGACCCCTGATCCGTAAACGCTGGTGCGCGTACGTACGCCTGCAGCAGGGAGGAGCCGCCGGGCCCACTCACCTCCACCGGGGCCACAGGGCTAGACCCCCGGCCGCCCCACCAGCCCCCTCGGCCCTTCACCCACTCTGGCCTGCATGGGCCCCTGGGCTGCACCCTGTTCTCAGGCACTGGGAGCTGCAGCAGGCTCTGGACCCACTGGTCTGACCAGCTCCCAGAGAGGCCACCCTGCCAGTGACTGGGGCCAACCCCACGTTGGCTTATGGGACCCTTATGACACCACCTTGGAGCCCCAAGGGTCCTGTCTGAGCAGAGGCCATGGGGCCCAGCAAAGGACGCCAAGGAGGACAGCAGGGAGTCAGGGCTCTCAGCAGCCAGTGGGGACAGGGAGGCCCCCAGAGAGGGATGGCGGCCACCCCCAACCCCGTTACCCCAAGGACCCTCTAGAGAGGGACATGCCCCCCCCAACCCCGTTACCCCCAAGGACCTTCTAGAGAGGGACGGCGGCCCCATCCCCCGGACCCCGTTACCCCAAGGACCCTCTAGAGAGGGACGTGGCCCCCCCCAACCCCGTTACCCCCAAGGACCCTCTAGAGAGGGACGGCAGCCCCATCCCCCAGACCCCGTTACCCCAAGGACCCTCTAGAGAGGGACGTGGCCCCCTACCCCCGACCCCATTACCCCCAAGGACCCTCTAGAGAGGGATGGCAGCCCCACCCCCGACCCCGTTCTCCCAAGGTGAGCTGCCCCTGGTCACATGGGGTCAGCTACTAGCCAGGGGTCCAGGCTGACCCTCGGACCTAGTTCTCAGCCTCCTCATCTGCAAGACAGGCATGGCCCACACCCACCATAGGGTCTCTGTGCTGTTGTGGGAGACGTCCGTGTGCGTGACTGTGCACGTGTGCAGTGTGGTGTGTTCTTGGTGTGTGTGCATATGTGGTGTCTCCGGGTAATGTGTGATGTGCTTTATTGTACATGTGTAGTACACAAATGTGATGTGTATTTAGGCTTGTATGGACTGTGTGATGTGTGTGGTGTATGTGCTGATGGGATTGTCTGGCATGTGAGCACACGTGTGTGTGGCGTGGGGTATAATGTGACGTGTGTGCACGTGTGTGCTGTGTGGTTGTGGGATATTGTGTGGTGTAGGTACATGTGTGCGGTTGTGAGGTATAGTGTGACGTGTGTGCATGTGTGGGGTGGTGTGTGGCTTGTGTGCCCATGTATGCTGTGTGATGTGGAGTATTGTGTGGTGTGTGTTTGGGTATTGCGTGGCATGTGTGCATGTGTGTATGGCATGGGGTGTAGTGTGGCGTGTACACGTGTGTGGTTGGGTTTTGTGTGGTGTGTATGCACGTGTGGTGTGTGGTATGGGGTAGTGTGTTTGTGGTGTGTGGCATGGAGTATAGTGTGGTGAGTATGTGGTGTGTGGCGTGGGGTATAGTGTGTCTATGTGGTGTGTGACATGGGGTATAGTGTGGTGTGTGTGCACATGTGTGGTGTGCGGTGTGGGGTATAGTGTGTGTGCACATGTGGCATGAGGTATAGTGTGGCATGTGTGCACGTGTGATCTGTGGTGTGGGTAGTGTGTGGTGTGGGGTATAGTTTGTGTGCACGTATGTGTGGTGTGGGGTATAGTGTGGCTTGTGTGCACGTGTGTGGTGTGCGTGTCTGGTTGTGGAGTTCCGTGTGGCTTGTGTGCACGTGTGTGGTGTGCATGTCTGGTTGTGGGGTTCTGTGTGGCTTGTGTGCACGTGTGTGGTGTACACATCTGGTTGTGGAGTTCTGTGTGCATGTCTGGTTGTGGCGTTCTGTGTGGCTTTGTCCACGTGTGTGGTGTACGCGTCTGGTTGTGGAGTTCTGTGTGGCTTGTGTGCACATGTGTGGTGTGTGTCTGGTTGTGGAGTTCTGTGTGGCTTGTGTGCACATGTGTGGTGTGCGTGTCTGTGGTTGTGGAGTTTGCAGCTTGCACGGCGTGAGTGTGAGTGCTGTGCTTCCATGGAAGGAGCGTCTCCAGGCCGTGATGTGGTCACGAGGGGCTTCCCCGCTCTGTGGACCTGGTGGGCGTCACCTTTGCAGGGCAGCCTGGGGCTGGGGCTGTGGCCACCTGTGTCCTCAGCCCCCAGGTGAGCGGGTGACCAGGCCCCTTGTTCCAGGGCCGTGCCGTCTCCTGCCTGAGACCCCTCCAGGGTGGGAGAAGGCCTTGCCGGGCCTCTGCTTCCTGACCGTGGCCGTCGGGCTCCCAGGACAGTCCCAGACCGGCAGGCGGGGCCCTGGTCAGTGTCTCCTGAGGGTGGCCCAGTTTCACCCAGTGAAGACCCAGAACCTTTGAGCGTGCAGCATTGTGCCCAGTCCCGAGGCACCGGCTCCCTCAGCTTCCCGAGCTAACGGGTCCTGCGAGTGGAGACGCCACAAGGTCCTGCACAGGCTACGTTCAGAAAGGCCCTGGTGTTCAGCAGGGCACAGTGGCTCACGCCTGTCATCCCAGCACTTTTGGAGGCCGAGACAGGCAGATCACCCGAGGTCGGGAGTTCGAGACCAGCCTGGGAAACATGGTGAAACCCCATCTCTACTAAAATACAAAAATTAGCCGGGCGTGGTGGGCACCTGTAGTCCCAGCTACTCGGGAGGCTAAGGCAGGAGAATTGCTTGAACCCAGGAGGCGGAGATCGCACCACTGCACTCCAGCCTGGGCAACAAGAGTGAAACTCTGCCAAAAAAAAAACAAAAAAAAGGCCCTGGTGCTGGAAGGCTGGGAAGTAGTTGAGAATTTCAAATGAAACTTGAAAGTTGAGGGTTATCCATGTCCCCCCTTTAATTTCTCCGGGGATTCTCCTGACGGTGATACACAAAGAAAATGCACACACACATACAGTCACACCCCCCACTCGAACACTAGCCGAGCCCTGGGGTGAGGCCACCCCGCCCCTCACCGCCGCCCGCCCCGCCCCGCCCCACAGTGACGCCTTCCTGGAGGGCTACGTGCAGCAGTTCCTCTACACCTTCCGCTACTTCTGCACACCCCACGACTTCCTGCACTTTCTCCTCGACCGCATCAACAGCACGCTGACCAGGTACCACACTCCACAGCTCCACGCCCGCCAGAGCTTCCCCCGGGGTAGGGTGAGCGCCCATGGGTCTGGTTTAGCCCCCATGAAGAACGAGGTGGTCCCTAGTGACCCAAGGGGGTGAGGGGCCAGGGAAGTCTGGTTGGAGGTCTGGCTGGAGGTGGGGGACACACAGGGATGTGGAGAAAGCAGCTGGGGCAGGAGGGCGGTGGCCTGGGCACCTGGGAGCTCTGGGAGGGGACCTGGGGGAGTCGGGGTCTCTTCCTGCTGACCCGGGAGGAAAGCGGACAGCAGGTGAGCAGGCAGTGAGAGCCAGAAGGTCAGCTGGGGGAAGGGGGAGCACCAAGCGGAGGGTCCTGCCAGCCCCCAGCCTCCCTCGATACCCATGGCCAGCACCTGGCATCAGGAGAGGGGTGGTGGGCCGAGGGGGGGGGAGCTCTCCCTCTCTCCGGGCTGACCTGCTGCCCCCCCCAGGACACGCCATGCACCACCTTGCCCCCACACGCCCAGGCTGGGCACCTCCCTGGCACCTCAGGCCATCAGCCAGCCAGCTCCTGCCTTGGGGGAGGGACCCACGGAAGACTCCCAGCCCCCTAAGCCCCCTGCACACGTGGAGCCTGGTCCCATCCTGCTTTTCCGGGAGAGCCGCACGCAGCCCCTGGGCCTCTGCCCCCGACTCCCACATCCTGGCAGCTCAGCAGCTCCCCTGCGTCTCCAGGGCCCACCAGGACCCCACCTCGACCTTCAGCAAGATCTACAGGCGGAGCCTCTGCGTCCTGCAGGCCTGGGTGGAGGACTGCTACGCCGTGGACTTCCCTCGGAACAGCGGGCTGCTGGGGAAGCTGGAGGACTTCATCTCCTCCAAGGTGACGGTGGCGCCGAGCTGGGCGGCCGCACCCAAAGCTCCCACAGCGGGAGGTGCCGCCCTCCTCCGGAAGGTGGCAATGACCCCCCACCACCGTGCTTCTGCCTAGATCCTACCCCTGGACGGCTCTGCCAAGCACCTGCTGAGCCTCCTGGAGGTGGGCATGGACCGGCGGGCCGAGGGCAGCCCTCGCGGCACAGACCTGGAGAACCCCAGGGAGGCCGAGGAGGATGCCAGACCCTTCAACGCCCTCTGTAAGAGGCTCTCAGAGGACGGCATCTCCAGGAAGGTGGGGTCCTTTCTCAGGGGAGGGCCTCCCTGGACAGGCGGATGTGGGTCCCTGAGCCCAGCCTCAAAGACGTAACTGGTGCATGCACACACATACACACAAGTGCAAATGGGCACATCTGTATATGTGCATACACATAGACGTGTGCACATACACTTGTGTGCACATCCATACCTGTGCACATCACACACATCCACACGTGCACACGCGTGACCCTCACATCCACATGTGCACACGAACATGCACCTTCACACATCCACACATGCACACGCGTGACCCTCACATCCACACGTGCACACGAACGTGCACCTTCACACATCCACACATGCACACTCGTGTGCACCCTCACACATTCACATGTGCACTCTCACACATATCCACACATACACGTGTGCACCCTCACGCAATCCACACATGCGCACACGTGTACCCGCACACACACACACACATGCACCCTCACATCCACATGTGCACACTCACATACCCCCTCCATGTTCCCGGTCCCAGGCAGCCCTGCTGGGCTGGCACCTCCTGCACTGTCCTGGGTGCTCAGGAGAGGAGGGTCCTGCTGTGACTCACTGACCCATGGGCCAGAGACTAAGGCGGAAGAAGCCAGTGTGGGGAGAGAAATGCCCTTTCCATTAAACCTCAGCATCCTGCCCATGGGGGACCTGCTGAAACGACCAGGACAGGCATCCTTGTGCCAGCACAGCTGTGGGTGGGCAGGCTGCTCTCTGGCTCTGGCTGGGCCAGTCTGAGGAGCACCGGGCTTGGACCTGGCCTGGTCCTCACCACCCCCCCCACCTCCCTGGACCCCTGACCCGGAGGGGACACGGAGCTTGGGCCCCTCAGTGCCTGGCCTGCCCTGCAGAGCTTCCCCTGGAGGCTGCCCCGAGGCAACGGGCTGGTGCTGCCACCGCACAAGGAGCGCCCCTACACCATTGCCGCAGCCCTGCCCAAGCCCTGCTTCCTCGAGGACTTCTACGGCCCCTGTGCCAAGACCAGCGAGAAGGGGCCCTACTTCCTGACGGAGTACAGCACTCACCAGCTCTTCAGCCAGCTCACGCTGCTACAGCAGGTGAGGAGGGAGAGGATCCGCACCCAGGTCACCTGCGAGTCGGGGCCCCAGAAACACTCCGCGCCCACAGGGCCCTCAGCGGCTGCTTCCAAAGGAATAGACGGGCAGAGAAGGGGCCAGCTGCCAGGTCCGCAGGTTGGGGGTGGCTGCCAGGTGCACAGGTCCAGGTGGCTGCTGCCTCAATGGGAGGCCCAAGCAGGGGCTTGGGCCCCAGCAAACCTGAGTCCTCCTCTCCAGACCACTGCCCGCTGGGCCTGGCCCTGCCTCTGCCCAGCACTCCGGCCTCACAGGCACTAGAGGATGCCCTGAGGGTTGCATGGGGCGCTAAGTCTCTCCCCCCAGCCCCTCCACCGGAGCTGGGCCAACCCGGTTCCTTGTGCCTCACCCAGCTCCAGGGCGCTGCCCAACTTCCTCTGCCGCCACCACAGCCAGCCCTCAGGTGGCCTCTTCCCAGGTCCCTGCCATCCCGGGAGCCCACCTCATGTAGCAGGTGACAGCAGTGATGCCAACCTAGTGATCCACCTGCTGTCACGAGGGCTGCCCCGGACGCCATGAGCCCCTGGGGGCCAAGCACATGGGGAGCCCTGCGGCCGATCCCTGTGGACTGTTGGGTGGGTATTGAACCTGGGTTTGCAGAGATGGCCCCCTAGAAAACCCCCACCCTCCCTGGGACCCTGCGTTGGACACAAGGCCCTAAGGGATGGAAGCCTGAATCTCTTGTTTCCATGTTCTGGGCAGGAGTTGTTTCAGAAGTGCCACCCAGTCCACTTCCTGAACTCACGGGCCCTGGGCGTCATGGACAAGAGCACCGCCATCCCCAAGTGAGTGTCCGGGGCCTCAGCTGGGAGCAGTGGTGGAGGGTCTTGGGGGCTTCCCGTAAGAGTCTTGTGGACGCCCCTGACCAGCAGGAGATGCCTGTGTCTCCAGAGACGCGAGAGAGTGGTGTCTGCCAGTCGGAGCGGCCTCGTGGCCCGACCCCAGCCCACCCTGCACCAGCAGCCCCAGGGCCGGGCAGGGCCACCTGCGCAAGTTCTGGGGGTGACGGGGGCCATATTTCTCTTCCAGAGCCAGCTCTTCTGAGTCTCTTTCAGCCAAAACCTGCAGCTTATTTCTGCCCAATTACGTTCAGGACAAGTATCTGTTACAGCTTCTAAGAAATTCGGATGACGTCAGCACCTGGGTGGCTGCAGAGATTGTGACCAGCCACACCTCCAAGGTGGGCACCCTACAGTTCCGAGGCCAACACGGGGCGTGGGGCCCGCCTACCCGGGGGTGGCAGCGCCTCCTGTAAGGCCGTGGCCTGAACCCTCTCCCAATGCAGTGAACCCAACTCTGTGTCCCTTGGAGCCACACCCAACCCAAGGCTGAGGGGAGCAGGGCACAGGCTTCACTACATCGGGGGTGGGGGGCGGTCAGCCTCCCTCCCAGCTCTCCCCCAGCACTGCCTGCCACATCCATGGCCACATCCACAGCCACATCTTCGTGTGCCCAGCCACATCCCCAGCCACGTCCACATCTGCAGCCAGAGATGGCTCCCCTCAGTTGTGGGTGATCCTTGGCTGTGGGCCGCCTGGAGACCCAGGACAAACTGCACCCACCACTGCTACCACCCTTACCTGTGCTCACCACACACAGAGTCCCTCACGCACCACCCCCAGCACTGGGCTCCGCCACACACCCCACCCCACCCCAGGCCCCATCCCCTCTGTGCCTGAGCCTAGTCCCTGGGCTGGGGCTTGTGATGCCCAGCGTCCCACCCTGGGCTCCTCCTGGCCGAATGCTCATTGTGGGTTCTTAGTCTGTGGAACGCATCGGCTCCGTGGTCTGACCAACGTCAAGGTCAAGCTCCAGCGCCGGAGCCCAGTCTCAGCCTCTTCTAGGTCCTGTGGGGCTTGGGCTGGACTGGGGGCTCCTCACCTGACCCGCCCCACCAGCTGTCAGGCAGGGCACTGTGCAGCCCCGAGAGAGTCACCTGCTTCCACCAGCTCATCCTTCACGGGGCCCACCTGCCCAGGAGGCATCAGGGTCCACAGCTTCTCAGGAGGCCACAGTCCCTCAGCCCCGGGGGTCTGCACCTTCACCCAGCGGACGCCTTCACCCAGTGGACGGACAGCCTATTACAGAGGCCTCTGATCTCCTCACACCTGAGCTCAGCTGGGGCTTGGCTGTCGTGGGCTGGGGTCACCAGGTCCCGCTCCAAGTAAGACTCAGGATTACAGGGCCCCTTCCCCCACAGCAGGGAGGTGGCGGCCTCGGCCCATGGGTGGACACCCACCCCCTCCTGGGCCGCAGCTCTCTGAAAGCAAACTTGAGCCCAAGGAACAGGACTCCCGGCCACGAACCCCATCACTGCCGTCCCTGCTGCTGTCCCAGAGTGGGCCGAAGGCTCTGGGGGAACCAGGAGCTGCTCGCAGCCCACCAAGGTGCAGTACCTCCCTGCCAGGTGGCAAAGCCACCTCCACGGTGGACAGAGCTTCCCTTCCTATTATTCTTTCACGCTCCTCCAAGCCCGCAGGCAACCCCGGGCCATAAACGAAGGCAGAGGCGCTGCCTTCTCTCCTCCCTTGGGGAGAATTTTCCAACTTTGGGGATTCATTGCCAGGGCACACCAGCACGGGATGTGGGAACAGGGAGCCTGGTTGCCTGTTTGCTTGGATCCATGGTTTTCACCATATCATGAGGGACGTGAAAATGCGATTTCCCTAAACCAGAGCCTTCACGCACGGCCCGTGTGGCCAGGCTTCATGAGGATGAGCACAAGGACAGGTGGCCGTCACCTGGCCAACCCGCAGTGTCCTGGGCGCACCCTCACCCCGAGCCGCCCCAGCAGGTGGAGGACCGCCCCTCCCAGCCTGAGACCCACCTCGAGCCTGCGGCGGCCCTGCCTGAGGGTCTCCAGGATGGCCGTTCGTCCTGGTCACGCGCCCATGTCCAGGTCTGCGGGGTGGGCAAGAGTCGTGCAGGCTCACACCCAGGGCTGCTGGCACCCAGCGTGGCTGGGACAGAGCTTGGCACTGCTGCCACATACCCGTTAGCAAAAGGGAGCTGCGGATCGCTCAGAACAGGCCCCTCACCTCCTCACGGGAGCGGACGGACCTCGCCGGAGACCACAGGCCCCTCACCTCCTCACGGGAGCGGACGGACCTCGCCGGAGACCACAGGCCCCTCACCTCCTCACGGGAGCGGACGGACCTCGCCGGAGACCACAGGCCCCTCACCTCCTCACGGGAGCGGACGGACCTCGCCGGAGACCACAGGCCCCTCACCTCCTCACGGGAGCGGACAGACCTCGCCAGAGACCCACTTCTAAAAGCACCATGCTCGTCCATCTAACAAGTGTTAGATCCACAATGTCCTGACGTATTGTGTCTCAATGGCTGTGAGGTCGGAACGATCCAGGACACTGAGTTTCACATTTGTAAATTCAGGACCCCAGAAAATCGTTAAAATATAAAATTTGAGCACAGAGGGCAGCAGTGATCAATAAAAATGCTCGGGGGTCAGTGGCTCCGTTCCGGCGATGCCTGGAGTGAGGCAAAGCGGAGACACAAGGGCAGAAAGAAGCGGTGTAAAATTTCTCACCTTAAGAAAATGGGGGATTGGTGGTTCCGTTCAGATGATGTCTCAGTGGCACCGTTTAGACGATGTCTGGAGGGAGACAAGGTAGAAACAGAAGCAGGAAGAAACAGCATAAAATTTCTCACCTTAACAAAATACAGGCCGGTCGCAGTGACTGATGCCTGTAACCCCAGCCCTTTGGGAGGCTGAGGAGGGCAGATCACTTGAGCCCAGGAGTTGGGACCAGCCTGGACAACATATCGAAATCCCGTCTCCTCTGAAAATATAAAAAATTGTCCAGGCTGGTGGCGCACACCTGGAGTCCCAGCTCCTCAGGAGGCTGAGGCGGGAGGATCACAGGAGCCCAGGAGGTGGAGGTTGCAGTGAGCTGAGGTCGCACCACAGCAGCGCAGATGACGGTGCGAGACCCTATCTCAAAAAAATTTAAAAACTGGGGAGTTTGAAAGCAGAATAGGGCTTTGGTTTATTTAGATTTGTTTAAAAGTTTAGAACACCATAGCCAAGAGGTGGAGGCACCTAAATGTCCACGGAGGGAAGAACAGATAAAGAAAATGCAGCCTCTTCGTACCTTAAGAAGTCACTCAGCCTTAACAAAAAGGAAATTCTGACACCTGCGGCAGCACGATGAACCTCGAGGGACTCAGGCTCAGGTAAAGGAGCCAGTCACGAAGCACGGACACTGCAGCTCCACGTACACGAGAGGGACTCAGGCTCAGGTAAAGGAGCCAGTCACGAAGCACGGACACTAGACGGCTCCACGTACACGATGCCTCGAGGGACTCAGGCTCAGGGAAATGAGCCAGTCACGAAGCACAGACACTGGACAGCTCCACGTACACAATGAACCTCGAGGGACTCAGGCTCAGGGAAATGAGCCAGTCACGAAGCACAGACACTGGACAGCTCCACGTACACGAGGTGCCTGGAGGCACCGGATTCACGGAGACAAAGTAGCAGGGTGGGTGCCGGGGGCTGGGAGTGGGGCGCAGGGAGCTCGTGTTGAACGGGGACCGAGTTTCAGTTTGGGAAGATGGAGAGTTGCAGACATGCTGCACGATGTGGATGTAGTTAACACGGCTGAGCTGTGCACTTAGAAAAGGCTACAAAGGTAAATCCTCTATTACATACTTTTTACAATTAAAAATCAAAAGGTTAAAACAACCATGAAAAAGTGTGGTGAAATAGTTGTATCTCAAAATTACATACTTTTCATCTACTTAAACCAATGAAGAAATAGACTGAGACGTCAGCGTAGAAAGTGTATCCGGTAAACACTTCTCAAACTCCTCTCAAGGCGCTCAGGCAGGAGAGCTGGGGCCGCAGTTGGGGTGAGCCCAGGATCATATGAGGTGCCTTCAGCTGCACAGGGGCCCTGCAGACAGGAGTTGAGCCCGGGGGCTGGGCGCAGTGGCTCACGCCTCTAATCCCAGCACTGTGGGAGGCCGAGGCAGGCAGATCATGAGATCAGGAGTTCAAGACCTGCCTGACCAACATGGTGAAACCCCATCTCCACTAAAAATACAAAAATTATCACGCCTGTAATCCCAGCACTTTGGGAGTCCAAGGCGGGCAGATCACGAGGTCAGGAGTTCGAGACCAGCCTGGCTGACATGGTGAAACCCCATCTGTACTAAAAATACAAAAATTAGCATGCCTGTAATCCCAGCACTTTGGGAGGCTGGGGCAGGCAGATCACGAGATCAGGAGTTCAAAACCAGCCTGGCCGACATGGGGAAACCCCGTCTCTACTAAAAATACAAAAATTATCACGTCTGTAATCCCAGCTCCTTAGGAGGCTGAGGCAGGAGAATCACTTGAACCCAAGAGGCAGAGGCTGCACTGAGCCAAGATCGCGCCACTGCATTCCAGCCTGGGCCACAGAGCAAGACTCCATCTCAAAAAAAAAAAAAAAAAAAGGAGTCGATCCAGGGGACGGCGTCCAGCTGGACTCTGCAGCCTTGGTTTCCACCAAAGGATAGCCCAGGCCAAGGTGATTCCTCAGGGACAGGCAGCTCCAACAGGAGGGGTCAGCTGAGTTCTCCAGAATCTTCCTGAAGTCCTGGAAGTGGATCCAAGAATGCAGCCCTTCGGGACAGCTCAGAATACGAATCCTGCCGGGTGAGGAATTCACCACCCATGGGGTGTTCCAACCAAGACCAGCAAGGTCGTCACCGCCAGCCACAGAGCCTCAGAGGAGGGGACGGCACTCAGGCGCCCACCCCGGACTGCACCCAAACACTCCTGCCACAGCCCGGACTGCACCCAAACACTCCTGCCACGGGCCCGGACTGCACCCAGACACTCCTGCCACGGGCCCGGACTGCACCCAGACGCTCCTGCCACGGGCCCGGACTGCACCCAGACGCTCCTGCCACGGGCCCGGACTGCACCCAGACGCTCCTGCCACGGGCCCGGACTGCACCCAGACGCTCCTGCCACGGGCCCGGACTGCACCCAGACGCTCCTGCCACGGGCCCGGACTGCACCCAGACGCTCCTGCCACGGGCCCGGACTGCACCCAGACGCTCCTGCCACGGGCCCGGACTGCACCCAGACGCTCCTGCCACGGCCCCGGACTGCACCCAGACGCTCCTGCCACGGCCCCGGACTGCACCCAGACGCTCCTGCCACGGCCCCGGACTGCACCCAGACGCTCCTGCCACGGCCCCGGACTGCACCCAGACGCTCCTGCCACGGCCCCGGACTGCACCCAGACGCTCCTGCCACGGCCCCGGACTGCACCCAGACGCTCCTGCCACGGCCCCGGACTGCACCCAGACGCTCCTGCCACGGCCCCGGACTGCACCCAGACGCTCCTGCCACGGGCTCGGCGCAGCGGGTGGGGGGTAGGCAAGGAGCTGCGTGTGGCTCCCCATCTGCCTGTGGACAGACAGCGGCCTCTCCCTGGGTGGGGACGCCTTTCCCAGTCCTGAAGCTGCCTGGGGAGGTGCGTCCAGGCACAATCTTGCTTTTGAGAAGTGAGGGTGGACTTCTTTTCACATCTTTCCACATTATCAGGCTTTGCTTTTATTTTGTTTTGTTTCAAGTCATGCCCACCCCATCCCGCCAGCCCAGCCCCTCCACGGCCATGGCCACGGCTCACCTGCGTCCACACGGCCGCTTCCTTTCCACACACGTGATGCAGCACACACTGTTGTGTCTTGGAGCTGGGTGATTTTAACAGGTTCTCAAATATTCCCTTTGTTCATCTTAAACCAGAAGACGCTAAATGTGTCATTTTCTCATTGCAGCTGCAGGTGAACTTGCTGTCCAAATTTTTGCTGATTGCAAAATCTTGCTATGAGCAGAGAAACTTCGCGACAGCCATGCAGATCCTGAGCGGGCTGGAGCACCCGGCCGTGAGGCAGTCTCCCGTGCGTCCCCCTCGGGCCCCGAGGCGGGGGTGGGCACCCGCACGGCCGCAGGAGTCTCACCTGTACTTTCATTTCAGGCCTGGAGAATTCTGCCTGCAAAGATAGCAGAGGTCATGGAGGAGCTCAAAGCCGTGGAGGTACCAGCACTTTACGTGGCCGGGCAGCTTTGGTCCCCCGAGGCCCTCTCCTAAACGGCCTGCTGTGCAGAGCCTGCCGCACCCAGACGCAGGCACCACAGAGCGTGCAGGTGGCCTCACCAAGGCCCAGGGGTCCTCTCCCGGCAGGGCCTCTGCTGCCACCTGGGCAAAGGTGTCCCACCTGCTCGGTCACGGGGCCTTGCTGGTCTGAGCTCCTCACACAGAGCACAGGTGCCCAGAGGAGAGCACTGAGGTCTGTGGCTGGGGCCTGCGCTTGACCAACCTGGACGTCCTCCAGGACGGCAGGGGTGGCCTCATCAGATGACGAACAAGGAAGCACTGCTGGAAGTGATCGGCCATCCCCAAAAATGACACAGACGAGCCCCAGAGCAGCCAGAGCCTGTCCCCATCCTGGGTCTCAGAGCTCGGCCTCAAGCCCCAGCCACAGCTGTCCACGGGTGGGAGGGCTCCTGCGTGTCTTTGCTGGACACGCAGACGCGGGGCCCTGCACTGGTCAGCCGGGGTCTCATTTAGAGAAGCTGGGTTACCTGGCACTTTCCTGGAGTCCAGCAGAGAGCAAGGAAAGGGACTCACCATTTCAGTAGCAGGAGGCACAAAACCTCCCAGCGGCTGTCAGGGCCGTGAAAGCTTAAGACCCTGCAGGTGTGAGCCAAGTCCAACCATCCAGGCACATTCGGGACTGGAAGCTAATTCAGAGAGCCGGGTAGACCCAGTGCGTGGAGAACGCAGGACCAGCTGGGACTGGTTGGGCTGCGCTGGCCCGGGCTGAGGCTCCTGCACTGACCAGGCCGTGTCTCTCCCTGGCCCCGTCCCGGCTGGACCACCAGGTCTTCCTGAAGAGCGACAGCCTGTGTCTGATGGAAGGGCGGCGCTTCCGGGCGCAGCCCACCCTGCCCTCGGCCCACCTCCTGGCCATGCACATCCAGCAGCTGGAGACAGGTGGCTTCACCATGACCAACGGGGCCCACAGATGGAGCAAGCTCAGGTCAGGAGGGGCTCAGGCGGGCACGCGCCCAGGTGGGGCGGGGCTCAGGCGGGCACACGCCCAAGAGAGGAGGGGCTCAGGCGGCCGCGCATCCAGCAGAGGAGGGGCTCAGATGGGCACACGCCCAGGTGGGGCAGTCTCCGGTGGCACCTCTCCTCCTGTCCCTGCTTTTCAGAGGCCTGGGTACCTTGCCCCTCGCTTGGCACTCACAGCCTCAGACCTCCCTCTACCCAGGATAACCTCCAGCCACCTCCTTCTCTGCAAATCTGGAGCATTTCCTGCACTCCTGCTGTCCATGGTCCCAAAACACTCCCCGTGGTCTCTAGGGACCCTCGTGTTGGGACCCAGGCACATTTTCCACCCCACCCTGAGGGTCTCTGCAGCACAGAGGCTGCCCGGCAGCAACCCGTCCTGACTGCTGGGTGCCACAGTGTCCCTGCTCCCCCTCAGACCCCTCTCCCTAGAGACGTCCACGTGGGACCCAGGATCAGTCCTCAGCCTGTCCCTGTGGTCCTGCTGTCCACCTTGCACACCACCTGGGAGGCGCAGACTGGGGCTGGCTGTAAACCCACCGCCACGACCCACAGGGCTCTTCCACCTGGTGAGGCACGTGGGCCAGCCTCTCCTCGGAGCCCCAGGCCGGTGTGTCCGATGGCCCTCAGGTGCCCACAGCCCCAAGCTCGGCCTCACTCACAATCTCCCACCCTCCCGTCTCATCTCGTCGCCTGCCGTTGTCCACACACGGTCAGGTGGAGGCTGCCCAGGCCACGGCGGCTCCACCCTCCCCCACGGTGGATGGCCTCACTTGGGGAGCAGTGCCCAGTGGACCAGGTGCCTATGGATCCTCAGCCTGATAGGTGAAGGTCCCCTTCTTAGATAGGCACCAATTTAAAAACAATAATTATAATATGCCATAAACGTATGCTCATTGTAAGAGATCAGAAAACCCACGTCAGCAAAAGAGAAGCTAAAAACTAAAGTAGGCCAGGTGCGGCGGCTCACGCCTGTAACCCTAGGTAGGCTGAACGCAGCAGCTCACGCCAGTAACCCTAACACTTTGGGAGGCCGAGGCAGACAGATCACCTGAGGTCAGGCGTTCAAGACCAGCCTGGCCAACATGGTGAAACCCCATCTCTACTAAAAATACAAAAAATTAGCTGGGTGTGGTAGCTGGCGCCTGTAATCCCAGCTACTCAAGAGGTTGAGGCAGGAGAATCACTTGAACCCAGGAGGCGGAGGCTGCAGTGAGCTGAGATCACGCCACTGCACTCCAGCCTGGACGACAAGAGTGAAACAGCGTCTTAAAAAAAAGGCTGGGTGTGGTGGCTCACGCCTATAATCCCAGCACTTTAGGAGGCTGAGGCAGGCGGATCACAAGGTCAGGAGATCGAGACCATCCTAGCTAACGTGGTGAAACCCCGTCTCTACTAAAAATACAAAAATTAGCTGGGCGTGGTGGCGGGCGCCTGTAGTCCCAGCGACTCGGGAGGCTGAGGCAGGAGAATGGCATGAAACCTGGAGGCAGAGCTTGCAGTGAGCCGAGATCACGCCACTGCACTCCAGCCTGAGCGGCAAGAGTGAAACTCCATCTCAAAAAAAAAACAAAACTTAAGATGATGCTCAATCAGGAAAGAAAACAAGCCAAGAGTGGCGCTTGCTCACCACGGCGTCCACGTGCGTATGTGAGCGCCTCCAGATCTGCCCTTCCCAGCATCCCCGTGTGTGTGAGAGCCCATCCAAGCATGCTCTTCCCGGCATGTGTGTGTGTGTGAGCACATCCAGGGATGCTCTTCCCGGCGTGTGTGTGTGTGTGTGTGTGTGTGAGAGAGCACATCTAGGCATGCTCTTCCCGGCGTGTGTGTGTGTGTGTGTGTGTGTGAGAGACAGCCCATCCAGGCATGCTCTTCCCGGCGTGTGTGAGCCCATCCAGGCATGCTCTTCCCAGCGTGTGTGTGTGAGTACATCCAGGCTTGCCCTTTCTTTGCCATAATGGACGTCCCTTTCTTTGTCCCTCACACTGGGCATGTGGTGTTTCCATCCAAAATCAGGACAGGGCGTCTGTCTGTGGCATCAGTGTGCCCAGGCCTGGCTGAGGGCTCCTGCTCCTGACTGGCCAGTTTTCTCCGTTATATTCTGTAGTGTGCTGGTCACCGTCAACAACCAGCTGTCCCGGGAATCCGGCCCTGGGCCCCGGCCATGGCGATTCCCAGGTATGAATGTGAACGCTCTGCACGGCAGCAGGGAGTCCCTTGCCTGCCTCGTCCTCTCAGCTGCAGTCCCTGCGGCCAACTGGGCTTGACTCTGCTTGGGACGCTCGGCACGGACAAGCCTGAGCCTGCAGGGTTTCCGTAAGCGTGTGTGGACTGAAATGTGGATGGATGGACAGTCAGACAGACGGAAATTTTCGGTCTGAGTAGTGACGTGAGATTCACCTCGCTAATAAATACAGAAAACCCACCCTTCAGAATTTACACGGTGAAAAGGTTTAGTCCAAATGATTCCTAAGAACGCGGGGGGACTCCCTCCCCATGGAAGCCACACCCCTGCCCTGTGCAAACTAACGTCTCTTCTTTCCCCAACGGAAGGAACATCGCGAAGGTGGTGAGCCAGGTGCACGCATTCCAGGAGAACCCTTACACCTTCAGCCCCGACCCCAAGCTCCAGTCGTACCTCAAGCAGAGGATTGCCCAGTTCAGCGGTGCCGACATTTCCACGCTCGCCGCAGACAGCAGGGCCAACTTCCACCAGGTCTCCGGCGATAAGCACTCGCGGAAGATTCAGGACAAGCTACGGAGGATGAAGGCCACATTCCAGTAGCCGAGCTCAGGCCTGGTGTGGAATTCCAGATCCGAATCCGACTGCGGGGGGCGGGCCGGGAGGTGGGAGCCGTGTCTCAGGCCCGGCCGTTATCAAGGCCCCTCCGCCCCCGAGCCCTGGGGAGCTGGACCAGGAGGTGGAGGCTCAGGGGACCCCACGGGGACAGGCAGAGCTGGTCTCCACCCAGCAGACGGAGCCAGGACGGGCACAAGAGTCTTGGAGGTTTGCGTGTTTCTGCTAGAATTAAAAAGTTAAATTTAAAAATGAAAATGAAAGACAGCTTCCCAGGAGTTTTGTGCCTGTCTGCGCCTCTCACACAGATAAGTGGCTCTTATCCTGTCTGCACTTCTCACACACAGATAAGTGGCTCTTACCCAGCTCTCAGCGACTCCCCCACAAAACAGCAACAGCCTCCACCACCGACTCAACAGACTTCAGAGTAGCTCCTCCCTGAGCAGGTTTCTGAGCCAGCCTCGGCTGGCTGAGCAACGAAGGACCAAAGCTGACCTCTGAGCATGTCATGTCAACCGCAGCTCCCAGGGGCTCCGAGACCTCCCATCTGAGACCCTGCCTGGGTTCACCCCCCACAATCCAGACCCAGAACCCCTCTCCCCTTCCTTGCCCAGTGCCCCTCCTCCCCAGCCCAGACCCCCAGGTGCCCAAGGCCTGCTGCTGGAGCAGGCACCTTGGGCTGGGCCTGCTCCCCCAGGGCCCAGGGCCCCCCAGCTTAGAACAGCCCTTGGTGAGGCGGCCGTGCCCGGGCAAAGGCCCTGCTTTCTGGAGAGGACACTCAGAGCAGCTCCAAGACAGAGGTTCTGTGGCGGGGGTCCCTGAGAGTGCCCCCACCCATCTCATGCCCCAGGGGCTGCCGCTGCCCACCACCTCCAGCAGCCATGCATGTGCGCCCGCAGCCCTGCCTCCACAGCTCGCCACACACTCACGCTTCGCCAGAGACAGGAAGTGCGCTGCCTCCACGGCCCTGAGCCCTTGCTCAGGTTCTTGGACCCCAGGCAGCTGGTGTGGAGCCCCTCGGCCAGGGCCATGGGAGACCCGCGCAGTCAGATCCACACTGGCCTCTGCAGCTGGGTGGCCAGAGCCCCGGGCACGGCCCCAGCTCCGTGTGGCTCTCACGGTGCCAATCACAAGACCCAGGGTTGTGCTTTCGAGTTTTAGAATTAGTCATTCTTCAGAGCAGCCAGCTAGTGGCATTTCTAGGAAAACCGTGACCTGTGACAAATCGCTGCATTTTTAATGTCAAGATGTGTTTTCCCACATAAATTCACCGGAGACATCTGGGCCCTGCTTCGATGTAACATGAGAGGAAGTCGGCGTCCTGGCCACGAAATGCAGTTCACTTTTTTTTAAGCTTTTATATGGATTATGTTCTGCTGACCCCTGCCCGCATTTTCAGGTTTTGTATTTAACGAAGATGGTGCCCAGTGCAAATCAACATTCCAGCGGTCAGGACTGACCCCGGGGGAGCACTGGGCTCAGGCTTCAGCGCGACTGTCCGCATGGCTCCCTCCTGTCCTGGCACCAATTTCTGAATAAAGTCCTTTCTACCAGCCGCTGCTGTGTGGTCACTCTGTGGGTCCCCAAGGTGACCTCTGCAGGTCGAGATGGTTTCCTTTATGGCCGCACAAAGGCCCCTTACAGGTGCTCACAAGGACTCCAGGTGCGAGATGTGCTCAACCCAGGACTGAAAACCAACCTGCCGGTCCACAGCGACGCCCTCTGATGCCGCAGAGAAAGGCCTGGGTCTGCCAGACGTGTGTCGCAACTCACGCCCCGCCAGGAGAAAAGCTGCCGCCAAAACTCCCAGGCCGTGGGAACAAGCAAACGTACCTGCTGGGGTAGGAAACACTTGCTTCTGGCTGTGACTGCAAATAGCCTAAAAGAACGGACTCCCAAAACCACGCTCATGTGTGCACACATCCAGGCTCGCCCCTCCATTGACAAAAAGGACGTCCCTCATGCTGGACGTGCAGTGTCTTCATCCAAGATCAGGACGGGCGTCTGTCCGTCAGCTCTTACAGGCTATTTGCACAGACCCATGGCTGTTCTTGGGTCAACCTGCCCTAAACTCTGCCCAGCCCAGCCAGTTCCCACCTGGCAGCCCTGTGGGCAAGACAGAGCTGGGTCCCCCGTCATCACGGTACAAGCCGTAGCTCTGACCAAAGTGGAGAGGGAGGCCAGAAGGGGAAGCTCCTGCAGGTGGGGCTGGTGGCCCGGGAAACGACGCTCTCACAGTTGTCATAGGGTAAGACTGGTGGACACCACTCAGGGAGAGGCTCACGGCCAAGGCTTCCGACGGTTTTGGGATTGTAAACTGTGGATGCTTTGGGGAAAAGAGCTGATGGGTCTTTCGGGAAGTTCCTGTGATGAACGGTGCGGTTATCCGCCTGGAGGGAGGCCCAGGAAAAGCCGAGAAGACAAGATGGTGGAGTCCAATTGTGCTGGACAGGAGCTGCCCCAGACAGGGGGCCCTGGTCCTGGTCATGTGTGTGTCCTCATCCCCCACGCCATGCAGGCCGGACCCCTCACTGCAGTGGCTCCAATAAACTCAGCTCCGCTGAGCACAGGACTTTTCTCTTGGAGAGCTGACAGCCAGCAACCCTATGAGCCTCGCTCCTCGGCGCCATCCACTTCCCGGCTCTGTCCCCCACGCCCTCATCCACTTCCCAGCTCTGTCCCCCACGCCGTCATCCACTTCCCAGCTCTGTCCCCCACGCCGTCATCCACTTCCCAGCTCTGTCCCCCACGCCGTCATCCACTTCCCGGCTCTGTCCCCCACGCCCTCATCCACTTCCCGGCTCTGTCCCCCACGCCGTCATCCACTTCCCGGCTCTGTCCCCCACGCCCTCATCCACTTCCCGGCTCTGTCCCCCACGCCCTCATCCACTTCCCGGCTCTGTCCCCCACGCCGTCATCCACTTCCCGGCTCTGTCCCCCACGCCCTCATCCACTTCCCGGCTCTGTCCCCCACGCTGTCATCCACTTCCCGGCTCTGTCCCCCACGCTGTCATCTACTTTCCAGCTCTGTCCCCTACGCCGTCATCCACTTCCTGGCTTTGTCCCAGGTGGGTTCATGGCGGGCTGTGCCGTGCACTGCAGTGCCACTGTGGGCTGGACAGTCTGCGCTGGCGTCCTGTGCACCATCATCTCTGATCACCACCCATCAGATGCCCCTAGCACCCCCAACCCTGTTATTAAAAATCTTTCTAGGTTTTTGGTTTTTTTTTTTGAGACGGAGTCTCGCTCTGTCACCCAGGCTGGAGTGCAGTGGTGCGATCTTGGCTCACTGCAACCTCCACCTCCTGGGTTCAAGCGATTCTCCTGCCTCAGCCTCCTGAGTAGCTGGGATTACAGGCACATGCCACGATACCTGGCTAATTTTTTGTATTTTTAGTAGAGACGGGTTTCACCGTGTTAGCCAGGATGGTCTCAATCTCCTGACCTCGTGATCTGCCCGCCTCGGCCTCCCAAAGTGCTGGGTGTCAACAGGTTTGAGCCACCGCACCCGGCCTTTTTTTTTTTTTTTTTTTGAGATCCACCTCCAAGGTTCAAGCAATTCTCCTTCCTCAGCCTCCCTAGAAGCTGGGATGACAGGTGCACACCCATCGCCTCGCTAATTTTTGTATTTTTAGTAGAGACGGGGTTTCACCATGTTGGCCAGGCTGGTCTCAGACTCCTGACCTCAGGTGATCCTCCCGGCCTCCCAAAGTGCTGGGATTACAGCCACCACTCCTGCACGCCCCTCCTTTTCTTTTTGTTTTTTAAGACGGTCTTGCCCTGTCACCCAAGCTGGAGTGCAGTCAGGTGATCACGGTACACTGCAGGCTTAACCTCCTGAGCAAAAGGACATCCTCCCACCTCAGCCTCCCAAGTAGCTGGAACTACAGGCACCTGCTACTACACTCGGCTATTTTTAATTTTTTTGCAGAGATGGGGGTCTCACTATATTGCCCAGGTCAGTCTCAAACTCCTGGCCTCAGGAGATCTGCCCACCTCAGCCTCCCCAAGTGCTAGGAATACAGGTGTGAGCCACGTGTATGAGTGCCTGGCCAGGAACCACAGATTTCTTGAGAAGTGTCTGAAAAGCTGATTCTAGGGCCAGGGTCAGCAAAGGACCAGATGAGGCAGGAGCATCCTGTAGTGCCAGGGAGCTGGGAGGGGGTTTCAAAAGGACACAGGAAGAGAGGAAGAGGTGAGAAGACTTTCAATGGCCAAAGCGGGAACAATATGAGCAAAAATATAAATAAAAGCCGGGCACAGGGGCTTACTTCTGTAATCTCAGCACGTTGGGAGGCCCAGGCAGGAGGATCATTTGAGCTCAGGAGTTCAAGACGAGCCTGGGCAACATAGCAAGACCCTGTCCCTACAAAAAGTGAAAAAAAAAAAAAACTAGCTGAGTGTGGTGGTGCACACATGTAGTCCCAGCTACCAAGGAAGCTGAGGCTGGAGGATCACTTGGGCCCAAGAGTTCAAGGCTACAGTGAGCTGTGATCGGGCCACTGCACTCCAGCCTGAGTGACAGAAAGAGACCCCATTTGTAAAAAATAATAAAAACAAACGGAACTTTTAAAATAAATAAATAATAACAGCATCGGGTTATGACCTAAAGGATAAAATAAATATACACGAGCCCACACTGTAGAAATAAATGACTGAGTAGATAAATCAACAGGCAGAGAGACAAACCTCCTTACAGAAAAATCCCAGAAAATACAGACACCCCTCCAGGAGGTGGGGCCTAATTACTCTCCCCATGAGCTGGGGATGGGCTGAGGGGCCGGATTCCAGTGACCGGAGCAGGGATGTAAAGGCGATACCTGAAGACTGCAAGCGTGGCAGACAGTCCGCACCCCAGCACGGAGCGGACCTCACCGGTGCTGAGCCACAAGGCAGGAGGGGCGAGGCTCCACCCCTGCGCCTTCCTTCCAAAAACCCACCACCCCAATCCGATCACAGGAAGACACCAGGCAAACCCAAGTCGAGGAACATTCAACCAAACACCTGGCCCGTCCTCAACGGTGTCGAGGACGCGAGAAGCTGCCACGGCCCAGAAGAGACCCAGGAGACAGAAGGATTCGGCGCCGTGCGGCGAGGAGGAAAAGCATTTAATAGGAAGAGAATTTCCTCCTCCCAGGGATGCGGGCTGCAGACGCGCTGCAGATGGAAGTTCAGATTTAAAAAGTCACTTCTGCGAGCGCGTGAATTCCGACACCCATTCCCGCGGCTGGCGCGGCTTCTCCCACCCATCCCCTGGCCTGGCGACTCCCACTGGGACCCGGGTGGGTCCTCGGGACCCCTCGCGTACAGGTGCCAAGCCCGGGCGGGGGCGGGGGCGGGGGCGGGGACAGCACTGGGGGCCGGACAAGGGGGCGCCAGCGCCTTCCGGAGCGGGAGGGGCCCCGCACACACCTCGACGGGGGCGGGGGTAGGCTCGGCACGGCTAAAAACGAACGGAGCCGCCGGGGCTTGGGCATCGCGGCACCTCAGTTAAACGGCTTTAAGAACAGAACCGCTGAGGACCCCCCGTTTCCGACCGAAGCCAGGCTTTGCTCTGCGTCTTCCCGGCCGCAGCGCCAGGACGGACCCCTTAGGACCCGGCGGGCGGGCGGGGCGGGGCGCGCGGGGCGGGGCGGGGATGGTGGGAGGGTCGCGTAGACCCGGCTGGGACGGAGGGACGGCGGCGCGGGATGCTCAGAACGCGTGTGGGCGGCCCGGGCGGCGTCCGACCCTCTCCCCATCCTCACGCGCCGCGCCCCGGCCCCGGGATGCTGCTCCGGCCCCGCAGGCCGCCCCCGCTCGCGCCCCCCGCGCCGCCCTCGCCCGCCAGCCCCGACCCCGAGCCGCGGACGCCCGGAGACGCCCCGGGGACCCCGCCCCGGAGGCCCGCCTCGCCCAGCGCGCTGGGGGAACTCGGGTTGCCGGTGTCCCCAGGCTCGGCGCAGCGCACGCCCTGGAGCGCCCGGGAGACGGAGCTGCTGCTGGGGACGCTGCTGCAACCGGCCGTGTGGCGCGCGCTGCTCCTGGACCGCCGCCAGGCCTTGCCCACCTACCGCCGCGTGTCGGCCGCGCTGGCCCAGCAGCAGGTGCGCCGCACCCCAGCGCAGTGCCGCCGCCGCTACAAGTTCCTTAAAGACAAGTTTCGCGAGGCGCACGGCCAGCCGCCCGGGCCCTTCGACGAGCAGATCCGGAAGCTCATGGGGCTGCTGGGCGACAACGGGCGCAAACGGCCTCGCCGCCGCTCCCCGGGGTCCGGGCGCCCCCAGCGCGGCCGCCGCCTGGTCCCCAACGCGCACGCGCCGGCTCCCAGCGAACCAGGTAGGCGGGGGACTGGGGGGGCCAGGTGGAGCCGAGGGCTGCGGAGGGACCCGGGGCGGCCGAGGGCTGCGGGGGAGGGGCGGGGGCGCCCCCCGAATATCCGCCCGACCGCCTGCTCCGCGTTCCCAGACGCCACCCCGCTGCCCACCGCCCGCGACCCCGACGCGGACCCCACCTGGACGCTCCGCTTTAGCCCGTCCCCGCCGAAGTCTGCGGACGCCTCCCGCGCGCCCAGCTCCCCGCCAGCCCCCGCCCCGACCGCACTCGCCACCTGCATCCCCGAGGACCGCGCGCCCGTCCGCGGCCCCGGGTCCCCGCCGCCACCCCCGGCCCGCGAAGAGCCCGACTCGCCGCCCGGCCGCCCCGAGGCCTGCGCGCCCCCTCCGGCCGCGCCCCCGTCGCTGAACGCCGCCCTGCTGCAGACCCTGGGGCACCTGGGCGACATCGCGAACATCCTGGGCCCGCTGCGCGACCAGCTGCTGACCTTGAACCAGCACGTGGAGCAGCTGCGCGGCGCCTTCGACCAGACAGTGTCCCTGGCCGTGGGCTTCATTTTGGGCAGCGCGGCCGCCGAGCGAGGGGTCCTCAGGGACCCGTGCCAGTGAGTCCCGGCTGCGGCCAGTCTCCCCTCTCCAGGCCGAGGCCCCTCCGCCTTGACCTCTCCTGCTGCCTTCCCACTCCCGTTCTTGGGTAGGTTCAATAAAAGGATTGTTTTCCTAGACTCCGGGCTGTGTAGGAGTGCGGGTCTGGAAGCGGGGAGGGAGTGACGCCCTGCAGTGCTGGGGCTGCGAAGGTCAGGGCAGGGTTGCAACGCTCTCATCACAGAGAGGGGCTCCCACTCGCTCCTAAAGTGTAGACAGAGCTCCGTGGGGTGCACCCAAATGTAGGCCCAGGAGGCCAGGCTCGAGGGTGGTGGGCATGGTGCCTGCTGCCGGGTTCTGGTCACACACCCGGTTCTCAAAGCCACACCGGACTCTCCCTGCCCCTCCCAGGGAGCCCCACTGAGTAAAACGAAGGGGGTCCGGAGAGAAACTGAGGCTGATCCCACCTCTTCACTCAATGCAGGGGTAGGGGTTAGAGTGGTCGCCTCCACACTGCCCAGCAGAAAACCCCCTTTGACCCAGGAGTAGCATGGGGGGTTCCGAAGGTCCTCCCATGGCCTCGGGCAGTCTTGAACCACCCGGCTGAACTCTCCCAGGTCCTGGGAAAGAAAAGAGGAAGAGGAGCCACACAGCTCCAGGGAGGATGCTTGTTTTGTCTCCAGGGAGGTGGCTCTGGTCTGGGTGGGCCTAGGGAGGCGCTGAGCGGCTGGGGTGTGATCCTTGGACAGAGGCTGAGGGCAGGATCCTTGCAATTTTGAGAAAACCGAAGCAGACCTGCCCAGGAAGCATTTTCCAAGTAGCAATAGAGGGCCCCACCCTGGACCCCTGAGTCAGAAGGGGGGATTGGGTGGAGCCGGAGATACAAATGTAGCCTGGAGGAGTTCCGCTAGCATAACAATGCCTGCAAATTAGTGGGCCCATCCAGAAAGACAAGTGGTTTGCCCAGGGCCATGCAGCTAAATGGGGCTGGGGGGGTCCCCGCTGGCCCAGCACCCAGCAGTCCTGAGGGGTTCCCTGTGGGTGGTAGGGTTGCAGCCCCTCCTGCACATGCTTTTCTGGGGATCCGGAAGAGTAGTTCCCGCTAGTGCTAATGGCAGCTCCTGGGGAAATGAAGGGCTTGCCCAGGTCTGAGGGGGAGGCCTGTGAGACCACGCCTACAAAAACTAACTCCACGCTTCACCTCATTTAAGACACTGAGGCGCCCGACGCTGTGGCTCATGCCTGTAATCCTAACACTTTGAGAGGCTGAGGTGGGTGGATTGCCTGAGCTCAGGAGTTGGAGAACAGCCTGGGCAACATGGTGAAACCCCATCTCTACTACAAAAATTAGCCGAGTGTGGTGGCACGTGCCTGTAGCCCCAGCTACTCGGGAGGCTGAGGCAGGAGAATTGCTTGAACCCAGGAGGCGGAGGTTGCAGTGAGCCAAGATTGCGCCACTGCACTCCAGCCTGGGCAACAGAGACTGTCTCAAAAAACAAACAAACAAAAAAACACTGATGGCAGATGCAGTGGCTCACGCCTGTAATCCCAGCTACTCGGGAGGCTGAGGAAGGAGGAGGCAGAAGAATCGCTTGAACCTGGGAAGTGGAGGTTGCACTGCACTCCAGCCTGGGTGACAAGAGTGAGACTCCGTCTCAAAAAAAAAAAAAAAAAAAAAAAAGGCACTCTAGGCCAGGCTCGGTGGCTCATGCCTGTAATACCAACACTTTGGGAGGCCTGGGCGGAAGGCTCACTTTGAGCTCAGGCTCCAAACCAGCATGGGCAACATGGTGAGACCACATCTCTATTAAAAATCAAAAAAACAGTGGGGTGTGGTGCCATGCACTTGTAGTCTCAACTATTCAGGGAAACAGGTGGGAGGATCACTTTGGCACAAGAGGTCAATGCTGCAGTGAGCCCTGATTTTGTTCCTGCAGTCCAGCCTGGGTGAGAGTGAGACCCTGTCTCACATCAGCTCCACCCTGCTGTGTTTCCTGAGAATCTCCAAGCTGCTAAAAGCCTGTTGGATGAGCCAAGCTTGCAAACATTCCCCCTCACATACACAGCCCCCAAAGGTCAGCATCACAGGTTGGGGTCACAGTGGGGTCTGAAACAGAGCGTAGGTGCACCCTACGTGACCCTGTCGCTCCAAGAGCTTATGCCTGACAGCAAGCCCAGGTCCAGACAGCCACATCCCAGCAAACACACCAACACCCTAAGGGTGGGGACTGTGCCACTCTATCACTCGGGTTACTGGACACTCGGCCCTGGAGGAAGGACCCATCTCTGGGCTGGAGCAATTTAGGGGCACCAAGCACAATTAATCTGCCTTCCTGCTCAGGTAGTGGGGCAGGGGCCACGTGCTATGATCCTCCTGAGCCCGGTATCAGAATAATGAATCTGAATACATGGGCCCCGGACTTCTGATGCTTTCTAATCTGGTGCAAGGAGTATATTTTGGCTGTTTAAATCAATCTAGGGGCCAGATGCGGTGGCTCATGCCTGTAATACCAGCACTTTGGGCAGCTGAGGCAGGAGAATTACTTGAGCTCAGGAGTTTGAGACCAGCCTGGGCAACATGATAAAATCCCATCTCTACAAAATACACAAAAATTAACTGGACATGGTGGCACGCACCTGCAGTCCCAGCTTCACTGGAGGCTCAGGCAGGAGGATCACTTGGGCCCCGGAGGTCGAGGCTGCAATGAGCTATGATCACATGAGGTGCTCCGGCCTGAGCAACAGTGAAAGCCTGTCTCTAAAATAACTAAGGCACTCTGTAGGGATGGCAGGATTAGCCTCCTGTGTGCTGTTTAATGGGGCCAGTGTCTGAGCACAGTTGGTTTAGCATTTCCTTTTTTTTTTTTTTAGATGGAGTCTCGCTCTTATTGCCCAGGCTGGAGTGCAATGGTGCGATCTTGGCTCACCGCAACCTCCGCCTCCCGGGTTCAAGCGATTCTCCTGTCTCAGCCTCCCGAGTAGCTGGGATTGCAGGCATGTATCACCACGCCTGGCTAATTTTGTATTTTTAGTAGAGACAGGGTTTCACCATGCTGGTCAGGCTGGTCTCGAACTCCCAACCTCAGGTGACCCGACTGCCTTGGCCTCCCGAAGTGCTGGGATTACAGGCGTGAGCTACCGCACCTGGCCGGCTTAGCGTTTCTTTAGCGGCCGTGCACCAGACCAGCCCCACTTCCTAGTGGACAAGTGTCGGGGAGGGGGCGTGGGGGTGTTGGGGAGGGGGCGTGGGGGTGTCGGGGGGGCGTGGAGGTGCTGGGGAGGGGGTGTGGGGGTGTCAGGGAGTGAGGCACGTGGATGTGTAGTGGAGGGGGCGTGGGGGTGTCGGGGAGGGGGGTGTCGGGGAGGGGGACGTGGGGGTGTCGGGGAGGGGGGCGTCAGGGAGGGGGGCGCGTGGATGTGTAGTGGAGGGGGGGTGGGGGTGTCGGGGAGGGGGGCGTGGGAATGTCGGGGAGGGGGACGTGGGGGTGTCGGGGAGGGGGGCCTGGGGGTGTCAGGGAGGGGGGCCTGGGGGTGTCGAGGAAGGGGGCGTGGATGTGTAGGGAGGAAGGAGTGTGGGGGTGTCGGGGAGGGTCGCGTGGGGGAGTCCGGGAGGGGAGCGTGGGGGTGTCAGGGAAGGGGGGTGTGGGGGTGTAGGGGAGTGGAGCTCGTGGGGGTGTCGGTGAGGGGGGCATGGAGGTGTCGGGGAGGGGGGCGTGGAGATGTCGGGGAGCGGGGATCGTGGGGCTTCGGGGAAGGGGGCACGTGGGGTGCCAGGGAGGCCGAGGCCGTGGGGGTGGGTGTTGGGGAGGGGTTGGGGCCTCCCCCTCAGGTGGTCCCAGAGTGTTCGGAGAAGGCTCGGGCGAGTCGCGACGGGGCCGGCAGCACGCGCTGGGACCAGTGCCTGTCCTCAGGCTGTGGACTCGGGGGGAGCGCGTTTCGGGGACTAGTTGGGCTCCGGGCTGTGCGTGGGGACGGGGCTGCCGGCCTGGGAGTGACGCGGGACTTCCTGCCCAGCGCAACCCGGCCTGGCCCCGGAGGGTGGGGGACGGGGCGACGCCCGCGGGGACCACGCTCTGGGGCGTGCGGGGCGCAATTCTCGGGGCTGGGCTGCCCTAGGGGCTGGGAGGAAGGAGGCGAGGGGGGCGCCTAAGTCTCCTACCCATGGCAGCGCATCAGGGCGCCGTCCCAGAGCCGGGGGCGGACGGAGGCTTGGAGGCGGAAGCTTTGGGGACCCCCAGGCCTGGGCTAGAGCAACCTCTGCGGGCCCTAGAGGGAGGGTGAAGGGAGGGGCCCGGGCTGCAGGAGGCGGGGAGGCCTGAGCCACGGCGGTGGGGCCGCTGGGCAGGAGAGAGGGGCCACCCCGGCCGCAGCAAGGGGCTGGGGTGGGGGCCCAGGAGAGAGGGGCTGTGTGATCCTGCTGTGTGAAGGTGACGTTGTCTTCGGACTTGCGGGGGGTCGGAGGGGGCGGTTCAGGTGGAAGTGGTGGGTGGGGGAGCTGGGAAACTGGCAGGAGGGGCTCTATGTAGAGCTGGGGGTGGGGGGGCTGAACCACGTACAGAAGGGGGCTGAGACACCGGGGCCCGGGGCCCCGGAAATTAGAAATGGAGAAATGGAAAGCTGGGTGCTTGGCGTTTCGCAAATCCATGCTCGTGGTGTTCCTCTTTATGTAAGGGAGGCTTCTGGGCCTTTTCCCTGCCTGTCGAACGTTCTGTATGTTTTTGCGGGATGTGTGAGGGTGTGCTGTCTTGCTCCACTTTGAGGCACCGCCCCGCCGCAGCCCCCACCCTCACGGCCTCCGCCCCCACTGCGGGAGTGCTGGGGACCTGCCCCATGGCGCATCCTCGGGGCCAGCCCTGTGGCCACAGGCATCTGGGCCCTCGCTGCTCCCGGCCGGGACACTCTGCCGGTCCTGTGCAGTGGCTCAAAGCTCCTCTACCGGGGGTGACCCGGTCTCTCCGGAGATGAAATGGGGAGGGGGTCTAGGCCGGCTTCCTGGCCCCCCGCCCCTCCTGGCTTTACCCCCGAGGCCACGTCCAAAGCCCCCCAGCGCCAAGGGGGAAGCCGCCAGCCTCCCCCTTGAGGGCCCAGTGACCTAACTGGGCCGTCAGGGTCCCAGGAAGACCAGGGTCAGCGGCGGCACGGTCCGTTCCCCGACCCCTTACCTGTGACCCCAGGTCGGCCGCCGATCGGTTCCCGGCTGAGGTCCCGCCCCAGCGCCCGCCTCCCGGGCTCCTCCCTCTTTGCTCAGCCCCGGAGACTCGGCTGGCTGGGGTGGGCGTAACCGTGGGGCGAGGCCCGCCGGTCTTTCTGATTTCCGCGGGCGGGGTGGGCGCTGAGGCAGCCGCGGTCAGGACCTGGCCGGGAGTCGGGGCTGCTCCGTGGACCCCGCATGGCTTCGGGGGCCGGACCTGCGCCTCCGCCTAACTCCGGCCGCCGGAGACGCCGTGCGCAGGCGACCCGGGGACGCCCAGGACGCGGAGACGCAGACAGCTCGGGACTCAGGTTCGTGGGAGCGGCGGCCGCGCGTCGCTATGACCGTCCCGGGGGCCCGTGCTCAGGGCGTCCCCGTGAGGTTTGGGCTCCACAGTCACCGGCGGCTCTGCCCCCGCCCTGGCCACAGTGGGGACAGTCTGGCTTGGCGGGGACGCGCCAGTCCCGCAAACGACGCGGAGTTCCCACCCCGCCGTGCGAGGCAGTGTGGCTGCGGCCCTTCCAGCTCGGGATGGAGTCAGGGAGCCACCCGCGCCCGAATGCAGAGGCTCCTGCGATGGCCCCGGGAGTGAGTCCCCCAGAGGAGCCGGATTAGGGCTGGAGGCGGCCGAGTCCCCCGAGAGGCCCCTCCCGACATTCCCGCCTCCGCGCGCCGCTCCCCGGGCCCTCCGCGTCTCTTTCCGGGAGAGCCTCCCTCGGTTCCTGCGCGGCCGCACAGCCTGGACGGAGCGCACGCGGGCACCGGCCTGACTCTCCCAGCCTGAAGCCCTGCTCGCCCTCGGGTGTCCTGGCTGGGCACAGGCGCCAGCGTCCCCCTGGAGAGGAGAGGTCGCCCGGCACCTCTCAGGACAGGCCCAAGTGGGAGTGGGACCCTCCTACCTTCCTGCGGCCTCGGCCCGCGGGGTGGGGGGTGGGAGAGATGAAAGGCGGTGACCCGTCCCGAACCATCACCTCTCCATTAACCAGGGCCCGCAGCCCCGCCCCGCCCCCAGACATCGAGGAGCCGGGGAGGTGTGAACGGCCTCCTCTGTGCCTCTGAATCGAAGGCAATTAGGCCCCGCTTATCTCGGCATTAGCCGTGTATGCAAACCGGGCTCCCGCCCCCTCCTCTTGGGCTTATAAACGCCGCCGCCTGGCGAGGCCCGAGGTAGATCCTGCGCCTGGCCAGCCCCGCCTGGCCTTCCCTCCGGCGCACCTGGCCGCCATGCGCCTCTCCTCCTCCCCTCCTCGTGGCGGGCAGCAGCCCTCCAGCTTTGGCTCCGTGGACTGGCTCTCCCAGAGCAGCTGCTCAGGGACAACCCACACCCCCAGGCCTGCCGACGTCTCCCCGGGGATCCTCCCTGGCCCGGGCCAGACATCCGGCGCCCGGCAGCGCCCTCAGGCCGTCAGCATCAGGGAGGCCGCCAGGTCCTCAAATCTGCCTGCGCCGGAGAGGGCGGTGGCCGGTAGGTCCGGGTGGGGGGGTCCATTCCTTCCCAGGTGGAGATGGGAGTGGGGGAGAGGCCAGGAGCCCGGCGGCTGCACTCCCCGCGGTGCCCTGCGGACTAGGTCAGGGCCGGGGGCGTTTCCATGAGGGCCGGCGAAGGCCTTGCCTGCGCCCTCACTGGAGCGCAGCTTCCCTCGGAACCAAAGCCTTGACGGGGATTTTCTCTCCTTGAGCCCCCGATGGGCTCCTCTGCCTCCTTTGTCAACCCGTTCCTCAGCTGTGTCCCCGTCCCCCGCCCCGGCCTGGTGCCGAGGGACCGTCCAAGGGGTCCCTGTCCGCACCTCCCTGCCCTGATTCTGGGCGCTCACTGAAACACAGCGCGGGCGTGGGCACCTGTGCCCTTGGTGTTCCAGCCCCGCAACCATCGGGACCCAGGGGTCTCGATGATTTGCCGAGCCCCTCCCCCCCCGCCCCCCAGCAAAGCCGGTGCCTGCTCAGCATCTAGGCTCAAGCCCATTCCAGGCCACCTGGAGCACAGCTGTCTTTAAAGAGCCTGCCGGTTCGCTGCAGGGGTGGCGGTGACCCCATGCCTGCAGAAGCTCTGAAGTTCCCCCTGTGGCCGCCCAGATGCTCTGCTGTCTGCTGAGAACAAAGGTTCTCTGCGTTTGTGTTTTAGTCTTTGTGACATCATCACCACTTTTAGGTTTAAGGTAGTACTTGGTCAAAAGTGGGGTTGACATCATCTACAAGTTTTCATTTTTAAAAATTTGACTGATGATGGAATAACTTTGTACTTAAGGAAAATGAAAATTTAAATGTATTCTCCCCAGCTAGCTATCCTGCCCCACCACAAAAAAGCCAGCCATCCCTGTCCCGCAACCCCCTTCTTGATGCCAGTCCTACAGCCCTCCCTGCCAGAAGGCATTTGCTTTTTGGGTCTACCATGTGCTTTCAGGCTAACGTTAAGACATTTTGTAAAATATGCTTCCTTCCGCAGAAACTCCAGTGAGCATTTTGGTCAGACTTGCATTTAATCCTTCCTGGGACCCAGACCCAGCTCCACAGACCACCTCGTGGGGCTGTTTAGTGCCAGCCCCCATTCCTTAACTTAGAAATTAGGAAACAGGCTTGACCACAATGGGCCTGGGGATTAACTGAGCTGGCCTCCGCTGGCTGAGGAGACGGAGCCCGGGACAGGGACGGGTCCCCCTGGGTGGGTCGCCAGGCCTTAGCATATAATGGACTGTACCTTACCTGCCTGGAAGGCTGCGGGAAGGGCATCCTGGGAACCGGCTTCTGGAAGGGAAGTGTGGGATGGGGCGGAACTGAGTGAACTGAGTGAACTGAGTGGAAGGCAGGCCCAAGCTGCTGTTAACATTCCCTCCTCCCTTGAGCCCCCTCTCTGAGCCCCCTTTCCGCACGTGACCTGGGAGGCGGCGGGGTGGGGGGCTGCTGGTCACTGTCAGGTGAGAAGATCTGCCCTGCCCAGCCCCCAGCATGGCTGTCTTCACCTGTTACCCGTGGGCGTGAGCTTGCCCCATGGGGTGGCATGTTGAGCCAAATGCCCTTACCCTCCATGTTAGGGTTGAGTAAGGAGCCAAATACCTTGCGGGCCCCCCGTGTCCGCACAGCCTTCACCACGGAGCAGGTCCGCACCTTGGAGGGCGTCTTCCAGCACCACCAGTACCTGAGCCCTCTGGAGCGGAAGAGGCTGGCCAGGGAGATGCAGCTCTCAGAGGTCCAGGTGAGGTGGGCTGGGCAGGCTGGGGTGGGCAAGGGTGGGCCGGTGGCCTAGTCTCACCCCTGCTCTGATCTTGCTTTTCCTGCAGATAAAAACCTGGTTTCAGAATCGCCGGATGAAACACAAACGGCAAATGCAGGACCCCCAGCTGCACAGCCCCTTCTCGGGGTCTCTCCACGCGCCCCCAGCTTTCCACTCACCGTCTTCTGGCCTTACCAATGGCCTGCAGCTGCTGTGCCCTTGGGCACCCCTGTCCGGGCCCCAGGCTCTGATGCTGCCCCCTGGCTCCTTCTGGGGTCTCTGCCAAGTGGCACAAGAGGCCCTGGCCTCTGCGGAGGCTTCCTGCTGCTGGCAGCCTCTAGCATCCCACCCCCCTACCCCAGGAAGTGGCCGGCCTACGCTGGGACCAGCCCTGTCCACGGGGCCCCGGGGCCTGTGTGCTCTGCCCCAGACAGGGGATGCATTTTGAGGAGGCGCCTCAGACTCCCACACTCGCGGTCTTGCTGATCGCACCTGGCTCCTACCTGGAGGACTCAGCTGTTCTGTTTACATCGTGGTGACACCTCTCACCCTAACCCACACAAAGGTTCTGGAGATTTCTGGAGAATATATATAAAAAAAACTAAATATATATATATACTTTTTTTTTTTTTTTATTGAGACGGAGTGTTGCTTTGTCGCCCAGGCTGGAGTGCAGTGGAGCAGTCTCGGCTCACAGCAACCTCCGCCTCCTGGTTCAAGCGATTCTCCAGCCTCAGCCTCCCGAGTAGCTGGGATTACAGACACCCGCCACCACGCCCGGCTAATTTTTTCTATTTTTAGTAGAAATGGGGTTTCACCATGTTAGCCAGGCTGGTCTCGAACTCCTGACCTTGTGATCCGCCCCCCTCAGCCTCCCAAAGTGCTGGGATTACAGGCGTGAGCCACCGCACCCGGCCCTGAGAATATATTTATTAAAGCTACCTCTTCACTGAAAGTTACCAAAAGAGTCGGTTTAGGAAGGAAACGAAGGGTCAGTGAACAGAGTCAAATGCAGAAGGGGGCTTGTCATGGGTAGGGCTTTCAGAGTACGATAAAAGGATCCTTTGTTTTTTAAAAAGGGTTGGAAAAACTGGTTTTCCAGTTGGAAACAGTAAAGGTTGTAAGCTTTGTGTGTAAAAAAGAAAACACGGAATGCAGGTGTCGTGTTTATAGCCTTATGGTTCAAGTCCCTCTTAACAAGAACTCCAAAGCTGGAAAGCAGGAGGGAACAAAGGTGAAAATGAGGGCGGGGATGCTGGGGCCCTGCAGTGCGCTGTAGGCTGTGTGTGAGCCAGGACTGTACCCACAGCTTGCTGAGGGCTGCTCTTCTCGGGCCAGGGAAAGCGGGGCAGCCGGGACCTGCGGCTGTGCCTGGACTGAAGCTGTTCCGCAGGTCCCCACCCTCCAACACGTGCTCACCTGTCCCCCTCCTCGCAGCAGCCTCGGGACGAAACAGAATGACTCAAGGACAGCACTTCCCACAGAAGGTCTGGAAGTGCCCAGAATGGGAGGCACGGAAGCCCCTCCCGAGGAGGACTCCCACGTTGATGGACCGTGCTTGGTGCAGACGCCTGACTGTATGCATGGAACCTGAGACAAGTGCACATCCGTCCATGTCGCCCCAGAGTGCCCAGGAGGCAGGCAGCACGGGGCGCCCAGGCAGACGGGTTCAGCCTGCAGAACCAGAGGCAACCTGTGAAACCCACCCGGCACCCCAACAGGAACAGAAGCGTGGTCCTGCGGCTGCGTTCACAGCGAGTTTCACTTTCCCCTTGCTTGTTTCTTCCTTGTTGGAAGTGTTTACAACTGGCATGTGCTTTTAAAATACAGCTTCAGGTAAGAGGGGAACAGCTGCCGTGCATTGTCCTGGCAAGTGATGATGTGACGGAAGCCTGGGCGAGGCCCTCAGAGGGCAGCTGCTGGACAGGGGCTACTGGGTTTGGCCAGGACAGCACTGATTTGTGGATGTGGACGGGGTCACGTTGTCCGTGATAAAAGTACAAGTGTCCGTCACCGCCCTTGGGGATTGGTTTCTGGTCCCCTGTGTGGCCCTGGGCCACAAACCACACCATCTTGGTCCTGAACTCCCCCAGTGAGTAAGGGCCCTGGCCCAGTGGTGTCTCGAGGTCCTGCCAGCACACTGGGCCCTACGAGGCAGGCAGCCCCTTGGGGCTGAGCTGGGCCTGTTCGGAGGCACACCTGTGCCTTCGTAGGGCCCTGGCTCCATCCTGCAGATGAGGAGCTCTGGAAAAGGGCAAAGTCCCGGAGGCTGAGGAGTGGGGCGGGCTCCAAGTGTCCAGCAGGGACCTAGACCCTGAGTTCTGGGGGATCCACAAGGCCCTCAGGCCCAGGGAAGGCTCTGCCACCCGTGACTTCCAAACTTCTCTCCCTGTCCCCCATCCGGGGCTGCAGAGTGAGTTGGCCCAGGCCCCATGGGCTGCTGGTATCTGGGTGGACCTTGAAGACCAAGATGCCCCCAAGCCCTACTCCACCCACCTGCTGCGTCACAGCTGGCCAGGATGCAGTGACCACTCCGCTGGCCTCAGCCTGCTTCCGCTCTCCCCTGGGGTCCTTCCTCACATCCCCGCAGCCATTTCCGCTCTCCCCTGGGGGCCTTCCTCACATCCCCGCAGCCATTTCCGCTCTCCCCTGGGGGCCTTCCTCACATCCCCGCAGCCCGTTTCTGCTCTCCCCTGGGGGCCTTCCTCACATCCCTGCAGCCCGTTTCCCGCTCTCACCTGGGGTCCTTTCTCACATCCCTGCAGCCATTTCCGCTCTCCCCTGGGGGCCTTCCTCACATCCCTGCAGCCGTTTCCGCTCTCCCCTGGGGGCCTTCCTCACATCCCCGCAGCCCGTTTCCACTCTCCCCTGGGGGCCTTCCTCACATCCCTGCAGCCCGTTTCCCGCTCTCACCTGGGGGCCTTCCTCACATCCCTGCAGCCCGTTTCCCGCTCTCACCTGGGGTCCTCTGGCTGACTGCTGGACGTCAGGCCCAGAGTTTGGCAAGTCCTCTGCTCCTGGATGCCCCCAGCTGCCCCCACAAGCACAGTGCTCCAGGTGCTCTCGGCCCCACCCCACTCAGCATCCCCATGTGGACATCTTACAAGCACTGGGGGTCCTGACCTGACTGGGGGTGCAGGGCGGCGGGGCAGAGACACCCACACATCCCGGGCAGAGGAAGGTGGTCAGAAGCTGCATCTGTGAGGAGGTCTCAGCGGAGCTGGGCACGAGGGGTGCAGCCTGGACGCACCAGAGGGCAGGGGTCATGGCGTAGGACAGGGCCCTCAGGGTCCAGCTCTCAGAGACAGAAAGTCTTGGGGTCCAGTCAAGATGCATCAGAAAACAACCGTCTCTAGACGCCCCTCCAGAACTCCTGAGCTCCACAATGATTCCTGCCGAAGCTGAGTCACTTGTGGGTGTGTCACGTGTGCTGCACGTGGCGTGTGAGTGGGTGTGTCACGTGTGATGTGTGTGGTGTGAGTGCGTACATGTCATGAAAGTGAGAATTCCGTGTTGTGCTCTGGATGTGGGGTGTATATGTGTTGTGTGTGCGTGTGTAGTGTATGCACGTGTGGTGTTACTGTATCGTGTGTATGTTGTACATGTGTAATGTGTATGCTGTGCATGTGTAATGTGTGCTATGTCGTGTGTAGCGTGTGCATGTCCTGTGTGCATGTGGTGAATGTGTGTACTGTGTGTGTTGTATGCACGTGTGTCGTGTCTGTGTAGTGAAGTGTGCTGTGCATGTGTGTAGTGAACGTGTGTACTGTGTGTGAGTGGGTAGTGAACACATGTGCTGTGCGTGTGTCGTGTGTAGTGAACTTGTGTACTGTGCGTATGTCGTGTGTCTCCCCCAAGCCCTGGACACCCTTTGTCACCTCTGCCTTGTCCTCTCTGTAACCCAAGTGGCTGTCAGGACAGGGAGGCTGTGGGGCCAGGTGTGGACACCGGCGGGGGGCTCTGGCTGCTGATGGGCCCAGGGCCTGCTGGATGCCACCAGGCTTCCTGCTCACCCTCCTTTCCCTCTGAGCTGCTCACCCACATGGGGCCGAGGGCTATGCCGGCTCCTTCCCCGCGGGATCGGGTGAGAGGTGCAGTCGCTATGAAATAGTCCTGCCAAGAATCTCTGGGAACCTGCACATCTAACTTCCAGTGGACAGGAACCCTCGGGGACTCCCAGGGCCCTCAGCTGGGCTTCTGCAGAAGCTTCTGTGAGAGAGGGCAGGGTGCCCTTGATGCAGAGGCGGAGGAGACACAGCCACAGGTGCACACATGAGCCGTGACAAAGAAGTGTGGGAAAGCACAGCCCTGCACAGCTGGTGGGGACGATTCCGAGGGGCTCGGGACGGTGCTGGGGAGTGGTCCGTGTCCTCAGGTGTGGAGAACACGCTGTCTCCGGAGGCAGTGCTCAGGGCCTCAGATCTGAAACTGACATTCAAAGGGTTCAAAACATAGCATGACATAAATATGGCAGAATAGCCACTCCCCTCTCCTTGAGGAGTCCACGGGGCTCGTGCACTTCTCTCTTCGATTCTGCACCTGAGACTATCCAGGAACCTGCAGGGAAGAGGCTGCTTGGACTTGGCCCCTAGCTGGCCCCAGCGTCTCTTCCGAGGCCCAGCACTTGCTCCCATTCCGAGCCCAGACTTGTCGGCTTCCAGGCCGTGAGGAAGTGGCAGAGTGCTCAGGGCCTCCTAGGCCACGCCAGGACCTCTGGAGCAAAGTGGGCTCACTGAACAAAAGCAGGCCTCGGCCCCCTTTAGGGGTGTTTGGTAGGGCCCTGCACGGCCCCCAGTCAAAGAAAAATCACCTGGGCTGGGCATGGTGGCTCACGCCTGTAATCCCAGCACTTTCGGAGGCCAAGTCAGGTAGATCACGAGGTAAGCAGTTCGAGACCAGCCTGGCCAAGATGGTGAAAACCATCTCTACTAAAAATACAGAAATTAGCTGGGCACGGTGGCAGGCACCTGTAGTCCCAGCTACTCAGGAGGCTGAAGCAGGAGAATCACTTGAACCCAGGAGGCGGAGGGTGCAGGGGGCCAAGATCGCGCCAGTGCACTCCAGCCTGTGCAACAGAGCAAGACACCATCTCAAAAAAAAAAAAAAAAAAAAAAGGGTAAGTACCAGAAAAGCTGGCCCTTCTCCCATTGCCTCTGCAGCCTGGCTGGGAGGCTCTGCCACCCCCACCTCAGAAAGGTTCCGTTCGTGCCCTGGAGTGGCGGTCAGCTTTTCAGGGGACTCCTGGGGCTCCTGAGTACTCCCCAAGGCAGAGTCTCAGCCATGCGGGGTACTTGCACAGAGTGAGGCAGAGGGACGGAGCCAGGCGGGGTACGAGTGCAGAGTGAGGCAGAGCCTTTGGCTCCCTGGATCCAGCTGTGCCTGCATCCACCATTCTGCCGACACCGTCTGTGAGTAACAGCTGCTGCATGTCCACACAGCACAGTGAGGTGATACCTGCTTTATCTGTGCAGATTTAAAACCCTATGTTCAGGTGTCCTGTGGAGAGTGACTCAAAGGCCCGGAAGAGACTCCCCAGCAGGGCGGACCTCCACCGTTCCCTAGGGGGCAGGGGGAGCAGCCCAGCTCGTTGGGTGGGAGGCGTGGCTGCCCTTCCACGTGTGGCCTGCAGCCCTCCCAGCTGGAAGCACCTTACCCCTCTGCCTGCTGCCTGATCTTTCCCCTCCGACACCCAGGCTGCAGGCTATGAGGGAGGTGGGAGGTGACTATCAGATGAGATTAGTGCTAGGCTTGGAGAGGATGCGCAACCTGGGGAGGCAGCCCCTGATAACGGGCCTGGGGGCTTCTCAGCCAGCTCATTGCTCCATTTGCTAGGCTCAGTGGTGATAAAGGCTGCCACCTTCAAAGACCTGGGCGTGGCCCTGCCGGCTGACGAGGACTCTGGCTGAAGGGTGGGGCCTCCCCAACTCCCGTTCAGGCCTTCTTTTAAGACAGCAGCCGACTGTCATTCCTTAAACCAGGCTGATGAGGGACCCCCCTGTTCATTTTCCTTCAGCGGGAAGTCAAACCGACAGTCCCACCCTGGCCATTGCGGAGGCCTGGAAGCCACGGGGCCCCCGCCCTCACAAGCCATCCGTCTGGGCTCTCCCAACACTGCTGGCCGGTCCCAGGCTCTGGACTTGTTCCAGCGACCCTGGTCATCAGAAGGGTGGCCCCAGACCGGTGCCCAGGCCAGGCCCCCAACCAAGGCTCCAGGAGCCGTTTCATCCCCGTTATGTTTATGCATTTTTAACTAAGTTTCCCCAAGTCCACACTTAACTAATGTGACGTCCAACCACCACGAACGAGAGGAGACCAGCATGACAGAGCTGCTTTGTCAAAATTTGTATTTATTGTCAAAACTTGACCACATCTCACACATTTGAATGAAATTAGCTCTACTGAAATTTCTAACCAGAAAATCAACTCATACCCATGATTACAAAAGTAATAAAGATGTTAAGAAGCAACAGCCGGCCGGGCGCAGTGGCTCACGCCTGTAATCCCAGCACTTTGGGAGGCCGAGGGAGGTGGATCATGAGGTCAGGAATTCAAGACCAGCCTGACTAACAAGGTGAAACCCTATCTCTACTAAAAATACAAAAATTAGCCAGGTGTGGTGGCGGGCGCCTGTCATCTCAGCTACTTGGGAGGCTGAGACAGGAAAGTCGCTTAAACCCGGGAGATGGAGGTTGTAGTCAGCCGAGATCATGCCACTGCACTCCAGCCTGGGTGACAGAGCGAGACTCCATCTCAAAAAAAAAAAAAAGCAGCAGCAGAAGCGCACAGACCCAGCGTGCACGCGTCTCCGCCACGCCTCACTCCTGTCTTCGCCTGGATCCACCACCACCCACTTGTGTAAAAAGTGGGCCCCACACGGTGCAGCTTCGTGGTCTGCAAAGAAAATGTCCAAAGAATGAGTTGTGGATCCTCCCAGCCAGAGCCCAGATCCCAGGCACCCGGCCCCACCTCTCCCAACCACCAGGCAGCCCCAGAGCCTAGGCCTGTCCCTCCCGCCACTTCCTGTAAGGCGTCCACCCCCATCTCCGGTCAGACTGGTCACAGAGCACCGCCCAGCTCCAGCCCTCCTCTCTGCATCCTGGGTCCCAGCTCAGGGGCTACAGAGATCAACCCAGGGCAGAGGCCTGGACCACGTCCTCCCCAGACACTTCCAGAACCCACACAAAAGCACACATCCCCGTTTTCCTTGTTCTAGAATATTTGGCCCCTTTCTGCCCCAAGGACGTGGGGGCCAAAGCCCCGGGGCTCCCGGGCGGAGGAGAGAGGAAGCAGGCGGAGTCCCAAGTCAAGAGGCAGGTGCTGCTGGAGCAGGTACAGGTGCGCTGGTGCAGGTGCTGCTGGGGAGGACCCGACCGCCCCGTTTTCCCATGCCCTATACCTCTTTAGGCCAGATCCTCAAAGAAGTATATGCATAGGAAAAAGGAACGGCGGGCGGCTCTGTGGAGGGCCGGCTCTTCAGCACCGGGAGGTGGCTGTCCTGGGGGAGGGTCCCGTGCCGGGCAGCAGGGAGACGTCGGGACTGAGGCCTGGTGGGTGCGGAGATCCTGTGGGAGTGAGGAGAGCAGAGCCGAGCCAGGGCCGAGTTCCCAGAGGCAGGCCTTGGGCCTCGTCTTACCTGTGGTCCAGCCTCCCGGGCCGCTGGCACTGGGTAGCCCGTGAGCCTCGTGAGCCTGGGAGGAGCGGTGGAGAACTCTCTGAGCCGGGAGTTGTGCTGCCGCCGAGCGAGCTCCACATTTATGCGCAGGGGAGACCTTGGCTGCCGCTGTCACATGCAGCCAGAGGGCTGCTCTGTGCCAAGGACCCCGTCCCACCCCCGCACCTGCCAGATTGGGGCACAAAGACCTGCTGTGAAAAGAGTGCTGAGCCAGGGCCCGGCGGGCGGGCGGGCGGCGAGGGCTGTGGGCCGGGGGCTGCTGGCCCGGGAGCTGGGACGGGGCCAGCCTGTCCCCCCGCCTCCTCCAGCCCTTATCTCCCCACGAGCTTCTGCTTGCGTCAGGGGCCCCAAAGCACACGTGAGCAAGAATCGCTTGTCCAGGGAAGGGGCCGACTCCCCTTCCTGGGCCTGCCCAGCTCAGCGATAAGCAGTACCTTGGGCTGCACCCACAGCCTCCTGGCTCACAGGGGCTCTCAGAACCCCCCAGCCAGCGTGTCTAACACTGTCCCAGCCACTGGGAACCAGACCCCACCCCCAGGGCAGGTGGCCCTGCTTGGCCTGGGGTGGCCTTCACAGCTGGGGCTCCCTGAGGATTCGCAGCATCAGGCGGACACTGGTCCAGTGAGGCCCAGAGCCTCCCCCGGGCCACAGAGCCCGCGAGCACGTGGAGAGGGGCCGGGCTCTGCAGCCTTGGCGGCAAGAGTGCAGGGTCAGAGGGAGAGAGCCCCTCAGGGACAGTTGGCCAGACCCACAGCTGCCCACACAGAGTGAGACCACACAGGCAGGCAGACACCCTCTCCTAGGGCGAGGGAGCCCCTGGCCAAGGGGCCCAGGCAGGCAGCAGAACTCCTGCAGGTCTGGGGCTGCCCCTGTGTCCCAGGCTCAGGACATAAGGAAGAAGCCCAGAGGAGGCCAGGGGACGGGGCTTCTGAACCCCAGCCAGTGGCCTCTCCCCAGGACGTAGGCAAGTGGAGGCTGGCGAAGGAACAAGGCTGAGGCCTCGGAGGCCTCTGCAGTGACCACGTCCTTGGGGAGACTCAACGTCGCTAGGCAGGCCTGTGTGGGCGCCTGGCTCCAGCACCTGTGATCTGTAGGGCCAGAGTCTCAGAACTGATCCGACTCAGCACCCACATGCGGCAGGGACACACAGAGACCCCCACAGACACATGTAGACACACACAGACTCACACATACACACACAGACACAGAGACACACACAGACACACACACAGAGACACAGACATGTAGACAGAGACACACTCAGACATGTAGACACACAGAGACACAGATGTACACAGAGGCACACACAGAGACACACACAGACACGCACGCAATGGGCCACACACCCCCCAGGGGCAGCGGGCCTTGGCTGTTGTACGCCAGAGTCTCCTGTCCCCTGAGCGGGGAGGGGCACAGGGGGCCATGAGGGGCCAGGTGGGGCTGCAAGACTGTCCAGAGCCCTCCTGATGGCCCCCGAGGCGGCCAGGAGCCCCGTCTGGGGAAGGACGAGTGGGCCCTGCTGGGCAGGAGGAGCCATAGGGACCATGGGGACGATGGACGATGGATGATGACCCAGCCACCTACCAGGCCGCTCTGCAGACCCCCCACGGGAGCAGCCTCTGCCCCCGCCTCGTGCAAACCGTTGATCTGCATGCGCCAGGCCAAGCAGGTGATCGTCACGACCAGCGATGGCCACAGATGGGTGGGGGTGAGCACATCAGTCGGTCACAAGCCCTCCTGGTGGGGACACGGGGCTGGGGACAGGCCCTGCTCAGGGCTGGGCCCCCACAACAAGGCCCAGAGTGGGCACAGGGGGCTGCTGGGCTCCATCCACCTGCTGGCAGGCTGAGGGTTGCCTTCTGGGGGAGGAGGGAACGTGGAGCTCAGACACACGCATGCTCACACTCAGGCTCACCCACACTCCTGCAGGCACGCACACATCCACACACATGCGCATGCACAATTCACACACTTATGCTTACCCTCACTCACACACGCCCGTGGTCCCCCACCTCCATGAGGTCTGCGGATCCGAGGAAGGGTCCTTGGGGGGCTAGCAGGGGAGGGGCCCCACTCCTCCAGACACCTAGAACCTACACAGAGAGCCCCAGCATCACACTTCGGGGGCCTGGGCCCAAAAGGGCCATGCAGAGCCCCCCATCCTGAGCCTCCGCCCGGCATCAGCCCTCCCCGTTTCTCCCCGTTTCTCCCCGTTTACAGCTGCCCGGCGAGGCTTCTGGGAAACACACAATGCAAACCCTGACCTTGGGCTCCTGACCTCGGTTCTGCAAGAGGGAAGGAGGAGAGAGGCAGAGGGCCAGAGAGACAGAGACAGAGAGACCAACAGACACAGAGAGACACAGACAGAGTCAGAGAGAGAGACAGACACAGAGAGAAACACAGAGACAGAGAGAGACACACAGAAACCAACAGACACGAGAAACAGAGACAGAGAGAGATCAACAGACACAGAGAGAGACACAGACAGAGAGAGACAGAGACAGTGGGGAGACAGAGAGAGACAGACACAGAGGGACAAAGAGAGAGAGACACGGACAGAGACAGACACAGTGGGGAGACAGAGACCGAGAGACAAAGACACAGAGACAGAGACACAGAGACAGTGGGGAGACAGAGAGGCAGAGACAGACACACAGAGAGACACATACAGAGAGAAAGAGCAGGGAGACAGAGAGACAAAGAGACACACACAGAGAGACACATACAGAGAGACAGAGACAGTGGGGAAGCAGGGAGACAGAGACACAGAGACACACACAGAAAGACAGAGACAGCAGGGAGGCCCTGGGCTATTCTAGGGCATCGCCCAGTTCCTCACTTTGTTTCCCTAACTTTTCTCTGGATTATAAACCCACACCTGCTGATCAGGAAGCACTTTAATCATCCACACGGGTTTAAAGGGGCATCCAGGGACCGGAGGGTCGGGCTGCGCACAGGTGTGAGGACGGCCACCCTCTGCCCACAGCCTGTCCCACAGCCTTACGTGGTTCCTTGCGGCCTAGGGGGAAACAGAGGGGGGGTCTGGGCCCCCACCCAGTTGTCACCCCAGCTCCCAGGCTCCAGCCGATGGGGCCAGCAGGAAGACGGGCCCTGGGCTCCTCCACCTGCAGAGGCAGCAGAGGGTGGCCGTCCTCACACCTGTGTGCAGCCCGACCCTCCGGTCCCTGGATGCCCCTTTAAACCCGTGTGGATGATTAAAGTGCTTCCTGATCAGCAGGTGTGGGTTTATAATCCAGAGAAAAGTTAGGGAAACAAAGTGAGGAACTGGGCGATGCCCTAGAATAGCCCAGGGCCTCCCTGCTGTCTCTGTCTCTCTGTGTGTGTCTCTGCGTCTCTGTCTCCCTGCTTCCCCACTGTCTCTGTCTCTCTGTATGTGTCTCTGTGTCTCTGTCTCTCTGTATGTGTCTCTGTGTCTCTGTCTCCCTGCTTCCCCACTGTCTCTGTCTCTCTGTGTGTGTCTGTGTCTCTGTCTCCCTGCTTCCCCACTGTCTCTGTCTCTCTGTATGTGTCTCTGTCTCTCTGCTGTCTCTGTCTCTCTGTGTGTGTCTCTTTGTGTCTCTGTCTCTCTGTCTTGGGCTTGGGCTGCCGGGTCGAACTGGCCAGAGGGGCAGGCAGCCGAGGGACCAGGTGTCAGTGTCACCTGGCCATCCCGGCTACGAGCCCTGGAGGTCCTGAGACCCCTCGGGGGATTCTGTGAGGTGAAGGGAGGGACTCAGAGCAAACCCTAGCCCCTGAGGGCTGAGGGACCACCCGCAGGTGGACCCCAGGCTTCCCGACAGGCGCACCCCACACACCTGCCCCTGTCCCGAGCTCCCTGTGGCTCCCCAGTGCTTTGAATGAAACCCAGCCTGTGAGCAGCAGCACAGGGCCCCACCTCACCCACTGGAGGCCGCACAGCCTGGCTCCCACCCATCCTGGGGACCTCCTGCCGGAGATTTGCAGCAGCAGGGGTGGAAGGGCCTGAAAGCAGAGGATGCCCACCCCGGGCATCCTTCCCACCATCCCGGGGCCTCCTGCTGCACCGCCCACCCCAAGAAGGCCTCAGCAGTCCAGCCAGCACCAGCCAGGGACTGTGTCCTGGTCCTTCCCCCATCAGCAGGAGTCAGGATGGCCACCTGGGCAGGGGCCCTGCTGCGGGTCCAGACACTCCCTGGGTGCCTCGGACCCCAACAGCAGCCCCTCCACACCAAACACACCAGCCACCCTCCCTCCCTCCCTCCACCAGAGACAGAAAGGATCTCTGTGGGTCTGGCAGACGTGCTTGGCACGGAGCTGGCGGTGATAACGCGTGGCCTTCAGGCGGCTCCACTCCCTCCATTCCATTCCTTGTGGGGCCTGGTGGAGGGGGGTGGCGGGGTATCCCTGCAGCTGTCTCTGACCAAAGGCAGCCCACTGTTAACCCTTGGTGGGCTCTCCCTGCTGAAGTTCGCAAAGAGCGTGGCCTGCTCCTCCTGCATCGCACGTGGAGACCTCAGTCTACACTGGCCACACCCTGAGGCTGGGCTCAACCCTGCCCTGCAGCCCATTCTGCCCAGCAGTCCAGCCTGCCCTGCACCTTGTCCTGCTCTATTCCTCCCTGCACCCCAGCCCTCCCTGCACCCCAGCCCGCCCTGCACCCTATCCCTCCCTGCACCCTATCCCTCCCTGCACCCCAGCCCTCCCTGCACCCCAGCCCACCCTGCACCCTATCCCTCCCTGCACCCTATCCCTCCCTGCACCCCGGCCCACCCTGCACCCCGGCCCTCCCTGCACCCCGGCCCGCCCTGCACCCTATCCCTCCCTGCACCCTATCCCTCCCTGCACCCCAGCCCTCCCTGCACCCCAGCCCACCCTGCACCCTATCCCTCCCTGCACCCTATCCCTCCCTGCACCCCAGCCCTCCCTGCACCCCAGCCCACCCTGCACCCTATCCCTCCCTGCACCCTATCCCTCCCTGCACCCCAGCCCTCCCTGCACCCCAGCCCACCCTGCACCCTATCCCTCCCTGCACCCTATCCCTCCCTGCACCCCGGCCCACCCTGCACCCCGGCCCTCCCTGCACCCCGGCCCGCCCTGCACCCTATCCCTCCCTGCACCCTATCCCTCCCTGCACCCCAGCCCTCCCTGCACCCCAGCCCACCCTGCACCCTATCCCTCCCTGCACCCCAGCCCTCCCTGCACCCCAGCCCACCCTGCACCCCAGCCCGCCCTGCACGCCAGCCCTCCCTGCACGCCACCCCACCCTGCACCCCATCCCTCCCTGCACCCCGTCCCGCCCTGCACCCCGTCCCTCCCTGCACCCCGTCCTGCCCTGCACCCCGTCCTGCCCTGCACCCCAGCCCTCCCTGCACCCCAGCCCTCCCTGCACCCCAGCCCACCCTGCACCCCGGCCCGCCCTGCACCCTATCTCTCCCTGCACCCCGTCCTACCCTGCACCCCAGCCCTCCCTGCACCCCAGCCCACCCTGCACCCCAGCCCTCCCTGCACCCCGGCCCGCCCTGCACCCTATCCCTCCCTGCACCCCAGCCCTCCCTGCACCCAGCCTGCCCTGCACCCCATCCCTCCCTGCACCCCGTCCTGCCCTGCACCCCATCCCACCCTGCACCCCATCCCTCCCTGCACCCCGTCCTGCCCTGCACCCCATCCCTCCCTGCACCCTGTCCCTCTCTGCTCCTGACCCTGCCCTGTAGCCCCCACCCCGTAGGGCCAGTGTCCTGGGAGTCAGCCCTTCCCTCGGGTGATGTGCTGGCCCCACCAACCCCTGAGTTGCAGGCCGGGCAATGTCAGTGGCTACCCCAGAGAAGCAGTCGAGGCCTAGAGCAAAGGTGACCGCTCCTGGACTCAGTTTCCCCACCTGTCAAACGAGGTGCTGGAAATAGAGTTCCCTTGGAGATGGGCAGAGTCTTACAAATGAAACCTGTGTCCACCGTGTGACTTGGCAGTTCCGCTCCTAAGCTTTTGCAAAAAGGAATGCAATCATCCATCCCCAGAAAGACTTCAGTAAGAATGTTCTGGGCCGGGTGCGGTGGGTGGCTCATGCCTGTAATCCCAACACTTTGGGAGCCTGAGGCAGGAGGATTGATTGAGCCCAAGAGTTTGAGACCAGCCTGGGAAACATGGTGAGACCTTGTCTCTACAAAAAATTAAAAAATAAACTAGTTGTGTGTGGTGGATGCACCTGTGGTCCCAGCTACTCGAGACACTGAGGCGGGAGGATCACCTGACCCAGGAGTTCGAGGCTGCAGTGAGCTATGATGGTGCCACTGCCCTCCAGCCTGGGTGACAGAGCGAGACCCTGTCTCAAAAAAAAAAAAAAAAAAAAAAAAAGGCTGGCCATGGTGGCTCACGCCTGTAATCCCAGCACTTTGGGAGGCTGAGGCGGGCAGATCACCTGAGGTCGGGAGTTCGAGACCAGCCTGACAGCCTGACCAACATGGAGAAACCCCGTCTCTATTAAAAATACAAAATTAGCCGGGCGTGTTAGTGGGCACCTGTAATCCCAGCTACTCGGGAGGCTGGGGCAGGAGAATTGCTTGAAACCTGGAGACAGAGGTTGCAGTGAGCCGGGATTGCACCATTGCACTCCAGTCTGGGCAACAAGAGTGAAACTCCATATAAAAAAAAAGAAGAAGAAGAAGAAGAGAAAGAGAAGGAGAAGGAGAAGGTCTTCAAACAGGAACCACTCCAAGTCCCCAAGTCCCCTTCATCCACAGAGAAATGGATAAAAAATTATGACGACTGTACAAAAAAGAAGCAGACACACAGGGTCTCGGGCCTCCCCAGAGCAGGCCAAACCACATGGGGTGACAGGGCCCCCGGTAGAATGTTCCGTGGCCTGAGGAGGAGGTGGTTACATGCTGGACACATTTGCCAGAACCCTGGGCTTGTACACTTGAGACTGTTTATTCCACAAAAAATAAATAAAATAGAAATAAAACTTGGGGCTGTGCGGCGGAGCCGTGGGGGTGCCCGCTCTGTGGTGGTCGGCTGAACCCGGGATGCCCCGGTCAGAATAACACGGGGCACGGGGTCAGATCTGCGTCTCGGAAGAACACTGACCATTTCTTAGGATAAATATGTCCCATGAAATATTTAGGACGCATTCACACTGTAAGTTTCCATTGTTTCACTGAAATTTGAATTAACTGTGTGTCCTGAATTTTTACTTGCTACATCTGGTGGCCCCACACTGAGTTTATGGAGAGGACATGAGCTTGGAGCAGTGACCAGGACCCAGGTCGGTTCGTCTGTCTTCAGGGGGCTCCCGGGATCCAGGTCAGACTGAGGACCTGAGGCGTGTTGGGGCTGCCCCAGATCATGTGTGGAGGGCAGTGCAGCTGAGTGACCGGGCCCTGAGGCTCCTGAGGCCCTGGGCCCCCATGGGATATCCCCTTGAGGGCCAGGCCCTGGAATCTGTGCTCTAGGCCGGCTGTCGGGGAGATGGAGGGCTGGGCCTGTGCCCAGAAGCTGATCACCCCCTGGCCCCTGGCAGGGTCTGCGATGGTCTCAAGGGGCTGGTGGGCCAGGGGCTCAGCGGAGGCAGCCCCCAGCCCCAGAGGGAGAGGGAGGCAAAGAGTTAATCCCCGGCCCTGGGAGAGCCCTGCCCCGGGAGAGCCCTGCCCCAAGCTCAGGGCCGGCGTTTCAAGGCTGCGTGTCTGTGACTCCCTCAGAGGAGATAATCACCGCTTCTTGATATTTTCTTTCTCTTCTCCTGTGCACACCCACGTATCAGGAGCCCTCGCCGGGCCATGAGAACTTTGCCCTCCAAGGCCACGGCGGGCGGAAGGGGCCAAAGCCACTTTGTCCAGGAGCCTTTGTCCCCTGGGAGCGCCTGGCCAGGAGCTGGGGCCACCGGGCTGGACCCCTATATCTCACGTGCACACATGCCACCCAACACACACACCACACATGTACACACTATACATATGTACACACTACACATATATACACACCCCACACCCCACACACATACACACCACATATGTATGCATACCCCATACACCACACACACACACCACATATAATACACACCCCACACACCACATACGTACACACCACATATATATACACACCGCACACACCACACACACACACCACATATAATACACACCCCACACCGCACACGCATACACACCACATATGTATACATACCCCAGACACCACACACATACACACCACATATAATACACACCCCACACACCACATACGTACATACCACATATATATACACAACCCACACACTACACACACACACACACCACATATAATACACACCCCACACACCACATACGTACACACCACATATATATACACACCCCACACACCACACACACACACACCACATATAATACACACCCCACACACCACATACGTACACACCACATATAATACACACCCCACACACCACACACATGCACACCACATATGTATACATACCCCATACACCACACACACACACACACCCCACACACACACACACCACATATAATACACACACATATAATACACACCCCACACACCACACACACACCACATATAATACACACCCCACACACCACACCACATGTAGACACACCACACACATATACACATCACATGATGTGTATAGCACTACACACACACACCCCACACTCACATACAGCACACTACATGCACACACACTCACTTGCAGAGCCTACTCCTTTCTCTACCACCTGGGTCTGGACCCCACACTGAGCCCAGGTCCCAGCCCCTGGTCTCAGGCCCCTGTGCGGTCACCGCCGTCCACTCCTGGGGGCCGGGGGTCTTTCTCACTGAGGACAGGGCTGAGCTCCCCCAGGCTGAGGAGGGCTCTGCCACCTCCAAACCCTGCTTAGTGGCTGCAGCCCCTGCTCAGTCTCCTTGGGTCCTTGGTGCCCTGAGCCGATGCTGGGGCTGACTCTCAGCAGCCCCAGTTAGGCTGGCCTTAGTTGGGTCTCTGTGTGTTCCTCTGGGAGCCACAAAAAGGCAGGTGAACTCGACTCCACACTCTGCACCCAGGTCCAGCTGTTGGCACCGCTTGGTGGCCACCCAGGGCGAGGGTGGGGTTACCCAGGATGCACAGCCCCTCTGCACCGTGGTCCCGCCACCCACCTTGGGCACCCCTTGACACCCCGCCACCCCTCCTTGGGCAGCCATGGGGAGCTGTTGGAGAGTGGAGTTCAGCACAGAAGGAGACAGAGACGCCCAGGGACCGATGGGGTGGGGGCCACCCTGCCAGGGCACTCTGGCCTCTGGACACCCCCATCAACCCTCCCCGGTCACGTGGCTCTGTTTTTCCTGGCGAGGACGTCGCATGGATGGTGGGTGAGGCCCCCGCGCTGGAGGTCAGCGGTGCACACGATTCAGCCACGTCCACAGCTTTTCTTTACTTCAGGGTCTCACTCTGTGGCACAGGCTGGAGTACAGGGATGCAATCTCGACTCACTGCAGCCTCCACCTCCCAGGCTCAAGTGATCCTCCCACCACAGCCTCCCAAGTAGAGGGGACTACGGGCACCACGCCAGGCCAATTTTTGTATTTTTTGTAGAGACGGGATTTTGCTGTGTTGCCCAGGCTGGTCTTGAACTCCTGAGCTCAGGTGATCCGCCCGCCTCGGCCTCTCAAAGTGCTGGGTTTACCGGCGTGAGCCACCACGCCCGGCCTTCAGTGGTTCTTTGAGGAAGTTATATATATATTTTAAACATATGTGTCCTTCTCAGAGTCTGTGAGAAGCGTGGATACAACTGTAAACAGATTCCAGAAACACAGGGAGCAGCAGGGCTTTGCCGCCACCTCTCTCCAGCAAGCTTTGAACAGCCATCGTTTTCATTTATTCCTGCTTATAAAGCGACACATTGTTATGATGGAGAATTGTGGGCACTGCAGAAAAGAAATAAGTTTTGCCACCAAAGGCAATCACTGTGGTTCATGCCGGTTCCTGTCCAGCCCGGTTCCTGCACACCTGTGGGGTGCTCTGAGCCTGGACTTCCCACGCGAGCTCCTCGTCCAGACATGCTCAGGGTGCCCTCTCTCCTGCTTACTCCTTTGTGCTTTCATTGCTAATAATTTCAGTCAGTTGTGTCTGCTCTGCTAATTTACTATTTGAAGTTATTTACAGCTTGATCTAAAGAAGCTGGCCAGGCGCAGTGGCTCACACCTGTAATCCCAGCACTGTGGCAGGCAGATGCAGGAGGATCGCTTGAGTCCAGAAGTTCAAGACCAGCCTGGGCAACACAGTGAGACCCCCATTGCTACAAAAAATGAAAAGAATTACGCAAGACGCAGTGGCTGACGCCTGTAATCCACACTTTGGGAGGCTGAGGTGGGCGGATCACCTGAGATCAGAAGTTTGAGAGCAGCCTGGCCAATGTGGTGAAACCCCATCTCTACTAAAATACAAAAATTAGCCGGGCGTGGTGGCAGGCGCCTATAATCTCAGCTACTTGGGAGGCTGAGGCAGGAGAATCGTTTCAACCCAGGAGGTGGAGGTTGCAGTGAGCTGAGATTGTGCCACTGCACTCTAGCCTGGGCAACAGAGTGAGACTCTGTCTCAAAAAAAAAAAAAAAAAAGGAAAAGAAAAGAATTAGCTGGGCGTGGTGGCACCTGCCTGTGGCCCCAGCTGCTCCGGAGGCTGAGGTGGGAGAACGGCTCCAGCTGCAGTGAGCTGCTCACCAGCCTGGGCAACAGAGCCAGATCTGTCTCAAAAATAAAAAACAAAAAACAGAAGCTTTAAGAGATTTTTAAATTCATTTTTACTTTTTCTCTCCTTCATCTACCCAAGATTGTACTTTATGTGAGGGGTTTTTGAAGTAAATTTCATGACAGCACATCATTCAGCAGTGAGTTTCGGACCATCTGTTCCCATTTTTACAACTTTTGTGCACCCTGGGGTGTTTTCCCCTTAAAATTGTTGTTATATTTCACACATGCAAAAATAAACACCAGGTGACGTGAGGAGCACCCACACCCACCTTCCCGCTGAGAAACGGGCTGACTGCCCCCAAGGGGAGCCTCATCTTGCGGGTTCCTCCCGGGTCCTGGAATTCTAAAATGCGCTCCTTGCGGGAGGCCTGGGACTCTTCCTGTCAGCTCCACCTGGGAGAGCTCCTCTCCACCTCCCCTGCTCCCTCCGGGCCTCTCACGGCTCCCCCCGCCCCTCCTCTGCCCTAGGGCCTGTGCTCCTTCATCCAGGCCGCCGCAGCCCCGACAGTTCCTCCTAATTTTGACACTCCCCACTCCCTGGCGGGACGTTTTACTCCTCGCTCTCCTTCCCACTGGAGGGCGCGCGCTTCCTAGCTGGCCGCGTGGGCAGGGAGAGGACCAGGTGCAGGCGGGCGCCGGAGGACAGGACGTGGAAGTCAAGCGGCGTCTTGGCCATCCAAGGTCCCGGCACAGGCGCTCAGAACCCCTGAGCCCAGGGAGCTCCCAAGGGTCTCATTCTCCTCTGGGGTCTTTGCTGGCCGAGGGCAAGGCCGGGTGAGGACGGAGAGAAGCAGCTCCTCCCCACCACACACCCAGAGCTGGGAGGGGCCAGCACCCTCTAGGGCGGGCACGGCAGATGCTGCGGGGACCTGGCGCTGAGGTCCTGGCTCCCACTCCAGCGTGGCCTGGTGGCTTCTCCCCAGTTGGGGTACCAAGCACAGGGGTTGTGGCGCCTCCCAAGGGCCGGCCCCGCCCTGACAACCTCTCCTCCGGCCAGGATGGGGTCCATACTCCATCGAGAGGGTTCCTGGCTTCAACACCCTCCACCAGCCTCATGCTGCCAGGGCCCTGGTCATCCTGGGGACCCTGCAGAAGGCCTCCTGGGCCTGTGAGCCAGCCCTGCCTGTGGGTGTCTGGGGTGTGGCCTCCAGGCACCAAGCACCCGCTGGCTCCTAATACCTGCCTTTCTGGCTGTGGTGCACCTCTGGCCTGGCGCCTGCTTCTGAGTCCCCGGAGAGAGCAGGTTCCTCGCAGGTGGCAGGCAGTCCTGTTTGTGTGTGCATGAGCGTGTGGGGGCACCTGGAGCTGAGCGGTGGCCTGTGCTGTCGCCACCCGGGGTGGCAGGGCAGGGTCTGGCGCTGCCACAGCTCCTGATGGAAGCTGCCTGGGCCTGGGTTGGCTCGGGCTTCTTGGCCAGGCCCTTCCCCAGCACTTCCTGCCCAGCCCCAGCTGCAGGACCTGCTGAAATCTGTGCTGTGGGAGCACTGTCTCTGAGGGGTCACTGCAGTGACTCAGGAAAACCTGAGTCTCCTGCTCCTGATTCCAGGAGCACCGCTTGCAGCCTGCCACGTGCATGACCCAGCATGACCCGGACTCCTGAGCCAGGACCCAGAGTCCCCCTGACAGCAGGGAAGCGGCAGACCCTGGGGGCTGGCACCCGCCGTGGCCCTCCCCAGCCCACTGTGGCACTGAGGGGCTGCTCCCCTGGGAATAGCCCCTTCCTAGAGGCAGCCCTGGCCTGGCTTCGAGAGGGGCTCTGGGAACAGGCGGCCCCGGGTAGCTGACCACACCTGACCAGGCCAGTCTTTGGGAAGCCGCCCTCTCAGCCTATGCACTGCAGGGACACTGCGTGGAGAGGGCTGTGCTTCAGTCACCCTGCAGGGCGGTGCAGCAGCCAGCCCAGCAGGGGGAGGGGGCCTTGCCTTCTGGCTCAGGGAGGAAGCAGCTGCTTTCAGCTGCCTTCGCCTCACCTCCTGAGGCGGCTTTGGAACCCTCCTGAGGTTTGTGGCCCTGAAGTTCCTTCCTGAGACCCCGCAGGGGACTAAGCTCTTGGCCCAGGGGCACCGGGGAGGGCAGAACCTCAAGACAGGGGCCCGTGACGCACGACAGAGTGTGTGGGGCAGGTGTGCAGGCTGTGCCCAAGGGGCCTCGGAGTCAAAGGGGCTCTCGGAAGTGATGTCGACATCACGGTTCCTGAGCGGGTGCCCAGATCTGGATGAGCTGTTTTCTGGAGAAAACAGGAAAGTGACGTCATTTGGTGGCTTCAGATTGACCGCAGCCTGGCAGAGAGGAAGTGCTGGCAGAAGCGAAGCTGCTGACTTCCCAGTCACGGCCTCCATGGTCCACGTGTGGCAGCGTGAATCACAGCTGCATTATGACACCCGGAGGGAAAGCAGCTCAAGCTGCAGTTTAAGGCGACTCCACGGAGCGCCCTGGCTTAGTCGTTGCACAGCACGGGGTCAGATGGATGCCCCGGAGGAGTCAGCAGAGACCCCCCTGGCAGGGGCAGTGAGTGGCCTGGGCCATGAAGAGCAGGCACCTCCTGTGTCCTCTGGCAGAGGCCCAGCACCCTGGACCGTGCCCCTCACGTGCAGGCCGAGGCCACCCTGCCCTTTGGAGTTCGTCTCTGAGTGAGAGACACTGTTGGGATGACCGGCAAGTGGCGTTGGGTCCACATGGGGGCCCTGGTCTGGCTGAGTCTACTGAGCACAGGCCTGCCCCTTGCCACCCAGCTCTGCCCATATGTGGCCGTCATTCCTGGGCTTCACCTGGGAAACGTCGTTTGAGGCAGCTCAGCTTTTCCACAGTGGGTCACGTTGTTTGCTGCTGGAGACTGGCTGGGTCTGTGCTTCCAGTATAGGAAGGTTTAGGAGGCAGTCAGCAGACCTTTCCTACGGCCACTGTGCCCTCGGCAGGTGCCTGGGGTGAGAGGGATTCTTCCGGATGCAGCCGTGCACTGCCCAGCAGGCCTGCAGTGAACATCTGTGTGGAGCCAGGGCTCCCGTCCAGCATCCCTTAAGGGCCCTGATGGCTGGAGCTGAGAGAGGCAGGTATGGCAAGGGGCTTCCTGCATGCAGGAAAACTGGAGACCCCTGGTGAAAGAGCCAGGTGTGCACCTGCAGAGCCAGGCATGGGTCCACAGAGCCTGTCAAGCCTGGTTTACACCACAGAGCCGGGTATGCGCTGAGAACCAGGTGTGCACGGAGAGCCAGGTGTACACTGCAGAGCCGGGTGTGCACTGAGAGTCAGGTGTGCACTGAGAACCAGGTGTGCAGAGAGCCAGGTGTACACTGCAGAGCCGCGTGTGCACTGAGAGCCAGGTGTGCGCTGCAGAGCCGGGCGTGCACTGAGAGTCAGGTGTGCACTGAGAACCAGGTGTGCAGAGACAGCCAGGTGTACACTGCAGAGCTGCATGTGCACTGAGAGCCAGGTGTGCACTGAGAGCCAGGTGTGCAGAGAAAGCCAGATGTGCACTGAGAACGAGGTGTGCAGAGAGTCAGGTGTGCACTGAGAACCAGGTGTGCAGAGAGAGTCAGGTGTGCACTGAGAACCAGGTGTGCAGAGAGTCAGGTGTGCACTGAGAACCAGGTGTGCAGAGTCAGGTGTGCACTGAGAACCAGGTGTGCAGAGAGAGCCAGGTGTACGCTGCAGAGCCGCGTGTGCACTGAGAGCCAGGTGTGCGCTGCAGAGCCGCGTGTGCACTGAGAGCCAGGTGTGCGCTGCAGAGCCGGGTGTGCACTGAGAACCAGGTGTGCAGAGAGAGCCAGGTGTACACTGCAGAGCCGCGCGTGCACTGAGAGCCAGGTATGCATGGAGAGCCAGGTGTCTGTTGAGAACCAGGTGTGTGCAGAGAGCCAGGTGTGCACTGCATATCTAAGTGCTCATGTGGAGTCTTGGGCTGGGCAGGTGCTGCCCATGACCCTGGCTCTCTGGCTGTCTTCTGTACATTTGGGGATGGGAGAAGGGGCTCGGCTCTGGCTGGAGGGCAGCCAGGCAGACTTGCCAGCCAGCACTGCCAGGTGATAAGAGCTGGTGCCCACAGGTACTCAGCAAATGTCTGCATTTTGGGGAGGGCTGGAGAAAACGAAGGCCATGCCCTCTCTGCAAGGCTCGGCACAGGCCCTGTTTCCCAGTCCTTCAGCCACAGGGTGTCCCGGCAACAAGGGCGCCAGGTTGCCTGCACCCTGACTGTCTCCTGCGGAAAGGACAGCGCCTGCTCCTTGTCCTCCAGTAGCTGCTGGACTCCGGGGTCTGGGTGCTCTGGCGCCCGGCGGCTGGGTCCCCACTACAAGGCAGACACCAGCCTTGAATCCAACTGTCAAGGAAATGGGGTGGGCGGCGGAGGCTGGGGAGACCAGGAGGGAGGGAAGTATGGGCGGTTGGCGGGCTTGAGAGACAGGAACCCAGCCTCTGCAAGTGCAGTGGCCTGTCCCCTCCAGAACGCTCTCATTCTTCGTGCTGAAGGGAGCTGGGGGCGTGGGAGGCCTGCGAGACGAATGGGCGCTATCAGCTCAGGGCTCTGCCTCGGAGGAGCCACCCGGAGACAGCACCAATGGGTGTGGGGGCTTGGCCACAGGAGACGTAGATGGCCAATGTCAGGCCTCCTCGGTGCAGCACCAGATGCGTCTAACAGCCTCCGCCCCGTGGGCGCCCACTCAGACTTGCTGCCCAGGTGCCTAGACCAGAAGCCACCTCCTCAGAGGCCAGCGCGCCAGCCTGGCACCACAGGGACGCTCCCAGGGGGTGCCCACAGGGAACGTGCGCATCGGGCTGCGTACTGCGGCGCGTGTGGGCCGTGAGCCCTGCCCTGTGGCCGGACACTGGAGTCCCGGATCCTACAGATCTTAAAGGCTGAGTCGGATGCAGCAAAGGCGAAGCGGGGTTCGCAGCCCCAGACTCGGGGGGGGTCAGCGAGCAGCCGGGAGGGGCGCCGCGGGCCATTCGCCGCTTCTCCTGGGCCGAGGGCGTAGGCCCCGGCTGCGGGGCCCCTCGGACTCCACGACTTCGCGGACGCGCGCCCACCGCCACAGCTGAGGTCCCGGGCCAGGCGGCGCGTGGGTGGCTGAGCGGGAGCGCGTCCAGCCAGGCGTGGAAGCCGCGCGGGGCCGGGGACGAGCCCAGCATGGCGGGGATGGTGCGGGGCAGTGGCCGGGACAAGGGGATGGGGCCGGAAGAGGCGGGGCCGTTGCCGGGAGACGAGACGGAATGGGCGGGGCGCGGCCGTTGCCGGGAGACGAGACGGGGGCGGGGCCTGGCCGTTGTCCGGAGACGGGGCGGGGCGGGGCTAGCGCGGTCTCCTCAGCGCATCGCAGCGAAGTCGTCTTGGGCGCGGGTTTCTGGATCGGATCGTCTGCCCGCGGGAGGGGCGGGACTGCTTAGTTACGGGGGGAGGGCCTGAGAAATCCAGGGAGAAAGGAAGGTGGCTTGACCTCATCTATTCGTGTCTGCATTTTACCAAGCGCCGACCCTTGTATCTCGTGAACTGAAACGCACCATCCTTCCCCGCTGATCTAACAAGAATCTACAGAACTCGGTCAATAACTTATTAGTAAAATATACATTTCTCATTATTAAAGAATAAAAGCTTTCAGCCCTGCTGAACACACATCTGAGATCTCAAGAAAACCAGACAAGACAGCTGACTCTCCCACATAGTCCTTTCCATAAAGGCGATTCCTAAGCTTAAACACACACAAAGCTGGGGCTGTCCCTCTTGAATCCCATGGGAAACAGGCCCCAAGATCAGGGAACCTGGAGTCGGGAGCTTGGGGTGCAGTCCGCTCACTGACACCCTCTCGAAGAGCACGCAGGGGAACCTGGTCCTGGGATGGAGTCTTTCTGGGGATGCCCCACGTATGCGCTGCCTGGAACCGGGTGCCCAGGGCAGCCAGCTCAGCAGGCCCCAGAGCAGGGGCAGGTGTGGCTGCAAGGGGCTGTGTATGTGGCCTCCTGAACACAGGGGGAGACCAGTGGCCACCTAGAGACACGTACACACACACGCACCCACAGGCACACAGCTCATCCCAGCCTGGTGCCTGCAGACAGCTGGGGCTACGCGTGGCCAAGGCAGGGAGAAGGAAGTGGCTGAGGGCATGGACAGCAGGAGCCTCTCAGGTAGACGCATTCCTGAGGTCAGAACAGCAGCTGAGCCTGCAAAGTCAGGGTCTAGGGCTGAGTGGCGCTAGCTGGACTGTGGAATGCTGGAACGCATGGGTTCTCTGCTGCAACTTCTCCAAATTTCCATACAGGCACAGGTGCCCCACCTAGGGTGCTGTGGGAGCTCCGGCTCCTTGCTTCCTCTGGATGGGGGGCTTCAGGGCAACCTTTGGGCCAACAGCACCCTGGGAGGAGGAAAAGATAACCGATGTTGAAAAACTACCTGCTATAAAAGGTATATAAAGGGTACAACTAAATTTTACGTCCTTTAACATTTCTTAAAATGTGGATTCTTGGTTCATCCACCAACAGCATGGCCCATCCACACAATGGCAAGTGTGGCAGTCACAGTATATACGGCTCACAGAGGACAGACTTTCTTCCCTGCGGTTGCTGGGGGAAAGTCAGGCACCACTGACAGCCGGGGTGAGCGTCTGCTGAGAAGTCCCCTGATCGCAGCACAGATGCCACAGTATACCCACTGCCGATGCCTTTCCCTTTTCTTTCAGACAGTCACCCAAGTTTATCCACAGATAATCAGAAAAAAACCCCACCCTCCAGGGCAGTGCCACTGTCAGCCCCATGGGGAGGCCGTGCCGTCTGCTGCACAGTGGACTCCGCCTGCTGTGTGCTGGGGCCTCACCTCAGCTGGACCAGGGTTGGCCACACCAGCCCCGGGTTTGACTGGGGGCACTGGGGGCGCGAACGTCGGCTTGATGACCTGGGAGGAAACAGACACAGCTGACATGGGTCCCCCAGGCAGTCCCGGCCCTAGCCTGGACATCACCTTCCCTGGACCGGGAACGAAGCTCCCCACAGGCCTCGCTCTGCCCCCCAGGGGGCCTGCAGGCTCCGCCCCCACTGAGCTCGCTACAGAAAAACCCTCCTGGCTGCTACTGCCCACAGAATAAAGCCCATCAGTGGCAGAATGCCATCCTGGGCCCACCTGCCCAGTCCAGCTCCGGCCACACCTTCTACATCCCCTAACCAACCCCCATATTACCCTCAAAGAGCTTTTTTCCTTTCCTTTTTTTTTTTTTGATTCAGGGTCTCCCTCTGTCACCCAGGCTGGAGGGCAGTGGCATGATGTTGGCTCATTGCAGCTTCCTCTTCCTGGGTTCAAGCGATCCTCCCGCCTCAGCCTCCTGAGTAGCTGGGACGACAGGCACAAGCCACCACACCCAGCTAATTTTTTATTTTTTATAGAGACGGGGTCTCCCTATGTTGCCCAGGCTGGTCTTGAACTCCTGGGCTCAAGTGATCCTCCTGCCCCAGCCTCCCAAAGTGCTGGGATTACAGGCATGAGCCAACGTGCCTGGCCTGAAGAGCTCTACAAATTGCCTGAATGTGGGGTTTTGGAAGCTCAAAGGCCAATAATTAGCTACTAAAACACGTGTTTCTTTGCATTTCAGCTTTCCCAGGGTAGGGAGGCTGGATGTCCACCACACAGAGCTTGGAGCTCACTCCTGGCTGTGTCACACGGAGCCTGGGTGGGCTGAGCATTTGCAGTTTTCAGCAGCTTCCAAAGGACCCTACTGAGCAGCCAGGGGAGGCCCGTGAGAGTGAAGAGTGAGTGACTTCCCTCCTGCACAGTTCTGCAGCCTCTGCCCCATCTACCTCCACGCCTGGTTCCTGCTGCAGCCTCTGCCCCATCTACCGCCACGCCTGTTCCTGCTGCAGCCTCTGCCCCATCTACCTCCACGCCTGGTTCCTGCTGCAGCCTCTGCCCCATCTACCGCCATGCCTGTTCCTGCTGCAGCCTCTGCCCCATCTACCCCCACACCCAGCTCCTGCTGCAGCCTCTCCCCCATCTACCGCCACACCTGTTCCTGCTGCAGCCTCTGCCCCATCTACCTCCACGCCTGTTCCTGCTGCAGCCTCTGCCCCATTTACCGCCATGCCCGGCTCCTGCTGCAGCCTCTGCCCCATCTACTATCACGCCTGTTCCTGCTGCAGCCTCTGCCCCATCTACCTCCACGCCCGGCTCCTGCTGCAGTCTCTGCCCCATCTACCTCCACGCCTGTTCCTGCTGCAGCCTCTGCCCCATCTACCTCCACGCCCGTTCCTGCTGCAGCCTCTGCCCCATTTACCGCCACGACCGGCTCCTGCTGCAGCCTCTGCCCCATCTACCTCCATGCCTGTTCCTGCTGCAGCCTCTGCCCCATCTACTTCCACGCCTGTTCCTGCTGCAGCCTCTGCCCCATCTACCTCCACGCCTGTTTCCTGCTGCAGCCTCTGCCCCATCTACCGCCATACCTGTTCCTGCTGCAGCCTCTGCCCCATCTACCCCCACACCCAGCTCCTGCTGCAGCCTCTGCCCCATCTACCTCCATGCCTGTTCCTGCTGCAGCCTCTGCCCCATCTACTGCCACGTCCGGCTCCTGCTGCAGCCTCTGCCCCATCTACCTCCACGCCTGTTCTGCTGCAGCCTCTGTCCCATCTACCTCCATGCCTGTTCCTGCTACAGCCTCTGCCCGATCTACCGCCACGCCTGTTCCTGCTGCAGCCTCTGCCCCATCTACCGCCACGCCTGTTCCTGCTGCAGCCTCTGCCCCATCTACCTCCACGCCTGTTCCTGCTGCAGCCTCTGCCCCATCTACCTCCACGCCTGTTCCTGCTGCAGCCTCTGCCCCATCTACCTCCACGCCTGTTCCTGCTGCAGCCTCTGCCCCATCTACCTCCACGCCTGTACCGCCACGCCCAGCTCCTGCTGCAGCCTCTGCCCCATTTACCTCCACGCCTGTTCCTGCTGCAGCCTCTGCCCCATCTACCTCCACGCCTGTTCCTGCTGCAGCCTCTGCCCCATCTACTGCCACGCCTGTTCCTGCTGCAGCCTCTGTCCCATCTACCGCCATGCCTGGTGACCATCACTTCCTTGGCCAAAAATCTCTCTGCCCCCTCCAGGCCCCCGTTTTGCCTGTCCAGACCCCTTCTAGGACTATTTCTGCAACTCACGTACAAGTCTGAAGTTAGACTATTTCTGCAACTCACATACAAGTCTGAAGTTAGACTATTTCTGCAACTCACATACAAGTCTGAAGTTAGTTCAAATAAAAAGTTAAAAAGGAAAGAGAGAAATAGAAAATCACTATTAGGGCTGGGCACAGTGGCTCACGTCTGTAATCCCAGCACTTTGGGAGGCCAAGGCAGGCAGATGACGAGGTCAAGAGATCAAGACCATCTTGGCTAACACAGTGAAACCCCGTCTCTACTAAAAAAAAAAAAAATACAAAAATTTAGCCAGGCGTGGTGGTGGGTGCCTGTAGTCTCAGCTACATTGGGAGGCTGAGGCAGGAGAATGGCGTGAACCTGAGAGGTAGAGCTTGCAGTGAGCTGAGATTGCGCCACTGCACTCCAGCCTGGGCAACAGAACGAGACTCCATCTCAGAAAAAAAAGAGAGAAAATCACTATTAGGCAAACAGCACAGAACAACTGTTGCAGCCAATATTCACCAATGGATGTCAAAACTAGTGGGTCCAAGCTTAAGGTTCAAAGAGTCTCAAGGTATCTCCCCCAGGCATCTGCTCACTATAAACAGAAGACAGGGGCTTTCTAAGGAAAAATCCGTGGACGCTGCTCCAACTAGGCGCTGTGTCAACATCACCCGTGACGGAAGCTGCATGTGGGCCAGGCCTGGGCTGTGCCCTGGGAAGGACATGTCCAGTGCTGCCCCCACCAACAGTTCACGGCCCTCATGCACACGAGGAAAGACGGGACAAACCCAGGCTGAGGGACTCTGAAAACACTGCTGGCCACACTGCCAAAGTGCAAGCTGAGGAAAGGCAGAGGGGCCGGGGGCTGAGTGCCTGGGGGGACCATGGCCGGAGAAGGGCGTCCGGAGGGAGCGGGCAGTACCGACTGGGTCGCACCGGTGACTTGGCGCCTCGGCTGTGCGCCCACACTGTGGCCATACGGGAGCTGACCTGGGATGTGGCACCACAGCCGTGCGCCCACACTGTGGCCATTTGGGAGCTGACCTGGGATGTGGCACCACAGCCGTGCGCCCACACTGTGGCCATTCGGGAGCAGGCCGGGCGAAGGGCATGCAGGATTCTCTAGGCTATTTTTGCAACTTTTCTGTAAGTCTAAAATTTGTTTAAAATTAAATGTTAACCAAAAAAAAAGCCTCTACCCAGAGGGCAGGGGCTCTCCTGCCCCAGGTCTTCCCTGCACAGCCCAGTCCTAGGGCTGACCACAAACCTCTGTGGAGGGGGTCCCCGGAGATGCACCGTGGGACCTCTTCACACAGGCACCTCCCCAGCCCCGGACTGCCCGCCACCGTCCTGCCCTCTCTGAGGACAGAGGTTGCTCACAATGTCCAGCAATGCCAAGTGGGCCTTGATGGTACCACTGGGGCCCCGTGCCAGGCCCCAGAGAGAAAGCCTGGCCCTTTCTGCTGCCCTAGCTGAGTCAGGGGCCCCAGGAAGGGAGCTCAAGGGCCCTTCTCCACCCACTGCCAGAGCGGTTTCCCAGGGCTGAGGCCAATGAGCTGCCCCCACGGGGTCCAAAAAGGGTTCCAAGGTTAGCCCAGAGGTGGGAGCCAGGGCACAGGGACAGGACCCCAACCCTGGGGGGACACAGAGGCCTGGGAGTTAACCCTCAGCATGCCAGGGCTCCAGTGATTCAGGTTTTGAGAGATCTTTTCAAAACCCCCAAAGCCCCCAAACCCAAGGGAAGCGCGGAACGTGTCCCGGCCCTGAGCCCACCCACCCATCTGTCCTGCAGGGCCCCAGAGAGTCCTCTTCTCTGCCAGAGCTTCAGCTCTGGGAGGGGCTTGGTGGGTGGAGCAGGTCTGAGTGGAAGGAGAAGGAGCCAGGACCCCCAAACCAGCTCCAACGCAGGGCAGGACTGAGCTCCTGCCTTCCTGTGGCCTTGCTGACCTACCTTTCAGTCTGATGTCCTCACGAGGCCGGGCTAACCAGCCTTCTGTGTATAGCAGGGGCCACCTGGGGATCCTTAGCCCCCGGTGCAGTGCACAGACCCCAATCCCATCAGGAAGGCCTGGACACCCTCAGACGGCTTGGCCGCCCAATCACCACTGCTCACCTGCTTTGGTGCCTGCCGGGTATAGACAGGAACTGGGAAGGGTGGGCTGGACACAGTGACTGGAGGCTGGAGGAGATAGGGCCGAGAGCCTGGGTCAGAGCTGGGACCACACCCTGTGCCCCTCCAGCACCCCCAGCTCCAGGATCCAAGGTTCCTGCCTCTTGTGTGTGCTGGAGGGGTCTGCGCGGCCATAGGGCCCCACCCCAGATGAGAAGCCCCACCCCATTCCTCCCCTCAGCTGTGTGATCCCGAGCTGGGGGCCGGAGAGCATTTGCGTCTCGACACTGTCCTCAGATGGGCTCTGTTGAGGCCAGGAAGCTTCCCTGGCCTTGGAGCCCCCAAGTTTAAGTTCAAGCTCAGATGCTGTCATGGCTCAAAGGGGTCTGGGAAGTGCCCACTCCCGAAGCCTCAGTGTTCCCAGCAGCTGCTCTGGGCCTCGGGGCCACCGACGGCCTGTGCGTGAATTTAATGAAAGGGCTCTGCTGGCCTCGGGCTGCACTTGGGGTCACAGGATGGGGCCTGGGCACTGCTTTCAGCCTCATGAACCCGCCAGGGGTGGTGCTTACAGCAGGGGGCGGCCTCTTAGGAGCCACCGAGGAGGCCCGGTGTCCGGCGGGCTGGCCCGGGTAGGTGGTGGGGACCGGCTCTTGGGGGCCCCTAGATGGGGCCGGAGCCCCGCCCTTGGCCGGCATGCAGCTGGCAGCCTGGTGGAACAGGGGGTTGGAGCGCCCCATGGTGGTCTTGGGAGCCATGTTCCTGGGGAGGAAGCACAGGATGCGTGGTCAGTGTCCGGCCATGGGGCCCCAGCACCACACCCGAGTCTGTCCCTCCCAGCTCCAGCCGACCCGAGAGGCTTCAGGGCGAGAGGTCGTGGCCATGAGACACAGACGGGCCCAGGAGACGGGGAGGATCCTGAAGAGGCAGGGACGCCCGCTCCATGTCCTGGGGGCCCCAGTCAGGTGGGCGGGAGATGCTTGGAGGCTGTGGGGCCAGTGTGTCCTGCTGTGTGGGGGTCTCCTGCTGTGTGGGGGTCCAGGTCCCTAGAGCAGGGCTCAGCAGGAAACTGGCGGGGTGCTCACGGGGCTGGGTCAGGGTATGGGGGACCACACTGGGCCTCTCTGGATTTGCCCCAAGCCCAACTTGCCACCAAAACCATGCCCTGCCCCAGCTTCGGGGGAAAGCGGAGTCCAGAGCGGCACCGGCTGAGTGGAGCCAGGAAGGGCCTTCAAGCTCAGCCCAAGCGGGCGGGGGCATCACGATGTCGGGCACAGAGGAGCCTGGGTGTCCATGCTGTCCACCGCGGGCCCGTGCTGGGCGCTCCTTCCTCCGGCAGCTGAGCACGGGAAGCACTCGCCATCCTCCATCATAGCCCCTGCCACCCTCTGTCACAGCCCCGCCACCCTCACCTGCTCCGGGTGCGGCTCCGGGCTTTGCGGTAGACGATGATGCCTGCCAGGGTGACCAGCACAATTGCCAGGAGCACCACAACCACCACCACGAAGATGAGGAGGCTCCCGGACGCTGTGGGACACACGGCCCCACATCAGGCAGGCAGGCCGCGACCTCAGGCAGGAGTCAGGGAGGTTCCCAGAAACACGGTCTTTCTCAGCACCCCCAGGCCGTGCCCTGTGGACCCCTCAGGGAGGACCCGGTACCTTACACCGGCACTCCCAGCTCACCAGTGACAGGTTGGAGAGCTTGGCAGGGTGGCCCTGGGCCACAGTGCTGTGGGCACGGCTGTGCCTTTGAGGCCTGATGCTCTGGACGACCACGTGCTCAGTGGCCGCCAGGGAGGAAATGCTGAGTGGCCTCAGGGCCCTGGGCCGAGGAGGGGCTGGAAGACACAGGCTGAGAACACTAGAGTCTCAGCTTACCGCCGTGCCCTGCCCTCGGCCGCTGCCTCCCTCTGGGACAGGGCTCTCCCCTCCTCACATCGGCCTGGGGGCAGACAGGCTCTGCCTACACCTGTGTGCCGACGCCTGTGGTAGCAAACTGGCACCATGAACACCACCAGCTTCCCGGGTCCGCAGCTTCTGCCTGGGCTCTGTTGGGGCCCTCTGAGCTTGCACCCCAGCCCCACCCACGCTGGCCAGGGAGGCCTACCCGCGTGCACCTCAGTCAGCAGCTTCGCGCAGTGGGGCGGGGCCCAGCCCGCGTGGCAGTGGCACTCCTGCTTGTGGTTGCACACCTGCGTGGACGGCTGGGCTCAGGGCCAATCCTGGCGTGGACCCCAAGGGGCCGTGGGGTCCGCGCCTCCAGCATGAGGGCCCCGGGCCAGCCCCACCCCCGAGGGCCCCTCGGTCCCCGCCCACGTGCGCCGACGGCAAGGCCCCTCCATGTAGCCCCCGCCCATTGCCCAGTGACCATGCAGGTTCCATCCATGGAGGCCACCCAGGCCGGGCCTCAGCCGACATGGGCTCCACAGAGACCCCCACGGACAGGACACGCCGGGCTCCCCCAGCTTCAGGCTCCTATGTCCAGAGCTGTCCCCAGCACCAGCTCCCTCAGAGCGGCAGCCTCTGTGCAGGGACCCCGTCCCGAGAGGCCACACATACCCCGTGGTTGTGGCACTGGGCGGAGCAGTTTCTGGATCTGTAAACGTGTAAGTCCTGGCAACGTCCTTTCCAGCAAACCTGGGGGTAGGAGGCATCTCTCAGGCAGCCGCTGTGGACCCCTGCCCCACCAGTGTCCCTTGAAACTATGGGGTAAGCTGGGGGTGGGCTGTGGTCACCACGTCCAAGGTGGCTGTGCTTCAGCCCATCTGCCGGCTGCCTACCCCCAGAGCCCCTGGGAAATGGCCCTCCTGGGGCACGTGGCCGCCGGCGATGGCCATCAGATGAACTGAGAACCATGTCTCCCCCCACCCCCCGGCAACCTTTCAGTCTCTACTAGAAGCGCGGAGAGAACTCTGTTCCCACAGCCTCAGGCAGCTGCCAAGCTCAGAAACGCATCTGCACCCACGTGGGGCACATGCCCGGGATGCCTGGGGGGTGGCGCGGCCTCTGAGCCAGGGGCTCACCTTCTCTGGTCCGCACCGGGTGCCCTCGGGCACTGGTTCATAGGCAGTGCCATCCTCTGTGGTGAGGGCTCGGCACACAACGTTCTGGAAGCACATGCCACGCCCTGGGGGCTGCTGCCCGCCCTTGCACTGCAGAACGCCACACATGTCAGCCCTGTGGATGGAGGACAGGTCATGGGCCAGCTTGCCCAGGCACATGCTGGGGGGCCCAGGAACCACAGCAGGCTGGGGCCACAGTGACCCACCTCCCTCCCACAACACGGTGCGCTTGAGCCTGGGGTCCACGGGTCCAGAGCAGACCCTCATGGGAGCAGGACCCTTTGCGGAGGCCCTTCTGGGGCTGACCGCGCTGTGGGAACATCACACGTCCTGGGCCCAGGGGAATCTGGTCTCAGAAGCTCACCTGTACCGGCTGGTCTTGCAGCCTGGTAGGAAGTCGTAGGAGAAGCAGGACTCCTCGGCAGCCTGCCCACCTGCGGGACCAGGAGCGGGTTAGCCCTGGCAAGGCCTGCAGCCACCCTGCCGGGCCAGCTCTGTGCCCACTTCACCTGGCCCCCACAAGGCCTGGCACTGCTGGGCCAGTGTGGGGCAGGTCCCATTGTAGCAGTAGCCCCCGGAGCAGGGCGTGCCGTTCTCCTGGAAGGCGTCTTCCGGGCACTCAGGGTGCCGGCCGTCACAGAACTCCTCGAGGTCACACATGTCCTTCTTGGGACGGCACGGCTCAGCAGCCGGCTTCACCTGGCCCAGCAGAGAACAGCTCACCATGGGGACAGGTCCACGCAAGCTGCCTGGTCCCTAGCGCCTCAGGGTCCCTTCCCACCTGCCAGCCAGGGGTCCCCGGTGGGAGGCTGCACTCACCCTGCACTCCTGGCAGCAGGTACCGTGCGCACACTGGGCCCCCTCAGCCAGCTGGCAGGTGGTGGAGTTGCAGCAGCGGTTCTGGCAGTCCTGGGGTGACGGCAAAGGCCTTGGCAGGCTGCACTGGGGCGGGCTGGGCTCCAGGGCGGACCTGGCCGCCTCCCCTGACCACTGGGGTACCCTGCAGCCACTCCCTCCCTGTGACCGCTCTGGACACCAGCGGAGCCCCCAGTTCCACGTGTGGCTGTGCAGTGGTCACCCTGACCTGAAGGGACAGAAGTTGTGGCACCCCATGCTGACGGGAGCAGGTGTGGGGCATGGACGCACCTCGGGGGGGCCGCAGTCGCACTGCTCCCCACGCTCCACAAACAGGTTCCCGCACACAGGGCCGCCCACCAGGTGGCTGAGGTCAGGGGCGTTGGCGAGGCAGGCCGACTGCGGCCGCTCCAAAAAGCTCTCCAGGTAGGCCTGGCTGCAGTCACTGAACATCCTGGGGAAACTGGAGCTGGGGAGGCGGGGCAGCATTGCGGGAGGCGGCCCGGCCCCTTCCCCACCCACCTGGCACCTCCAGCATACCCTAGCTCTGCAGGGCCCAGCCGCCTCACCCAATGCTGCCCGCCATGATGCAGCGGCCGGCCTGGGAGCGTTCCCGGCAGCGGCACCCCTGGACGTTCTCATCGTGGTCCATGCCCAGGTTGTGGCCCATCTCGTGGGCCATGGTGCAGGCCACACCCACGGGGTTCTTGCTGTGGTCCTGCAGGAGGGTCCGTGCTCTCAGGAACCACGGGGCCAACTCCCCACGCCTGCCACCCTCACCCCATCAGGGCCCAGGACTTGGCACAGGTTCCCCCAACACCACCTTAAAACATAAAATCAGGCATTAAACCTGGCCTGAGGGGAGGTGGCCTGCTCCAGAGACCTGGACCGAGGCTTCCCCTCCCCTATCCAGCTCTGGCCTCAGCCTGGCAAACCCGGGCAGGAGCCCCCTCACCTGGTTCACAGCCCCTGAGCTGTGGGAGCACATGGCAGACACCCTGGCAAACCCCACTGTGGTCCCGGTGAAGTCGACACCCCTGGAAGTGGGAGTGACACAGATGCCCTGGACGCAGCTCCCTCCCCACTTCCCTCCCACCCTAGCCCTGCTCTCCCTTCCACCCCAGCCCTCCCCACCCGCCCGCCCTCCCTCCCCAGCCCTCCCCACCCTGCCCGCTCCGCCAGCTCACGTGATGAGCTGCACGTTGTCATGCAGGTGCCGCCGTGTCACGTGCTGCGCCTGCCAGGCCAGGAGGTTCTCCAGTGTGACATTGGGGTCGGGGCTGACGTGGAACCTGTCCTGACTATTCCAAATCTCCAGGCCCACCAGGACCACACGGAAGTTGAGTTTCTGATATAGCTGGAGAGACGGTGGAGTCCTGGGGGTCAGGCGGGGTGGCGGAAGGTGCAGCAGGGAGGGTGGGTGGCGGAGGATGCACCTGTCCCACTGTGAGGTGGGGCCAGGCACAGGTGCCGGGCAGAGCTGGAGCAGGTGGAATGAACCCCATGGCAACACCCCCCCACCTCCTGCCAGGGGCTCCAGCACCTCTGCAGCCAGGACTGCTGCCCACCTTGTCCACATGATTCACTACCTCCAGCACCCGATGGCGGACGGCTGCTTCACTCCCCAGCATCTGGAACTGGGGACACGAGACCCTCAGGCTGGAGCCCACACACCCCCCATGCCCCCCCCACCGGCCGCTCTCCCACCTTCCCCACCCCCAGCACACCTCTGCATTGTCCACGACCACATACAGCTCCACGTAGCGGGTCTCTCGGGATGGCAGAGAGTCCTGGGGAACAGCCACAAGAAGCCAGTCAGACTTCTCAGCCCCAGGGCCTGGACCCTCCCTCAGGGACCCGGGGCCACTGTCCAGCCCCTGCCCAGTGCTGGGGGAGCATGGCCAGGCCCGGTCCAGGCTGCAGATGATGGGCAGCACCCAGCGCATGGGGAGCCAGGAGGACTCACAGGCCAGGCAAGCGGACACCAGCAGGACCGGCCAAACACGGGAGACAAGGGTGCTCACCCCAGGCCGAGGCCTGAAGACGGCTGCCATCCGGGGCCCCAGGAGGCTGCCCAGGCTTTCGTCGCTGACCCCGCAGGTCCCGGCCGTCTGCAGCAGGTGCTCGGCCTGGTACACGGCGTGCCGCCCGCTCTCACCACCTTCATCCAGGGGCTCGATCAGGTGCAGATCTGAGCCCACCTGGAAGAAACCCCTGAGGGGAGTGGGAGCCGGGTGTGCCGTGGGCTTCAGAGCGGCCTGGTCCTGCCCTGAAGGACCAGAGGCTCCAGTTTGCTGCCTATAGCTCCCCCTACCCTGCCACCAGCAGCCCCCCGCAGGTGACTTCAGGCCCCAGGGTACAGGAGGGTGAGCCTCTTGGGCTTGGGGTCCCCTGAGCAGACCCCCCTGAGAGACAGCAAAAGCCTGAGTGGGAGGGGGAGGCACCCTCTCTGCCTCCCTTCCCCACCCCCGCCCCAGGCTTAGGCCTTCCTCTCCAACAGCAGGAGCCCTGGTGTTCTTCCACCGCACCCACCTGAGGCCGGCACAGGTGCTGAGGCTGGCGGCTGAGTCCGGGTACCCCTCCACGTGGCCCTGGTAGAAGCAGTGGTCCTACAGGGAAGCAGGAGAGGGGTCCACAGGCTGTACCCCCATGGCCCCACAGGCTCGGGGAGGGCTGCCCAGCCCCTACCTGTCCGCCCAGCTGCTCCGCCCGACCCATACCTGCCCGCGAGGCTGCTCCGTCACCTCGGAGCCATTGGCAGCTGTGTAGGTCTCTGTGTAGCCGGAGCCCAGCAGGTCCCTGGAAAAGAAGTGCTGTGGCTGCCTCGGCCCCCTTGGTGCAGAGACGCTGGCCCAGAGGCTGGACGCCAGGGACACCAGTGTGCTGGAGCCAGGCCCAGGCAGGGGGGCCAACCCGAGACCCACTCACCTGTTCTTCCGCAGGTGCAGGGTGAAGTTGTGCCCTGTGGCCCCAAGGACATAGCTCACCTTCTCTGGGTGCAGGCCCTGAGCAAGGAGGGAAGGGATCAGGGTGAGCAGCCTGCCCGGGCTGTGCCCACCTCAATCCTGGCAGCCAGAGAAGCTCAGCTGGGGAGGAAGGGGTGCCGGCCTCCAGCCCCAGGTCAAGGCTCCATCCTGGAGGGTCCACAGCCTCAGGCAGGGTAGAGGGTGGAGGGTGGAGGGTGGAGGGTGGAGGGTGGAGGGTGGAGGGTGGAAGGTGGAGGGTGGCGGGTTGGGGTTGGAGGATTGCGGTTGGATGGTGGAGGGTGGGGGGTGGCGGATGGGGGTTGGAGGGTAGAGGGTAGGGGGCGGGACTGTGCTGAAGGTGACCGGCAGAGCCCAGCACTTGGGTAGACAGGAAGGACACGATGCTCCTCGGTCCTCCCAGGCCTGAGTTTCCCCATCTGACCATGCATGGGTAATGACAATGCCCTTTCCCCGAGAAAGCATAGGGTGGGGGAGGCATAGCCTCAGCCAGGCAGCAAAGGAGGTGGGTGGCGGGGATAGCACGCACAGGCCCCTCCAGCGACAGCTGCCTGCGTCCAGGACCCGTCCCTCCCAGCAGCTGCTGGACCTGGTGGTGCCTGCAGAGCCTCCTCCTCCACCACTGCGTCTCCAGCCCCCATGTGCAGGCTGGGGCTCAGCCTGCTGAGCCCCGGGACAGCCTTAGCTGTGCCATCGGCTGGATGAGCCCAGGGCAGCAGGCAGGTCAGTAGTAGGTTCCCCAGATGCTGAGGTAAGGACAGGGCTGGGGCCGGAACTGCCCTCCCTGGAAACAGGCACACAAATGCATGCCGTGCACATGTGTGCACACCCACCCACTCAGGCTTCAGGAATCACCCTCGGGCAGCCCCGGTCGGGGAGGGGGGCCATTCTCAGTTCCCAGCCCTGGGAAACCCCCACCAGGCCCCCCCATACACAGGAAGGTGTGTCAACTCTGCGGTGAGCCAGCGTCACTTCTCAAAGAGGAATTTGGCTCATCAGCCTTGCCAAGTGAAACTGGGGAGGGGCTCGGGGCCAGCACAACCTGCCCCTGCTCCCTTCCAGAGGCCCATAGAGTTCCTGAAGGAACGAGGAGGCTGTGAGCCCCCAGGCAGTGCTGGAGGGAGGAACGGAGATGGGCCCCAGGGGGCTAGAGCTGTAGAGGGCAGCCCCAGACGCCCACCTGGCCTCTCACCAGTTTCCGTAAGCTAAAGCTCCTTTCACAGAAATAGGCTCAGGGGCCAGCCAGGGACCCTCCCCAGGCCAGCTTAGACTCACCAAGTGGGAGGGCAGAGCTCGGCGGACTCGGGGTCCCGGCAGACGCCGTGGCAGCACCACCTCATACTGCTCCATGAGGACCCAGGGCCGGCTGGGGGTGATCGCTGTGGGAGGGAGGGTCAGCAGGCATGAGGGGCCGGGGGGCAGGGAGTTTCCTTCCCAGAGGCCTCCTGGGCCCTCAGATTCTGCCCCTTGCTGGGCTTGACCCTCCCCTGGGGAACTCACCAGATAGCTCGGGGACAAAGACTCAAGTGAGGGTTCTGTGCCTAAAAGACCCCAGGAGCATCCCCAGGCATGGTCGCTGGGCCTGTGTCCTGCAGCACCCACACACAGTGCTCAGAGAGCCTGTGGGTGCCAACGGGTGCCAGCGACTCCACAGGCCTCCAGGCTGTCTCAGATCTCTGGAGGGGCCCGAGGGCAAGGATGAACCTTCCCCCCAGGGAGGAGGACTCGGGCTGCCGACCTGCCCGTTTCCATCTCCTCCTCCATTCTTCCGATCATCTGATCGCATCTAACTGGGGAGCAGGAAGGGCCTCCCAGAGGCTGTTCACCTCCCAAGAACTGGAAACTCCCTGGTATCCGAGAGCAGAGGGCAGGGACCCAGCACGCAATGGGCAGGGTTTCAGAGACCACCAACCCCAAGACCCTTTGCTCCCGTTAAACACAATAGTGGACGTGTCTCCATGACCACATCTCCAACCTGGAGAGGCAGCAGGGGAGCAGCCAGCCCCCATCTGCCCAGGAAACTGGCGGGAAGCAACCCGGCCTCCAGCCTGAAGCTCCTCAGCACACCCCAGCCCAAGTCCCTCCAGGAGCAGGGGTGGGATCCAGGGGCAGCAGCCCCATGTCCTCCCCCAGGCAGGAGACGGGTGCCCTCAGCCCACACCCCTGCACTCCAGGCCCCAGCTTCGCTGCCCTCCCTTCCCTCCTTGGGTAAATAGTGGGGGTGGGTAGCCCCACAGGTGAGTCCCAGGAACCCAGGGCGCCTCGCGCAGCAGGTGAAGCGTCCTGCTTGGCCTGGCCCCGACCCCACTAACAAGCTCAGAGGCGGGACTTCCCTCTCACAGTTCACCTTTGAAGGTTCCCTCCGACCTCCCCAGCCTCCCCGGCCCGGGGCTCTCCACCCAGAGACCACTGTGCACCTGACGGCCCGCTCCCAGGGACCAGCCCGAAGCCGGGCCAGGGTGCGGGGCGCGGGCAGGCCAGGGGCTCGGGGCCCGCGTCACGCCCTGCAGGGAGAGCCACCCTGCCCCGCGCCGCGCCCGGGACGGTTCCCTGGAACCACTCACCAGGCAGCATCATCGTGCCCAGCAGCCAGAGTCCGAGGCCGCGCATGGCCGGGTCGGGGCGCGGAGGCGGAGGTGACAGCCCCGCGGGACACGGTCTAGTTACTGCGCTCCTGGCCGGAGGCTCTTTTCCGCTCGCCCCGCCCCGGCGCCCCGGCGCCCCGCAGCCAATGGGCCCCTCGGCCGGTGGGAGGGGCGGGGCGCGCGGCACCTGGGGCGGGGTCCGTTTCCCCTCCCCCCACAATCCAGCCTCCTCCCTTGCACAGGTGAGGAAACTGAGCCACAGCCTGTCCCAAGTCCGGCCAGCGCCCTGAGAGGGGGCCTCTCGGCGGACCGGGCGGCTGGAAGGAGGTGGCGCCAGGCAGGTCCTGGAGGGGAAGGGACTTGTGAGGGCCGCCTGGCGGTTTCAGGAGACGGGGGCTCTGACTTCCTGGGGAACAGAAAGCCCCAGGCAGGGGCAAGTCATGGCTTTATGGGCATAGGTTCAGCCCTGTGGGAAGCTCTGCCACCCGCCCCCTCAAGCCTGCGCCCTGTCCACCAGGCTGAGGCCTCACTGGAGTGGGAGAGGCATGGGCCCGCAGGTGTCCAAGTCGGGAGGGGGAGCCCTAGGTGGGGGGCCCAGCCCAGGTGATGGCAGGTGCAGGGGCCATCCCCAGCCTAAGATCCCCAGACAGCAGCTGACGCTGGCTGACGTGGACCAAAGCCTGCAGCAGCCCACCGTGGCTTGGCTCCGGCTTCTCCAGGCCTGCGGCCAAGCGTGCTTGCCCTTGGTAGCCACATTCCCCGTGGTGGGCTCAGCCTCGAGGGTGCAGGTTCAGGCTGACCCCACAGCTCCACAGACGGTCCACCCAGGACCCCTCCCTGGGGCTTTCACAGCCAGGCTTCCCTCCTGGGGTGGGAACAGTGGTGGTGGCAGGAATGGCAGCTCAGATGACCACACGAGGCGCTGCTCGACAGATCACATGGTGGTGGGGCCCTCAGGGCCTCCCTGGGGAGAGGCAGGGCAGGGCCAGCAAGGGGCTGGAGGGAGTCCTGCCTGGAGAGAGGGCACCGGGGCAGGGCAAGTCAGGCACCTGCACAGGCCTAAGGGCAGAGGACAGAGGTCAAGGGGCAGTGGCAAGAAGAGGCCGGGGCCTCAGAGGTTATCCTGGGAGGACAGGGAACCCTGAGGATCTAAGCTGGCCTGAGTGATGCTGTCACATTTTGTCTCAAAGCCATTCTTACCCTAATGTGAATGGCATGAAACGCAAGAAAGCAGGGGCTGGCACTGGGCCACAGGTGACTTCTGCTACCTGGGGGTGTGTCCGCTTGCCTGTGTGGTACAGGACGAGGCCCCCCAGGCTGCTGAGAGGCTCCCAGGTAGGGCTGGGGATGCTGGCCTGTGCCTGAGCTCATGCAGGTGACCCCGTTATTATAGAACAATGGCCAGCCAGCAATCACCCTTCCGTTCCTTGACCTTGTGGTACAAGTTACTCAACAGCAAAGTGCAAAGGCGGCATGCCGGTCACATCAGAGGCACAGCAAGGCCCCTGCCGATGCTGAGCTACCAGGGATTTATTCCTAAAAAGACAGGACCAGCTCGGGCCAGAACAGACTCCTCCCACGCTGAGGAAGTTCCACCCAGTCCCACAGAACACAGCTCTCGTCTCCAGCAGGCGCCGGGGGGGTCTGGGAGCCTGAACCCCACAGCCCTGGAGGCTTCCCTCCCCTCCTCCTGTCACCACCTGCAAACCCCACTTCTCAAGGCCCAGGGCTTCCCAGAGCCCAGGACACAAGACCAGAGGTTTCTGGGCCTCAGGGCCAGGCAGGAAAGCTAGCAGGCTCCTCTGCTCACGGGTCTGGCATTTGCACAACACTGAGACTATGACAATTTGGGTTGCTGATAAATGTGTTTACTCACAGGCCAAACCTGCACAGGCTGCAGACAAGGAGGAAGCAGTTTGTGGCTGGAGAGTTGGACACCCCCACACCCCCGCTCTGCGGTGCTCTCAGCGAGGCAGCCCCGGGCGAGAGCAGCCCACACCCTTGTTCCCGACAGGATCCTGTTCTAGCTATCCTTCCTCCCAACCTCGCCTCCAGGGCCCTTCCTCACTGCCCAAGGGGGCCGAAGTGCTGAGAGCTGAAGGTGACAATACATATGCAGGTCGGCAGGAAGGGGCAGCTTGGCCAGAATGTAGCCAGAGCAGACCAACCTGGCCGGGGCAGCCCTGAGGCTCCCAGGGCCCTGTCACACTGGGGATGGCTGTGCTGCCCACTGTAGCCCTGGAGGTGGGAAGACAGAGGGCAGACGACCGCCCGAGGGGGACTGGGTAGGGTGTCAGTCTGAGTAACTTCTACGTAACAAGGCGGTACCGGATAGGGCGGGGTGGGGGTTAGCCAGCAGCAGAGCCTGCCCCTCAACCACTCTTCAGTGGGTGCGTCCCACGGAGTGGGAGGTGTGGGCTCCCAGGGAGCCTGAGGGCTCTGTCTGTGGCCTCCTGCCCCGGACCAGTTGGAGCAGCAGCAGGAGGAGGGGTGTGGAGGCGGGTGAGTCCTCAGGAGAAGGAACGGGGCTGCCTCTGGGGCCGAAGCAAACCTGACACCCGATGCCCGGTGGGTTTCTGCAACTCCCTGACCGTTTCCAGAGGCTTGTCCCGGTTCCAACAGACCTCAGGGAGCCCGGCCCCAGCTCACCTGGAAGGATGTGGACACCAGGCCTGGATCTTACCCCGCATGCATCTTTGCTTGCTCCTGGCTTAAACACCATGTATTTCTACTTTGAGGCCAAAAACACCCAAAAAGGTGATAGTGTAATTTCAAAAAGAAAACAGATTAGCAAATCCAGGGAGACATCCACCCTGCCTGGGCAGCTTCTATAAAACAAAACCCAGCGCCTTGAGAAACAAAATGAGCTGAGGCGGTCATTCCTGCTTTATATTTAAACTGCAAAGACAGAACACAGAGCATTCGATTTGAAAATTCTGGACCCATTTGCACCAGTCCCTGCTGACCCCACACCCTTACTTCCTGTCGCAGCCAGGGCTCACTGTGCGGTGACTGCGACCCTGGGTGCAGGAGCCGGGGGCCCCCGCAGGACAGGCACTTGGGGGGCGGCCTTCTGGCTCCTCTCCGCAGACAGGCGCTCCAGGCGCTCCGTGTAGAAACCATTGAAGTCAAGCCTGTGAGGAAGGACAGTGGAGCTGGGGCGCACACCCCTTTTGCGGGTGCATGCTGGGCAGCAGGGGTGTGGAAGGACGGTGCAGCTGGGGTGCACACCCCTTCTGCGGGTGCATCCTGAGCAGCCCTGCTCCTACCATGGGGAAGTGTTCAGCTACAAAGACCATAAGAGGCCCTGCAGGGGTGAGGGTGAGGCACGCTCCTAACTAATGTTTCCACAGGAAGGTTTTCAGTCCTGTTCCGTCCTGCTCAAAGGCACAAACACAGGTTTCTTCTCTCCTGGCCCCAGAAAGTTGGGGCTCCCGTCACCCCAGCAGGGCCTGGCAATGGGGTCTGAGGTGTCAGGGGCTTGGAGAACCAAGCAGTGGTTCTCAATGCAGGGTGGCCTCAGAAACCCCTGCTCAGAAAATCAGAACATTTGTGGGGGGCACAGGGCACAGGGTGGTCCAAAAGCACAAATAGGCACCTTCCCAAGGACAGCACCCCCAAGGGCACCACCCCTTCCAGGATGGCAGCTTGGCCACCTGGCCCTTTCCCCCAGGCTAGGTGTTAGTGCAGCATGAGGGAAGCTGACCCAGGCCTGACCAGCCCCACAGGACACACACAGCTGCAGGGTTGCCAATGGGGCAGCCCAGTTGCACAGAATGTCACACCCCAGGGAGAGCCGCGCTAGCCTGACTTCAGGGAGTGGCACATGACCAGCACTAGCACCAGGACACAGACCTGCCCCACCTTCCGAAGGAGGCTACACCAGGTGGACCAGGGGAGGGTGCAGGGCAGATGAGGCCTGGATGCAGGGGCAGGTGCTGAGCTGGGGTGGCGCTGGGCTGGGGCAGGTGCTGGGTTGGGGCAGGTGCTCGGCTGAGCCGGGGGAAGGCTGAGCCGGGGCAGGCGCTGGGCCGGGGTGGTGCCCACCCACCTGGAGATGACGCTGGCCATGCCGTGCTCACAGTCACTGGTGCTATAGATGCTCAGCCGCGCCAGGAGGTCCAGCAGGTGGGCTGAGAAGTTCTTGTCAAACTTGTTGATGGTGGCCTCGAAGCCAGACACCAGCTGCGCAGCGTCCGCGTGCTCAGCCAGGTGCTGGAAAGCAAGCCGGGGCGCGTGAGCCATGCCCATCCCCACCGCGGGCCTTCCTGGCTCCACACCGTTCCCAGCAGGCTGGTGTCCTTTCCCTTCCTCTTTTCTTAAATAGAGAACATGGGTTCCATGATGTTTTCAGGGGACTCAAGGTAAAAAAGACATCAAAAAACATTCCTGAGAACCCAGCACTCAGAGAAAACACTCCAGGTCTCGTGGGATGAGGTGGTCAAGGCTCAGACCCCACAGGGCTGTGCCTCGAGCTCTCCTTTGGGGTCAGATCTACAAGCAAAGCACAAGCTTTCCCAGCCGCTTCTCAGCAAGGAGGTCGGGGCGCCTCTCAGTGTCCCTCACCTGCAGCCCCCACATGCTTCCAAACCCAACTCCTCTCTGCCAGCTCCAGCTCCAGCGTGTGAACACGGGACTGCCCACCCCACCACGCCACCCCGGAGCCGGTGCCGCAGGGCCATGCCTCCGAGGACATGCGGCCTGTCCGTGCCTGCTGAGAGCCTGACGGTTCTAACTCAGGACCGCACTCAGCAGGGACAGTGGGTGTGGTCCCTGCCCTCACCCGGGGGTCCCTGCACAGCGCTCTCTCTGAAGATCTGTGGGGGTTCCCTCGAGCCCGACTGGCTGAAGTGGGGACCAGAGAGCTGAGAAGGTTGTGAGAGGCTCTTGTGCTTGTGCTTGGAAGCTAATTTTAAGTCTTTTCTTCAATCCGAGGGGAGATGTAAATAAAAGGGGGGAGGTTTGTTCTCCCTGCATCAGGACGCTCAGGCTGCCGCCCCAGCCGGGAGGAAGCATCTCTCTCTGGCCAACCCTGGAGGCCACGCACCTTCCTGGCGAGCTCCTTCCGGGCCCGGTCCTCGGCCCCTGCGGGCAGCCCCGGGACGGTGCCATGCTCCAGCGTCTGCCCGCCCAGCTCACCGTCTAATTTCATGCTCTGTGTAAATTTCTAGGGGGTGGAGAGTCGCAAGGAAATGCTTCCGTTAGTTACAACCACAACGCTTTGCAGAAAAAACAAGTCCTGCAGGTACGTCACCCTCTGCACCTCTGTTGTAGCCTGCGGCTGGAGGAACACACAAGCATTTCTGAGGCTGCAGGGAAAATGACTTATCTGTGCCGACAGAATTCCTGGGTCTGCCTTCCACGGTAACCAACTGATTTTCCTGAGAACAGTTATTTTGGTGTTTCCCTATTTGGGACCCCGAAGTGGCTCTTACGTGTCAGCAATGGCTCGCAATAGCTCGCAGTGCCCGTGCCCTCCTCCACCTCCCCACTCGCCCTCCTCCGGACCCTCCCCATGGCACTGCCTGGAGAGCCTGATTCTCAGACCCCTGCTTCTGCCACTAGACGCTCAGGTTCTGCACCATCGCCAGTCGGCAGCTGCTTGTGACTAGTGCCTGCAGGTCCTTAAGGGAATCAAATTACTCAAGTGCTGACGAAAAGAGCGTGCAAGGGCCACGAGCAAAGGCCCCGGACAGAGACCAGCACCACAGAGGCTGAGGGATGGTTCGGGAGGAACACAGCCCTACCCACGCTGCCAGGGCAGGGGCTCCAGGAGAGAACCACCCGGCCAGGAAGACCAGGAGTTCTGGAAACACTCATCCCAGCGGCTCCTCCACGAACACGAGGGCAGGAAAAGGCGAGCAGGCTGCGTGCGGCCACGGTCGGGACACAGTCTGCCCACCCACGCCTGCCCACTCGATGGTGCTACCCACACCGCGCACCTGCATGCAGTTGGTGAACATGACGCACACGGACATGAGCTTGGAGAAGACCTTCAGCAGCTCGGGGTTGGTGAGCATGCAGTCCTTCAGGCAGGTGTCCAGGAAGCCCGTGTGGTAGCCAAGGACGTCGTCAATGTTGGAGGCCTGCGGGGAACAGGCCGAGCCCCTTCTCAGAAAGACGTGGCCGACAGACGGGCCCTGCGTGTGCACGTGCTCAGTCTGGCTTTGCGCATTCCTGTTTACACACTTCCACCTCTTAAACGGGCCTTGGGCTTTTAGGGGAAAACTTCCAAATATCACTAAAAAAATGATGGGCACACCCCGAAGGGGTTTCAGTTTTTAAGGCACGAGACAGGAAGGGAGGCTGCGGCTGCTTCTGGAATTTGGTACTAACAGATTCTGCCTTCAGGCCCCTCAGCCTCAGATGCGCAATGTGGGAGGGACAACCTGGGGGGAAAGATGGCTCAGAGTCTCCAGAGGACGGCAGGCAGCAGGGGGTCCCGTGTGTGGCCAGCAATGTGGGTGCAGCCCCGCCCTGGGGGGATCCCTGCCTCTCCCCTCGCCCTGCCTCTCCCGCACCTCCCGCCTCTCCCCTCGCCCTGCCTCTCCCACACTCCCCGCCTCCCACACTCCCCGCCTCCCTGTGAAAGGAAAGTGGCTTTCAAACGTTATGATCTGTGGAGCTAAAACTCACGGATTTCAGGTTTTTCTCCAGGATGTGCCAGGTCGGTTCCATCACTTCGAACATCATGTAGTATTGAATATTCTGGACGAAGTTGAGCATTCGCTGCCGCAGAGTGAAAGCCCCAGCAAACCTGAGTGACACAGAGGACGGAGGACAGCCATGGAGGACGCAGCCCCGATGGCACCGAGTGACACAGAGGACGGAGGACAGCCATGGAGGACGTGGCCCCGACGGCACCGAGTGACACAGGACAGAGGACAGCCATGGAGGGCATTCTCTGGACGTGGCTATTTCCTCTGCAGAGCAGGCGCCCCTCCCAGCACACCAGACACTCACGGCTGCTGCTCCTGCATCTGCCCAGCACAAGCTGTCACCGTCTACCAACCTATGCCCTGCAGGGACACCCCCAGCCAGGTGGACGGTGGAGACTGGGACGTGGGCTTCTTGGTGGATGGACCCCTCGGAGCCCCAGAAGCCCACGCCAGGAAGGTGCCACACAACAGATGCATATTTGTGCTTCATCATCGAGATGAGTTCTTTTTCTTCTAATTTCTTTTTTTTTTTCGAGAGACAGGGTCTTGCCGTCGCTCAGGCTGTAGTGCAGTGGCACGATCTTGGCTCACTGCAGCCTTGATCTCCTGGGCTCAAGCAACCCTCCCACCTCAGCCTCCTGAGTTGCTGGAACTACAGGCATTCCCGGCTAATTAAAATAATTTTCTTTTTTTTTTTTTAAGAGATGAGCTCTTGTTACATTGTCCAGGCGGGTCTCGAACTTGTGGGCTCAAGCAGTCCTCCCACCTCGGCTTCCCAAAGTGCTGAGATTACAGGCATGAGCCACCGCACCCGACTGGACAAATTCTTAAGAAGCTCTGCCATCGACCCCTTTTTTCAACACCCTAGAGCCACAGACCGGCTGCAAAGCACCTCTGGTTCCAGCAAGATGTGGCTGCCTGCTCTCGGGAGGAGCTCGTGTCCTGCACACTGACCTGGGCAGTCTCCATGCCCGTGCAGTCACCACAAGGCTCCAGAGAGGGCTGAGGGACAGAGCCAGCATCCCCTGTGGGGTGGACGGCAGCGCCGCGCAGCTCCAAGACAGGAAAATGAAGCATTATAGATCTAAAGCTACCAACATGCACTTCTAGATGACACTTCCAGAAGCCTAGAAAGCTATCTACCAGGAGGGCACACGGGGGGGCGCTGCACCACTGGGCGGAGTGCAGCCAGTGCTGCTTCAGGAGGGCACACGGGGATGGGGGGGGCGCTGCACCACTGGGCGGAGTGCAGCGAGTGCTGCTTCAGGAGAGCACACGGGGGGGGCACTGCACCACTGGGCGGAGTGCAGCGAGTGCTGCTTCAGGAGGGCACACGGGGGCAGGGGAAGAACGCACCACTGGGCGGAGGGCAGCGAGTGCTGCTTGGCGGTTTTGTTGCTGATCCAGACGCTGCAGAGCTGCCGCTCCACATGCTTGCAGTAGAACATGTGCCTGAAGAGCATCTGGTAACGAGTGAGGGCTTTCCTGCAAGAGAGGTGGCGGCACCTCAGGCGGGCCTCCGTGACCAGCGGCGTTGTGGACGTGGCGTCCGTACTCCACAGTCTGCACGGTGGCCCCCGGACAGCCCGTGAATCCCCCGGACACTGAAGGCCGGGGAGAGCCGCCTTGGGTCCTCTGTGGGACAAGATGGCCACTGCATGGCACAGTTCTCGCTTCTGCCAAACCTGAGTGAAGATCTAGCAAGTGCCCGAGCAGCCGACCCGCACCTGTTGATGATAAGCGAAAGGGGCCACTTGACGATGTAGTCGAAAGAGAAGGCCTCCAGGCCACTCAGCGTCAGCTCCGTGGGGTCGGCGTGGGCCATCGCCTTCTCCTGCTTGGTCTCGATGGCCAGAACGCGCAAGAGCTGAGTGATGAGGTCATGGGGCATCAGGTCGATCTTAGAGGGAAGGAAATGAAACAAAGCATCCAGTTTTAAGGAAAAGACCCGAAGTCCCGTCCTGATCGCCATCCTCGCTCACATACCCAGCGCTGACGTTAAGGTTCCCTACATTCCGATTATAAATATCAGAGGCTTTTCGAAAACCCAAACATCTACTGATAAATTCAAAACTGAACCACTTCCCATCAGAAGAAAACAAGAAAAATTCAGATGAATTACTTTGTAAATACCCACTGCTGTGGGTGGTATAAGGGAAAAACCACTAGGGACGGTCAAAGAAACGTGATTCCTTAGGACGAAAACCTTTGTACCATGATAAGCACCAGGCCCAGGTTGAAAAATAAAGCGTATTTGATGAGGGACATAACAGTTATTATAAGCAAGTAATACTGTCCTCACATTAATCATTCAAGTATTTGCTAAGTTCCAACCACTCGCGACAGAGTTCCTATAAAACCATCGCACAACGACAGGACAGAAAATGAAGGGCAGAGGATAAAGCAAGAAGAAACAAGCAGCGGACAGACGAAATAGTGACCATCACGAACGCAGAAATGAGCCCCTGACATCACTTCTCCATCGAGTAGCCAAGATGGGAGCTTTCGCAGGTGTGCAGACAGCAGCGTCCTGAGACTGGACTCCACCAACTCCAGCAAGGTCAGCCTAGTCATACAAGGGCCATGTATTGTGACCCAACAATTTCACTACCAGGAATTTTTCCTACGAAAATATTCCTGCTCCTAACAAGAGACCCCAAAATATCTGAATCAAGAATAGACAGAATGACAAGGAGAAAAGCAGTTCTTCAGTGACAGGGAGACTCGGTGCCCTACTTCTAACCACGGAGAGAACCGCCGGACAGATCAGTGAGGAAAGACAGGGCCTCAGGACCTACCTGCAGAACACCACCCCAACAGCACTGAGGGCGCGTCCTCCTCCCGCGCGCACGGAACCGAGGGCGCGTCCTCCTCCCGCGCGCACGGAACCAAGGGCGCGTCCTCCTCCCGTGCGCACGGAACACTCTCCAAGATGGATGTGGGGCCACTACACAAATCAATACATTTCACAAAACTGAAATCACAAAAAGTCTGTTCTCTAAGAAGGAGATAAAGTTAGAAACAAGCAACAGAAGGAAAACCAGAAACTTCACAAACATGTGGAAGTTAAACATAAACCACCCACGGCTCCAACAAGAAATCAGAGGGAATCAGAAACACCTCCAGACAAACAGAAATGACGACGCTGGGGGATCAGCAAAGGCTGCGCTCGGAGGGATGTTTACAGCTATAAACTAACTTTGCAAATTAAGAAACTAGAAAAAAGAAGACCACACTGAACCCCTAAGCAGCAGACAGGAGTAACAAAGATGACAGAAGAGAGAAACAAAACAGACAAATACAGTCAACAAACCCAACAGTTGGTTCTTTGAAAAGATCAATGAAATCAACAAATTTCTAGCTACATCAGCTAAAAAAAGATGAAAGAAGATTCAAATTACTAAAATCAGAAAAAGAAGGGCTATAACTACTAATCTTACAGAAATAAAAAGCAGATACTAGAAACCCATGAACTGTGCACTAGACAAGATGCAAGAAGGACGGCCGACCAAGAGGAAAGGGACTGAGCAGACCTGTGGCCAGCAAGGGGCCAAGTCCCCCTCAAAAGTCTCCAACAAAGACAAGCTCAGGGCCCAAGAGCTCCCGGGCAAACCCTGCCAAACATCTGAAGAATCAACACCCTCCTGGGGATGCGCAAGCGAAGGCTCACTTGAGCCCAGGGGTTCAACCAGCCTGGGCAACATAGTGAGACCCCCATCTCTATTAAAAATAACAAGTAAAAAACAGACAAAATATATATATATTTTAAAAAACGGCTGGGCACGGTGGCTCATGCCTGTAATCCCACCCAGCACTTTGGGAGGCCAAGGGGGGGTGGATCACCTGAGGTCAGGAGTTCAAGACCAGCCTGGGAAACATGGTGAAACTCCATCTCTACTAAAAATACAAAAATTAGCTGGGCATGGTGGTGCACACCTGTAATCCCAGCTACTTGGGAGGCTGAGGCAGGAGCATCACTTGAACCCAGGAGGCGGAGGCTGCAGTGAGCCGAGATCATGCCACTGCACTCCAGCCTGGGCGACAAGAGTGAAACTCCGTCTCAAAAAAATAAACAACAACAACAAAACAACAACAACAAAAAGGCAAAAACAAGAAGAATTAACACCACTCCTGAAACCCTTTCAAAAGACCTGAAACCCTTTCAAAAGACAGGTGGAGGGACACGTAAAAACAATTCCACGAGGCCAGCATGACCTGAAAGCCAGGCCGGACGAGGGCACTGTGGGTCTCGGACGAGGGACCCGAGACCCGCGCCCCTCCTGAGCACAGGCGCAAAGACCCCCGATCCCGGCAAGCCGGCCCCCATAGCTGAGAGTGAAGGAAACAGACCCTGCGGTCGCCTCACCGGGGCGGGGAGTGGGGGACAGGGCTGGCCTCTGCTGTGCTCTCCTCCCAGCCCCTCCGAGGCCCCTGGCACCCCCGCCCACCTTGAGGTCGTCCTTGAAGGGGTCAGTGTTGGCCGTGCTCATGCGCAGCGCCAGCTCCAGGAGCGCCTCCAGGCGGGGGGGCGTGATGTCCTCCACCGGCTTCCGGAGCTCCTCCTCCGCGAGGTCCATGAAGTGCACGAAGAAGTCGCCCTGGTCCATGAGGAAGTAGCGCTTGATGGACCTGCGCCAGGGAGCGGGCATGAGCAGGTGCCCACCCGCAGGTGCTCGCCACAGCCAGGGAGCAGGCGTGAGCACGTGCCCACCCACAGATGCTCGCCATAGCCATCACCCTAAAACACACTACAACAGGCTAAGCGCTTGGCTCTCAGGCAGGGGCTGCGCGACCACCACGCAGGCTGTGGCAGGAGGAGCCGAGAAGGGGCTGGTGGGCCCTGGGCAAGAAGGGGAGCTGGGGCCCCTGGGCAAGGTGACCCGGGGCCTACACCACCCACTGTGAGTGCCAGGTCCTTGAGCTAGAGACCATCCGGCAGTGCCCACTTTCAAAAAGACAAGGCGGAGCTGCCAGAAGAAACCCAGCGATCTCAGCCCCACGTCCCACAACCTCCGGTTTCAGAGGGAGGCGAGCGCCCGCACAGGGACAGGGCACGGAATCACCTGCTGCGGTTTCAGAGGGAGGCGAGCGCCCGCACAGGGACAGGGCACGGAATCACCTGCTGCGGTTTCAGAGGGAGGTGAGCGCCCGCACAGGGACAGGGCACGGAATCACCTGCTGCGGTTTCAGAGGGAGACGAGTGCCTGCACAGGGACAGGGCACGGAATCACCTGAGGTGAGCCACCAGCTCCTTTTCCTCCATCAGGAAGTCCAGCAGCACCTTGCTGGCATAGTTAAACGCCTTCTCGATCTGCTCCACATACGCCCGCTCTTTTAACGTGTAGATGATCTCTTTAGCCACCGGGCAGGTGACGTCATGGCCACACTCTCTGACCACATTTAGATATTTTCCTGAAAACAGATATTCAAAATTTTATTCTCCACATGGTCGATCTCAGGCCCCAGCTGTCTTTGTCTACACAGGAGGCAGTGGAATGGAAACTGGGCTGCATGAGGCGGCTCCACACCCTTGCTCCTTCCCGGTAAATCACTGTCAGCGGCTACAGACTGAGCTGGTGGTGGCAGGGCTTTGCCGTGGCTCTGCACATCTGGAATTTTCTAACCAAGGGCACAGACGTAATTTCGAACAGGCATTATGAGAACCGGATGGCTAATCGCTTCCCAACCCTTTCGTGACGGCCCCGATGTGCCGAGTCCAAGTCCCCGCACCACTGCCCCGGGTCCAGGTCAGGCCCTAATCTCTGTGGTCAGAGATTGGAAACACTGCCGGCCGGCAGGCGTGTGTCTTTGCTGGTTTTTCCTGTCATGCTAGCGGAGTTTTAGAAATCAGAAACAGAAATAGAGAAGGCACCTGTGAGAGAGCCTCGCAGGGTCAGAGACAAAGTCCTGGCGATGGAAGCCTGATGGAACCTGGCAACAGAGACCATCTCAAGGCCTAACTCAGCGCCACAGCCCAGCCCATGGACCAGTCCTGACCTCGGCCCCGCATTCACGGACACCCGGGCTCAGGGCGCCCACAGGGTGAGGCGCAGGCTCCCGGCGGGAGGGCCTGGGCTGCAGGAGACTCTCCAGGCAGAGCTGCGCTGCGGTCCCCACTTCCCCACCGTGTGCGCCGCACCTGTGCTGAGGATCTTGTCCGCCATTTTCTGCAGGAAGGACGGGATCTGCTGCTGGACGATGGTGTACCGCTGGTCCCAGTACTTGTCGTTGTAATCCTCCTGGATCCTCTCCTTCCGCAGCTCGTGCTCCTCGACCATAAACTCACTACAACCACAGGGAGCGCTTCGGTCACAAGCAAAGCAAGGGCCCCTGTGAGGCAGGCGACACACTTCTCCAGGCCGGCAGCGCGGAGGGACATTGACAGAGGCCAGCACACTGCCAAGTAACGTTCCCCAAGGGCCTAATCTACCAGTTACTTCCAGTTACTTCTCAACTGTGGGCTAAAACGAACCTAGGGGCCGGGCGCGGTGGCTCACGCCTGTAACCGCAGCACTTTGGGAGGCAGAGGTGGGCAGATCACGAAGTCAAGAGATCAAGACCATCCTAGCCACCATAGTGAAACCCCGTCTCTACTAAAATACAAAAAATCAGCTGGGCGTGGTGGTATGCACCTGTAGTCCCAGCTACTTGGGAGGTTGAGGCAGGGGAATCTCTTGAACCTGGGAGGTGGAGGTTGCAACGAGCCGAGATCATGCCATTGCACTCCAGCCTGGCAACGGAGCGAGACTCCGCCTCAAAAAAAAAGAAAACCAACAAACCTACAAACCTCACTCTGGAACAGAGTATTTAACCTGAGCTCAGGGAGAATGTACGGTCCGCAGAGCTATAGGTGGGAAACTGATTTGTCTTTATCTGCACCCGCCTCTTTTTGGAATTTAGCATTTCCTTCCATGATGAGCTCAGGCGACAAAATGATGCTCATGTGGGATGCGTGGGGCCCTGACACCCAAAATGATGCTCGTGTGGGGTAGGCGGGGCCAACATTGACAGAAACCAGACATCTCCATGTCATCTGAACAACCTCAAACATCATTTACACACTTCAAGTGTGAAGGTGCTTTCTTTAAAGGTGCCCATTATACCAGATTTTATTTGGTCCATTAATAAAGAAATAATATTTCCACATCACAAATGTATTTTTTGAAAATATTTCAACAACGGTATCTTGACATAATAGAAATAATACAATTCTTTGAGAACTAACATATTTTTATGCATTTAAATATATCTCACTGAAGAGAAGCCAACAGACCCTACCAGATCAGGAAATCCAAGCACCAAAGAGGCTGAAGGACCTAATTGGAGGCAATTTAATGTTCTGGACACAAAAGAATAAGGCCATAAGCAGCTGGGCCATTCCTGCCCTGGGCCGCATGGGCAGCAGGCGGACATCTGCCCGGTGTGTGCTTTCCTGAGACCACAAGCAAAGGAAGGCCAGAGCCCCCAGAGAGGGTAGCACGCACCCTCCATGTCCCTGTGTCCCGGGGAGCCCTACCTGTATGGGAGAGGGCAGCACGCGCCCTCCGTGTCCCCGTGTCCCAGGGAGCCCTACCTATATGGGAGAGAGCAGCATGCACCCTCCGTGTCCCCCGTGTCCCGGGGAGCCCTACCTGTACGGGTCGTGGATGATGCCCCTGTAGATCCACTTCTCCAGAACCTCGAAGTAGGGAGCGCTGGCCGCCTTGGTCAGATACAGGCATAGCTCCTGCGCCTGGCTGTCCCCTGTGTAGCTGAAGCTCCTGTCGTGGAGCAGGCTCAGCGTGGACCCCCCAAGACACTCGCCTTTGTCCACCGAGGTGGCTGCAGGGAGAAAGGAGGGCTCACTGCCGAGAAGAAAGCGCACGCCCAGCCTGCCAACAACACCGCTGGGGCCCCTCATGCTTCTCCAACCTTCTTCCTGGGACGGTGCTGCTTCTTTGGGATACGTATGAACTGTAAGGTTGTAGTTGCTGATTTAAGCTGACCAGTAAGAGCTTCCAGGGCTTTCCTCTTGCAAGTTAATAGCACATGGAGCAACATGGGCTTTGGCTGCACGCCCCTGCCCTGGGCAGCTGCTCCACGGCCCCTGCAGAGTCTCTCCTCACACTGGGGCTATGTTCAACACCTGCCACCCAGTGCCCCATGCCCCCCAGGCGGGCACGCACCGAGGGAGGCCAGGATGTCCATGGTGCGCATGGCCGGTTGGATGTAGAACCAGAGCTTCTGCAGCGAAAGGAGGCCCTGCCTGTGCAGCTGCTCCAGCTGTGACACCAGAATCAGGTGCTCCTTCACCAGGGTACGCATGGCAGCCGCCAGGGCGTGGTTCACCTGCCCGTACTCGAAAGAAGACTTCTCTTCAATGAACCTATGAGAAAAGCTGTCAGACTTCCTCAAAAAGACAAGCTGCAGGCACATACAACGTCCAATATTCTGAGTCTCATCCCAAACAGGAAGCAAATGACTCACTCGAACCCCACATCCCAGAGGGGAACTTTTGCCCCAGGAGATGAGTCAGGACCCTGGACGGTGACTCACAGACCCTCCAAAACTGAGTCGGGCACGGAGTTGTCACCAAGGCGGGCGCTCTCTTTAGAAGCGATGCAGATGTCCCCATGGTCATCAGGATGGGACCTAACCCCTCCCCACAACAGTGCAGGCCCCCAGGGACCGTGCCCGGTACCCACCTGGTCACAGTGGAGTAGCTGGCAGCCACCGGGAGGATCCTGTTCACCAGCTCCCTGATGGACAGGTCCAGGTTGGGGTCCACGAGGAAGGTCCGGCTCTGCCTCCCAGCCAGGGGCTGAGCAGTGACGTACCTCCCGTCCACGCCCACCAGCACGTACAGCAGGTCCTCCACCACGGCCGACTCCTGCGAGGCCAGGGGCAGCGTGCCTGCGGGCACAGACAGCGCTGTGGCTCTGCCGCCCCCATTCCCACGCCCCCACAGCCACGTGCCCTCATTCGAGGGTGAGTCTCACTCTTGCTCATCTTTGTTTATGGGTATAAAAGGTCAGCCACTGCACTTGGCTTTGACTGACCCCACTGGGGAGCCACAGGCTGAGTTCCGACCGCTGCAGGACGGGGCCGGCCTGGGAGGCGCAGTGGCTCGTGTCAAGATCTCACCACACTGGGCTCCGCAATGCTCAGATACATGGCTGACATTTGAAAAGATGAAGTTAGAAGTTGAAAAGGCGACTCCAGCAGAAGCTGCACTTTCAACATTGGTAAGTACAACTTGGTAAGTCTGGGTTACTCTGGGACAAAAAACCTTGTCTTTAAAAAGCTATCACTTAAACGTTAAGAAACTCTGATAATTTCTATCCAGAGAGTATGAGACAGCTGCAGGACACACAGCTAAGATTCCTCAAGAGGACGGCCACGGGCCATCACCTACCAAACCCCTCACATCCCAGGACCAAGTTCTGTCCACAGCCTCAGGCGGGCCATGCCCGGGGGAACAGGAGGAGCACCAGAGGAAAGCAGGATGTTGAAACTGTCCCCACGAGGGCCTGACAGAGCCCCATGCCAGCCAGACCACACCCAAACCAGGCCCTGGCAGCTCAGGAAGGCTCCGTACAATACGCTTGCGGTTTACAAAATCACTCTTTGTCAGCCTCACACATCTGCTGGGAAGTGTCCTGTGACTGCAGGCCTCAAGACTCTGAGTGCAGCTGCAATCCGTCACCAACGCAAGCCCTTCAGCAAAAGCCTCAATCCTGATGCAGATCCACACTGTCCTTGTTTTTTTTTTCCTTTTTTTATTTTTGAGACAAATCTCGCTCTGTCACCCAGTCTGGAGTGCAGTGGTGCGATCTCAGCTCACTGCAGCCTTGAGCACCCAGGCTCAAACGATCCTGCACTCTTAGCCTCCCTCGGAGCTGGGAGCACAGGCGTGTGCCACCATTCCTGGCTAATTTTTAAATTTTTTGTAAAGGTGGGGACTTGCCGTGTTGCCCAGGCTGGCAGATCTACACTTTTCAACTTCAAGTTCCATTTCTTTCTATTACTCCAGTGGCCTTCTCAGGATGACCAATAAAACCGACACCCCGATGTCTGGCATTCCTAAAGCAGTGGGTGTGGCTTGGCGTTTCGAGAACAGCAAGTGCATCTTCCAGGAACTGCCTCTGACTGTGCATCACTTACTTTCCACCATGTTGGCCTCATTCATCCACAGCCACGAAGCCTCGGCCAATGTCCTTGTGGGGAGAAGCCTCATGGTGGGGTGGGGGTGCCGTGGGGTGGGGGTTAGTGTGGATCCAGCCACCTGACTGTGGAGGGACCTCAAGGGTTGCTTCAGGCCGGGCACGGTGGCTCACACCTGTAATCCCATCACTTCAGGAGGCCAAGGTGGACAGATCACTTGACTCCAGGAGTTCAAGACCAGCCCAGGCAACACGGCGAATCCCCATCTCTACTAAAAATACAGAAATCAGCTGCGTGTGATGGTGCACGCCTGCAGTCCCAGCTACTCGGAAGGCTGAGGTGGGAGAATCACCTGAGCTTGGGAGGTTGAGGCTGCAGTGAGCTGAGATTGTGCGACTGTATTCCAGCCTAGGCAATGAAATGAGACCCTGTCTCAAGAAAAAAAAAAGTCAGTTGCTTCACCTCCCCAATATTCAACAACCTCAGTGTCATCTCAACACCTGCAACGTCGCCTGCAAATCACCACATCTGAACGACCACCGACCAAGTGGCTCCTCCGTGCCGGTGTGGGGAAAAGGCAGGACGCGGGCAGGGAAACACCTTCGCATGCTGCACAGAAGCGGCGAGAGGGAGGGGCACTGCTGAGGCGGCGCTGGCCAGGTGGATGCCCACACGGTGTGGAGAGGCATGGCGGGAACATGGAGTGCTGGCAGCCGTCTCATGCTCACAAGATCCCGATGCTTTCCAAGGCACCTGTCCTCATCACACCACTCCAGGGGTGTTTTCCAGAGGACGCTGGCCTGAGGTCACACAAGGTCCCGTGGTGCGGCACTGGTCAAATCGTGGGGTGAGGGGCTAGACAGGCCCCGGCACGAACACCACAGTGAGCTCCATTCTCGAGTCTGCACAGGCAGCACGAGGGGACAGGGACAGTGCGGACAAAGGGAGGCGAGGCAGCCTCGATGCCGGAGGCACCCCTGGGACCTGTGGCATGTGGCCGTGGGAGGGAGGTGGGGTGAGGCCGCCCCTTTCCTGGGATGCTGAGTGTGCTGAGGGCACTTGCACCCTGACCTGAGAGCCGGCTGCAGGGTTCACAGCCGAGTCTCACATACTTGCTGCCAATCACCGCCACGCTCAGAGCTGCCCACGGTGCCGCAGCGTTATTGGACAGTGTGTTCCTCTTTTGTACAACCCCTTCCCTGAATGGGGAAACATGGGGGAAAAACGTGAACACCCCCTCAGTGCTTCCTGCTCCAAAAAGCCGGCTCCACTTCTGGGATCCCAAGCACCAGGGCCCCGCGCTTCCTTCTCTGAAGCCTGCCTGGGCATCATCAGGAGCTCTCAGATGCCCACCGCCGCCCCGGCCGCCCGCTGAATACCTGCTAAGGGAGCGGCTCTCTCTCCCTAAGTCTTCACAGTTGGGTTTTCACAGTTGGATTATTACTGAAAACACACTGCACAAAGCAGTTTTGTTTGTTTGTTTTTGAAACAGGGTTTCGCTCTGTTGCCCAGGCTGGAGTGCAGTGGCACGATCACAGCTCATTGCGGCCCCGACCTCTGAGGCTCAAGTGATCCTCCCACCTCAGCCTCCTGAGTAGCTGGGATTACCGGTGCACGCTACCACACTCGGCTGATTTTTATATTTTTTGTAGAGGCTAGTCTCATCCTGTTGCCCAGGCTGGTCTCAAATTCCTGGGCTCAAGTGATCTACCCACCTCACCCTCCCTAAGTGCTGGGATTACAGGTGTGAGCCACCATGCCTGGCCAAAGTAGACTGTTTTCTATACTTTTCATTAACTTACAGCAGGGTTCTGTTTGCTTGGGGATGAGGAAAACAGGTGGATTTCACGTCACCGTTCTCCAGGGTTTCTGGCAAAGGCAAGGGTTGGCCTCTTGGTGCCCACTGCCTCTTGAGTTTGGACTAACGGGGATGGGGCAAGATAAGCAGGTATGCTCTGTCCTTAGTTTGTGAAATCTCATTTTTCAATCTAAAAATGTACTTGACTAGGCGTGGCAGCTCACGCCTGTAATCCCAGCACTTTGGGAGGCCAAGGCGGGCAGATCACCAGAGGTCAGGAGTTTGAGACCAGTCTGGCCAACATGGCAAAACCCCGTCTCTACTAAAAATATAAAAATTAGCCGGGCGTGGTGGTGCCTGCAGTCCCAGCTACTTGGGAGGCTGAGGCAGGAGAATCGCTTGAACCTGGGAGGTGGAGGTTGCAGTGTGCTGAGATCGCACCACTGCACTCCAGCCTGGGCGACAGAGCGAGATTCCATCTCAAAAGAATTGAAAATAAAAATAAAAATGTACCCATGAACTGTGACAGATGAACACATCCCAGGTCCCCAATAACAACGTCTTGAAATGACTGTGTGGTCTCACCCGCATCTCGTTTACACGGACACTACTTAAGAGGCCTCTGAGAACACTGCTGTAACAGAATCTGTGGGAGTTATGAATCGTTGTTCAGAAATAAGTGCTGCACACAATTCTGGTGCCTGCAGGTCTGCACCAGGGCACCAGGATGCCGGCTGGGGAGGGGCCTGCTGCAGGCTGGCAGAAGGGACAGGAGAAGAACCCTCAAGGACCCGGGTGAGCCGCTCTCTGCTGCCACCCTGGGATGGGAATATGGAGGCGGCAGCCAGTCAGCATTGAGCCTCACAACCTGAGGAAGGACAGGCCCAGGGGAGGGCTGGGCCTGCAAAGTGTCCTGCCCAGAGGCCAGAAATAAACACATGACATACCTATCAGCAGAGCCCGGAAATCAACGCATCACGTTCCTAGCGGCAGAGCCCGGAAATCAACGCATCACGTACCTATTGACAGAGCCCGGAAATCAATGCATCACGTACCTATCGGCAAAGCGGTGTCTGTGCTGATGCCAGCACCAATCAGGAAATCCCCGATCAGGGCAGGTCTCTCATACACCCACGCTGGGAAGATGGGGAGGTGCTGGCCTGAATTTTTTTTGTTCTGCTTGTCTCGAAGCATCTTTCTTTTAAGTTCCAGAGACTAGCAAGGACATTTTAAAAAACAAAACCAGAAAAATACACTTTAGCACAAACATTCAAGACACGCATAGGACCTAGCATCTACAGCAAAGATATTAGTCAATTCAACACCCACAAAGAGTCAACCACATAGAAATGAAATATGCCTCGACATCGCTGCCTGCCACAATGTGAGGGGCTGGGGAGAACAGGGCAGATGGGGAGCCCTAGCCCCTCTTCTCAGGAGTCCAGGTCCAGCAAGGGCCCCCCGGGAAAACATGAGCACCAGCAGTGGGGACCACGGGAGAGGGTGCACCTAGGCACAGAGTCGCTGTTTCAAAGGAGGGCACCCCGTGAACAAGCTGAATTGCTTCTTCCTGGCAGTGACTAGGTCTGAACACCACTTGCTGGGTGAAGACAGGCTTCAGCAACAGATATGCATCCTCACCCTGCCGGAAAAGGGCCCCAGCACGACAGGATGGCTCCCGACGTGGTCAGGAGAGCCTGCCATCCTGCACCAGTGGCCGCCAGAGGCTGATGGGGTCGACCTGGGCTGGCCCAGCTTTCGGAAGCACTGACTCCCACTCAGGGCTGGGCAGGGACAGGGGCAGGTGCAAACTGTCTCTGCACGTGGCAGTAAGACCCAGTCTCCTGCCAGGGCCGAGGGAGACGTGGACAGAGGCCTAGCACCATGTCCAGCACAGAATGTGCCCAGCAAGAACCGGCCAGGTCCTTGGGAGCTGCTGCACTCAACACGCACCCACGAGGCTAGGACGCCTCAGGGACACAACTCCAAAGGGAGTTTAAAGGGCACAGAGGCAGGAACGTGGCAGCTCTAATGAGAGAGACTGGGAGATGACTTACATCAAAAGACCAGGGTAGGACATAAAATCAAAACCAACAGCAAGTAGCAAATACAGAAGGAATAATAAAAATTACTGTATTTTCAAGAATCTTGAAAATATAATAATCTGAAAGCATTCCCTCAAAATTGTCAAAAATTAGAGGAGGGAAATGGGGAGTCAGGATTGGGTAGGCTCAGAGTCACATGGCCACCTGGCAGCACAACTCCCACGTGGGTCAGAATCTTGTTGCTATTAATTCTTGTGATCCAGAATTCTTGGTTAAAAAAAAAAAAAACTAAACATATAGAGCTAGGTCATGATCAAGCGTTAAGCTTTGGCCTCTCTAAGGGATTCATTTTCAATAAATGACAGAGACATGTCCTTCCAGCAGGGGCCCGGCACAGCACTGAGTGTGGGTGCCTGTGGACAGCCACAGACACGGTACCTGCTGCAGCGTGGAGCCCGTGGACAGCCACGGACGCAGTACCTGCTGCAGCGTGGATCCTGTGGATAGCCATGCACATAGTACCTGCTGCAGAGTGGAGCCTGTGGCCACGCTGCCAAGCTGCTTCCTCAGCTCCTCAAGCTCCTGCATGGAGATCTTGGAGGCCGCAGCAGGGACGTTGACGCTGGTGGTACTACTGCCCACAGCAGCAGCTGCAAGCTCAGCTCTTTCTTTTGCATTCTGTTGTAAGTACTGCAGAGTCTGAAGACATGTAAAACTGTGTGTTCACACTGGGCCAGCACCTCTTTGGCCATGGGGGAGGGTAGGGACAACACCACCAGTATGGCTCCTCCACCCTGACAGGCACCCTGTTAACAGCAAAGCGACGTGTGCAACAGGCAGGAACTGATCGTGACACATGCGGGAAGCTCAAAGTGCCCCAGAGGCTGCTTCTCACGTTTACATCCATCATAGGGGAAGCTCAAAGTGCCCCCAGCCCCGGAGGCTGCTTCTCATGTTTACACCCAACATGGGTTATCTTTCATTCTGATTCACCAAAAATGTCCTACATGGCCTAGAAGCGTTACTGGTGTGAGGGAGGAAGAGCTGACGGGAAGGTGGCGTGGAGTGAGCAGGAGACGTGACCCCACTCCCAACACGGGCCGTACGGGCACGGTGTGGCACGCGGCATGGGCACCTACCTCTTTGTCTTCCGTGAGCTTTGACAACAGGTATACCAGCGGGTCAAGGTTCCTTGTATTTTTAGATTTCAGTTCATCATATTTCTTTAGAAAGTCTTCCGGAGTACGAGAAAACTCTGCAATTTTAACCTCAAAAGCACAAACATGAGTGATTTAATGACAGTAATTAATAAAGCACTGTAAAAAAAAACCTTTAAGAAAATAAACATAATAAGCCAATAGAGTTATATTGGGTAGGTTAAATAATCATCCCTCTGAAATAAACTAAGAAAACTCATCTCCATATTGTGCTAAACTTATCCATATTTTGAGCTAGGCAGTGGCTCACGCCTGTAATCCCAGCACTTTGGGAGGCCGAGGCAGGTAGATTGCTTGAGTCCAGGAGTTCAAGACCAACCTGGCCAAAATAACAAAACCCCATTTCTACAAAAAGATTCAAAAATTAGCGAGGCGTGGTGGCACTCGCCTGCGGTCACTACTCGGGAAGCTGAGATGGGAGGATCACATCAGCCTGGGAGGTTGAGACTGCAATAAGACAAGATCGTGCCATATGCATTCCAGCCTGGGTGACAGAGTGAGACTCTGTCTCAAAACAAAACAAAACAAACCTTATCCGTATTTCCCATTATGGTTCCTTTCCTTTTGTGCTTCTTCGTATTATTTTAATTTTTTGTAGAGACAGGATTTCACCATGTTGCCCAGACAGCTCTCAAACTCCCGGGCTCAAGCCATCCATCTGCCTCGGCCTCCCAAAGTGCTGGCATTACAGGTGTGAGCCCCTGCGCCCGGCCCTTTTATGCTTTTTCAGGTTTGTACTGGAGAGTGGTGACTTACATTTCCTCCCAGTAGTTTATGCGTTCGTTGTATACAGTTCACTGTATTCCCTCTGGAATTTATTATTATGCGCAAGCCTAGGGGTTGTGCTTTTTCTTTTGGACGGAGTTTCGCTCTTGTTCCCCAGGCTGGAGTGCAATGGCGCGACCTAGGCTCACCGCAACCTCCACCTCCCTGGTTCAAGTGATTCTCCTGCCTCAGCCTCCCGAGTAGCTGCATTACTGGCACGCACCACCATGCCCTGATAATTTTTGTATTTTTAGTAGCGATGGGGTTTCTCCATGTTGGCCAGGCTGGTCTCGAACTCCCAACCTCAGGTGATCCACCCGCCTTGGCCTCCCAAAGGGCTGGGATTACAGGTGTCAGCCACCGCGCCCGGCAGGGGTTATGTTTTACTCAGTGATTTACAATGCTTCCCTCAGAATGAACTAAACATGGGTATCCCTAAGCTCTCTATTCCACTTGGCTAATTTGCCTAATTATCCTTGTGCCATTGTTAACCTGTTTAAATAACTGAAGCTTCATAATGTATTTTAAAAAATAGACTTCAAATTCAAAATCATTTTTTACTGAAAATCTATAATTCTGAATTACATATTATTTGAATAAAGAAATAATACTTTAAAGGGATTTCAACATGGTTAATACCAGTCCCTCCCTTTTTTCTTTTCTTTTTTTTGTTTTTGAGATGGAGTCTCACTCCGTCGCCCAGGCTGGAGTGCAGTGGCGCGATCTCGGCTCACTGCAAGCTCTGCCTCCCGGGTTCACGCCATTCTCCTGCCTCAGCCTCCTGAGTAGCTGTGACTACAGGTGCCCGCCACCACACCCGGCTAATTTTTTGTATTTTTTAGTAGAGACGGGGTTTCACTGTGTTAGCCAGGATGGTCTCGATCTCCTGACCTCGTGATCCACCTGCCTCAGCCTCCCAAAGTGCTGGGATTACAGGTGTGAGCCACCGTGCCTGGCCCAGTCCCTCCCTTTCTGTCCACAGGAATGCACATGTCAGGACTCTCCTGCCTCATGGCTGCAGGGGACAGAGTGGGGAAGAGGTAAGGTTCTAGGCCCAGCTTTCTCCACAGGCCTCCATTTACTCATCTGCAGAGTGGGGTGAATCACAGGAGCTGCTGGGAGGAGTCAGCAGAATCAGAGCTGAACACACACACAGACCAAGTGCTCTCTGCCACCGTTGCCGGTACCATTGACGCCACCCAGGAATGGGCACTCACCCTGCATCTTGCACAGCACACAGCCCTGCACAGGGGTGGCGCTCACCCTGCACCATCCTGACCCCAGGGTGGCGCTCACCCTCCACCCTGCACAGCCCTGGACCAGAGGCGCTCACCCTGCACCATCCTGACCCTGGGGCGGCACTCACCCTGCACCCTGCACCAGGGGTGGCGCTCACCCTGCACCCTGCACAGCCCTGTGCCAGAGGTGGTGCTCACCCTGCACCCTGCAGCAGAGGCGGCGCTCACCCTGCACCCTGACCCAGGGGCGGTGCTCATCATGTACCCTGACCCAGGGGTGGGCTCACCCTACACCCTGACCCAGGGACGGGGCTCACCCTGCACCTGGACCGAGGGGTGGGTTCACCCCGCACCATCCTGACCCAGGAACAGTGTTCATCCTGCACCCTGACCCAGGAATGGCACTCATCCTGCACCACCCTGACCCAGGAACGGCGCTCATCCTGCACCCTGACCCAGGAACGGCGCTCACCCTGCACAGCGCTACACCCAGGGCAGTGCTCACCTTGGCACTGTGAGCAGAGACAGTGGTAGTGACGTACGGGGTCCTGTTCTTTTGAAGCAGGTCAATGTAGACCTCAGCCCCATCTCCTCCGTGGACACGCAGCAGGCTAAGCAGTTCATTGACGTCATGGTGAATCCGAAATTCACTCATAGTTTTAGCTCTGAGGCACCAACATCACAATATGTTCTCCTATAGGTAAGAGGGCAGCTATTCATAAAATTTAAACTGTAGAAATAAACAAAAAAATTTAAACACTCAAGACTGGCCAATGTCAGGCCTTTGACAAACCAAGTTATCACCCGGCCTGCCTGGCCTAGGGCCCCTCCCCCGACACCCCAGCAGCCTCTTAGAGGGTCCTCTGGACAGGACTGGGATTAGAGCCCCTCCCCAACACCCCAGCAGCCTCTCAGAGGGTACACTGGACGGGACTGGGATTAGGGCCCCTCCCCAACACCCCAGCAGCCTCTCAGAGGGTACTCTGGACGGGACTGGGATTAGGGCCCCCCCCCAACACCCCAGCAGCCTCTCAGAGGGTCCTCTGGATGGGACTGGGATTAGGGCCCCCCCCCAACACCCCAGCAGCCTCTCAGAGGGTACTCTGGACGGGACTGGGATTAGGGCCTCTCCCCAACACCCCAGCAGCCTCTCAGAGGGTCCTCTGGATGGGACTGGGATTAGGGCCCCTCCCCAACACCCCAGCAGCCTCTCAGAGGGTACTCTGGACGGGACTGGGATTAGGGCCCCCCCCCAACACCCCAGCAACCTCTCAGAGGGTACTCTGGACGGGACTGGGATTAGGGCCCCTCCCCAACACCCCAGCAGCCTCTCAGAGGGTCCTCTGCATGGGTCTGGGATTAGGGCCCCTCCCTGACACTCCAGCAGCCTCTCAGAGGGTCCTTTGGATGGGACTGGGATTAGGGCCCCTCCCTGACACTCCAGCAGCCACTCAGAGGGTCCTCTGCATGGGTCTGGGATTAGGGCCCCTCCTCGACACTCCAGCAGCCTCTCAGAGGGTCCTCTGCATGAGCCTGGGATTCACCTGCCTCCAGCTTCCAGGCAGCCTCCACAGCTCCGGGAGCCAGCCCTGTGGGCAGCATGAATGGGGCCTGAGACCCGGGTTCTCTTTCCCCTGCACCTCCCTCCACACATGGGTTTGGGCCCGCAGGGAATGCTCTGCTGCTCGCCTCGGCTGGTGGGCAGAGCTTTCTGGTCCCAGGTGTGCAGACGTGAGGCCGTGCCTGTGGAGCTACACAGGTAAGGCCATGCCTGCAGTCTACACAGGTGAGGCCGTGCCTGTGGAGTCTACACAGGGACCTCTACACAGGTCTGAGCCACTGACATTGTGCCAGCTCCCGGCACACACAGCAACATCCCAGCTTCCACCCGAGAGGCCCACACTGGTTCTCAGACCCCTCGGTGCTCAGCCGCAGCTCCATTCCCTTGGCCGGCTCTGCGTTCCTTCTTCACCCTGGTACCCGTGACATCTCCTTTTCTTGCCCAAGCATGGCTACCGACAGAGATGCTTCTGGTAGGATTTCTACACGTTCCCTACATGTTTGAGCTAGGTGAGGTTCCACTGCAGCTCCAGCTGCCCCAGGGGCTCACCAGGAGACACACAACACATACGAGATCGAAGCCATCAGAGACACACCCAAGCGGGCAGCAGAACACTGCGTGGGGTCAGGGCGCAGGGTGAGTGCCGCCCCTACTCTCCCACCAGTGGCTGGTCGTTAGCCTCTGTCATCGAGAGTTCTGATACAAAGCCATTAAGACAAACACATGGCTGTGTGCAGTGGCTCTCGCCTGGAATCCCAGCATTTTGGGAAGCTGAGTCAGGTGAGTCGCTCAAGGCCAAGAGTCAAGACAGCCTGGGCCACATAGTGAGACTCTGTCTCTACAAAAAATACAAAAATTAACTGGGCATGGTAGCATATGCCTGTAGTCTCAGCTACTCGGGAGGCTGAGGTGGGAGGATCGCTTGAGCCACTCCAGCCTGGGCGACAGAGGGAGACCCTGTCTCAACAAAAAACAAAACAAAACAAAAAACACACACAGGCAAGGCAACTGGCTATAGATTACAAAACAAATACAAGCAAACTTTACACACTTCACAAACATTTCAATTCATCTACACAAGGGTTCTTAAGCCGGTATCCATGAGTAATCAATAACAGATGAGCCCTTGAAAGTTATGGGCAAAATAATTTGTGAATTTTCTGAGGAGATGGTCATTCAACAAATTCTCAAAGGCTCTATGACCCAAAAAGATAAACAACCACTCTGCTGACAGCTTCAGGGAGACAAGGATGAGTTCAACAAAACATCGAGTGTGGGCAGCAAGCCACCCAGGTGCCGAGACAAGAGACGGAGGGCACGAGCTGTTCCATTGTAATAAAATATATAAAACAACAAGAGTTATGCTGGATCTAGATCATAGATATGATCATATATGAATATCATTAATCATTAATTTGTAGCAATTACTCTTTATTCCAATATTATAATAATCCTTGCTCTACAATTACAACCTAGGAAAAACCAGGCCATACAGAGATAGGAGCTGAAGGGACACAGTGAGAAGTGACCAGAAGACAAGCGTGTGAGCTTTCTGTTATGCCTCGACAGGGCCACTAGAGGGCTCCTTGGTCCAGCGGTAACACCAGCGTCTGGGAAGACGCTCGTTGCCAAGCGGACCGTGGTCTAGCGGTAGTGTCAGTGTCAAGGAAAAACACCCGCTACTTAGCAGACCGGGAAAGGGGGTCTCCCTTTCCCTGGGGGAGTTTAAAGAAGACTCTACTCCTCCACCTTTTGTGGAGGGCCTGACATCAGTCAGGGCTGCCCACAGTTACCCGGAGGCCTAACTGTCTCTCTGTGATGCTGTGCTTCAGTGGTCACACTCCTGGTCCGCTCTCAAGTTCCACTCCGTACACCTGGCTCCGCCCTCTAGATAGCAGTAGCAAATTAGTGAAAGTATTAAAGTCTTTGATATTTCTGAAAAGAGCATAAAAGAAATAATGACATAAGCTGTCCTCTCTCTCTCCGCCTCGGCTACCTAACAGGGAAGGGCCCCCTGTCCGGTGGACACGTAACTCATGTGACCTTATCAATCACTGGAGACGACTCACTCTTTACCCTGCCCCTTTTACTTTGTATTCAATAAATAACAGCACAGCCAGGCATTCGGGGCCACTACCGGTCTCTGCGTCTTGGTGGTAGCGGTCCCCCGGGCCCAGCTGTCTTTTATCTCTTTGACTTGCATCTTTATTTTTACAATCTCTCGTCTCTGCACACAAGGAGAAAAACCCACTGACCCTGTGGGGCTGGTCCCTACAATAGAGTACAGAAGACTCGGCACACACTCCCACAATATGCTAATTCACTAATGACTATTAGCACGGGACATGACACGGGACATGACACCGAGATTCTAATCCTGTGTGATGGAAGACAGTTTATCTGTAGATGAACATCAAATACTGGTCACAGACAGAGGGTATCTCCAAAAATTGAGGGAGAGCGATAATGAGTCATGGTGCTGAGTTGCTCACACACATGCTTTTGACTCAGGAGGCGCTCACAGTAACTACAGTTCAAGCACAAGGCCAGTAGGGCATGCGCCATGGAGCCTCATGCAGTCTGGACACTGACGTGGCTACTTCTAGGCTGTGGGACCCTGAACAAGGACACGTCCTCTCCACGCTTCTTCTGAAAAGGGGAAGCCCTAGGTCCTGCCTAGAGCTGTGGTGGAGAGAAGTGAAATCATCCTGAGAAAGCACAGAAGGGCCTATACGTGGTAAGTTCTTACACTGTTGTTACCAGGAAAGCAGAAACAAACACACGGCACCGTTACTACCTGGAGGTGTTAACTCTGCTATCTGGGAAATGGTTAGGTTTACAAAGGAAAATTGGGTCCCAATCACTGACAACATCTTAAACTACCAGATGCTTTAACAGTCATGGAAGCCCTGGATGAGGCCCTGCAAACTACTTGCCAGGCAGAAAAGACAGCCCAAAACTTCCCGGCCAGTGGCCCCTTCGAATCCAAGGGCAGCCTGTTTCACCCACATTCTACTCGGCTCCCCGAGGACTGCAGGTTGTCTTGTAACTGCTGGACTGAGAAACACTTTGGTCATGCTAGGTGGCAAGAAAACCATTTGCCACCAAAACAAAGCACTCCCCCACCAGACACAAGTCAGGAGACAAAGCTACCTCTAAAGAAAAATCATCTGGGTATTTATTTAAAAACTACATGCTGGGCACGGTGGCTCATGCCTGTAATCTCAGCACTTTGGGAGGCTGAGGTGGGCGGATCACGAGGTCAGGAGATCGAGACCATCCTGGCTAACATGGTGAAACTCCATCTCTACTAAAAATACAAAAAATTAGCCAGGTGTGGTGGCGGGCACCTGTAGTCCCAGCTCCTCCAGAGGCTGGGGAAAGAGAATGGCATGAACCCGAGAGGCGGAGCTTGCAGTGAGCCAAGATCACGCCACTGCATTCCAGCCTGGGCAACAGAGCGAGACTCTGTCTCAAAAAATAATAATAATAAAAATAAAAACTACCTTCAGGAAACTTCATATCTCTTCTAGAAATAGAAGCACAGATGCCCGCACGTCATGAGTGTTCATCCTGTGAGGAGCCTGCTGCTCTCCCTGAATGTGGGGACCAGGCCTCCAAAAGGGCAGCCTGCATCCGCACAGAGTCCCTCCCCCCAGGAGACCTTTGGAAAAGTCCTAGGGCAACTCTGGGGTGTCACGGTCACAGAAGGGTGCTCTTGGTACTTAAAGAGCAAGGGCCAGGGACGCTAATCATCAACAGAGCTGTCCCGCCAGGAACGTGCAGTGTCCCACTGAAAGCATAACTCTGAGGAACATTTAGCCGTGGCCGCTTACTTGGTCTTCTTGATGCTCCTGAATTCTTAATATTAATCACACAAACTGACAGGCCCAGCGTCTGTGACTGGGCGGGACTGAAGTCCTCCTCACAGAGGCTGTGAGCTACTGCAGGCACGCGTGCTGAGAAAGCAAGGCACGCAGATCACACTCCACCACGGACAAGCGGGGCACACACTCCTAGTGAGCAAGTGATTAAAGCACAGAGGGACGTGAAAAAGAGCCTCTGTTGAGAGCTCAAAGCTAACTGTACAAATTGGTTTGAAAAATGTTATTTTACAACTTGTGGAAAATGTCAAGAGCCCAAAGGCTTTTACAGAGACAGAAAGTACAGTCATGCATCACTCAACATTCTGAGAAATGCCTGGCCAACATGGTGAAAACCAGTCTCTACCAAAAATACAAAAATTGGCCAAGCCTGGTGGCGCACACTTGTAATCGCAGCTACCTGGGAAGCTGAGGCACGAGAACTGCTTGAACCCAGGAGGCAGAGGTTGCAGTAAGCCCAGATCGCGCCACTGCACTCCAGTCTGCGCGACAGAGAGAGACACTATCTCCAAAAGAAAAAAAGAGAAACGTATGGTTACATGATTTCTTTCTGTGCGATCATCACAGTCACTCGCAGACCTAGATGGTGTACGGCCTGCGATGCACCTAAACCACCTAGTGGAGTCTCTTGCTCGTGGGCTACAAACCCGCCCAGCAGGTGGCTGTGCTGAACACTATAGACAACTGTAGCACAGAGGTATTTGTGTATCTAAACATGGAAAAAGTACGGGGCAGGCATGGTGGCTCACGCCTGCAGTTCCAGCTCTTTGGAAGGTTGAGGCAGGAGGACCACTTGAGCCCAAGAGTTTGAGGCCGCAGCGATCTATGAGCTATGACCGCACCATTGCACTCAAGCCTGGGTGACAGACGAGAAAGCTAAAGCCTCTATCCGCCACCGGGCCCATTCTCTGCAGTAGATCTGAAGCGTCCACTGCTTCCCGCGTGTGTTGTCAATCACCATTTTAATTAGGTGACTCTACTCTGACGTCTGTCTCTCCTACTAGGCTGCCGCGCTCTCCTGTGATGCCTTGCCCCACACGCCCTGAGCACCTAGCACAGGTCCTGTGTTTCACCGGAGCTGCGGGGACTGGAGAGGTCGACAAGACCCCGACAAACCAGGAAAGGGCCTTTGAACTAAAGTAACGGGAAATCACCCAAGGGCTTTAAGTTAAAAACGGTTACAATAAAACCGGAGCCACTTTGGCTCCAGTTCGCGACTGGTTTAACGGGAACAAGATCCAGGGGCTGCAGCGGTCCGACAGGCGAGAGACGACAGCCGGGACAAGGCGGACGGGAGAGGGCGTGCGAGAGGGGGACCTGCGACCCGGCTTCCCAGGGCTGGGACACCAGGGACGACCGGGAGGCCCGCTCCGCCCCGCCCGAGAGTCGGGCCGCGGGGCAAGACGCTGGCCTGGCCGGTGCAGGCCCGAAGGCCTTCGGCCCAGAGTTCGGGGACCGCTGCACAGCCAGAGGGAGCGCGCGGGAAGAGCCGCGTCCTGCCAGCCCCGTCGCCTCGTGGGCCCCCGGGCCCAGCAGTCCCCTAACCCCTTCATCACGCCAGCGCCCGCGCTCGGCCGGGACTCACCGCAGTCCCGGAGCCACAGCGCCCGCGCAGCCCCCGACGACGGCGGAAGTGCGTGTGACGTCACGTCCGGCTCGGATCGCGGACGGTGGCCGACAGGCTGCGCCCGCCCGCGCCCGGGGTGATGCAGCTACCCCCCGCGCTGTGCGCCCGCCTGGCTGCGGGGCCTGGGGCGGCGGAGCCACTGCCTGTAGAGCGGGACCCCGCGGCTGGGGCCGCGCCGTTTCGCTTCGTTGCGCGCCCCGTGCGCTTCCCGCGGGAGCACGAGTTCTTCGAGGTGCGTGAGCAAAAGAGGGAAAAAGTAGTTGTAGGATCCAGCGGGGCCTACAGCTGCGGGGCGGGGCCAGAGCCTGGAGTGGGCGGAGCCTGAGGCTGCAGGGCGGTGCCGGAAGCTGGGGCAGGCGGGGCCAGAGCCTGGAGTGGGCGGTGCCGGAACGGGGAGTGGGTGGGGCTTGAGGCTGCCGGGCGGAGCCAAAGCCTGGGACAGGCGGGGCCTATGATTGTGGGGCGGGGCCGAGCCGGGAGGGTGGAGCCTACGGCTGTGGGGCTGGACCGGAGCTCGGGATGACTGGGGCCACGGGTGTGGGCGAGGCCTGACACGGTGGGCGTGCCGCGAGTCACCTGGCCCCGCCCACGGCGCACTTTTCCTGCAGGATGGGGACGTGCAGCGCCACCTCTACCTCCAGGACGTGCTCATGCAGGTGGCCGACGCGCCTGAGAAGCCCAGGTAAGCGGATGGGCAGTGCCTAGCCAGTGCTACTCCTGCGCCGCCTCCCTGACCGGTGCCTGGTCCCTGGGGCTGTGCTGCCGCCCCTTCCTGTGCGGCCGCCCCACCAAGGCACTGTGCCTGTCCAGCTTTGGCGTGGCCAACTCTTCCACCACCTAGCCTGTTTGTGAAACTTAATTCGTAAAAAGAGGGTTTGGGATTGCAAAAGATGCATGGGGGCTTTATTGGACGTCTCAAAGGGAAACTGTGCAGAAAGTCCAGCTTGGTTCCTCGCACTGGAGGAAGGGCCCCTGAAGCAGGTCTCCTTGGCAGGGTGCCTGCGTTTGCCTGCCAAGTGGCCGGCTGCTGCCAGGTGTTCGATGTCCTGGACGACTACGAGCACCACTACCACACGCTGCACGGAAATGTTTGCTCCTTTTGCAAGCGGGCCTTCCCTTCCGGACACCTGCTGGATGCCCACATCCTGGAGTGGCACGATTCGCTCTTCCAGATCCTGTCTGAGAGGCAGGACATGGTGGGTGACGTCTGCACAGCCACCGAGGCCACCCCCCAGTGGTGATGGGCTCAGAGTGCTGCCCCCAGCTCTCGGGTGCACAGGCAAGGCCGGGGACACCTTTCTGTCCTTGGCAGCCCTGCTAGGGTGGCATGGCGGTGGGGGAGGGCCAGGGGTCAGAGGAAGGTGACTCGGTCTCCATTTCAGTATCAGTGCTTGGTAGAAGGCTGCACAGAGAAGTTCAAGACCAGCAGAGACCGGAAGGATCACATGGTGAGGATGCACCTGTACCCCGCGGACTTCCGGTTTGATAAGCCAAAGAAAAGCAGAAGGTAGGGAGCCGCCAGGCTCAGCACGTGTCTGCTTTTGATTTTAAGAAAAGGCTTCCAACTAGCCAGAATGCATAGATGGTCAGACTTATTAAGCACTTGTGTGTCACCTAATGGGGTGTTCACCTGCAGGTACCTGAAGCCCTGGCAGCACAGCTACAGGTGGTTGTGCCAGCGGCCACCCTGCCGAAGGGAGGCTGGAGGGGAGCCCCTGGCTGCCCAGCTCTGTGCCGGTGGAGGCAGCAGAGGGGGTGTGGGAATGAGCAGACACAGCGCCTCCGCACTCACACCCCTCGGGGCCATGCCTGTACCTCCTGCAACAGTCGGCCGTGTGCTCACACATCATGCAGCCCTGGCTTTCCCTTTGTCCTGGTTGGTTGTGCGCATATGAACTTGATGACAACGCCATTGATTAACATGTTCCTGCCTAGAGTGCACTCTGGGAAATACTTCTAGGAACAATCTTTTTTTTTTGAGACAGGGTCTTGCTCTGACACCCAGGCTGGAGTGGAGTGGTGTGATCTAGGTTCACTGCAACCTCCACTTCTCAGGCTCAAGCGATTCTCCCACTTCAGCCTCCTAAAGTGCTAGGACTACCAACACGCATCACGACACTCGGCAAAATTTTCTATTTTTTTTTAGAGACAGGATCTTGCTATGTTGCCCAGTCTGGTCGTGAACTCCTGGGCTCAAGCAATCCACCTGCCTCAGCCTCCCAAAGTGCTGAGATTACAGGTATGAGCTACCACGTCCAGCCGGAACAATTTTTAAATTGTGTTATATTTCTTCTTTTTTTAACTGATTATTTTAGGTGAACCTTCATAATCATCTAAAATTTTATTGATCAAAGTTTTTCAGACTACATTTTCTCAAGTAGTAATTTGCTCTTTAAAATAAAATAATTGGGACAACCCACTGCAACATGGGAGGCTTTACAAAGACTTACGTGTAAAGTAATTGTCTCCTTTCCGAGGGATCATTTTAAGGAGAAAAACCGTGCAATGCTGGATTGAGACATTCGTATTATGGAAGAGACTAGTTTATAGTCTCTGGTTAACTTTAGCAAATTTCTCACACTCATAAAAAGACCCGTGGCACCGTTGGCACCATAAAAATACTGTTTTCAAAAAAAAAGTATGATTGTTACCGTTAAGTTTATGAGATGCAGGCTCTATTATATAAACAGTGACCTTGCTGTAATCATTCTCCTTTTCCCAGTATCCTGAAAACCATGCTATAAAATTAGACTATGCCAAAATAGTAAGAAAATATGCTACTTGCAAGGAAATCCATAGTTTCTTTCTTGCACATTCATTTCTGGGGAACACGGGGGCTGTAGGAGCCATGCAGGGCTGTTGCTCACTGCTCTGTCCCGGCAGCCCAGCCTCAGCGGAAGCCCCAGGGGACAGTGGAGAGCGGTCAGAAGGGGAGGCCATGGAAATCTGCTCCGAGCCTGTGGCAGCCTCCCCTGCACCGGCGGGTGAGAGGCGGATCTACAGTCATAGGTCAGTGTCTGAGCTCTTTCTGAAACCCGTTCTCAACGTGTGTTCAGTGCTGAGGATTCTGGGCTGCACCTGGGCCCAGTATTTCTCATACTGAATTCAGAAAGGTAATGCTGGGTAAGAAAATCGGCTTCCGCCGGAGAAGAAAGTCCATATATTTCAGGTCCTGTGAATAACTTAGTTTCTCTCGCATACTCTGTTTTTGAGCTGCTGAAGCGCAGGAATGCCAAGCACCACTCACTTTTCCTCATTGTCTGAGTGCGATGGAAAGAGTCTCACTTGTAGTTGCTTCAGTCACAACCCAGGCATCTGCCTTTCTAGCATCACCTGTGCCGTCTGCGCCATCTGCCTTTCTAGTGTCGCTTGTGCCGTCTGCCTTTCTAGCATCACCTGTACCGTCTGCCTTTCTAGCATCACCTGTACCGTCTGCCTTTCTAGCATCACCTGTACCGTCTGCCTTTCTAGCATCACCTGTGCCGTCTGCCTTTCTAGCATCACCTGTACCGTCTGCCTTTGTAGCATCACCTGTGCCGTCTGCACCATCTGCCTTTCTAGTGTCGCCTGTGCCGTCTGCCTTTGTAGCGTCACCTGTGCCGTCTGCCTTTGTAGCGTCACCTGTGCCGTCTGCCTTTGTAGCGTCACCTGTGCCGTCTGCCTTTGTAGCGTCACCTGTGCCGTCTGCCTTTGTAGCGTCACCTGTGCCGTCTGCCTTTCTAGCGTCACCTGTGCCGTCTGCCTTTCTAGCGTCACCTGTGCCGTCTGCCTTTCTAGCGTCACCTGTGCCGTCTGCCTTTCTAGCGTCACCTGTGCCGTCTGCCTTTCTAGCGTCACCTGTGCCGTCTGCCTTTCTAGCGTCACCTGTGCCGTCTGCCTTTCTAGCGTCACCTGTGCCGTCTGCCTTTGTAGCGTCACCTGTGCCGTCTGCCTTTCTAGCGTCACCTGTGCCGTCTGCCTTTCTAGTTAAAGTTGATTTTAAATTAATTTGGGGAAAACAGTGAACAATTGGGGAAAAACATCACCAAAGACTCCAAACAGGTGGAACGATGAACTTAACATTCCCTGTACCCTCCTTACAGATGCCTGGACTTTGGCCTGTGAATGAGCCCCAGGGGGCTGGGACAGTAGGGGTTTTCATGGGACGGACATGGGGTAGCAGGAAGTCTCAGCCCCAGAGGGCTTGGCAGGAGCCACCCTCTCCACTGAGTTCTTCCCAGCGGGTGTGCGTTGGTGGCTGGCGGGGATCTCCCACAGGAAGTAGGTCTCAGGCTGTGGAAAGGGAGCCGCCCCAGGGCCCAGGAGGGCCGGCTCTGCATCCCACGTGTTCCCAGAGTGAAAGAGAATGAGAAGGAGACACACGACTGCTGTTATGACTTGGGTTGTTGGTTGGCAAATACAGCGTCTAATAGAAACTTTCTTCCATCCCAGAATACCCTCTACCATCTGCTTTGGTCAGGGTGCCGCTCGAGGATTTAAAAGCAACAAGAAGAAAACCAAACAGTGCTGATAGACTCAGAAAAGGAGTGGGGGGCAGTCGCCACTGCTGGGAGTGGCATCCGCTGTGGGCCTTTCTCTGACCTTCTGGTGTGGCCGCCCTGGGGCCAGGCCCTCGCCATCCTCCCAATCCTTGTCCCTCAGCAGATGGCATCAGCAGCTGTCATCAGAAGCTGTGAGGGACCCACAGATTTTGGAAACGACCTGGACACACTATTGGGAAGGAGATGTGGACAGCATGTCTCCTCCTGCAGGGCCCACCCTAAGAATGTATTTTTAAATACATGAAATAAGTATTTTTCACTGATGGTCTTGAGTCTTCATTTCTGTGTTGAGTCAGGTGCAGAGTGGTTATTGTTACCCATGGGTATTCTGTTTTCCACCCTTGGTTTTCAGGAAGATTTATAAAGTCCTGGCACCCCTCAGAGGTGGGTGATGGGGTAGGATACAGCACTCCACCTCATCCCGGACCTCCGGGCTTTGGGAGCCACACCCAGTTTTCCCTGCCACACCACTCAGGGAGTAGACCTGGTGGGGGTAGGATCTGATGCCCACAGGGAGGGGCACAGTGGCTGTGGGGGTGTGGGGTGCTGGGGGTGTGTGGGGTGCTGGGGGAGTGTGGGGTGCTGCCCCAGAGGGTGCAGGATCCATCACTAGTGCCAGCCGGGACCACAGAGCCTGCATCAGGAAATGCAGGCCAGGAGATTGGGGCTGGCATTGGATTGCAGAGATACACTGGGGGCAGTGTGTCCTGGAGAAATCACTCTGTTTTGATAAAATTAGGGCTCTCGGGGACTCCTGACCACGTCTTCCTCCAGCGGCCCTGTTCCCACAGCATGTGATATGGACAGCAAGCCACCCAGGTGCCAAGGCAAGAGAACGAGGGCACGAGCTGTTCCAGTATAATAAAATATATAAAATAACGAGTTCTACTAGATATACATCATAGATATGATTATATATGTATCACTAATCATTAGTTTGTAGTAATTACTCTTTATTCCAATATTATAATAATTCTCGCTCTACAATCATAACCTAGGAAAAACCAGGCCATACAGAGATAGGAACTGAAGGGACATGGTGAGAAGTGACCAGAAGACGAGTGTGAGCCTTCTGTCATGCCCGGACAGGCCACCAGGGGGCTCCTTGGTCTAGCGGTAACGCCAGCGTCTGGGAAGACGCTCGTTGCCAAGCGGACAGTGGTCTAGTGGTAGCGTCAGTGCCAAGGAAAAGCACCTGCTACATAGCAGACCCGGAAAGGGAGTCTCCCTTTCCCTGGGGGAGTTTAGAGAAGACTCTACTCCTCCACCTCTTGTGGAGGGCCTGACTGATGGAGGGCCTGACGTTAGTCAGGCTTGCCCGCAGCCATCTGGAGGCCTAACGGTCTCCCTGTGATGCTGTGCTTCAGTGGTCACACTCCTAGTCTGCTTTCATGTTCCATCCTGTACACCTGGCTCTGCCTTCTAGATAGCAGTAGCAAATTAGTGAAAGTACTAAAAGTCTCTGACATGCAGAAATAATGGCGTAAGCTGTCTCCTCTCTCTCCTTGCCTTGGCTGCCAAATGGGGAAGGGCCCCCTGTCCAGTGGACACATGACCCACGTGACCTTACCTATCACTGGAGATGGCCCACACTCCTTACCCTGCCCCCTTGTCTTGTATCCAATAAACATCAGCGCAGCCAGGCATTTGGGGCTGCTACCGGTCTCCACGTCTTGGTGGTAGTGGTCCCTCGGGCCCAGCTGTCTTTTCTTTTATCTCTTTGTCTTGCGTCTTTATTTCTACGATCTCTTGTCTCTGCACACAGGGAGAAAAACCCACAGACCCTGGGGGGCTGGTCCCTTCATGTGACTGGGGTGCTCCTGGCCCCCCGCCCCTGGCATTGCCTCACAGCCCACTCCTTTTGGGGCTCTGGGTCTGGCTGGAGGCAGTGGGTGGTCATCTGCAGCTGCTGCCCGGCTCCACAGGGTGATGCTGAGAGCTCTCCAGCGACCTGGAGTCAGGGAATCTCAAGGGCCTCAGGTTCAGAGCTGACATCGCACAGTGCTTCCTGCTCTGAAAACTAAAGGCAGGTTCCCAAGTACTCAAGGGAAGACACTAAAGCCTGAAGCCCAGGCCTGGATGCATCGGTGAAGAGAGGTTTGACACGCACATGTGTGGGGTGGGAGATGCACACTGGCCGAGGGTAGCTTTGGTGGGGCTGCCCAGGGCCTGTCTGCTGCTTGAGAAAGCACAACACAAGAAAAATGCAAACACGCACATTTACTGCTGGTTCTCCATCTCCCTGAGGAGATCCTGTCCCAGCCCGTTGAGTCCTCTGGCTCCTGCGTGAGCTCGCTGCACAAGGCCGGCAGCACAGCCCTGGCGGCAGCGCTCCACGGGATGTATTAGCCCTTTCCACAACAGCAGATTCTGCTAAAACTCTTTTGTTCACAGCAGGACTGTTTTATACTCTTTGGGGACTGTTGGTCCTGGGTTCCAATCCTGGCTTCATCTCTGCCTGGAAGCTATTTGTTTGTTCTGTCTCAGTTTTTCTTCTGACAAGTGAGGAGTGTAAAACTTCAGTATGAAGAATGTTACTGATTTTTTTTGAAAGCCAGCATCATAACTGTACGTGGGCTGCATCCATTTCTAAGAAGGTGCTCATGTTTCTTTTCTTTCTTTTTTTTCTTTTTTTTTGAGACAGGCTCGCTCTTCTTGCCCAGGCTGGAGTGCAGTGGCATCATCCTGGCTCACTACAACCTCTGCCCCCCGAGTTCAAGGGATTCTCCTGCCTCAGCCTCCTGAGTAGCTGGAATTACAGATGCACACCACTGTACCCGGCTACTTTTTGTATTTTTTGTAGATACAGGGTTTCACTATGTTGGCCAGGCTGGTCTCGAACTCCTGACCTAAGGTGATCCAACTGCCTCGGCCTCCCAAAGTGCTGGGATTACAGTCATGAGCCACCATGCCTGGCAGAGATGCTCATCTTTCTGCTGCAAGACCTGTGAGAGCTGAAGCCAGCTGGACTTCCTGGGTCTAGTGGGGACTTGGAGAACTTTTGTGTAGCTAGCTAGAGGTTTGTAAAATGCACCAATCAGGGCTCTGTTAAAATGCACCAATCAATGCTCTGTAGCTAGCTAGAAGTTTTTAAAATGGGCCAATCAGCACCCTGTAAAATGGACCAATCAACACCCTGTAAAATGGACCAATCAGCAGGACATGGGAGGGGACAAATAAGGGAATAAAAGCTGCCCCCCCTCAACACACACACACACAACCCCCTCCCCCACCCAGCCAGCAGTGGCAACCCTCTGCTGTTCACAATAACTCTTGCTGCTGCTCACTCTTTGGGTCCATGCCATCTTTAAGAGCTGTAACACTCTCCATGAAGATCCACAGCTCCATTCTTGAAGAGACTACAAACCCACTGGAAGGAACCAACTCCAGACACACCTGGACGTGGCTTCCAGATTGCAGCTGTCAAGGGAAGACTCAGACAAGACACAGGATGGAACAACCACACCCCCTGGACACAGATGGAAAGGCTGCACCCCCATTCAAGACACAGAGATGGAGGGGCTGCACCCCCCAGACACAGAGATGGAAAGGCCACACACCCCCAAGACATAGAGATGGAAAGGTCGCACCCCCCTCCCTGGACACAGAGATGGAAAGGTCGCACTCCCCTACCAAACACAGAGATGGAAAGGCCACACCCCCGCTTAGGACACAGAGATAGGAAGGCCGCAGCCCCGCTAACACAGAGATGGAAAGACCGCACCCCTCCCCGAGACACAGAGATTGAAAAACCACACCCCACCCGGACACAGAGATGGAAAGACCATACACCCCCGCAGACACAGAGATGGAAAGACTGCACCCCCCCAGGACACAGAGATGGAAAGACCCCCCCCCCCCACACACACACACTCACACAGAGATGGAAAGACTGCACCCCGCCACAGGACACAGAGATGGAAAGACCACACCTCCCCCCCAGACACAGAGATGGAAAGACCGCACCCCTCCTCCCCCAGGATACAGAGATGAAAAGACCGCACCCCCCCAGACACAGAGATGGAAAGACCGCACCCCCCACCGACACAGAGATGGAAAGACCGCACCCCCCCAGACACAGAGATGGAAAGACCGCACCCCCCCAGACACAGAAATGGAAAGACCGCACCCCCCCAGACACAGAGATGGAAAGACCGCACCCCCCCAGACACAGAGATGGAAAGACCGCACCCCCCCAGACGCAGAGATGGAAAGACCACAACCCCCCCAGACACAGAGATGGAAAGACCGCACCCCCCCAGGACACAGAGATGGAAAGACCGCATCCCCCCCAAACAAAGAGATGGAAAGACTGCACCCTCCACCAACACAGAGATGGAAAGACTGTACCCCCAAACACAGAGATGGAAGGACTGTACCCCCAAACACAGAGATGGAAAGACCGCACCCCCCCAGACACAGAGATGGAAAGACCGCACCCCTCCACACACACAGATGTAAAGACCATACCCCCCCCAGACACAGATGGAAAGACCGCACCCCCCTCCCCCAGGACACAGAGATGGAAAGACCGCACCCCCGGGAACACGCACAGGTGGAGAGGCCAGGGCCCAACTGTGCATGGACCACTCCGGGCTGAAGTGCAGCCGTGGGTGCCAGTGCGGGTCTCCGTCCTCCTTCACAGGAAACAGGGAGGCCGGGGCCGCCAACCCCGGTCCCTTCACCCTCTGGCCCCTGCGCCCGCTCCTCACACGGACAGGCTGTGCCTGTGTCTGCTCCACTGGCAGCCGGTCGATAGCCCCGGGCGTGCGGAGACGAAGACCTCAGGCGACCGACCGCCGTCCTCCCCTTTCCCCGCGGCCCGGGTCGGCGTGTCTGGCTGCAGCGCCACCTCCTGGAGGCGTCCGCACCCCTCCCCGCTGGGTGTCAGTTCGGACACTGTGGAGGGGCGCGCTTGGAGGATGTGGGCGGCCCCGCGGGGAGCGGCGCAGAATCGGCGGTTGCGGTGGTCCTGGCCCAGCATCCAGGCCTCCCATTGCCAGGCGCAGGCAGCTGGGAGCCTGTGAGAGGAGGTGTGGGAGCAGGCAGGGGTCCCCAGAGATCCTCCCGGTTCCAGCCACCCTGCGCGAAGGTAAGGCCTCTGCTGCGGGCCTCAGTTTACCCGTCTGTAGATGAGCAGGTGACGGGTGAGCTCCAAGAATTAGCCAGATTTGAAGCCCAGTGCTGGGAACACGGTGGACACATTCCTTGACTCCTACTGTCCCCCTTGCCCCTCTCTGCCTCTCACGCTCATACACGTGCACACTCAGACGATCCACTCCCCCTCTTTGTATGTGCGTCCCTGCTCACACACACACGCTCACACTCATACAATCCACGCCCCTCCTCTCTGTATGTGCGTCCGTGCTCACACTCGCACTCACATGCTCACACTAGCACTCTCACACACACACTCCACACCCCTCTTCTCTGTGTGTGCGTCCGTGCTCACACACACACGCTCACACTCACACAATCCACTCCCCTTCTGTCTGTATGTGCATCTGTGCTCACACTCACACACTTATACGCTCACACACACACAATCCATGCACCACCTCTATGTGCGTCGGTACTCACGCTCACACTAACACAATCCACACCCCTTCTCTTTGTGTATGCATCTGTGCTCACACCCTCACACTAACACACACACACACAATCCACACCCTCTCCTCTGTGTGCGTCTGTGCTCACACACTCACATGCTCACACTAACACACGCTAACACACAATGCACACCCCCTCCTGTCTGTGTGTCCGTGCTCACACGCTCACACACACACATAATCCACACTCCCTCCTCTCTGTACGTCTGTGCTCATACACTCACACGCTCACACTAACACACGCACTCTCACACACACAATCCATGCCTCCTCCTCTCTGTACGTGCGTCCGTGCTCGCACACAGGGAAGCCAGAGGCCCCTCCACCCGCATCCTGTTGGCTCTCATGTGGGCTGTGTGGATCTGCAAACCTAAATTCCTGATTTTGATCATTGCATGAAGGTTGCGTAAGAAGACGCCCTTGTTTGCGGGGAATCCACACTCAAGTATTTATGGATAAAGAGGTCACTTCCTCTGAATCCAAGGAGTTGCCAGGCCAGGTGGGGAGGGTGGGACTTACGGCAGCTCCAGGAGCCCCTGGGCACTTCTCATCTCCCATCTGGCTCCAGGGAAATGGGAGATGCCCGTCCCCGGGGCAGAGCTCACCCCTCCTCAGGCCCCACTCCCCACTCAGATGCCCCATTCACTCATTGGCTCAGAAAAAAAGGTAGGTAGGTAGCAGCTAAAGAGATGACAGATTATTGATAGATGATAGATAATAGACGATAGGTGATAGATGATCGATAATAGATAATAGACTATAGACAGTGGGTGATAGATAATAGACGATAGGTGATAGATGATAGATAATAGACAATAGATAGTAGGTGATAGATAGTGGACGACAGGTGATAGATGATAGATGATAGATAATAGACAATAGACAGTAGGTGATAGATAGTAGACCATAGGTGATAGATGATAGATAATAGATAATAGACAATAGATAGTAGGTGATCGATAGTAGACGATAGGTGAAAGATGATAGATAATAGACAATAGACAGTTGGTGATAGATAATAGACAATAGGTGATAGGTGAAAGATAATAGATAATAGACAATAGACAGTAGGTGATAGATAATATTCGATAGGTGATAGGTGATAGATAATAGATAATAGACAATAGACAGTAGGTGATAGATAGTGGACGATAGGTGATAGATGATAGATAATAGGTAATAGACAATAGATAGTAGGTGATTGATAGTAGACGATAGGTGAAAGATGATAGATAATAGACAATAGACAGTTGGTGATAGATAATAGACAATAGGTGATAGGTGAAAGATGATAGATAATAGACAATAGACAGTTGGTGATAGATAATAGACAATAGGTGATAGGTGAAAGATAATAGATAATAGACAATAGACAGTGGGTGATAGATAGTGGACGATAGGTGATAGATGATAGATAATAGATAATAGACAATAGATAGTAGGTGATAGATAATAGACGATAGGTGATAGATGATAGAGGATAATAGGTGATAGACAATAGATGATAGATTATAGACAATAGGTGATCAATGATAGATAATAGGCCATAGACAGTAGGTGACAGATGATTGATAGGCTGGTAGGTGCATAGACGAGGTGGTGGAATGTGATAGAGCGGATGGGATGGAATGCCAACTGCTGGAGTTGGGATGTTAACATTTGATCCCCAGGGTTCGAGGTGGGGCCTGATGGGAGGTGGTTGGGTCATGGGGCAGATCATGAATGGCTTGGTGCCACCCTCAAGGTAATGAGTGAGTTCTTGCTTGATTACTTCCTGTGAGGAATTTTTTTTTTTTTTTGAGTCTCACTCTGTCGCCCAGGCAGGAGTGCAGTGGCACAATCTTGGCTCACTGCAAGCTTTGCCTCCCGGGTTCACGCTGTTCTCCTGCCTCAGCCTCCTGAGTAGCTGGGACTACAGGCACCCACCACCACACCTGGCTAATTTTTGTATTTTTAGTAGAGACGGTGTGTAGTGTGTCTGGAGTTGGTTCCTTCTGGTGGGTTCATGGTCTCGCTGACTTCAAGAATGAAGCTGCGAAACTTTGCGGCGAGTGTTACAGCTCTTAAATGTGGCATGGACCCAAAGTGTGTGCAGCTGCAAGATTTATTGTGAAGTGTGAAAGAACAAAGCTTCCACACTGTGGAAGGGGACCCAAGCGGGTTGCCGCTGCTGGCTGGGGGTATGGGGGGCGGGTGGCCAGCTTTTATTCCCTTGTTTGTCCCTGCCCATGTCCTGCTGATTGGTCCATTTTACAGAGCACTGATTGGTGTATTTTACAAACCTCTAGCTAGTGACACAGTGCTGATTGGTGCATTTTTACAGAGCACTGATTGGTGCATTTTACAAACCTCTAGCTAGCTACAGAGCGCTGATTGGTGCATTTTTACAGAGCACTGATTGGTGCATTTTACAAATCTCTAGCTAGCTACAGAGCACTGATCTATGTGTTTTTACAGAGCACTGATTGGTGCATTTTACAAACCTCTAGCTAGCTACAGAGTGCTGATTGGTGCATTTTACAATCCTCTTGTAAGACAGAAAAGTTCTCCAAGTCCCCACTCAACCCAGGAAGTCCAACTGGCTTCATCTCTCAAAGGGGTTTCACCATATTAGCCAGGATGATCTTCTTTGCCTGACCGCGTGATCCGCCCATCTTGGCCTCCCAAAGTGCTGGGATTACAGACGTGAGACACCGCACCTGGCCCGAGAATTGATTTTTTTTTTGACAAGAGTCTTGCTCTGTCGCCCAGGCTGGAGTATAGCCACGCGATCTCGGCTCACTGCAAGCTCTGCCTCCCAGGTTCATGCCATTCTCCTGCCTCAGCCTCCTGAGTAGCTGGGACTATAGGCGCCCACTAATTTTTTGTATTTTTTTTTAGTAGAGACGGGGTTTCACTGTGTTAGCCAGGATGGTCTCGATCTCCTGACCTTCTGATCTGTGGGCAAAGGATTACCCAGGTGCCGAGGCAAGAGACTGAAGGCACAAACTGTAGCAGTATAATAAAGAAAATAGTTAGAATAAAGAATAGTTATAATACAAATTAGATATAGAGATGATCATGGACATTATCAATCATTAGTATAAACATTATTAATCATTAGCTTTTAATATTACTCTTTGTTGTATTACTAATATAACCAAGAAATAACTGGCGAGTATAGGGTCAGGTGCTGAAGGGACATTGTGAGAAGTGAATAGAAGGCAAGATGTGAGCCCTCTGTCATGCCCACATAAGGGCTGCTTGAGGGCTCCTTGGTCAAGCGGTAACGCCAGTGTCTGGGAAGGTACCCGTTACTTAGCAGACCGCGAAAGGAAGTCTCCTTTCCTTGGAGGAGTCAGGGAACGCTCTGCTCCAGCAGCTTCTTGTGGGAGGCGGGATGTTATCCAGGCCTGCCCGCAGTCATCCGGAGGCCTAACCCCCTCCCTGTGGTGCTTCAATGATCACGCTCCTTGTCCACTTTCATGCTCCTCCCGTACTCCTGGTTCCTCTTTGAAGTTCGTAGCAGATAGCGGAAGAAGAAATAGTGAAAGTCTTAAAGTCTTTGATCTTTCTTGTAAGTTCATAGAAGAAAATGCTGACGTATGCTGCCTTCTCTCTCTGCTTCCGCTACCTAAGAGGGAAGGGCCCCATCCCATGATCACGTGACTTGCTTCACCTTGTCAATCACTTGGATGACTCGCTCTCCTTACCCTGCCCGCTTTGTCTTGTATGCAATAAATATCAGCGCGCCCAGCCATTCGGGGCCACTACCGGTCTCCGCCTCTTGATGGTAGTGGTCCCCCGGGCCCAGCTGTTTTCTCTTTCTTTGTCTTCTGTCTTTATTTCTTACAATCTCTCATCTCCGCACATTGGGAGAACACCCGCTAAGGCCCGTAGGACTGGACCCTACAGTGACCTGCCCACCTTGGCCTCCCAAAGTGCTGGGATGACAGGCGTGAGCCATCGCGCCCAGCTGAGAATTGATTGTTAAAAAGAGTCTGGTATGGCCAGGTGCAATGGCTCACACCTGTCATCCCAGCACTTTGGGAGGCCAAGGCGGGTGGATCACTTGAGTTCAAGACCAGCCTGGGCAACATTTCAAAACCCTGTCTCTACAAAAGAGATGATATGATGAATGTCTGTAACCCCAGCTACTCAGGAGGCTGAGGTGGGAGGATCACTTGAGCCCAAGAGGTGGAGGCTACAGCAAGCTGTGATTATGCCACTGCACTCCAGCCTGGGCTAACAGAGCATACCCTGTCTCAAAAAAAGAAAAAGAACCTAGCACCTCCCTCCATCCTTTTCCTGCTTCCTCTCTGGCCCTGTGGTCTCCGCACACCAGGCCCACTTCCCCATCCAGCATATGTGGATGCAGCCTGAGGCCCCACCAAAAGCAGATGCTGATGCCATGCTTCTTGTACAGCCTCCAGAACTGTGAGCCAAATAAACCTCCTTTTTTTACAGCAACACTAAAGGGATTAGGGCATCAGCCACTGGGGAATCTCAGTAAAGGATGCGTGAGAGTTCTTTACATTATCACAGTTGTTCTCCAAATCTGAAATTATCTCAAAATGAAATGTTAAAAAATAAAATACAGGCCAGGCACGGTGGCTCACGCCTGTAATCCCAGTACTTTGGGAGGCCGACGCGGGCGGATCACGAGGTCAGGAGATCGAGACCATCCTGGCTATCATGGTGAAACCCCATCTCTACTAAAAATACAAAAAATTAGCCGGTCGCGATGGCGGGTGCCTGTAGTCCCAGCTACTCAGGAGGCTGAGGCAGGAGAATGGTGTGAACTCGGGAGGCGGAGCTTGCAGTGAGCCGAGACCGTGCCACTGCACTCCAGCCTGGGCGACAGAGTGAGACTCCGTCTCAAAATAATAATAATAAGGCTGGGCGCGGTGGCTCACATCTGTAATCCCAGCACTTTGGGAGGCCGACGCGGGTGGATCACGAGGTCAAGAGATGGAGACCATCCTGGCTAACATGGTGAAACCCCGTCTCTACTAAAAACACAAAAAATTAGCTGGGCGTAGTGGTGGGCGCCTGTAAGTCCCAGATACTCGGGAAGCTGAGGCAGGAGAAGGGCGGGAACCCGGGAGGCAGAGCTTGCAGTGAGCCGAGACCGCGTCACTGCGCTCCAGTCTGGGCAACAGAGCTAGACTCCATCTCAAAATAATAATAATAATAATAATAATATACAGGGGGAAAGCTGTATTTTAATTCAAACATCAGCCATGTAGAGACTCCCTGCCCCCATATATCCCAGCTGACGCCCCAGGCCCCGGGCCCCCCGCCCTTGCAGGCCATCAGTGCCAATTCAGTTCTGTGTGTGCCTGTTTATCTGGCCAATGCCCTTAGAAGCCCAGCAGTGAAGTGTGTGGTGTGCATGGCCCTGCCTTCCCTGACCCCACCAGTTCACAGGCTTCCTGGGCACTGCCTGCTGTTCCAAAGCAGGCCAGTCCCACTGAGCTGGGAAGCTGCCTAGACCCGCACCTTGCCAGCAGGCCTGGGAGCCAATGGTGGGGGGCTTCCGTCCACCCTTGGTCTGAGCATCTAGCCCTGTGTTCACAACCAGGACCCCAGTGACCATCCAGTCCCCTAGCCCAGTGTCCAGGAACAGGTTAGATCCACTGACGCTGGCATTGGCAGCTCCCTTGATGCTGCAGAGGCTGCCCTGGGCTGTTCTCCAAGTCACTGGGCTCCATGCTGGGATCAAGGGAGGGCTTCCCAAGGGGATCCCACCTGTGTGTGAGGCCCCCACCCTCCACCACGCAGTGCAGGAAATGCCGGCCCCTCCTGCCTGAAGCTGCTTCCAGTGGCTCGCAGGGCCACCTAGGCTCTGTTGCTGTCCCTCACCCCCAAGCCCTTAGTCCCAAGGCCCGAACTCCCCTCCCACCAGATGGGGCGTCTGGGCCCCAGGCGAAAGGGATCCGAGGAGGACAGGTGCTGGGGTGGGCAGGGCTGCAGAGCTGCAACTGGCTGGGGTCGGGGGGGCTGCAGAGCTGCTGCTGGCTGGGGTGGGGGGGGTGCTTCAGAGCTGCAGCTGGCTGGGGTGGGCGGGGCTGCAGAGCTGCATCTGGCTGGGGTGGGGGGAGCTGCAGAGCTGCAGCTGGCTGAGGTGGGCGGGGCTGCAGAGCTGCAGCTGGCTGGGGTGGTGCAGGTGGTGGGTGAGATCTGCCGAAGTCCATTCCCTGTAGTGTTCAGTGCTGGGAGTTGGCTCGGGCTGTGGTGGGGATGCTGGGGTTGGGGTAGGGATGCTGGGGCTGGGGTGGGGATGCTGGAGTTGGGGTGGGGATGCTGGGGTTGGGGTAGGGATGCTGGGGCTGGGGTTGGGATGCTGGGGGAGACTCATGGCAGCTCCAGGCTCCCCTGGCCTTTCAGCCTTACCATCTTTCATCTGGCTCCAGGGACACGGGAGACCCCAGCCCCCAAGTAGCCAGAGCTCACCCCTCCTCAGGCCCCACTCCCCACTCAGACGCCCCCATTCGCTCTTTTCTTCACTTGGTCATTTATGCCTGTGGGCCACACATCTAGGAGGCAGGAGCTGCTCATGGGTGCCGCCCAGAACCAGGGGTCACCGGGGAGGGAGACACTCCTGTCAGAGGGGGGACGCCCGGGGCCCAGCCCCAGCACCAGGTAGATGGGGGCGGGGGGGCGGGGAACCAGCAGGACAAGGGGCTGGGCAGCGGTTAGGGATGGACCCGAGGCTCCCCTGGGTGGGGACCGGAGCCCCGCCATTAAGGCACATCACGGTGGGGCTTGGACAAGGCCCGGACCACTCAGCGCGAGGATGCGCGTGCTCCGCCTGGGCGCGCCGCGGCTTCCTGGGAGCTGCCCCCTACGGAGTCTCTCCTGGGTCCTTCGGGGGTCCCTGGGGGGAGCACAATGCCGGCGTGACTCACAACTGGCGGGGTGGGGGGCGGGAGAAAGGCCAGCCGGGCAGAGGACGCGCAGGAGAGATGGAAGACTCCGGTGGACGTGAAATCTTTACTTAGAGAAAAGCGACAGAGTCAGAGACCCACGCGGGCGGGGCTGCAGCGAGGGCGCCTGGGGACACGAACAAGGCGGAGAGCATCGGGCGACGCGCTGGTCACAGGAGCTGGCGGGGGACGCTGTGGAGACAGAGCCCGAGGGTTGAGAGCGGCGACGCGGCCAGGGGCTCCCCGCGGACCCCGCGACCCCGGCGGGCTCGGATTCGCACCCCCCACCCCTGAGGTTCTGGCGGGCCGGGTCGGAGGGAAGAGAAAGGGAGGGGTGGCGGGGGTCTCTGGCTCAGAAGCGGTGGCGGGAGGCCAGAAAGAGACCTGGGCAGAGTCGGCCGGAGCCCCGCGGCGCGCACCTACCCCGGGCCGGGCTGCGGGGCCGGAGACCGTCACTGCGCGAGCGGGGGCGCCGCGCTCCCGGCCGCCTTCCGCGCCGCCTCCTTCTCCGCCTTGGCCGACGGCTTCCCGGGGGGTTCGGTGGCCGTCGCCGCCCCAGCCTGGGTGGGCCCCTTGCGTTCTTCCTTGGTTGCGCGGTAGCCGTCCCCCCAGACCGCCGGCGTCTCCGTGCCGTGCTTGCGGCTCAGCGGGTAGGCCCCGATGGCCGCCAGGATGCTGCGGTGGCGCTCGGGGTCCATCTCCGTGTAGTACATCTCCAGGGTCAGCGGCGTGCAGATCTTGTGCTGCGGGAGGGGCCGGGTCAGGGTCGGCGGGGCTGAGCCCTCCTGTGCGCCCCGGGCCAGGGCCCTCCCGCTTCTGCGGTTGGGGACACTGCGGACAGTTTGTAATGGAGCCATGGTTTCAGGACACCGAAGATCAGCCTCCGGTTCAGAACTCAGGGCCCTGGAGGGGCACGGAGCCAGGAGGTCGTGGGTTGTAAAGGCAGGGACCACCCAGGGAGAGGGGCGTAGGTAGACACCAGTGGACCTGCCCAGCGCAGCAAGGCCTCTGCGGAGTGCGCTCCAGAGCATAAACCATGGAGTTAAGGAGAAAAGGAGCAGATTTTACTTCTGATAAATAAAAGGCCTTCTAAAAACACACTAAAAGCTATAACCATTATTGGCAAAGAGATTTTAAAAAAAAAGATGGAAGAAAATATTTGCCAAATAGGTAGGGAACATTAATATCATGTTATATAAAAATAAAACCTCACACATGTCACACAGGAGGGCAGATGACCCCTAGAAAGGCGGCTGGAGGGCGACATTTTCTGCCTCATCTTTTACTTACTTTTTTAAATTACAAGAAGAGAAACCCATCACTAACACATCTTTTCTTTTAAATTTTCAAAAGATAAGATCTCATGTTCTAAAGAAGTAACAGGAACATGGCTTTGGAGACCACGTTCCCCCAGCAGCAGGAGACACACCTGCCACCCCCTCCCCGGAGGCTATGGGAGGAGGGGCGGCTCTACGCCCCCCACCAGACCCCTGGCCCCCTTACCCGCAGCAGGAAGCCGTCGGGGCAGGTGAACTGGTCGTACCAGATGGCCTTGTACATGATCAGCACGCAGCCCAGCAGCGCCATGGCGAAGGCGATCATCCGCGCGGTGGGCAGCTGGCAGGAGGGCAGAGAGGGGCTCAGCCACACCAGGCAGGGGCGGTCTTTGTGGGGAGCTCCTCAAGGGCTGGGCTGGCACAGGACCATCTCCACCCTCCAGTCCTGATGCCCCACCCCCACCCTGGGCAGCCAGTGGCTTTTCCGACTTTTCCGAGGGTCAAGTGTGCAGGCGTCACTGCACACTTGCTGCCTGCCTTGCTGGCAGCCCCTCCACTGGGGTTCTGGAAACATCTGCCACCAGGTAAAGTGATGTGGCCTTTGACCCAGGTGGGTCTTGCAGGAATTTGCAGTTTCCCTGCGGTGTGGGCTCCCCAGGGGATGGGGGCCACAGCCTCAGGTGAGTCGGAGGCTGCACTCACCAGGCCTCCAAGGTGACTGCCCACGGTGGGTGCATGTGCGGTGACAAGAGCTGCAGACTGGAACATGAGGCCGGGGTGGGGAGCCCTAGCAGATCTGACTACTGGAGAATGGAAGGCTTTGGAAACAGTCCACTAAAAATGACTAAAGCTATCATTAGTAACATTGACAGATTTAAACAAGAGGATGAGAGAAGATATTTGCCAGATATACTGCAGAAAGGAAGTATTACATAGAAAGCCCGTAAGTCACTGAAGATGAGACAATGACCCACTGGGCAAACAAGCAAGCAGCACTCCTGGGCACTTCCCAGAAAGAGAAACATCTCAGGAGCGCCACTGTTTGGCCAGTCTGCACCTGCAGCCTCGGGAGGGGGCCTGGTGGGTGCAGGGCAGCCGGTGGGGCCAGCTCTGGGCAGGATGACTTACTGCCATCCTCTCCTCCCTGAGAGCGAGGGGACCCCAGACTGGCCTGGACGGAGCCCAGGCACCCCCAGCTGCCTTCCACCTTCTCCCCCTGTCCTGAGTCCCCACAGTGGGTTGGGTGGGTGTGGTTACCCTGCGCCCTTCCTCTGGGTGGCTGCAGTTCAGCCTCTGGCCCTCCAGGTCAGGGAACTTCTTCTGCTGGTCTGGGGAGGACAGCTGGTATTCTGTCTGCGTTTTGATGACCACCTGTGAAAAGAGATGGCCATGGCCTCAGTGGGCAGCTGGCAGGGACCCAAGAGAGCCCTGAACTGAGAGGGGAGGGAGCCAGGGTCAGCTTCGTGGCATTGGTGTTGACGCTGACCCATCTCCCAGGACTGTCTGGTGGATGGCAGGGCTCCAGCAGCCACAAAGTGAGGCCAAAGGAAGGTGGATGCTGAAAGTCTGCTGGGCGCATGGCAGCTCTGGGCCTGGCCGGGCTGCTGACAGAGCCTCTCACTCTGCCTGCTGCCTTCAACTCAGGGTGCTGGAGAATTGCCGTTGGCCAGCAGGGGTGGTCCTCCTGCCCCGGGTCCCCAGCATAGATGCTGCCCCCACCTCCAGCAGGGACAACTCGGGGTGCCCTTCATGCTGCATGACTCCCTGGGAGGTCAAACTGGGCTGGGCTCAAGCTGAGCTCTTTGCTTCTCCCCATTTTCTGCTATAAGCAACCCCAGTGGTCACTTGCCCAAGGACCCCCAGATCTCAGGCTCAACCCAGGACAGGGCCATGCCCCGAGGGGAAGGGTGGGAAGCGTTGCCTGCTGAGTGCCCTATGGACAGCACGTGGACGGGGTGCTGTCTAGGAGTCAGTGCGTGAATTCTCGGTTACCCACTGGCCAGTTTGCCCAGCTCTGGCATATGGGGGAACTGACCAGGAGGTCACACAGAGTGCCCATGGCCAGCTGGGGCTTTGGCCCCCATGGCCCTTCGTCTGCTTGCTCTACTGCACCTGGGAAGAGGCCACATCTAGACGAATCCCACCCCACACCCCTTTGTTCCCAAGGGAGCCTGAGAAGGGCCTCCACGCTGACCCAGGCCCTCACCTGGTCCGGGAGTGGCGGCTGGAGCTGGCTGACGTCCAAGGGGCTGATCAGAGGCACACTGTCCATGGCAGCCCCATCCTGGTCCCCAGGGTCTTTACCTGGCTTCCCAGAGAAGCTGCAGCCCAGCTTCACCATGGTGGATGGCAGTCCTTGTCCTGTCCAAAGACAGACAGGGTCACTGCCCACAGGCTGCCCCCTGGATGCCCATGCCAGCTGGCTCTGAAGCCAGAGGACCCTGAGCTGGTCCTAATGCTCCTCACACCAGAGCCGGGGACAGGCTGTAAGTGGTCAGGCCAGCCTCCTTGGACAAACCGGTCAAATCCAGCCAGATGCTGGGTGCTGTACCTTTTTGACCCCCACAGCCCCTCTGGACCCCACAGCACTGCAGAGTACAGCGCCCCAACCAGTGACTGTCCATGAAGCCAGGGGAGACGTCCAACGGCAGCTGCTCTAGACAACCTCCTCTTTCTTCTTCTTCTTCTTCTTTTGAGACAGGATCTTGTTTTGTGGCCCAGGTGAGAGTGCAGTGGTGTGATCTTGGCTTACTGCAGCCTTTGCCTCCTGAGCTTCAGCAGTCCTACCATCTCAGCCTCCTGAGTACCTGGGACCACAGGTGCACCCCACCACGCCTGGCTAATTTTTAAAATTTTTGTAGAGACGGGGTTTCGCCAGATTGCCTAGGCTGGTCTCAAGCGATCTGCTTGCCTAGGCCTCCTACAGTGCTGGAATTACAGGAATGAACCACCGCGCCTGACTCTAGACAACCTCCTAAAGCCGACAATCCCGGACATCCAGTATGGAGAGTTGGGTGCCAGACTCAGCAAATAAAAATGCTGGAGACCCAGCTAAATTTGAATTTCAAATAAGCAACGAGCTCATTTTTAATATAAGAGCATCCCACGCAATACGCGGTATGGGACGTGCTTATCCTGAAGTCAGTTCTCATTCTGTCTGGCGACTCTGCCGGAGACGCACGAAGTGAGAAAGAGCGGCCACAAGAGGGCACCCGCGAGTCAGCCCAGCTGCGAGTCCGGCGCTAAAGGCCGCGGAGAGCGGGTCTCCTGCGGAGCTGAAAGCCACAGCAGGGCCCCGCGGGGCTGGGAGAGGGCGGGCCCCACTAACCGGGAGAAGCCAAGGGTGCCCGGCTTCGCCTCCAGGCGGACCTCCTAGAGAAAAGGAATGCAGCGGATGACCTCCGAGCTGATGGATGGAAAAAGCAGAAAAAGAAAATGTATTCAATCAAAGGAAGAAAGAAAGGTCCTGTGTGCAGTAGACACGGAACCTGTGGCCCAATGCGATGGCGGCGCCTGTGGTCCCAGCTACTCGGGAGGCTGAGGCGGGAGAATCGCTTGAACCCGGGAGGCGGAGGTTGCAATGAGCCGAGATCACGCCACTGCACTCCAGCCTGAGTGACAGAACGAAACTCCGCCAAAAAAAAAAAAAAAAAAAAAAAAAAGGCCGGGCGCGGTGGCTCACGCCTGTAATCCCAGCAGTTTGGGAGGCCGAGGCGGGCGGGTCAGGAGGTCAGGAGATCAACACCATTCTGGCTAACACGGTGAAACCCCGTCTCTACTAAAAAACACAAAAAATTAGCCCGGCGTGGTGGTGGGCGCCTGTAGTCCCAGCTACTTGGGAGGCTGAGGCAGGAGAATGGCGTGAACCCGGGAGGCGGAGCTTGCAGTGAGCCGAGATCGCGCCACTGCATTCCAGCCTGGGCGATGGAGCGAAACTCCGTCTTAAAAAAAGAAACAAAATAAAAAACGGAATCTGTCATTACAACCTTCTCACAAGAACTCCAAGTGCAGACAGCATCACCACAGCATTGTACCAACCATTTACAGGGAAAATAACGCACGTCCACAAAACTCTTCCAGAAAGACAAGGGAGCACTCACCAGCTCCTGAGGCCAACGTAGCTTCAGTCCCCTAACCCAGCAAGGACAGCAGCGGAGAGGAGCTCACAGGCCAGCGCCCCCCCCCCAACACGCACATACCACTGCGAGGCCCCAAAGCTCAAGCAGCGTGAATCCAGCGAATACAAGGTAACATGTCATGACAGGTTGGGTGTATTCTGGAAATGAAGTTTGGCTTAACATTTGACAAGCAATCGTATTTTTCACCATATTAACAGAATAATGAAAAAGCGTTACCTGATCAATTGCTAGAGGAGCTGAAGTAACTCTGGGTAAGACTCAGGGCTCATTTACTATTCGGACCCATTAGTGCACTAAGGCAGGAGGCGAGTGCTGTAACCCGGTAACAGTGAGCCACTAAATCCCCACAGCAAACCTCACTGAATGTGAATCCTGAAAGTGCCTTGATCTGCGGTTCTACAAGTTATGGTGGTGGTCTCAGCCAATGCTGCAGGGCAGGACAAAGAAATGAGCTCTAGTGCCAGATAAGAATAAGTAAAACTCTGATTATTCACCCATGAAACAGTGTCTGTGTTTAGAAACCCCAAAAGAATCTATAGACAAATCATAAGGATCAAAAAGTGAGTTTGGCAAGGTTGTTGGATTTAAGGTATTCAGAAATCGGTTACTTTCCTATATGTCAGTGGCAAAAATAAATAAATAAATAATTTATTGAAGTACTCAATTTAAATAATATCAAAACTATCAAATCCTTAGGAATAGGTGTAAAAAGAGCTGAGGAGCAGGGACAGGGCAGGGCCTCCACATGGAATCCAGGAAACACTGTGGACACAGACCAAGAAAAGCTAAATTCCCCAAGTAAAGGGAAGGCTGTGGCTATGGATTTTGGGAGTTTCTATGTTTAAACAAATTACCCACCCCCCAATCTGTAGATGCAGTAAATCTTAAGCAAAATCCCAACAGAGTTTTAAAAGTGAACTTGACAAGCACTGTCATTTTATATGGAAAGCAGAGGGGCAGGAACACATCAAGTATCTTGGAAAAGAACATGGATTGTCAGGCGCAGTGGCTCACGCCTGTAATCCCAGCACTTTGGGAGGCAGAGGTGGGTGGATCGCAAGATCAGGAGTTTGAGACCAGCCTGGCCAACATGGTGAAACCCTGTCTCGACTAAAAATACAAAAACTAGCCAGGCATGGTGGCACATGCCTATAATCCCAGAAACTCAGGAGGCTGAGGCAGGAGAATCGCTTGAACCCGGGAAGCAGAGGTTGCAGTGAGCCAAGATTACACTACCACACTCCAGCCTGGGCAACAAGAGCAAAACTCCGTCTGGAAAAAAAAAAAAAAAAAAAAAAAAAAGAACATGGAGGAGGTCTCATCTGCCAGGGTCTGGCTTGTTGCACAGCATTGGAAATGGAGAGATGTGGGGCTACTGCGTGGTGGAAAAAAAGTCCCACGTGACACACTTTGCACACACAGGCCCTGATTTGCAGCATGGCTTCCTCTCAGTAAAACGCTGTCCACATCAAGAGCAGTGAGCCTGATCCCTACCTCACATTACACAGAGAAGTCTACTCCAGGTGGATAAACCTAAACTGGAAAAGCAAAACAATAAAGCATCTCAAAGACAATACAGGAGAAGATTTTTCTGGTCTCAGGGATGGAAAGGTTTCTTCATTAGGACAATAGGTACTAACCATAAAAGGAAATATTGATAAAATGACTTCATTAAAACTATGAACTTCTGCTTATCAAACAGCCTTCAAAAAATGGAAGCAGAAACCAAGACTGGGAGAAGACAGTTGCAACCCACAAATGATGAGGGTGCATTGTGGGTTGAATGATGTTCCCTCAAAAATACGTCCAAGTCCTAGGATCTGCATGAGGGGTGCCTTTGAATGGGACCTTATTTGAAAATAGGGTCTTCGCAGATGTAATCAAGCTAAAATAAACTCGTCCTGAATCAGGGTGGGCCTTGACCCAAAACTGGTATCGTTATTAAAACAGGGAAATTAGACATAGGAGAGTGTTATGTGTAGACGGAGCAGAGATCGGAACGATGCAGCTGAAACCCAAGGATTGCTTGGGCCACCAGAAGCTGGAGGAAGCAAGGAAGAAGCTCCCCTAGAGGCTTTGGAGGGAGCATGGCCCCGCGAACACCTTCATTTTGGACTTCTTGACTCCAGAACTGTGAAAGAATTTGTTATTTTAAGCCACCTGCTTGTAATTTGTGACAGCAGTGCTAGGATGTCCAATTAACTGCCTGAGCCAGCAGTGACCACTCTTTCTCGCCCTGCACTGGCCAGGCTCCGCTGTGGGTTCCAGGTGTGGGTAAGCACCACAGGAACAGGAGCAAGGGACCCGCGGTCACAGAGCTTCTGCCCAGCTGCTGCCACTCAAGTACAGATAATGTGGAGGCATCTGCGTGGAGAAGAATCTAAGGGTGGAAGGAGCTGAGGATGGAATGATTGCAAGCTGGCAGGATCCGAGGAGAAAGGATTGAGGGGGTGGGTGGGGAAGGATCCGAGGGGTGAGGGATCCAACGGGGAAGGATTGCGCGGGTGGGGGTGGGGTGGAGGGGAGGGATCCGAGCTGAGGGGTCCGAGGGTGGAACGATCTGAAGGGGAGGGACCCCAACGGGGTACGGGGAGGGATCCTAGGGGGTAAGGATCCGACGCGGGGGGAGGGATCCGATGCAGGGAGAGGGATCCGAGGGTGGAAGGATCTGAGGGGGAAGACTCCGACTTGGGGAAGAATCCAAGTGGGGTAGGATCCCAGGTGGGAAGGGTCGGGGGTCAGAGGTATCTGAGAGGGAAGGCTCTGAGGGAGAAAGATCTGAGAGTGGAAGGCTCTGAGGACAAATAGGATCTGTGGGCGAAGGATCTGAGGGTGAAAGGATCTGAAAGGGGAAGGATCTGAGGGGAAAGCGTCTAAGGAAGGACGGACCTGAGGGGGAAAAATCTGAGGGCGGAATGATCTGAGAGTGGAAAGCTCTGAGCGGGGAAGGATCTGAAGGGGAAGGACCTGAGGAAGAAGGATCAGAAGGGTAAGGATCTGATGGTGGAAGGATCTGAGGGGGAAGGACCTGAAGAGGAATGATTGAGGGGGAAGGACCTGAGGGCAGAAAGATAAGAGGGTGGCAGCTTTTGCCTGAGGAAGAATCTGAAGGTGGAAGGATCTGATGGGGAAGGGACCTGAGGGCAGAATGATCTGAGTGGAAGGCTCTGAGGCGGGAAGGATGTGAAGGGGCAGGGCCTGAGGGGGAAAGAATCTGAGAGTGGGGGAAGGACCCGAGGGGGAAGGATCTGAGGGCGGAATGATCTGAGAGGGGAAGGCTCTGAGAGGGGAAGGCTCTGAAGGGGAAAGAGGGGAAGGCTCTGCGAGGGGAAGGCTCTGAAGGGGAAAGATCTGAGGGAGGAAGGATCTGAAGGGGAGGTTCTGAGGGAGGAAGGATCTGAAGGGGAGGCTCGATCTGAAGGGGAGGCTCTGAGGCGGGGGTGGGGGTGCCAGCGAGGAGGAGTCGGGGGTCTCCCCGGAGCGGATGCCCAGAGCAAGCCCAGCCTCTCTACAGACGGGAGAGGGGGAGGCGGAGAGGGGGGCGCAGTCCCGCCCCAGGGCCCGCGGCGCCATAGGGTAGGGCCACGCCCCGGAGGGCCCGCGCCAGGGGTCTCCGCCAGAATCCCCGCTCGGGCAGGACCCCCGCCAGGAGGAGCGGCGCTTGAGGGGTCCCCTTCGAGCCAAACTTCAACTCCAAGTCCTCGGGCGGCCAAGTTACGTCATCGCGGGTTTCCATTGCAACGGAGCCAGGCCCGAGACGCCTCTTCAGAAAGAAAAAGCCATTGGGGGCCCACTGGAGCCTCGCTTCTGGTTCCAGGCCCAGCGCCCCGGGCGGAATGCGGGGCTGGAAAGGGGGGGCTGGCCTGTGTGTGGGGTCCAATCCCCCCACCCCGCACCCCAGACCGTCCCTTTGCGCTGCTGCGTCATGGGGGCCTCCTCCCACGGAAGACACGCGGCTCGTGGAACTGGGGGCCGCCTCTGCTCCTCCTCCCGGCCTCTCCCTGCACCTGCGCTATCGCGGCATTTTCTGCGGGTCCCCTGCGCCCCACCCGCCGCGCTCTGGCAGGGAGGCAGTGCCCGGCTCCTGTCTCTGGGGTGGGGGAGGTGTGGGATGCTGATGGCAGATGGGTGGGGGCGCGGGTGAGTGAGGCCGTGCAGATGGACAGATGGATGGCGGGGGCGGGGGTGCAGGCTCTCAGTCGAAAGTCCACGGAAGCTCGGCTGGAGGTCACGTCACAGACTCGCTTTCGCATGTGCCCCCCCCAACCCTGGAATGCTGCGTCACGCTGGGGGGTGCGCGCAGGTGGGCTTGTGCGGGCCGGGCACAAGCGCGTGTGACTGCGGATCTCTGAGGGTCCCGCCCAGCCCCCACGGGCGCCACCGCAGCCTCCCGCCCCAGGCGCTGCAGGGGGCTGTGGCTGCCCCGCTTATTAAAAGGCAGTTGCACTGCGGGGTCGGCGCAGCCCCGCGGAGGGGAGTGGGCCCGCAGCTGCTCCCGCTTTCAGCGCAGCCACCTGTGGCCCCGCACCCGAGCCTGCTGCAGGTGGTTCCGGAGCCGCGCCCCTCCCGACCTCCTGGCCGCCTCTTGCCTGTCACGCAGACGCCCCCATCAAGCCCACCCCCCACCCCCAACCCCCGTGCGGGCAGCGGCTCCTCGGTGCTCTGGTCCGACGCCCCTTCTGTCGCCCGCCCCACCCCGCCTCCGGCAGACAGAGTTGGGCAAGAGCTGGGACTGGTACCCCCCTCCCCACCTCGGAGACACCCTGAACTCCAGGCTGCGATCCTCATGCCGGGGCCCCGCCGTCACGGGAAGCCTGGAGACCATCGCCCTCGGGTCCGCGGGGTCGGACTGGCCTGCCTGGGGCAGCCAGAGGAGGCCCGAGGGAGGAGGCCGGCCGTGCAGCGCGCCCTGCACACTGGCACCCGGACACGCGCCTCGCACACACGCACACTCACACCCTCATCCGCACGCGCGCCACGCACAAGCGCACTCGCGAGCACACGCACCTCGCACATACACCCGCACACGCGCCTCGCACCCCCGCACCCCTTCGGGCCCCCCGCCCCCATTCTGCAAGAAGTGTGGAAATAGCTCACAGGCGGCTCCACTGGCAGCTGCTGCAGGACGCGGTCGGGGAGGATGACGATGCGGATGTGGATGCGGAGGATGCGGTTCCAGACGCTTCGCAGCCGGGCGGGGCGGGGGCTGCAGCTGCGAGACCGAGGCTGTGGTCGCCATGGAAACGCGGCTGGAGGCGGGGCTTCGACTCCGGTCCCGCACCGTCTACCCCCACCCACCGCCCCGCTGGGGAGCCGCGCATGCGCCCTTCAGACCCTGCTCGGGCCTCACCACACACCTCACACACACCTGATGCACACACACCTGACACATCCCCAGAAACCACACCTCGAACACCAGACACATTCAAACACACACCTCACACACATCCCAGACACACACCTCAAACACCCCACACACACACCTCACAAACACCCCAAACACCTGACACACACACACACCCCAGAATCACACATCTCGAACGCCAGACGCATCCAAACACACACCCCAGACACACACCCAACACACACCCCACACACACCCCACACACACACACCCCAAACACGTGACACACCACCCAGAATCACACATCTCGAACACTAGACACATCCAAACACACACCCCAGACACACACACCTGACACACACCCCACACACACACCCCAAACACGTGACACACCCCCAGAATCACACATCTCGAACACTAGACACATCCAAACACACACCCCAGACACACACACCTGACACACACCCGACACACACACCCCACAGACACACACACCTGACACACCCCCAGAATCACACACCTCAAACACCCCATTCAAACACACACCTCACACACACCTGACACACACACCTGACATGCCCCCAGAAACATACACCTGATACACACCTCACACACACCCAACAACACATACACCTGATACACACCCCAGGCACACATTTGACACAGACACCCCACACACCTGACACACATACCCCAGAAACACCTCAAACAACGGATACATCCAAACACACACCTCACACACACCTGACACATACACACCTGACATACACACCCTAGTAATACACACGTCAAATACCAAACATGCAAACACACATCTGTCACACACCTCAGACACACGCACAGCTGACACACACCTGACAACCTCTAGAAACACACATTTCAAACACCAGACACATCCAGACACACACCTCACACACACCCCAGACACACACACCCGAGACGCACCCGACACACCTGACCCACACCCCAGAAACACACACCTGACGAACATACCCCAGACACACACACACCTGACACCCTCCCCAGAAACACCTCAAACACCAAATACATCTAAACACACAACTCACACACACCCCAGACACACCTCACACACACACCTGACATATACCCCAGAAACACACCTCACACACCAGACACACCCCTGACACCCACCCCGGAAACACACACCTCACACACCAGACACCCAAACACACCTCACACACCCCGACACACCCCACACCTGACACACCTGATCCACACCCCAGAAACACACCTTAAACAGCAGACACACCCAAACATACCCCACACACACCTAACACACCTGATACCCACCTGACACATACCCCAGAAACACACACCACACACCCAAACACACTCACCTCAAACACATCCCTGACACACACACACCACACACCTGATATACACACACCTGACCCACACCCTGGACACACACGTGACACACATCCCAGAAATACACACCTCACACACCAGACACACCCAAACACGCACCTCACACACACGCCACACACCCCTCAGACACACGCCTCACACACCAGCCATACACACATCACACACACATCTCTCACACACACCCCAACACACACCTCACACACACAAACGCTCTTGACCCATACAGTTCACACACACCAGACACACCCAAACACACATACCTCACACACCCCAGACACACCCACACACGCCCCAACACACACCTGACACCAGTCACCCAGGAAACACATACGCTTCACACACACCACACATCCAAACACACACCACACACACCCCAAACACCAGACACAACCACACATACACCCAAACACCCTAGGCACACAAACACCCCAGACACACATACCTCACATCAGACACCCAGACCACATACCCAACACACCTCACATATACCCTAGACACACCAGAAACACACACCTACCACACACACACCAGACACACCCCCCGCAGACCTGACACACCACACCTGACACAAACCCCAGACACACCTCACACACCAAAACACCCTAGACACACATCCCAAACACTGGACACACACCTCACACACAGACACTAGACACACCCCCATACACACCTCACAGACACCCCAGACACAGGCCACACATACCTCACACCACACACCTGACACATACATGATACACACCCAACACACATAGACACATCCTAGACTCACACCCCGGATGCACACCACAAACACCCCCCAGACACTCACACCTCACAAATGCACCCCACATACCCCTTACACACCAGACACACCTCCCACACACCTGACATGCACATCCCAAACACCTCACACATCCCAGACACACACCTCACACACATGCCTGACACACACACCAGATACACACCCCAGACACACACACCCCATGCACACCTCACACATGCATCAGACACACACACCCCAGATACACACCTCACAAACGCACCAGACACACACCCCCAGACCTACACACCTGAAACAACCCTCACACACCTAACACACACCCTCACACACCTAACACACACACCCTCACACATCCCAGACACACACACCTCACACAAACACTCCACATACCTCAGGCAAACACACCCCAGACACACGCATGCTGGACACATGCATCTCACATGCACATACACCCTCACACACCTCACACACACACCAGCCACACATGCCTGACATATACTCGACACACACATCCCTTACACGCTCCAGACACACACACCTGACATACAACTCACACACACTTCACACATGCACACCTGACACATGTATCCCTGACCTGTGCACACACCCTTCACACATACACCCTAGACACACCCTGGATCCACACACTCTTGACACACACCCTAGCCACTGACACTCCCACACACAAACCCCTGACACACAACCCAGACACCTCCAAACACTCCCCTCACACATATATCCCAGATGCACACACACTCCTGACACATGCACCTGATGCACCCTCCCACACAGGTGGCACACATTCCTCACACACACCTGACACACACCTGACAGACATACCTGTCACCCCAGCAGACACCTGACACACTCAAAACACCTCTCACACCTGACACACATCACACAAACATTTCACATACCTCACACACCTGACACACAGCCCTCACGCACACCTCACACACACCTCACACATATATACACACCACAAAACATTTCATACTTCACACACACCTGACACACCTCATAACACACACCTGACATGCACACCTCACAACTCACATATCTGACACACACGTGACACATACATCACACACACCTGACATGCACTCACAAACACATCACACACCCACACACTTCACACACATCTCACACACCTGACATACACATGTGACACACACATCTCACACACCTGACATACATGTGACACACACATCTCACACATACACATCCTCACGCACATGCACACAACGCTCGCCGCCTCACTGTGCAGGGGGAGGTGCCCTGGCCAGCTCAACCCTGGCTGCTCCTTGGTCTGGGGACCCCCAGGGTCTCCAGGTGGATCTTGGGTGGGTGCTCAGACTCCCCCGTCCCCTCCGCCTTTGTGCTGGGTCAGACCCAGCTGGGTTTGGCTCCCACTCACCCTGAGGATGGCCCTGGCGCCTGCATGGTGCCCAGCACACAGAAGGCGCTCCATAGGCGTTTGCCTGAGTGCGGCTCCCAGCTGTGGGTGGTCAGCAGTGACAGGAGCATGCTTTGGTGGTGCCTTCGTTTTCATTGTTAAACCGTAACCCATCGTTCCCGCTGTTAACTCATGGACACACCGCGTTTCCTCCACGCTGAACGGTAACACGTTGCTACCTCTGTTACCGCGTTTCATCCATGCTGAACGGTAACATGTTGCTACCTCTGCTACCACGTTTCATCCACGCTGAACGGTAACCCGTTGTTACTGCTGTCTTTTTGTTTTGTTTTGTTTTGTTTTGTTTTTTTGAGACGGAGCCTCAGTCTGTCGCCCAGGCTGGAGGGCAGTGGCGCAATCTTGGCTCACTGCAAGCTCCGCCTCCTGGGTTCATGGCATTCTCCTGCCTCAGCCTCCCGAGTAGCTGGGACTACAGGCACCCGCCACCAAGCCCGGCTAAACTTTTTTTTGTATTTTTAGTAGAGACGGGTTTCACCATGTTAGCCAGGATGGTCTCGATCTCCTGACCTCGTGATCCGCCTGCCTCGGCCTCCCAAAGTGCTGAGATTACAGGCATGAGCCACCGTGCCTGGCCTGTTTTGTTTTGTTTTGTTTTGTTTTTAACAGGAGTTTTGCTCTTGTTGCCCAGGCTGGAGTGCAATGGCACGTTCTCGGCTCACCGCAACCTCTGCCTCCGGGGTTCAAGCGATTCTCCTGCCTGAGCCTCCTGAGTAGCTGAGATTATGGGCGTGTGCCATCACACCTGGCTAATTTTTGTATTTTTAGTAGAGACAGGGTTTCACCATGTTGGCCAGGCTGGTCTCAAACTCCTGACCTCAGGTGATCCGCCTGCCTTGGCCTCCCAAAGTGCTGTGATTACAGGCGTGAGCCACCATGCCCGGCCATTATTGCTGTTAACCCATGGATTCTCCAGGTTTCATCCATTCATCCATATGAACTGTCTCCAGTGTGTCAGCTGCTTATAATGTTGTGGTGAACATTCTTATTCCAATCTTGGTGGACGCGTGCTTTCATTTCTCTTGGGTAGATACTGAAGAGTGGAATTGCCAAATTTGATGGAAAGTTGACATTTAACTTTTAAAGAAAATGCTAAAATGTGTTTTTCCAAAGTGGCCGCACCATGTGACATTCCCACCAGCAGTATAAGAGGGTTCCAGTTTTTCCACATCCTCACCAACTCTTGATTTTTTTTTTTTTTTTTTTTTTTTTTTTTGAGACAGTCTCCCTCTGTCGCCAGGCTGGAGTGCAGTGGCGCGATCTTGGCTCACTGCAACCTCCACCTCCCGGGTTCAAACAATTCTCCTGCCTCAGGCACCCAAGTGGCTGGGACTATAGGCTCGTGCCACCATGCCTGGCTAATTTTTGTATTTTTGGTAAAGATGCGGTTTCACCATGTTGGCCAGGATGGTCTCAACCCACCTCGGCCTCCTAAAGTGCTGGGATGACAGGCGTGAGCCACCATGCCCAGCAACCAACTCTTGATCCTTGATTTTGTCTTTTTTATGCTAGCCATCTGTCTTAGCTGAGGCTGCCATAACAAATTGCCCGAGACTGGGCAACTTCAACAATGGAAATTCATGTTCTCACAGCAATGGTGGCTGAAGTCTGAGATGGAGCTGTCGGCAGGGTTGGAGGTGTCAGCAGGGATGGAGCTGTCGGCAGGGTTGGCTCCTCCTGAGGCTGCTCCCTTGGTTTGTGGGTGGCCACACCTCCCCATGTCCTTACATGGTCTTCCCTTTGGCGTATCTGTGTGTCCTCATCTCTCCTTAAAAGGACACCAGTCCTGTTGAATTAGGGTCCACCTTAATAACCTTGCTTTACCTTACTTACATCTTTAAAAACTCATCTCCAAATATCGTCACATTCTGAGGGGTTAGGACATCAAAGTATGAATTTAGGAGGGACACAGCCCATAACACCGTCCTATAGGAGTGTAGCTGTGGCTTGAGTCCACGTCACCCTAATGATGTCAATGTATGAATTTAGAGGGGACACATAATGCCGTCCTATGGGAATGTAGCTGTGGCTTGAGTCCACAACACGCTAATGATGTCAACGTATGAATTTAGAGGGGACACAGCCCGTAACGCCGTCCTATAGGAGTGTAGCTGTGGCTTGAGTCCACGTCGCCCTAGTGACAAGTGGTGCTGAACATCTTCTCAGGGTGGAGTCACCATTTGTAAATCATCTATAGTGAAATGTCTGTACAAATGTTTTGAATATTTTTCAGTTGGGTTGTTTGTCTTTTTATTGCTGAGTTGTAAGGGTTCTTTTTATATTCTGGGTATAAGTCCTTTTCTTTCTTTCTTTTTTTTTAGTTTTATTATTATTTTTTTGAGATGGAGTCTCGCTCTGTCAACCAGGCTGGAGTGCAGTGATGTAGTCTCATCTCATTGCAACCTCTGCCTCCCGGGTTCAAGCGATTCTCCTGCCTCAGCCTCCCTAGTAGCTGGGGCTATAGGCACCTGCCACCACACCCAGCTAATTTTTGTATTTTTAGTAGAGATGGGGTTTCACTATTTTGGCCAGGCTGGTCTCGAACTCCTGACCTCGAGTGATCCGCCCGCCTCGGCTTCCCAAAGTGCTGGAATTACAGGCGTGAGCCACTGCACCGGCCCTTTATTTTTAATTTTTAAAAAGTTTTAATTATTATGGGTACATAATAGGTATATATATCCATGGTGTACATGGATGCCACGTGTAATGATCAAACCAGGATAATTGGGGTATCCATAACCCCAAGAATGCATCATTTCTTTGTGCTAACATTCTAATTCCACTCTTTTTGTTAATTTAAATCATACAACAGGCTAGTCACAGCGGCTCACACCTGTGGTCCCAGCACTTTGGGAGGCCTGAGTGGGAGAATTGCTTGAGCCCAGGAGTTCGAGACCAGCCTGGGGACCTCGTCTCATTTTACTAAAGACTAGATGTTTTAGATAATATATTGCAAGCATTTTGAGTTCTGATATTTTCTCCCAAGAGTTGTTGTTGCTGTTTTGTTGAAATCTGTGGACTTTGTTTCCCTTGTAGCACGTGGCCTGGTATCTCTGCCCAGTTTTTTTAAGCCTATCTTCCTTGAGTCACACTGGACTGTGTGGTTGGAGGCTGTGCTCACAGACCTCAGGCTGCGGGACCCACTCTGCTGGTATCTCGAGGGTGGGCCGGGGACCACGCTCTGTGTGGATGCAGTTTTTAAGGCGCCCGGCCCTTACTTCCCACCGGGTGTCTCCCGTCTCCTGAGTGTGAATGCACAGACTTGTGTTGGGCCTGAGGGATGGAGAGGTCAGCTGGGACCGTGTGGGAACCTGAGGAGGTTTCCTATGCCTTTCTCAATCCAGACCTGATCTCCCCATTCAATTTGGGCTGGCCTGCCAATCACTGCTCATAATTTCCTTGGGGACCCCAGTTCCCTGAGCCACTGGCCTTCTGCTGCCTCCCCTGTGGAGCCACTTGGCCACTGAGGGGTGGGTGGGAGTGTAACTGCCCAACAGGCTCATTCTGCTTGCTGCCCAGAGAGAGCCGATTTATCAAGACAGAGAGAAATTGCAACAGAGAGAGTTTAATTCACGCAGAGCCGGCTGAACGGGAGGCTGGAGTTTTATTACTACTCAAATTTTAAAGGATAATTTGGTGGGTAGGGGTTGGGAAGCAGGGAGTGCTGATCGGTTGGGTTGCAGATGAAGTCACAGGGAGTCGAATCTGTCCTCTTGCGCTGAGTTGCTTCCTGAGTGGGGGCCACAAGACCAGGTGAGCCAGTTCATGGATCTGGGTGGCACCAGCTGTTCCACCAAGTTCAGAGTCCGAAGAATGTCTCGAGCACCAATCTTAGGATTTACAATAGTGATGTTTTCCCTAAGAATACTTGGGGAGGCTTAGAATCTTGTAGCCTCCAGCTGCCTGACTCCTAAACCATAATTTCTTTTTTATTTTTATTTTTCATGAAAGCCGCTGACTTTCTTGATCTAAAAAACTTTACAAGGACAGTGACTGTTCTGCCAAAAAAGGAGCCAAATAGTATCAAATGGACTGAAAGTGAGGGTAGGGGTGAGGGACAGGCCAGGAATCCATTCAGGAAAGCTGGAAGTGAGGGTGGGGCTGAGGGACGGGCCAGGAATCCATTCAGGAAAGCTGGAAGTGAGGGTGGGGCTGAGGGACGGGCCAGGAATCCATTCAGGAAAGCTGGAAGTGAGGGTGGGGCTGAGGGACGGGCCAGGAATCCATTCAGGAAAGCTGGTAACTGTCACCAGGGAACTGGCAAGTGAAAAAGGAAGGGGGAGGCATACGAGTGAGAGTCCAAAAAAGTGGAAATGGTTAGGGGAGAAAACTCCCAAAAGACCCGGAGTGCGTCAGAGGCGAGTACAACAATAGCAATCTTCTCCTTTGTAGAGGACCGGGGAGGAGTCTCGACTCGGCTGCAAACTCTGGATGAGGGCTGGGGATTGAGAGCTTCCCGGACAGCATCACAAGAAGGCATCGCACGCTCTCGAAGGCATCCAAAGTCCCGGGACTGCTTAGCGTTGGCACCACGAGTCCTTTGGCCATTGCTGGAACAGGTCTTCATCTTTCCTCAGCACCAGAAACTGGCCAAGGACAACATAGGCCTTGTCAAAGCCCCTTTCCTCCAGTTTCTTGCCCAGGACTTCACCAATCTTGGCCAGACTCCCCCCGGCTTTTCCCCGATGGGCTCTGCCCTGAAGTCTCGGTGCTTTTGGGAGGTTGGCATCTTGATCAGGCTTAATCGGCAACTTCAGTTCCCGTAACGGTTCCTTCCACCACCAGGCCGCTCCTGCCGATACCTCAAGCCACTAGAAGTTTTCTAAACCATAATTTCTAATTTTGTGGCTAATTTGTTAGTTTTGCAAAGGGAGTCTGGTCCCCAGGCAAGAAGGGGGTTTGTTCAGGAAGGGGCTGTTTTCATGTTTGTCTCAACATTAAACTATAAACTCAGATCCTCCCAAAGTTGGTGCGACCTACACCCAGGAATGAACAAGGACAGGTTGGAGGTTAGAAGCAAGGTGGAGTCGGTCAGGTCAGATTCACTATCATAGTTTTCGCAAAGGTGGTTTCAGGAGCAGCCCCAGGCAAGAAGGCCACAGGAACATCTGTTCTCACCCAAGCCCAGCGGCTTCTTCAGGTGACCGACTGACTACTCCTCAATAGCTCAGACGCTGTGGGTCACGTTGGAAATTGCTGAGTTGGCCTTTCTTGAGGGCCCTCACTCCACCCCCTTGGAAGCACCGCCTCCACTTGTGTCTGAGCATGCAGCTCCGAGAGGAACCATACCCTGCAGGCCGGCGGGCTCGGAGCCCCCAACAGTAGTTGCCCACTGGGGGTTGTTGAGGAAAAGAGTAAAACCCTGTAAAATACTTGGAGAGTGATTCTGAGCCAAATATGAGTGACGGAAGGCCCAAGATGCCATCCCAGGAGATCCTGAGAACATGTGTGGCCCGAGGGGGTTGGGGTGCAGCTGGTTTGATACATGCTTGGGACACAAGACATCACTCAGTACATGGGAGATGTATGTGGGTTTGGTCCAGAAAGGCAGCGGGTGTCCAGGTCATTGGCGGATTCAGTAGTTTTCCAATTGACAATTGGTCAAAAGAGTTAAGTTATTGTCTAAAGACCTAGAATCAATAGAAGGGAAAGTCAGGGTTAAGGTAAGGCGTTGTGGAGACCAAGTTCATGCAGATAAAATCAATAAAAGGGATTATTTCTTGTCAGACTTAAAGAGTCTGTTCTATCAGTCTTAAGGTCTCTGTTTTAATGTTAAAGCTGGTCAGTTTTGCCTGATTTCCAAAAGAAGGTGGGTACAATGAGGCCTGTCTGACCCCCACTTCCCACTATGGCCTGAACTAGTTTTCAGGTTAACGGTGGAATGCCCTGGGCCTAGGGAGGGTCCATTAGTCGGGTGGGGTCAGGTGGAGATTGGAATTGTGTTTTTGTTTTACAGGGTGTGCCAGGGACGGCTAAAGAAGGTGGTCAGGGCCGGGCGCGGTGGCTCGTGCCTGTAATTCCAGCACTTTGGGAGCCCGAGGCAGGCGGATCACTTAGGTCAGGAGTTCGAGACCAGCCTGGGCAACATGGCGAAACTCGTCTCTATTAAAAATACAAAAATTAGCTGGGCGTGGTGGTGCACTCCTGTAGTCCCAGCTACTCAGGAGGCTGAGGCAGGAGAATCACTTGAACCTGGGAGGCGGAGCTTGCAGTGAGCCGAGATCGCACCACTGCACTCCAGCCTGGGTGACAGAGTGAGACTCTGTCTCAAAAAAAATTAAAAAATAAAAAAGGCAATCAGCGCACTGGGCCCCGTGGAGCAGGCCCTGGCCACACAGCGTGCAAGACTCCCCAGGCTGGTGTGCCCAGTAAGGAAGGACCGGAGGGAGCGCCTGGCAGGGGTGGGGAAGGTGGTGGGATTGGGGGTGAGGGTTCCACAGTGGTGGAGCTGAGCTGGCCCGGAGGCGCCGCTGCAGGTGGTGGGCAGGGGCGGGTGTGACAGGCAGGTGGGGTGGGGCTGGATGAGGGATTTGTCACGCCCACCTGAGGAAGGAGGTGCTTCAGCTGAGCTGGGGACAGCCGCCCACGACAGCCTTCCAAGTTGCCTTGGCTGTGAGCGTGGTTCTGCCCTCCTTACAAGCAGGTTTTTTGTTGTTGTTTTGTTTTGTTTTTTGATGGAGTTTCTCTCTTTGTTGCCCAGGCTGGACTGCAGTGGCGCAATCTTGGCTCACTGCAACCTCTGCCTCCCAGGTTCAAGTGATTCTCCTGCTTCAGCCTCCTGAGTAGCTGGAATTACAGGAGCCCACCACCACGCCCAATGAATTTTTTTTATTTTTAGTAGAGATGGAGTTTCACTATGTTGGCCAGGCTGGTCTCAATCTCCTGACTTCAGGTGATTCACCTGCCTCAGCCTCCCAAAGTGCTGGGATTACAGGTGTGAGCCACGGCGCCCGGCCAACAAGCAGGTTTTTAAAGGCAAATTTCTTCTTCAGTCAGGTGTGGCAGGCCCTGAGGGGGCAGCTGGGTGTCCCCACTCAGATCCAGGCCCGAGTGGGCTGGGCGGCTGCAGAGCCAGTCACCTGAGCTACCCAGGGTGGGATCCCTGGCCCCGACCTCTGTCCTGACACACCCCAGGCGGCAGCAATAAAGCCCCAAGCAGCCTGGGCCTGGGCATGAGGAGCTGGGCCAGGTGCCAGATACTGGGATCAGCCACTGCAGCTCCCTGAGCACTCTCTACACAGAGACGCGGACCCCAGACATGAGGAGGTAATGCCACCATCCCTGAGCCCCAATCCCCACCCCACCCAAACCTGGAGGCCTGGCCCTTAGCCAGAGGGGGCCCAGCTCTGCTGCGCTCCAGGGGGCCTGGTTCAGGGGAGTGTGAGGGTGGGAGGGAGAAGGAGGGGCCCTCCGAGGGTCTGGGGTCTCCACCAGGCTCCACCTCCTCTGTGGCCCCGCGTGCACGAGACCGTGCCTTGCCCCTTGGTTCCCCTGGCCTGGTGGAGAATCACCCAGGGACCCCCACCCGGAACAAGGAAGGGGGAGATGCCAGGCTGAAACCAGCAGGCCTGTGACTGCCCAAAAGGAAGAGGGCTGGGGGCAGGGAGGGGCTGGGGCGCAAGAGCCAGGGGCTGCCCTGACGTGGTGTCACCCTGGGAGCTGTGATTTGGAGCTCAGGGAAGCACCCGGGCTCCCGCTGGACCCTGGAATCAGAGGCTGCCTTCCTTCTGTGGGGGTGTCCGTCTTCCCCCTCCTTGTGTGGGGGACCCCTCTCCCCCCTCCTATGGAGGTGTCCTCCTCCTCTTCTCCCTCCTCTAAGCCAGGGCCCTCCCTGCCCCCCTCTCCTGGTGTTTCTCCCTTGTAAAGAGGTGGCCTCTGGGTGGCTTGGGGACCCTTTGGTGCCCAGAGCTGTTTGCCTGGAGAGGGGACCCACAGGGATCCCACAGCCAGGCTGCTTGGCAGTCACCACCGACCACCTTTCTAGGAGCTACCGTGGCCCGAATCCCGGGCCCCAGGCTGTGTGTCATGGGGGGTGGGCTCCAGGGGTGGCCCAGGCAGCACGGCAGCAAGAGTGGGGTCCAATGCCCGGACAAGAGCCCCTGCCCAGCATCAGAACCAGCTGGGGGTCCTGAGGACAAGCAGGGCCCCCGAACCAGACCAGGCCAGGCCCCGGCCCCGGGCTGTCCGGGGCACCCCCCTGCCCTTTGACCTCCCACTGTGGCTGAGTCACCCAGAGAAGGGGCAAAGGTCCCTGTGGACCTGCAATCCAGGCCTGCAGGGCATCCCAGACACTGATTCTTCTGCCTCAGCAGGAGTAGCTGCAATTACAGGTGTGTGACACCACCCCCAGCTAAGTTTTTTTGTTTTTTTGTTTTTTTTTTTTGAGACAGAGTGTCTCGCTCTGTCACCCAGGCTGGAGTGCAATGGTGCCATCTTGGCTCACTGCAACCTCCACCTCCCAAGTAGCTGGGATTACAGGCACCTGCCACCATGCCCGGCTAATTTTTTTTTTTTTTTTTGTATTTTTAGTAGAAACAAGGTTTCACCATATTGGCCGGGCTGGTTTCGAATGCCTAACCTCAAGTGATTCGTTGCCTCAGCCTCCCAAAGTGCTGGGATTACAGGTGTGAGTCACCGCGCCCAGGCAGTTTCATATTTTTAGTAGAGACGGAGTTTTGCCATGTTGGCCAGGCTGGTCTCAAACTCCTGACCTCAGGTGATCTGCCCACCTTGGCCTCCCAAAGTGCTGGGATTATGGGTGTGAACCACCGCACCCAGCCCCAGACACCCTTGACCGTAGCCCTGCTGAGCCCTGTGCAGACCCAGAGCCCCGCCCCACCCCAAGACCACCCCACCCTGACAGACGGAAGCCTCCCCTGCAGGGCCCTGAAGAGACAAATCTGCACCACACCACACATGCATGCACACACACACTCCCAAACCCTCACACTCTACACCACACACACACCCGCAAACCCTTACGCTCCACCCCACACACAACATACATACACATCCAACACATACACACATGCACACGCACACATGCACACAGCACACACCCACCCCCAAACCCTCACACTCCACACCAGACAACATATGCATCCAACACACATGCACACACCCACAGGCATGCACACAGCACACACCCACCCCCAAACCCTCACATTCCACACAACACAAAACATACACACGTATCCAACACAAACACATGCGCATGCACACACACACACACACACATGCACAAAGCACACACCCACCCCCAAACCCTCATGCTCCACCCGACACACAACATACATATGCATCCAACACACACACGCACACACACAAACACATGCACATAGCTCACACCCACCCCCAAACCCTCACACTCCACCCCACCCACAACATACCCATCCAACACACACACACATGCACACACACGCACACATACACATGCACACACATATACGCATGCACACAGCACACACCCATCCCCAAACCCTCACATTCTACACAACACCAAACATACACACGCGTCCAACACAAACACATGCACACACACAAACACATGCACATAGCTCACACCCACCCCCAAACCCTCACACTCCACCCCACCCACAACATACCCATCCAACACACACATGCACACACACACGCATGCACACAGCACACACCCACCCCCAAACCCTCACACTCCACACAACACACAACATACACACACATCCAACACACACACATGCACACACATGAACACGCATGTGCACAGCAAACACACACCCCTAAACCCTCACACTCCATGCCACACAACATACGCATCCAACACACACACAAGCACAAGCACTCACACACATGCACACACATACACGCATGCACACAGCACACACATCCCCAAACCCTCACACTCCGCACCACACAAAACATACACATTCATCCACTACACACACACCACACACACTCCCCAAACACAGAGAAGATACATGTGTATCTACCATGCACACTAATGCACACAGCACACACACACACCCAAGCCCACACACTCCACACCACACACAGCATATGCGTCCACCACACACACTCACAAACAACACACATAACATACACACACACCCCCAAGCCCACACACTCCACACTCCACACAACATACACATCCACTACACACAAACACACATAACATACACATGCAGCACACACACACACTCAAGCCCACACACTCCACACCACACACAACGTACACACACATCCACCACACACACAAACACACATAACATACACAGCACATGCACCCCCAAACCCACACACTCCACACCATGCACAACATACACATCCACCACATACACTCAAGCACACAGTGCACACACACCCGAACACGACACCACCCACAGCATACATGCACACCCACCATGCACATGGTCCACACCCACAAAACACACGTGCACAGACAACATATGCACACCCCCACCACATACACAAACACACACGTCCCGTGTCCAAACTGACCTGACACCCTGCCTGCCTGCCTAATGGTGCTGCCATTCACCCCTGAGCCCTCCAGCCGTGGCCCCGCAGCTCTGGGACACAGCAGGTGCCCTGCCTGCAGCAGTGTGCAACCTCGGGGCTCTGTGGGTGTGGGGCTGTGGGCCCCCGCTGCTCCATACCCACCCGTACCCACACCTGTGTGCAAGTATGTTCATGTGTGTCCCCACGTGGAGGGCGGCACAAAGGCGTGGCAGAACCTCTGGAATTTCTGAGCCAACCACCAGTGCCTGCCACAGTGGGGTCTGCCCAGACTGTGGGGAGCAGAGTCTGGGGCTGGGGCTGTGGGCTCTGGCCTGAGGGGGGCTGGAGGCAGGTGGGCCTGGGGCTTCTCCCCGCTCTGTGCCTGCATGTCTTGGCCCACGTGAGCAGAGTCCAGTAAAACTACCTGCGATCCCAAAGGAGGAACCCAGCCCGGGCCTCCCAGCTGCCCATCGGGGTGCTGCCTGGTGTTCAGGGGAGGCAGGACTGATGGCCGGGGTTGGCCCCTTCCCCTACCTCACACTTCCCTCTCTGGCCCCCCTCAGGCTCCTCATGGTCACCAGCCTGGTGGCTGTGCTGCTGTGGGAGGCAGGTGCGGCCCCAGCACCCAAGGTAGGTGTGAGATCCTCCCATCTGGCCAGCAACTCCAGTTGTCACCTTCTGCCCCTACAGCAGGGGATGTGGACAAAGGGCCCCTCTTCTGGCTTCAAATCCCAAGCTGGCCTAGGAAAGAGGCATGGGTACGCTCAGGACTCTTGATGCCTGTGCAGGCATGAGGAGGGGGCAGACTTCCCTTCACTGGGGTCAGATGGACAGGCCTCAAGACACCCAGGTGGTCCGAGGTGGAGAAGATGGGGCCAGATGACACCCACGTGGTCCCAGGTGGAGAAGATGGGGCCAGATGACACCCACGTGGTCCCAGGTGGAGGAGGTGGGTCCAGATGAACCCACGTGACCTAGGCGGGTTGGATGATACCCGGATGATACCCCTTGATACTCACCTAGGCCTTGAAGGCCAGGTGTGCTAGTATCTCAGCTGCACCGTCTGTGCCGACAGTGGTGTCCTCAGCCGGGACTATGCCTGGGGACGTGGCCTGTTCCCTGGCCCATGTCAAGGCCACACAGTCTTGCACACCTGGGATGGATCAGAGGAAGGAGGCCCACGCCTTCCTTGACCGGAGAGGCAGGAGCATGGGTACAGCCCCCAACGGTGCTGGTCCTCCCCTGGGGCCACCTGCTTTGCTCTCCTGTCTGTCCTTTGCCCTACTGAGGATGGCTGGGCTCAGAGCAGCTGACAACTAAGGTTAGCTGGGCTCAGAGTGGCTGACCGCCTTCTCTGGGCACCAGCCAGGAAGGGGTGGTGCAGACACAGCCCCAACCAGTCACCGCGGAAACCAGCCAGTGCGCTGACGGCCGGAGTGGGGAGTGCTAGGTCAGGGATATGGTGCCAGGTTACATCCCAGTCCTGTGCCGCCCCAGACCCGGCCAGAATTCCAGGCCAGCTGGTCATCTGGGCACAGGCTGGCAGCCTGTCTCCTGGCTTGCGATCCCGACACCCGAGAGCGGCTCACCCACTAGAGATGCTGGAGCTGCGCTGAGCTGGCCCTGCCCCCACTCCCTGCAGCCCCAGGTGGGCCTCGGAGCAACCTCTCCCCAGGTGTCCACCCGCATGGACTGTGGCCGAGCCCACACCTGTGATTCTCCCCCAGGTCCCTATCAAGATGCAAGTCAAACACCGGCTCTCAGAGCAGGACACAGAGAAGTAAGTTCCCCCAACCCCACCTCCCCACCACCCCCATTCCCTGAAGCTACAGGCCGTTCTGCTGGGCCCTTCCTGAACCTGGAGGGCACGGGGCGGATGCAGAGGGGAGCCCTGTCCAGCAGCTTTCGGAAGGAGGCGGCACTCCAGCCTCATGGGGATCTGTCGACAGTGCCCCGTGCAGGGAGAAGAGAGCACAGCCTGAGGGCTTGGGGCTCCAGCGCGTCCCCCTACTCAGCCTCCCCACAGCCTCCAGGGCAGCTTGTGCTCCACAGCTGGTGGCTGCAGCTGGGGTGGCTCAGTCTTGGATCCTGAGGTTTCCCCACATCCTTGCCCTTGGGACGCTGCTCAACCAAGGCTCTGACCACTGCCCCCCACGCAGCAGCCCAGGGACATGGTGTGGAAGCCTGGCTGGGAGCACTGGGGGCCACTCATCACTGTGGCTCTTGAGAGAGAAGCTTGTCCTGGGGCTGCTGGTGGTGGGGGCTGGAGTGGCTGCCCTGGGATGGTGGGCACCCTCCTGCGGGGGTTCTGTCCACCTCCCCCACCTGCATGTGGACCTGACCAAACTGTGCCAGCAGGGCCTGGGGCGCCCGTGTGGTGGAGCCTCCGGAGAAGGACGCCCAGCTGGTGGTGCTGTTCCCCGTCCAGAAGCCGAAACTCTTGACCACTGAGAAGAAGCCACCAGTTCAGGGCAGGAGTCCCATCCTTCCAGGTGGGCACAAGGTCACAGCAGCACAGTCCGCTCGTGGGGTTGACTTGGACAGACCAAGGGTCTCGGGAGAGAAACTGAGGCTATACCTTCATCTGCTTGTCCCTAGGCACCAAGGCCTGGGTGAAGACCGAGGACACCCTGGGCCGTGTCCTGAGTCCTGAGCCCGACCATGACAGCCTGCACCACCCTCCGCCTGAGGACCAGGGCGAGGAGAAGCCCCGGTTGTGGGTGATGCCAAATCGCCAGGTGCTGCTGGGACCGGAGGAAGACCAAGACCACATCTACCACCCCCAGTAGGGCTCCAGGGGCCATCACTGCCCCCACCCTGTCCCAAGGCCCAGGCTGTTGGGACTGGGACCCTCCCCACCCTGCCCTAGCTAGACAAATAAACCCCAGCAGGCCAGGCTCGGTGGCTCACGTCTGTAATCCCAGCACTTTTGGAGGCCGAGGCAGGTGGATCACCTGAAATCAGGAGTTCCAGACCAGCCTGGGCAACATGGTGAAACCCCGTCTCTACTAAGAATACAAAAATTAGCCGGGTTTGGTGCCAGGTGCCTGTAATCCCAGCTACTTGGGAGGCTGAGGCAGGAGAATCGCTTGAGTCTGGGAGGTGGAGGTTGCATTGAGCTGAGATTGCGCCATTGCACTCCAGGCTGGGTGACAGAGCAAGACTCCGTCTCAATCAATCAATAAACCCCTGCAAACAGGTGGGAGGCCACATGCCCTGGAAGACTGGTGACCGGGGCCCAGCCTGCCCTGCCTAGGAGAATCAAGGGCTGCACAAGGCCCAGGTGACCCTTGGCTCCCAGAAGGTTGCCCTACCCCCAGGCCCTCCTCCTTGTATACCGGGATGGTGAGGGGTGTGGCAGCAGTTAGGGGATGGGACCAGAGGGCACCCTGGGCTCCCTACAGCAGGGGCCTGAGACAGGGCCAGGGAGGAGGGAGGCCGAGTGCCTGGGGCTCAGGGCCCAGCTGGACGGATGTGCGTGTGCTCAGGTGGAAAGTGCACAGGTCTCAGGTGAGCGGGGGTAGACCCAGGCCCAGGACATGGCCTTTCTGCCGTCCTGACGTTCTGTGCAGCTCCCACTCTGGGTGCCCATTGCTGCAGCGCAGATCCAGGCTGCTAGAGTCACTCACACACCGCACGTGTCCTGGGCACATGCAAATGTGGGTGGGGTTCCTGTGTGGCAGTCTCATCCCTATGGTGAGAGAGAAGCACCTGGTGCCAAGCCTGGGGCTGAGCCACACACATTTGCCAGCTCCAGCAGCTAAGACAGAATGGAGCAAGGGAGAGAGACCACCCATCCCTCCATCCTGCCGTGTTCAGCCCTTCTGTGGCCACTCAGGGGACCGAGGGTTTGCCCAGGTGTGGAAGAGCTCCCTGCACCGCCGGCAAGTCTCTGCTCTCCCAGGACACCAACGGCTGAGAGTAACTGCCCGAGGGTGCCCATGGCGTCACACAATGTAAGAGCTGCTACCCTAGCTTACGGATGAGCTGGAGAGGCCAGTGACCTTCGAGGTTCTGTCCTAAAAAGGCCAGAGCTGGGCTCCCAGTTTCCCCCTTGGCAGTCTCCCCTGGAGAGGCCAGTGACCTTTGAGGTTCTGTCCTAAAAGGGCCAGAGATGGGCTGTCAGTTTCCCCCTTGGCAGCCTCCCCTGTCATCCTGATAAGAACATGGGGTGGGAGGGCATTGAGGGATCAACACGCTCAGGGCTGAGATTTGGGCAACTCCTTCCCCACTCCCTGGGCCCCAGGCAGGTAGAAGACCCTGGATCTCTGGGGTTGCAGGAGGGTCTGGCCTAGGCAGCCCAAGCTGGTGTTTGTGGCTTTTTTTTTTTTTTTAAAGCTATCTTGATTTTATTTTGTTTTGCCCATTACTTTGTTTTTTCTCATGATTTTACTTACTTTGCTCATATATGGCTTCATTTATATAAAATGCTAGAGGGGGCACACTAACCCCAGAGGCTCATCTGTGGGGCTGAGCCTGGGGATGGGCGAGGGTTGTGTGCAATCAGCTCGTACACTGCCGATGTCAGGCCACAACGTGGCCATCGGGTCTAGAGACGAGCAGTGATTGGCCAGGCAAGTGCGAGGCCCCTGGGGCCAAGGCTGACCACTAGTGAGCACAGAGAAGGCCTTGGCTGCCATCTGGGAGCAGCAGGCGGACAGGACCCCAAAGTCTGCACCAAGCCCAGACAGGGTCCCTTCCCCAGACTTGGAGCCAGATCTCAGCCGGGGTGGGCTTGCCTGTGCCCCCAAGGTTCTCCTGTGGTCCGGAGCGTGGGTCTGGGACCCTGGGACTTGCCCCCTGGGGACACCAGCCCCAGGCCCTGGGGAACCCCTGTCATCCCCACTCCTGCCCTTGGTCCCTCAAACTCCAGCCCTGCCCCATCTTCTTCCTGTACCTGTGTCACTGCAGCAAGTTCTGGGGAGCAGGGGGAGGGTCCTGGGGAGAGGCCCAGGGTCTGGACAGTGGCTGGTGGTTATTCTTCCCCATCCTTGGGGACCAGTCCAAGCATCCCAGGGCAAGCCTCCCAGGCACCCCCTTTCAGGAACTCCCTGCATCCCACCTCTGCCTGGCACTGGGCTCCAAATGACCTCGTGTCCTTTACCTCCCCTGCCTGCCAGGGCAAGAGAGGCTTTCAGTGGGAGGCCACCTACTGCCACAGGCACAAGGCATGGCCCACACCCAGGCCTCTCCAGCCGGCACCTCCCTCAACACAGCTCCCGCAGTTCCTCCCGAAGCGTCCAGGCTAGCCCCTGCCACCTGCCCTCCTGCTGGGTGGAAGGAATGGACCCCGGTGAAGAACCCCCTTTGTGTCCACAGCCCGGGGGCTATGGCAGAAGTCCCCACCCCTCTCAAGGCCTCCAGGACAGCCACTGCTCCCACTCCAGCCCTTGGTGTCCCCAGGGCCCCAGGCCTGATTTCCCACTCAAGGTTTCGTCAAGGGTACGTGTGGGCCGCTCTGGAGCCAGCAGCCTCCCTTGAGCTCAGCACCAAACAAGGCTGAGTGAGAACAGAGCTGGGATTGGAACCTTGAGACTGAACGTTGATTGGCGACTACGTTTTTCCATCATTTTCACAAATCAGGGACATTCATCCCAATTGGTAGGGCCCACCCCAAGACTGCCGGCCCCCTAGAGCCCTGGCCAGGGCCCACCCCAAGACTGCCGGCCCCCTAGAGCCCTGGCCAGGGCCCACCCCAAGACTGCCGGCCCCCTAGAGCCCTGGCCAGGGCCCAGGTCTGGGAGCTGTCACTGGGAGGCCTGTTGTGAGTGGTGGTACTGGAGCTCAGGGTGCCCCCAATTCCTCTTCCGGCCCAGGTGGTCTTCACCAGGCCTACAGCAGGGGGTTGAGGGCAAGCACCCCCTTCTTGAGGATGAGGTTTCCGTAGAGGGCCGTCTCCCTGCAGAGGAGCCAAGCCCAGCACTGAGCTGGGCTGCAGGGCCAGGGTGCCCAGACCCTGCTCCAGCATCTGAGGGACAGAGCAGACCCCGTCCACCTTCACCCACTTGATGCTCAGGCAAATGGGGGCCCTGCCCCCCTGAAATTCCTCCCTGTCTCTCCACTCTGTGGGACGTCTAGCCTCAGCCAGGCAGAAGCTGAGGAGAGGGTAGGGGCAGCTTCTGAGGTCCCGGTGGGGATGGGGGCAGCTCCTGAGGCCCCGGTGGGGATGGGGGCAGGTCTGAGCCAGCTGGAACTCACCCCGTTGCCACAACAGCAAAAGCCTTCTTAGCCCGCTCATAAAACTCAAACCTCTCTATCTTTGCCAGGGCTCTCTGGAAGACAAAATGGCAGGGTTGGAGGGAACCCTGCCCAGAAACCCTCATGGGCCAGCCCTGGACTCCCCAGGGCCCTAAGCAGGGAAGGCACCAGGAAGTGGGGTTCCATTTCTTGGGCTCTCCCCCTGCAAGGGCCCCACGGTCACTCAGCCTCTGGCTCCCAAGGCCTAGGACAGAGAGTCCCAGGACATGGTGGACGAGGAACCTGCCATGCTTGGGTCTCTGCCTGGCCTGGGGCCACCCAGACAGCTCAGTAGACTGTCGAGCCCCTGCCAGCTGTCCTGGGGGGGTCCCCTACCCAGGACGAGAGCCCCTGGCCTCCCCTTATGGAGGCCCTGCTCAAGACCTGCCAGTGGGTTGCCCAGGAAAATGGGCCTGTCCCCTTGCAGGGCAAGGTGTGGAGGGGGCTGAGTGAGACACAGCACCCAGCTAAGCCTCTGACCAACCATAGCCAGGATGGGGCGAGAGACCTGGGACCAGGGGGCACCCTTGCAGGGGAGATTGAGGTATGGAGGCCAGGCATCCTGAGTCCCCAGGCTCCACTCACAGGCTGTGGTGGGTGACGACCTCCCTGGCAGGTCAGGATCCTGGGCGGGGCAGGGCAGGTGGAAAGCTCGGGGGCAGAGGAGGAGGGGCCACACTGCCCAGGTGCACCTCTTCCACCCGGCTGGTGAGGGAGTGCCAGTGGTCTGGGGTTCTCAGGGTGATGGGTGGGAGACTGCTTGAGGACAGAGCTTGGGACCCTCTGTCTTTGGCTCCTCCTGAGCCTCCAGGAGACAGAGGGTCCCTGGCCCTTTCCCCACAATTGGGGCTGCAGGCTTACCGTGCAGCCGGCCCCACGTAGGATGGACTCGTACTCCGTCCACACCGGGGTCTGCAGGCCCCTCTCCTTGTCGCTGGGCACCAGCTCCATGACTGCAGCCTAGAGAGAGGGGTCAGTTCTGGGGCCCTGGGCACTGCCAGCCTTCCTGGTCAGGTGACCATTCCGGACTCCCCTGGTGAGGGTCAGGGCCCCTTTGGGGACACATGGCTTCCCCCCCCACTCCAAGGCAGGTGGGCCCTATGAAGCCTGCAAAAGGGGAAACCGAGGCACGGAGCAGCAGGGTGCAGGGGCGACTCAGTCCTCACCGGATTCTCCACATAGGTGTCCAGGGGCAGCAGTTTCAGCACCGCCTCCAGGAGCTGCGGAATGCCCAGGCCTGGAGGGCAGAGGAGGCCGGTACTCAGTCTCCAGCCCGCCCGCCTGCCTGTCTGCACCCTTCACACTGCAAGCATGGACTTGGGGCCACGACAGGCCACAGAGGAGCCTCAGAGCCAGGAGCACTGCTCACCCACCCGCCCTGCCCCGGGGGACCTGGGGCTCGCTCACCGTCTGCACGGATCTCCATGGGCCCACACTGGCAGATGGAGGAGGCCGGGAAGTTCAAGTCCGCAAGAACTAAAGAGCCGGGAGGACAGCCCGTGGTCAGCACCTATCCTTGCCCTCGGGGTCGGCGCCGCCCACCCTCCCACCCAGTCATGGCGGCAGATCATGGGTCACAAGGGGTCTCAGGTCAGCCGGTTGGGCGCTCCCACCGCCGACCGGCCGCAGTCAGATCTGCAGGGCTGGAAGCCAGGCGGGGAAGTTGGGAGGGCAAGGTCCCTGTCTGGGAGGCGGAGAGGCGTCAACAGCTGCCCGCGAGGCTGTCGGGTGCTGACCAGGCCAGGGGGCCGACCCGGACCCAGCCGCCTCCCCAGGGGCCAGAGGACGCGCGGCTGCCCGCGATGCCCGGACCAAGCCCCCGGCCACCCAACCCCTGCCCCGGGACCCCAGGCCCCAGGAGAAGAAAAAGCGCCGAACTCTCGGGGTCAGCCCAGACGCGAGGGCTCTCGGGCCGTCTGGGGAGGGACTCCGGGAGAAGCTCGGGCCGGCCACGCCCAGAGCCCCACGAGGTCTCAGTTCCCTAAAGAATGAGGGGGAGGGGGCTTCCTCCCCGGAAGCCAGGGAGGCCCGAGCAACGCCCCCACCCCAGGACCCGGCCCTTCCCGGCCCGGGGGTCCCCGCGCAAGCCTCGCCCTCCTGCCTGCCCCGGGGTGCTCCCCGAGGCCCCGGCCCGCTGCGCTCACCGATCTCGTCCCCGTGCCCCATCCGCGCCAGCGCGTAGAGCAGCTCGGGGGACAGCAGTGCGGGGACACCCTTCAGCGCCACCATGGCCCGGCAGACGGGGCAGGCGGGGCCTGGGGGCGGGGCTTGGGGGCCGGGGTGGGGCCTTACGGGGAGGGCGGGGCTTAGGGGCCGAGGCGGGGCTTTACGGGGGGCGGGGCTTTAGGGTCCCGGGCTTGGGGCTTGGGGACCGGCAGGGCCTAGGGTTCAGCGGGCTGGGGTCCGCTTGCGGCTCAAGGAAGGACAGGGAGCCCCAGGAACTGGGGACGCGCGGGCTGAGTCGTGCGTGAGGGCAACACCCAGCCAGCCCACGGACCCCTCGCCAGGTCCGAGACTCGGGTGCCCTTGCGTTGTGGCCGGGGGCTCCCCAGTGTCCCTACCCTAGCCTCACACCCCGAGCTCCCTCAGGCCTAAGGGGTTCAACCGCCGCGGCCTCCCCTCATGAGGGTCTCTGCCCTCTGACCACGTCGTGCTGCCCTTAGGCCTGGCAGAATGCCCTGAGTGCACCGGGTCCCTGGGATCACCATGGTGGGTAGCTGGACCCAGGCCTTCAGCCCACGCTCCTGAGGGGCCGGGAGCAAGGGACACGGGAGCCGGGACTTCGGACCCCCTGGGGGGGGGGGGTGTCCAGGAGGGCAGCCAGGCCCAGGTTCCAGGCTCAGCTGCGAAGTGCCAGGACACCTAAGGATCCTCCGTCATCCCCCGGTGTCAGCGGCCTGCAACCCCCTGCCCAGGATGGCGGCGTCCTGACCTTTGGCTGGGCTCAGGCTGGCCAGGCCCTCCTTCTGCGGAGCCACCTTCTTCTACATGATTCCCAGCGGGACACCAGCTGTGGGGCCAGCACTGCGGCCCTGGCCCTAAGCCTTGAGGTGACACAAATGCTCCGAGGCCTGGTGGCTCCTAAAAAGTTCTGAAAATCAATCTGTATGTGAAAAATGACAAAGCCGTGTCAGAAAACCCGGAGGAAACAGACATCTCCATGTTGAACTGCTTGGCCCTAGGAGCCCGTCCCCATGGGAAGTAGCCTGGGCTGTGTCGGAAAAGCCTGGTGGGGCCACCCAGGAAAAGCCTGGTGGGGCCACCCAGACTGACACCCAGCAGCACCTGAACAGCTGGCCCTGGGCTGGCCACTCGGGCAGAGAGAAGACCGGGGCTGCCCAGGGCCTGCCAATGAGGGGTGGCTTTGCACTGAGGCCACCGGATTTTGGAGCTGTACCTGGGCAGTTTCTACTCCAACCTGTAAGTGGAGAGTCACCGTTTACCCAAATATACAAGGGCAAACCGACTTTACAGAGATGGGCAAGAAAGTTTTCAGCTTCAAAACCAAATCAGGCTGGGCGCGGTGGCTCACACCTATAATCCCAGCACTTTGGGAGGCTGAGGCGGGCGGATCACTTGAGGTCAGGGGTTGGAGACCAGCGTGGCCAACATGGTGAAAACCTGTCTCTTCAAAATATACAAAAATTAGCCGGGCATGGTGACTGGCGCCTGTAATCCTAGCTACTTGGGAGGCTGAGGCATGAGAATCGCTTGAACCCGGGAGGCAGAGGCTGCAGTGAGCCGAGATCACTCCACTGCTGTCCAGCCTGGGTGACAGAGAGTGACTCCGTCTCAAAGAAAAACAAAACCAACAAACAAAAAACACCTAATCAAACCCCAAACAATAATGGGGCCAGAGGTCAACTAGCTCAGGAGTGAGTGGAAGCCTCACTCTGAGTCTGGGGTTCCCCTGCCCCGGACAGTGGCATCCCTCCCTCCAGGCTCCCTGAGGCCAGCATGAAGAGAAAGTCCATTCCCCAGCCTAAGGATTGGGTGTCTGTCCCTGCCAAGCTCTGGAACCAGATAACTAGATGCAACCCTCTGAGATGCGGCTTCCATGCTGGACCCTTTCTTGGCTTCCAGCCAAGTGTGGCTGACACAGGTATGAACACGAAGCTGCAGCCGGCCCTACGGATCTCTGGGGTTCCATTGCTTGAAATCAAATTATGGAGGTTGACTCCAGTGCACATGAAAAATTAAACGGAGTGGATTTTCTCAATGTTCAGGCTTCCTCCCTTGCATACTTGAAGATTTGGTGCCTATCTATCTCTGCATGTTTACTCCAGGCTCCAGGGCCAGTGGTTCATGACCCACACGGACCTCCCATGTGCTCCACTCCAGTAAGTGAGCAGGTTCCAGGTTCCCTACCCCAAGGGAAGAGCCTGTTACGCCCTGTTGGACCCGAATCAAACTCCCTTTGTACCTGTTTCAGTATTTGTCAAACAGTCCCAGATCCCAAGGCTTATCTGAGGCTTATCTGAAAAGGACATGAGAACTCCCACGTGGCCTGGCAGAGGTGAGATAAACCTGCTCCACCCTGAAGCCGGCTCTGAACTAGTGGACTCCAATCACGGCACACAGGAGGACAGACGGGGTGGGTGGGAGTACAGAGCCAATGCCTGCAAGGCGAGCGGTCGCAGAGCACGCGTGTGCCCACTTTGCATATACATGTAACCAGACACATGGGCGTGGCACCTGCAGCGTTCAGGGAGCCAGAGCTCAGCAAAGGTCACTGTTTTTCTTTCTTGATGCAGGTGAACCTGTCGTTGGTATTCAGCCCAAGTCCTCAGGGGTGGGGGCTCACACACTCTGCCCACCCAACCCAAGGCCATGACCACAGTCTAGACCACCTACCCACACCGAGCTGCGGGGCCAAGTGGAGGAGACACCTGCAAACGCTCTCTGGCGTCTGCACGGAGCTAGGGCGCAGGTGGGCTTCCCTGGGGGAAATATCTAGAACCACGGGCATGATGACATGTCCATAGTATGAAACGTCAGGGCCACTAAAAAGAATGTCATAGGACCGTCATTTAGTGAAAAAATCAAATGGTGAAACATGCCACAACAGGCACAAACCTTCTGGACAGTATGTGCCTTAGCTTGGGCTGCTATGATGCAGTGGCATGGTCTGGGTGGCTGATAAACACTGACTTTCCACAGTTCTGGAGGCCACGGCTCCAGGCAGGTTCGGTGTGTGATGAGGCCCACCCTGGTTCACAGACAGCACCTTCCCACAGAGCACTCACATGGTAGGAGGGGCAAAAGAGTGCCCTCAGGGCTCTCCTAAGGGCAGTCATCCCACTCGAGGAGCTCCGCCCCCTCACAGGGCACTAATCCCACTGGAAGCGCTCTGCCCCCTCACAGGGCACTAATCCCACTGGAGGAGCTCCGCCCTCTCACAGGGCACTAATCCCACTGGAAGCGCTCTGCCCCCTCACAGGGCACTAATCCCACTGGAGGAGCTCCGCCCTCTCACAGGGCACTAATCCCACTGGAGGAGCTCCGCCCTCTCACAGGGCACTAATCCCACTGGAGGAGCTCCGCCCCCTCATAGGGCACTAATCCCACTGGAGGAGCTCCGCCCCCTCATAGGGCACTAATCCCACTGGAGGAGCTCCGCCCCCTCATAGGGCACTAATCCCACTGGAGGAGCTCCACCCCCTCATAGGGCACTAATCCCACTGGAGGAGCTCCGCCCCCTCATAGGGCACTAATCCCACTGGAGGAGCTCCGCCCCCTCATAGGGCACTAATCCCACTGGAGGAGCTCCGCCCCTTCATAGGGCACTAATCCCACTGGAGGAGCTCCGCCCCCTCATAGGGCACTAATCCCACTGGAGGAGCTCCGCCCTCTCATAGGGCACTAATCCCACTGGAGGAGCTCCGCCCTCTCATAGGGCACTAATCCCACTGGAGGAGCTCCGCCCTCTCATAGGGCACTAATCCCACTGGAGGAGCTCCGCCCTCTCATAGGGCACTAATCCCACTGGAGGAGCTCCGCCCTCTCATAAGGCACTAATCCCACTGGAGGAGCTCCGCCCCCTCATAGGGCACTAATCCCACTGGAGGAGCTCCGCCCTCTCATAGGGCACTAATCCCACTGGAGGAGCTCCGCCCTCTCATAGGGCACTAATCCCACTGGAGGAGCTCCGCCCTCTCATAGGGCACTAATCCCACTCGAAGAGCTCCACCCCCTCATAGGGCACTAATCCCACTCGAAGAGCTCTGCCCTCATAGGGTACTAATCCCACTGGAAGAGCTCCACCCTCTCTCTCATAGGACACTAATCCCACTCGAAGAGCTCCGCCCTTGTGACTAGTCACTGCCCAAAGTCCCCCCTCCTGATGCAGTCACGGTAGGGGTTAGGATTTCAACCTAGGGATTTGGGGTGGGGCTGAGTGAAATGAGCCTGACCCAAAGGGACAAATGGAGGTCCCTCCATAGAGACAGGAAGTAGAAGCGTGGGTGCCAGGAGCTGGAGGGAAGCAGAAAAGGGGTTATTGTTTAGTGGGGACAGTTTCCGTTTGGGAAAATGAAAGCTTTCTTGGATAGTAATGGCTGCACAACGAGAACGTACTTAATGCCACTGAAATGTGCACTTAAAATGATTCAGACCAGCCTGGGCAACACAGGGAGACCCCGTCTCTACAAAAGATAAATTTAAAAAGTTAGCTGGGTGTGGTAGTGCACCCCTGTGGTCCCAGCTACTTGGGAGGGGGGAGGATCACTTAAACCCAGGAGATTCAGGCTGCAGTAAGCTGTGATTGAGCCACGGCACTCCAGCCCCGTCTCTAAAAAACAATGGTTAAGATGATCAAGTTTACATTGTGTGTTACCACAATAGAGAAGAATGCAGTAAACTGAACAGAGAGCTCCTTATGAAAGAAGTACAAAGAAAATAGGGTGGGCTCTCGTGAGGAAAGGGCTCTACGTAAGTGGGCGTGGAAGAAAACCACAAACCATGCCTGTGCACGTGTGCAGGGGTGTGTGCGTGTGTGCACAGAAGTCTCTAGGAAGCCACAAGCCCAGCTGTTCACAGTGGCTACCCTGAAGTATGATGTGAGGCAACTTACTATACAAACTTGTTTTGTTTGAATGTTGTTCCTTACAGTGAAAAAACAAAAAAGTTTAAAAAAAACAACTAACATGACAGAATACTCATTCTAGACATGACTACAAGGCATGGTGTAATCTGAATCGCTATCACTTTAATCAGCAGAGCATCTGTGTGAAGGCAGCAGACAGCGTTTCCCTCAGAGCAGCCCCATTCTTCAGCAGCAGGGACACAAGGACCTGCAGGCCCTGCTTTCCTTCTGAGCACAGCATGCCCAGAGGGACCAGTGGGGGCTCCTCAGCAGAATCTTAGATTTAGAAGAAGGTGCTCCAGTCAGGACACAAACACGGACCCTCACAGGCTGGGTGAAGAAGGCTGTCATGCCGTGAGGTCGGGCCATGACCACGCAGCAATTGGAGAGAAACTGCACACCACGGACACTGCTCTTGAAAAGAGGATGATTTACTTGCTTCTAAAACTGACAGGCTGCACTTGTCCTCTCCAAGCAGAGGTGTGAGGCAGGGGCAGCTGGTTCTCACTGGTCTTTGAAGTTGGCCTTTCTCTTTTCCACAAATGCGGTCATCCCTTCTTTCCGGTCATTCTGGTAGGAAAAGGAACAGAAACAGAGCTGGACACGCAGTCTCCTCACAGAGCCTGATGCCAATGTCCGCCCGTGTCTCCCTGGCCCTGCCTCACTCCTCATGCTCACAGGGGCCCAGGGGGCTGGGGAGGGAACTCAGCAGCAGGAACACCTGCCCAATCAGAGCTGGGCCTGGGCGAGGGGATTTTCACCGCCTCTCTCTACCAGTCTAGGTGACAGTCATTCAGGAGCCACTGTGTATGTCCAACAAGCTCACATCTAAAGAGCCTCAGATGCACCCATCTTGGTCACTCACCAAGTCATCAACTGGATGATGGGTGACCTGTATCAGGGGCTACTCTGTGTTGGAGTAGGACATAGTAGGACATGAGAACTCAACTCTGCATCTGCTTTTCTTACACTGTGTGCACGTGTGTCCCCAGGTATGCGTGCACACACACACATGCATCTGTACCCCTTCCTCAGGTGCCCAAACCACTTTTAATTTTATAGAACAATGAAAACACCGAAGTATGACTTTCTCCCAGTGAAAGACATGAATTAAAATGGTAATCTGGCCAGGTGCAGTGGCTCATGCCTATAATCCCAGCACTGTGGGAGGCCGAGGCAGGCAGATCACTTGAGGTCAGGAGTTCAAGACCAGCCTGGCCAACATGGTGAAACTCTGCCTCTACTAAAAATACAAAAATTATCCAGGTGTGGTGGCGGGCACCTGTAATCACAGCTACTTGGGAGGCTGAAGCAGGAGAATCACTTGAACCCAGGAGGCAGAGGCTGCAATGAGCTGAGATCTCACCGCTGCACTCCAGCCTGGACGACAGAGCAAGACTCTGCCTCAAAGGGAAAAAAATAAAAATTATGATGGTAATTAGAGGAATTACTTTAAGTTACTAGCAGAAATCTTATAAAATATTGCTCTAAAGCTTCAGCTTATCTTATTAGAATACATTTGAGCCTATTCCAAATAATTGGAATGATCTAAAAAAATCATGGGTAAAATGAATTACATTTTTTTTTTCAGACAGTCTCACTCTGTCGCCCAGGCTGGAGTGCAGTGGTGTGATCTCGGCTCACTGTAACCTCCGCCTCTGGGTTCAAGCGATTCTCCTGCCTCAACCTCCAGAGTAGCTGGGATTACAGGCACCTGACACCACACCTGGCTAATATTTTGGATTTTTAGTAGAGACAGGTTTCGCCATGTTGCCCAGGCTGGTTTCAAACTCCTGAGCTCAGGCAATCCACCCGCCTCAGCCTCCCAAAGTGCTGGGATTACAGGCGTGAGCCACTGCGCCCGGCCTCATTTTTTAAAAAAGTCTTTTTTTTGAGATGGGGTCTTGCTTTGCTGCCCAGTTGGACTCGAACGACCCGCCTCAGCCTCCCAGGAAGCTGGGGCTACCGATGCTCGACCCCTGCCCAGCTGAAACTGCATTTTCAATAAAGGAGCTGCTTGAGGGTGCAATTCATAGACCTCACATAACAGGAAAAACAAGAAAAGCCCCTGTAAGGTTTCTGTACTTTTGACCTTCCACATGCTCTACTTTTTTCCTAACATCAAGACCCACTGATAGAACAAATCTGATCCCGTTAAAGGTGAGGCTGGCAGTTCTGACCAGGAAGAAACGATACTTAATGATAAAATTTAAAAGGAAATTCCCAGCAACTTGTGTGACTGGAATTTGCTTGATTCTCCGGTTGAACAGTTTACTCACGGTGGCAAAGGTTGAATAAAAGAGTTTCTTCTCCAACTTACTTCCTTCTGTTAATGTCATTTCAAAAGCTGAAAAACAAAGTCCCAGAGTTATGAACGGAGATATTACATGCAGAACTTTTCCTGCACGGTGACAGGAAGCCCTCCTCACTGACCCACGCACAACTGTGCTTTCGACGCGGCCCGGCCCTGCGCAGGCTTCCATGGTGCTGCCCTTCTCGAAGGCACTGCCCCAGCGGAGACCTGGCAGAACCAACAGCTCTCCTATGGCCCCCAAACGTCACGCTCAGGTGGCCCAGGGCCCCAAGAAGGGAGAGGAACTGGATGAAAGGTGAGATGGCAAACTGTGCCCTTGAGGAGAGGCTGTGAGGCAGCAATGGGGCTGCAAACAGAGAAAAATAACCAAGGATGAAAACCAGGAAGGACAGCACGGGAGCCAGAGCTGGGCGCGGCTGACACCAAGAACGCCTTTGGCTCTGCTCATTCCAGGCCCCTTCTTTGCACGAGGCCAAGCAGAGCAGATCCGGGTGCGCAGATGGAGGCAGGCGCTGTGGTTCCAGGGCTGGTGCCAGCATCCTCTCCGAGGGGAGCACGACCTTGCCAAACGCCTCTGGCGACAGCAGCCTCCTTTCTTTCAAAATGCTCTCCTCACTGTAACCTGCCTCAAACCAACGACAAGCCCGGGGGATGGCCACACCCTCGAGATAAACGCACTCAGAGAGGTTAGGGGACCTGCCTGGGGCCACCCATACCTGTCCGGACTCAACCAGCTAACAACCACCTCATTCCATATGCTGAGAATAAATTGTGACATTAAAACTCGAGCATTTCTGAGGAGGGGGAGGTTCAGATCCACTTCCCTGGCACAGGGAGAACTAAAAGGATCCAGGCCAAGAATGAACAGCGTGGCGTTGGCCTGCAAGCCTCTGCGTAGCCACCTGCCAGGCACACGTGCAGCCACCAACCCCAGGTCCCGGGAGGTGAACCGAGCCTCCCCATGGGCGAGACCATTTTACTTTTGGGACCTCTGCTCCCTTCTCAGCCTTTCCCTGCCATGGCCAGCTCTGTACTGCCCTCACCTCCCAGGCCTGGCTCAGTTCTTGGGCCCTGGTACAAAGCGGAGCTGGGAACATCTCAGCGGAGTTCCTGAGTGCGTGACCAGAAACCACAACTCTACAGACAGCAGAACTGAGACACTGAGAACCATTTCTGCTCAGGACGGCTTAAGGCATATTCATTTGGAGCCAGGAAGCTGCTGCTCAGAAATACTGACAGCCACGGAGGCCTCTCCAAGTTTCTCTTCCTGGCAGGATCCCCTACCTGCATTCACTGATTCTTTGGCCATCGCTGCTATAATTTTAGAATTGCTGGCAATTTTTTCTGCACACTGGATGGCTTCTTCCACCAGTGTCTCAACAGGACAAATCTTGCTTACAAGACCTGAAACACAAGAAAGTCGGTGAGTGATGTGCAGAAACAGCATTTGTTTATTCCTTCTCGAGTGAGTGGCCGCTGGGGAGCAGCGTGGCTGGAGCACCCCAGCCTCTGGACGCTAAGCAAGGGCAGCTTCCACACAGGAAGTGCCTCCCGTGCCCCTTCCCCAGTGCTGAGTGCTCTTGGTACTGCGGTCACTGTGCTCTCAGACATGTGGGCCAGGCTGTCCACAGCTCCAACGGCAGAGGCAGCCAGACACGGGGACCACGATCACCAACAGGGCAGTGGGGGGACCGGCCACTGAGGCCTGGAGGTGCCTGTTGCTTACACTGGATTTTGGGGACACAATTGCTGGGCTGTGATTCTGTACCAGATACTTACGTGTGGTTCCACTTCCGTACATACAGTACTTCAAAATGTATAAACAAAAGGCAGTCAGTCTTCTCCCAGGTCCTCAGGACCCAAAAGCTCATGCAACCACCGTGGGGGCACCTGGATGCCGCCCGGGGTTTCCGTGGGGCTCCCGCGAGGGGGACACCTGGATGCCGCCCGGGGTTTCCGTGGGGCTCCCGCGAGGGGGACACCTGGATGCCGCCCGGGGTTTCCGTGGGGCTCCCGCGAGGGGGACGCCTGGATGCCGCCCGGGGTTTCCCTGGGGCTCCCGCGAGGGGGACACCTGGATGCCGCCCCGGGTTTCTGTGGGGCTCCCGCGAGGGGGACACGTGGATGCAGCTCTGGGTTTCTGTGGGGCTCCCGCGAGGGGGACACGTGGATGCAGCTCTGGGTTTCTGTGGGGCTCCCACGAGGGGGACACCTGGATGCTGCCCCGGGTTTCCATGTGGCTTTTGCGGGTAGCCCCAACCCATACCTGCTTGCTTGGCATCCTGGGCTGAGATCCGGTCACCGGTGAGGACCATCTCCATCGCCAGCGACTTCCCAACAGTACGGGTGAGTCTCTGGGTGCCACCCGCACCTGCGGGGAGGAGCTGGTCATGGCTGGCACTGTGATGAGTGAACCCAAGAAGACATCACAGCTGTGCAGCCAGCAAGTTCCAAGGGGCTTAAGATAGGCCCTGAGACAAGGTCCAGGGGTCAGAGGCCGGGCAGCACAAGAGCCCAGGAACATCAGGGGCAGCAGCCCCTTTTCAAGCTCAGGCCCCACATCTGGTGCTCCCCTGTGGGCAAAGGATTACCTAGGTGCCGAGGCAAGAGACTGAAGGCAAAAACTGTTTTGGTATAATAAAGAAAATAGTTAGAATAACAATAGTCATAATACAAATTAGATATAGAGATGATCATGGACAATTATCAATCATTATTATAAACATTATTAATCATTAGCTTTTATATTACTCTTTGTTCCATTACTATATAACCTGGGAATAACCGGCGGGTATAGGGTCAGGTGCTGAAGGGACATGGTGAGGAGACCTAGAAGGCAAGACGTGAGCCCTCTGTCACACCTGCATAAGGGCCGCTTGAGGGCTCCTTGGTCAAGCGGTAACGCCAGTGTCTGGGAAGGCACCCGTTACTTAGCAGACCGCGAAAGGAAGTCTCCTTTCCTTGGAGGAGTCAGGGAACGCTCTGCTCCAGCAGCTTCTTGTGGGAGGCGGGATGTTATCCAGGCCTGCCCGCAGTCATCCGGAGGCCTAACCCCCTCCCTGTGGTGCTTCAATGATCACACTCCTTGTCCACTTTCATGCTCCTCCCGTACTCCTGGATCCTCTTTGAAGTTCGTAGCAGATAGCGGAAGAAATAGTGAAAGTCTTAAAGTCTTTGGTCTTTCTTATAAGTGCAAAGAAGAAAACACTGACATTTGCTGCCTTCCCTTTCTGCTTCGGCTACCTAAGAGGGAAGGACCCCCTGTCCTGTGATCACATGACTTCCTTCACCTTGTCAATCACTTAGAAGATTCACCCTCCTTACCCTGCCCCCTTGTCCTGTATGCAATAAATATCAGCGCGCCCAGCCATTCGGGGCCACTACCGGTCTCCACCTCTTGATGGTAGTGGTCCCCTGGGCCCAGCTGCTTTTTCTTTATCTCTTTGTCTTGTGTCTTTATTTCTTACAATCTCTCGTCTCCGCACACGGGGAGAACACCCGCTAAGCCCCGTAGGGCTGGACCCTACACTCCCCCAACACCCTGACACTGGATCGAGGTGGTGGATCTGTGGGGCCCTCCCCAGCCTCTGTGGTCAACATATTAGAAGCTTATAGGCCTCCCTGACCCCAGGCACTGGTCCCTTACAGTAGCAGCTGTTCTAGGGATCAGACCCTGAACAAACGCGCCAAGCTCACAGCTCAAGGCCTCAGAATCGGCCTGGTCAAATTCAGAGGGCAGCGAAGGGCGCCCTGAGTGCAGCTGCTCCCCTCAGGGTCTCAACTCCCTCCTGGCTGTTCGGCCTGGGCCCACCCTTCCTACCAGGAGGACCCTGGGGTTAGAGGGTGTTGCTCTTTGCCAAGAGCCCAGGCCCTTCTCATGGGCCTGGGTCGGGGGTCTGACTCCCCACCCTGAACTCAGGCCATGTGACCTCCATGGCCAGTGAGATGGCAGTGGGCAGAGCTCCCAGTGCCACCCAGGGTCACCATAAGGTTCTCTCTCTGCCATGGACACGAATCACAAGCAAGAACTGTCATGGTTAGAAGCCAGTGTTACCCAGGACCAGCCTCTCCCAACACCATCAGATGTGGGACCTGGGCACAGTCACAGGAGCCACAGTCCCAGGACTCTGAGGCCCCCCCCAAGCTCTGTCACAACCACTCTAGCCTCCGTGGCTGTCCACAGAGGGACCACTGACCAGCCATGGGGCTGTCCATCCAGGGCCTCTGGTCAGATATGAGCTGTGGGCCCTGAAACACAGGCAGATTTTGAGTAATTACCTAAGGCATCTATGCCACAGACAGTGTCACTCTTTACCTGGGATGGTTCCTATTAAGATCTCCGGCTGTGCAAACTGGGCCTTCTCACCGGCATAGATGATATCACACATCATGGCAAGCTCACAGCCCCCGCCAAACTGTAAAACATTTGGCATCAGGAGAGTCTTACCAGGGGAACCCAGTCAGAAATCGCTCTGCTTGCTTATTCAAATTTTCCATTTAAAAGAAACAGTGTTGGGGGTATGACAAAGACTAACATAGTGGCACCAAACTAGATAATTGTTATGATAAGTTAACTACAGATGGTTGATGCTGTTTACCAGGGGTGGCAAACATTCTGTAAAGGGCCATGAGGGTCTTACAGGCTCTGCTGTCCGACTCAACTCTGCTGCTGTGGCTGAAATGCAGCCACAGAGGCTAGGTGCACAGGCGGGTGTGGCTGTGCCGAGAAAACTCCATCCGCAGACCCCCGGCTTACGCGGAAGGGAGCGTCATGAAATGATCACAATCCGCAGACCCCTGGCTTACGCGGAAGGGAGCGTCATGAAATGATCACAATCCGCAGACCCCTGGCTTACACAGAAGGGAGCGTCATGAAATAATCACAATCCGCAGACCCCTGGCTTACGCGGAAGGGAGCGTCATGAAATGATCACAATCCGCAGACCCCTGGCTTACGCGGAAGGGAGCGTCATGAAATGATCACAATCCGCAGACCCCTGGCTTACGCGGAAGGGAGCGTCATGAAATGATCACAATCCGCAGACCCCTGGCTTACGCGGAAGGGAGCGTCATGAAATGATCACAATCCGCAGACCCCTGGCTTACGCGGAAGGGAGCGTCATGAAATGATCACATTGCTTCCCTATAGGCCAAGATGAGTCTCAGCACTTCAAACAGTCCCAGGACACAGAACTTTTAAAAGGAGCAAAAGAAACTAGTTTATAGATGTAGCCAAAGCCAACAACTCTCTTCCCCTGCCCTGGAAGAGAAGCTTGCTGGGGAGAAGCTGTCAGGTGAACAGCCATGAAAAAAGCAGTTGCCAGGACGTGTCCTCTCCACACAGTTCCCGGCTCTTTAGCACCATGAGGCAGGAAAGGAGGCTGCTGGCCTGGGAACTAAAGGCCTCTTCAAAATAAAAATCTGTTACGCTGTGTATGCACAGCACAGTTCCTTCAACCACGAGAGGAGACTCTTGGCAGCAACACTCACGGCATAGCCATTGACAGCAGCGATGACTGGCTTCTTGATCTGGGTGAGGTGGTCCCAGTGCTTCAAGAACTTGCTGGAGTAACAGTCCTGGAAACTCAGGTTCTGCATTTCCTTGATATCAGCTCCAGCTAGCAGGAGTGGAAAGGAGGTTCCGGTTACCAGAGAGCAGAGAGCCCACCCGTCCTATATCCCCCAGACCAACAAGGAGCTTCAGAGCACACCAGACACAGTCACTGGGGTTGCTGGGCACGGCTGACACCAGGCCATGTGGACAGCTGTAGGGACGCTGTAATGCTATAACAGAAGTTAGGCACAGGGGCCCTGGGGCAGGCGGCAGGTGCGAGGGAGGCGCCCACAGAGGCTGGGCATATTCGTCAGGGCATAAGCCCTCGACACACACAAAGCCTGACTGCCAAGGACCTAAACCCCTTTGAAGAAGCTATTTTGCTGGTGGAACACATGCGGCTCTCCGGCATACACAAAGCCGCTCATGCAAGCCGTTCCCAGGACCGTCTTCACTCGACATTTGAGGGAGTCCCCAGTCACCATCACCGAGGGGCAAGTCTGTCTGGAGGTTTCTCCCAAGGCCACACGTGCCTCCCACATCTGCCCAGACACAAAGGCCTCCACTGCCGCGCGTACCTGCAAAGGCCTTATCCCCGCCGGTGAGGACAATGGCCCCCACAGCTGGGTCCTCCTCGAAGATCTTCAGGGCCTGGTTGAGCTCGTCAATCAGGCCATCGCAAAGTGCATTGAGGGCCTTGGGGCGGTTCAGTTGGATCAACCCCACGGTGTTATTCTTCCCTCTTTTTTCTGCGATGATGTACTCAAAGTTAGCACCTACAGCAAGAAGGCAAAAAGGGGTATCTATTCACACAGATATCAAACTGGGGAGAGTGGGGGAAGGCATGTGGCCCCATCGGTGGATACAGTGTGACCCCAAGAGGCCCTCTGAGGGCTCCCTGCCCAGTCCTCAGTGGCTCCAGGTGTAGCTCTCGGCCACAAGGATAGATGGTAGCCTTGGTACCATTCTCTCTGCTTTCACATGTGTTTGAACATGTCCTAAAGAAAATCCCCGGGCCGGACGCGATGGCTCACGCCTGTAATCCCAGCAGTTTGGGAGGCCAAAGCAGGCGGATCACAAGGTCAGGAGATCGAGACCATCCTGGCTAACACGGTGAAACGCCGTCTCTACCTAAAATACAAAAAATTAGTTGGGTGTTGTGGCGGGTGCCTGTAGTCCCAGCTACTCGGGAGGCTGAGGCAGGAGAATGGCGTGAACCCGGGAGGTGGAGCTTGCAGTGAGCTGAGATCATGTCACTGCACTCCAGCCTGGGTGATAGAGTGAGACTCCATCTCAAAAAAAAGAAAAAAAGAAAAATCCCCAGCACAGAACACAGCCCACGGCCGCTTTCCTTCTCCTGATATGCCTTGGTCAGCTCTTCCCAGGACACCACACTGGAGACAGCCCTGGACTCTGCTGAGACAAGGCACCAGGAAACACCTTCTTTCAACAAATGCCAACAGGTGAGGGGGTGTAAGCCAGCTCCTTGCACTTGGTGCCACGCCAGTGCCAAGATCTCTGGCCGACTGGATGCAGGGTGGGGGATGTGAAAATCCTGGGTGTTCCTGCGGCATTAAGATCAGGCACAGGTCTGGTGCAGCAGGCCAGCCTGGAAATGGGAGACGCAGGCACATCTCGGGTTGGCCTGCTGCACAGGACCTGTGCTGCTGGGTGGACAGCAAGGTGGGAAGGAGACAAAGGACAATGGTGTTCCAGGGGTGAGAAGGTGAACCTGAAAAGACAAAGGTAGCCTGTGTGTTGGGTGCTTGCCTCTGTTAGTAGCAAAGCAGGGATCATAGTCCCTGTACTGTGGGTTTCTTTTATTTGTTTTTTTGTTTTTTTTTTTGAGACTGAGTCTCACTCTATTGCCCAGGCTGGAGTGCAGTAGTGCAATCTCGGCTCACTGTGACCTCTGCCTACAGGGTTTAGGTGATTCTCCTGCCTCAGCCTCCCGAGTAGCTGGGACCATGGTCACACACCACCACACCCGGCTAATTTTTGTAGTTTTAGTAGACATGGGGTTTCACCATGTTGCCCAAGGTGGTCTCGATGACCTCAGGTGATCCACCTGCCTCAGCCTCCCAAAGTGCTGGGATTATAGGCATGAGCCACTGTGCCCCGCCGTATCCTGTGGGTTTCTAGGGGTAACTGGAAGATCACAGGTGACGTGTCTGGCAGCAGTGCCTGCCATGCAAGATTCCAGGAAAGGGCTGCTGTCAGGGTGGAGAAGCCGAAGGCCAAGGAGAGCCTGGGGCTGAAACCAACACAACTCAGCGGTCCACTGCTACACAGGGTGAGGGAGGAAGAGGAAGCAAGAGTTCTTCCCCAGCCCAAGGCATGGCCCAAGATTCCTCAGATATGAGAGCCGGTGATGGCCCCTGATGAGTGGGGCCCCGGGTGAGCCGCGAGGGAGGAAGACGGCAGCCCCCTGTGGCTGGGGAGGAGGTGTCAGCTTTTCCCTTGGGACCCTCTGAGGGGTGGCCCTGGACAGGAGGCACCCAGGACAAAATGTACCTGCATGTCCTGTTCTCGGGCTGGCCTGCTGCACAGGAGCTACACCTGCTCTTAGAGCCGAGGGAACACCTGGGATTTTCACAATCCCCACCCTGCGCCCAGCTGGCCAGAGGTCTTGGCATTGGGGCAGTACCAGCCAGCCGCCGGGCCTCCCGCAGGACCTGGCCTGGTGACAGTGGCCTCCTGCAGAGCCAGGCGGGGGGTGGGGATGCGGGTCAGGGTCAGGTGGGTGGTGTCGGTGCGGGGTGGCGGGTGGTGGTGGAGTGTTAAGCCTGGGTCAGGCTGTGGGTGCGGGTCAGGTGGCGGGTGCAGCACTAGGCGAGGGGGGTGTTGCAGGCCTGAGCCAGGCAGGGGCTGCGGGTCGGGGTCAGGTGGTAGGTGCCGGGTCAAGCAGGAGAGTGCGGAGTCAGGCCCTGGGGATGCGGGATCGGACGGAAGAGGGGTGCGGGGTCAGGCCGGGGGGTGCGGGGTCAGGCGGAGTGGGGTGCGGGGTCAGGCCGGGGGGTGCGCGGTCACGTCGGGGGGTGCAGGGTCAGGCGGAGTGGGGTGCGGGTAGGGGTCAGGTGAGGGTGCAGGGTCAGGCGGAAGAGGGGTGTGGGTTGGGGTCAGGTGGGGGATGCGGGCTCAGGTGGGAGGGGGGTGCGGTCTGGGATCTGGTCTGGGCGTGCAGGTCGGAGTCAGGAGGAGATTCGGACCGCCAGCTCTCACCGCGCACTCACCCGAGGCGAAGGGACGCCAGGCGGGACAGCGAACCGGGGGCCTCAGCGGGCCGCGGACGCAGGACAGCAGGACACGCAGGGTGGCCATGGCGCTCCGGACTCCTCGCCCGGCCCCGCGGAGCCGCCCTCTCGCCTAGCCTTTCAGGACTCGCTCCGCCCACAGGCCAGTGCCGCGAGACCAGGCGGCCCTCGCGAGATCAGCCCGGGCAGAGTGGGAGGGGCGCTCTCCTCCAGGCCCCGCCCCCAGGCCCGAGCTGCCGCTCGCGGATCTAAGTCCGAGGGGCGTCCCCGGGACCCCGCCCTGGGCTGGGACCAGCGCTCTCTAGGCCCCACCACAGTCGCCCGCGCCCCCGCCCCAGCCCTCGGGGTCCCAACTGGCCCCGGGGAGACCGCGCGGATGCGAAGGCGGAGGCAACGGCGGCGCCTGCCGGGCTCTGCGCCGCCTCCCCGCGCCCGCCCGCGTCTGCAGCAGCAGACACAGCGCGCCCAGGCGCAGGGCCAGGCACGGTGGCAGCGGCGTGGGCACTGAACGCCACATTGGGAACAGTTTTATTTTCATGTACACAGGACTTCAACAGATTTAAATAATAAAATTTTGATTCATTTAAGTTATTTTGTTTATAACTTTTAAATATCTAGACAAGTATTGTGGAGCATCCATTTGTGTACTTGGCCGGATTCTGCAAACGCCAGGGTGGAGATAAAACCACCCTGGATAAAATGGAATGGAAAGCGAAACGGCTATTGTGACCGGTGGAGGGTGTCCAGGTTCTTGACGTCTTGAACAAAGAACTGGACAAAACGCACAAACAAAGCAAGGAAAGAAGGAAGCAACAACAGCGAGATTTATGGAAAACAAAAGTGTGGCCGGGCGCGGTGGCTCAGGCCTGTAATCCCAGCACTTTGGGAGGCCAAGGCGGGCAGATCACCTGAGGTCAGGAGTTTGAGACCAGCCTGGCCAACATGGTGAAACCCCCCTCTCTACTAAAAACACAAAAATTAGCCGGGCATGGTGGTGCACGCCTGTGGTCTCAGCTACTCGGGAGGCTGAGGCAGGAGAATTGCTTGAATCCAGGAGGCGGAGGTTGCAGTGAGCCGAGATTGCACCACTGCCCTCCAGCCTGGGCGATAGAGCCAGACTTTGTCTCAAAAAAGAAACAAGAAAAGACAACGAAAATAACTCCACAGTGTGGGAGCGGCTGAGCATAGGGGCTCAAGAGCCCCGTTACAGATTTTTTTGGGGGTTTAAATACCCTGTAGAGGTTTCCATTGGTTACTTGGTGTAGGCCCTATGTAAATGGAGAGGACACTTCCTGTCATAGGGGAAGTGTTTCCATTTGATTTAGTTCTAGGGAGTCAGCATGAATTGGCCTCCAGACCCTGTTCTCCTGCCTCACTATGTTCAAGAAAATAATTCAATTCAAACCAAAAATGAACATGCACCAAAATTTTATTTCAAGACTGAGGGTAAAATGAAGACATCTCGTGTAAGTAGAAACAAATCAACAACAAACCTTTACTAAAAGACGCTCTATATTAGTGTAGTTAAACCTCTGGGACAGACAGGCTCAAAATGAAAAGGCTCAAACAGAAAATAGGTTTATTTCCTTCCTTCCTTCCTTCCTTCCTTCTCCTTCACCTTCTCTTCTTTCCTTTCTTTCTTGTCTTGCTGTCACCCAGGCTGGAGTGCAGTGGTGTCATCCCGGCTCATTGTAGCTTGCGCCTCCCGGGTTCAAGCAATTCTCCTGCCTCAGCCTCCTGAGTAGTTGGGACTACAGGTGCTTACCACCATGCCTGGCTAATATTTATAGTTTTTTAGTAGAGTCAGGAGTTTTGCCATGTTGGCCAGGCTGTTCTCGAACTCCTGACCTCAAGTGATCCACCGGTCTCGGCCTCCCAAAGTGCTGGGATTACAGGAGTGGGCCACCGTGCCCGCCAAGAGGTTTCCTTTCTAACAACCCAGGAGGCCGGGCAGCTCCCGTCCTCCATCAAGTAATTTAGCCACAAAAGCACAAGCAACAAAGGGAGAACATATGTAAATTGGATTTCACCAAAATTTAAAACTTTTATGTCTGAAAGGACACTACCAAGATAGTGAGAGGACTGAACAGACATTCCTCCAATGAAGATAATCAATGTCAGATAAGCTCAGCATCACGAATCATTAGGGAAATGCAAACTGACACCTCAGTGATACGACGTCACATCTACTGTGCTGGCTGCAATAAAAAGCCCAACAGTCACAGCAGGGTGTGGGGGACATGAGCGGAGAACGCTGGTACACTGCCAGCAGGAATGGAAAATGGTGCAGTCACTTTGGAAAACAGTCTGTTGTTTCCTCAAAAGGTCAAACAGCAACTCCACTCTTAGGTGTACACCCCAGAGAAATGATGACAAATGTCCACAAAAACTTAGACATGAACGTTCATAGCAACATTATTCATGATAGCCAAAAAGTGGGAAAAAGCCAATTGTCCATCAACTCATGAATGGATAAACAAAATGTCATATATCCAAACAATGGATACATTAGAATGTATTAGACTATACAATGGACTCTATTCAGGAGTAAAAAAGAAAGAAGCGCTGATACACATTACAAAATGGACAAGCCTTGAAAATGTTATGCTCAGTGAAAAAAGCCAGACACAAAGGCCGTGCATTGAATGATTCAATTTCTATGAAACGTACAGAACAGGCAAATCCACAGAGACAGAAACTAGATTAGTGGTCACCAGGTGCTGGAGGGAGGGGGTAATGGGGTGACTGCTAAGGGATATCCCCATTTGCTTTATAGGGTGATGAAAATGTTCTAAACTTGGGGCCTGGTGCAGTGGTTCATAGCCGTAATCCCAGCACTTTGGGAGGCCAAGGCAGGTGGATCACCTGAGGTCAGGTGTTCAAGACCAGCCTGGTCCAACATGGTGAAACTCTGTCTCTACTAAATGTACAAAAATTAGCTGGGCGTAGTGGCACGCACCTGTAATCCCAGCTACTTGGGAGGCTGAGGCAGGAGAATTGCTTGAACCTGGAAGGCAGAGGTTGCAGTGAGCCAAGGTAGTGTCACTGCACTCCAGCCTGGGCAACAGAGCAAGACTCCATCCCAAAAAACAAAACAAAACAAAATAAAAAAGTTCTAAACTGGATGATGGTGACAGTGGCACAACTCTGTAACTAAACTGAACACCATTGAATTGAACACTTTAAACGGGAGAAGTCTTACAGCATGATGTCTATATCAATAAAGTTATTTTAAAAAATGAACAAGCCTGATTCAGTCAAAGCCACATGGGTAGTTGCCACCTTGATCACCATAGGTGGCATCCCCCAAGGCTCTGTGGAGCTAGGAGAAGCACATACCTCGTACCAGTCAGACGGAAAAGAGGTTGTGTCTGTGTGTTCCAGCTGGTGGCTCTGGCATGGCAGGATTGTCCAGGACTGGCCGTGGTCACGTGCGCTCTCCATTTCAGAGCAAGGGGGACGGGTGACTAACCCAGCCCCAGGTCAGAGCATCAGCGGCAGGTGCTATTGGATTCAGGCTGTGGCACCACATCTAGGGGACAAAGAGCGCATCGGTTGTCCCCACCCTGCAGCTCTTGGGGTCCATGTCTTCTCTCTCTGCGCCATAAAGCCGGAGTTCCCATTTCAGTCACTACAATCACCCCTCCTTGCACCAGGTCTTCCAGGTGTGGGGCATGGGCATGTTTACCTCTGGCCTGTGTGGACCGCTGTGGGGAGGCTTGGCCAGCAAGTTGCTGAGCCAAGTAGCTTTTATGGGATCCTGCCACTCCACAAGAGGATCCGGGAGGCTGAACTAGAATTAAGTTAGAATCTTTCGGTTCCCCTTCGGGCTGGGCTCCCCGCAGGAACCAGGAACAGACTGGCCAGGAGGACATGATGGACCGGGAGGAGGTGACAGAGGCAAAGCCAGACCCTTCCTGTTCCATCTTGCAGAGGCTGTCCCAACGCGAGGTGAGGCCAGGTGCCTGGGGGACATCGATGCCTGACCAGAGCCCAGCCTGGACGGCCTTCCAGCAAAGGCTGGGCCCTGGCCGACAGTAACGGCCCAGGAGAATGAGGACACAGGGGAGTCTCGGGGCTGGAGGAGCTGGCTGACCAGATGGTGTCTGACACTGTGCTGAAAACAGGGCAGCAGTCCCCAGAGGCTGAGGGGCCAAAGTAGCCTGTCCACCCAAAGTGGCGAGGCCCACGCCTGTGCAGGAGGCCTGAGGCATGGGGTGGCATCCCTCACAGTTGTGCCCACCCAGCCTGTGCACAGGGTGATGTGCTCCTGTGCCTGGGCAGTGACCTGGGCCCTGCAGCCAGAGCAGCGGCAGCTCGATTTCACACAGAGCCACTAGGGAGTGGGCCGTCCCCTTGGCCATACCCGTGGGGGACCCAGTTCATCTGTGGAATTCAGGACCCCAGAGTATTTAATCTGCCATCTCAGGACCTCCGCTGGGGAGCTGGGGCAGGTGGGTGGGTGGTCCCGCTGGGCTTCCGTGGTGCATGCCAGGGACCTCAGAATGGAGCGCCCCACTGAGCCAGCGGCTCTGCTTCAGGCCCAAGAGCAGGGAGTAAGAGAGAGACCTGCTCAGGCAGAACAGGTGACACTAGTGGCGGGGGCTGCACCCCAAACACCTGCCATCTGACTATGGGGGTGGGGCAGCCCTTCTTTTCTTAGTCCTGGCATGTCGGGTGGGTCAGCTTGGTGGAGAGCTGGCCCTGCTGACCCGGGATCCGCTATGGGTTCCCCATGGCCTGGAGGCAGGAGGAGATGGCCACTGCATCCGGCGTCGCCTCCTGGCGCTGGGGGCCCCTGACGGACAGAGGACGCTCGACCCCTGCCCGCCACCGCCCAGGCACCCGCCCCTCTCCCTGCCTGGAGCTCAGCTCGCGGGGTTGGCTAGGGAGTGATGGGGAGTGGAATCCAGCGACACCAGGTCACCCTCCCGGGAGCCTTTTCTCCAGCTGGGACGAGAAGGAATCAAAGGAAAGTAAGACACGGCTCAGGAGGCCCACGCCGAGAGCGAAGGGTAAAGCTCACACTGGCAAACTGGAGCGCGCGGCCCCTCCGCAGAGGACAGGGGCTCAGGAGGCGGGGACGCGCCTGCAAACAGGGCAGGAGCGTTTTCAACCCCCGCGGATTGCGATGCAGTAGAAAACGCAGCCGCCTGCACGGGGGGGGGGAATTCTCCAGAAATACAGGCGTGCCTGGGTGTGCGCCTAACTTCCCCAGGCGAGAGACGTTTCTGCACTTGCCCTCGGCTTCTGAACTTTGTACTTTGAGAGTGTACTTTGTACTTTGGTCCTGTGTCCCTGCAGACCTGTGACCACACACGCACACGCAGGCGCGCGCACACGCGAACTGACGGCTCGCTGGCGATGCTGGAGGCTTTCACAGCCCCTTCCGGACGCGTTAAGCTCTCCCAGGTCCCACCCCTGACACCGTGGCACCCCCAGACCCACTGCGCCCTCGCACTCGACGCGGGTCCCTGGGGGAAGCGCTCGCTGTGCCCTCGTCTCCCTTGGAGGAGACACTGGCCCGCCCGGCCGGCCGGCTTCTCCCACCGTGGGGACGCTCGCGCGCACCGCCCGGCAGCGCGAGACGCTTCCTGACGCCTGTCCTCGCGGGCTCGCGGGCCCTCCCACGCGGGGTGCTTCCCTCTGATACCCGATCCCAGTCCGGGGGCTCGCGGAGGCCGAGGCGCACTGTAGGGCCCGGCCAGGTCCGGCCCCTTCCCCGCCCTTCTCCGCTCTTCCCCGCCCCCTCGCTCCGCCTCCGGCCTCCTCTGAGAGCTCCAGACCTCCCGGCTACTCGGAAGCCCTCGGACTGCCCGGACCGCGCGATGGAGTCGACCGGCAGCGTCGGGGAGGCCCCGGGCGGACCCCGGGTGCTGGTGGTGGGCGGCGGCATCGCGGGGCTGGGCGCGGCGCAGAGGCTCTGCGGCCACTCCGCCTTCCCGCACCTGCGGGTCCTGGAGGCCACGGCCCGCGCCGGGGGCCGCATCCGCTCGGAGCGCAGCTTCGGTAACCGCCCCTCCCGGAGCCCCTCCCGGAGCCCCTCCCGGAACCCAACCGGCTGCGCCCGAACTCGCCGGCCCCCACCTGCCCTGCGCGCAGCTGACCGGCCCGGCCGCCTCACCGGGCTCGCCGAGGGAATCCCGGCTCGCTTAATCCGCCAGAGTTCACCGCCCAGAAACTCAGGGCTCAGAGTTAGTCAGGAGGGCGCCGGTCAGGGAAGGCTACCTACGGCTCCACAAGGCCGCCCTGGTTCTGCCCCACGGGGGCCCCCCCAGCCCCGGGGTACGCCCACCCTGCACCCCTCCCTCTGGTCCACACCGCCCGACAAGTGCCCTCCTGCCCAGGTGCTCCCCTTAAACTGGGTCTGACAGGGCCCTGCCCTTGGGGACCACAGGGCCCTTGGGGACAGTGTGGTTACATCCTCCTTGGGAAGGCCAGGTGGGCGTGGCCCAGGAGAAGTGCTCGGGGTGACCGTTCTGGGAAAGGGACCTCCAGGTGGCATCTGCTGTCCCCTCGCAGGTGGCGTGGTGGAGGTGGGCGCGCACTGGATCCATGGGCCCTCCCGGGGTAACCCCATCTTCCAGCTGGCTGCTGAGTACGGGCTGCTGGGGGAGAAGGAGCTGTCGGAGGAGAACCAGCTGGTGGAGACCGGGGGTCACGTGGGCCTGCCCTCCGTGAGCTACGCCAGCTCCGGGGCCCGCGTGAGCCTCCAGCTGGTGGCGGAGATGGCGACTCTGTTCTACGGCCTGATAGACCAGACCCGGGAGTTCCTGCACGCTGCAGAGACCCCGGTGCCCAGCGTTGGAGAGTACCTTAAGAAGGAGATTGGCCAGCACGTGGCCGGCTGGACAGAGGATGAGGAGACCAGGAAGCTGAAGCTGGCCATCCTGAACTCCTTCTTCAACCTGGAATGCTGTGTGAGCGGCACCCACAGCATGGACCTGGTGGCCCTTGCACCCTTTGGGGAGTACACCGTGCTGCCGGGGCTGGACTGCACCTTTTCTAAGTGCGTGCCTGAGCCCCTGCCCCGCCAGTCCTCCCACCAGGCTCCCCAGGGCCCCAGGGCTGGCCGGGCTCCGCTCTTGCTTGGGTATGGGAGGGACAGGAGACCATTTGTCCTCCCCATTCAGACAGACTGGTTGCTTCTTTCCCTAGTTTTGCTCATTTAAGCCAAAAAAATTATTTCTGAGAGAGAGTGTTTAAAAGAAGGAAAGGTAAGGCTGGGCGCGGTGGCTCACGCCTGTAATCCCAGCACTTTGGGAGGCTGAGGCAGGTGGATCATGAGGTCAGGAGTTCAAGAACACCCTGGCCAACATGGTGAAACCCCATCTCTACCAAAAATACAAAAATTAGCCGGGCGTGGTGGTGCGTGCCTGTAATCCCAGCTACTCGGGAGGCTGAGGCAGGAGAATTGCTTGAACCTGGGAGGTGGAGGTTGCAGTGAGTCAAGACTGCTCCATTGCACTCCAACCTGGGCGACAGAGTGAGACTCCATCTCAAAGGAAAAAAAAAGAAGAAGAAGGAAAGACTTCTCTTGCTCCTGTATTTATGAGGGGCTTCGACTGCAGAGAGGGCCACACAGGCCCTCTCCCTGTGGCAGGGTGGCTGCCAGGTACCAGGTGCAGGTGAGACCCTCCTCGGGCTGTCCCGTCACCCCTGGTGTTGGCCCCAAGGCTCCTGGCCAGGCAATGGACATTTGTGAGTCAGGAACTCTGTGGTGGTAAGGAGGAAGCCCTGGTTCCGGCAGATTGACTTGAGAGCTCTGTGCCCACTGAACCCTCCCTTACAGCCTGGAGGGCAGGTATGAGCATCCTTGAGGTGGAAAACCACAGAGTGGAGCTGCCCTCCATGCTGGCCCTGAGCAATGGAGAGCTCCCCGCAGCTACCTTTGATGCGGGTGGGAACTCGTACCACGTATTTCCACCAGTCCTGCCCTTCCAGGGACTAGGCCTCTACAAAACCAGCGCTTCCGTCTTCCTAGGGGCTACCAAGGGCTCACAAACTGCATGATGGCCTCCCTGCCAGAGGACACCGTAGTTTTTGAGAAGCCTGTGAAGACCATCCACTGGAACGGGTCCTTCCAGGAGGCAGCCTTTCCCGGGGAGACCTTTCCAGTGTCTGTAGAGTGTGAGGATGGAGACCGGTTCCCGGCGCACCACGTCATTGTCACCGTGCCCTTAGGTAGGTCAGGTTTTCAGCCCAAACCCCCATCCCAAGTGCCCCTGCCTCTGCCCTTATCCTGCCTCAGTTGGCTCTGGGGTGTTTGCTTGTGTACGAAGCTCACATTTTCATTCTAGTAAGTTCCAGATAGGTGGAAGGAATGATTCTGTTATGTTTTGTAGCAATTGCATGCTTTGGAATTAAGGGTTTCACTGTAAGAAAAAACACGAGTAAGTATGCATCCTGCTCACTTGGAGGTAACGGTTAGGGTTGGGACGGCCTTGGAGATTAACCACGCCGCACTTTGCTGGAGACAGGAAAAGGCATGAAAAGCCTGGTCTCAAGGTCAGGCCTGGGGTGACCTGTTGAAGGAGGCATGTGTATAATTCTGTTTAATTCTAGATCTGGTGCTTTAGATCTGTCCTTGAGTAGAGGTGGTTTGAAGCTGTTTTATAAAAGGTGGAGATGGTTGAAAACAGAGTTACTAGGATAATTGCTGTCAACTGGACATTTGCTTCACATGGGTTTCACGCTGCTGTGGGTCTGTGCCTGAGTTATCTCATTGACTCAGGCAGCCTTGGGAGGTGTCTGTCACCGTCCCCCATATGACAGATTTGAACATCTAGGCAAGTAGAGAGAAGTCACTTAATTGCCCAAGTTCACAAAGCTAGTGAGTGCCAGCACTCACTTGGAAATCTAGGTGTGATTGATGGGTGTGTGATGAAAAGCAAGAGCCTCCGCAGCCCTAACTCCTGTCTCCAAGGGGTGGCTGTGCCCTCCCAGGAACAGGGATGAGCACTCAGACCCCATTGCTGTTTCCCAGAGATGCAGTCATCGTCCACACATGAACATCTGCTGCCGGCTGGGCGCGGTGGCTCACGCCTGTAATCCCAGGCCTTTGGGAAGCCGAGGCAGGTGGATCACCTGAGGTCAGGAGTTCGAGACCAGCCTGGTCAACATGGTGAAACCCTGTCTCTACTAAAAATCCAAAAATTAGCTGGGCATGGTGGCAGGCACCTGTAATCCCAGCTACTTGGGAGGCTGAGGCAGGAGAATTGCTTGAACAGGGGAGGTGGAGGTTGTAGTGAGCCGAAATGGTGCCATTGCACTCCAGCCTGTGTGACAGAGTGAGACTCTGTCTTAAAAAAAAAAACAAAACCAAAAATCTGTTGCTCAGTTTGCCTGTTTTTGTTTTTTTTCTTAATAGAACTTGTCAGTGTTTCCAAATCAGCACACATAGATCTACAGTGGTCTTTTTTGTTTCACTCCAGTGGCTTTGTTCATTCATGTTTGGAGTAAGTGCTTGCAGGGCCTGCTAAGTGCTGATCACCGGGGACATTGTCAGTAGATACATTGTTACAACTGTGAGCATTTTGTTTATAAGGAGCCAGTTCACAAAAATTAGCCGTTGGGTGCCTGTAGTCCCAGCTACTCAGGAGGCTGAGGCTGGAGAATTGTTTGAACCCAGGAGGCGGAGGTTGCAGTGAGCTGAGATTGTGCCATTGCACTCCAGCCTGGGTGACCAGAGTGAAACTCCGTCTCAAAAAAAAAAAAAAAAAGGAGCCAGTTAATTTGCCACGCAGTGTTTTCTTGTCATTGTTTCATAAGCATAGATGGAAATTTAGGTGGTCTTCGCTTTTTCTATTTCATGCAGTTTTACATGTGCACTTAAAAATACTTGTGTTGGCCAAGCAGGGTGGCTCATGCCTGTAATCCCAGCACTTCGGGAGGCTGAGGCGGGTGGATCACCTCTGAGGTCAGGAGTTCAAGACCAGCCTAACCAACATGGCGAGACCCCATCTCTACTAAAAATAGAAAAATTAGCTGGGCGTGGTGGTGGGTGCCTGTAATCCCAGCTACTTGGGAAGCTGAGGCAGGAGAGTCGCTAGAACCTGGGAGGTGGAGGTTGCAGTGAGCCGAGATGGCATCGTTGCATTCCAGCTTGGGTGACAGAGTGAGAATCCATCTCAAAAAAAAAAAAAAAAAAAAGACCCAAAAAACAAAAAACAAAAAACACTTGTGTGAAAGGTGGGGAACGGAGGCTCACGCCTGTAATCCCAGCACTTCGGGAGGCTGAGGCGGGTGGATCACCTCTGAGGTCAGGAGTTCAAGACCAGCCTAACCAACATGGCGAGACCCCATCTCTACTAAAAATAGAAAAATTAGCTGGGCGTGGTGGTGGGTGCCTGTAATCCCAGCTACTTGGGAAGCTGAGGCAGGAGAGTTGCTAGAACCTGGGAGGTGGAGGTTGCAGTGAGCCGAGATGGCATCGTTGCATTCCAGCTTGGGTGACAGAGTGAGAATCCATCTCAAAAAAAAAAAAAAAAAAAAAAGAAGACCCAAAAAACAAAATACAAAAAACACTTGTGTGAAAGGTGGGGAACGGAGGCTCACGCCTGTAATCCCAGCACTTCGGGAGGCTGAGGCGGGTGGATCACCTCTGAGGTCAGGAGTTCAAGACCAGCCTAACCAACATGGTGAGACCCTATCTCTACTAAAAATAGAAAAATTAGCTGGGCGTGGTGGTGGGTGCCTGTAATCCCAGCTACTTGGGAAGCTGAGGCAGGAGAGTCGCTAGAACCTGGGAGGTGGAGGTTGCAGTGAGCCGAGATGGCATCGTTGCATTCCAGCTTGGGTGACAGAGTGAGAATCCATCTCAAAAAAAAAAAAAAAAAAGAAGACCCAAAAAACAAAAAACACTTATGTGAAAGGTGGGGACGGAGGCTCACAAGATATGGGAAAATTGCTTGAGCCGGGGAGGTCAAGGCTGCAGTGAGCCCTCATCAGGGTGCTGCATGCACTCTAGCCTGGGCAACAGAGCAAGACCCTACCTCAAAAACAAGGACAAAGAGGTAAAACTGCTTGTGTGAATGTGTCTGTAGGATAAACTCCAGCAGGGGAAATTGCGGGATCCAAGGTCTGGACAGACAGGACTTCCATGGAGGGCTTTATGTGATGTAAGAAGGGTCCAATTCTGAATTCCAGGTTTTCTCAAGGAACATCTGGACACCTTCTTTGACCCTCCCCTGCCGGCTGAGAAGGCAGAAGCAATCAGGAAGATAGGCTTTGGCACCAACAACAAAATCTTCCTGGAGTTTGAGGAGCCCTTCTGGGAGCCAGACTGCCAGCTGATCCAGCTGGTGTGGGAGGACACGTCGCCCCTGGAGGATGCTGCCCCCGCACTACAGGACGCCTGGTTCCAGAAGCTCATTGGTTTTGTGGTCCTGCCTGCTTTTGCGTATGTTTGCTCCCTGAGAAGTTCCGCGAGTGGCTGGCTCCTAGGCCTTCATCTGATGGAGGACGCAGCAGCGTGTCCGTTCACGGCAGGGCATTTCTAGGGGGTTTAATGGGTAGGGATCCCATGAGTGCCCCACCCCGGCCCAGGTGCTGGCTGCACCTGGGCCTGACCCCTGCGGGGACAGATGGCGGCCTGCTGTATGCGGGTTGTCAGCGTCCCTCAGGGCCCAGAATGTGTCTGTGGACTTGCAGGCAGGCTCATTCTTCAGTCAGTGGGAACGTGTTTACTGGAATGTTGCAGGGAGCTGGGGCTTGTAGATACAGAAGAACTTCGAAACACCATCTGCCCATACCTGGGGAGACAATACTTAAACGGGATGAAATAATTGAAGGAAACATTCCTAGAAGTAATGGAATGGGAGACCCACAGAGGAAAGGCTCACTTGTATGGGCTGGCCCGCTTAGAAACAGCATATCTAGACCACGTGGCCATTCAGGAGATAATCCGATGAGTGATGTGGGGATGGAGGGACTGAGTTTTCCAGCAAGATTAAAACACAAAGACAGCCTGATGTAGTCAGATGGCAGATATAATTCCACATTTCCACTGAGAGATGCCGCAGGAGAGGGCACCGAGTTCTTGTTCTGAAAGACCTGGAATGGGGTGGGATGTAGGGCATGCCTGCCAGATGGTTCATAGTTGCCATCCACTGGGAGCAGGAGGCTACAGGCTGCAGACCAGCTCTGCACCTGTGACGGGGGAAGCCTGTGTGTCTCCTTCACACTGAAGAGAAAACTGGCATTTTGGCCAGGCGCGGTGGCTCACGTCTGTAATCCCTGCACTTTGGGAGGCTGAGGCAGGTGGATCACCTGAGGTCAGGAGTTTGAGACCAGCCTGGCCAACATGATGAAACCCCGTCTCTACTAAAAATACAAAAAATTAGCCGGTGTGGTGGCAGGCACCTGTAATCACAGTTACTCAGGAGGCTGAGGCAGGACAATCGCTTGAACCTGGGAGGCAGAGGTTGCAGTGAGCTGAGATTGTGCCACTGCACTCCAGCCTTGGCAACAAGAGCAAAACTCTGTCTAAAAAAAAAAAGAAAGAAAACTGGCATTCCAGGTGTTGAGATAGGCCTGGGTTGCTGGTGGGCAGTCGGGTGGGTGACTGTGTGTAGAGCCACCTGCTCCAGGCCCAGCCCCATCTCCTGTGCTCTCTTGCTTAGGACATCAGTGGGACCCTGAGTGCCTTGGTGGGACCCTGTGGCACGGGGTGGTAGCTGTCCCATCCTTTTATATATCTGCAAAGGGTTGGGGATCTCAAAGAGCTTTTGTTTATGTGAGTCACATCTGTAAATTTACCCCATGATAAATAAAATATATATATTTTTTGAGATGGAGTCTCACCCTGTCCCCCAGGCTGGAGTGCAGTGGTGCGATCTCAGCTCACTGCAAGCTCCGCCTCCTGGGTTCACGCCATTCTCCTGCCTCAGCCTCCCCAGTAGCTGGAACTACAGGCACCCACCACCATGCCCAGCTAATTTTTTGTATTTTTAGTAGAGACGGGGTTTCACCGTGTTAGCCAGGATGGTCTCGATCTCCCGACCAAATGAATCGCCCGCCGGCCTCCCAAAGTGCTGGGATTACAGGCGTGAGCCACTGTGCCCAGCCATCACATGATAAATTAAATTATTTGAGATGATAGTAACAAACCTATTCTATGTTAGCATAAATAACATTTTTAAATGAATATTTTCTTAAAATTTAATGAAGGGTGGCAGCAGTTTTGTCTTTTCTGCAAAACTTTTTTTTTTTTTTTGAGACAAGGTCTCCCTGTCACCCAGGCTGGAATGCATGGAATGATCTCAGCTCACTGCAACCTCTGCCTCCTGGGTTCAAGCGATTCTCCTGCCTCAGCCTCCCGAGTAGCTGGGATTATAGGTGTGTGCCACCATGCCCAGCTAATTTTTGTAGTTTTGGTAGAGACAGGGTTTTGCCATGTTGGCCAGGCTGGTCTCGAACTCCTGGCCTCAAGTGATCCGCCCACCTCGGCCTCCCAAAGTGCTGGGATTACAGGTGTGAGCCAACAGGCCCGGCCTTTTCTGCAAAACTCTTTAGTGTTACACTTAATAGAAGACATCTGGGTTCTCAGGCCTCCTCTGCATTCATTCTGTGGTGATGTTTCATTTTGGTTGAAACATAGGAAGAAAATGTGGATCTACATGGATATGTGGTTGGAAGAAGGAGTGATATTTATTTATTTATGAGACGGAGTTTCGTTTTTGTCGCCCAGGCTGGAGTGTAATAGCTTGATCTCGGCTCACCGCAAACGCCGCCTCCCGGGTTCAAGCGATTCTCCTGCTTCAGCCTCCCGAGTAGCTGGGATTACAGGCGCCCACCACCACACCTGGCTAATTTAGTATTTTTAGCAGAGACGGGGTTTCTCCATGTTGGTCAGGCTGGTCTCGAACTCCTGACCTCAAGTGATCTGCCCACCTTGGCCTCCCAAAGTACTGGGATTACAGGCATGAGCTACCGCTCCCGGCCAAAGGAGTGATATTTAAATAGCTTTTGAAATGATTGTGGGTATTCTTTGATACTACATCAAAAGACAAGAAGTAGTAGTAGTTCCTTAAAGGTTGGCCAAATATGAAATCGGAGAGCACACCAGTGAATTTTTTGTCTTCTGTGACACTGAAATCTATTTGTCTGTCTTGCACTTTAAATGGATCTTTTACCTATCCATGACTTTAGTCACTGGAAAATACTAGGCTGGGCTTGGTGGCTCATGCCAGTAATTCCAGCACTTTGGGAGGCCAAGGTGTGCAGATGGCTTGAACTCAGGAGTTTGAGACCAGCCTGGGCAACAAAGCGAGACCCAGTCTCTACCAAAAATACAAAAAGCTAGCCAGATGTGGTGGTGTGTGCCTGTGGTCCCAGCTACTGGGAGGCTGAGGTGGGAGGATTGCTTGAGCCCAGGAGGCGGAGGTTGCAGTGAGCTGTGATCAAGCCACTGAACTCCATCCAGCCTGGGCAACAGAGCGAGGCCATGTCTTAGAAAAAATATATATATTGGTTCATGTAGTCTTCCAAATGTTGATACATTTCATTATACAATATAAAAAATCAAATTTATTAACATACCACTGATCTCAGAAAAGTCAGGATTGGGAAGCTGTTATGCTGTTGGTGGCAGAAACAAGCTTTTCTAAAATTGCAGTTTTTGCTTGAGAGCTTAAACTTTGTCATTGTCTATAAATACTATTTGTTAGTTGTTTTCCTGTGATAGAGACACTTTGCTCATTTTCAAGAAAATGTCGCCAAATACCAGCCGTGGTTTGTCCGGTGCTCTCCTGAGTTCTGAGCCTGTCTGTGAAAGACGTGCCAGCCCCGCCTGGAATGAGCTTGTGCAGGGCGAGTCCTCCACGGCCACCGTGCACCACACGCAGCAGGAGTGTTCTACGCGGATCCCGCTTCTCTATGCAGATTATTATTATTTTTTGAGACGGAGTCTCACTCTGTCGCCCAGGCTGGAGTGCGGTGGTGTGATCTTGGCTCACCGCAACCTCCACCTCCCGGGTTCATGCCATTCTCCTGCCTCAGCTTGCCGAGTAGCTGGGACTACAGGCGCCCGCCACCACGCCCGGCTAATTTTTGTATTTTTCTTAGAGACGGGGTTTCACCCCGTCAGGTTGGTCTCGAACTCCTGACCTCGTGATCCGCGTGCCTCGGCCTCGCAAAGTGCTGGGATTACAGGCCTGAGCCACCGTGCCTGGCCCTCCACGCAGATTATTAAAAAGACATGAACTCGAGGGTCAAGATTTAATAAAATTAGTAACTTTTACTGCCTTTGATCAAGGACATTCTCAAGTGAAAGCAGCATTTTTATTTATTTTTTAATATATATATTTTAACTTTTATATTCAGAGGCAGGGGTACACGTGCAGGTTTGTTATATAGCTAACCGTGTATCATGGGGGCTTGTACAGATTAGTTCATCACCCAGGAATTAAACCTAGTACCCATTAGTTATTTTTCCTGCTCCTCTCCCTCCTCCCATCCTCCACCCTCCCATAGGCCCCAGTGTGTGTTCTCATCATTTAGCTCCCACTTGAAAGGGAAAGCATGTGCTATCTGCTTTTCTGTTCCTGTGTTAGTTTGCTAAGGATAATGGCCTCCAGCTCCATCCATGTCCCTGCAAAGGACATGATCTCGTTCTTTTACGGCTGCAAAAAGGAGCATTTTGTAACCCGCGTGTGCGGTGGTAGGAACGCCTGTAGGTGCATGTGGGTCCTGTTGCTGCCTGATTCTGCTAAGGAACGGTTTACCGGCCCTGGCTCTTGCTCAGGTGCAAATGTCGGTGTGGTGGAAACAGCAAATGCTGTCTTAGCGTCTGAAGATGGCTGTGATCTTGAGGGTCCCTGGCAGGGTCTTCGGATGCCCAGGACTTTGCCGCCCACACTCTGCGGGGATGGCTCTTTGTGCCCCTGGGGCCCCTGCTCCATCAGTGGTTCCTTGCTGAGAGACGCGGGCGGAGAGCTGGGCTGGACGCCGTCATCCCAGGGCTCTCTTTCTCCATGCAGGTCTGGTCATCCCAGGGCTCTCTTTCTCCATGCAGGTCTGTCCACGTTCTCTGTGGGTTCATTGCCGGGCTTGAGTCTGAGTTCATGGAGACTCTGTCGGATGAAGAAGTACTTCTGTGTCTCACCCAGGTGCTCCGGAGAGTGACAGGTACTCACCACACATGCCGGTTCCTGCCTCTGCTCGTTACTGGTTGATCTCTAAACAGAAACTAGACTTTGCAGAACAGAGAAAAACTAAATTCGGCTGACTCTGTACATCTCTAGGGACCATCCTTCCTCACGTTAGCGGGGTCAGTAACAGTTCTTACCTCCGAGGAAGTGAAATGACTTTGCAAACACTTCCTACTTCTGCCACCAAAATAAATGCGGTTGTCCTTGATCAGATTTTTACAGAGGAGGAACCCAAGGCTCGGAAACAGTAGCTGCTGCCTTCACGGCCCCCAGGTCCTGGCCCGCTGCTCTCGGGTCAGAGGCGGCAGGAAGAACCTCTCCTGACGCACTCTGCTGCTCAGTTTTCTTCCTGCGTAGCATCTTTCACGTTAAACTGCTCAATCTTTAAAAATGACAAAAAGAGTTGCAGACCTGTGGGTGAGAGTTCTCGATTAACATGCAGTGTCTGGCTCAGGAAACCCACGGCTCCCCGCGCCCAAGAGCGTCCTGCGATCTCGCTGGCACAGCGCCCCGTACACCAGGGGCTCCTACAGCTACGTGGCCGTGGGCAGCACTGGGGGCGACCTGGACCTGATGGCTCAGCCCCTCCCTGCAGACGGCGCCGGCGCCCAGGTATGTGGCGTGCCCCGGTCGGGGGGCGTGGGTCCCGCTGCAGAGGCCCCCGCTGAGTCTTGGCGCTGCAGAAGCACCAGCCAGTGACGGGTGGGCTGGGACCGCAGACTCGGAAGCCATGTTCTTTTTGAAACTAAGAATAATTTTTAAATGTATTGTTTTTGTGAGAATTATACACACACATAGCTTAAAAAGTCAGAGAATTCTGCAGTGCTAACAAAAGAAAATAAAACCAAAACGGCAGGTGGAGCCCCTTTTGCCCTTCCCAGACTGTGCTCCCAGCTGATTCTGATCGCTAAGTTTACTGCATCTCTAAAAACATGTTTCTGCTACCACGTTTTGAGAAACGTTTCCTGTGCAAAATGTCAAACATACAAAAGTAGGGAGAACCTTTGAGTACCCACCAGGCTTCCCCTAAGCCAAGATTGCTCCCCGCCCACCTCCACCCTTTCTTATTAAGCATGTCTCACACAGGACATTGTTTCACCTGGGGATATTTTGGTGCCTGTCTCTAAAAGACATCCTTGTAAAATACTTAACTATGATGCTGAGGGCAGTGGCTCACACCTGTAATCCTAGTGCCTTGGGAGGCCTAGGCAGGAGGTTTGCTGAGGCCAAGAGTTGGAGACCAGCCTGGACAACATAGTGAGAGTCGGTCCCCAGACACACACACACAAGTAGCCAGGCATCGTAGCATGCACCTGCAGTCCCAGCTGCTCAGGCTTGGGCCCAGGAAGTTGAGGCTGGAGTAAGCTATGACTGCACCACTGGACTCCAGCCTGGGTGTCAGAGCAAGACTCTGTCTCAGAAAACATAAAAATAAAACCATATAACTATGATACCATTTACCCACTTAAAAATTAATAATCATTCCTCGATATGATCCAATATTTAGTCAGTGTTCAGTTTTCCACTCAGCTCATGATTTCTCTTCAGTGAGCCTACTTGGAAATGTTGCTTCTTGAGTTTCCAGTTTCAGGTGTTACTAATTGACTTCTCATTACATCACATAAGGCTGTAGCTTTCTTCCTCTGCCCACCCGACTCCCAGATCCCTCCCCCACCATCCCCATATGTGATCCAGGAGTTGAGGCCAGATCACTATTCAGTGTTTACACCCCTTGTTTTCTCTAAACGCTGTTCACACCTGAGCCGCGGGGTGCAGTCGCTTCCTTTCCCGCTCATTGGTGGGTGCGTGTGAGCCGTTTTCCCACCCGTTGGTGGGTGCGTGTGAGCCGTTTTCCCGCCCGTTGGTGGGTGCGTGTGAGCCGTTTTCCCGCCCGTTGGTGGGTGTGTGTAAGCTGTTTTCCTGCCCGTTGGTGGATGTGTGTGAGCTGTTTTCCTGGCTGTTGGTGGGTACACGAGCCCTTTTCTCGTCCGTTGGTGGAGGTGTGTGAACTGTTTTCCCACCTCTTGGTGGATGCTTGTGAGCCATTTCCTGTGTTTCTTTGCCCAGACCCTGCTGTCTGAATTGCATCCCCATTCTAACCCTGGTTCTTCTTCGCAGCTCCAGATCCTGTTTGCGGGGGAAGCCACACATCGCACGTTTTACTCCACGACGCATGGGGCTCTGCTGTCGGGATGGAGGGAGGCCGACCGCCTCCTCAGTCTGTGGGCCGCGCAGGTGCAGCAGCCCAGGCCGAGGCTCTAGCTGGGCCCAGCCTACTCTGTTCCACCTGTGCCGGGGGAGGCTGGGACCCTCATTTCCTCTGACAGATTTCAATCTGGCTTGAGATTTGGGGATGTTAATAGGGTCCTCTGGCTTTTGGTAACTGGGGCCACCTTCTCAGTTCTTGTGTCTGTTATTGGAGTCTGGCCAGGGTTGACTTGAGCTGAGACACCGGATGCTCACGGAGACGCTGGACACATAAAGCAAGTTACAGCCGCAGTGTCCAGAGCCATCCTTCCTGCCTTGGGGCCGTCCTGTCCTTCCTGCCTTGGGGCTCCAGCATCTGCTGCTGTTGTCTTTGTCTTGCTCCAGGCCCAGGTTGCACAGGGCCCTGTGTCTCCAATCCTCACAACCACACGTGGCCCCACACTGTGGGTTCCCTGAACTCTGGGTCCTGTAGTTGCTTCTCGTCCCCCTGCATTCTTGTGGCTGCTGCCTGGGATGACAGCATAGCTGACAACCCTCCTCTTGCTCATCAACTGATGCTGCATCAGGCGTCCACTTCAGAGGTTCACAGGGCACTAGGGAAATGAGGGGTGCCCTGCCCTGAGGCCGGGGGTTTTCTGGAGGAAGTGAATACATAATAAGGCCTGAAATGAGAAACGGTGCCCAGCCCATGGGAGCTGGGGAGTGTGTGGGGCGTGGGCAGTGCTGGGGTGAGTGTGCCGGATGCCAGGGGGTGTTGGGGTGGGGGCAGTGCTGGGGTGGTGGGGGGTGTTGGGGTGAGTGTGCTGGGTGCCGGGGGGTGTTGGGGTGTGGGCAGTGCTGGGGTACCAGGTGGTATTGGGGTGAGTGTGCTGGGGTGCCCGGTGGTATTGGGGTGAGTGTGCTGGGAGTCCAGGCCCCTCTCCGGCCTCTCCACCCCAGCCTAGATCTGCAGGGCTCCTCTCTTCTCACCCTCTGGTCTCTGTTGAAATCACCCCTCCTAGGGTGTTCCCTGACCCCCAGCCTCCCGAGCCCCAGCCTCCCTCTGTAGCCAGCAGCCCCACCTGCATTTGCTGTGTCACCAGACTGGTCTCTCCGGGGACACCTGCCTATCAGACACCTGTGAGAGAAATTCAAATTCCACAGGGTTTTATTGTGGTTTTGTGCTCCTAGGACCATGAGGGAATGCAGCTTCCTTCAAGTACAAAAATCTTTATCGTTAACATTTAGGGTTTCATCAATTCTGTATCCCAGGGACAAAGGCAGCAAGACCCAGGCTGCCCCCTCTGGGTGTGAGGGACTGGCTTGGTGAGGAGGGGGCTTGGGGGTATTGACCTAGCAGGAGGCCCTGACTGCCCCACTCAGCCCAGAAACCACCTGGGAGGCTTCTGTCTTCCACGGAGGGGCCACGTCTCTAATGCCCAAAAATGTTTACAGCTAGGCATTAGGGTATTAGGTGGTTTAAGAACATCAGAACCATGGCAATATTTTTGTACTTAGAATTTGAGCATGTTTGGTATTTCAGTAGCTTGTTTAAAAAATTCCAGTAGAGGCTGGGTGCCATGGCTCATGCCTGTAATTCCAGCACTTCGGGAGGCTGAGGTGGGCAGATCACCTGAGGTCAGAGTTCGAGACCAGCCTGGCCAACACGGCGAAACCCCATCTCTACTGAAAATACAAAAAAATTAGCCGGGCGTGGTGGTGCACACCTGTAGTCCCAGCTACTCAGGAGGCTAAGGCAGGAAAATTGCTTGAACCCGGGAGGCGGAGGTTGCAGTGAGCCAAGATTGCGCCACTGCCCTCCAGCCTGGCGACAGAGTGAGACTCCCGTCTTAAAAATAAAAATTCCGGTAGAGTAATACTCTTGTAATGCAACGTGCAATTGAGCAGTTGCTGACTGCTGATTTAGAGTTGAAATCCGACTACATTTATGTCTAGTCTTGGACAGTGGAGAATATTTCAGCCTCATTGTATTAATTGGTTTAATTTAGCAGAACTGCAGTCAGTATTTGGAAACAGTTTATTTGTTATATTAAACCCTGAAGTACATGAGGCTGCGTGCGGTGGCTCATGCCTGTAATCCCAGCATTTTGGGAGGCCAAGACAGGTAGATCACTTGAGGTCAGGAGTTTGAGACCAGCCTGGCCAACATGGTGGAACTCCATCTCTACTAAAAATACAAAATCAGCCGGCGTGGTGGCAGGCGCCTGTAATCCCAGCTACTCCGGAGGCTGAGGTGGGAGAATCCCTTGAACTCGGGAGTTGGAGGTTGCAATGAGCGAGATCGTGCCACTGCACTCTTGGGCAACAAAGCCGAGACTCCATCTCAAACAAAACAAAACAAACAAAAACCCTGAAGTACTTAAAAAGAAAATGAAGAGATTACATTTACAAGGTAAATTTAAAGTATTTGAGAGATTTTAACCAAATTGTAAAAAGAGATTGCTAAATTTTTACACTTATACTCAGGATATGCTTAAGGGAGAACGATGATTTTTAATATTTAATGAATGTTAATAAATCTGCGAATTACTTAAACCCACAAAACCCAGGAACCCACCCCGTCCCCGGGGTTTCCTTGTAATCCCGCCGCGGCGCCCGGCCCACTATTCGTCCCTCCCTCTGGGCCCGGGCCCCGCCCACTCCGGGCTTCGCCGGGGGCGGAGGCAACGTCGTGCGCACGCGCGGGCCGTGCTGCGGGCCCAGGGAGCGCCGGAAGCCCGCAGCGCCGGAACCTCAGCGGCGGGTCGCGGCGGCGCAGAGGAGGTCAGCCGCTGGAGCGTTTCCGGGGACGGCGCCGCCATGAGACTGACACCGCGCGCGCTGTGCAGCGCCGCCCAGGCCGCCTGGCGGGAGGACTTCCCCTTGCGTGGTCGCGACGTGGCGCGCTGGTTCCCGGGCCACATGGCCAAGGGTGAGGCACGGCGGGGAGGGGCAAGGTCATGCCCACGGCCGCGGCGCCTCTGCTTCCCTCCCACCCCCGTTTCGGCAGTCGCCTGCCTGTCCCGGTCGTCCTGGGCTGGCCCCGCCCCTTCTCCCTCGTCTCCCCTCCTTTCCCGGTCTCACCCGCTCCCGGAGCCGCCGGAACCCCTTCCCCTGCGCAGCTGCGGGAGAGGCCGTTTCCCGCGAGTGCTCCCGCAGCGCAGCCTGGGACCCGGGGCCTGCTTGACCGACCTCTGGCCTGTCGCCCCTGTCCTCTGTTCCCAGCAAGTGCCTTCTGCCCCTTTAATCCCCCGAAGCCTCCGTTTCCACATGTTCTTGACAGGATAGACTTTTCTGAGTCTTTTGGGGACTATAGATGAAACAGTGGGTATGAAGGCACCTGTTCAGCTTTAACTGATATTTTGAGTCGTTCTCCTGTTTAAACGTCTTTGGTAATTCTTACTGTTTGTCACAGTTCGGCCCCAAGAAGACCTCTGGGGCCGGCCCAGCCCCTCTAGGTGTTGTAATGGCGACTCCTGCGTTGGCTCCGCGTGCACTGGAGGCCGAGGGGAAGAAGGGCCCGTGTGGGTGTCTGAGGCTGTGTCCTCCGTCTTCGGACAACACTGGAGGGGAAGAAAACTGGAAGCATTGTTATCTTGGTTGTGTGTGGTATTCCTGGTTAGGGGACTATCGTCATCCCCACGAGGTAGCAGGGCCTAATGAGCTAGTGTTACTCTGTTTTATAGCCGAGATTAAGATCCGTGGAAAGGCCCGGCGCGGTGACTCACGCCTGTAATCCCAGTACTTTGGGAGGCCAAGGCGGGCAGATCACCAGGTCGGGACATTGAGACTATCCTGGCCAGCATGGTGAAACCGCGTCTCTACTAAAAATACAAAACATTAGCCGGGCATGGTGGCGCGTGCCTGTAGTCCAGCTACTCGGGAGGCTGAGGCAGGAGAATTGCTTGAACCTGGCAGGCGGAGGTTGCAGTGAGCCGAGATCGCGCCACTGCACTCCAGCCTGGGTGACAGAGCAAGACTCCGTCTCAAAAAACAAAAAAACGACCCATGGAAGTCAAATATTCCACCCAGAGTCAGCCATGAGTCAGGTGGTGAAGACCGCATCTGGCTTTTGACACGTGGCCCACCCTCTGGCAGGGCGCCTCCCAGTCTCCCATTCTGAGGGTGTGGACCTTGGAGGAAGCGCTCAGCGGATGTTATCTGTTACCATTACTTAGTACTCTTCACTCAGATGTAGTCTTTTTAGGTTATTTATGGTGGCGTGTCATTCTGGACGGTTCAGCTTGAATCGATCACTCTAGAAAGGTTGTGAGCCCCTTTGCTGAGGCGTCCTTCTGTTTTCCAGGGCTGAAGAAGATGCAGAGCAGCCTGAAGCTGGTGGACTGTATCATCGAGGTCCACGATGCCCGGATATCCTTTCACAGAGCAGGGGAGGCCCCTCTGCCTGAAGTCATATTACACATTAGAATTACCTGGGGAGGCTTTTAAAAATACGAATTGCTAGGCCCCTTTCCAGACCAGTTAATCAGAATCTGTGGTGTGGGGTCCAGACTGCGTGTCTTTGAAACTTCATTGTTAATACATATATCTGGTTCACTCAAGCCTGACGGTATGGTGCAGCAGTGGAATTCTCTAGATAGGCTATGAAACCTCTGTTTAAATGTAAAATGTTCCTGCCAACTGGGGCTTTCCTTCTGTACTTGAGGAATGAATTGGCAAAACGTGATGATTCATTCACTGATGGCAAGAAAAAAAGTTGGTTGGCTGGTAAAGCTTTGGAGAAATTTTTACCTTAATTTTGCCACATCCCACTTTCAGGCCGCAACCCTCTGTTTCAGGAAACCCTTGGGCTTAAGCCTCACTTGCTGGTCCTCAACAAGATGGACTTGGCAGATCTTACAGAGCAGCAGGTAAAGGCCTTTCTCTCGGACGCCTTCCGCAGTGTGGCTGTGTTTTCCCTGGGTCACTTGTTCTAACGGAAGAGTTGCTGGACGCACACTTGTCGGTTTGCCCAGGCAGGCTCTGCTTTAGAAACAGCCCTTTGCTTTGTGGAAGTGTGCCAGCATTGTTTCTCATATGGCGTGCCCCCCAGTGTGTGGTTCGTGACCCGGACACCCAGGGAGTGCACGTCTCCTGTGGGAAGTGGCCAGGTTGTGCTGCCAGAACCCAAGTGGTCAGTGAGTTGTGGGCAGCAAGCCACCCAGGTGCCAAGGCAAGAGACCGAGGACACAAGATTTTCCAGTGTAATAAAATATATAAAATAAGAATAGTTATACTAGATATAGATCGTAGATATGATTGTATATGAATATCATTAATCATTAGTTGGTAACAATTACTCTATTCCAATATTATAATAATTCTCGCTCTACAATCATAACCTAGGAAAAACCAGGCCATACAGAGATAGGAGCTGAAGGGACATAGTGAGGAGTGACCAGAAGACAAGTGTGAGCTTTCTGTTATGCCCGGACAGGCCACCAGGGGGCTCCTTGGTCTAGCGGTAACGCCAGCGTCTGGGAAGACGCCTGTTGCCAAGCGGATCATGGTGTAGCGGTAGCATCAGTGTCAAGGAAAAACACCCGCTACTTATCAGACCAGGAAAGGGAGTCTCCCTTTCCCCAGGGGAGTTTAGAGAAGACTACTCCTCCACCTCTTGTGGAGGACCTGACATCAGTCGGGCCCACCCACAGCTTTCCAGAGGCCTAACCGTCTCCCTGTGATGCTGTGCTTCAGTGGTCACGCTCCTAGTCCACCTTCATGTTCCACCCTGTACACCTGGCTCTGCCTTTTAGATAGCAGTAGCAAAATCAGTGAAAGTACTGAAAGTCTCTGATAAGCAGAAATAATGGCATAAGCTGTCTCTCTCTCTCTGCCTCGGCTGCCAGGCAGGGAAGGGCCCCCTGTCCAGTGGACACGTGACCCACGTGACCTTACCTATCATTGGAGATGGCTCACTCTCTTTACCCTGCCCCTTTTGCTTTGTATCCAATAAATATTAGTACAGTCAGACATTCGGGGCCACTACCGGTCTCTGCGTCTTGGTGGTAGTGGTCCCCCAGGCACAGCTGTCTTTTATCTCTTTGTCTTATGTCTTATTTTCTTTCTTTCTTTTTTTTTTTTTTTTTTTTGAGACAGAGTCTCACTCTGTCACCCAGGCTGGAGTGCAGTGGTGCAATCTCGACTCACTGCTAGCTCCGCCTCCTGGGTTCATGCCATTCTCTTGCCTCAGCCTCCCGAGTAGCTGGGACTACAGGTGCCCGCCACCACGCCCAGCTAGTTTTTTTGTATTTTTAGTAGAGATGGGGTTTCACTGTGTTAGCCAGGATGGTCTCAATCTCCTGACCTCGTGATCCACCCTCCTTGGCCTCCCAAAGTGCTGGGATTACAAGTGTGAGCCACCACGCCCAGCCTTTGTGTCTTATTTTCTATAGTCTCTCGTCTCCGCACATGGGGAGAAAAACCCACTGACCCTGTGGGGCTGGACCCTACAGTGCGTCTCCTGTGGGAAGTGGCCAGGCTGTGCTGCCAGAGCCCGAGTGGTGGCCGCAGTGGCACTGTGGACCTTTCCTTGCTGATGGGGTCTCTGTGTCTGCTGTGTCTCACATGGCCGCCTGTGAGCACCTGACTTGTGTCTACTGCCACGTGACTTTCACATTATGCTGAATTAGTTTTAGTAGCCACATGAGGCCAGTCTGGTCTGAGGTCTTCTGTGGTGGTTGTGGTGCCCCAGGTGTCCGGTTTGCTGCTGTGAACCAAGGGCTTGTCTGCCAGCCAGCTTGTGCACATCTTGGGATTTCAGAAGCTGAGAGCGCTGCTGGGAGGCCCAAAGGAGCTAAAGGATTTCTCGAAGGCAAAGAGCAGAGTCAGGGGTGCAGGTGACCCTGGGTGAGGTGTGTGGAGGTTAAAACAAAAAGAAAAACACAGACATGGAACTATGGAACTGGCCTGTTGTCCCACACAGCTGATGTTTATGCTTTCTTTTGAGTAAATATAGAAATGGACCCCCCCTCTGCCCCCAGTCTTTTTTTTTTTATTTTTTGAGATGTAGTTTTGCTGCTGTCGCCTAGGCTGGAGTGCAATAGCGTGATCTCGGCTCACTGCAGCCTCCACCTCCTGGGTTCAAGCAGTTTTCCTGTCAGCCTCCCGAGTAGCTGGGATTACAGGCGTGTGCCATCACACACAGCTAATTTTTGTATTTTTGTATTTTGTATTTTTCGTAGAGACAAGGTTTCACCATGTTGGCCAGGCTGGTCTCAAACTCCTGACCTCAGGTGATCCGCCTGCCTCGGCCTCCCAAAGTGCTGGGATTACAGGCGTGAGCCACTGCGCCCGGCCGGTTTTTTTTTTTTTTTTAAATCATCGCAAGGGTTTTCACTAGTTGGTACTTTTACGTCATATCAGTGGCAACTCCTGCCTTTGAAAATGCGACTTTTTGTAGACTGGTGGGTGGCCGTCTAGTATAGGGCACAGCAGTGTCTGACCTGGTCAGAGAAAGGCCAGTGCTTCTGAAGAATCGGGAGAGAGGTAGACTTGCCTCTGGGTGGCCCTGCCTTCAGCCTCCCTGAGCAGGGACACCCAAGTACATTTACTACCCAGAGTGTGTGGCTTCAGGTGTGTGTCTTATGCTTGATCTCTCCATCCGTGCCATCTTGATGGACAACTAAATAAAACCAGCTGAATCAGTGAAGGACTTGCTGATTTAAGCATCAGTCATATTTTAGGTCAGATGATTAACAACACTGATGTTTAGAAATATGATACAGCTTTGCACTGGTTTCACTGCATGTTAAGGCCAGTGAATTCAAAAATTATCTGGTCGTGGTGGCACATGCCTGTAATCCCTGCTACTCGGGAGGCTGAGGCATGAGAATCGCTTGAACCAGGGAGGCGGAGGTTGCAGGGAGCCGAGATTGCGCTACTGCACTCCAGCCTGGGTGACAGAGCCGAGACTCCAGTAAAAAAAGTAAAATGGAAATGTTTTGTGTCTTTCAGAAAATTATGCAACACTTAGAAGGAGAAGGCTTAAAAAATGTCATTTTTACCAACTGTGTAAAGGATGAAAATGTCAAGCAGGTAGGCTTTTCGTCTGTGCTCTCTCTGATGCTTCTGCTTCAGTAGGTTTGAGGAGCATTATAAACTGTTTTATGCTTTAGTAAGAAGCAGAGCTTTGGAAAAGATCCTAGATGTTGGTTTCCAGCTGCCACACATGGATGCGACCTCCTGGGGCAAGTGCGTCTAGTCTCCCTGTACTGAGGGCACAAGGTCAGGCTGTAGACGCATTCCAGGGTTGTAGGTGGTCACAGTCTTTTGGAGACTCAGGTAGCTCATGTTTCCAGTTGTATGTGGTAGAATTTTCTGGCTTGATGTGTTTCTTCATTAAAAGGTAGTTACAGTCACAGCTGTCACTGAAGCCCCGGGTCTGCCCTGCTTGTTTTTGATGGGAGGGGACGGGCATAGGTGGTCCCCGGCCCCAGAGCTCAGTCTGACATCTGTGACCTGGAGACAGAACTCCAGTTTCCCAACACCAGATACTTGCGTCTGCTACCTCCAGATGAAAGGTGACGCCCAGTTTGCGTATGAAATGTTGGGTAGAATTCTGGATATGAGGTCTCTGTTTTCCTAACGGATATGTGAAAGTGGAGACACTGGAACCCCTAATCCTGTTCTGAGGTGGCAGAAGGAGCAGGTCAGTGCACAGACATCCGACCTGGGGTGGCTCCATGAGTGGGTGTTTGTTGCAGATCATCCCGATGGTCACTGAACTGATTGGGAGAAGCTACCGCTACCACCGAAGAGAGGTTGGTTGGTGGGGCCCAGAGCTGGGAGTGGGAGGCGGGCGTGGGATGGGCCAGCCCCTCCTGCCTGGCCTCTCCAAGGAGAAGGTGCTGCACCCCAGGCAGGGAGGCCCCTCCTTTGTCCTCTGATTCTCTTAAGTGGAAAGGGCTGAGGCTGTCCCCGCTGGGTGGGCAGAGCCTCTGCGTTAACCTCCCTTCTTCCCTGAGCTGGCCTGGCCTGGGGTCCCCTTGCCTGGGTGGGGTTGCAGAGTCTCAGGCTCTAGCGGCCAGGGTGGGCCCTGTGACCCCTCTCTCTGCCTGCGCAGAACCTGGAGTACTGTATCATGGTCATCGGGGTCCCCAACGTGGGCAAGTCCTCCCTCATCAACTCCCTCCGGAGGCAGCACCTCAGGAAAGGTACTGGCGCGTGTGGCTGATCACCTCAGGAAAGGTACTGGTGCGTGTGGCTGATGTGCTGACGCCTCCATCTTTCCCGGAGGGGACGTGCCCGAGGAGCACCGCCAGTCTTCTGCTGACCCCGCTGTCCCACAGCACATCTTGTCTCGTTCAGTCCAGTTCACAGGAGGGCTGAACAGTGGGATCAGGTCGTTCTGCTGTGAATTTCACACTTAATTTTTCTCTCTTTTAAAATCTTTAACATGAGAATGGCTTTTCTAAACTTTGATATTTGTTCATTTATTTAAATCCCTTTGGCCGGGTGTGTGGCTCACGCCTGTAATCCCAGCACTTTGGGAGGCCAAGGTGGGCGAATCATGAGGTCAGGAGATCGAGACCATCCTTGCTAACACGGTGAAACCCCGTCTCTACTAAAAATACAAAAAATTAGGTGGGCGTGGTGGTGGGCACCTGTAGTCCCAGCTAGTCGGGAGGCTGAGGCAGGAGAATGGAGAATGGCGTGAAGCTAGGAGGCGGAGCTTGCAGTGAGCCGAGATTGTGCCACTGCACTCCAGCCTGGGCGACGCAGCGAGACTCCGTCTCAAAAAAAAAAACAAAACAAAAAAACAGACTCCCTTTGATCCAGAGAATTCAAAGCGTGTGAAGTAGATGGGGCTGGGTTATCAGGCAGGGAGGCTGCAAGGCCATTCCTCGATGGCGTCCGCCTTGCCATTGCTGGAGGTTTCCTGGACTCCGGAGTTGCAGGCGCTCCTCTTCTTCCTCCGTGCCTGTTCTCAGACTCTGATTCACAGCAGGAGCCCCGAGCACCCTTCACTGCCCCATGGGCTCTTTTTCTTAAGTGTTTTCAAGTTTAATTCAAGTCCTTATTGGCTTCATTTTTCACATTAATAAGGTATTTATTAACAAACCCATTCATGATGTGCAAATCTGAAGGCTTTAAACTACGGTGAACTATTATTTTACAGAGAGGGTGTTTTTGGTGCTTATTGGAGAGTTGTTACAGTCATTTATTCTTTTAAGTTTATTTTTAAGCATGTTATTTTTTATCAGTGGTATTAAGTGCATTTATAGGGTTATGCAGCCAGCACCACTATTTTCAAATATTTTGGTTACCTGAAAATGAAACTCTGTAAATACAAAGAGTCACTCCCCCAGCCTCCTACACCCCTCGTTCCACTTTCTGTCTGTGAATTCGATGACTGTAACTACCTCCTCCAAGTGGACTGACTCACAGTACTTGCCTTTTGTGACTGGCTGATGTCACCGATCGTGATGTCCTCAAGGTTTGTTTGTGTTGTCCTGAGTGTCAGAATTTTATCCCTTTTTAAGGCTGATCACCCCGTTGTGTGTACAGACCACATCCTGTCTTGTCCATTCATTTGGATGGACACTTGCATTTTTTATTCTTGCGTTGTTTGTCCACAGTGGAGTGGCCTCTCCTTGGGACACACCCTGAGCTGGGTCCTAGAGCAGCTAGCCCCCTGTGGACAGTGCTGTGGGAGGCAGGCTGACCTTGGGGTGCAGGGGTGGGTCCAGGAGGGAGGTGGGGGACCGCGTGGAAGGAGCAGCTCTTGTCTGACCTCTGCAGTCTGACAGTGCCTTTCCAGTCTTGGGGAGTTAAATTCTGGTGCATTTGTTGAAGAATCTCAGTCTCTCTGTGGCTTGGAAAGTGCCCTTGCTGTGAGCTGGTTTGGGACTGAAAGTGAAACAAATTATAGCCTTGGGAAGCTCATCTGGCTTTTAGGTGTTTCCATTTTGGCCAGATGTGTTTGTTACATAGTCTCCCTGCTTGGCTGGTAAGTTGCATTTGTTACATAGTCTCCCTGCTTGGCTGGCCAGATGTGTTTGTTACATACGTCTCCCTGCTTGTTCTGCAGCTTCTGTGTTTAGTATACATTTGAGCCTCCTTTTCTCCTTTTCCTACAGGAAAAGCCACCAGGGTGGGTGGCGAGCCTGGGATCACCAGAGCTGTGATGTCCAAAATTCAGGTGGAGTCCTTAGGGGCCAGGCCCAGCACTCTGTCAAGAGCTCTGCGGGCGTCTGGCACCTGCCGACCTCTGCATGGCTTCCAGCTGCTGACCACGCTTCCCTCCCCTCCACTCAGTGTCCCTGCTGAGCACCCCCGGGGCAGGCACTGCCCCTGCCCTTACTCCACAGTCCTCATAGTCTTTACACCAAACCTTTGGGGAAGGCACGCTGTTTTTCCCATTTCCAAATGAGGAGGCCACTGTCCAGGGCCATGCAGTGGTCAGGACAGACCTGAGTGTGGCGCCCCACCCCCCCACCCCCCGCACCCTCCACTCCCTTCCTTGTGTTCTCCTTGGGAGCAGAAGACAAGCTGTTGGGACCTGACGCTTTTATTTATTCTCCAAATTAAGTGGGAATTAGATCCTCTGGGGAACCCTAGAGCTTGGTGAGAGTGACGCTGCCATGGGGTTGGGTCCCCGTGGCCTTCCTCGGAGCATTGGGTGCCAGGGGCTGCCCAGGCTTCCTGAGTGGCCCACCTGGGTGGGAGGCTGCCACTGCGGCCTGATGATGCCCTCTGTGCCCACACAGGTCTCTGAGCGGCCCCTGCTGTTCCTGTTGGACACTCCTGGCGTGCTGGCTCCTCGGATTGAAAGTGTGGAGACAGGCCTGAAGCTGGCCCTGTGTGGTGAGCCGGGGCTGGGGCTGGGGCTGGGGCTGGGGCCGGGGCCGGGGCCGGGGCCGGGGCCCCTGCCCACCCCACCTTTAGGGCTGGCTTTGGCACAGGGTCCCTAGACTGGAGTTGTTACTGCCTTTGACCTGGTTGCTGCCAGACATTCCTCGAAGCTTAGTGTGAGAGCTGTAGTAGTGCACAGCTGACAGGCACTGGTCACCATTACACCCTGCCCCATGAGTGGCTTTCGCTTTCCCCATTTGACGGACCAGGGCAGAGAGGTTGGTCACAGGTGCCAGGCAGGAGTGGGGGCTGGGACCACAGCCGAGTTGACAGACCAGGGCAGAGAGGTTGGTCACAGGTGCCAGGCAGGAGTGGGGGCCGGGACCACAGCCGAGTGCCGTCCTCTGGGTTAGTGTCTTTGTCAGTGGGTGGCCTCTTCCTTACGACATGGTGTCTTTGGGCTAGGACTGGAAGGGATGTGTTTGAGCTTGGCAGGAGCATAAATGTGGCTGTTTCCAGTGCTCACCTCGGCTGCTGCTTCCACAGGAACGGTGCTGGACCACCTAGTCGGGGAGGAGACCATGGCTGACTACCTGCTGTACACCCTCAACAAACACCAGCGCTTTGGGTGAGTGCCGTGAATGCAGGGCAGCTGGGGCCCCTCCTCCTAGTCACCTCATTTGAAAAAAAACCAAACAAAAAAAACCCCAGCATTATAAAGGTATTATAAACACAGTAACCTGCACATCATTTAAAGTGTCCAGTTGGACAAGTTTGGGAGTATGGCTACGTCTGTGAAAGCAACACATAATCAAGAAAACGAGCATTCCCGTCACCCCCAGTCCCTGCTCCTCCTTCGTGAAATCAAGGAAACGAGCGTTCCCGTCACCCCCAGTCCCTGTGCTCTTTCGTGATCACTCCTCCCTGCCCCTCCCCGAGCCCAGGCAGCCGTCTTCTGTCCCTGTAGGTTGCTTTGGGTTTTCTAGAATTCCATGTAGATGGAATCACACAGGATGTGCACTCTTGTCGATTTGTCACTCGGCACGATTGTTGCGTGATCACCGTGTGTCGTAGCGTGTTGTCCGTCACTCATCCTTTTTGTTGCCAGGCAGTTTCAGTGTCCACGTGCGCTGCAGTTTATCCCTTCACCTGTTGATGGATATGTGAGTTGTTTGCAGGTTTTGGCTATTGCAGATAAAGCTGCTGTGAACATTCATGTACCGACAGGTCTTTGTGTAGACGCGGGCTTTCGTTTCCCTTGCTGTGAACATTCATGGACCGACGGGTCTTTGTGTAGACACGGGCTTTCGTTTCCCTTGCTGTGAACATTCATGGACCGACAGGTCTTTGTGTAGACACGGGCTTTCGTTTCCCTTGCTGTGAACATTCATGGACCGACGGGTCTTTGTGTAGACACGGGCTTTCGTTTCCCTTGGGTAAATACTTAGGAGTAGAGTAGCTGGATCATAGGGGAGGCATATGTTTGAGTTTTTAAGAAACCGCCACGTTGTTTTCCAAGGTAGTTACACTGTTTTATATGCCAGCAAGCAGGGAATGAGTCCTTCAGTTTCTCTAAGATCAGTCTTTTAACTTTCGCCTGTCTGACGGGCGGGCATGTAGAGGTGTCGCATAGCATTTCAATTTGCATTTCCCTGATGACAGTGACATTGAGCATCTTCATGTGCTTATTTGTCATCCCTCTCTGGAGAAATGTCTGTTCAAATCCTTTTCCTTTTTTTTTTTTTTTTTTTAACTGAATTGTTTCTTTTCTTATTGTTGAGTTTTCATCTTTTTTTTTTTTTTTTTTGAGACAGGGTCTCAGTTACCCAGGCTGAAGTGCAGTGGTACAGTCTCAGCTCACTGCAGCCTGACCTCCTGGGCTCAAGCGATCCTCCCACTTCAGCCTCCCAAGTAGCTGAGACTACAGGCATGTGCCACCACACATAGCTAATTTTTGTATTTTTTGTAGAGACAGGGTTTCCCCATGTGGCCCAGGCTGGTCTTGAACTCCTGGGCTCAAGGGATCTGCCCGCGTCAGCCTCCCAAAGCATTAGGATTATAGGCATGAGGCACCATGCCCAGCCTGTAATCTTTTTCTAATATATTCTGGATGCAAGTCCTTAATCAGAGATACGGTTTGTAAATAACTTTCTTTAAGTCTGTGCCTTGTATTTTCAGTCCTCTTAACAGTGTCTTCCGAGGAGGAGAATTGTTAATTGTCATGCAGTCCAGTTTATCAGCTAGATCTTTTCCAGAGTACTCTTGTTGTCGTATCTAAGAAATCTTTGCCTAAACCAGGGTCACAAGGGTTTCCTCATTGAAGATAGATAGTTTTAGGTTTTACATTTAGGGCTATGATCCTTTTTGACTTTTTGGTATATGGTACAAGCTGCAGATTGAAGTTCTTTTTTTTTGCACATGGAGAACCAGTTGTTCCGGAAACATTTGTTGCAAAGACTGTCTTTTCTCCGCTGAATTGTCTTTGCATCTTTGTCGCAAATCAGTTGTCCATATATATGTGGGTCTGTTTGTGGACTCTTCCTGTGTCACTTTTCTGTGTGACCGACCGTCTTGGTAACTGCTTCTAATTTAATATGAGACTTGAAATCAGGCAGTGCTGGTACCCCCCACTCTTCTTTGTCAAAATTGCTTTGTCTTTTCCTGGTTCTTTGCATTCTCATGCATTTTTCAGTCACTTTGTCAGTTGCTACAAAAATCCCTGTTTTTCTTGAGGCTGGGTGGCAGATTCCCCTGAATTTATAGGTCAGTCTGGGGAAGAATTGACAATATTGTAACACTGAGTCTCTGACCCGTGAATACAGTGTATCTCTTCATTTATTTAGGTCTTTAGTTTTTCTTTGCAGTGTTTTGTAGTTTACAGTACTAGGTCTTTTATACCTTTTGTAAGATTTATATTTAACTCTTTTTAAACTTTTAATGCTAAGATTTATCTTTTGATACAAAATAGATGTTTTCAGGGTACCTATGATATTTTGATGCAGTCATACAATGTGTAATGATCAGATCAGGGTAATTGGGATATCCATCATCCCAAACATTTATCTTCATGCTGGAAACATTTGAATTGCTCTCTTCTGGTATTTGAAATATACTGTAGATTCCTGTTAACTGTAGTCACCCTACCGAACTATTCATTAATCAACCTCTATTCATCCCCTCTTCCCCCTCACCTCTGGTAATCACCAGTCTGCTCTCTGTCTTCGTGAAGTCCACGTTTTTAGCTCCCACATTTGAGTTAGAACATGCATTATTTGTCTTTCTGTGCCTGTTTATTTCACTTAACAGAATGACCTCCAGTTCTGTTTGTATTACTGCAAATGACAAGATTTCGTCCTTTCTTATGGCTAATATTTCATTGTGTTTTATGTACCACATTTTCTGTATCCATCACCGTTTGATGGACACTTAGGTAGATTGCATATCTTGGCTATTGTGAGTAGTGCTGCCATGAGCATGGGAGTGCAGCATTTCTTCAGTATATTGATTTCCATTATTTGGGTCTATACCCAGTAGTGGGATTGCTGGATCATATGGCAGTTCTATTTGTAGTGTTTTGAAGAACCTCCATACTGTTTTCCATAGTAGCTCTGCTAACTTACATTCCCACCAACAGTGTACAACGGCTCCCCTTTCTCCACATCCTCAACAGCATCTGCTATTCCCTGTCTTTTTTAATAAAAGCCATTTTAACTAGGGTGAGATGAAATCTCATTGTGGTTTTGATTTGCATTTCTCTGGTGATTAGTCATGTTGAGCATTTTTTCATACACTTGTTGGCCATTTGTATGTCTTCTTTTGAGAAATAATTATTCAGATCTCTCCATTTTTAAATAGTTATGTGTTTTTTTGCTGTTGAGTTGAATTGCTTATATGATCTGGTTAATTCCTTGTTGGGTAGTTTGCAGATATTTTTAATAAAGTTACTTGTTTTTTTGCTGTTGAGTTGAATCTTTTATAATCTGATTATTGATTCCTTGTTGGGTAGTTTGCAGGTATTTTCTCCTATTCTGTAGATTATCTCTTCAGTGCTTTGATAGTTTCGTTTCTTGCTTCGGGTCTTGCTGTGCTGTCCAGGCTGAGTGCAGTGGTGCGATCATAGCTCACTGCAGCCTTGAACTCTTGGGCTCAAGAGATCCTCCTGCCTCAGCCTCCCAAGTAGCTGGGATTATAGGCACATACCAGCATGCCTGGCTTGCTGATTGTTTCCTTTGCTGTGCAGAGGCATTTCAGCTTGATGTAAATTTTTTTACATTTGCTTATTATTATTATTATTTTTTTTTGCTTTTGTTGCCTGTGCTTTTGAGGTCTTATACAAAAAAAATCTGGCCCAGACCAATTTCCAGAAGCGTTTCCCTTATGTTTTCTTCTAGTAGTTTTGAAGTTTCAGGTCTTAGATTTAAGTCTTTTTTTTTTTTTTTTTTTTTGAGAAGGAGTCTCGCTCTGTCACCCAGGCTGGAGTGCGGTGGCACGATCTCGGCTCACTGCAACCCCTGCCTCCTGGGTTCAAGCAGTTCTCTGCCTCAGCCTCCCAAGTAGCTGAGACTACAGGTGCCCGCCACCATACCTGGCTAAGTTTTTATTTTTAGTAGAGATGGGGTTTCACCATCTTGGCCAGGCTGGTCTTGAACTCCTGACCTCGTGATCCACCTGCCTCAGCCTGTAATCCTGCTGGGATTACAGGCGTGAGCCACTGCACCCGGCCAGATTTAAGTGTTTAATCCCTTTTGATTTGGTTTTGTATATTGGGAGAGATGGGGTCTAGTTTCATTCTGCCTGTGGTTATCCAGTTTAACCAGCACTCTTTATGGGAGAGACTGTCCTTTCCCCATTGTATGTTCTTGGCACCTTTGTCGAAAGTGAGTTGGCTGTAAATGTGTGGATGTATTTCTGGGTTCTCTGGTCTGTTCCACTGTTCTGTGTATGTGTTTTATGCCAGTACCATGCTGTTTTTGGTTACTACAAATATTTTGAAGTCAGGTAGTGTGATGCCTCCAGCTTTGTTCTTTTTGCTTCAGGTTTGCTTTGGCTATTTGGGGCCTTTAGTGGTGCCATACAAATCTTAGGATTGTTTTTCTGTTTCTTTGCAGAGTGTCATTGCTATTTTGATAACGATTGCATTAAATCTGTAAATTGCTTTGGGTGGTGACATTTTAACAGTACTCTTCTGACTGATAAGCATGGAATATCTTTCTATTTTTTATGTGTCCTCTTCAATTTCTTTTATCAGAGTTTTATAGTTTTCCTTGTAGAGATCTTTCACTTCTTTGGTCAGATTTATTCCTAGGTATTTTATATTTTGTAACTATTATAAATGGGATTTTCTTGATTTCTTTCTTTTTTTTTTTTTTTTTTTTTTTGAGATGGAGTTTCGGTCTTGTTGCCCAGTCTGGAGTGCAATGGCGTGATCTTGGCTCACCGCAACCTCTGCTTCCTGGGTTCAAGCAATTCTCCTGCCTCAGCCTCCCGAGTAGCTGGGATTACAGGTGTGTGCCACCACACCCAGCTCATTTTTTGTAATTTTAGTAGAGATGGGGTTTCTCCATGTTGGTCAGGCTGGTCTCAAACTCTTGATCTCAGGTAATCCGCCTGCCTTGACCTCCCAAAGTGCTGGGATTACAGGCGTGAGCCACCGTGCCTGGCCTGATTTCTTTTTCCGATTACCTGCTGCTGATTTTTTTATGTTGGTTTTGAATTCTGCAACTTTACTGAAACCTTTTTATCAGTTCTAATAGTTTTTTGGTGGAATCTTTTCAGTTTTTCCCAATATAAGATTATGTCATCTGTGAATAAGGATAATTTTGACTTCTTTCTCTCCAATTTGGGTGACTTTTATTTGTTTCTCTTGCCTAATTGTTCTGGGTAGGACTTCCAGTATTCTGTTGAATAAAAGTGGTAGAAATGGGCATCTGTGTGTTGTTCCAGATCTTGGGGAAAAGCTGTTTTTCCTTGTTCAATGTACTGTTGCCTGTGGGTTTGTCATGCGTGGCCTTTATTGTTTTGAGGTGTGTTCCTTCTATACTCAGTTTGCTGAGAGCTTTTATCATGAAGCGATGCTGAATTTTATTGAATGCTTTTTCAGCATTTGTTGAAATGATTGTTTTTTTTCCTTGGTTCTGTTTAATGTTACATGTTTATTGATATGCATATGTTAAACCATCCTTGCAACCTTGAGACACATCCCACTTGATCGTGGTGAATGATCTTTGTAACATGTTGTTGAATTTGGGTTGCTAGTCATTTGTTGAGGATTTTTGCATCTGTGTTCATCAGGGATATTGGCCTGTCATTTTATTTTTCTGCCGTATCCCTGTCTGGTTTTTGTAGCAGGATAATGCTATGTACAGTGACTTTGGAAGTGTTCCCCGCTTCAGTTTTTTTGAATAGTTTGAGTACAGTTGATAGTAGTTCTTCCTTAACTGTTTGATAGTTCAGCAGTGAAGCCATCAGGACCTGGGATTTTCTTTGATGAAAGACGTTTTATTACTGCTTTGATCTTGTTACTTATTATTGGTCTGTTCAGGTTTTTCATTTCTTCGTGGCTCAGTCTTGCAGGGTGTTTGCATCCAGGAATTTATCCATGTCTTCTGGGGTTTCCAGTTTGTTGCTGTGTAGTTGTTTGTAGTAGTCCCTAATGAGCCCTTGTATTTCTGTGGTATTGGTTGTAATGTCTCCTTTTTCGTTTTCTGATTTTATTTATTTTGATCTTCTCTTTTTTAAATTCTAGCTAAATGTTTGTGGATTTTGTTTATGTTTTTGAAATAATTTTTTGTTTCATTGATCTTTGGTATTTTTTTTTCATCTCAATTTCATTTATTTCTGCTCTGGTCTCCTGATGTCTGTTATTTCTTTTCTTCTACTAGTTTTGGATTTGGTTTGCTCTCACTTTTCTGGTATCTTGAGGTTCATGGTTAGGTTATTTGAAGTCTGCTTTTTTTAGTGTAGGTGTTTGTTGCTATAAACTTCTGTCTTAGCAACACTTTTGCTGAATCCCATAGACTTTGATATATTGTGTTTCCGTTTCCGTTTGTTTGAAGAAATTTAAAAATTTTCTTATTAATTTCTTTATTAACCCATTGATCATTCAGGAGTGTGTTGTTTAATTTCCATGTGTTTGTGTAGTTTTTGAGGTTCCTCTTGTTACTGCTTTCTCGTTTTATTTCATCGAGTCAGAAAAGATAAGATTTCCATTTGTTTGGATTTGTTGAAACTTGTTCTGTGGCCTAACATATGGTATATTCTGTAGAATGTTCCATGTGCTGATGAGAAGAATGTGTGTTCTGCAGCAGTTGGGTGAAATGTTCCGTAAATGTCAGTTAGACCTATTTGATCTAGCATGTAGTTTCACTCCAGTGTTTCTGTTGATTTCTGGCTGGAAACACCCTACAGAGAGGGGGTGTTGAAGCCTCCTACTATTATTGTATTGCAGTCTGCCTCTCGCTTTCAATCTATCAATGTTTGCTTTATATATCTGGGTGCTCTGGTGTTGGGTGCATAGATATCTATAATTGTTATATCTTCTTGCTGAATTGACCCCTTTATCAATCGTATAGTGACTTTCTCTGTGTCTTTTTACAGTCTGACCTGTAGTCTATTTTGTGTAAGTATAGCTGCTCCTGCTCTTTTTGCAGTCTTTGACTTTTAGTCTGTTCTGTCATCTGTAAGTATAGCTATTCCTGCTCTTTTTTTTTTGGTTTCTGTTTACATGGAATATGTTTTTCCACCCTTTGACTTTCAGTCTGTGTATGTCTTTATAGGTAAAGTCGGTTTCTTATAGGTAGCATATAGTTTGATCTTTTTTTAATCCATTTAGCCACTCTGTGTTTTTTGCTTGTTTTTGAGACAGGGTCTCACTCTGTTGCCCAGGCTGGTGTGCAGTGGTGTGATCATAGCTCACTGTAGCCTTGAACTCCTGGGCTCAAGCAGTCTTCCCACCGCAGCCTCTTGATAGTTAGGACTACAGGCGTGTGCCACCACACCTGGCTGTTTTATTTATTTATTTATTTTTTGTGGAGGTGAGGTCTTGCTATGTTGCCGAGGCTGGTCTTAAACTCTTGGCCTCAGATGATCCTTCCACATTGGCCTCCCAAAGCGCTGGGATTGCAGACGTGAGCCGCTGTGCCTGGCCTACTCGATGTCTTTTAGTTGGAGAATATAGTACATTTGCTTTCAATATTATTATGGATAAAGGCTTAATATTGCCATTGTGTTGCTTGTTTTCTGATTGTAACTCCTCTCTTCCTTTTTTACTGTCTTCCTTCGCATGTGGTGGTTAAGAGATTTTCTCCGTTTTAATTTGTTGCTTTGTATTTTTAGTCTATATATTATATGTAGTGTACCATCAGGCTTACAAAAAGCATTTTATATTTATAACAAGTTATTTAGTTATTTTAGCTGGGCGTGGTGCTCTGTGACTGTACCCTAGGTACTCAGGAGGCTGAGATAGGAGGATTGCTGGAGCCCAGAAGTTTGAGGCTGCAGTGAGCTATGATTGTGCCATCACACTTCAGCCTGGGTGACAGAGTGAGACCCCTCTCTTAAAAAACAATCATTTTAAACACATGACACCTTATCTGTGATCACAGAGGAAAGAATAGAAACAAAGGAGAAACTAAAGAATTCTGTACTTTAACTCCATCTTTCCCCCAAATTTTCACGTTTTGTTATTTCAGTTTATTTATTTTATATTGGCTCTCTCTTTCCAGGTTGCTCTAGTTGTTATTTTTGATACATTTTTCTTTTAGTCTTCACACTAGAGATGTGAATGAATGCACACCACATTCACAGTATTATTCTGAATCTGTGTGTTTACTTTTCCCAGTGGGTTTTATACTTCACATGTTTCTTTTTGTACATTAGTGTCTTTTTCTTTCAGATTGAAGAACTTTTTTTTAGCATTTCTTGTAAGTTGGGTCTGATGCATTCCCTCAGCTTTACTCTTTCATGTTTGAAGGTGTGTCCTCAGTTGACAGTTGCATTTTTTTTTTTTTTCCTTCAGCACTTTGAATATATCATCCCACTGCCTCCTGGCCTATATAGATTTCCTAGAGAAGTCTGTTGCCAGATTCATTGGAGCTCTTTTATAAATATATTTGCTGCTTTTCTCTTACTACTTGTACTACTTAGTACTTGTAGGATTCTTTCTTTGTCCTTTACTTTTGAGAGTTTGATTAGTATATTCTGTAGGGTAGTTTTATTTGGATTAAATCTGTTTGGTGATCTCTGACCTCCCTGTACCTGGACATTTATGTCTTTCTGAAGGTTTGAAAATTTTTCAGTAATTATTTCTTTGAATAAACTTTCTGCCCCTTCCTCTTGCTCGGTTCCTTCTTGAACCCCAGTAATTCCTGGGTTTGCTCTTCTGAGGCAGTTTTCTGTATCTTGCATGTGTTCTTCATTCCTTTTCATTTTTTTTTCTTTTTTCTCTTCCCTCTTCTATATATTTTCAAATAGCCAGTCTTCAGGCTCACTGATTTTTTCATCTGCTTGGTCCATTCTGCTGTTGAGAGCCTCTAATATGTTTTTCAGATCAGCAAATGTATTTTTTAGTTCCAGGATTTGTTTGTTTTTTTTAAAAATTTCAATCTCTGTTAAATTTGTCTGACAAATTTGTGAATTGTTTTTCTGTGTTTTATTGGAGTTTGCTGAGTTTTTTTTTAACTGTTATCTTGAATTCTTGATTTGAGCGCTTACACGTTGCCATCTCATTAGGGTTGGTCACTGGCTCTTTGCTTTGTCTGTTTGAGAAGGTCACGGTTTTCCATTAGCTGTTATTTCTTGTGCACATATGTCTGTGGTTTTGCATTGAAGGATTTGTTATCCAGGCTTTCCTGTCTGGCTTTTTTTTTTTTTCTTGGATGTTTGCTTAGAGGTTTTTTGCAGCTTACTTTCTGCCTGGAGTTTTTTTCACTTCTCTGGTCTCATCCTCAGATTTGAGTTCTGGAATATTGCTGGTGATATTCTTGGTGCTGGATGTTTGGTTTTGGTTTTCTTTGAGAGGGTGAGTGAAGCCAGATTGCTTCTACTTCTCTATTTGGTGATGTCATTCCCTCTATTAACTCTTTAATATTTTTGATGCTATTATAAATGGTATTGTTTTTATGTTCACTTTTGATTTTTCATTGCTAGTATATAGAAGTAGAATTGATTTTTGTATATTGATCTCGTATCTTGTAACGCTGCTAAACTCATTTATTCATTCTATTAGCTCTTTGTAGATTCCAGTTAGATTTTTTATCTAGACAATTATGTCATTTGCAAATAAAGATCATCTTACTTTTTCCAGTCCAGATGCCATATTTTGTTTTCTTGCTTTATTGCACTGGCTACAGTCTTCAATACAATTGACAGGTTTTTTTAGTACTTGAGATGTGGTGAGAACAGACATCTTTTTTTGTTCCTGATCTAAGGTAGGAAGCTTTTAGTCTCTTACCATTGAGTGCAGTATTAGGTATGGGTGTTTCTTACATGCCCTTTATCAGGTTGAAGAGAACAGTCTGGCTAGAGGCTTATTAATTTTATTGATTTTTTCCCAAAGAATCAGCTTCTGGTTTCATTGACTTTCTGTTGTCTTTGTTTTTTATGTCATTGATTTCCATTTGATATTTATTTTTTTATTTCTACTTTGCTAACTTTCTATTTGTACTACCAATTATTGTGAGAGGGGTATTGAAATTTCCCACTGTAACTGAATTTCTGTTTTTTCTTGCTGTTCAGTTTTGGCTTCGTGTATTTTGAAGCTCTGCTGTTAGATACAGAAACGCTCAGGAGACTGTTACGTCCTCTTGATAATTTGATGCCTTTATCATTATGAAATGATCTTTTTTTATCCTTCAGAATATTCTCTGCTCTGAAATCTGTCTTGTCTGATATTAATATAGCCACCACTTTTGTTTTTTTGAGACAGAGTCTCACTCTGTTTCTCAGGCTGGAGTGCAGAGGTACAATCTTGGCTCACTGCAACCTCCGCCTTCTGGGTTCAAGTGATTTTCACGCCTCAGCCTCCCTAGTAGCTGGGATGACAGGCATGCGCCGTCATGCCTGGCTAATTTTTGTATTTGTAGTAGAGAGGGGGTTTCACCATGTTGGCCAGGCTGGTCTCGAACTCCTGGCCTCAAGTGATCTGCCCGCCTCGGCCTCCCAAAGTGCAGGGATTATAGGCATGAGCCTCTGCGTCCGGCCCATTCCAGCTTATTTTGATTAACAGTAACATGGCGTATCTTTCTGTCCTTTTATTTTTAGCATATTTATATCTTTATATTTAAAATGTGTTTCTTACAGTCTCTACTGCTTTTTATTGTTGGATCTTGCTGCTTATCCAGTCTGACAGTCTCTGTCTTTTAGGTATTTAGGCTATTTACATTTAATCACTTAATGTGATTATTTATAAATTTAAATTTATTATCTTGCAAATTTGTTTTCCATTTGTCTCAATTTTTTTTTTTTTTTTTTTTTGAGACAGAGTTTTGCTCTCGTCACCCAGGCTGCAGTGCAATTGTGCGATCTCGGCTCACTGCAACCTCTACCTCCCGGGTTCAAGTGATTCTCCTGCCTCAGTCTCTTGAGTAGCTGGGATTACAGGTGCCTGCCACCACGCCCAGCTAATTGTTTTTGTATTTTTAGTAGAGATGGGGTTTCACCATGTTGGCCAGGCTGGTCTTGAACTCCTAATCTCAGGTGATCCACCCACCTTGGCCTCCCAAAGTGCTGGGATTACAGGTATGAGCCACCACGCCTGGCTAATTTTTTTTTGTATTTTTAGTAGAGATGGGAGTTTCACCATGTTGGCCAGGCTGGTCTTGAACTCCTGACCTCAGGTGATCCACCCGCCTCCCAAAGTGCTGGGATTTCAGGTGTGAGCCACTGTGCCCGGCCCATTTGTCTCAATTTTTGTTCTCTTTTTTCCTCTCTCTTGCCTCTTTAGGATTGAATATTTTTAAATGATTCTACTGTATCTTTGTTAGCTTATTGTCTACAACTTTTGGGAGAGGTTGCTTTAGGGTGTCTAGTATGTCTTTAAGTGATGACCTTACAATAATGCATTTCTGTTTTTCTATCCTGATCCTTGTGCCATCATCATCGTGATATATTTTACCTTTACGTATTTTATAACCTCCAGATGTACTTTCTTTCCTTCATACAGTTATCTTTTAAAGAAATATAAAATACCAGAAAAAAAGTTGTATATATTTCCCCATCAGTTTACCATCCACACCTTCTCATTTCTTTGTGTAGGTCCAGGTTTCCTTCTGGTGTGATTTTACTTCTGTCTGAAGGATTTCCTTTAACATGTATTGTAAGGCAGGTTTGCTGGTGATGAATTCTTTCAGCTTTTGGTTGTCTGAAGATGTCTTTATTTCACCTTTGTTTTGAAAGATATTTTCTCTACATGTAGAATTCCAGATTGACAGGGTTTTTTAGTGCTTGAGAGGGGTTGGTCTCCCTTTGTCACCTGCGTGGTGTCTGATGAGCCGTCTGTGGTTGTCTTTGTTTGTTCCTCTGCTGCTTCCAGGATTTTCTGTCTCTCGGTGCTTTTGAGCAACTTGATTACGATGGACCTTGGTATGGTTTTCTGTGTGTTCCTTGTGCTTGTAGTTCATTGAGATTTTTGGATCTGGGACTTTGTAGTTTTCATGAAATTTGCATCATTTTGAAACTTCATATCTGCAGGTGTTTTTTCTGTCCCTCTACTCCTCAGGACCTCAGGCAGGCGGGTATCAGGCACGCAGTTATCAGGCAGGCGGGTGTCAGGCAGGCGGGTGTCAGGCACGTGGGTGTCAGGCAGGCGGGTGTGAGGCAGGCGGGTGTCAGGCACGCAGTTATCAGGCACGCGGGTGTCAGGCACGTGGGTGTCAGGCATGCGGGTTTCAGGCTGCTTGGCTTTGCCCCACCGCAGCTCAGTAAAACTTTGTGCCTGTTTTGCGGTTTCTGTTGCTGTGTCTTCAGGTTCACTCATCTTTACTTCTGCAATGTGTAATTTGCTGTTCATCCCACTCAGTAGTTTTCATAGTTTTCACTTCTGCAAGTTGAGTTTGGATCGTTTTAAAAAATATCTTTCGTGTTTCAGCTTAGATTTAATGTCTTGTGTAATTCTAACATTGCGTCAGTTTGAGTTGACTGATTTTTCTTCTCATTAGGGCGTCTGTTTTTTTGCTTTGTAGGCCTGGCAATTTTTGGATCACACACACACACACACACACACACACACACACACACACACACACACACACACACACACACACACACACACACACACACACACACACACACACACACACACACACACACACACACACACACACACACACACACACACACACACACACACACTTTTCTTCTTTTTAGGCTACAGTGCAGTGGCACAATCTCAGCCCTGCAGCCTCCGCCTCCCGGGTTCAAGCAATTCTCCTGCCTCAGCCTCCCAAGCAGCTGGGATTACAAGCATGTGCCACCACACCTGGCTAATTTTTGTATTTTTAGTAGAGACAGGGTTTCACCATATTGGTGAACAGGCTGGTGTCGAACTCCTGACCTCAAGTGATCCGTCCACCTTGGCCTCCCAAAGTGCTGGGATTACAGGCGTGAGCCACCGTGCCTGGCTGGATGCCATGTATTTTGAGTTTCACCTTGTTAGGTGATGGCTATCTACATTCCTGTAAAAATTCTTGAGCTTTGTTGTGGGACAGTTAGGTTGTTGGAAACAGTCCGGTCCTTTCAGGAGTTCTTACCATTGGCAGGTCTCGGGGGGTGGTCCGGGGCGCCTCCTCCAGGCTTGCTCCTCTCTCCTGGGACAGCTTTTTTGGAGCACCAGGGGGCCCTTGAGGCTGCTGATTCAGAGTTCATGCTTGGTGCCTCCCAGAAGTTAGATTTAGAACCTGTGTTACTCAGGGTTCTGGTGCTCCCATGGCCTCTGAGCTCATGTCTTGCTATACTGGGCCTTGGGGTGAGTTCTGTGTTACCGGCTCATGCTGTGACCGGGTCCGAGGGCACCAGCCTCCTCAAGGTTGAGCCTGTCCTCGTGGGAGCCACGAGACAGGTTCCCCTCACCCCTGGCTGTCAGGAAGGTTGGGAGAGTGTTGGGTCTGGGTTAGTCGGGCTCCCAAGGCTTAGGGCGGTGTTTGTCCCTGTGAGTGGCTGCTCTGTGCTGGCCTTTCCCTCCAGGCCTCTCTGCCCAGAGCCTGCACTGTGAGGAGTCAGAGTGCCCGTGACAATCACTGGGTAACGCTTAGCAGCGGTGGGTGCCTAGTCAGCCCATGCTGGTCCCTGTGCTAGGAAAACACCGCTCAAACACCCAGCTGGGTGGAGAGGATGCAGGTGTACTGGCTGCCTGGAAGTCACGGAGTGCCATCCTTAGCAGCAAACAGTGTGTGTTTGCAGATGGTCCGCTGTGCTACTCTTTTAGTTTCCAGGACCTGGGCCTGCACAGATGCCTGCCTGTCCCGCCCTGGATAGGGTGAATGAAGCCTGTGTATGTGAACAGCTGTTACTCCTCCTGCTGCAGCAAGGGCTCCGGTGGTGGGAGCCGCCCCCCATGCTGCTGGCCGTGGCCACACAGGACAAAGCTCAGGGATGATTCTTATACAGTGGCTCTCTCCCGGGGCCCAGCACCAGTCACCTGCAGTCTCATCTTGGTCATCCACAGTGCCGCAGTCACTGTCACCCACAGGAGGTGCCTGGCCATGGCTTTTGTGGCATTCAGGAGGAAGGGCCCGGCCTGGCTGTCTGCGCAGTGTCAGTGCTGGGCCCCCTGGCGCTGACCTGTAGCCTATGCACAGGTATGTGCAGCACTACGGCCTGGGCAGTGCCTGTGACAACATAGAGCGTGTGCTGAAGAGTGTGGCTGTGAAGCTGGGGAAGACGCAGAAGGTGAAGGTGCTCACGGGCACGGGTGAGTGAGGTCGCTGACATGGGCACCGGAGCCTCACCCCATCACCCCGGGGGACCCCGGCCATCCCTGGAGGAGGCAGTGAGGAGAGGAACGTCTCAAGGAGCATGTGGGTGGGTCTTCTGGGCATGGGTTTCAGGGCAGGGGAGCTACAGAAAGTTCTGGCGAGGAAGGGCTCGTAGTCCAGGCTTCCGAGGGTGAGACCAGCCCTGCCGCGTGTTGGGCAGTGCTAGGTGGACACCTGCAGGCCTCACATGCCTGGCCTTGGAGGCTCCGGGCAGCACAGCTCAAGCTGTTTTCTTTCTGAGTGTGACCCCGTTCCCTGGGCTTCCCTGATGCCATCCTGGAGCCTCTTAGGGCTGGTCCCTCAGGTGGGTAAGGGCTGGGCTCATCCTGCTGTGAAGGCTCCTTCCTCACTGAACCCTCCCGTGCCCCAGGTAACGTGAACGTTATTCAGCCTAACTATCCCGCGGCAGCCCGTGACTTCCTCCAGACCTTCCGCCGCGGGCTGCTGGGTTCCGTGATGCTGGACCTCGACATCCTGCGGGGCCACCCCCCGGCTGAGACTGTGCCCTGAACTTGTCCGGGTGGGGAGGGCTGGAGGCAGGTGGCCTCCCAGACCTCCTGACCTGGGTGGTTGAGGCTCAAGACAGCTCACCCGGTCCAGAAGCTCCATGCTGGCCACTAGGGTGCTGTGCTCTCTGGCGCCCCACGGCCTGGCCAGCTCCGGGGGCCCCAGTTCCAGGGGCCAAGCAGGTGGGAGTGGACACCAGGCTTCCCAGTGGACGTCCCTGAGCAGTTCCGCATGCTTGGTTCTCCTGGAGCTTCCTGCTCAGGCCTCTTGAGAAACGGATGCTGTCTCAGAAGGAGTTAAAGCTATAACTTGTAACCTTTAAAATCTCCAATTAAAGGGCCTGTTTCTTACTGGCCTGTGAGGTGCACCATAGTGCCTTGGGTCTGTGTGTTAAAGCTGCTCTCACCAGTGGAACCTAAGAAATGAGCAGGTTGGCAACTAGGGTTTGTGTTGGAGGCTTTCGGTCCAGTGTCCTGCAGTCCTACAACAAGTGAGAGGCTCGCTGCCATCAGAGAGGTTTATTTCACACTTACAGGCGCACACAGACACAGACAAGAGACTCCAGCAGCAGAGCCCAAGCACTGGCTTCGCCCCTCAGTGCCCTGGGGCATGTTCCAGGCAGGGTTGAGGGGGACGCCCTGCACATGGCTTTGCTATGCAATGACTGGAAGGCCGCCCGGCATGGGCAGTAGAGACCCCTGGCCTCTGAGCACCTTCTAGCTCACGGGTAGTGGGATTCTGCATTAGTGGGGCTGAGAGATGTGGGGGCCCCTCCAGCCCCATTATAGTGCACCTGAAGGGGTCCACAGCCTGTATCCTAGAAGAGGGAAGATGAAGGAAGGCAGGTGGGGCTGGGAGTATGGACTAAGGTGCTGCGGGACCTGGGGCCAGGGACATCCTGTGCAGAAGCTCCGGCCGCCTCTTTCCGGTGGTGGCCTGACCGTCCCACAGCAGCCTCCACCACGGCCCTGGTGCTCAGCGGCCCCTCCTTGCTGGCTGACTGCCTCTGCTGCCCCATACCCCCACACAATCATCAGCCTGAAGTTAGCCCCTGAGTGCCACCTGCTTCCTGCCATAACCCTGACCGCCCGGGGCAGAAAGTATTCAGATTGGCTGTGTCAGATGCTAATGTGCTGAATAAACAGTCATTGCAGATCACGATGTGTCCATCACATCTGGAACATTCCATCAGCTTGCAGTGCTGTGGTGTGTGAGGGTCTGGTGCAGCTCAGCCCATTTTCCAGGTGGGCTTCTGCAAAGTTGAGGGGGCTCTGGTGGATCTCCCTGCTTTGAGGAGACTCAGACCACCCGCTGCCTCCTGGGGGAAATGTCAGAAGGGCTCCTCTGCCTGTGAGGATCTGGGGCAGGGCTTGGCCTTGGCCTGCTGGTCTTGGAGGCATTGAGCTTGGTCTGGAAGGGGTGGAGGAGTGTCTGGGCTCACTGGGTCAGGGGCATTGCTGGCAGTGTGGACGGGAGGCTGCAGGGCGCTGCCTCCTGTGGCTTAGTGCCCCGGAGCTAGAGAACAGTGCTTGGTTGAGTCCTGCCAACAGCTTCCAGATCCTCACCCAGGCCAGAACCCAGGCCAGCTGGGGAAGGCAGAGGCTGGCAGGGCCCGTGATGGGTGCTGGTCTTGACTTTGGTGTCCACTGAGTCCAGAGGCTCAGGCCCAGGAGGGATGCATTCTGGCTGAGGGCGAGGCTCTCACCAGGACATGGAGAGGGTGAGATCCCAAGCCCACGGGGGGGCGGGGGCAGGGAGAACCCCTTCTACCTTGGATGAGTCGGGTGACTGGAGAGCTAGAGAACGTGGCAGACCCAAGACCTCTCAGTGCTGAGCCCATGGAGGATGCCCCAGGCTGGTGGGACTGGGAAGCAGAGGGCTGGTCTTACACAGGTGTGTCCAGTGCTGGAGGCAAGTCCTTGTCATGACTGCCTGGCGCCACTCCGTGTCTCTCCTGTCCTTGGATGTTGGGGGCTCATCCTCTTGCATGGGTGTCCTGCTGGGCGCTGGGCCCCACCACTGGCCCCCTGCTTGCTCCGGGGTCTGAGTTAGCTCCTGGCTCCACTGAGCAGCCCACCATGCCCATACCCAGGCCCTGTTCCGAGGCCTGGAACAGCTGCTTCCGAAGAAGGGGCTGCCTTCAGGTAAATCGGCGCACCGTGCAGCCTGAGCTGTGCCCAGGGAGGCCTCTTCAGCGGGATTGGCAGTTGCCATGCCCTGAGAACAGGCAGAACTGTGTGATCCCTGAATGTGAACCTGAAGTTCAAAGGATTTGGAAAGCTCTGGAATGTGTTGTTTTTTTCCCCCAAAATGGGTCCTAAGGAGGGTAAAGTGACTTGTTTCGAGTTGTTGGAGCAAAGTGGGTCTCTCACGGATCTCGGCCTGAGGGTGTGGGGGACAAGGCCTGGGCAGCCCCTCCAGGACAGGGTGTGTTTTCCCAGCAGCCGCAGAGCCAGGATGGACGTTCCTTGGATGGGCAGTTTTCCTGCTTGGGAATGTTACTGGGCTGTGAGATCCACTCTTCTGGGCAGGTGGTTAGCACCTAACGTTTTCCCCTCACTTCCCCCCAAATCCTTAAGTCCTTTGGTCCATTTCACTGCTTCTTTTGGGGCGGGCCTGATTCCTCAGGGCCTCAGTGGCAGAACCAGCCTGAGGTTGCTTCCCTGCCCATGGGTCACCACGGCCCCTGGGCAGGTGAGGGGAGCTGGGGTGGCTTGGATTCCTGGCCTTGGCACCTCCCTTTGGGCGGCTCTGGAGCGTGGCTGGGCGGTTGGTACAGGAGCCACAGGCCGCTGCCTTTCTGGCTGGGCGGACCCTAACATCCTGGAGCATGTGGGGCAGGGCCCATGGTCCCCTCTACGTGGGAGATGGGAGGCTGAGGTGGTGTGGGCAGGACGGTGGATGGTGGGTCCACAGGGACAGCCAGCAGCTCCTGCACCCACTGGGGCTCCAAGACCGTGGGCAAGGGAGGAAGGGGAAGCCCAGGCCGGAGGATCCTGGGGGATGGCGCGGGCCGGGGGCCAGATGTGGTCCCCGAGCCCAGCCAGGCCTAGGGCCGCAGCAGCCCCAGGGCGCCGAGGGCGCCACCCAGCACGAGACAGAGACGCGGGCCGCGCGTGGGTCCAGCGCCCGAAGTCCACGCGCGGTAGCTGTAGATGCCAGGGCCGGTCCCGTTGCCTCCGGGCACCCCGTCCTCGTCGTCCTCCAGGCCGCGTTCGCCGGGTCCCGCGGCCCTTCTCCAGCCCGAGCCCGCCGCCAGGCCCGCGGCTGCTCCCGCCGCCGCCCCGGCCGCCGCCCCGGCGGCAGCCACGCGCAGGGAGGAGCCCGGGGCACCGTAGCGCGGCGCCGGCCTCACGCGCACCCTCGAGGCCCCGCGCGCTCCCCCGCGGACCCCTCCCCGGGCACTGCCCCGCGCCCCTCCGCGGCCGCCCTTGGCTGCGCCGCTGTCGCAGAGGAAGGCGGCCGCCAGTAGCAGAGCCCAGCATGTTGCGGGTGCCCAGTTCATCTTCGCGGGGCCAAACCTGTGGGAAGAGAGGGAAAGGGACCTCAGTTTCCATGGAGATCGGGTGCCCAGGGGCGGAGGGCTCAGGGCTGGAGAGCAGAGGGATCCTCGGCTTTTGTGGGATCAGGGTGCCCCAGCATCTTGGAGGCCCACTGAGGCCTGGGGGTTTAATCTCTAGCATCAGGGACTTAGGCTTGGGGGAGGCCCTGGGAAGTGGCGGGTGGGGCAGGAGGGTTCTGCACCTGAAGGTTGTGCACTTGGAGCGGGGCCTAGAAGCGGAGCAGGAGCGCCGCGGTGGGAGCGTCCAGGCCTCTGGGGGCGGCCAGGCCCGGGCGGGGGGCAGGCCTGGGGGAGGGGCGCCAGGCTCATGGGCTCTGCACGCGTTGCTGGGATGTGGGGGCGGGGGGACAGCATGGGGGGAGGGGCGTTGTGTTTGGAGGACGCGGTAGCGGGGACCAAGAGCTGGCTCAGAGCAGGGTCTGGAGCGGGGACGGACCGTGCCTGGGCCTGGAGCCCATCTTTGGGGCCAAAGCCTGGGTGCGGGCCTTGCGGGTGCTGCCGAGGACAAGCGGCTGCTGACACCGTGCGGACCCCGCCCCAGCAGGCCCGTATCCCAGGGTTGGTCCCTCCTGCGCGCGCCTCGCGCTCCATGCCGTCCCCGGCCGCCTAGTTCAGCAGCTGGCGGGGGACGGGACGGGGTCGAGTCGCGGGGCCGCCTCCGGACGCGGCTGTGCGGGCGACGGCTGCATCCCCTCCCCGCGCCGCCCCTCGCTCCCGGCCCCATACCCGCCCCAGCCTCCCGGCCTTACCCGCCACGGGCCTCGGTTGGAACCGCGCGCTGGAGTATCCGCCCCTGGGGCCGCGGCCGAGCGGGAAGGAGCGGGCGGGCGGCGGCGCAGACCCTCAGCCGGAGCGCGGAGCCGCGGCGCCTGGGTTTTGCGCGAGGCCTCCGCCCTGGGATTGGGGCGGGCAGTCGCGGAGGCGCATCCCCGGTGAGCCGGTGGGAGGGGAAAAGGACGTCGCGTCCCCCATCCTTGAGGCCTCCCGTCCTCCCTCACCAGCCCCCTCCGTCTCCTGCATCACAAGGCCCCGTCCCCGCGGTCCCCCGTGACCCCCGCACCCGGCCCCGCTCCACCCGCCGTGCTTCCTGCCCCTCCACACCCTCATCCCCACCCGGGCCCATCCCCCTGTGAGCCCTGGTGCCCTAGGATGAGGGCCGAGGTCCTGAGCGGAGAGGGTGCATGTACCAGCCCCATGGTGGCTCGAGCCCACCCCGTGGCCCCTCCCGTGGCCCCTCCCGTGGCCCCTCCCGTGGCAGGTGCGGCTTCTCCACCGGTTGTCATCTGCGGGGCTGGGCGGAGACCTCCTCAACCTCCGGCCTTGTTTCAGGGAGGATGGGGTCGACCCCTTGCGATCCCCAGAGGCCCCCCATGGCCCCTCCTGGGCCGGCTGTCTTCCTCCTGTGGGTTCTGATGCCACCTGGGCCGACCGCGTCTTCCCAGCCCAGGGCGGCCGCGCCTCCGGTGAGTTTCAGCTGAGGGCGCGAGGCCAGCTCCGAGCCTGGCTCCAGGTGCAGCGCCGGCCTGGGACCTCTGCTGTCCCGTGTAGGGGTGCCCTGCAAATATGTGATGAATAAGTGAAGAAATACGTTCTATCTTCTAACTTGCCGGATGTTAGAAGGAAACCAAGCTTATGCTTCTCATTTATAGCTACCGTTAAGGATTGGACAGAAGCTTAGCTTTTTGGGTGAGACGGACAACAGTGCTTTTAGAACCTTTGGCAAGGAAGGGCTGGAAAGAACATGTATTTGAAAGTGACTGACAGGTCTTCTGGCCCTAGGGGGCCGCCTGAGCAGGTCCACCCAGCTTCCCTCCAAGACAGAAAATAAATTAACAAGGAGAGCAGGAAGGGCCCCGGGAGACTCCAGACGGGACGGGGGTGCTGCCCACCAGGCAGAAGGAGCTTGGAAGGGAGGGGCCGTGGCCATGGGACGTGGAGGTGGAAGCGGGGTCGTCATAGGTCTGCCCACTCTGGTTGAGTCCCCCTTCCCGGTCACACACAGAACAGCCAGCAGTGAGCTGCTTACCCCAAGGAGCCAAGGGGGTTCTTGGGCAACCCCTGGTGCTGGAGCCGGCAGTGGACAGCACCACAGCCAGACCTCGCTTATTTTTGGCTCATGAGGAACGTCTGTGACCCTTCCCTCCCCTGAACCTGGGAGGTGATGTGTGACCTCCACTCAAGACAGCCATGCAGCACCTCCGGCTGCAGGCGGGGAGGGGATGTTTCCCAGCAGAGGCCCAGGACTGCCAGCTGAGAGGCTGGGAGGGGCCCCTCACTCCTGGACTCTGCGTGTGAAGCCAAGTGTGGAGCCTCACAGGGAATCTGAGATGGGAGCCAGTGAGATGGGGGCAGGACCCAGAGGGGAGAAGAGGTCCTGGGGATGCTGTGGATCTGGATCCAGCGTGCGGGAGCTGAGGTTCTGGAGTGAAACACTGCCTTTCATGGAAGCACTTCTTCCTGTCACCCATTGGCTTCATTTTAAAGGATGAAAATGTATCAGACATTCAAGGAGAGCTGCATCACATAAAAGAAAGACCAGGCAAAGAAACAGAAAATAAATGGATTGAGAAATTTGAATGACTCAGGAAAATTAAAAAGAAACAAAACAGAACTCCAATCCATAGACTCCGATTAGGGAGATATATTTATATAATAAGAACAGGAAACTGTGAAGATGAAATAAGACAAAAAAGACACTTTTGAGATTAAAAAATTATTGCAAAAAAGCCAACAGAAGGATGGAATTGTATATTTAAGGAAATGTTTCTGGCAAAAAGGCAGCAAATATGAAAGAAAAGGGGATAGACCCAGGGGATCCGTTTTGGGCTCTAACATCTAACAGTTGTTCCAAGGCCGAGAACACAGAACGGGAAAAGGAAGGGGGAGGCGGTGCTCCAGCTGATTTTATGATTCCAGAAGCCTTCTATCTTAAGATGTATAGGATGTATCTTAGGGTGTATAAGAGAAGCACAAGAGAAACATTTAGGCTGTTTTATGTTTGATTAGAGACGTGAAAGTTTTAAATAAAGCAGTAGCACAATGAGTCCAGTGGCGCATCAGAAAGCAAATCACCATGATCAGGTCAGGTTCAGGGTGGTTTTACATCATACATATGTCAGTGTGCTTTACCTATTAGTGGACCAAAGGCGAAAAATACGTTTTTCTACAGAGGAAGACAAAGCATTTGATTTCAATCAACATTGGTTTGTAGTGAAACATGTTGAGAAAACTCGTCATAGAAGTGAAATGTTTTCTTTGATAAAGGCTAATCTCAGAAGACATATGTAGTGGAGAGCTTTTAAATGTATTTTTAAAAATACGAACCAATGAAAAGATTGCCTACTTTCACCACTTCTGTTTAATACAGCATTGGCAGAGCTGCCACCAAGAAGAACACAGCACGTTGAAGGCACGGTGGCTCCCGAAGCTGCAGCCCTGAGACCTGATTCTACCATAGAAGGTGGAGTGGCTCCTGCAGCTGTAGCCCTGAGACCTGATTCCACCACAAGTGCTGCAACCGGCAGAGGCCACAGGACATAGGCATAGCTGGTGAAACCTGCAACTGAGGGTGCCGGGGGCTCCTGGGAGAGCCTCTGTCCCCCCTGAGGAGAGGGGCTGCGCAGAACCTGTGTGCTCTTGTCCTTTCCCCCTTTTTCCTGCTGGGAGTGGGACTTGGTGCTGAGGGTGGCTCCTGCCATTGGAAGACCCCAGGATTCTGGGTCAGCGGCTATGTGGGTGGAGGGTGGGGTCATCCCCGGCACACAGCGGTGCTGCTCTGCTGCTCGGAAGACCCCAGGATGCTGGGTCAGCGGCTAGGTGGGTGGAGGGCGGGTTCGTCCCCGGCACATGGCGGTGCTGCTCTGCTGCTCTGCACTGCTGGGTGTCTCATGTCTCATCCCTGTATTAAGCAGGTACTCCCTAGACTTGCAGCCAGATGTGTACCTTAGATTTAAAAGATGGTAGAATTTCTCTACCAGAACAAAAAATAGCTTTAAAAAATATAAGATAAAAAGCCATTCATAGCCTGGCATGATGGCTCATGCCTGTAATCCTAGCACATTGGGAGGCCAAGTCGGGCAGATCACCTGAGGCCAGGAGTTCGAGACCAGACTGGTCAAAATGGTGAAACCCTGTCTCTACTAAAATTACAAAAATTAGCTAGTCATGGTGGTACGTGCCTGTAGTCCCAGCTACACGGGAGGCTGAGGCACGAGAATCACTTGAACCCAGGAGGTGGAGGTTGCAGTGAGCTGAGATTGTGCCACTGCACTCTAGCCTGGGTGACAGAGCAAGACTCCTTCTCCAAAAAAAAAAAAAAAAAGCCATTCACCATAGTCCACAATGTAAAAGACCTCTATGGAGAACATAAAAAAGTTATTAAAGAATATAAAAGAAAATCTGCATAAATGGAGGATGCACAGGTTATTGTAAGGGTGATGGTTCACCACAAATTGATCCATAAATTTAATGAAATTACAATAAAAATCTTTGCATAATTTTTAAAAGACTGTTATGAGCTGAACCGTGTCTCACTCGGATTCATGCATTGAAGTCCCAAACCCTGGTACCTATGGCGGTGGGTTCATTTGGAAATAGGACCTTAAAGAGGTGACTAAGGTTAAATGAGGTGAGGTGAGCTTGATGTCCTTAACAAGAGGAGCTTAGGACCCAGACACCCACTGTGGGATGGCCCTGTGAAAACATAGGGAGAAGATGGTGTCTACAAGCCAAGAAGAGAGGCTGCAGAAGAAACCAACCCTGCCAAATTGTGAGAAAACAAATTTTTGTTGTTTAAGCCACCCTGTCTTTGGCACTTTGTTATGGTAGTAACAAAATAGCACAGAACCCAAAAGTTTCTGTAGTCTATATGGAAAAATAAAGGCCTAAAATAACTATTAATAAAATAATTTTGAAAAAGAAGATCAAAGAAGAGTAACTCACCATGTCATATTAAGACGTTGTAGAAAGCCATAGTAATAAAACAACCCAGTCTAGGCAAGGATTAGACAGAGACCAACACAAGAGAAGAAGGATACCACTAAGAAACTCCTGTAGGAACCTGTCCATGTCTACAGGAATAAAACAAGATTGAGAATTTTGGTAGAGAATGGGAAACTAAAAGGACAAAAAGGAAAGTCTAGAATCAAAAAATACATTTTAAAACACAGAAGATTAGACATGGCTAGAGAGAGAATTAGTAACCTGGAAGATCAGAAAATAATCCAGAAAAAAAAAAGAGCATGCAGAATAGGATGTTAGGAGGCAAGGGTACACTGTAGAAAGGCCTGACATGCCATGTAATATTAGAACCAATGGAAGAAGAGGGAGGATGAGGTAGATGTAATATTCAAGGAAGTAATCACCAATAATTTCCAAAAACTGATGAAATAAATTAAATCATGAATTCTAGAAGCATTACAAACTCCAAGTGCAATAAATACAAAAAGAAGCATACCTAGGTAAGACAGCTGTAAACCAAACAACTTCCAGAAGCAGGGGAAACTCAAGTTACCTGCAAAAGAGTAAAAGTAAGACTGGCAGCTGACTTCTCAACAGAAAGAGGGAGTGGGTGACAAAGCAGAAATGCAGTTTGTCAAGTCCCTGTTCCAGCGTCACAGAGCTGACTGTGAAGGGTGGTTAGAAGCTAAGAGGCAGCAGATTAATAATTGGCATGGATAAAAAATAGATACCATGCAAATACTAACTAAAAGGAAGCCAGTGTAGCTATATTAATGCCGGACAAAGCAGACTTTATGACTTAAAGGTTGAGGTAAAAGCACTACTAGGGACAAAGAGTAATGCCTCTCAGTGATGAAAGGTTAAATTTACCAAGATGATAAAATATTTCTAAATCTGTATGCACTTCATGACATAACCTCAAAATATACAAAACAAAAATAGGAGATTTACAGTGAAAAATCATTGACATAAATTTAAAACTCACACACAACACCATGGATCTGTTGAGTACCTCTCTCTCCAAGGACACATGCTGAATGCATCACACTGGGTGTCTGTGATGAGGGAGGTGGGATTGGGGCATGGAAAAACCATGAAATCAAGCAAGGGATACCTCCCCACAACCAGGTGCTGCAGCCCCATAGGAAGAGACATGTTCGGTCAACTTAGTTTCTGCCCTCAAGCACCAGAGAGAAAAGGCAGAGAAACCAGGTAAGGGCACGTCGTCTATTCATTAGACCCATGGAGCTTTCAATAAAAGAACACAAAATGACGTTCCTGTTTCTGAGGAAAGGGGGCACCTATGTATTTGGTGGTGCTGCCTGGATGTGCCGGAGCCCTTCGCTCACCTGGCCTCAGGCTCTGCTCTGAGGAGCTGGGACCTCATGGCAAGGAGACCATCCCTCTGGGCCTGGAGGACTGGGCAGAGTGGCTGGCCTCCATAGCAGCTGTTCATCCGAGAGCGTCAGGGGAGAGGCCCTGAGAGGGGGCTTCTTGTGAGCTCCAGGCCCAGCTTCTTCTGGGCTGGAGGCTCCCAGCTGCCGTGGCGAGGAGCTGTCCTGGCAGTGCTGAGGCCCAGGTCTGGCATCTCTGTCCCTCCCCTGCTCATGGAGATGCTTGCCTACAGCCACCACTCTGTGCTCTTGGCAGCTCTGACTCTGGGTGATATGGGCGAGGGCAGGACTTGCTGAGTGCCCTGTTGGGAGAGGGCTGTGGCTGCCTTGGGTTGTCACCAGTGTCTGTGAGCACAGGGAAGGAGGAAGAGGGATTGGGCAGCTCTCCCTCCTGCAGCTCTAAAGGGGAAGGGCCTGGAGGAGTTTGACCAGGGCCACCCTGATGTTGCCGTTTCCCAGGCAGTAGATGATGGGTTTGAGCAGAGGGATCGCAACCAAGTAGACCCCTGACACCAGCTTGATGAGGTTAGAGAAGCCGCTACCCCAGGTGGGAGGCATGGGTGGGGAAGGCCTTAGGCTGCTGGGCCTTGTTGGAATCCTTGCAACCTGGCCAGGATGTGGGTGTAGGAGACCATGGTTGTCTGCAGGGAAGCCGCGAGGATCACTTGGGCTGCCTGAGTCCAGTATTTCTATGGCAGTGGTGCTGGAGCAAGAGAACCATAGCAGGGGTGGGATATCACAGAAGTGGTTGAGGACATCGGGGCTGCAGAGCCTCAGGCTGGAGTTGAGAGCCATGGACACAAAGGAGGCCGGGAAGCCGCTGAGCCGGGCACTGAGGGCCAGGTGCACGCAGAGCCTGAACTCCATAATGGACTGGGTAGTGCAGCAGGCGGCAGATGACCGGGGGCCTGTCACAGTCCATGGTGGCCAGGAGGCCGCACTCAGAGGAGCTGAGTGAGAGGAAGAGGAGCAGCCAGGTGAGGTGCCCCAAGAAGGAGATAGATGGTCCTCGCTTGTGCTGGGAGTCCGGCCAGCAGCTTCGGGACGGTGACCGAGGTGTACAGGGTCTCCAGCACCGAGACGTTGGCCAGGAAGAGGTGCGTGGATGTGTGCAGGTGGTGGCTGGCTCTGATGGTCCCCACGACAGCCAGGTCCTCTAGGATGGTCACCACATAGATGAGGAGGAGTGACCAAACAGCAGCCCTTGAAGATGGCGCAGCTCTGGGAAGCCCAGAAAGACAAACTCTGTCACCACAGTATTGCTGGAATTGTACATGGCCCTCCTGGTCAGGCAAGTCACTTCTGAGCACTCTAGAACAGTGGGGAGACTTGGGTGTGGTGTGTGATGGGGTCAGAGCCCTGCTCCACTGGTGAGAGCTAGGTAAGAGCAGTGTAAGCCGTCCTGGGATCTTAGGGCAGGGGCTCAGGCTCACAGACTGTCCCACCATGCACCTTTGGGACCTGCTGCAATACTTATCTGTCATCCCCACCTCTCAGCCCAACATGCACGCTTACCCAGAGCTAACGCCTGGCCAAGGGGCCTTGGGACCTGTACACACTCATATGATCAGGTATACCTCCTCTTAAACCTGTACGCGCGGAGATGCGTAATCTTCCCTGCTCCAACACACAGGTACATGGCCAGGTGCACACATACACACTCAGTGCACGTCCCTCCCCAGGTGCACACACGCCCTGGTGCACACCTGCAGATGTACACACAGTGCAAGGGAAGACCCATTCTGCCTGGCTGCCTTCTTGGGGTTGTGTGCCTTGGGGCCCTTCCTGGACCTCGACCCTGCTGGCCCCCAGGGGCCAGGGGCACCCTGTAGGGGTGAACAAAGCTTCCAGGGGTTTTGCAGAGGGGAGGGAGGCTCCTCCCCACCTCTTAGGTCCTGATATCTTTATCTTGTACTTTCTGAGCCAGCAAAGGGGCAGAGGAGGGAAGGGCTGGAGCTGTCCACTCAGAGCCTCCAACAGGTCTGTGTGGCGTCGGGTTTTGGTTCCTGGACTTGCCTGCCAGTTGGGTGTCTGAGGGCAGGATGGGGGTTGGAGGGTGAGCTGGGTCAGTGGTGGGAGAAGGAGCTCCGCAGGCCCGCGCAGCAGCTCCTCTGGGAGGTCCCCGCCCCTCTCGGGGGATGTAAGCCCCAGACCCCTACCTGGCACTCTGCCTCCGGGTCTGTCTGCGCTTGGGCAGCGGCGGGGTCCCCGTGGACGAGTGAAATTCCCGGGTGACCCTTGACCCAGCCTTCTACCACCCCGTCCTCACCGGCGCTCGGGGTTCGGGGCTGGCGGGCTGCTCCAGGCCCACCTGGTGAGGCGACTTCAGAGACCCCCCACCCATGGCGGCGGCGAGGACGGAGCGCTGGGAGGCGCCACTGGGCAGCCTCAGGAGACGCATGGGCCCCGCCCTGGGTGCAGCGTGGGCGGCTGCCGGGAGGGGCTGGGCCGACGAAGGCTCAGCGGTGAGGACCCTCCGCAGCGCCCCCCACCCCGCAGCGCCCCGGGCGACGTGGAACAGCCAGCGAGGCAGCTTGGGGCTCAGGGCCGGGGCCCGGGGTGCAGTCCGCGCAGCCTCCCCCAGGTCTTTGCGTGGAGACCAAGGTCACGGCGGGCCCCGCCTCCCTCGCAGGTGGGTCTCCCCGGGCTCCGCCTCTATCTGCACCTGCTGGTGTTTCTTATTCGGTTCCTTTGTGACCTTGCGCTCCCCACCCCCTATCTGCTCCCCATCCTGGAAGTCTCTCGTTGCAATTTTTCACTCCAATGGGACTCTCAGAGCGATCTGTAAGGTGCTCTGCAGGCCCATGGAGGGACCCGCTGAGCTGGGAGGCCTCCCCACGCTCTGCTCAGCGGCAAACAGAGCTTTCCATGCAACCTTCCCTCCCGGTGCCCTGACCCCGGGGACGCCAACGTGGGACAGGTCCCAGACTCGAGGCCCTTCCCTTGAGGGTGGGGGCTGCTCAATGCTGCCCAGTAGACTGCCTTCGGAACACCCATTTCATTTTATTTATTTTTCGATGCATGGCATTTATTCATCTATTTATAAAATAATACAAAGAGCACATAAACCTCCGCTCAGCACAGGACGTAGACAATTACTAACCCATGAGCGTAGCTCCTCCCTTCTCCCAGCCTCAGAGACCATTCGTTGGGATTCTCTGGCTGCTTTCTTGGAAGCACGTTGATGACACGAAACACAGGTGGAGCTTTGCTGGATTGAAGCTTCATAACCCAGAGCCCCGGGCTGTGCGCTGTCCTCTAGGTCTCGCTCTTTCATGTCGAGACTCTCCCTCTTCTCAGCAGCTGCACTCCACTCAGCTGGACACCTGTGTAATATTCCGTGGTGTGACTACACCGCAAGTCGTAACACATTCTTTGTTCACGGACACTTGGAACGATCCCCAGTCCTCTGTTACTGCGAATGGCACTGGGTGACATTCCTGTGCCTGGTTCCTGGTTGTTGTGTGTAAATATTTCTCTTGTAATCCAACCATAAGAATGGGAATGCTGAGGTCAAACTTTACTCAAAACTTCCTAAGAAAATACCAAAGCCTTTTCCCAATGTGGCTGTACTGCTCCACAGCTACTATGGCTCTGCCACCCTCTCCAGCAGGTGGTATCGTGGAATTCTCAGTCTTGGCCACTTTAGTGGGTGAGAAGCAGCGTCTCATTGTGTTGGTGACTCGTATTTTCCTGCTTGTCCCACAGGTTTGGTATCAATGTGTGTTTCTGCTTCTGTGTGTCTTTTGTACATTTCTCCCAATGGTGTCATCTTTTAGTTATTGATTTGTAGGAATTATTTAGCCCTTTCTAAATTTCTCTGTGGAGGCACAGTTTACACAGTAATGTGCTTAGTGTTGAGGTGATGGGTTTTGATAAATGTGTGTGTGCCTGGAACCCAGACGCATGAGGATACCAACTTCCGTCACCCCACAGACATCCTGCATACCCTTTCCCAGTTAATCCCTGACTCTCAACCTTGAGGCAACCACTGCTGAGATTCTTTCCTTCATAGGTTTTGTTCATTCTAGAATGTAATATAAGTGGAACACACAACGTCCTCTCTTTCATCTCCAGTTTCTGCTCAGCACAATGTTTTTGAGGCATATCCAGAGTTTGAGTGTTTGTTCCATTATTAGATAGTTTCCAGATTATCTGGAAATGTGTTAGTTTCCAAATGTTCAGAGATTTTCTGGAGACATTTCACTGTTGTTCACTTCTATTTTAATTCCTTTGAGATTAGAGAACATACTTTGTTTTAAATTTGAGATTTATTTTATGGCCTAGAATATGGGTCTATATTGGTAATTGATCTGTGTTCTCCGAAAAGAATGTGCATTTTCTGTTGCAGGATGGCACATCTTGTCGATGTCAATCAGGTAAGCTGGTTAATAGTGATGTTCAATCTTTATTGAAATCTGTGGTTCTAATTGTGGATTTGTCTATTTCTCCTTGATGTTATATTGTTTTTGCTTCATGTATTTTTAGGTTGTTATTAGGTGCATACCTACTTAGGATGATTTTGTCCCTCTAAAGAATTAACCCCTTAATAGTTATGAAATGATTTCCTTTATGCCTGGTAATATTCGTCATTTTAAAATCTATTTTGTCTGATATTAACGCCAGCTTTCTTTAAATAGTGCATGATATACCTTTTACCATTATTTTACTTTAAACCTACTTGTGTCTTTCTTTTTAAATTGTGTTTCTTGTAGGCAGCATATAGTTGGGTCTTGCATTTTTATTCAGTCTGATAATCTCTGGCTTTTATTTGTGGTATTTAACCATTTACATTTAATGTGATTATTAATATGATTACACTTACATCTACCACATTACTATTTGTTTACTGTTTATCCTGTCTGATTTTTGTTCCCTTTGTCATCTTTTTCTTCCCTTTTTATGATTACATTTTGTCTCCTTTGCTGACTATGACCTGTAACTCCTTCTTTTGTTACTTTAGTGGTTGTTTTAGGGTTAGTGTATTCCTTTAACTTATCATCGTCTACCTTCAAGTGATATATTATTTCTTCACATATAGTATACAAGCTATACAATAGTGTACTTCCACTTCTCTCCTACTGGCCTTTGTGCTACTGTGGTCATGCATTTTATGTTCATGTATTATAAATTCCACAATAAATTGTTATTATTTTTGTTTATACAGATACTTATCTTTTAAATAATAAGGAAAAGTGTTGTATATTTATTCATATTGGCATTCATTGTGCTCTTTATTTCTTTTTATAGATACTTATTTCCACTTGGCATCATTTGCCTTTTACCTGGAGGATTTCTCTAAATATTTTTTGTAATGCTCATGATATATTCTTTCATCTTTTGGTCTGCTCATGATATATTCCTTCATCTTTTGTATGTATGAACAATTCTTTATTTAACTTTTGTTTTTGAAAGATATTTTTGGCCTGGCATGGTAGCTCATGGCAGTAATCCCAGCACTTTGGGAGAATGACGTGGGTGAATCATCTGAGGTCAGGAATTCTAGACCAGCCTGGCCAACATGGGGAAACCCCGTCTCTACTAAAAATACAAAAAATTAGCCAGGCATGGTGGTGTGTGCCTGTAATCCCAGCTACTCAGGAGGCTGAGGCAGGAGAATATCTTGAACCCGGGAAGCAGAGGTTGCAGTGAGCCGAGATCTTGCCACTGCACTCCAGCGTTGGTAACAGGGCGAGTCTCCATCTCAAAAAAAAAAAAAAAGATATTTTTCCTGTGTACAGAATTCTAGATTGACAGTTTTTCTTTTTCTTACAGTCTTTAAAACTTGTGGCTCCACTGTTCTCTTGCTTGCATCTGTGGTCATATTTATTTTTGTTACTCTGGCTGCTTTTAAGATTTTCCCTTGATCACTGGTACTGAGCAATTTAATTATGATGTGCCTCGGTGTAGTTTTCTTTGTGTTTCTTATCTTGAGATTCATTGAGCAACTTGGACTTAGGAGTTTGTAGTTTCCATCAAAGTTAGAAAAATTTTGGCCATTAGTTTTTCAAATATCTTTGCTCTCTCTTCTTTGTTGATTCAGTTACATGTATATTAATCTGCTTGGAGTTGTCCAACAGTTGTCACTGATACTGTTTCACTTAAAACATTATTCTCTTCTCTCTTTTTCATTTTTTGGTAGTTTCTATTGCTGTGCCTTTAATTTATCTTTGCTTCTGCAATTTCTAATCAGATGGTTTGTTGTTGTTGTTGTTGTTTTGTCATGGAGTCTTGCCCTGTATTCCAGGCTGGAGTGCAGTGGTACAATCTCGGCTCAGTGACAGCTCACCTCCCGGGTTCAAGCAATTCTCCTGGCTCAGCCTCCCAAGTAGCTGGGATTACAGGTGCCCGCCACCACACCCAGCTCATTTTTGTATTTTTAGTAGAGACAGGGTTTCACCATGTTGGCCAGGCTGGTCTCGAACTCCTAATCTTAGGTAATCTGCCCACCTTGGCCTCCCAATGCGCTGGGATTACAGGTGTGAGCCACCACACCTGGCCCCAATTTCACTGATATTTTCAAAGAACTAGCTTTTGGTTTTGTTGATTTTCTCTGTTGCCATTTTTGTTCTCTATTTTATTGATTTCTGCTCTGATCTTTATTATTTATTTTGATCACTTTCTGCTTAATTTGTTATTATATTTCTGGTTTCTTAGGGTGGAAACTGAGGTAACTGATTTAAGACCTTTCTTTTCTTACAGGTGTTTGGTGCTATACATTTTCCTCTAAGTACTGCATTAGTAAAATCCAGTAATTTTTTGATATGTCGTGTTTATTTTCATTTCAAAACATTTACTAACTTCTGTTTTGATTTCTTCTTTGACTATGGGTTATTTAGAACTGTATTTTCCCCAAATATCAAAATATTTCCCATAAATCATTTTCTTCTGTTGATTTCTTTTTTTAATTACTGTGGGCGAGAAGCCACCCAGGTGCTGAGGCAAGAGACTGAGGGCACGAGCTGTTCCAGTGTAATGAAGAAAATATATAGAATAAGAATGGTTATACTAGAAATAGATTATAGATATGATGATATATGAATATTATTAATCATTAGTTTGTAGCAATTACTCTTTATTCCAATATTATAATAATCCTTGTTCTACAATTATAACCTGGGGAAAACCAGGCCATACAGAGATAGGAGCTGAAGGGACACAGTGAGAAGTGACCAGAAGACAAGAGTGTGAGCTTTCTGTTATGCCTCGACAGGGCCACCAGAGGGCTCCTTGGTCCAGCTGTAACACCAGCGTCTGGGAAGACGACTGTTACTTAGCTGACCTCGGTCTAGTGGTAGCGTCAGTGCCTAGGGAAGGCATCCGTTACTTAGCAGACCAGGAAAGGGAGTCTCCTTTTCCACGGAGGAGTTGGAGAAGACTCTACTCCATCACCTCTTGTGGAGGGCCTGACATCAGTCAAACCCGCCTGCAGCCATCCGGAGGCCTGACCGTCTCCCTGCGATACTGGGCTTCAGCGGTCATGCTCCTGGTCCGCTTTCATGTTCCACCGTGTACACCTGGCTCTGCCTTCTAGATAGCAGTAGCAGAATTAATGAAAATACTAAAAGTCTTTGAAATGCATAGAAGAAATAATGGCATAAGCTGTCCTCTGTCTCTCTCCGCCTTGGCCACCTGTCCAGTGGACGTGTGACTCATGTGACCTTATCAATCATTGGAGATGACTCACACTCCTTACCCTGCTCCTTTGTCTTGTATCTGATAATAACAGCACAGCCAGGCATTCGGGGCCACTACTGGTCTCCACGTCTTACTGGTAGTGGTTCCCCGGGCCCAGCTGTTTTTTCGTCTAGCTCTTTGTCTTGTGTCTTTATCTCTATGATGTCTCGTCTCTGCACATGAGGAGAAAAACCCACAGACCCTGTAGGGCTGGTCCCTGCAAATTACTATGTATTACTTTCAATTCTTTTAAGTTTGAGACACATTTCTTGGCCTAGAATATGGGTCTATCGGGGTAAATGTTGCACGTGCACTTGAAAAGAATGCGTACCCTGCTGTTTTTGGATGGAGTGTTCTGTAAACATCAGTTAGGCGAAGGTGGCGGTGCCGTTCCTGCCTTCCATACCCTTCTGACTTGTTGCTTGTTCTGCCTCCTTGGATCTTGTAAGTGCAGCGGTTTTGAGTCTGTCTGTTGGTGTCTGATGCCTGCTCTTCCCACCGTCTCTAAGCCTGTGTATCTTCCGCTGTGTGCTGAGCACTGTGCTTAGAGACTTACTTGAGGGACTGATTAGAGCTTGCTTTGATGCACCCTTCCTTGAGTATTTTTGCTTGTTTTTACTTCTTCCGGACACGTGGTGGTGGTAGTTGTCTAGAACCACGTGACTCAATTCAGTCTACACTTGATGTTCCAACTGAAGGTTCAGGATTGTCCTGGACACAGGGGCTGGGGCTTGTCGGGTTTATCCTCGTTCCTCGGGGGCATAGTTGTGGATTTCCAGGGCCACTGTGTTGGGAGGACTTGGGCTGGAGGAGCTGGCACGGGGCCCAAGTGCTGGGCTTGCCTCCCTGGTGCCCATTGGCTCCTGCCCCCAGCCCAGCAGCTCCTCACTCACATCTACCCCCCGGCTGCTTTTAAGAAGATTAGACTCATCCTGTTGTCCTCCAGGAAAGGGAGGCTCTGAATTAGTAAGTTGTTTTCTCTGGACGTGTGGAACTCTCTCCTGCTTAGATATTGGATCTACTGGGCTAATTGTAAAACATACTTAGTCTCCATTTTCCATATCACATTTTGGTTTAACTTTCTGAGTGATTTCTTCCAGTCCTTCTTGAGTTTATTTCTGGCATCCTATTTCCAATTTGTGGGTTATCTGTCTTTCTTTCTCTGACTCTGTCTTTCCTTTCTTTTCTCGTAGTGTTCTATTGTTTCAAGGGTGCAAACTACATGTTCTGATGTCCGTGAGGATATTCACGGATTTCACTGCCCTCTGTCTCCATGTCTTCCAGCCTCTTCTCATTCTCTCAGCCTCTGTCTATCTCCCCTGTTAGGGGCTCTCGTCTGATGTCTGGTGACCGTTGGCTGTCAGTCCACACTGGAGAGATCCAAAATGCTGACCAGGCCGTGGCAGAGTCATCTGGCTGGCAGAAGCCCCGCCTCGTCTGCCAGCATCACGCAGATTCCTGAGAGGAATGTCTTCCGGGGTCCTGCCTGGAGGTGTAAGTGGCTGCCGTCCACTGTCTAGGGACCTGGTGGGGCCGGGGTCTCTCTGTTCAGTACGGGGGCCTTCGGGCAATTCCCTGATGTCTGTCCCTCTGCTCTCAGAGGTCTGGGTGTGTCCAAGTCCGGCCCCCCTGGCTTTCCCTGGCTCACTGTCTTCAGAGTTCTACTGGGGTCAGGGCTGGCTTTGCCACCTTCTGAAAATCCCTACCTTCAGCCCCACCGGCATCTTGCTTTCAGAGCACCTGGCTGTTTCCTCCCTCTGTTCCTGCCCTGTCTCCATTGCAGACAAAGGCATCCCAGAGAGACCCCCAGGCCATGCACCATCCCGGGGCAGCCGGGCCACCCTGGGCTTGGACGGCCCTGGCATCTGTCCTTGTGCCTGTGTGTCTGTGCCTGTGAGCTCTGCGTGCAGGGGCCCCACGGCCTGCAGGCTTTCGGTCAGCACGAGGCCCACGCCACATGGCCGGGCCAATACCTGAGTGTGGAAAGAGGCCTCATGCCTCAGCCTCTGTGTGTTTCTACTTTGGTCCCGAGAGTGAAGCTCAGGACTCCCATCCTGTCACTGCACAGGATGAACATCCTAGATTTTTACAACCTTGCCAGCAGGATTGAGAGTCATTACTGAAACAGTTGTTGCAGATACATGTGATTCTGACCTACAGGCAGGCTGCGTCAGCGGCTCCCAGCTGTGGGTCCCCGTGACACTTGAAGGCCACCGTAGAAGACACGTGACGTCACGCAGCTCCGCCAGCCCGGAGCCACTGCGTTTAAAGGGGAGCTGGAGGCTCCTGCATCTGGTCTACTGCCCTCCCTCTCCTCACAGCCTCTTAGGAGGAGCAGAGGACAGATTCCTCCGGGAGGCCCTGCAAGCTGGGCTGTGTTCAGCATGGGCAGCCTCGTCCAGTCTCCGAACCTGGCCTTCTGCAGATGCCCGCCCTGCAGTGGGATTGAAGGATATTTGCCTGGAAGAGTGGCTCAGCCTCTCCAGGGGCTCCTTGTGTTATGGTCTGGGGGACGGTTAGGGAGGGATGCAGGGAGGGGCCTAAGGATGGGGCACCGGGTGTGAATCCCTGTGGGGAACCCCAGTGCCCGGGACAGGGTCCATGAGTGCCTGAGTCAGTGTCTGTTGTGGTCTGGGTCAGCGTCCGTCAGGGTCTAGGTCAGGGTCCATCAGGATCTAGGTTGGGGTTCATTGGGGTCTAGGTCTGGGTCCATTGGGGTCTGGCTCAGCATCCATCGAGGTCTGGGTCGGGGTCCATCGGTGTCATCTGGGTCAGGGTCCGATGGGGCTGTGAGCTCAGGTTGCAGCCTCCCTTACCCACTGGCTCCCAACAGAGCCGGGGGCCAGCCGTCCATGGAGACTGGGTCATGGGTGGGGAGTGGGTGACCCAGCAGCTTGGTTTTTGTTTGGTAACGTTCTTGGCCACCTGAGTCCTTTGTCCTATTTTCTTATTTCTCCTCCTCCCCACCCTGTTTTAAAGTAAATCTACTCGTGTGCAGTGTGGTTGGGCTTTTCCTGCTTATCTGCACCCTAAGTGCCTCTGGTGAGCCCTCCATGCATCCTCCACTTAACCTCAAGGTGAACAAGCTTGGTAAACAAGCTGGGTAATTTTGTGAACGCATTTGGGCCAGGAACAGCTGACAACGAACCACCACAGAGCTGAGCTTGGGGCATGGCAGGCGGTGTGTGGGGGGCCCCTCCAGCCCTGGGCCATGGGGGCCTCGGAGTCTGGCCAGCTAGTAGATGCCATGAGGGGCGGCTGCTCTGCCCACCCTGCCACTCCCCAAGGAGGTCCCTGGACCAAGAACTCTGCAGGATGGACTTGGGAGGGCAGCCCCCAGCCTCGGCCCCCACCCTCACCCTGCGCTGCTCGTCCACCGCCTCCCCTGCCTCTGCGCCTGGGCTGCCCAGACCCTCTGTGCCTTTTCCTCCCCAGCCGGCTCACTGCCTATGTAAGGCCAGCAGAAATGTGCAGTTTTGTTCCGAAAAGACTGTGGGGGCAGCAGAGCTCCTCAGAGTGTGGGCTCTGGGACAGGGGCTGGAATTCAAATCCCGGACCCGCCCTTGGTGTGTGACCTTGGACCCATGGATTGGGAGGGGTCAGGAGTCTCTGCAGTGCCGGCCCCTGTGCTGGTCCCCCATGGATGAGCTCGCTCTGGGGCTTTGGGCGTCCGTCGGGGGTGGCGTGAAGCTGTGCACCAGGAGGTTTCGGGTCAGATCTTAGCGAGGTCAGACCCAGTGTGGCCAAAGCCCTCACCTTTGCACATCCCCCATCTCTGATGCTGCCATCTCCCAGGTGAGCTGGGCCCCTCACTGCCCACGGCTCCTGTGACTTGTGACCACCGGCTTCCTCTCAGAGCTGCCACTCAGCAGCTGTGGGGCTTGAGGTGCCCATCTGCCTCTTCCGGTCCCAGGTTCCCTCTCTGAAAGATGCAGCCAGCGTTGCCTTATCTGATAGAATTTGAGGCAGGATCTGCAGCGGAGACCTTGAGTCCTTGTCACATAGGTATGTGGAGCACGCTGTGCTCTGCTGCTGTGGGGCTGTGGGGTGTGGGGGACCCCAGCTGCTGCCAAGTATGGAGCAGGAGAGCTTCATGCCCTTTACACAGAGGTGCCCACGGACAGCCTGGCATGCAGGCCCTGCAGAGATGCTCTCACACAGCCCATATGCTCCCCCACACCTACCGTAAGTGCAGAATCACATGCCCCGACCCCACACTTGGCTTCACTCACAGGGCACCCAGGCACTTGCATCAGAACTACACCCATCCACACCCAGACACATGTGCCCCCAGCACAGGCCCCCACGCAGACAGCAGGCTCCCAGCAGGCAGACAAAAACACGCACACAGCAGATCCAGACCTGGCACACAGACATCCATGCCGACATGCTGCCCCTGCCCAGGAGACAGGCAGGCACCACTCACCCCGGCCTCTGGGGCCCGGTGCTTCCCACAGAAACAAGTGGACAGACAAGGCCATGAAAGTCACAAATGTGAAACCACAGACATGCTGCCCTTCCACATGGCCACCTGCTTCAGGGAAGCTTGTTGACCAGCACACCCCAGACAGCTTGCTGCCCCATGTAGTTATAGGCGCAGGCATGTGCAGATGTGCTGTGCCGTACACAGTTATACACAGGTGCTCACACAGGTACTCCCAGACACACACAGGTGCTCACTCAGACAGGGACACACAAGCACACATAGGTGCACATGCAGACACACGGGAGCACCCAGGCATACACAGGTATCTACAGGTGCACACTGGCACACACAGGTATCCACGGGAGCACACAGGCACACACAGGTATCCACAGGTATCCACAGGTGCACACAGACACACACAGGTATCCACAGGTGCACACAGGTATCCACAGGTATACATAGACACACACAGGTACACATGCAGTTGCACAGACACTCAGATATGCCCAGGTACACATGCAGGTGAGCACAGATATGCCCAGGTACACATGCAGGTGCACACAGGCACACACAGGCATACACAGGCACATACACAGGTGGGTGCACAGATATACACAGGTGCACCCAGGCACACTCATGAACACAAGCACTCACATGTCACCTGTGCAGAGGATGATATGGTTTTAAGGTGGTGGATCTGGGTTTGAGTCCCAGCATGTCACCTGTGCAGAGGATGATGTGGTTTTTAGGTGTTGGATCTGGGTTTGAGTCCCAGCATGTCACCTGTGCAGAGGATGACGTGGTTTTTAGGTGGTGGATCTGGGTCTGAGTCCCAGCCCGGCCCCACACGCTCTGCTCTGACCTGGTGGCCCATTTCCTCACCTGTGAGGTGCTGAGGTGGGGAGTTTGGAGTTTGCTCTTGGACAAAGCAGGGGCTTCTGTGACCACTCAGGCCAACAAGATCAGGGCTTGGAAGATGCAAAATCAGAGAAGCCTGGTTGCAAAGATGAGCTCCCCAGTAAAAGGACCCCCCACAACATAAGAGACAAGAAGCGACCGCCAGGGCCGTGCAGGCCCTCCTCCCTGTTCTTCAGAGGGTAGGGTTAGGGAGTGGGGAGAAGCTTACCTGCCTGGGCAAGTCCACACAGGTCCTGTCCTCTTGGTGCAGGGAGTGTGGCCATGTATTGGGCAGCCTGGGAGCTGATGCCCATCTGGACAAGGCCAGAGTCAACCGTCCTCCACCCTCACTGACACCCATCTCAAAAGAACTCACAGAAGAGAGAAGCTGTTCAGATGGGGCTTCTCTCAGAGGCCTGGGGATGGGGGAGGGAGCAGAGGCTCTTCCCACCTGTCCTGGGGGTGGTGCGTGCAGGTCCCTCTCACCTGCCCAAGGGACCTGCCTCCCCTGTGACCAGGCCCATCAGCCAGACTGGCTGGAATCGGAATTGGAGGCCAAAGGGAAACCTGCACACCGGCCCCGCCCCGGCTGTCTCTGTGGGACAGGGTAGGTGTGATCTGGCCTGAGCAGGATGTGGAGCACTGATGAACATACCTGCACACCCCAGCAGCATCTGGAGAAACAGGGGAACACGAAGAGCCCCCCTGGGGATCCCTGTATGCCCCCCAGCCCCTACATCCCAGAGCAGAGGGTGCCGGTCTCCCAGGGCCTCCCACAGGTGGGCTCCGCCTGCCTGCTCAGAGCAGTCGGGTCTGAGACTGGAGTTTGACTCATTGTCTGTCCTCCACCTCCTGATCTCTGGCCAGGCCACTGTGAGGGGCACAGGGTTGATTGAGGAAACCTTTTCATGGGCTGTGAAAGGGGCAAAGGCACCTGAACCCTCTGCTCTCCTCACTTAGACCCGTGAGGACCACGGCCCCGGGGCAGAGCCCTCTCCCTGGACACCAAGGACCTCTGACTGCTCCCCACGTGGTTGGCTGAGCCTGGCTGATGCTCCACAGAGGGGTGGTCCAGGCTGGACAGCTCAAGGTGGCAGAGGGCAGTGGGAGGTAAGGAGAAGGTGCTGAGGACCCACAGAGGGGTCTTTGGCCCCCGCCTTCTGTGTGTGCTTGGAGAAGGGACTTCACTGGCCCCAGACACAGCTGATCAGTCCATCCAGCCTGGCCTGGGGTCCTGGTCCACACAGGGCACAGACCTCCAGGGCTGCTGGGGGCAGATGTATGGCTCTGTGTTCCCGCGTCCCAAAGCCACATTCATAAATGTCACATCTATTCACATTCAGCCATGTCTGAGGGTCCTTACTGGGCCTCAGCACTGGCCCCCGGCCCAGCAGTGGATGGATGAGTTTTTGCCTGGGGTGTTGGAGGGAGACAGACAACAGCTAATGGTGGGCAACTCTGCAGCATGTGGGGGTGGAGCGTGGCATGGAGAGGCAGGCACCAAAAGGAGTGGGATCAGGGCCACTGCTTGGACAGAACACCCAAGGCCAGGGTCGACCCTGGAGGTGTCAGGAAAGAGAGTGCCAGGGAAGGGGACAGCGGCTGCAGAGGCGAAGGTGGGCATGGGCCCTGTGTGGTGGGGGAACGAGCAGTGGGCAGGGAGGGCTGAGCTCAGCAGTGGGTGGCGGCACACAGGCCTGTGGTGAGTCCTTGGCTGTCACCGACTGAGTGGCTGTGGGGTGGTGAGCAGAGTGGGGACTGATGTGACTTTGCTTTCTAGGAGCCCCCTCGACCTCTGGACGCTGGTGGAGCATAGGCAGGGCAGGGCCCAGTTGCGGGCGGCCCTTGTAGCTGAAATCGGGCAGACCCTGCCGGGGTGCAGCCCGATGGATTCGCTGATGGATTGGATGTGGGTGTGAAACAGAGATAAGCCGAAGGCTCTGAGGTCAGCGTGGTTTTGGGGGCTGGGGGAAGTCGGAAGTAAGGTTTTGGGGTGCAGGTTCACAGATGGGGGAGCGGTTGGGCAAAGGCATGGACACAGGCGTGTGGAGCAGGGGCCTGGGCTGGAGGTGGGCATTGGGGTGCGTTGGGACCGTCGCTGAAGGCGCCATTCTCATTTCCTCCAGTTTTGTGCCTGGGGCACCCCGGAGCTTTTCTGGGCCCATGTCCGTGGCCGCAGCCCAGCTCCGCCCTGCGGTGCCCACCAGGAGGCTTTGCCGGGGCGGCCAGGACCCCCGAGGGCACGAACACCGCGGACTCGCGGCTCTGGCCCTGCCCGGTCCCGGCCAGCCCTGCCCTGGCGCGGCCCCCTCTCCCGGGGCACGGCCGCCCACCCCCAGGCAGAGCCCCCACCTGGGCCTCTCGTGTGGTGGCCTCAACCTGCCTCTCCAAGGGAGGGGTGCCTGTTCAGGCAGCACAAAGGCCCACCTCTCCTGGGGTGCCCCCCATTGCTGTGAGGCTGAGGCCCTCCAGGGCCAGGGTCACAATGGCCCAGGCAGCCCAGGTGCACAGCAGGCCCCGCCTCTCACTGTACCCCACAGCCCCTCCCTTGGCCCCTCTACCTGCCCACAAGGCCTGGGCCCTGCCTGAGATCACCTGCCTGGTCCTTGGCTCCCTCCTGGGCATCATCTCCCTGTTCCTGGGGACGCAGTGGTGCCGCCGCAGAGCAGCCTGCAGGGGTAGGTGGGTGTGCCCAGGTGTGGTGAGCAGGGGCCTGGGATGGGGAGGCTGGGGGGCATGCTATGTGGGCCCCGGTCATTGCAGACCCTGCATGCTAAGTGGCCTTCCCCATGGTGACTGCTCAGTGACTGTCCGTGGACCCATGAGTTGTTGGGGCCTCAGGGACCCTGAGTCTGGGTCTTGCTTTGCCCCCGCGATGTGCTGGATCAAGAAAATCCACACTCCCAGGGCGGCCTGGAGTGAGAACCGGCTTCAGGATTCGGCTGACCCCTTATGACTTGTGTGCAGTGGGGGGCTTTCCTGGGTGTGTTCAGAGGCTGAGACCACCAGTCCCACCCTAGGACAGCTGTCCCGGGTGCCCTGAGTCGAAAGTGGCCCCTGGTTGGGGATCTTTGCTGTCTGTGGGGGCTGCTGACAGAGGAGCCAGGGGTGTTGGTTCCCAGTCTCTCATGTTGGTGCATGAGAGACTGCAGGGGCCAGGCAGGGGGAGCTTAGACTGCAGTAGCATTTCTTCTAGAACATTCTGGTGTGGCCTTTGCAGGTTGGGAGATGTCAGGCCATCTGTCCTCAGAGGGTGTCTATGAGGACATCGGAGCTTTCCCCATGGGGGAGAAAGATGAGGGACCTGCAGCATCTGTGGACCTGGGCCTGGAGGAGGACTATGACGATGCTGGAGAGCCTGAGGACGGCACTGGGGAGGAGGCAGAGGAGGCCAGCGTGCTGCTGAGCCCCGCAGGTGTGCACCTCTGCGCCCTGGCATCCATGGTGCTCTTCCTGCTGTACTGCTCCGATGCAGAGGGCACTGCTCTGGCCAGTGCCTACATTTAAAGAACCTGAGAGCTGCTTCTCATGTATCCATGACTTTCTCTCCTGTCTCAGGCCTGAGGCATTAGGACTTTTGGCTGTCCTTTTGAAGCTGCGTCTCCTAGTGGGTAGATGTGGACTTAGGGAGGTCATAGGTCCATATTTGGATTACTTTTGCAGCTGTGCAGTGTCCTTCCAGCACCTTTTCCCAGTTGGCTGCAGGAGGGGCCCTGGGCAGCCCAGGTCACTGTGAGAAGCCATATCACTGTCTCCTGATCCACGGTGTCCCGTCCTCATCCCATCCTCGTCTCTTTGTGGCTTTGCTTCCCAGCCAGAAACCAGGACATGAGAACTCCTGGGGCTTTGAGAAATTGCTCAGCACCCCAATGGACCCTGTGTCTGTCTCCCTAAACACAGGTGGGGCTCCTTTCAGCCTGGGTCCTGAAGCTGAAGCTGGGATGGAAGACCATGGTGGCCTGTGCCCCAGGACGTGATGACCTGGAGCTGACAGTGGGGATGTCAGTGTGTTGAGAGAGTGGGATAAATCAGGGAAGGCTGGGGTCTTCATTGTCCTCACTCTCAAAACAGATGTTATTAAACTCCCTTTGAACTCACTCATCCGTCATTAATTCAACCCAGAAACATTCAACAGACACCACCATGGTCCAGGTTCTGTTCTGGCCTCAGCCTGGTCCTTTGTCTTCTCATCTGAGGGCAACTTTGTGTGTTTCCAATCCCACATTGTTTTCACTGTTTTATTGAGTTGGAATGTGGGCTAACCCTCCTGGAACTCAGGCAATGGTCTGCCAATCAGGCAACCTCTTGGATCATTTCTCGTCTGTGCTCCCACCTGACTTCCAAGGTTAGGGGCCCATCCTTCAGTGTGGCTCCCTGATGAACCACCCCTGGGTTCCCACCTTTCATCTGCACACACAGTGCTGCAGGGGATAGTGAGGGTTCTGCTGGGCGCTTGGGGCCAGAATCTCCATTTCTTACAGCTGCGTTGCTCTGATAGGCCCTGAAGCTTTCCCTGACCATCCTCATTGCTGACCACACCCTCCCTGGACCTGACCCACCAACGATCCCACCCACCCAGGATTCCACCACTCAGGTCCCCATCAGGCATGTCTAGATCTTTTCTGACTTCTTCATCTCAGGTTTCAGCATACTGGTAACACCCAGGTCTAAACATCCAGTGAGTCCGTCACCTGTAGGGTCTTTCAGCCGTGTGGGCCTCTGTCTGGCCTCTGTGTTTGCCCTGGCGTGTGGGCAGCGTGCTGTTGGCCTCACTGATACCGGCTCCTTGAGCAAGGAGGACCGCAGCTGCACCCTTGGGGTCTCTCTGCATGCTGCCTCCCCTACCCCAAACCCCTCCTCTGTCCCAACTTCCTGGGATTGTGAGGGGGACCCCTGCTTGGGTCCAAGGACCACGTCGGGTGGAGAAGATAAACCAGAAGCCCCCTTCCTCAGACAGGAAGCCCAATGAGGGTGCTGAGGGGACATCCAGAGAGCACTGACAGGGCCTCCGGGCAGAAGTGCGGTGCTAGGATGTGTGGCCAGCTTCCTAGGGTGCAGCTGGAGCAGCTCCTGATACAGCTAGGGGGCGGAGGGCTTACCTAACGTCTAAGCACACCCTACCCTCCCAGAACTAGCAGGGCCTGCTCTCAGGGAACAACCCCTGATGAAGGGTTGGCCAGCCTGGCTTGACTCTGTGCGAGGCGTGTCCTTGGGGCCAAGGTCGGCGGTAGGGGATGTGGGTTGTCCCTGGGTTGGGTGAGGGCAGGGAGGCGTGAGGTATGTGGAGGGGCCGTAGGGGTGAGATCAGCAAGGTGGCAGGAAATGGGATGAGGTGTGAGCATGAGACACGGACCTGGAGGACCCCTGGGGAGCAGAGCGAGGCTGTCAGTGCTGCGGGGAGGACCCTGGCGTCACTGCCCGCTTCAGCCTTGCCCTTTGTGCCGGCCTCGCCCCTCCCATTTATTCCCCTAGGTCTCCCAGCAGCAGTGTTTTCAGGAGTTTTTTTTTGCAGTGATTGGCACAGACATGGGGACCTAGAGCTGCATGCCCCCCACCCCCGCCAAGGCCTCCCGAGGGCTTTCACCATCCTGACTCCACGTGCAGGGCACTAAAGAGGCCCTTTGCAAGTTAGAGTGCAGGGAAGCACCTGAGGCAGCTGCAGGTCCCAGGTGCTGGGCTCCGGCACCAACAGCCTGGTAGATGGGTCTGTGGCCTTCTCTGGAAATCTGTTTCCCTCTCACTCTCCTGGTCTCCCACATAGAGGTCTAAAAACCTGAGTCACCCTGTCCTGAACTGGTTCTCTGGCAAATCTACTGGAAATTAACCTTTATTGATATTATGCTGCTTATAAAATAACACATGCTTAATTATTGTAAATTTAAAAACAGGCCAGATGGGGTGGCTGATGCCTGTAATCCCAGCACTTTAGGAGGCCAAGGCAGGCGGGTCACTTGAGTCCAAAAGTTCGAGACCAGCCTGAGCAACATGGTGAAACCCCATCTCTGAAAACATGTAGGTGGCATATTGACGTGCCCAAATGCAAGTGTTTATCCAGCTGAGCGTAAGGGCTGCCCCTTTCCGGCCTTGCCTCAGATGCCGCATCATTGATTTAATCCTCTGTTGGATTTGGCGGCTTCCCAAGGACACAACCTCACAGGGAGGCCATACATCCCTTACGAATTCGGGTCGCAGGGCACACACGTGTTTCAGGATTTTGCTCCCATTGCTAGGTCTGTGTGTTCACAGCACATGAGCTTGGCACGACCCTAGGTCTTCAGCCGCACCTTTTGTGTGAGGCAGAGAAGGTCCATCCCTCCCCTGCCAGACCTTGGTCTCAGCACCTGTGGCCACCAGGGCCTTGCTGAGAATGGGCACTCACTGGTCCATCTCACACCTGAGGCTGCATCGGGCACCAGCTGCAGGAAGCCCAGCCTGGCCTCACCACATGCTGCTGGCACCGTCTGGGCTGAGGCACGGGTGACAGATGACAGCTCTGATATGGGGGGAGGAGGCAAGGGTGTGCACGGGCTTCCTTCTCAGAAAGGTGTCACACTGAGCCGGCGTCCACCTTCCGTCCGGGGGCAGAGCACACGTCCCTGCCGTGAGAGCATCAGCCTGGGGAGTGGCAGCAGCAGATTGGCCAGGCATGGCATTGTTCCCTTTGGGGCTGTGGCCCCTGCTCCTGGCCTGCTGGACCCTCCCTCCCGGTGAGTGTGCCGTTGCCTGCAGGGTGCTGGGGGTCGGAGCCCCGGTGTGCAGGACGTTCCATGGGGGAGGGGGCCACGACACAACAGTGGTCCCGTCTGCTCCTTGGTGTGAATCCTGGGAGCCTCAGCTGGGGACCGCAGAGGGCTGGGGTGTCCTCTGCAGGGCTCATGAGTGGGCAGTGACCAGAGGCTTGTTTTCCGTGGGCCTTCCACATGCATGTGAACGGCTGGGACCTTAACTTCATTGAATTTCCTCAGAAAATGGTCCATAAGCCATTTTTGTTAACATTTTGTTCATTTTTGTTGACATGTAAGTTTGTGAATGTCATTGGTGACATCCAAATAATGCTCAAGAAAACTTGGGAGAATCAAGAGTAAGGTGCAAACTGGGCTGGAAGGTGAAAGTTAAATTTCTAACTTTGAAAGTTCCGGGCATAAAGTACTCAAGAGCACCTTTGCCATGACGCCTTTCCTATGTTCTTGTCCCCAAAGCTCCCGCTGCAGAGTCCCTGGCCCTGGTGAGGGGTGGAAACCGCTGCGAGGGCCTCCTGCAGGTGCAGTCCCTGGGGCAGCAGGGCCTGGTGTGTGGGGACCGCTGGGGCCCGCGGGAGGCATCTGTGATTTGCAGGCAGCCGGGCTGCGGTCGTGCCCTCTATGTCCCCATATACGTGGTGTGGCCCCAGGAGGCTCAGCAGTCCTTGCTGCAGGGCGTGCAGTGCCAGGGTGTGGAGGCCTCGCTCTGGGACTGCTCCCTGGGGAAGTGGGGGTCGCTGCACGGCTGTGAGTGTGAGTGCATTGGTGCAGCCCACTGCTCAGGTAGGACGGGTGCCCCGGGAGCCACTTCTGCCAGTCTGTGGCCCTGTCCCCACCCACGATCTTCACTTTGGGGAGGAGGGTTGTTGCCTGAGTCCCCCAGGGTGGAAGACAAGACCCTTCTTCCTGGGGTGACTGTGACTCCAGTGCTGTGACCCTCAGACCCACATGTGTCCCCTCCAAAGGCCCAGACAGCACAGCACAACTGAGGAACACATTACACACCCAGGCCAGCCCTGGCCGGGACTCCAGCCAGAGTTCAGTCCTTTTGGGTTCAATTGACTCCTGGAGACCATCAAGCGCTGGGGGCCAGTGGTGACCACAGGACCTTCTGAGGCGAAGGGTCCCTCTCTTCCTCCCCTGAGTGGCTGGCATGAGTAGAGGCACCAGCCTGGGGGCTCAGGCAGGTGTGGAGGCTGGTGCTGAGTGAGGTGCTCCCTCCTGGCCCTCATCTTGGCTTTCTGCTCCTGTGCTCTCCCTTGTCAGGGCCCACTCAGAAGGCTCCAAGCTCCTGGATCTGCCCCAGATTTCGGCACCCCTGTCCCGCTCAGGCTCTGGCTGGGACCCTGCCCTTTCCCCTCTGCTGGATTGTTGGTGGGAGGCAGAGGCTCAAAGTGGCATATTTGAGGAGAGAGAGATGAGGGGCATTGACACAGGCAGGGAGAGGCCACTGGCACCAGAGGGCCTTGGCCTGCAAAATCCAAGGCATGAGCTCCAGAACCAGAGACAGCTGGCCCTGTGTGGAGACCACTGTGGGGGTATGACCAGGGGCCTGGGGTACTGGCCTGCAGGGCCCCTCAGAGAGGAGCAGATGGGCCCATCTCCTATCTACTGTCCTCTCCACCTGAGGGGCCCTCCCTGTGGGCAAGGCCCCAGAAGCCAGAGGGTGTGGAGCTTGTCCTGCCGTCTATGCAGGTGGCCTCTTGGGCACAGGGCGGTAGGGAGAGGGGACCTAAAGCAGGCAGGTACAGCCTCTGGCTGCCTCCTCTGGGGTCCTGGGCCCAAAAGAAAGGCCTCTGCTGCAGACCCCCACACACCTCATCCTTCAACAAAGACCACTGCCTCAGTCCACATGCAGTCCACATGTTAGGGGTGGGAGGACCATGCGCCAGCAGAACTGAAGTGGAACCAGAGTGGGCTCCTGTGTGTGCAGGAGGAAAGCTGGCCTCCTTGGGGCTGAGTGGCGGAGGCAGCCCCTGCGCGGGAACCCCCATGATCCGGATAACAGAAGGCTCTGTGATAAGGTGCAGCTTGCACCAGGAGGCCAGCATCTTCTGCAGAAGGCTGGGGTGCGGCCCGGCGCTCCAGCATCCAGGCCCCACCTCACAGGGCACCCAGGCTGGCTGGGCTCAAAAATCATTTCCTGCCAGGGAACAGAGTCCAGCATCTTCAACTGCAGGTTCAACCTGAACTTCCTGGACCTCTGTGACCTCCCAACAGACTCTGAGGTGGTGTGTGCAGGTAGGGACGCCCTTTCCTGAGAATCTCTGAGACGGGAGGTGTCCACTCAGACACCTGAGTGGCCCTGGCCTAGGGGGCGTGGGGGTCTTGTCTCCTGGGGTTTCAGCGCCTGCCCGGCAAGGCCCCTATGCTGCTGCCCTCAGACTGCACTGCACCCCTGTCCTAGGGAGGGTGAGGGGCTGGTGGCCCAGGGGTCACCTGGGGAGATGGCTGACACTGATGGCAGCTCCTTCCTCGGGCCTCTGGCCAGGGTGTGGCTGGGCTCTGCGCTTAAAACTGACCAGGTGGTTGGAGTGACCTGCCAGGGACCAGGTCCAAGCTTGGGAGTGAGTGGGCTCCATGACACAGATGTGGGGGCCCCAGGCCCTGGGGGTAGAGATCCTTGTTTGGGGGTGGGGACTGTTGTTGCTGTCCGAATTCTGTGGGAGCCAGGACCCCAGGGAGACTGGAGGGTGGGAGAGACCTCGGCCTGCACACCCCAGGACCTCTCCTGCCGCTTCAGAGCTCCAGGGAACGGGACAGCCCAGGTGGTCCTGGGTCCTCCTGCATCGGTCCTTCCCATGGGACCCGAGGGCCAAGGTCAGGTCGCTTCACCCCAGAGGCCTGCACGGAGCCGGTCCTGCCCTGTGCTCCAGTCCAGCGTCTGCCCCCAGGACACGCCGAGGCCCGGCTGGTGGGCGGCGAGCACCCCTGCGCCGGGCGCCTGGAGGTGAGGCGGGGCCTGACCTGGGGCACCGTCTGCGATGCGGACCTGGACCTGGCCACGGCCCACGTGGTGTGCCGGGAGCTGCAGTGCGGGGCGGTGGTGTCCACGCCCGAGGGCGCCCGCTTCGGCCGGGGCTCGGGGCCGGTGTGGACGGAGACCTGCCGCTGTGCGGGCAACGAGTCGCTGCTGTTCCTCACCCGCGGGGGCGCGGGAGCCAGTGTGGGCCCGGCCGCGACGCGGGGCTCAGGTGCACGGGGGAAAGTAAGTCACCGGCGCGGGGCTCCGGGGCTGGGAGCTGGGGTATGGCGCGGGGACAGAGCTCAGGGCCCTGTGGGGTGCGGGCGCTGCCACTCCCTGGACGCCGAACCTGGCGCGCGCGCCCCGGGCCTGGGGCTGCGGGGCCCCCCGAGCTTCCTTCCTCCCGCTCTCGCAGGTGTTTGTTGACCTGAAGTTGATCGTCTTTGGAGGAATGTTTGTTCAGGACCCTTTTCCATGCGGACCCTCCATCCCTGTCAATATATCACTGGCAAATATTTCCCCCCATTCTGTGGGAGTGTTTTTACTTCTGATAATTTGCCCCTTCTGCACAAGCTTTTAATTTTGATGAAGTCCTGTTTACCTGTTTATTCCCCTTTTGTTTCTTGAACTTTTGGTGTCATATCTAAGAATCCACTCTCTAATCCAAGGTCGTGAAGATTATTTCTGTGGTTTTCTTCTCAGTTTTATAGTTTCAGCTCTTATTTGGTCTTTGATTGATTTGACTTACATTTTGTATATGGTATAAGGAAAGGGTTCTATTCATTCCTTTGCATGCGGCTATCCAGTTGTCCATTTGTGGAAGACACTATTCTTTCCTTATTTTTTGAACGTACTTATTTATTGTTCTAAAATGACACATAATAATTGTACAGTGTGATGTCTCAATACATATACACCTTTTGTAATGATTAGCTAATCTTTCCTTATTGAATTTTCTTCACACCATGTGAAAATCCATTGCCCCCCATGGATAGACTTATTTTGGGACATTCAATCTATTCTGTTGACTTGCGTGTGTATTTTTATGCCAATAGCATACTGTGTTGATTACTGTAGTTCTGCAGTAGTTTTGACATAGGGAAATGAGTCCTGTAACTTTTTCTCTTTCAGTATTGTTTTGGTTATTTAAGGTCCCTTGAAATTCCATCTGAATTTTAGGATCAGTTCTTCTATCTCTGAACAAAAATTGGCCGTTGGGATTTTGATAGGGATTTCATAGAACCTGTGGATTGGTTTGGGAGTATTGCTATCTTAACAATCTTTCAATCTATGAACATAGGATGTCTTTGCATTTGTTTAGATTTTCACTGATTGTTTTCAAAAATGTTTTGTATTTTTTAGTGTACAAGTCTGTCTTGGACTTCCTTGGTAAACATTATTATTATTATTTCATTCTTTTTTAAATGGACACATTTTGGACACATACTAATTGTACATATTTATGGGGTGCAGTTCAGGGTTCCAGCACATGTATATATTGTGTAATAATCAAATCAGGCAATTCAGCGTATCCATCACCTCAACATGATTATGTCTTTGTGGTGAGGACATTCAAAACCCTTTCTTTTAGCTATTTTGAAATATATAGTACAATACTGTTAATTGTATCCACCCGCCTGTGCTATAGAACACTGAAACTTTTCTGTCCTGTCTCTACTGTTGTACCAGTTGACCACTCACCACCCCCCATACCTCCTCCTCACTACCCCCCCTAGCTCTGGTAGCCCCCCTTCTACTCTCTACTTCTATGAGATCAACTATTCAAGATTCCATATACAAATGGGATCATCTGGTGTTTGTCTTTCTCTGACTTATTTCACCTAACATAATGTCCGTCAGGCCATCCACATTGCTGCAAATGACAGGATTCCATTCTGTTTTTAAGACTGAATAAGATTTCATTTTGTGTAATATATAGACTACATTTTCTCTGTTTACCCATTGATGAACACAGGTTGAGTCCATAGTTTGGCTGTTGTGATTAGTGCTGCTGTAAACACGGGGGTACAGATACCTGTTCAACTTACTGATTTTGTCTGATTTTGTCGATTGTTTCCTTTGCTGTATGGAAGGTTGTGAGTTTTCTGTAAGCCCATTTGTCTATTTTTGCTTTTGTTGCCTGCGCTTTTCAGGTATTATCGGAAAAATCCTTGCTAGACCAATGTCCTGAGCATTTCCCCTGTTCTCTTCTAGTTGTTTTTATCATTGTGGGTCTTTCATTTAAGTCTGTAATCAAGCTTGAATTGATTTTTGTATATAGTGAGAGGTAGGGGTCTAGTTTCATTCGGCATGTGGATATCCAGTGTTCTCAGCACCATTTATTGATGAGACTGTCCTTTTCCCAATGTGTATTCTTGGCACCTTCGTTCAAAATCAGTTGACTATAAGTGCATGGATTTATTTGTCTTCTCTCTCTGTTCCACTGGCCTATGTGTCTATTTTCATATCAAGTACCATGTTGTTTTGGTTACTATAGTTTTGTAGTACACTTTGAAATCCAGTAATGTGATGCCTTCAGCTTTGGTCTTTTGCTCGGGATTGCTTTGAGTATTCTTGGGTTCTTCTTTTATTATTATTCATAGTTAGAATGTAGAAATGCAACTAATTTTTTGCACCCTCATTTTTCCTGAAATTGCTTATGGCTTTAATGGTTTCTTTGGTGGAGTCTGTAGGATTTTCTACATGTAAGATCATGTATCTGTGAATACAGATAGTTTTACCTCTTCCTTTCCAATTCAGGTGCTTTTTATTTCTTTTTTCTTGACTAATTTCTCTGGCTAGAACTTCCAGTAGAATGTTGAGTAGAAATGGTGAAAAAGTGTGTATTTGTCTTGTTCCTTATCTCAAGGGAAAAGCTTTCAGTTTTTCTCCATTGAGTATGATGCTAGTTATGGGTTTTTAATAAATGTTCTTCAGCACATTGAGGAAGTTCCCTTCTGTTCTAGTTTGTTGAATGTTTTATCATGACAGTCTATTGGATTTTGTCAAGTGCTTTTTCTGCATCAATTGAAATTACCATGTTTTATTTTGTTTTTTCCTTCATTCTAGTAGTGAAGTGAAGATACCTGGTGCTGGGCTTTTCTTTGTTCAGAGGTTTTTGTTTACTGATTTATTTCCTTTACTTTTTATAGCTCTGTTCAGATTTTTTGCTCATTATTGGGTCAGGTTTGGTAATTTGTGTATTTCTAGGAATCTGTTCATTTAACCTAAATTATCTAATTCGGGGGGTGGTGAATACTATGAAATTAGTTCATGGCATTCATTTACACTTCTCTTTATTTCTGTAGATTTCATACCAAGTACCCCCCACATTCATTTCTGATTTTGGTAATTTGGGTGTTCTCTTTTTTTGTTGGTCATTCTAGCTAAATGTTATCTCTTTTGTTGATCTCTTCACAGACTTAGCTGTTATTTTTGTTATTCTCTCTATTGTTTTTCATTCGATATTTCATTTGGTATCTCCTTCCTTCTGCTAGCTTCAGGTTTAGTTTATTCTTCCTTTTCTAGTTTTTTAAGGTGTAAATGCCATTATTGATTTAAGATATTTGTTTGCTCCTAATATAGATGTTTGTTACTATAACATTTTCTCTAAGCATTGCTTTCATTTCAATCCATAAATTTTGTTATGTTGTGTTTTCATTTTCATTCATCCAAAAGTATTTTCTAATTTTCCTTGTGATTTCTTCCTTGACTTATTGCTTGCTTATGAGTGTGTTCTATTTGTTAATTTCCCAGTTTCCCCTTTTTAATTTATTCCTAGCTTCATTCCTTTATGGTCAGAGAAGTTGCTTTTTATGATTTCAGTTCTTTAAAATTTATTGGGACTTATTTTTATTTATTGGGATTTATGCCTCAACATAGTGTCTACTCTGATGAACATTTCATGTACACTAGAGAAGAATGTGTGTTTTGCTGTTTTTGAGCACAGTGTTTCACATGCGTCTGTGAGGTCCAGTTGATTTACAGTGTTCTTCCAGTTATTTCTTTCCTTATTAGCCATATGCATAGATGGTCTATCCATTATTAAAAGTGAGATGTTTTTGGTTCTAGTTATTATTTACAATTGTCTATTTCTGCCTTCAATTTGGTCAATTTTTTTTATTACTTTTGGCTCTGTTATTAGCTGCACTTATGCTTATATTTGTTGTATTTTTTTTGATGGATTGACCCTTTAATAAATATATAATCCTCTTCTTATCTCTCCTCACAATTTTTAACTTAAAGTCTGTCTTAGTCCGTCTAGGCTGCTATAGAAAACACTGTAGACTGGGTAATTTGTAAATGACAGAAATTTATGTCTCAGAGTTCTGGAGGCTGAGAAATCCAGGGTCAGGGAACCAGCAGATTCAGTGTCTGGAGGGGCCTGTTCCTCATAGATGGAGCCTTCTTTGTGTCCTCACATAATAGAGGAGCAAAAGCGGAAAAGGGATGAAATCGCTCCCTCGAGCCCTTTATAAGGGCTAATGTCCTTCATGAGGATAGAGCCCTCATGGCTTAACTACCTCCAAAAGTCTTCACCTCTTAATACTGTTGCTTTTCGGATTCTGTCTCATCATGAATTTTGGAGGAACACAGACATTCAAACCGTGACTAGGTCTATTCTGTCTGATATTTGTATGGCCGCTTCAGCTCTCTATTCTGTCTGATATTTGTATAGCCGCTTCAGCTCTCTATTCTGTCTGATATTTGTATGGCCGCTTCAGCTCTCTATTCTGTCTGATATTTGTATAGCCGCTTCAGCTCTCTATTCTGTCTGATATTTGTATGGCCGCTTCAGCTCTCTATTCTGTCTGATATTTGTATGGCCGCTTCAGCTCTCTATTCTGTCTGATATTTGTATAGCCGCTTCAGCTCTCTATTCTGTCTGATATTTGTATAGCCGCTTCAGCTCTCTATTTTGTCTGATATTTGTATAGCCGCTTCAGCTCTCTATTCTGTCTGATATTTGTATAGCCGCTTCAGCTCTCTATTCTGTCTGATATTTGTATGGCCGCTTCAGCTCTCTATTCTGTCTGATATTTGTATAGCCGCTTCAGCTCTCTATTCTGTCTGATATTTGTATAGCCGCTTCAGCTCTCTATTCTGTCTGATATTTGTATAGCCGCTTCAGCTCTCTATTTTGTCTGATATTTGTATAGCCGCTTCAGCTCTCTATTCTGTCTGATATTTGTATGGCCGCTTCAGCTCTCTATTCTGTCTGATATTTGTATAGCCGCTTCAGCTCTCTATTCTGTCTGATATTTGTATGGCCGCTTCAGCTCTCTATTCTGTCTGATATTTGTATGGCCGCTTCAGCTCTCTATTCTGTCTGATATTTGTATGGCCGCTTCAGCTCTCTATTTTGTCTGATATTTGTATGGCCGCTTCAGCTCTCTATTCTGTCTGATATTTGTATAGCCGCTTCAGCTCTCTATTCTGTCTGATATTTGTATGGCCGCTTCAGCTCTCTATTCTGTCTGATATTTGTATAGCCGCTTCAGCTCTCTATTCTGTCTGATATTTGTATGGCCGCTTCAGCTCTCTATTTTGTCTGATATTTGTATGGCCGCTTCAGCTCTCTATTTTGTCTGATATTTGTATGGCCGCTTCAGCTCTCTATTCTGTCTGATATTTGTATGGCCGCTTCAGCTCTCTATTCTGTCTGATATTTGTATGGCCGCTTCAGCTCTCTATTCTGTCTGATATTTGTATGGCCGCTTCAGCTCTCTATTCTGTCTGATATTTGTATGGCCGCTTCAGCTCTCTATTCTGTCTGATATTTGTATAGCCGCTTCAGCTCTCTATTTTGTCTGATATTTGTATAGCCGCTTCAGCTCTCTATTCTGTGTGATATTTGTATGGCCGCTTCAGCTCTCTATTCTGTCTGATATTTGTATGGCCGCTTCAGCTCTCTATTCTGTGTGATATTTGTATGGCCGCTTCAGCTCTCTATTCTGTCTGATATTTGTATGGCCGCTTCAGCTCTCTATTCTGTCTGATATTTGTATGGCCGCTTCAGCTCTCTATTCTGTCTGATATTTGTATAGCCGCTTCAGCTCTCTATTCTGTCTGATATTTGTATAGCCGCTTCAGCTCTCTATTCTGTCTGATATTTGTATAGCCGCTTCAGCTCTCTATTTTGTCTGATATTTGTATGGCCGCTTCAGCTCTCTATTCTGTGTGATATTTGTATGGCCGCTTCAGCTCTCTATTCTGTCTGATATTTGTATAGCCGCTTCAGCTCTCTATTCTGTCTGATATTTGTATAGCCGCTTCAGCTCTCTATTCTGTCTGATATTTGTATGGCCGCTTCAGCTCTCTATTTTGTCTGATATTTGTATGGCCGCTTCAGCTCTCTATTCTGTCTGATATTTGTATAGCCGCTTCAGCTCTCTATTCTGTCTGATATTTGTATAGCCGCTTCAGCTCTCTATTTTGTCTGATATTTGTATAGCCGCTTCAGCTCTCTATTCTGTCTGATATTTGTATGGCCGCTTCAGCTCTCTATTCTGTCTGATATTTGTATGGCCGCTTCAGCTCTCTATTCTGTCTGATATTTGTATAGCCGCTTCAGCTCTCTATTCTGTCTGATATTTGTATAGCCGCTTCAGCTCTCTATTCTGTCTGATATTTGTATGGCCGCTTCAGCTCTCTATTCTGTCTGATATTTGTATAGCCGCTTCAGCTCTCTATTCTGTCTGATATTTGTATAGCCGCTTCAGCTCTCTATTCTGTCTGATATTTGTATGGCCGCTTCAGCTCTCTATTCTGTCTGATATTTGTATGGCCGCTTCAGCTCTCTATTCTGTCTGATATTTGTATGGCCGCTTCAGCTCTCTATTCTGTCTGATATTTGTATGGCCGCTTCAGCTCTCTATTCTGTCTGATATTTGTATGGCCGCTTCAGCTCTCTATTCTGTCTGATATTTGTATGGCCGCTTCAGCTCTCTATTCTGTCTGATATTTGTATGGCCGCTTCAGCTCTCTATTCTGTCTGATATTTGTATGGCCGCTTCAGCTCTCTATTCTGTCTGATATTTGTATAGCCGCTTCAGCTCTCTATTCTGTCTGATATTTGTATGGCCGCTTCAGCTCTCTATTCTGTCTGATATTTGTATGGCCGCTTCAGCTCTCTATTCTGTCTGATATTTGTATGGCCGCTTCAGCTCTCTATTTTGTCTGATATTTGTATGGCCGCTTCAGCTCTCTATTCTGTCTGATATTTGTATGGCCGCTTCAGCTCTCTATTCTGTCTGATATTTGTATGGCCGCTTCAGCTCTCTATTCTGTCTGATATTTGTATGGCCGCTTCAGCTCTCTATTCTGTCTGATATTTGTATGGCCGCTTCAGCTCTCTATTCTGTCTGATATTTGTATAGCCGCTTCAGCTCTCTATTCTGTCTGATATTTGTATAGCCGCTTCAGCTCTCTATTCTGTCTGATATTTGTATAGCCGCTTCAGCTCTCTTTTGGTCACTATATGCATATATATCTTTTCCAAGCTTTCACTTTTAACCTAATTGTCTTTTGATCTAAAGTGAATTTATGAAGAGAGCACATTTTAAAACCATTTTTAAAAAATCCATTTTGTCCCTCTCTGCCTTTTATTTAGATGGTGATTACCAGCTAAATTTTATTTAGATAGTAATTACCAATAAGGAGTATTCACTTCTGCTATTTGTCTATTTGTTTCCCACATGTCATGTTTTTGTTCCTCAATTCCTCCATTACTGCCTTCTTTTGTGTATAATGGACATTTATAGTGTACCATTTTCATTCCATTCCCATTCTTTTTTTTCTTGGTGTATTTCTTAGTTTTTTCTCTAGTGGTTCCCCTGGAGAGCATAAGAAATATTTTAAATTTACAAACCTCTGGTTTGCACTAAAACCAACTTACTTTCAATAGTATAGAAAATCTCTGCTTTTATATTGTTATTGTCACTAATTCATCTTTAGACATTTTTTGTCCACTAACATAAATGTATGTTTGTTTCATACCTATTTTTTTAAAGCATGTAGGGACAAAGGAATAACAAACCCCCAAAATGACACTGTTGGCCTTTATATTTTCCTCTGTAATTATCCTTATCAATGTTATTAAATTACTTATCAGGCTTTGATTTACTGTTTAGTGCCTTTATTTCAGCCTGAATTAAACCCTTTAGCATTCCTTGTAGGACAAGTCTACTAGCAATGAATTTCCTCAGCTTTTGTTTAAAGTTCTCCTTCATTTTTAAGGATAGTTTTGCTAGATATAGAATTTTGGAGTGACCAGGTTTTCCTTTCAGCACTTTAAATATGCTACTCCACTGCTTTCTGGCTTCCATAGCTTCTGTTGAGAAATCAACTGTTGGTCTTATTGAGGATCCCTTGTACATGATGAGTGATTTCTCTCTTACTGCTTTCAAGATTCTTCTCTTTATATGTGGCTTTTGGGAGTTTGATTATAATGTGTCTCAGTGCAGATATTTTTAAGTATAACCTACTTGAAGTTTGTTGAGCTTCTTGGATGCAGACTTATATCTTTCATCAAACTTGGAATTTTTTTACCATTATTTCTTCAAATATGTTTTCTATCACTATTCAAGTTCATAGATTCTATCTTTTGCTTGCTCGAGGGGCCTGTTGTTGAAACTTGTAGTGAATTTTTCATTTGCTATTTAACTTTTTTAAGCTACAGAAAATCTACTCGATTCCTTTTTATAATTTATACATCTTTATTAATATTCCTTATTTGGTGAGATATCATTGTCCTGGTTTCCTATAGCTCTTTGAGCATATTTAAGTGTATTTAAAGTATTTGTCTAGTAAGTCTAATGACTTAGCATCCTCAAGGACAATTTCTGTTTCCCTTTTCCCCCATAAATGTGTCATAATTTATGGTTACTTTGCATGTATCATCTGTTTTGTTGGAAACTGGACATTTTGAATTATTATACTGTGGCAACTCTAGAAATCACATTTTTCTCTATCACCAGGGTTTGTTGTTGCTGATTGTTGCTTGTTTAATGACTTTTCTAAACTCGTTTTGTAAAGACTCTTTGTTGCACATGACCACTGTGGTCTCTTTTCTGTTGGTTAGTGGGGTTAGTGATTAGACATGTTCCCTTAAATGCCCATAGTAAAAAACAGACAAACCAGCGCTCCCGACTCTTCCAGTCTTTGCATGTTAACTCTTTGTTGGGGCACACCTTCAATACCAAGGCATTATTCTTCACTCCTTCCTTATGCAGAACCAAATTTGCCACTTCTTTCTTCATTAAGCGTATTCAAGTTGTTCCCAGATACTAGAATTTCAAAAAAGTTGGTTATGAGTTTTATCACCTAATCATTACATTAGAGGGAGGTGGAGCTTTGGGGTTCCTTACTCTGCCACGTATACTGTTGTTGCTTCTTACCCTCAGGCATTTCCTCCGAAGTGCAGGGTGTGGGGTATGTTTAACTAGGCTCACATCAAGAACCAAGTGCAGCAGCACGTGTGGGGCCTGGGGAGTGGGGCCGGAGATGCTGCCCCATTTCCCAGAGCTCTGGCTGGCGGAGAAGCAGGAGCTGAGAAGGGTGTGTGGAGCTCTGTCTTGGTGCTCACTTCCTGCTTCTTGGAGACAACATTCAGCAGCTTCATCTTTTTTAGCGTTCCTCTGTGTTGGATGCATTCCAGCACACTGACAAAGGATATTTCCATAGTTTTCCCAACTTAATCACTGCCTTTTGGATTTCCCAGGCAATTTGTGGTGAGCTCACTCACCAAAGCTGTTTTTGTGCCCTCAGTCTGTTCCCCCAAGTCTGGGAGTGGACTGTGTAACCAGGCTCAGGCTCACATGAAGGAAAGTGCAGCCAGTGTCTGCCGTCTGCGAGCCAGGCTGACTCCTCCTCTCCCCCAGAGTTCAGGCTGGTCAATGGCAGCAGCAGCTGTGAGGGCCGCGTGGAGCTCCAGGTGCAGGGGTCCTGGGCGCCCCTCTGTGCCACCCACTGGGACATAGCAGATGCCACCGTCCTCTGCCACCAGCTCAACTGTGGCAACGCGGTGGCCGCACCTCGAGGAGGCCATTTTGGGGACGGGGACGCTGCCGTCTGGCCTGACGCGTTTCACTGTGAGGGGACAGAGCCCCACTTGTGGAATTGCCCAGTAAGCACCCTGGGGGCCCCGGCCTGTGCCCCGGGAAACTCAGCCTCCGCGGTCTGCTCAGGTGGGTGCAGCCAGGAGGGTGGACCAGGAGGGTGAGTGAGAGACATGAACGAAGGGGTGCAAGGAAGGACAGAGCGGGTGGAGAGGGACGGGCCCTGCTGGGAGGCGGTCCTGGGTCCCTCCCGCCGACATCCTGGGCCCCTGTGCGTCCCCATCCCCAGGTCTGCCCCACGCCCTGCGACTGAGGGAAGGACAGAGCCGCTGTGACGGCCGCGTGGAGGTCTCCCTGGACGGCGTGTGGGGCCGCGTCCTGGACGATGCCTGGGACCTGCGCGGCGCGGGCGTGGTGTGCCGGCAGCTCGGGTGCGGACGGGCCCAGCAAGCCTATGACGCACCTGCTCCCAGCCGCGGGTCGGTCCAGGTGGCGCCGAGCCGCGTGCGCTGTCTGGGCACCGAAACGCGCCTGACTCAGTGCAACGTGTCCGCGACCCTGCAGGAGCCCGCGGGGACCTCGCGGGACGCCGGCGTGGTGTGCTCCGGTGAGGGCGGAACCGCGTCCCCCGTGGCCCGTCGCCGCGGGGTCCCGGGCGCCCTGACTCTGTCTCTCCACAGGGAGCCTCAGGGTGCGGCTGGCCGCGGGGCCGGGGCGCTGTGCGGGGCGCGTGGAGGTGCTGCACGGGGGCGCGTGGGGCACCGTGTGTGACGACGCCTGGGACCTGCGGGACGCGCACGTGGTCTGCAGGCAGCTGGGCTGTGGCCGCGCCCTGAGCGCCTTGGGGGCCGCCCACTTCGGAGCCGGGGCAGGGCGCATCTGGCTGGACGAGCCGGGGTGCCAGGGCCAAGAGTCTGCGCTGTAGCGGTGCCCATCGGCGGGCTGGGGCCAGCACGACTGCAGGCACAAGGAGGACGCCGGCGTCTTCTGCTCAGGTCCTGCAGCCCGTCCACCTTGTCGTCCCCACCCAGACTCTGAGCTGGGCCTTGCTGACTGGCCTCTCTCTCTGCAGAGTTCACGGATCTGAGGCTGCAGGACCACAGGCAGCCATGCACAGGGCGGCTGGAAGTTTTCTACAATGGGACCTGGGGTGGTGTCTGCCGGACCCTGAGTGCGGCCTCCCTGGGGGTCCTGTGTGGGCAGCTGGGCTGTGGATCCCACGGGCAGCTGCAGGCCGGGGCAGGAAGCCGGTCTGCCCCTGAGTTTCTCTGGGTGGGCTCCATCCAGTGCAGGGATGGATGACCGGTCCCTGTGGCAGTGCCCGTCAGCCCCCTGGGACCAGTGTTCATGCTCCAGCAGAGAGGAAGCGTGGGTCCTGTGCACAGGTGAGTGGGTGGGCCTGTGTGTGGGGGGAGTGGTGGTGGAGAGGGGTCTCTGAGGGGCCCCCCACTGTGTCTGCATGGGCCCTTTCCTGGGAGATGAAATGTCAGTTTCCCTTTTCCTTATTCTGGATGAGTCTGACCTGTGCTGGTCCGGTCAAAGCGGGAGGTCCCTGCTCTGAGGCTCTGGGCTGGGTAGGGAACATCTGGAGTCTTCCCAGAACCCGTGATCTCCCCCAGTGAGGGAAGCAGGACCCCTGCACTTCCCGGTATCGTCTGAGGACATCCCACAGGCAGACGTCCCCCTTGGAGAAGTCTCGGGCACGGTTTGTCGAATCTGTAATCCCATGTGGAGATCCCTTGCTTAAACAGAGTTCTCTCTTTAGCCAGCAGAAATTGGTGTGTTGGGGAGACAGAGGGAAAAAAGAAATGAAAAATATTTTACAAAATTTAAGCTGCCGAGCTTGCAAATTTAGAAACGGGTCCCAATTTCCTATGCAGAAAAGGCAGGAGAAGTTCCTGAGGACCCTGGGGAGACCCTCAACTGCTCCTCCTCGCTCGGCTGCCCAGGTACCCCTCTGTCCTTGTCCGTGTCCTCCTCCCCATCCCGGTCCAGCCCCCGCAGTGACCGCAGCCCCCGTTCCGGAGGAGGGCGCACTGCGAGTGCGCGGGGGCGAGGACCGCTGCTCCGGGCGCGTGGAGCTCTGGCACGCGGGCTCCTGGGGCACCGTGTGCGACGATGGCTGGGACCTGGCAGACGCGGAGGTCGTGTGCCGCCAGCTGGGCTGTGGTCGGGCCGTCGCCGCCCTGGGGGCCGCCGCCTTTGGCCCTGGCTCCGGGCCCGTGTGGCTGGACGAGGTGGGGTGCCGGGGCAGCGAGGCGTCCCTGTGGGGCTGCCCTTCGGAGCGGTGGGGACGCGGAGGCTGCGCGCACAAGGAGGACGCACGCGCTGCTGGGGTGAGTGGGGGGTGGTGGGAAATGGGTCATGAGGCTAGCAGCGGGCGCTGGGATGGAGTCAGTCTTGAGTGTTGCTTCTGTCGCTTCGGTGGGCAGGAGAGCTCGCCCAGGTTTTAGTGGATTGGTTTCCACCCTGGGATTTTTCTGGGATAAGCTGATTTGCTGTGGAGGCCTGTTTGGGACATGCATCCCCTGGGGTTTCCCCCTAATCTTTTTTGGGAATTCCCTTTTGTTTATTCCAATCCTTGTTCATTTCGGGTATGTGTCACCTGGGTGTTGGCAGGTTCAGTTGTTCCCAAAGCCTGCACCTCATTCTCTTTGCAGAAAACAGTTAACCACAGTGATGACCTTAGCAAAAATAGCAGCAGTGGGTAACTTTCCCCGAGCCGCTCCCATTCTCTGTGCTCTGGTCACCTCTTGTGACTTGCCCTGGCATCTGCCTGGGGGCCATGTTTTACCAAGGAAGGGGGCTGTCCCTTGAAAGCAGACACCTCCAGTGGACACTAGCCATTTTGGGGTGCTCTGCGCAGCTGAAACCAGCAGATGCCCCCCCCAAGCACTTCCGACTCGCAGGTCCTCCATGAGGGAGAGGGTGTGGCTGGGCCCTTGGAGCCACCCTGTCCTGCTGAGGGCGTGCAGGTTCCGCCTGGCCACCCTGCTGGCTCAAGACCTCTCCTTTCTCAGAGCCTGGCCCAGGCCCCCCGCTGCCTGCAGCTCCCATCCGGACATTGTGGGCGGTCAGTGTCGTCCTGCAGCTCCCATCCGGACATTCTGGGCGGTCAGTGTCATCCTGCAGCTCCCATCCGGACATTCTGGGCGGTCAGTGTCGTCCTGGGAGCCCTTCTTGGTCTTCTCCTTCTGGGCCTTATGGCCTTTCTGATTCTGCCTCGAGTCACACAAGCCATGCAGAGGGGTAAGTGCGAGCCCACCCTGATCCCATCAGCTGGTGTGCAGGAGCAAGAGCAGCTCACAGCTCCAACCTGGTGTTGGGGTCTGGGCAGGCGGGGTGCTCCACAGCAGTCAGGCCTATGCAGACCTACCCCCAAAGTCCAAGGAACTGAGAAGCTGAAGAAAGAGGCAGACAAATCCAGTTCCTTAGAAAGAAACACTTAAAAGGGACTTATGAAGACAAGCCATGTCCATGCCTTGGATGGCCTCTAGCTGAGACGGTGGATGCCCATATTATCATCCCTCACAACTAGAACTTACATACCCCAGGGGAAGGGGACATGTAGGATAATTGCTTAAGGGCAGGATTTACAGTGAATGCATGCTCTTATGCAAGGAACAGTAGATAAAATAGAAATCTTAGAGGCCTTCCTGGAACTGGAGTTGGTCAGGAGTCAATATGGTGGATCAGCATCCAAGGCAGAGTTGCTTCAGACTGCAGCTGGTCTCACTTAGGGCTCCTTTTATTGGCCAGAGAGAGTGGCAGACATCTGCATCAGCCTGCAGCCCTCAAGACTGAGCTGAACCCTAGAAGGTTCCCCCAGGCAGCACACTGGGGCCCACTGGGAAGCATCATGTGGTTTACTGGCAAGGGACGGTGGCCAGGGATGGGAGGGCACTGGAGGTCTGGCTATGTTGCCGTGGTCCCTCCATCACAGCCCACAGCATCCTGCCTCTTTGCTGCCTGGGTGGGGTTCCTGTCTGGAGTTGCTGCCCTCCCTTGCCTGTGGCCATGTCCACACTGAGGGCCTGTGTGTGACCATGCTCACCTTGCCGCAGGTCTAGGAAGATCCGAGGCATCTCTTGGAGAAGCCATCTATGATGTCATTGGGGAAATGCCGCTAGCAGGACTGTACGAGGAAATCATGGAGGCCGAGGCCGAGGCCATGCTCCAAGATGAGGAGGACGAGGGTGTGGTGAAGGTGGACACAGAAGCCGCAGGTGGGTTTGTGCTCCAGCTCAGGGGTGAGCTCTGGGGTTAGCTCTGGGGTTGGCTATGGATGCTGACCACAAGATGCAGTGGAAAGGGACTCTGACCACAGGAGCCTGGCTTCAGAAGGCTGCTGACCACAGGGCTCATGGATGCAAAGGGACCCGTGGGCAGGGGAGAGCAGGGCCACACCCATGAGGGCAGAGTCAGTGGCTGCAGTCCCTATCGGAGAGGCCTGCCCTGTGGTGGGAGAAGAGGGCTGGTAGGGTGTGCTGGGAGCCATGGGTCTGGCAGGGGCATATGCTGCAGCTCACTCAGCCTCAGTTTCCTCACCTGTGGGAGCTGTGCTGCTGTCACAGTCCGCTTGGGGTGCTTCAATGTCAAGATGCCTTGAACATTGCCAGGTGCTTTCTGGTTGACATGTTTATTCGTCCCTGTCTTACGGGCTTTGCCAAATGTGCTCTGGGGACAACTTGCACGTGTGCCGATTTGGTCACGCGGTGTCTCTTGCGCCAGTTTCAGGGGAGGCGTCTAACCTCCTGGAGGGACAGTCTATACGTATGGAGGGAGGACACAGCAGACCTGTTTCTCAGGGATATGATGAGGCTGCGTTTCCTCTGGAGGAGATGATGTTGTAAAGCACCCTGAGGATGAGATACACCAGCTGGCTGTCGAAATCACAGCTCTTCATTTTCTTGTACAATTGTAGTGGATTTCGTGAGAACACCTTGGATGCCTTTCTCTTGCAATGTCCTCCACGTCCATATAAAATCCAGTCCTTCCAGGCCCTGCCTGGTTCTAACCCTCATCCCCTTCGAGGGCCATCTGCTGTGGACAGTTGTGCTGTGTAACCTTCAGATTTCCCACACATTACAGCAATGCAAATACACATAGAAATCAGTGGTTCTGTTTGTGGTTTAGAGACACATGGTGCCATCTTCATCTTCCGCTCCACAGCTCGCTTCTGGCACCCAGCAGTGCGTTGCAGAGATCCCCGTGCCAGAACCTTCCTCTTTTTTCTTAAAAACTCTTCTTAATTGAATCCAAAGTATCTTTTAGATGTTCTACTTGTGTAATCATGTCATCTGTGAATATTCAGATTTATCTTCTCCTTCCAATCCGGGTACATTTAATCTCTTTTTCTGTGCCTTATTTCGGGGGCTGGGACCCTTCAGTCCAGTGTTGAAGAGAGGCAGCCAGTGGAGGTCTTGTCTCATTCATGGACTCCGAGCAAATGTGTTCCACATTTAATTTCACTATGAAATATAATATTTGATGTTCGGTTTTGTAGATGCCATTTATCAGATCAAGGAAAGCCCAGTCTATCCCTAATTTGTTAAGGGTTTTGCTTTTTATCATAAGTGTTGACTTTTATCAAATTGTTTTTTGTATCTGTTAAGATGATAGATGATTGATTTTCATATGTTAAATTAACCATGGTTTAAACAAACTTACCTTTATCATGATATATTATTCTTTTTGTATTTCACAGGAATTAGTTTGGTAATATGTTGGGTCAATGTTTAAAAAAGAAAATGATGTGTAATTTTTTTCTTTTATTGTAGTATTTCTGTTTAATTTTTGGTATGAGGATTATTCAGGTCTCATAAGAGTTAGGAGTATATTCTCTTTTAAAAAATATTTGCTAATTTACACTCCCACCAACAGTGTAAAAGTGTTCCTATTTCTCCACATCCTCTCCAGCATCTGTTGTTCCCTGATTGTTTAATAATCACCATTCTAACTGGCATGAGATGGTATTTCATTGTGGTTTTGATTTGCATTTCTCTAATGACCAGTGATGATGAACTTTTTTTCATATGTTTGTTGGCTGCATAAATGTCTTCTTTTGAGAAGTGTCTGTTCATATCCTTCACCCACTTTTTGATGGGGTTGTTTGCTTTTATCTTGTAAATTTGTTTAAGTTCCTTGTAGATTCTGGACATTAGCCCTTTGTCAGATGGAGAGATTGCAAAAATTTTCTCCCATTCTGTAGGTTGCTTGTTCACTCTGATGACTCATCAATGATAGACTGGATAAAGAAAATGTGGCACATATACACCATGGAATATTATGCAGCCAGAAAAAAGGATGAGTTCATGTCCTTAGCAGGGACATGGATGAAGCTGGAAAACATCATTTTCAGCAAACTAACACTGGAACAGAAAACCAAACACTGCATGTTCTCACTCATAAGTGGGAGTTGAACAATGAGAACACATGGACACAGGGAGGGGAACATCACACACTGGGGCCTGTCAGGGGGTGGGGGGCTAGGGAAGGGATAGCATGAGGAGAAATACCTAATGTAGATGACGGGTTGATGGGTGCAGCAAACCACCACGACACGTGTATACCTATGTAACAAACCTGCACATTCTGCACAGGTACCCCAGAACTTAAAGAATAATTGTAAAAAATTTGCAAGAGTTTATGTAGCATTGGTTTTATTTCTTCTTAAATGTTTGGAAGAATTCACTAGTAAAGCTCTCTATCTAGGCTTGGAGTTTCCTCTTTAGGAAGGTTTTTTTTTTTTTCCAGATTTAATTTTTTAAAATAAATAGTTGAAGTATTCAGATTCTCTATTTCCTATTAGATCTGCTTTGTTCAGTCCTTTTTAAAAATGAATTGGTACATTTAATCTAAATTTTCAAGTTTGCCCATATAAATTTGTTAATAGTATCTTTCTACTAGCCTTAATGTCTACAAAATCTGTAGTCATGTGCATTTTTCAATCCTGATAGTGGCAATTTGTGTCTTCTCTCCTTTTTTTTTTTTTTTTTTTTGAGACCAAGGTCTCACTGTGTTGCCCAGACCAGACTCAAACTCCTGGGCTCTAGCGATCCTCCCTCACAGCCCCCTGCACAGCTGGGACTCTGGGCACTCTGCTCTTCTTGACTGGTGCTGCTGGCAGTTTATTCATCTCATTAGTCTTTCCAAGGCACGTGGAGCTTGTGCCTTTGGTTTTCTTGATTTTCGTAGTGAACATCTGCCTTCTAATTCATTTATTTCTGTTCTCATCTTTGTGATTTCCTTCTACTTATTCTAGCTCTTTTATATGGACATTCAGATTGTTGATATTCAGCATTTTTTCTTTTTTAATGCATATATTTTAGGTTATAACTTTCCCTTTTAGCATGGCTTTGGCTGCATTCCAAGAGTTTTGATATGTTGTGATTTTGTTTTAATAGGTTTATGGGGGTATAATTAGCATACAGTAAACTTCACATATTTAAAGAATACATTGCAATAAGTTTTGACATGCACATACACCCCTGAAAGGATCACAGTGTCTATGAGAATGGACGGATCCATCACCCCCAACGTTTTTCATGTATGTTTGAACATCTGTCCTGTCCCTTCTGTGTCCTGCCCCTCAGGTGATATAAAGTTCAGCTTTCTGACACTGTAGACTAGTTTGCACTATTTGAATTTTATGTAAGTGGATTATATAGCATGTACTCTTTTTTTGGGGATGAGAGTCTGGCTTTTTTCGCTCAGCACAATTACTTGCGATTCATCCATGTGGTGAGAAACCATAGTTCATTTCTTCCTCTTGGCAAATAGCGCTCCATTGTGCTGTTTACCTGTTCACTTGCTGATGGATATCTGCATTGCTTGAAGTTTTCAGCTATTGCAAAAAAAGCTGCTACAAATATTCATGTATGAGTCATCATATGGACACGTACTTTCATTTCTCTTGGCTACCTAGGAATGGAACGACTGTACAGTAGGTGCAAGTTTAACATTCTACCAACCTTTCTGGAGAGGCTGCATCATGTTACATCCCCCCAGTAATCTCTGAGTGTTCTGCTTCCTCCACAAGGTTCCAACACTGAGTCGATAATGTCTGACATTCTAACAGGTATACAGTGCTGTGTCCTTGTGGTTTTAATTTGCATTTACCTAAGGACTAATGATATTGAACACCTTTTCATGTGTTTATTTGCCATCTGTATATGTACTCTGTTGAAGTGTCTGTTCAAAATTTTTGCTCATGCTTTATTGGGTTGTTTGAGTTTTGAGCGTTCTCATGAATTCCTCTGGGGTGGTCGTTTCCCAGCTGTGGCCCTGGTACCGAGGGGTCCTCCCCACTGCAGGAACACAGGAAGAAAGTGTTCAGTCAAGTCCTGCAGGGTGGCCTCAGCCAGGTCCAGATGTGGGCTTGGGGGCCAGGCCACACTAAGCACCTTCCTCCCTCTGGGCTGTCTCCCCACAGGACTCACAGAGCCCAGCCAGGTGTCCCATTGGGCACACAGGGGACCCCACCCTGATAGCGGCCCCCATTGTACTTTGGGCCGTTGCTGATCTTTGCTCTTGGTGGGCTGGCAGCTCAAATGTTGCCCAAGAGGCTGTGGGGCAGGAGCAAAGTTTGGGATACTGGGAGGCTCTGGCTCTTAGGAAGTATCAAAGGACACCCAGGCCTGTGGGAAGAGGTGTCCTGGAGAGGAAAATGGTGGAGGGAGGTGTGTCTGCCCCAGCCATGTGGGGCTGGAGAGTTGGGGAGAGAATGGATCTGCTATGGTAATTCAGTGTTAGAGTCCACGTGCCGGCAGAGCAGCCCCTCAACCTTGGCGCTACTGACCTTGGGGCTAGGTTGTTCTCGCGTGGGGCCATCCTGTGCATCATAGGTGCTGAGCAGCATCCCTGGCCTCCACCCACTAAGTGCCAGTGGCAGCCCCCTTCCAGTTGTGACAATAAAATAATGTCTCCAGACGTCACCAAATGTGCCCTGGGGGCAAAATCAGCACAGTTGGAACTTCTGGGTTAGCAGCAGATTGGACAGGATGATGGTGAGTGACTGCCTAAACCATCACCAGCCTGTGTGAGCTGGCAAAGGAGGGCTCCTTACTTATGAGTTTATTTGTGTAAAGTCTTAAAAATTTAAAGATATTAGCTTAGTAATTATACATGTAATGAATTAACTTTACTGAAAAGAATAGTATGTAGAAAAAATAAGAATTTTAGCAAAATTATTAGACGGCGATGAATGTGGTGTCTCCCTCTGAGATCTGGTCTTTGAGTGTGGCATCTCCCTCCTGAGATCTGGTCAGTGGAAAGTGTGGCGTCTCCCTCCTGAGATCTGGTCGTTGAGTGTGGCATCTCCCTCCTGAGATCTGGTCAGTTGAGTGTGGCGTCTCCCTCCTGAGATCTGGTCTTTGAATGTGGCGTCTCCCTCCTAAGATCTGGTCAGTTGAGTGTGGCGTCTCCCTCCTGAGATCTGGTCGTTGAGTGTGGCATCTCCCTCCTGAGATCTGGTCAGTTGAGTGTGGCGTCTCCCTCCTGAGATCTGGTCTTTGAATGTGGCGTCTCCCTCCTAAGATCTGGTCAGTTGAGTGTGGCGTCTCCCTCCTGAGATCTGGTTGTTGAGTGTGGCATCTCCCTCCTGAGATCTGGTCAGTGGAAAGTGTGGCATCTCCCTCCTGAGATCTGGTCAGTGGAAAGTGTGGCGTCTCCCTCCTGAGATCTGGTCAGTTGAAAGTGTGGCGACTCCCTTCTGAGATCTGGTTGTTGAGTGTGGCATCTCCCTCCTGAGATCTGGTCAGTGGAAAGTGTGGCATCTCCCTCCTGAGATCTGGTCAGTGGAAAGTGTGGCGTCTCCCTCCTGAGATCTGGTCAGTTGAAAGTGTGGCGTCTCCCTTCTGAGATCTGGTCGTTGAATGTGGCATCTCCCTCCTGAGATCTGGTCAGTGGAAAGTGTGGTGTCTCCCTCCTGAAATCTGGTCAGTTGAGTGTGGTGTCTCCCTCTTGAGATCTGGTCAGTTGAGTGTGGTGTCTCCCTCCTGAGATCTGGTCATTGAGTGTGGCGTCTCCCTCCTGAGATCTGGTCATTGAGTGTGGCGTCTCCCTCCTGAGATCTGGTCATTGAGTGTGGCGTCTCCCTCCTGAGATCTGGTCAGTGGAAAGTGTGGCATCTCCCTCCTGAGATCTGGTTGTTGAGTGTGGCATCTCCCTCCTGAGACCTGGTCATTGAGTGTGGCGTCTCCCTCCTGAGATCTGGTCGTTGAGTGTGGCGCCTCCCTCCTGAGATCTGGTCAGTGGAAAGTGTGGCGTCTCCCTCCTGAGATCTGGTCGTTGAGTGTGGCGTCTCCCTCCTGAGATCTGGTCAGTGGAAAGTGTGGCGTCTCCCTCCTGAGATCTGGTCGTTGAGTGTGGCATCTCCCTCCTGAGATCTAGTCGTTGAGTGTGGCGTCTCCCTCCTGAGATCTGGTTGTTGAGTGTGGCATCTCCCTCCTGAGATCTGGTCAGTGGAAAGTGTGGCGTCTCCCTCCTGAGATGTAAGTTGTTGAGTGTGGCATCTCTGTCCTGAGATGTGTTCAGTTGAGTGTGGCATTTCCCTCCTGAGATCTGGTCATTGAGTGTGGTGTCTCCCCCTCTTTCTTCTTCCTCTTTTGCCATGTGAGGCACCTGCTCCCCCTTCACCTTCCACCATCACTGGAAGCTTCCTGAGGCCTCCCCAGAAGCAGATACCACTCTCCTTCCTGTACAGCCTGCAGAACCATGAGCCAATTAAACCTTTTTGTCTTATAAATTACAGAGTCTCGGGTATTTTTTTATAGCAGTGCGAGAACAGATGAATACAGAGACCCCTCCCAAGGGAACATCCTGTGTCTAATTGTGGGTAGGTGTCTCACTGACCCCAGAGTTGAAGAAGCCCCTTTGCTTGGCTTGTTTCCCATAGGCTGAGCACAGGGTCCCCCAGGGAGTGCCCGGTTGACAGTGGTCAGGTGACTTGGACCTGCTGAGCCTTGCTGGGGATGGCCCTGCTGCCTGAGGATCCCAAAACATTGGAAGATGAGGGACTCTCATCGGGCTTTGAGGATCCCCATAGCCCTAGGACAATTCCAGGTATGTAGCAGTTACTCCCCACATCTTACCACTTCGCTTGGATTTTGAGGTTTAAATGCTACAAATATGGTTACTTATTGTGGGCCATGAAATAACCTTAAATCAGTGTTGCAGTGACCTTTGATACTGAATGTTTTTATAAATCAACATTATTTTTTAAGAAAAGTGGTGTGTTTGATTAGGAAAATCCGGCATAGCTGAAGGTTATATCACATTTGAATAAATTAGAGGAAGTGTTCAAATCTTGGGTTGCTGAAATGCTATTACATATACTGTCATGGAAAATAGATAATCATTGGCCAGAGATTAAAAATATGTGCTGATTGGTTGAGTTGAAGGATGTTAACAGGTTTGGAAAATTAAAGGGGCCAGTTGTCTTCCTTTGATGAAATTAAGAACCACTTTAAATCAGCCATGGCCACGTCTCTGGTTCTTTTGCAATGACTGTTTTCTGCACTTGGTCACTAAGATAAATTGATAGGTTTCTCCTGAGCACAATTATCATCTCAGTTCTACCTACGGGCACTTTCTGTGACCACCTACACATGCTTTACCAATCAGTTGTGGGCCTTTGGCCCAAACAAGGAAGTGAGTCAACCCCCATGGGCTCACAATGCCTCATCTACATGGCCAGGCCTGCTGGGTGCAGAGTGGGGGTCTGGGCTCCAGCCTGCCAGACGACTCTTAGTCTCCTCAGACCTTTTGGATGCTCCATCCTTGAAAGCAGGACAGTGTCTCCCTGGACACTGCAGGCCACCTCAGCGTCTGGATGGGTACATAAGAATTGCGATGAAAATATTTACCTTCTCAAGTTCACATCAACAGCAAGACATGCTGACAGTGTGCATCCCGGTGTGTCGTGATGAGAATGTCACATGCCTCTGTGTCCTTCCGCCCCAAAACCCATAACTTTAATCATGAGTAAAAAAATAATCAGGCAAATCCCAGTCAAGGGAATACCTGGCAAATACAAAATACCTGGCCAATATTCTCCAAAAGTACCAAGTTCATCAAAAGCAAGGAAAGTCTGAGAAAATGTCGCAGTCAAGAGAAGCCTAAGGAAACTCCTAACTGTGATGTGGACAGAAGGACATTAGGGGAACACGGAGGAACTGGGAATCAGCCATGGATTGCAGTTGATAGTACAGGATGGATACTGGCACATTAATGTAACACACGCTAATGGGAGATGTCAGTAACAGGGGAAACTGGGTGGGGGCAAATTTAAAACTATTCTAAAAGATTAAGTCTATTTAAATAAAATTCCATCCTCCTGCAGGGAGGGTTGCACATGGCCCTTGTGTGCCCAGGGCAGAGGTGCTGGGGAGAAGCCGCCAGCTCTGGTTTGTTTTCCCCAGAAGCCCTGCAGGTGCCCTGGCCTGTCTCTGCTCGAGCCTGGGGGTGGTTCCCACAGGGACCCCTTTCTACCTCTGAGTGGGGTAATTGCTCCCTGAGAGCCGCTCCTGGGGGGCACATGGGCCTCTGTAGCAACCTCAGCGTCCACCCCGAGGGGACAGATTTCACTCAAAGGTCAGCATCAAGCACAGGAGACACTGACTGGGAAGAGATGGGCGTCAACCTTGAGGCACCATCATGTCCGTCATTTGGACAGGAGCTGGCCCAGCCACACTCCTCACTCAGTGAGTGGCTGCAACCCTCCACGCCTTCCTTCCACATGGATGACCCACCTAATTTTCCTTTCAATGTTTTTGAAAAGTCAGATCTGACTCTACCCTGCCCTGACCTACTTTAATGTGGAAAAAATGTTGCTGAAATTGCTTTGCTGTTGTGTTGAGGGTTTCCATTTGAAACTGTAAGTGCCTGGGAACCTCTGTGGGCCTGCTCTGTGCCCTCGATCAGGTGAGCAAGAAGCCGGAGCCCTGTTATTTGGCCTTTAAGGCAGATCAGGATCTGTAAGAGGGGCCTGGAAGCTTCCTGTGAATCTGGTGCAAGGCTCAGCCCTGCCCTTGGTTTCGCGGGTGATGGAGGGTGGATTTCGGACCTCAGACTGGGCAGCCAGGGGGTCTTTGGGACTGCCTGAGCTGAGGGCTGCCTGAGCTGAGGGCTGCCTGGGCTGAGGGCTGCCTGAGCTGAGGGCTGCCTGGGTGGGGGGGACTGCCTGGGCTGGGGGGACTGCCTGAGCTGCGGGGACTGCCTGGGCTGGGGGCTGCCTGGGCTGAGGGCTGCCTGGGCTGGGGGGACTGCCTGAGCTGGGGGGACTGCCTGAGCTGGGGGGACTGCCTGGGCTGGGGGGGACCGCCTGAGCTGGGGGGACTGCCTGGGCTGGGGGCTGCCTGGGCTGTGGGGACTGCCTGGGCTGGGGGGACTGCCTGGGCTGGGGAGACTGCCTGAGCTGGGGGGACTGCCTGGGCTGGGGGGGCTGCCTGAGCTGGGGGGACTGCCTGGGCTGAGGGCTGCCTGGGCTTGGGGGACTGCCTGGGCTGGGGGCGCTGCCTGAGCTGGGGGGGCTGCCTGGGCTGAGGACTGCCTGGGCTGGGGGCTGCAGCTGAAGGCTGCCTGGGCTGAAGACTACCTGGGCTGGGTGCCTCCTGGGCTGGGAAGGAAGTGGGCTGGGCCTTGTTTCCTTTGATGTTGACTAAGCCGCCTCTCCTTGCCCTGGGCTGGGCCTGTCCTGCCCGAGGAGGCTAGGTGGTCAGAGATGGGTGCTGGGAGAGGTACGTGAGGTTGGTTGAGTGGAGGCACTGGATTAGGAGCTGTGCCGAGGCTGGGTCTGTGCTTTCTTTGATGTATCCAGTCTCAGACACAGCCTGACACCCCCTGAGGGAACAAACCTCCCACCCAGACCAGGAACAGGGATGACCAGTCCGTGCCCGCTTCTGCATGGAGTCTGCCCTCCTGAGGGAGTGGCCTGGGGTGGCCGAGGTAGGGCCGCAGTCATGGTTTCTACTAAGGAGCTGTGGCCAGGTCAACCCACAGCCGACATCTGACAGCTGAGGTCACCTAGCCAAAAGAGCTGGAGTGGTAGTTGGAGCCACTCAGTGCCCTGATGTCCCCACATGCCTCCCTTTGGAGAGTGTCCCTCACAGCCTCTGCAGGTGAAACCTGTGCTATCCTGAGGCTAACTCTCCATAAAGCCCACGCCTGCTGGGTGGTTTTCCTTCTCTGGGACCCAGAGTCTTATGCCCAGGTCAGTGACGTGGTCTCCGCCTGCCTCGGGGGCCAAACACACTTGCACACCACGAGCTTCTGTGTGCTGGAATAATGGAGGAAATGTTTAAAATCAAAGCAATGAGAGGCTCTTGCTGCACTTTTGTTATTTACTGTGATGCTGGCCCTGCTGCAGGCCAGCAGAGAGCACTGTCCTCGGGGGTGAGTGATGCTGGGCTTGTTGACTCCCCCACAGAGTGGAGGGTTAATGCTCTGATTCTCCCTGGGCGCAGGGACCCATGTTAACATCTTAATTATGTGCTTTCTGCAGCAAAGTTGCCAACAGCAAACTTTCCCAGAGAGTCTCAGCAGGACAGCGAGCAAGGGGACAGGTCGCCTGGCCACCCTGTTCCTGTGCTGGTGGTACTAGCTGTGCCCAGTGACCCCTGAGGGCCTCGCACTCCTAATGGCAGCAAACAACCACACAGCGTAGAGGCGTTTGTCCTGCAGGGTTTCTCTGAAGACCCTCCGGTCCAGGGCTGCTGCTTTGCTTTTTTCCTCCTCTTTTACCTGATAGCACTTGTAGGAAACATCCTCATGGTCGTGGCCATCAGCCTGAATCTAGGCCTCCACACGCCAATGTACTTCTTTCTCACCAACCTGGCCCTTTTAGACATCGTCTGCACATCCATTGTTCTCCCCAAATTGCCGGAGGGGCTGGTGGCCACGGCCAGCTCTTCTTCCTGATGTGGTTTCTGGGGGCTGAGCTGCTGCTGCTCACCGCCACGGCCTATGACTACTACGTGGCCATCAGCTTAGGCACGTTGGTGAGTGGTCAGTGTAGTCAGCATGTCAGTGCACACAGGCCTGATGGCTCAGCTTCTGTGGCTCCGGTCAGAATCATCACTTTTTGTGTGAGGTCCCCACCCTGCTACTGCTGTCCTGCAGCCCAACGGCCCTGAACAACATCATGATTGTAGTCACAGACGTTTATTTTGCGTGGTCAACTTCCTGCTAACCACGGTGTCCCATGGCTGCATCATCGCCAGCACCCCCAGCATCCCGAGCATCCGCACTGCGGGAGGCGAAGCCGCAGGCCTTCTCCATGTGCTCCTCCCACCTTCTGGTGGTCTGCATGTACTACTCCACCGTCCTCTACACCTACATCCTCACTGGCTCTGGCTCCTCCATGGACAACAGCAGAGTGGTGGTTGTGCTGTACACAGTTGTCAGCCCCACCCTGAACCCCTTACCTACTCCCTGCGGAACAAGGACGTATCAGTGGCACTGAGGAGAGTGTTTTCTAGCATCAGGTAAAAGGAAGGGAAGTTTCCCGTGTGAAATGTTCCAGGTGTTAACAAACTAATTTCAACATATGACTTTGAGAATCTCATGCAAGCAGCAAGGAACAAGAAAGTAATTAATGCCATAGATTTATAAATAATGTGCTCCCCCATGGGGCTGCCATCATTCAACGTGGAACTCCCAACATCCCAAGGCCTTATGGGTAGGTGCAGTCAGGGCTACAAGGCAGCAGGGAGCTAAGGGAGGGCCAGTGGCTATCTGAGCAGGAGCCCAAAAGGGCCACTTAACAGCCTCCGACACCCCATGCACCTGCTTGACTCCCTTTCACTGGCAACTGGGCCCCGGGAGCAATGCGGGAGCGTTTACCTTGGGGGTGCCACTGGCCATGTCTTCTTTTAGTCAGGGGTTCTTGCCCGGGGATGAGTCGAGAGTTAGATATGCCCACTGTGCACACTGCCTGGTCTATGTTGACAGGGTGGGGGCATTTCTTGATATCCTGCTTTGGAGAAAATCACCCAAACCTCGACTCTCCAACCCAACTCCTCTTGGTGTGAAGTCAAGGAAAACAGGAGAAATGCTCTCCTCCCTGTGTGAGGTTTCGTGGTCCTGGCACCATAAAGGGTGAGAGATGGGGTTATCCAGCCTTTCTTTTTAATGACCTGCAGGAAATACATGGGGCTTTATTGATTTACTTCCTTTCAGAGAAGGGCATTTTCATTCTTTAATTTATACACCAATCACCTACATTCTGTCATTAACTTATCTTTGTTTAATTGATTATCTATCCTTGTGTCCATCACCAACCCATCTTATTTTATGCATTTCAAAGCCAGTTGCAAACATCAGTTCACTTCTTAAATACTTCTGCGTGCATATCATTAAACATTTGTTTATAGTTATTTTTCCTTTTAAGGTAACATTTTCAAACAACAAAATGCATAAATAAGGGTGTACGTTTGCTGAGTAATATAATTATCAAATCAGGTGCCCGTGTGTGATGATCAAATCAGTTACTTGTGTGTGATGATCAGACCAGGTACCCATGTGTGATGATCAAATCCGGTACCCGTGTGTGATGATCAGATCCTTCTGTCTAATTGTATGCTTGTACCCCTTAACAACCTCTCTTCATCCCCTTCCCCGACACCCTTCCCAGCCTCTGGTAACTATCATTTTACTCTCCACCTCCATGAGATCAACTTTTTAAGCTCCCACATGTGAATGAGAAAATGCAATATTTGTCTTTCTATGGCCGGCTTATTTCACTTGTCATAATAACCTCCAGTTCCATCCATGTTGCTGCACATGATAAGATTTCAGTCTTTTTTATGGCTGAGTAGTATTCCACTGTGTATATATACCACATTTTCCTTATCCCTTCATTCACTGATGGACACTTAGGTTGATTCCATTTCTCGGCTATTGTGAATAGTGCTGCAATAAACATGGGGGTACAGGTATCCCTTTGATATACTGATTTCTTTTCCTTTGGATAAATACCCAGTGGGATTGCTGGATCATATGGTAGTTCTATTTTTGGTTTTTGAGAAACCTCCATACTGTTTGCCATGATGGCTGTACTAATTTACATATCCACTAACAGTGCACAAGAGTTCCCTTTTATCTGCGCTCTTGCTGCCATTTGTTATTTTTCGTCTTTTTGATAATAACCATCCTAACTAGGATGAGATGACATCTCATTGTGGTTTTGGTTTGTGTCTCCCTGATGATTCGTGATGTTGAGCATTTTTTCACATACCTGTTGTCTATTTGCATGTCGTCTTTTGGGAAATGTCTATTCAGATCATTTGCCCATTTTTAAATCTTTTTTTTTTCTGTTGAGATGTTGCAGCTTCTTTTATATTCTGGATATTAATCACTTCTTGGATGATTGGTTTGCAGATATTTTCTCCCATTCTATAGGTTGTCTCACCACTCTTTTGATTGTTTCCTTCACCATGTAAAAATCTTTTGGTTTGATATAACACTATTTGTTAATTTTTGTTTTTGTTGCTTGTGATTTCAAGGTCTTATTCATAAAATCTTATTTTTCAGACCAATGTTCTGAAGCATTTACCCTATGTTTTCTTCTAGCAGTTTTATAGTTTTGGGTCTTACATTTAGATCTTTGATTCATTTTGAGTTGATTTTTGTATAGAGTAGAAAGGGGTCTAGTTTCATTCTTCTGTGTGTGAATATCTAGTTTTCCCAGTACCATTTGTTAAAGAAGCTGTCCTTAGTGAATATTCTTGGCACCTTTGTCAAAAATCAGTTGGCTGTAGATACGTGGATTAATTTCTGGGTTCTCCATTCTGTTCCATTGGTCTATGTGTCTGTTTTTATGCCAGTACCATGCCATTGCTGTTTTGGTTACTGCAGCTTTGTAGTATATTTTGAGGTCTGCTAATGTGATGATAGCTCCAGCTTTGTTCCTTTTGCTCAGGATTGCTTTGGCTGTTTGGGATCTTTTGTGATTCCATACAAATTTTATGATTTTTTTTTTCAATTTCTGTAGAAATGTCATTGGTATTTCGATAGAGATAGCACTGAATCTGTAGATTGCCTTGGGTAGTATTGTCATTCTCCTATCCATAAGCATGAGATAGCTCTCTATTTGTATCCTCTTCAATTTTGTTATCAATATTTTGTAGTTTTCCCTGTAGAGATCTTTTACTTCCTTGGCTTAATTTGTTCCTAGGCACTGTTTTTTTGTATCTATTGTAAATGGGATTGCCTTCTTGATTTCTTTTTCAGCTAGTTCATTGTTCATGTGCCTTAATCCATTTGTGTTGCTATAAAGGAATACCTGAGGCTGGGTAATTTATGAAGAAATTAGGTTTATTTGGCTCACAGTTCTGCAGGCTGTAACAGAAGCATGGCACTAGCATATGCTTCTGGTGAGGGCCTCAAAGCTTCCACTCATGGAAGAAGGCAAGAGGGAGCTGCCTCACATGGTGAGGCAAAGGGAGAGAGAAAGATGGAAGGAAGGTGCCAGGCTTTTAAAATATAATCAGTTCTTGCTCATTACCATGAAGATGGCACCAAGACATTCATTAGGGATCTGCTTCCATGCTCCAAATACCTGCCATTAGGCCCCACCTCCAACACTGGGGAACAAATTTCAACATGAGATTTGGAGGGGACAAATATCTAAACTGTATCGTCATGTATAGAAATGCTACTGATTTTTGTATGTTAGAATCCTGCAACTTTACTAAATTTATCAGTACTAAGAGAACTTTCTTTTCTTCTAAGCACTGAAACAAGGATGCCCCCCAACTTTTCTTCGTTCAGTAAGATGTTAACTGTGGGTTTGTCATATATATTTATTATGTTGAGTTACTTTGATTATATATTTAATTTATTAAGAGTTTTTTATCATGAAGGAGATGTTGCATTTTATCAAAACTTTTTCTGCATCTATTGAGATGATCATGTTTTTTTCCCTTCATTCTACTGATGTATGTATAATGTTTGTTGATTTGTGTATGTTGAACTATCCTTGCATTCCTGGGATAAAGCCCACTTGAGCATGGTTATTATTTTTTGATATGTTGTTTAATTCAGTTTGCTAGTATTTTGTTGAGGATTTTTGCATCTATGTACACAAGAGATATTGGCCTGTAGTTTTCTTTTTGCTGTTGGTGTTGTGTCCTTGTCTGGTTTTGGTATCAAAGTTATTCTGGTCTTGAAGAATGAGTTAGGAAGAATTCCCTCTGCTTTAATTTTTTGGAATAGTTTAAGAGGAAGCAGTATTAATTATCCTTTAAAAATTCTATAGGATTCAGCAGTGAAGCCATCCAGTACTGGACTTTTCTTTGTTGAAGGACTTTTTATTACTGGTTCAATCTTGTTACTTGTCTTGGTCTGTTCAGGTTTTCTATTTCTTCTTGGTTTAATCTTGGTAAGTTGTATGTGTCCAGAAATTTATCAGTCTCTACAGCTGTTCATAGCAGTCTCTAATGATCCTTGATAGTTCTGTGATATCCATTGTGATTTCTTCTTTTTCGTTGCTGCTGTTATTTATTTGAGTCTTCTCTTTTCTTAAAGTTAGTCTAGGTAACGGTTTATCAACTTTTTCTTTTCAAAAAACCAATTTTTCATTTTTTGTTATTTTGTATTGTGTTTTTGTTTAATTTTATTTCTGCTCTGATCTTTACTATTTCTTTTCTTCTACTAATTTTGGGTTTGGTTTGTTCTTGCTTTTCTAGTTCCTTGAGGTGCATTATTAAGTCATTTATTTTCTTTCTAGTTTTTTTTTTATGTAGGCATTTATTGCTGTAAACTTGCCTCTTAATACTGCTTTTCCATTGTGTTTCCATTTTCATTTGTTTCAAGAAGTATTAAAATTTCATTCTTAATTTCTTCCTTCACCCATTGTTTGTTCAGGATTATGCTGCTTAATTTCCATGTATTTTCATAGTTTCGAATGTTTTTCTTGTTATTGATTTCTAGTTTTATTCCATTGTGATCAGATAAGATATTTGATATAATTTTGATTTAAAACATTTGTTGAGACCTGTTTTGTATCCTAGTATATGACCAATCCTGGAGAATGCTCCATGTAGTGATGAAAAGAATGTGTTTTATGTAGCTGTTGGGTGAACTGTTCTGTAGAGGTTTATTAGACCCATTTGTTCTATGGTGCAATTTAGAACCAATGTTTCTTTGTTGATTTTCTGTCTAGATGATCTGTCCAGTGCAGACAGTGGGGTGCTGAAGTCCCCAACTATTATTGTAGTGGGGTCTACCTCTCCCTTTAGATCCAATGATATTTGCTATATATATCTGGGTGCTCTAGTGTTGGGTGCATATATATTTAAAATTGTTATGTTCTCTTGCTGAGCTGATCCCTTTATTATTAAATAATGTCCTTCTTTGTCTCTTTTTACAGTTTTTAGCTTGAAGTCTGTACTTTCTGATATAAATACAGGTACTCCTGTTGTTTTTTTTGTTGTTTGTTTGTTTGTTTTTTGTTTTGACAGAGCCTCATTCTGTTGCCCAGGCTGGAGTGCAGTGGCACTATCTTGGCTCACTGCAACCTCTGCCTCCCAGGTTCAACTGATTCTTCTGCCGCAGCCTCCTGAGTAGCTGGGATTACAGGTGTGTGCCACCATGCCCAGCTAATATTTATTTTTGTATTTTCAGTAGAGATGGGGTTTCACCATATTGGCCAGGCTGGTCTGGAACTCCTGACCTCATGATCTGCCTGCCTCAGCCTCCCAGAGTGCTGGATATATGGATGTGAGCCACCGTCTCTGGCACTTTTGGTTTTCATTTGCATGAAATATCTTTTTCCATTCCTTCCTTCACTTTCAGTCTTTATGTGTCTTTATAGGTAAGGCAGCGTGTATAGTTGGGTATTATTTGTTTGTTTGTTTGTTTGTTTTTGTCCTTCAGCCAGTCTCTAGCTTTTAAATGGGCAATTTAATCTATTTACATTCAAAGTTATTACTGATAGGTGGCAACTTACTCCTGTTATTTTATTGATTGCTTTCTGGTTGCTTTGTATATTCTTTGGTCCTTGCTTCATCTGTTATTATTTATTTTTGCAGTTGGGTGGTTTTCTGTAGTGATAAGACTTGATTCCTTTATCTTTCCCCTTTGTTTTATCAGTTAGTTTTATAGTTTCGCATGTTTTCATGATGGGTTATTGTCTTTTCGCTTCCAAATGTAAGGCTCCCTTGAGCATTTCCTGTAAGGCTTGTCTAGTGGTGATGAATTCCCTCAGTTTTTCCTTCTCAAGAAAAATTATTTCTCCTCCATTCTTGAAGGATAGATTTGCTGGGTATAATATTCTTGGTTGACAGGTTTTTTAAAAATTTATTTCAGTACTTTGAATGTATCATCTGATTCTCTTCTGACCTGTAAGGTTTCTGCTGAGAAATCTGCTGTTAATCAAACTGGGATTCCGTTATATCTGAATTGATGCTTTTCTCCTGCTACTTTAAAAACTCTTTATGTTTGACTTTTGACAGTTTGACTATAACGTGACTTGGAGAGGACCTGTTTGGGTTGAATCCATTTGGGGTTCTTGGAGCTTCCTGGGCTTGGACATTCATCCCTCTCCCAAGATTTGGGATTTTTCTGCTGTTATTTCATTAAATGTGTTTTCCATTTCCCTTCTTTTCTCCTCCTGGAATGCCCATAATATTTGTGTGCTTAATGGTGTCCCATAAATCCTGCAGGCTTTCTTTATTTCTTTAAATTATTTTTTGTCTGCCTGTATTATTTCAAAAGACCTATCTTCAAGTCCAGAAGTTCTTTCTTCTCCTTTGTTTAATCTGTTGTTGAAGTGTTTGATTGTATATTTTAATTTCATTCATTGAATTCATCAGCTGAGGATTTCCGTTTGGCTCTTTTTAATGTTATCTACCATTTGGTTAAATTTCTTATTCAAATCATAAATTATTTTCTAATTTCATTGAATGTTGTATCTGTATTCTCTTGTAACTCACTGAGTTTCCTTAAGATTATTATTTTGAATTCTTTTTCTGGCATTTTATATATTTCCTTATGATTGAGATCTGTTGTAGGAGAATTATTATTTTTCTTTGGAGGTGACATGTTTCCTTGCATTTTCATGGTTAATGTGTTGAGGTGTCTCTATGTTGATTTCTATACATCTGATGGGAAAAAAATCACCTCTTTTGCTTGTGTGGAGTAAGTTTTGAAGGGAAAGACTCATTCATATGAACGGGCCTCAGGGCATCAGTTCAGTGGGGTGCATTGCCCTGGGCTCTAGATGGATGCAGTAATGTCGTCTCTGTGTAGTTTTTTCAGCTGTAATCTACATTAGTGGTGTTTCAAGTTTCTCAGTGGCTTAGTCTGAGAGAGTCTGTGGCACTGGTGGTGCAGCTTTCCCTCTTCTTTTTAAAGAGCTTGTGCACTTAGGTCAGGCTTACCAGGCCGTTTCTCAGGTTGGGGTGTGTGTGCATATGCACAATGGGCTGGTCAACTTGAGGTCTTGCTCCCTGGGATTGGGGCCACTGGGCTGTTACTCTGGCCAGGAGCATGAGCATAGATATTTGGCCGGCTTATGGGCATGCTCACCATGGGTGGCTGACAGGGCTGTTTCTCAGGCCTGGTATGCAGGCACAGGGCTGCTTGGCTGGCCTGGGGTTGTGTCTGCTGCAGGCAGCCCATGGGACTATTTCTCAGACCCAGGACACAGCTGCATGACTGATCAGCTGGCCTGAGTGTGTGTCTGCTGGGGGTGGGCCACCAGGCTGTTTCTTGGACCTGGGATATGGGTGTGCATCTGCTCAGCTGGACTGGAGATTCGCCTACCAGGATTGGCCAGCTGAGCTGCTTCTCAGTCCCAGGGCACACAACTGCTTAGTTGTTCTGGGGGTGTTTTGCAAATGGCAGCCCCTAGAGCAGTTTCTCAGCCACTGATTGTGGACATAGGGCCATTGGGCAAGTCAGGGCCTTGTCTGCAGGGAATAGGGCACCTCAAAACTGTTACTCAGGCCCTGAATATAGGCACATAGCCACTCCACTGGCCTGGAAGTGTGTCAGCTACTCAGAGTCTTGAGGGTCTCTCCCACTTGGAGGAGGGCATGCGGCAGTGTGGCTGGCTCAAGGGCAGTTTTGCCCTGGGTGGGACTGCCAGACTTTTCCTCTGTCTGGAAGTGAGAGTGGTAGGAGTTGGTTTTTCTGCTCTCCAGGGTCACAGCCAATCCTGGGCCCAGGCTTCATGCTGCCAGCATTGTGGTGCTCAGCCACCAGTGTGGGCTTGGTGGAATAAAGACAGAGCTCCAGTGCTGGAGAGGTGCAGTGGATACTGGCCTCCAGAATAGGGTGCACTCCAGACATGACTCTGGTCTCAAGATGGTGCCCTGCTGCAGCAGACTGGCTTACAGGGGATAGTTGGGGGATGGGGAGTGCACACTTTGTGCTCCTAATCTAGGGCAATGGAGCTGTGTGAATGCCCTGCAGCTCTCCAAACTGGGTGACGGTGGGATTCTCCTGTTGTAAGGACTTTAGGTGTTTGCGGTGGCAATCAGGGATGGTGGGGATCTTTTGTTTATCCGCAATAAGTGACTCCTGACATTAGGCAGTTCTGATCTGGATGAGGGACAAGGGGTTGCAGAGGCCAAGTGCTTCCACACTGCCCTCCTGGACTTCTAATCACCACAGGTGCATTTCCACTCCTCTTTTGCATACCAGCACTCTTCCTTCAACACTCTAGTCAACACTGAGCTGTTTATTTTTTGCTTTGGTTCCTTCTTGTCTGGGGTGAGGGATGGGGAGGAGATGAATACCAGGCATCTCTAGTCAGCTATCTTGTTCCCAAGCTTAGAGGCTCTCTAATGCTAGGTCACATAGGCCTCCTTTATGGCTCTAGGTGGTACCTTAAAAACAAGCTCCCCTTGGCTCTAGTAAATGGTTAGAGCACTGCTCTTCTTGAGTTAGAGGTGGGGAAGTCCCAAAGGGATATTCCAGTAGTGTGGGAAGGCTGGCTAGGGGTTTGTACCCAGGGGACCTGTGGGATGAACCTCCTACAGCATGGTGCTGCTGAACATCCACTGTAATTCCCATCTCCTGTGGCTGAGTTTCAGAGCAGAGTTTCCAGGGCTGGAGATGGTAGTCCCACCTCCCCACTTTGTCTCTGCCTGTCTTCAGGGATACTTCTTGATGCTTCCCATGGGCTAAGGTAGGGACAGTTCTCCTGCCAGGGAACCCAAGATGGTGGGGAAGCTGTTTGTCTCCTCCATTTTGCTTTTCTCAGTGTAGAAAGAATCAATTGGGGAAATTTTTCAACACATGTGGTGCCAGGCAGAATGGGGGAGGGGGCATTGCAAATGTGGGTGTCTAGTTCTCTTACAACTACTCAGAGTGTTTTCACTTCTCTGTGGGCCTGGAAGTGGTCTCATCTTTTTATTTGAGTTCTGGGATATTTCTGGTGATAATCTTGGTGCTGTATATTTGTTTTTGGTTTTCTGTGGGAGAGAGTGAAACCAGCTTGCTTCTATTCTACATTGCCTTTTGAAACTAGGAAAAAAACCTGTCCTTTTTAAAGAGCTTGTGTGCTTAGGTCAGGCTTACCAGGAAAATCTCACTGTCTTAAGGTTAACTATGCCATGTAATGGAACATAATCACATGTATGTTAAAAATGCTACTTGAATTAATAAGTGAGTTTATCAAGGTCACATAAAGTAAAACATACAAAAATAAATAGTGTTTTATGTACTAATAACAAGGATTGGAAATTGCAATCAAATAAACAACACCATTTGCAATTGCATCAAAGGCATGAAATAAAGATAAATTTAGCAAAATGTGTTTAAGACTTAAGTACTAAGATCACAGCATGGTTGATAAAACTCAAGGAAGATAAAAATAAGTGGAGATACACGCTATGATTGCAGAGTCAACATTGATAATATTTCAGTTCTTCCAAAATTGAACTAGTACCTAGAAATTGACATTTGATTTTAAATTTTATATGGTTATTCAAATGTCATATAGTATTTTACACAATTTTGAAGAACAAGAAAGAACAGAATTAGGGAAATAAAATCACTTGATTTGAACATTTACTTTAAAGTTATTTTGGTAAAGACAGTCTGCTATTGATGTAAGGATAAATATGTAAGGATAAATATTCAGAAATGAATAAACCTATACCTAAATGGTCAATTGATCTTTAACGAAGGATCAATACAGTTTAATCTAATCAGGGAAAAGATAGTCTTTTTTTTTTTTAATGGAGTCTTGCTCTGTCACTTAGGCTGAAGTACAGTGGTGTGATCTTGGCTCACTGCAACCTCTGTCTCCCAGGTTCAAGCAATTCTCCTGCCTCAGCCTCCAGAGTAGCTGGGATTACAGGTATGTATCACCATGCCCAGCTAATTTTTGTATTTTTAGTAGAGACAGTGTTTCACCATGTTGGCCAGGCCGGTCTTGAACTCCTGACCTCACGTGATCTGCCCACCTCGGCCTCCCAAAGTGCTGGGTTTACAGGCATGAGCCACCATGCCCAGCCAAAAGATAATCTTTTCAAAAATGGTGTTGAAACAACTGGTTACTTATATGTAGAAAAGAAATAACTGGTTATGTATATCGAAAAGAATGAACCATAATCCCTACCTCAAACCACATATGAACATTAAACAGATCATATACCAAAACAGTAAAGCTAAACTAAAAGCTACTAGAAAAAATATGCAACTTTTGGGTATACAAAAATTTTGTAGGTAGTACACACACAAAAAGCACAAACCACCAAAGAAAATAATTTACAAAGTAGGCTTTATAAAAATTAGAAAACTTTGCTTTTTGAAAGACATAGATAAGAAAATGAAAAGGCAAACCACAAACTGGGAGAAAATATTCATAACATATATATTAGACAAAAGTTGTATTTCCATATTATATAAATAATTCTAAAAATTCAATAACAGGGAGACAATCAACCTAATTGTTTTTTAAAATGGTCAACTGATACAAACAGACCCTACACAAAAGAACTTTTATGTATAGCCAATCAGCATGTGAAAAGATGTTCAACGTCATTAGTCACCAAGGAACTAGAAATTATAAGCAAAATGGGATACCACTAGAGACCCACTAACATTAAAGAAACTGACAATTTCAAGTGTTGGAAACAATGTAGAACAACTGGAACAACCGTAAATTTCTGGTGGAAATGTAAAATGGCAAAACTACTTTGGGGAAAAAATGACTTTTTTTAGAAAGTTGAATGTATACTCCTAGGGATTTATGTAAGAGCTTGAAAAACATATATCAACACAAAGGCCTATGTATTTATGCTTACCTCAACTTTATCCAAATTAATCTAAAGCTAAAATTAAGACAAATATCCATCAATAGATGATGGACAAAACAATTGTGATATATCTATATAATGGAATAGGATTTAGCAATCTATATAATGGAATATAATTATAAAGATGTGATACATCTATATAATGGATTAGGACTTAGCATGCATTCATCCATGCACCAACATGGATGAATCTGAAAAGTGTTTAGATTAGCAAAAGAAGACAGATACAAAATGAGTTCATATTGTATAATTCCATTTATATAAAACTGCACAATAAGAGAACTAATGTAAAGTGAGAGAAAGAATAGTGATTGTTTGGGGCTGAGATGAAGGATTTGTATCAAAAGGGCAGAGAAGAGCTTGTTAGGGTAATTGAAATGTTCTGTATCATGACGTGGAGGTGTTTACATGGGTGTATAAATTTTTGAGAACTTATCAAATTATACAGAAATATGTACATTTTATTATATGGAAATTATACCTCATTAAAGTTGATACAAAACAAGAATCCAGAACTCTATTTTGACATCTGGTGGACATCACTCCAATCATGATTCCATGTCTCTCTGCATATACAGAAAGAAAGCTAAATCGTGTGTAGCTAGAGAACTGCTTAGATTAGGTTGAAAGATAAAATTTTATGAGAATATCATATGTTTTAAAAGCAAGTATTAGCTATATTTACTAATAAAAAGAAAGGAAACTGATGAAGCTAAAGAAGTTCAGGAAAATATTTCTTATAAAGATTAGTTTCCAAGAAACTACATTACTACATATCCTTACCCTGTGAGGGCACAAAACATCCTGACAAACCTCATTTCAGTTTTTCCTTCTTGGAGATTAGTCTGTTATTCTTAAATCAGGGGCTTATCAGGGTCTCTGTGTTTCTTCCCAGGGAAAGAGTGGGCATCTAGCATGTGGGAGGTAATACACAATACCTCCAAATCTCCAGGGCATATTTATTTCTTCAGACATCATGCTTACTGCCCCCCACTTTTTTTTTTTTTTTAGAAAGAAAGAAAGAACAAAAAGAAGAGAAGGAGAGTAAATTCTTGTTTCCAAGTTAGACAAGAGAGTTATGATTAAATGCCACCTTAGGTCCACAAGTCTTCCATAAGAAAAACAATGAAAGGATTTCTGGATGATTCTATTATGACATCACAACTTGCAGCAGAGGCAGATGTAATGAGGCAATACTTGACATTGTTTTCCCATTGGTAGGTTCAATGGGAAACAAAACTCTTAAAACCCATATCTGCTGGCTGGTGCTTAAAGTTTCTATCTCAATTGTCTTAGTCCATTTAGTGTTGCTATAAAGGAATAGCTGGGGCTGGGTAATTTGTAAAGAAAAGAGGTTTATTTGGCTCATGGTTCTGCAGGCTGTACAGGAATCATGGTGACAGCATTTGCATCCAATGTTGGCACAGGCTGCTTTCATGCATGGTGGAGGGTGAAGTGGAGCTGGCATGCAGGGATCACGTGGCAAGGCAAGAGGGGAAGTGAGTGAGTGAGCGAGAGAGAGAGAGGGGAAGTGTATTAGTCCATTTTCACGCTGCTGATAAAGATATACCCGAGACTAGGCAATTTACAAAAGAAAGAGGTTTAACTGGACTTACAGTTCCACGTGGCTGGGGAAGGTCTCAGAATCATGGTGGAGGGCGAAAGGCACTTCTTACATGGCAGTGGCAAGAGAGAATGAGGAGGGAGCAAAAGCAGAAACCCCTGATAAACCCATCAGATCTTGTGAGACTTTTTCACTATCACGAGAATAGCACAGGAAAGACCAGCCCCCATGATTCAATTACCTCCTACTGGGTCCCTCCCACAACACATGGGAATTCTGGGAGATATAATTCAAGTTGAGATTTGGGTGGGGGCACAGGCAAACCATATCATTCCACTCCTGGCTCCTCCCAAATCTCATGTTGTCACATTTCATAATCAATCATGCCTTCCCAACAGTCCCCCAAAGCCTTAACTCATTTCAGCATTAACTCAAAAGTCCACAGTCCAATGTCTAATCTGAGACAAGACAACTCCCTTCTGCTTATGACCCTGTAAAATCAAAAGCAAGTTAGTTACTTCCTAGATACAATGTGGGTACAGGCATTGGGCAAAAACAGCCATTCCAAATGGGAGAAATCGGCCAAAACAAAGGGGCTACAGGCCCCAGGCAAGTCCAAAATCCAGCAGGGCAGTCAAATCCTAAAGTTCCAAAATTATTTCCTTTGACTCCATGTCTTGCGTCCAGGTCATACTGATGCAAGAAGTGGGTTCCTATGGTCTTGGGCAGCTCCACCCCTTGGCTTTGCAGGATACAACCTCCCTCTCGGCTGTTTTTATGGGCTGGTGTTGAGTGTCTGTGGCTTTTCCAGGCACACAGTGCAAGCTATCAGTGGATCTATCATCCTCAGGTCTGGAGGATGGTGGCCCTCTTCTCACAGCTCCAATAGGTGGTTACCCCATTAGGGATTCTGTGTGGGGGCTCTGACCCCACATTTCCCTTCTGCACTGCTGTAGCAGAGGTTCTCCATGAGGGCCTTGCCCTCGCAGCAAACTTTTGCCTGGGCATCCAGGCATTTCCATACATCTTCTGAAATCTAGGCAGAAGTGCCCAAACCTCAATTCTTGACTTCTGTGTACCCACAGGCTCAACACCATGTGGAAGCTGCCAAGGCTTAGGGCTTGCACCCTCTGAAGCCATGGCTGGAGCTTTACCTTGGTCCCTTTTAGTCATGGCTAGGGGCAGCTGGGACACAGGACACCAAGTCCCTTGGCTGTACACAGCATGGGGACCCTGGGCCTAGCCCAGGAAACCATTTTTATCATGTATACCTCCAGGCCTGTGATGAGAAGGGCTGCTGTGAAGACCTCTGACATGCCCTGGAGAGGCATGTCTTTTCCCCATTGTCTTGTGAGTTAACATTCTGCTCCTCATTACTTATGCAAATTTCTGCAGCTGGCTTAAATTTCTCCCCAGAAAATGGGATTTTCTTTTCTATTACATTGCCAGGCTGCAAATTTTCCAAACTTCTATGCTCTGCTTTCCTTATAAAATGGGATGCCTTTAACAGCACCTGAATCACCTCTTGAATGTTTGCTGCTTAGAAATTTCTTCCACCTGTCCGTCCGTCCTTCCTTCCTTCCTTCCTTCCTTGCTTCCTTCCTTCCCTTTTTCTTTCTTTCTTCTCCCTCTGTTGCTGAGGCTGGACTGTACTGCCGTGATCTCTGCTCGCTGCAACCTCCCTGCCTCGGAGTGCCTGCCGAGTGATTCTCCTGCCTCAGCCTGCCGAGTGCCTGGGATTGCAGGCTGGAGTGCAGTGGCGTGATCTCGGCTCGCTACAACCTCCACCTCCCAGCCGCCTGCCTTGGCCTCCCAAAGTGCTAAGATTACAGCCTCTGCCAGGCTGCCACCCTGTCTGGGAGGTGAGGAGCATCTCTGCCTGGCTGCCCATGGTCTGGGATGTGAGGAGCCCCTCTGCCCGGCCACCCCATCTGCGAAGTGAGGAGCACCTATGCCTGGCTGCCACCCCGTCTGGGAGGTGAGGAGCGTCTCTGCCCGGCTGCCCGTCGTCTGGGATGTGAGGAGCTCCTCTGCCCGGCTGCCCATCGTCTGGGAGGTGAGGAGCATCTCTGCCCGGCTGCCACCCCGTCTGGGAGGTGAGGAGCATCTCTGCCTGGCTGCCCATCGTCTGGGATGTGAGGAGCCCCTCTGCCCGGCCACCCCATCTGCGAAGTGAGGAGCGTCTCTGCCTGGCTGCCACCCCGTCTGGGAGGTGAGGAGCTCCTCTGCCCGGCTGCCCATCGTCTGGGATGTGAGGAGCGCCTCTGCCCGGCTACCCTGTCTGGGAACTGAGGAGCACCTCTGCCCAGCAGCCGCCCCATCTGGGAACTGAGGAGCGCCTCTGCCCAGCAGCCACCCCATCTGGGAAGTGAGGAGCACCTCTGCCCAGCCGCCGCCCCCTCTGGGAAGTGAGGAGCACCTCTGCCCAGCCGCCGCCCCCTCTGGGAAGTGAGGAGCACCTCTGCTCGGCCACCCTGTCTGGGAGGTGAGGAGCGCCTCTGCCCGGCCGCCCCATCTGGGAAGTGAGGAGCGCCTCTGCCAGGCCGCCCCATCTGGGAACTGAGGAGCACCTCTGCCCGGCTGCCCTGTCTGGGAAGTGAGGAGCGCCTCTGCCCAGCAGCTGCCCCGTCTGGGAAGTGAGGAGCATCTCTGCCAGCCGCCCCGTCTGGGAAGTGGGGAGTGCCTCTGCCCGGCTGCCCCGTCTGGGAGGTGGGGAGCACCTCTGCCCGGCTGCCCCGTCTGGGATGTGAGGAGCACCTCTGCCTGGCCGCCACCCTGTCTGGGAAGTGAGGAGCGCCTCTGCCGGGCTGCCCCGTCTGGGAACTGAGGAGCGCCTCTGCCCAGCAGCCGCCCCAAGTGAGGAGCGTGTCTGCTGGCCGCCCCGTCTGGGAAGTGAGGAGTGCCTCTGCCCGGCCGCCCCATCTGGGAGGTGAGGAGCACCTCTGCCTGGCCGCCACCCTGTCCGGGAGGTGAGGAGTGCCCCTGCCCGGCCGCCACCCCATCTGGGAGGTGTACCCAACAGCTCCGAAGAGACAGCGACCATTGAGAACGGGCCATGATGACGATGGCGGTTTTGTCGAAAAGAAAAGGGGGAAATGTGGGGAAAAGAAAGAGAGATCAGATTGTTACTGTGTCTATGTAGAAAGAAGTAGACATAGGAGACTCCATTTTGTTCTGTACTAAGAAAAAATTCTGCCTCAGGATGCTGTTAATCTATAACCTTACCCCCAACCCCTTGCTCTCTGAAACATGTGCTGTGTCAACTCAGGGTTAAATGGATTAAGGGCGGTGCAAGATGTGCTTTGTTAAACAGATGCTTGAAGGCAGCATGCTCACTAAGAGTCATCACCACTCCCTAATCTCAAGTACCCAGGGACACAAACACTGCAGAAGGCTGCAGGGACCTCTGCCTAGGAAAACCAGAGACCTTTGTTCACGTGTTTATCTGCTGACCTTCTCTCCACTATTATCCTATGACCCTGCCACATCCCCCTCTCCGAGAAACACCCAAGAATGATCAATAAATACAATAAAAAAAAAAAAGAAATTTCTTCCACCTGATACCTACATCATCTCTCTCCGGTTCAAAGTTCCACAGGTCTCTAGGGCAGGGGCAAAATGCTTCCAGTCCCTTTGCTAAAACATAACAAGAGTCACCTTTGCTCCACTTCCCAACAAGTTCCTCATTTCCATTTGAGACCACCTCAGCCTGGACTTTATAGTCCATATTGCTATCAGCATTTTGGGCAAAGTCTCTAGGAAGTTCCAAACTTTCCCACATTTTCTTATCTTCTTCTGAGCCCTCCAAACTGTTCAAACCTCTGCCTGTTACCCAATTCCAAAGTCAATTCCACATTTTTGGGTATCTTTTCAGCAACACAACACCCCACTCCTGGTACCAAAATCTGTATTAGTCAGCATTCTCTAGAGGGACAGAACTAATAGGATAAATATTATATATGTGTGTATATATATATATGTATATATGTAAGTGGGAGTTTATTAAATATTAACTAACATGATCACAAGGTCCCCACAATAGGCTGTCTGTAAGCTGAGGAGCAAGAAGAGCCAGTCCAAGTCCCAAAACTGAAGAACTTGGAGTCTGATGTTCGAGGGCAGGAAGCATCCAGCATGGGAGAAAAATATAGGCTGGAAGGCTAAGCCAGTCTTGCCTTTTCATGTTTTTCTGCCTGCTTTATATTTGCTGGAAGCTCATTAGATGGTGCCCACCTGATTAAGGGTGGGTCTGCCTTCCCCAGTCCACTGACTCAAATGTGAATCTCCTTTGGCAACACCTGCACAGACACAACTAGGATTAATACTTTTTACAGTCCTCATTTCTGCAGCTGGTCATGTGGTTGTAGCTGGTATTGATGACTACCTTCTTCTACTGCCCATTGTGTATTCCCTTTGCCTTCGGCAAGCACCTCATCAGGTCAAGGTTTTTTTCCTGGTGGAGTGACTTAAACCTTCATTCCTGAAGGGTCTGGACCATTTGTAGTCCTCCCTGGATTGGGCTGTTGTAGTTTCTCATTGACCTTAATCACAGGGCATGGTAATACTAAGTGATGTCCTAATGGATCTCCTGTATTCCATGCATGCTCTTCCTTACCTCCGTTATGGAGTAGTAGACTGATTTGATCTTGATAGTCTGGGTCAATCAACCTAGCCAACACTGTAACTCCCTTCTTAACCTGTTTACTTAAAGGTAGGAGGAGCCCGAAGTGTCCAGGTGACAATCTTAACTTTCAGTTTAATAGAATTGTTGTTGTGTCTCCTGGTGGCAGTGTTACTCCCTCCGGAACTAAGATCTCTAGGCTAGCAGAACATAATGTTGCAGGAACAGGAAGCAAAAATTTTGCTAGTGGATCATTAGGGGTGATGGTGAGTGGTGCCACTTCCACTTCCACACCTTGATTCCTGGACCTGTGAATCCTGGCTATGGGAGAAACGGTACCATATATCAGATGCTGATTCAGCACATACACAGCCTTCTAGAGTGCTTTGCCCCAGCCCTGCAAAGTATGGTCACCTAATTGACATGGTAATTGTAGGGTCCAGCCCCACAGGGTTGGTGCGTTTTCTTCTCATGTGCAGAGATGAGAGAGCATAGAAATAAAGACACAAGACAAAGAGATAAAAGAAAAGACAGCTGGGCCCGGGGGACCACTACCACCAAGATGCGGAGATCAGTAGCGGCCTCGAATGCCAGGCTGCACTGATATTTATTGGATACAAGACAAAGAGGTGGGATAAGGAGTGTGAGCCATCTCCAATCATAGGTAAGGTCATGTGGGTCACGTGTCCACTGGACAGGGGGCCCTTTCTTGCCTGGCAGCCGAGGCAGAGAGAGGAGAAAGAGAAACAGCTTACACCATTATTTCTGCTTATCAGAGACTTTTAGTACTTTCACTAATTTGCTACTGCTAACTAAACGGCAGAGCCAGGTGTACAAGATGGAACATGAAGGTGGACTAGGAGCGTGACCACTGAAGCACAGCATCACAGGGAGACGGTTAGGCCTCTGAATAACTGCGGGCAGGCCTGACTAATGTCAGGCCTTCCACAAGAGGTGGAGGAGTAGAGTCTTCTCTAAACTCCCCCGGGGAAAGGGAGACTCTCTTTCCCGGTCTGCTAAGTAGCGGGTGTTTTTCCTTGACACTAACGCTACTGCTAGACTACGGTCTGCTTGGCAATGGGTGCCTTCCCAGACGCTGGCGTTACCACTAGACCAAGGAGCCCTCTGGTGGCCCTGTCTGGGCATAACAGAAAGCTCACACTCTTGTCTTCTGGTCACTTCTCACTGTGTCCCTTCAGCTCCTATCTCTGTATGGCCTGGTTTTTCCTAGTTTATGATTATAGAGCGAGGATTATTTTAATATTGGAATAAAGAGTAATTGCTACTAATGATTAATGATATTCATATATAATCATATCTAAGATCTATCTCTGGTATAACTATTCTTATTTTATATTTTATTGTACTGGAACAGCTCGTGTCCTCGGTCTCTTGCCTCGGCACCTGGGTGGCTTGCCGCCCACAGCAATTGTGACTTTGAAAGGCCATTCCACCGTTCTATCAATCCAGCTGCTTCAGGATAATGGGCAACATGGTAAGACCAGTGAATTCCATGAGCATGAGCCCACTGCTGCGCTTCTTTAGCCGTAAAGTGAGTACCTTGGTCAGAGGCAATGCTGTGTGGAACACCATGATGGTGGACAAGGCATTCCATGAGTCCACAGATGGTAGTCTTGGTAGAAGCATCGTGTGCAGGATAGGAAAACTGATATCCAGAGTAAGTATCTATTCCAGTGAGGACAAATCTCTGCCCTTTCCATGATGGAAGAGGTTCAATATAATCAACCTGCCACCAGGTAGCTGGCTGACCACCCTGAGAAATGGTGCCATATCGAGGACTCAGTGTTGGTCTCTGCTGCTGGCAAATTGGGCACTCAGCAGTGGCCATAGCCAGATCAGCCTTGGTGAATGGAAGCTCATGTTGCTGAGCCCATTCATAACCTCCATCCCTGCCACCATGGCCACTTTGTTCACGGGCCCATTGGACAATGACAGAGGTCCTTGGGAAAGAGGCTGAATGGTGTCCACAGAAGGGGTCATCCTATCCACTTGATTATTAAAATCCTCCTCTGCTGAGGTCACCCACTGGTGAGCATGCACATGGGATACAAATATCTTCACAGATTTTGACCACTCAGAGAGGTCCATCCACATACCTCTTCCCCACATTTCTTTGTCACAATTTCCAATCATTCTTCTTTCAAGTCCCTATCCAACCAAACCATTAACTACAACCCATGAATCAATATATAATCACACATCTGGCCATTTCTCCTTACATGCAAAGTGCACAACCAGGTGCACTGCTCTTAGTTCTGCCCACTGGGAAGATTTTCCTTCCCTACTGTCCTTCAGGGATGTCCTAGAAAGGGGCTGCAGTGTTGCAGCTGTCCACTTTTGGGTGGTGCCTGCATATCGTGCAGAACCATCCATGAACCAGGCCCAACTAATTATAGGGAACTTCCCATGAGGCCATCAGGGCAGGCTCGGGGAGAGAAGGCAGGGTTGCAGGACTGGAGACCATGGGCATTTGAGCCACTTCCTCATATAATTTACTTGTGCCTTCAGGACCTGCTGGAACCTGATCACGTATATACCACTTCCATCCTGTGGTCATTTCCCTAGTGCCACTTCCATTTGATGACAGAATACTGCTGTGCACAACCCACTTAATGGCTAGATGGGTCAGAAATCACCCAGTTTATGATAGGCAGTTCAGGTCGCATGGTGACTTCGTGATGTTCAGTTTCCACCAAAGCCCAGTAACAGGCTAAGAGCTATCTCTCAAAAGGAGAGTAGTTATCTGCAGAAGATGGCAGGGCCTCACTCTAAAATCCTAGAGGCCTCCACTGTGATTCACCTATGGGGGCCTGCCAAAGGCTCCAAACAGCATGCCTATCTGCCACTGACACCTCAAGCACCATTGGATATGCTGGGCCATATGGCCCAAGTGGCAGAGCAGCTTGCACAGCAACCTGGACCTGCTGCAGAGCCTTCTCTTGTTCTGGACTCCACTCAAAACTGACAGCTTTTCGGGTCACTCAATAAATGGGCTGGAGTAACACACCCAAATGAGGAATGTGTTGCCTCCAAAATCCAAATGGGCCCACTAGGCATTGTGCCTCTTTCTTGGTTGTAGGAGGGGCCAAATGCAGCAACTTATCCTTCACCTTAGGAGGAATATCTCTACAGGCCCCATACCACTGGACCCGTAGAAATTTTACTGAGGTAGAAGGTCCCTGAATTTTAGGCAGATGTACTTCCCATCCTCTGGCATGCAAATGTTTCACCAATAAGTCCAGTGTTTGCTACTTCTTGCTCACTGGATCCAATCTGCATAATGTCATCAATGTAATGGACCAGTGTGATATCTTTTGGAAGCAAAAAGTGATCAAGTTCTCTCTGAATAAGATTATGACACAAAGCCAGATAATTCATATACCCCTGAGGTAGGACAGTAAAAGCATATTGCTGGCCTTGCCAGCTGAAGGCAAATTGTTTCTGGTGGGCCTTATGGACAGGAATGGAGAAAAAGGCATTTGCCAAGTCAATGGTTGCACACAAAGTACCAGGAGATGTGTTAACTTGCTCAAATAATGAAACCACATCTGGTACAGCAGCTGCAATTGGAATCATCACTTGGTTAAGCTTATGGTAATCCACTGTCATTCTCCAAGATCCATCTGTCTTCTGCACAGGCCAGATGGGAAAATTGAATGGGAATGTGGTGGGAATCTCCACCCCTGAGTCTTTCAAGTCCTTGATGGCGGCACTAATCTCTGCAATCCCTCCAGGGACACAATATTGTTTTTGATTTACTATTTTTCTAGGTAGAGGCAGCTCTAATGGCTTTCATTTGGCCTTTCTCACCACAATAGCCCTCACCCTACCAGTCAGGGAGCCAATGTGAAGGTTCTGCCAGCTGCTTAAGTATGTCTATGCCAATTATGCATTCTGGCACTAGGGAAATGACCACAGGATGAGTGCAGAGACCCACTGGACCTACTGTAAGTCAGACCTGAGCTAAAACTTCATTAATTACCTGACTCCCATAAGCCCCTACTTTAACTGGAGGACCACAATGACGTTTTGGGTCCCCTGGAATCAGTGTCAGCTCAGAGCCAGTGTCCAGTAGTCCCTGAAATGTCTGATCATTTCCCTTTCCCCAGCACACAGTTGTCCTGGTAAAAGGCCAGAGGTCTCCTTGGGGAAGGATGGGAGAAAGATTCACTGCATAAGTTGCTGGTAATGTAGTAGGGTCCTTCCTCATGGGAACTTGGCTTCCCCTTCATTCAAGTGGTTCTGGATCTGTAAACTGGCTCAAGTCTGGAAATTGATTAAGGGGCCATGATTCTATGTTTTTATAATTCAAATTAGTCTTTTATCCATTCGACCTAGAAGTTTTCTGCTTGTATAAATTAAGTAGGAATGCAGTAGGCTTTCTATCAATTTCACTTCTAGGAACACCATGATTAATTAGCCAATGCCAGAGCTCTACACGAGTCAGACTATTCTGATTGCTGCTTTGCCTCTGCTGTCCATTATGATAGCTATGCCCACTTTGCTTTTGATAGCTGAGTGCCACCACTTGGCCCCTGCCACCTTGGGATCCAATTGTTACCATTGTTTTTAAGTTTTGTAGTTGAGTGACTGTGGCTCCCACCATTAGATCTGACATATGGAGAAAAGCAATTGCAAGGCTCTTCAAAGATTCAGGTGCTGCCCTCACAAATCTATTTTGCAAGGCGTTGGTCAAGGGTATATCTTCTGGACCCTCCCAGCTGGGATGAGTAGGTCTAAAGTGACTAATCCACTCCACCATCCCAATCTCCCTAAGCCTTTGGATCCCTTCCTCTACATTAAACCAAGGGAGATCAGGCATTTCCACCTCGCTCACAATGAGCCATCTTTTAATCCATATTTCAGCTAACCAATCAAACAAACTATTAGAACCTTTTTTAATTCCCCAAGCTGCAACATTAAAAGCAGAGTTCCTACTTAGTGGGCCCAAATCAATAAATTCAGCCTGATCCAACTCTATATTCCTTCCCCGTTATCCTATACCCTTAATATCCATTCCCATGCCTGTTCTCCAGGTTGCTGTTTATATAAATTAGAGAACTGAAGCAGATCTTTTTGAGTGTAGTGCACCTCCTCATGGGTCACACTCTTAACCTCACCTCTAGGGGCCCACCGGGACTTTAGTCTAGTTACAGGTCTAGAAGCAAACAGAGGTGTTGGAGGGTAGCTCCTGAGGAGAATCAACATTATCTTGCCTGGCATCTGCCTCAGGGGAGGACATCACTGTTGTCTCAGGCAGCACAGGGTTTATCTCTTCAGACAAAGGTGGAAAGGCTGATGGCAGCATGGGTCGAGGAGGGGATGTTGCCGCTACTGGGGATGATGAAGCTGTTTCTTCTGGCCAAAAAAGTTCATCAGCATTTATGAACTCAAGTGTCTCCAGCTTTATCAGGGTCCTTCCACACGTCCCCATTCCAAGTTTCAGGGTCCCATTTTTTTCCAATCAATGCATTCATTTTAACAGTAGACACCTGGTGAGGCTGTGCATGCATCTTTCATTGCAGGTCAGCCACTCAAATGATAAGAGCTTGTGTCTGTTTTTCCACAATTTCAGCTCTTTCTCTGAAAGAGATGAGACTCTCATTCAGGGCAACCTTAGCAGATTTGAGGCTCAGTATCTGCCTCTGAAGCCAGGAGACAGAATCCCTGGGTTCATCATTTGCTTTCATCACTTTGTCCACTGAACTTAGGAGCAACCAACCAGTTTCATTATGTTTCTTGGTCCTCCACATATGGCCAAAGGTATTATGTACAGAGTCACTGAACTCCTTGCCTCTCACAAGCGGTGAATCAGGAGTGTCAAATGCAATTATTTTGCATAACTTACTAAACAGTTTATGCCAAGGACTATCAGTGTTTTACATACTATTAGAAGTACAGACCTTAGCATTTTTGCATCTAATCATATTAAGCAGCCAAATCCAGAAACCCCAAAACCAATGAAAGAACTCCATCCTTAATATCCTGTTCCTCTAGAACCACTTCTGGTACCAAAATCTGTATTAATCAGGGTTCTCTAGAGTATATATACACACTATATATACATATAAAGGGGAGTTTATTAAGATTAATTTACATGATCACAAAGTCCCACAATGGGCTATCTGCAAGCTAAGGAGCAAGGAGAGGCAGTCTGAGTCCCACAACTGGAGAACTTGGAGTCTGATGTTTGAGGGCAGGAAGCATCCAGCATGGGAGAAAGATATAGACTGGGAGGCTAGAAAACCTTTTCACGGTTTTCTGCCTGCTTTATATCGCTGGAAGCTCATTAGATGGTACCCACCAGATTAAGGGTGGGTCTGCCTTCCCGGCCCACTGACTCAAATGTGAATTTCCTTTGGCAACACCCTCACAGACACATCCAGGATTAATGCTTTGAATCCTTCAATCCAATCAAATTGACACTCAGTATTAACCATCATGGGCAGGCTCTTTTCAACAGTCATCTCTTGGGCGAACTAATAAAGTGAGAAGTCACTATACCAGGGCATTAATGTATTCATGAGGGATCCGCCTCCATGACCCAAACACCTCCCATTAAGCTCCACTTCCAACATAGGGGATCACATTTCAACATGAGGTCTGGAAGGTCTAATATCTAAACTATAGCATAAATATATCTCAAAAGAAATAAAATATGGCCATTCACTTAGGCAAGGAGCTCCCTGATTGTTGCTGTGTCCTAGAACATACACTGAAGTTTATAAAAACATTGAAGAGTAGTTGTATCTAAACAGATTTTAATTTTAGACAATATGAACGCATTCCTTGCCATGAAAAATGAGGAGGTGGCTGCCTATGTTATCTTGTCAGAATTCATATCATTTACAGTCTATGCCAAAATTGTTTACTCTCATATTTTATAAATATAGTGGCTACCAGTATATATGATCAGAAACCTCTGATCATAGCTTCTTTATTTCTAAGTTTTATTTTGATTCACTTCTTGTTGTTCTGGGCTTTATGGTCAAGTAATTTGTTTTAGAAAACTTTACTGGGAGGTGAAATCAGCAACATGGTGGCACAGGAGACTTCCACCTCTCCCTCCACCCACGGACACGTAGAATAAACACCTACACATGGATAAATTTTCTTTGAGAGAAAGTCAGAAAAAGTTGAGAGTCTCTTACACAGCAGACAACTGAGAAAATATTCACATCAAGCAGGTAGGAAAAGCTGAGGCACACGCAGGCACAAATATCACCCTGGGTACTGCACCATAAACCAGGAAAAACTCCCAACATATAACTTCTCCCTGAGGAGAGAAGGGTATGGACCACATGTATATGACCCTAACTCCAAGGTTCCCGTGGTTTGACTTTTAATTCACCTAGCTCTGTTAGTGGAAGGGACTAGGCATACACAAGTCTCCCTAGACCACAGAACAAAGTGGCAAAACCCTAAAAGGAGTTTGCCGGTATACTCCTCCAACTTCTGCTAACAGCAGAGCTTCTAACTAGCCTGAATTAGGGAGTTAACCAGGCTGACAAACTGCAATATTCCTCTGTTATTGATGGTTTTTCTTTCCAAAGTTTCAGTTAACTATGGCCAACTGCAGTCTGAAAATATTAAATGGAAAATTCCAGAAATAGACAGTTTATAAGTTTTAAATAACTGTTATCACCATATGTTGTTATAATTGTTCTATTTTATAATTAGTTATTATGTTTCCTTCATTATTGTGCCTAATTTATAAATTAAACTTCATCATAGGCATGTATAGGAAACAAAGCATAGTATATACAGGGTTTGGTGCCATACACAGCTGCAGGAATCTGCAGAATGGCTTGGACTGTATCACCCACAGATGAGGGGGACTAGTGTATAGCCCTCCGGGAGGCTAAGCAGTAGCTCAGCACGTCTTAAGCCCTCTCCTCTTCACCTGTGATATATCCAGATCTACGCATTCTTTCTGGAAGAGGTTTGTCCACACACTGACTGCCCCAACTTTTACAGCTCCCACCCAAAAGACTGCATCCTCAACTGTCGAACTCTGGGAATGAAAGCGTCTTGGCATTTGCTAGTCTCCCTAGATCGCGGTACAAAGAGGTAGTTTTAAATGGGCATGCAAGGCCTGGTGCGGTGGCTCACGCCTGTGATCCCAACACTTTGGGAGGCCAAGGCAGGTGGATCACCTGAGGTCAGGAATTCGAGACCAGCTTTGCCAACATGGTGAAACCCTGTCTTTACTAAATATACAAAAATTAGCTGGGTGTGGTGGCGGATGCCTGTAATTCCAGCTACTCGGGAGGCTGAGGCAAGAGAATCGCTTGAACCCAGGAGGCGGAGGTTGCAGTGAGCCGAGATTGCACCACTGCACTCCAGCCTAGGCGGCAGAGTGAGACTCCATCTCAAAAAAAAAAAAAAAAAAAAAAAGAAAGAAAAAAAATGGGCATGCAAGCACTTATAGGAGTTACACCCACAAGGACCAATGCAGACAAGAGGTTAAAATACACACCTTCCAGTTTCTCCCTGGAAGGGGTTAGTCTGCACAATTTTTCAGTTACTGCTTAAGGATCAGGCTCCTATCTAGCCTGCATCTGGGAGCCAACAGGGCCAACAAAGGATAGACCTCCAGGATTCTGAATGAGAGTTCAGGCACTTCCCAAGCCTTTCCCTCCACCTCACCCCAGTGATAAAACCAGCTCTGTAGATTCCTTTTAGAAGTAGTTTGTGCACCAAGTGCCACAACTTCTACAGCTCCCACCCAGAGGAGTGCCTCCTTAACCACCTAACTTTGGGAATTGGTGGGTCTCTGCATTTCTGAGTCTCCCTGGACCACAGAAAATAAAGAAGTGTACATTCAACAATCCAACTTCTAGTGACTATCAGAGGGTGCATTCTGAATGAAAATGCAGACACTTGTCACAGATCCTTCTTCTGACATAGTGCATAGAGAGTGGGAGAGAAACTCTTGCTCTCAGTTTCACCCTGAGCAAAGAAGAAACTGGAACATATATTTAACACTCCAATCTTTCCAACTGCATCTAGTTTCTATCTTACCTAGCTCAAGGCACTGACAGGACTTAGCACATTGTAATATTCTATGGTGGGCAGTTGGGGGGCACTAAAATCAGAGACAGTGGTTTGGACAAACCAGGATTTAAGAGGCACCTCAGAATCTCTGGACCGATTGGTGAGGGTCTTCTCCTACACTGACAGAATGGGGAGAGGCTGTTGTCTTATCTAATGCACGGACACTAACACAGAGAATCAAAGGAAATAGAAAAACAGGTAAATGGGTTCCAAATAAAAGATCAAGATAAATCTGCAGAAACCAACACTAGTGAAGTGGAGATGTATGATCTACCCAATGAGGAATTCAAAATAATGGTCATAAAGATGTTCACTAAGGTCAGGAGAAAAATGCATAAACAAATAATTTCAACAAAGAGAAAGTATTTCAAAAGCAGCCAATAGAAATTATAAAACTGAAGAATATAATAACTGAACTGAAAAATTCAATAGAGGTGTTCAACAGCAGACCAGATTAAGTGAAAGACAGAACCAGTGAGATTAAAGACACGTCATTGGAAATAATCCAATCCTAGAAGCAAAAAGAATGAAAAAGATAGCTTGCAGGACTTCATCAAGCAGAACAATATATTCAGAATTGGTAGATCAGGAGGAAGAGAGGGAGAAAGGGACACAAAACATATTCAAAGAAATGATGGGAAAAAAACCTCCCAAGCTTAGGGAAATAAATTGAAATCAAGGTTCAGGAAGCTCAGATGACACCAAATAGGAAAAATCCAGAGACACACATTTGAGACACATTATAATCAAATTGTTAAAAATTTAGACAAAGAGAGAATTTTGAAAGCAACAAGGGACAGCAACTAGTTACACAAAAGGGATGTCCACTGTGTTAGATATCCATGGATTTTCTTTTTCCAGAAAACTTATAGGCCAGGAAGGAACTGGATGATGTATTCAAAATCCTAAAAGAAAAAAAAATTACTGCCCAAGAATACCATACCTAGTAATACTATCTTTCAAAAATGAGGTAAGAATAAGACTTTCTCAAACAAACAAAAGTCGAGGAAGGATATCACCATTAGATGTGCCTTACAAGAAATTCTAGGAGTTCTTCAAGCTGGATAAAAAGGATACTAACTGATAAGATAAAAATACAAAAATAAAAAACTTACTGGTAAAAGTAAGTACATTGTCAGATTCAAACTACTAATCAGGCAATGGTTCTGTGTAAAACAATTCTATCTCTAGTACGAAGGTTAAAAGATAAAACGATTAAAAACAACGATAGCTACAATAATCTGTTGAGGAATACAAATGATGAAATGATATAAATTGTGACATCAAAAGCATAAAATATGAGGTGGGGGAGTAGAAATGTAGAGTTTATTTATGCAATCAAAATTAAGCTTTTATCAGCTTAAAAATAGCTGGTTATAAACATAAGATGTTTTCTGCAAGCCTCAAGTAACCACAAAGCAAAAATCTGTAGTAGATACACAAAAGATAAGAAGAAAATAGTCAAAGCATATCACTATAGACAAGCGTCAAACCATCTAAGATCAAGAACAAGACAAGGATGCCCACTCTCACCACTTCCATTCAACGTAGTACTACTGTCAGTCTTAGCTAGAGTAATTAGGCAAGAGCAAAAAATAAAAGGCATCCAGACTGGAAAGGAGGAAATAAAATGGTCCCTGTTTGCAGATGACATGATATTACATACAGAAAACCATAAAGACTACATCAAAACTACTAGAACTGATAAATAATTACATTGGGGGGAGGAGCCAAGATGGCTGAATAGGAACAGCTCCGGTCTACAGCTCCCAGCGCGAGAGACGCAGAAGACGGGTGATTTCTGCCTTTCCATCTGAGGTACCGTGTTCATCTCACTAGGGAGTGCCAGACAGTGGGTGCAGGTCAGTGGGTGAGCGCACCGTGCGCCAGCCGAAGCAGGGGCGAGGCATTGCCTCACTCGGGAAGCGCAAGGGGTCAGGGAGTTCCCCTTCCAGGGGTGACAGACGGCACCTGGAAAATCGGGCCACTCCCACCCGAATACTGTGCTTTTCCGACGGGCTTAGGAACCGGTGCCCCAGGAGAGTATAGCCCGCACCTGGCTCAGAGGGTCCTACGCCCACGGAGTCTCGCTGATTGCTAGCACAGCAGTCTGAGATCAAACAGCAAGTCGGCAGCGAAGCTGGGGGAGGGGCGCCCGCCATTGCCCAGGCTCGCTTAGGTAAACAAAGCAGCCTGGAAGCTTGAACTGGGTGGAGCCCACCACAGCTCAAGGAGGCCTGCCTGCCTCTGTAGGCTCCACCTCTGGGGGCAGGGCACAAACAAAAAGACAGCAGTAACCTCTGCAGACTTAAATGTCCCTGTCTGACAGCTTTGAGGAGAGCAGTGGTTCTCCCAGCACGCAGCTGGAGATCTGAGAACCGGCTGACTGCCTCCTCAAGTGGGTTCCTGACCCCTGACCCCCGAGCAGCCTAACTGGGAGGCACCCCCCAGCAGGGGCAGACTGACACCTCACACGGCCGGCCAGGTACTCCAACAGACCTGCAGCTGAGGGTTCTGTCTGTTAGAAGGAAAACTAACAGAAAGGACATCCACACCAAAAACCCATCTGTACATCACCATCATCAAAGACCAAAAGTAGATAAAACCACAAAGATGGGGAAAAAACAGAGCAGAAAAACTGGAAACTCGAAAAACCAGAGTACCTCTCCTCCTCCAAAGGAACGCAGTTCCTCACCAGCAACGGAACAAAGCTGGACGGAGAATGACTTTGACGAGCTGAGAGAAGAAGGCTTCAGACGATCAAATTACTCCGAGCTACGGGAGGATATTCAAACCAAAGGCAAAGAAGTTGAAAACTTTGAAAAAAATTTAGAAGAATGTATAACTAGAATAACCAATACAGAGAAGTGCTTAAAGGAGCTGATGGAGCTGAAAACCAAGGCTCGAGAACTACGTGAAGAATGCAGAAGCCTCAGGAGCCGATGCGATCAAATGGAAGAAAGGGTATCAGCCCTGGAAGATGAAATGAATGAAATGAAGCGAGAAGGGAAGTTTAGAGAAAAAAGAATAAAAAGAAACGAGCAAAGCCTCCAAGAACTGTGGGACTATGTGAAAAGACCAAATCTACGTCTGATTGGTGTACCTGAAAGTGACGGGGAGAATGGAAACAAGTTGGAAAACACTCTGCAGGATATTATCCAGGAGAACTTCCCCAATCTAGCAAGGCAGGCCAACATTCAGATTCAGGAAATACAGAGAACGCCACAAAGATACTCCTTGAGAAGAGCAACTCCAAGACACATAATTGTCAGATTCACCAAAGTTGAAATGAAGGAAAAAATGTTAAGGGCAGCCAGAGAGAAAGGTCAGGTTACCATCAAAGGGAAGCCCATCAGACTAACAGCGGATCTCTCGGCAGAAACCCTGCAAGCCAGAAGAGAGTGGGGGCCAATATTTAACATTCTTAAAGAAAAGAATTTTCAACCCAGAATTTCATATCCTGCCAAACTAAGCTTCATAAGTGAAGGAGAAATAAAATACTTTACAGACAAGCAAATGCTGAGAGATTTTGTCACCACCAGGCCTGCCCTAAAAGAGCTCCTGAAGGAAGCACTAAACATGGAAAGGCACAACCGGTACCAGCCACTGCAAAATCATACCGAAATGTAAAGACCATCGAGACTAGGAAGAGACTGCATCAGCTAACGAGAAAAATATCCAGCTAACATCATAATGACAGGATCAGATTCACACATAACAATATTAACTTTAAATGTAAATGGGCTAAATGCTCCAATTAAAAGACACAGACTGGCAAATTGGATAAAGACTCAAGACCCATCAGTGTGCTGTATTCAGGAAACCCATCTCACGTGCAGAGACACACATAGGCTCAAAATAAAAGGATGGAGGAAGATCTACCAAGCAAATGGAAAACAAAAAAAGGCAGGGGTTGCAATCCTAGTCTCTGATAAAACAGACTTTAAACCAACAAAGATCAAAAGAGACAAAGGAGGCCATTACATAATGGTAAAGGGATTAATTCAACAAGAAGAGCTAACTATCCTAAATATATATGCACCCAATACAGGAGCACCCAGATTCATAAAGCAAGTCCTGAGTGACCTACAAAGAGACTTAGACTCCCACACATTAATAATGGGAGACTTTAACACCCCACTGTCAACATTAGACAGATCAATGAGACAGAAAGTCAACAAGGATACCCAGGAATTGAACTCAGCTCTGCACCAAGCGGACCTAAGAGACATCTACAGAACTCTCCACCCCAAATCAACAGAATATACATTTTTTTCAGCACCACACCACACCTATTCCAAAATTGACCATATACTTGGAAGTAAAGCTCTCCTCAATAAATGTAAAAGAACAGAAATTGTAACAAACTGTCTCTCAGATCACAGTGCAATCAAGCTAGAACTCAGGATTAAGAATCTCACTCAAAACCGCTCAACTACGTGGAAACTGAACAACCTGCTCCTGAATGACTACTGGGTACATAACGAAATGAAGGCAGAAATAAAGATGTTCTTTGAAACCAACGAGAACCAAGACACAACATACCAGAATCTCTGGGATGCATTCAAAGCAGTGTGTAGAGGGAAATTTATAGCACTAAATGCCCACAAGAGAAAGCAGGAAAGATCCAAAATTGACACCCTAACATCACAATTAAAAGAACTAGAAAAGCAAGAGCAAACACATTCAAAAGCTAGCAGAAGGCAAGAAATAACTAAAATCAGAGCAGAAGTGAAGGAAATAGAGACACAAAAAACCCTTCAAAAAATAAATGAATCCAGGAGCTGGTTTTTTGAAAGGATCAACAAAATTGATAGACCGCTAGCAAGATTAATAAAGAAAAAAAGAGAGAAGAATCAAATAGATGCAATAAAAAATGATAAGGGGGATATCACCACCGATCCCACAGAAATACAAACTACCATCAGAGAATATTACAAACACCTCTATGCAAATAAACTAGAAAATCTAGAAGAAATGGATAAATTCCTCAACACATACACCCTCCCAAGACTAAACCAGGAAGAAGTTGAATCTCTGAATAGACCAATAACAGGAGCTGAAATTGTGGCAATAATCAATAGCTTACCAACCAAAAAAAGTCCAGGACCAGATGGGTTCACAGCTGAATTCTACCAGAGGTACAAGGAGGAGCTGGTACCATTCCTTCTGAAACTATTCCAATCAATAGAAAAAGAGGGAATCCTCCCTAACTCATTTTATGAGGCCAGCATCATCCTGATACCAAAGCCTGGCAGAGACACAACAAAAAAAGAGAATTTTAGACCAATATCCTTGATGAACATTGATGCAAAAATCCTCAATAAGATACTGGCAAACAGAATCCAGCAGCACATCAAAAAGCTTATCCACCATGATCAAGTGGGCTTCATCCCTGGGATGCAAGGCTGGTTCAATATACGCAAATCAATAAATGTAATCCAGCATATAAACAGAACCAAAGACAAAAACCACATGATTATCTCAATAGATGCAGAAAAGGCCTTTGACAAAATTCAACAACCCTTCATGCTAAAAGCTCTCAATAAATTAGGAATTGATGGGACGTATCTCAAAATAATAAGAGCTATTTATGACAAACCCACAGCCAATATCGTACTGAATGGGCAAAAACTGGAAGCATTCCCTTTGAAAACTGGCACAAGACAGGGATGCCCTCTCTCGCCACTTCTATTCAACATAGTGTTGGAAGTTCTGGCCAGGGCAATTAGGCAGGAGAAGGAAATCAAGGGTATTCAATTAGGAAAAGAGGAAGTCAAATTGTCCTTGTTTGCAGATGACATGATAGTATATCTAGAAAACCCCATTGTCTCAGCCCAAAATCTCCTTAAGCTGATAAGCAACTTCAGCAAAGTCTCGGGATACAAAATCAATGTGCAAAAATCACAAGCATTCTTATACATCAATAACAGACAAACAGAGAGCCAAATCATGAGTGAACTCCCATTCACAATTGCTTCAAAGAGAATAAAATACCTAGGAATCCAACTTACAAGGGATGTGAAAGACCTCTTCAAGGAGAACTACAAACCACTGCTCAAGGAAATAAAAGAGGATACAAACAAATGGAAGAACATTCCATGCTCATGGGTAGGAAGAATCAATATCATGAAAATGGCCATCCTTCCCAAGGTAATTTACAGATTCAATGCCATCCCCATCAAGCTACCAATGACTTTCTTCACAGAATTGGAAAAAACTACTTTAAAGTTCATATGGAACCAAAAAAGAGCCCGCATCACCAAGTCAATCCTAAGCCAAAAGAACAAAGCTGGAGGCATCACACTACCTGACTTCAAACTATACTACAAGGCTACAGTAACCAAAACAGCATGGTACTGGTACCAAAACAGAGATATAGATCAATGGAACAGAACAGAGCCGTCAGAAATAATGCCACATATCTACAACTATCTGATCTTTGACAAACCTGACAAAAACAAGAAATGGGGAAAGGATTCCCTATTTAATAAATGGTGCTGGGAAAACTGGCTAGCCATATGTAGAAAGCTGAAACTGGATCCCTTCCTTACACCTTATACAAAAATCAATTCAAGATGGATTAAAGACTTAAATGTTAGACCTAAAACCATAAAAACCCTAGAAGAAAACCTAGGCATTACCATTCAGGACATAGGCATGGGCAAGGACTTCATGTCTAAAACACCAAAAGCAATGGCAACAAAAGCCAAAATTGACAAATGGGATCTAATTAAACTCAAGAGCTTCTGCACAGCAAAGGAAACTACCATCAGAGTGAACAGGCAACCTACAAAATGGGAGAAAATTTTCGCAACCTACTCGTCTGACAAAGGGCTAATATCCAGAATCTACAATGAACTCCAACAAATTTACAAGAAAAAAACAAACAACCCCATCAAAAAGTGGGCGAAGGACATGAACAGACACTTCTCAAAAGAAGACATTTATGCAGCCAAAAAACACATGAAAAAATGCTCACCATCACTGGCCATCAGAGAAATGCAAATCAAAACCACAATGAGATACCATCTCACACCAGTTAGAATGGCAATCATTAAAAAGTCAGGAAACAACAGGTGCTGGAGAGGATGTGGAGAAATAGGAACACTTTTACACTGTTGGTGGGACTGTAAACTAGTTCAACCCTTGTGGAAGTCAGTGTGGCGATTCCTCAGGGATCTAGAACTAGAAATTCCATTCAACCCAGCCATCCCATTACTGGGTATATACCCAAAGGACTATAAATCATGCTGCTATAAAGACACATGCACACGTATGTTTATTGCAGCATTATTCACAATAGCAAAGACTTGGAACCAACCCAAATGTCCAACAATGATAGACTGGATTAAGAAAATGTGGCACATATACACCATGGAATACTATGCAGCCATAAAAAATGATGAGTTCACGTCCTTTGTAGGGACATGGATGAAACTGGAAATCATCATTCTCAGTAAACTATCGCAAGAACAAAAAACCAAACACCGCATATTCTCACTCATAGGTGGGAGTTGAACAGTGAGAACACATGGACACAGGAAGGGGAACATCACACTTCGGGGACTGTTGTGGGGTGGGGGGAGGAGGGAGGGATAGCAATGGGAGATATACCTAATGCTAGATGACAAGTTGGTGGGTGCAGCGCACCAGCATGGCACATGTATACATATGTAACTTACCTGCACATTGCGCACATGTACCATAAAACCTAAAGTATAATAATGATAATAATAATAATAATAAAAGAAAAAAAATAATAAATAAATAAAAATAAAGATTACTCAGCAAAAAAAAAAAAAAAATTGATGCATCATGCTATACTCATGAAGTGGAATAATATATAGCAGTGAAAAAGAATGAACTACTTCTACAAATAACAACATGAATGAATCACGCAAACATGAAGTTAAGTAAAAGAATTAAGACACAAAGAATGCATACTGTGTGATTCAGTGAATGTTACATCAAGTCTAAAAGCGGCCAGGACTATTCTGTGGTATTAAAAGTTAGGATAAATTCCCCTAGGACTAGAGGAGGAGTTGGTGACAGAAAGTGATGTTTTTCTGAGGGCGGGTGATGTTTCTACTCTGAAAGCCCTTCAGCATGGCCACACTCATGTTGTGATAACCCATCGGGGTATACACTTAGCATACTTTTCCTTATGCATTTGATAGTATTGAGATCACAACAGCTGCAATATTTATAGTTAAATGCACTAAACAGGACACAGAAGGGTAGTAGACAATTATAAAAGGCATAATTTATGAAGAAGATGTAACAGCCACAAATCTCTATTTACCAAAAACATGGAACTAAATATTTGAACTGAGATCTACTAGAAATAAAAAAAGAACTAGACCATAGTTCTATGACAATGGCAACTTTCAAAACACAGTTTCAGAACTGGACAAATTTAGTACAAAAAGCAAATATGGAAAAAACCGAATAATGTAATCATTAAACTTACTTTTTAAACAGAAGATAACGTTTTGTTTGTGTGTTCATGTCCCAATTACAAAAATCAATTTTGTACTTGGGAACAAAGTAAACCTTATCAAATTATAAAAAGTAAACACTTTACAGTCCACATTCGTTGATCTTAAGTCAACAAAGTTAGAAATAGTTAAAAGGTAACTCCCCCAATCTGCATTAATTAGAAATTGAAATCAGATTACTGAAAAAAGTAACAACTTTTGAAACTGATATACACTGGTGATGTCCTCATACCTACTACGGGAAATGCCTTATTGCCAGCTTTTCACATTATGCTGTCGTCATCATTTAACAGACTCTTTTGCAAATTGATCTAACTCTTGCAACATATTATCATTCGATTTCATACAAAGGTTATTCTCTGGCATGCACTTGAGGAGTCTGGGCTTTGTGGGAGTTGTTTCTGGGCATATATTAACCTACAAAATATATGACACAGAAGATTGTCCTTGTAAATAGAGTTTTAAGTTTAAAAAATACAAACTATGGAGTGTTAGATAGGACTCTATTTCCTAGGCTATGAATACAATTGACATATTTTCTGTATATGAAACTTCCAAATGAGATAAATATATTAAAAGCACCACAACTTCCACATGATTTAAATCCAGAAAATAATTCCCCAGGTTTCTGAAACGCTTCTCACAGTCTTGGCAATTTCAAGATGCCACTGGATTATTATAGGATGTCTCCATGCCCTGATTGTCCTTCAAATCTCAGAAATGGATGCTAGAAAATTACTTTAAAAGATGCTGCATAAGTGGAAGTTACTGATCCTCTCCTTATCTAGTGCTCTGTGGAGGGACACAATCAAGGAGGAACTTCTGCCTCTGAAAATTACAGGCGATCCCACAGCATTACTGGAGCTTGGAAGGGCTGGAAAGACAGGGTCTGCCAAAGACTGAGGCTAAATTAGAACCTCAGGGAATGCTGTCCTCCTCCACACTCCATAATCTCACTGACAAGCATCATATAAAAATATCAGTGGAATAGAGCTGGTGGACCTACAAGAGAGAGCCTCTCTCCCAGGAGCAAAGAGAGAGCGAAAGCGATGCATGCAGACAAACACGAAGTATGTCTAGGGGAATCAGGAGCTGCTGGCACATATTCACACAGAAACAACAAACTTGAAACTCAGCCTAACCCCCATTAAGATGAGCACAAGCCCCCACGCATAAAGAACTAGCAAAATAAAATGTGTGCTCTTCTCAAAGCATAAAACACTTTTGACCTTAGTATCTACTGTCTTCCACAACATGTCCAGTATGCAAAAAAGCAAGGAAAAACAGAAGACATAAAATAATCATTAGAACTAGACTCGGATGTGACACAGGCGGCGGAACTATCAGAAAGGGAATTTAAAACAACTCAGTAATATGCTAATGGTCCTAATGAAAAAGACAGACCGTATGCAAGATCAGGTAGGTCATTTTAGCAGAGAGCTGGAAAACTATAAACATGAACCTAATGGGAACAATAGAAATTTTAAACCACAGCACTAGAGAAGAAAAATGCCTTCAAAAGGCTCACCAGTGAACTTGCACAGCTCAGGAAAGACTAAATTAACTTGAAGATAGAGCAATAGAAACTGTATGACTCCATTTACATGAAATAGCCAGAATAGGTCAATTCCTAAAGACAGAACACAGATTGGTGATTGCCAGGGACTAGGATCAGGGAGAAATGGAGAGAAGCTGCTTAATGGGTATGAGATTTTATTTTGGAATGACGAGAATGTTTTGGAAGTAGAGGTGGTGGTTGCACAATATTGTGTATGTACTAAATGCCACTGAGTTGTTCACTTTAAAATGATCCATTCTATGTTAAATGAATTTCACCTCAGTACATTTTAAAAAATAATAAATGGGAAAATTAATGTAATTTTCTGTATTAACAGACTGAATAAGAAAAATTATATTCTTTTCAAAAAATACTGTAAAAACAATAAAATTCATCCTCCATTGCCAATAAAAATTCACAGCACTCTAGGAATAGAAAAGAATGTCCCTACCTTAACAAAGGGCAACTACAAAAACTTATGGCTAACATCATACTTGAAGATAAGTGGGTAAATGCTTTCCCCCAAGACTGAAAAAAATGTCAACAGTTTCCTCTCTCACCACTTGTATTAGTGTGCTCTCACGCTGCTAATAAAGACATACCTAACACTGGCTAATTTATAAAGGAAAGAGGTTTGATGGACTCACAGTTTCACGTGGCTGCGGAAGCCTCATGGTGGAAGGCGATGGAGGAGCAAAGTCACATCTCACATGGCGGTAGGTAAGAGAGCTTGTGCAGGGGAACTCCCATCTATAAAACCATCAGATCTCGTGAGATTTATTCACCACCATGAGAACAGTCTGGGGGAAACTGCCCCATGATTCAGTGATCGCCACCTGGCCCTGCCCTTGACATGTGGGGATTATTACAATTCAAGGAGAGATTTGGGTGGGGACACAACCAAACCATATCACCACTCCTATTCAATACTGTGCAGTAAGTCAAGAAAAAGAAATAAAAGGCAGGCAGATTGGAGAAGAAGAAATAAATCTGTTTTCATTCATAGATTATATAATTATCTATACAGAAATCCCTACATATTTACCCCCCAAAAGCTACTGGAACTAATAAATGTGTTTAGCAAGGCTAGAATATAAAGTCAAGGTACAAAAGGCAATTGTATTCCTATGTACCAGCAATGAGTAACTAGATAGGAAACTAAAATTTTTAAATAAAATTAAATGTTTAAAAAACATTTACAATAACATCAACATATGAAGTACTTAGATATTAATTTAATAAAATATATGCAGGATATGTCATGTTCATGGGTTGGAAAAGATTCTTGTTAGTGTATCAATTGTCCCCAGTTTTATCTATAAATTCAATGCTATTCTAATCAATATCTTAGCAATCAGATATTGATCAAATAATTCTAAAATTTATGCGGAAAGGCAAAGGAACTAGAACGGTCAAAATAATTATGAAAAAGAACAAAGTTGTAGGACCTCCCTTACCTAATTTATTCCCGCTGCCCAATTTAAAGATGTAAACTGGGTAGCAAGAGTCCTCCAGCTTAAGGTACAGTAAAAAAGAGTGTGATTTTGGTGAAAGACAAAGACCAGGATAGACAGCCCAGAAATAGACCCAGACAAATATACCTGAGTTTTTACATAGGTGCAGTAGCAACTTGATGGACAAAGGGTAGTCTTTTCAACAAACAGTGCTGGGACAATCGAGTGTCCACATGCAAAACAAATAAACCTTGACATATACGTCATACTTCATTAAAAATTAAACTTTCCCAGTGCTTTGGGAGACCAAGGTGGGAATATCTCTTGAGGCCAGGAGTTCAAGACCAGCCTGGGCTGCATAGTGAGACCCTGTCTCAAAAATAAATAAATAAATAAAATTAACCAGGCTTGGTGGCACGCACCTGTAGTCCCAGCTACTTGGGAAGCTGAGGTGGGAGGATTGCTTGAGCCTAGGAGATTGAGGCTGCAGTGAGCCAAGATCTTACTTCTCCACTCCAGCCTGGGCAATAGAGTGAGACTGTGTCTCAAACACACACACACACACACACACACACACACACACACCCCAGCTGGTTTTTCTTTTTTTAAAAAAAAAATTAACAAGATAAAAGTAGGGAAGGCAGGAGACCTTTGAGCCCGAGAGTTTCTATCCTGAACTTTGATTGTAAGGATGTTTTAATTCAGGTGATATTTGGACATACATATGCAACTTTAACACTGAATCATGCCAACATTCATGACTTTTCTTTAAATTCTCTTAAGCCGTTTAATATCTTATCACGTTTTACACAGAGGAGTTGAACTGTCTGACTTTTTTGCACTTTAATTTTACATTAATGGTTTTAATCTAGATTAGTTTCTCCATTTAAATTAGCCAATGAAGATTTGGTTCCTTAGTTTTTTTGTGGGGGGGGGTTCATATCCATTATTTTTAACTCATTATGACTTCTGCCAATGTGCATTTTCCTTTGAGGCCACTATTTCTTCCAATCCTATATTTAAAGGAAAAACTTTATTAGACAAATTAAATTTAACAGAGTTTAATTAGGCCAGAATAGCCTCAGAGAGATGGCAGTGGAGCCACGTGGTGGAAGATTTATGAACAGAAAAGAAATGTAGAGAAAATGAAAATGAGGTCTAGAAACAGCTGGATTGTTTACAGCTCTGTGCCATATTTGAACACAGTTTGAACAGTTGCCTGCTCTCAATTTCTGTACGGCCTCGTCACCGATGGTCTGCATACCACACTCTAGGGAGCACTGTGCTAGGCCATACAGTAAGTTCAGTAAACTGTATAAAATTCATATACACACCACATTCTCTGACAATGGAATTAAATTAGACATCAGTAAAAGTATAAACTAACAATGTTCATAAAATTATTTTATTTTTAGATGTGATATTGGCATTGTAAGTAGTTTGAGAGAGATTAGAGAGAGTAAGGTCTTAACTCTAAAGATGCAACAAAATTAACTGCATTTTGACCATTGTTGAATTTGAGTGTTAGCTATGTGGGGGTGCTTTATATTTCTCTCACTGTTTTTTCACATTTGAAATTTTCTCTAATTAAAAAATAATTTCTATATATTTTGAAAAATACCCCATTTGCACATGGATCATGAATCAAGGGATGGAGATTAACAAAGCACACAGAGCTCAGTGAATAATGGAACTGTTAAATATCAGCACTTGGGGAAGCAGTAACAGAAGATCTTACAGGTAAATATATAATCATAAGTCCTTATGCTAAGAAAGATGGACTGAAAATTAATAAGCCAAATGTCCAACTGAAACTAAGAAGCATACTGGACCCAAAGAAGGGCAAGGGGCAAGATAACAAAGGCAGAAATCATGAAATACAAAATAATGAGGAAATAGAGAGGAACATAACCAAGGCTTGCTCTTTGAAAAAGATTAATAAAGTAGATAAACTGCTTCTGAGACTACTTAAGCACAAAAAAGCACAAATAAACAATGTTTGGGATGTAAAAGGAACATAATGATAAATACAACCATGATTGTAAACATAAGACAATACTAAAACAAATTTATGTGAGTAAATTTGACAGCTTACAAGAAATCACAAATTCCTAGAAAAAATGTAGTTTTCACAATCAATTCAAGAAGTGTAAAGCCTGACCAGTTATGCTACTCTTAAATACATTGAATTATTAATTCTAAATGTTTTCACAAATAAAAATACCATATGGTTTCAAAAGTGAGTTCTTCTAAACCTGTTAGATCATTTCAATCTTACATAAACTCTTCGAAAGGATCAAATGTGAATGAATGGTCATCAAATCATTCTTTGGAGCCTGGATAATTTTGATACTCAAAGCAGAGAAAGACAGAAGACAAAACTATGGGCCAGCCTCATACTGAACATAGATGCAAAAATCCAAAACAACCTGTGAGTAAACCAAATGCAGCTGCCAGCCAGCCCTTCCTCTGGGTGCAAATCCGTCAATACATTAAAAAGACAAAGTGTCAGGACCAAATTGTGTTTATTCCAGGGTCCTAACAGTGGTTCAACAGTGGAGAATATATAAATTTATTCACCACTTTCACAAATTAAAGGGGAAAATCATCTGAACATTTCAAAAGAAGCATTTAGTACAATTCAACATCTATTATTAACTTAAAAATTCTTAGTAGACTAGAAATAAAAGGGAATTTCCTTAAACTTAAAAAGGATACCTATCAAAACCTCACAATAAACATCATTCATAAAGGGGCAATGGCTACGAGTGTCCTCTTAGAGAACTTCCGAGATGTTTCCCATTAAAATAAAAATCAAGGCAACAGTGTACTGAGGATCTGTGTGTGCAATAAGACAAGAAAAAGAAGTTACAGGTATAAGGATTGAAAGATATAAAGCAAAACTCTCATTGGTCACAGATGACAGGATGGTCTACTGAGAAACCACAAAAGAATCTGCACAGAAATTATTGGAAATAAGAGAGTTTAGGAAGGGGGCTGCCTCTAGGATCAATAAGCAAAAACCATTTGTATTGCTATACACTAGCAATAAATAGTTGGAAAACATAATTTATCAAGAACTCTGCTTAAAAAACTCAACATTATCTAAGAGTAAGTTTAACAAAAATGTGTACAATTTACATGCGGAAAATTATAAAATTTATTGAAAACATTTTAAAATGGCCTAAATAAATGGAAACAGATTCCACATCATGGATAGGAAAAAAATCAGTATTTTAAAGATATTTAATTCACAGAGTTTACATGATTCCGATCAAAATCCCAAAAGACTTTTTGAGGAAATTTAACTAACTGAGTCTTAAAATTTGTATGGAAGAACAAAGACCCAAGGCACTCTTGAAATAAAAAATGGTGGTGGGATTCGAGATATTGCTCCTCACAAGAGGGCATTAGCTGCAGGGGTCTGCCCGCAGACCCTGACCCAAACGACGGATGAATAAAACGTACACTGACACACAGATATTCTGCTTTGCCAGTCCAGCTGAGTGTCCGACAGCCTACACACCAAGAGAGGTTTGTCACTGTGGCTGGCTCTGAGCAGCTTGCACTTCAGGCATTTATTTAGTATACGCTTAACAACAGAAGCTCTGAGTCAACACACTTGTGGATAATTAACATGGTTAAGACAGTAGTTCTACGAATGATTAAAGCTCAGGTACCACGGTTTAAATACCATTAGGGGGCAATTTCCCTGGTCAACCTCCCCCTGCACCGAGAGGGCCATCTGGCTCAAAGGTTAGTTAATGGAGGTAGGGTAAACAGACTTAACTGGGGAAGCCTCTATTGTCCCTAGTATTTACCCTATGACCTAATGCTCTAAGGTAAGAACCGGCTGCCTTCAGCCTGTTCAATTATTACAAGCTATGTAACCTTTCAGCCTTCCGAAAAGGTTTGTGACTATTCCCTATAACTTTCCCTAATGTTTCCCTTTAATATTTCTGCCACCATCCTGAGTGAATCCCAACAGGACTTGCACTATTTGATATCAACACTACTATAAAGCTATAATAATTAAAATGCTATGGCATTGGACCAGGGAGAGACAGGCCTCTGATGCATCCCCTGTGTAAGAACTTTGTCTTGTTCTGGAAGAAGATTTGGGGATCAGAGACAGGATCCTGGGACAATTCATATCTATATGGGAAAACAAACTTCCTTAGTCCTTACTGTGTACAAAAATAAATTCTACATAGATTTAGGGCATAAATGGGAACAGTAAAACCTTATAAATAAGCAGTTATCTTTATCATCTTTCTGGCTAGGAAAGGATTTTTCTTTTTGAGACATGGTCTTACTCCAACACCCAGTCTGGAAGAAGGGATTTTTTTAAGCCCAAAAAGTGCTAATCCAAAAATGCAAGACTGATAACTTGAGAACATCTGTTGATAAAATGAATGCCATAAATAGTGTAGGAAAGTAACCTAAAGAATGGAAAAAATTATTGCAACACATAGAACTGAGGACGGATCAGAATAAAGCATTCCTGCAAACAATGAGAGACCAAAACCCCAAGGGAAGAGGAGAGCAAAATACATAAAATACATGAGTAGGCATTTCAGAGAAGAGTATGTATAATTGTGATGAGAGAGAGATAGAGAGGGAGAGAAAGTTTCTCTACTTTATAATCAGGGAAATGCAAAATGGGACCACAGTTAAATATCATTTTATATTGACTAAATGGGAAAATATTAAGAAATTTATTAATACATACTGTTGGGAATAACAGGAACACTTAGACACCACTGGAAGCAGGTAAATGGTTCAAATACTTGGAAAACAATCTGGTTCCATGTATATTAGGTTGCCCAGGTATACACTTGGCCTAGAGATATTCTTACACAGTGCTCCAGGAATCATGTGCAAAAATGTTCCTAGTCTGCAGTAGCAAAACCTTGGGAATAATCTGACAGGACAGTGGTTAAACAAAGTGCCACATATTCATATCTGTGGAGTCACGAAGTCGAGGAACTGCAGCAACACCTCACGACTTGGTAACGAAAAACGATGAGCAAAAAGAATTCAAGCCTCAAGGAATATAAATGTTATGAAATCCCTTTAAAAATCCAGTATAAAAAAGAAAATCACAGGGAACATTCAAAGCAAAATTCGGGACGGCGGCTACCTCTGGAGGGAGGCAGTTGGATGTGAGAGCTTCTGGTAGATGCAGCTTGAATGAGATGTCGTTTGGGGTTGGGAGTGGGCTGCCTGGTGTTCATACGTCACCACACTTGATAATTTACAGAAGCCTTTCACATGTTTTTTCCTGTGTCTCAAACGGGGTACCGGGAGCCTCAGGGAAACAGCGGAGGCGCCTCCCCGGTGGCTTCTCTCTGGCGCCCTCTGGTGGGCGGGGCCCGGGCGAGCGGGGTCCCCTCGGGGCCTCAGGGAGCTGCAGCTCCCGTGGAACCCGGAGGGCGCCCTCCTCCGCCCAGCCGCGCTGCCACTTCCGGGTTGTTTGCTCCCGGAACCCTAACCGCAGCTCAGCGTGCGGGCAGAGCCGGCTGACAGGAGACAGGACACAGCACAGAGCCCCGCGCCCTCTGAGGCGGGTCGTTCCTGCACCAGCGTGGCTTGCCCTTTGGACGCGGCGAGGTTGTGTGTTCTCTGCTTTTGTTTTACTTGGAACAGATGTTTGGCTTTTGTCAAGGTCGTTTTTTCCAGTGAAATATGGCATCGAACATCTGATACTTGCCCACACAAATGTCTGTTTTAAGGTTCTCAACCCTTTTGACAATACAAAACAAGAGGAAGTTTCCAGGGGAAAACCCTCAAATCAGCCATTCTGAGCCTGTTTTCAGCCCCATCCGTACTCTCCTCCCTTCTTATCCAGAGCCTTTTGGGTGCCCAGAAGAGTAATATTCTTCTGCCTCGTAGCTCTGTGGTCCAAGGGTTTATGGCTACTGATTGTCCTCCTAGAGCGTTTCTGAGATGTGTTATGCTTCCTACTTGTCAGTGTGAAGGGAGGGGAGGCAAGTTCGCTGTCAGTCTGACAACATGTTTTTGCCACGTGATCTGCCACTGAAGTGATCTGCCACTGAAGAGAACTTGGCTATGGAGGGAGGTCAAGTAGCCCAGGGAGGTGGGCATTCCAAGTGTACCTCCTCGTGCAGCCCACCCTCTCCCCATAAAATTGGGTCCTGATTTTATGTGGAAGATGTTGTGTGTCTAGGAGCAGGAATCCACGGAAGACAAGATATGATATAGAACAAACAGGCAAAGGGACTGGTACAGCATATATTTGAGGGCAAATAATCACTCGAACTCGATAGGTGGCTGAAAATGTGAATGCCTTCGATAAAAATTAATTTATAAAACAGAAGAAAGAATATTTGAACAGATTTAAAACTAATATTCTAAAACTAAAATTTCTGAGATTTGGGGAAAGTGTATATTGCAAGAGATGTAGAGAAGAACAGTATGCTAAGGTCCCTTCTTGTTCAGATCAGAAGATATTGACAAATTATTCAAGTGAATAAAAAAACTATAGGTCTATATGTGTTTTCAGATTCAAGGGTAACCACTGGTAGAATAACAACAGGATTCCAAATCATCAAGCAAAAAGAAGAACAAACAAAAAATGATCAATCCAAACATAGGGAAAGGAAACACACATACACACATACATATACATACATACATACACACATGCACACACACATGCACACACATACATACGCGTACACACACACATACATTCACATCATAACAGCCAAATTTAGTGATCATGATAAATATGGCTGTTTAATTCTCCTATAAAAAGGAAAAACTTTCCGTTTATGTCAAAGCTATAGAATGTTTAGAGGACACCTATCAAGAACAAAAATAACATAAAGATACTTTAAATATTATGATGAGCAAAGATAGACCAGGGAAATACTATGAAAAGCAAACACATGTAGCAACAGTTATCGGGGGGACAAAAAGATGTTTATATAACAGTAAAAGGTACAATTAGAAGATAAATTGCCAATTTTTAATACATATTAACATATCTGAGTAGATTTTTAAAATAAAAGATAATGTAATAAAACATGATTCTAGTCAGAGAAATCAAGGCACCTTACCTAGAAATGACAAGATCACATAGATCTTTTCTAAAGGCGACTTTTTTTTTTTGAGACGGAGTCTTGCTTTGTCGCCCAGGCCAGAGTGCAGTGGCGCCATCTCGGCTCACTACAAGCTCCGCCTCCCGGGTTCACGCCATTCTCCTGCCTCAGCCTCCCGAGTAGCTGGGACTACAGGTGCCCGCCACCACGCCCGGCTAATTTTTTGTACTTTTAGTAGAGACAGGGTTTCACCGTGTTAGCCAGGATAGTCTCAATCTCCTGACCTCATGATCCGCCCACCTTGGCATCCCAAAGTGCTGGGGTTACAGGCGTGAGCCACCGTGCCTGGCCATAAAGGCGACTTTTAAATTAAAAATAATTGATGAGGAAGGTCTTTTAGAAAACATTGTCTAAATTCCAAAGGCCATAAAGGAAAAGTCTGAAAATTTTAACTGTATAAAAATCTAATTTTCTACATGGGAAATCAAACAAGAGACTGGGAGGAACTTCCAAACCATCAAACATAAAAACAACTAATATTTATTTGATAGACAAAGAGTCCTTAAAGTCTGAGAAGAAATATGTAAAATCCCAATACGAAAAGGGAAGGAATTGTTTCATTAAAAAAGAAATTCAAATAAATAATCAGTAGATGAAAAGATGCTCCACTTCTTTATTGACCAGAGAAATGCAAATTAAAGTAATGACATATGAATTTTCAGTTATCGGTGACTGACAGTATCTAGTGTTGGAGAAGATGTGTAGAAATTGGCACTCCCATCCTACTGTGGGGGGTTTTAAGTGTTCCAACCTTTTGAGGAAGCAGTTTTATATACCTATTAACATTGTAAGTCCACATATCCAGTGACCTAACCGTCCCACTCCCACGAAACTGACTTACAGAGATAGGTGCATGTCTGAACAAAGATACATCTACAGGGCACCATTGTGGCACCTTTTGTAACATAAATAGTTGGGGAAACCATTTGAATTGTTCATCAACTCGAAATAGACAAATTGTGAAATACAAAATGTAGTATGTGTGTGTATGTTTATATAAATTGTTTTTAAAGTTTGGAAGAATACACAGAATACTTTTAACCATAGCATGGTACACACTATTGATTAGTAATCAATCCCATTCCTAATTCCCTTAAGATTTTGACACATTCACTTAAAACGTCTTTCCACTTTCCAGCCGCTCTTGCATAGAGGAGTGGTGACATTCTAACCAATAATTTAAAAAATCTCAGATTTTCTGGAAGTTTCTTGGAAAGCTCTCATTTTCCTGATAAATAAGATAGACAAGAGAAGCACTTCCAGAATGGCAGGATAAGAAGCTCTGAAAATCTGTTCCTCCAGAACAGCAATGTGAACACCAGCAAAAGTGTTGAAAAATGAATGGAGCCTCAGAGACCTTTGGGGCATCATCAAGGGTATCTAACAGGTACAATGGGAATCACAGAAAGAGAGAAAATAAGGGGACAAAAATACTATTTGAAGAAATAATGGGTGTAAATTCCCCAAATTTAATGAAAAAGATCCATCTACATATCCAAAAGCTTAATAAATGAATATTCATTTGTTGTCATTTATTCATTTATTCTCAAAATAGAATAAATGAACGGAGAGCCGTACCTGCACACACTGTAGTCAAACAATCAAAGGGAAACTGGGAGTCCTGGAAGCAGCAAGAGCGAGATGAGTTGCCAGGTAAATCAGCCCTCGATAAAATAGCAGCGCCTCTTCACCCGAAACCAAAATGAGTCATCAGGTAAATCAGCCCTCGATAAAACATCAGGAACCTGTTCACCTGAAACCGAAATGAGTCGTCAGGCAAATCAGCCCTCGACAAAATAGCAGGGACCTGTTCACCCGAAACCGAAATGAGTCATCAGGCAAATCAGCCCTCGATAAAATAGCAAGAACCTGTTCACCTGAAACCAAAATGAGTCGTCAGGTAAATCAGCCCTTGATAAAATAGCAGGAACCTGTTCACCTGAAACCGAATGAGTCATCAGGTAAATCAGCCCTTGATAAAATAACAGCACTTGTTGACCAGAAGCCATGGGATCAGCAGGCAGTGAGATGACACAGTCAGGGCACTGAAGGAAAACACTGCTAACCAAAAATTCTGTATCCAGAAAACATGCTTCCAAAAAGAGAGAAGTATTACAGCTCTTTAGAATTTGTCTAGCAGGTTTTCTGGTACCCTCTCCCATTAATTTATTAATTAAAATTTAAAATATGTCTTAGCCTTTTGGCTAAGATCAAATGTCAAAAAGAAAGAGAAATTAAGACATTCTTGGATAAACAACACCGAGAGAATTCATAAGCCTGTCATAAGAAATACTAAAGGAAGTCTCTTGGGTCAAAGTCAAAGAACACTAGTAACTCAAATGCACATTATACACAGAATTAAAGTAAGTGCCAAAAAGTATTTTAGTAGGTACAAAATTAAAACTGCAAATAATAAAAAGATAATTAGCAGAATTTTTCCTTCTCAATGGGGTTTAAAATATGGAAGCTGCCTTTGTAGGGTGAATTTGGGACTTGCAGTTTCCACTTCACCCACTTTCGTGTTGTTTGCATTTGTTAAAAGGAGATATTTTATTTCCCCAATTAAAATTATCTTTCTAATCTTTATAAACAATTATTTAATTCCAGTAAATCTTCTCTATATTGCTTTACTAGTGAGTTCTATTAAAATTTTGAAGCACAGACAATTCCCCTACAGTATAAAGTATCCCCAGGCACAGAGAAGACAGGGGTTTTGCAGTGATTTCTAGAATAGTGCAATTTTTATGCAAGAACCTAATATAACACAAAAACTATAGCCTGATTTTATTTGCGGGTATAGATGCAAAATTACTAAAAATACTATTAACAAGTTGAATCCTTAGAATGTTAAAAGAGTATCACTCCATGAACGAGTTGGTTGTGATGTGGAATTATGAGGTACTTTTATGATACAATATAAAAATTTATGGTAATTATATGGTACACTGTGAGACAGTGTTTTCATCTAGCATCATACTAGCAGGTCTACGGAGAAAAATCACAGGATTGTCTCAATCAAAAAGAGATTTCATTAACCCAACTCTCATCCCTGATAAACACTGTTAGTTATCTAGAGAAAGAAGAAAATTGTCCCAATACAGTCACCTCTTTGCCACACCCAGCCAACAGCAGACGTGACAGAAACCTGAAGAACACCCTGCCACAGGCACAGGCACTCTGCCATCCTGATTATTTAACCTTGTCACAGGCACACGCATACGCACTCTGTCATCCTGATTATTTAACCTTGTCACAGGAACAGGCACTCTGTGGTCCTGATTATTTAACCTTGTCACAGGCACAGGCACAGGCACTCTGTGGTCCTGATTATTTAATCTTGTCACAGGCACAGGCACACGCACAGGCACTCTGTCATCCTGATTTTTTTTTTAATATCTTTTAAAAAAAATTTTATTATTATTATACTTTAAGTTTTAGGGTACATGTGCACAACATGCAGGTTTGTTACATATGTATACATGTGCCATGCTGGTGCGCTGCACCCATTAACTCATCATTTAGCATTAGGTATATCTCCTAATGCTATCCCTCCCCCTCCCCCACCCCACAACAGTCCCCAGTGTGTGATGTTCCCCTTCCTGTGTCCATGTGTTCTCATTGTTCAATTCCCACCTATGAGCGAGAACATGGGGTGTTTGGTTTTTTGTCCTTGCGATAGTTTGCTGAGAATGATGGTTTCCAGTTTCATCCATGTCCCTACAAAGGACATGAACTCATCATTTTTTATGGCTGCATAGTATTCCATGATGTATATGTGCCACATTTTCTTAATCCAGTCTATCGTTGTTGGACATTTAGGTTGGTTCCAAGTCTTTGCTATTGTGAAAAGTGCCGCTATAAACATACGTGTGCATGTGTCTTTATAGCAGCATGATTTATAATCCTTTGGGTATATACCCAGTAATGGGATGGCTGCGTCAAATGGTATTTCTAGTTCTAGATCCCTGAGGAATTGCCACACTGACTTCCACAATGGTTGAACTAGTTTACAGTCCCACCAACCGTGTAAAAGTGTTCCTATTTCTCCACATCCTCTCCAGTTGTTTCCTGACTTTTTAATAATCGCCATTCTAACTGGTGTGAGATGGTATCTCATTGTGGTTTTGATTTGCATTTCTCCGATGGCCAGTGATGATGAGCATTTTTTCATGTGTTTTTTGGCTGTATAAATGTCTTGAGAAGTGTCTGTTCATATCCTTCACCCACTTTTTGATGGGGTTGTTTGTTTTTTTCTTGTAAATTTGTTTGAGTTCATTGTAGATTCTGGATATTAGCCCTTTGTCAGATGAGTAGGTTGCAAAACTTTTCTCCCATTCTGTAGGTTACCTGTTCACTCTGATGGTAGTTTCTTTTGCTGAGCAGAAGCTCTTTAGTTTAATTACATCCCATTTGTTAATTTTGGCTTTTGTTGCCATTGCTTTTGGTGTTTTAGACATGAAGTCCTTGCCCATGCCGATGTCCTGAATGGTATTGCCTAGGTTTTCTTCTAGGGTTTTTATGGTTTTAGGTCTAACATGTAAGTCTTTAATCCGTCTTGAATTAATTTTTGTATAAGGTGTAAGGAAGGGATCCAGTTTCAGCTTTCTACATATGGCTAGCCAGTTTTCCCAGCACCATTTATTAAATAGGGAATCCTTTCCCCCTTGCTTGTTTTTGTCAGGTTTGTCAAAGATCAGATAGTTGTAGATAAAAGGCATTATTTCTGAGGGCTCTGTTCTGTTCCATTGGTCTATATCTCTGTTTTGGTACCAGTACCATGCTGTTTTGGTTACTGTAGCCTTGTAGTATAGTTTGAAGTCAGGTAGCGTGATGTCTCCAGCTTTGTTCTTTTGGCTTAGGATTGACTTGGCAATGCAGGCTCTTTTTTGGTTCCATATGAACTTTAAAGTAGTTTTTTCCAATTCTGTGAAGAAAGTCATTGGTAGCTTGATGGGGATGGTATTGAATCTATAAATTACCTTGGGCAGTATGGCCATTTTCACAATATTGATTCTTCCTACCCATGAGCATGGAATGTTCTTCCATTTGTTTGTATCCTCTTTTATTTCATTGAGCAGTGGTTTGTAGTTCTCCTTGAAGAGGTCCTTCACATCCCTTGTAAGTTGAATTCCTAGGTATTTTATTCTCTTTGAAGCAATTGTGAATGGGAGTTCACTCATGATTTGGCTCTCTGTTTGTCTGTTATTGGTGTGTAAGAATGCTTGTGATTTTTGCACATTGATTTTGTATCCTGAGACTTTGCTGAAGTTGCTTATCAGCTTGAGGAGATTTTGGGCTGAGATGATGGGGTTTTCTAGATATACAATCATGTCATCTGCAAACAGGGACAATTTGACTTCCTCTTTTCCTAATTGAATACCCTTTATTTCCTTCTCCTGCCTAATTGCCCTGGCCAGAACTTACAACACTATGTTGAATAGGAGTGGTGAGAGAGGGCATCCCTGTCTTGTGCCCGTTTTCAAAGGGAATGCTTCCAGTTTTTGCCCATTCGGTATGATATTGGCTGTGGGTTTGTCATAGATAGCTGTTATTATTTTGAGATACATCCCATCAATACCTAATTTATTGAGAGTTTTTAGCATGAAGCATTGTTGAATTTTGTCAAAGGCCTTTTCTGCATCTATTGAGATAATCATGTGGTTTTTGTCTTTGGTTCTGTTTGTATGTTGGAGTACATTTATTGATTTGCATATGTTGAACCAGGCTTGCATCCCAGGGATGAAGCCCACTTGATCATGGTGGATAAGCTTTTTGATGTGCTGCTGGATTCGGTTTGCCAGTATTTTACTGAAGATTTTTGCATCGATGTTCATCAAGAATATTGGTCTAAAATTCTCTTTTTTGGTTGTGTCTCTGCCAGGCTTTGGTATCAGGATGATGCTGGCCTCATAAAATGAGTTAAGGAGGATTCCCTCTTTTTGTATTGATTGGAATAGTTTCAGAAGGAATGGTACCAGCTCCTCTTTGTACCTCTGGTAGAATTCGGCTGTGAATCCATCTGGTCCTGGACTTTTTTTGGTTGGTAAGCTATTGATTATTCCTCAGTTTCAGAGGCTGTTATTGGTCTATTCAGAGATTCAACTTCTTCCTGGTTTAGTCTTGGGAGGATGTATGTGTCGAGGAATTTGTCCATTTCTTCTAGATTTTCTAGTTTTTTTGCATAGAGGTGTTTATAGTATTCTCTGATGGTAGTTTGTATTTCTGTGGGATCAGTGGTGATATCCCCTTTATCATTTTTTATTGCATCTATTTAATTCTTCTCTCTTTTCTTCTTTATTAGTCTTGCTAGCGGTCTATCAATTTTGTTGATCTTTTCAAAAAACCAGCTCCTGGATTCATTAATTTTTTTGAATGGTTTTTTGTGTCTCTATTTCCTTCAGTTCTGCTCTGATCTTAGTTATTTCTTGCCTTCTGCTAGCTTCTGAATGTGTTTGTTCTTGCTTTTCTAGTTCTTTTAATTGTGATGTTAGGGTGTCAATTTTGGATCTTTCCTGCTTTCTCTTGTGGGCATTTAGTGCTATAAATTTCCCTCTACATACTGCTTTGAATGTGTCCCAGAGATTCTGGTATGTTGTGTCTTTGTTCTTGTTGGTTTCAAAGAACATCTTTATTTCTGCCTTCATTTCATTATTTACCCAGTAGTCATTCAGGAGCAGGTTGTTCAGTTTCCACGTAGTTGAGCGGTTTTGAGTGAGTTTCTTAATCCTGAGTTCTAGTTTGATTGCACTGTGGTCTGAGAGACAGTTTGTTATAACTCCTTCACTTATGAAGCTTAGTTTGGCTGGATATGAAATTCTGAGTTGAAAATTCTTTGCTTTAAGAATGTTCAATATTGGTCCCCACTCTCTTCTGGCTTGTAGTGTTTCTGCCGAGAGATCCGCTGTTAGTCTGATGGGCTTCCCTTTGTGGGTAACCCGACCTTTCTCTCTGGCTGCCCTTAACATTTTTTCCTTCATTTCTACTTTGGTGAATCTGACAATTATGTGTCTTGGAGTTGCTCTTCTCAAGGAGTATCTTTGTGGTGTTCTCTGTATTTCCTGAATCTGAATGTTGGCCTGCCTTGCTAGATTGAGGAAGTTCTCCTGGATAATATACTGCAGAGTGTTTTCCAACTTGGTTCCATTCTCCCCGTCACTTTCAGGTACACCAATCATATGTAGATTTGGTCTTTTCACATAGTCCCATATTTCTTGGAGGCTTTGTTCATTTCTTTTTATTCTTTTTTCTCTAGACTTCTTTTCTCGCTTCATTTCATTCATTTCATCTTCCATCACTGATACCCTTTCTTCCAGTTGATCGCATCAGCTACTGAGGCTTCTGCATTCATCATGTAGCTTTTGTGCCTTGGTTTTCAGCTCCATCAGGTCCTTTAAGGACTTCTCTGCATTGGTTATTCTAGTTATCCATTCATCTAATTTTTTTTCAAAGCTTTTAACTTCTTTGCCATTGGTTCGAATTTCCTCCTGTAGCTCGGAGTAGTTTGATTGTCTGAAGCCTTCTTCTCTCAACTCGTCAAAGTCATTCTCCGTCCAGCTTTGTTCCGTTGCTGGTGAGGAGCTGCGTTCCTTTGGAGGAGGAGAGGCGCTCTGATTTTTAGAGTTTCCAGTTTTTCTGCTCTGTTTTTTTCCCATCTTTGTGGTTTTGTCTACCTTTGGTCTTTGATGATGATGACATACAGATGGGTTTTTGGTGTGGATGTCCTTTCTGTTTGTTAGTTTTCCTTCTAACAGACAGGACCCTCAGCTGCAGGTCTGTTGGAGTTTGCTAGAGGTCCACTCCAGACCTGGGTTTGGAGTGTGCTAGAGGTCTACTCCAGACCATACCTGTTTGCCTGGGTATCAGCAGCGGTGTCTGCAGAACAGCAGATATTGGTGAACCGCAGATGCTGCTGCCTGATCGTTCCTCTGGAAGTTTTGTCTCAGAGGAGTACCCCGCCATGTGAGGTGTCCGTCCGCCCCTACTGGGGAGTGCCTCCCAGTTAGGCTACTCAGGGGTCAGGGACCCACTTGAGGAGGCAGTCTGCCCGTTCTCAGATCTCAAGCTGCGTGCTGGGAGAACCACGACTCTCTACAAAGCTGTCAGAGAGGGACATTTAAGTCTGCAGAGGTTACTGCTGTCTTTTTGTTTGTCTGTGTCCTGCCCCCAGAGGTGGAGCCTACAGAGGCAGGCAGGCCTCCTTGAGCTGTGGTGGGCTCCACCCAGTTAGAGCTTCCAGGCCGCTTTGTTTACCTTGATTAGGTAACAACTAAGTCAGCAATGGTGGGCGCCCCTCCCCCAGCCTCCCTGCTGCCTTGCAGTTTGATCTCAGACTGCTGTGCTAGCAATGAGCGAGACTCCGTGGGCTTAGGATCCTCCTAGCCAGGTGCGGGATATAATCTCCTGGTGTGCCGTTTTTTAAGCCCGTTGGAAAAGCGCAGTATTAGGGTGGGAGTGACCCGATTTTCCAGGTGCCGTCTGTCACTGCTTTCTTTGACTAGGAAGGGGAATTCCCTGACACCTTGCGCTTCCCGGGTGAGGTGATGCCTCGCCCTGCTTCGGCTCACGCACGGTGCCATGCACCCACTGTCCTGCACCTAATGTCTGGCACTCCCCAGTGAGATGAACCCAGTACCTCAGTTGGAAATGCAGAAGTCACCCGTCTTCTGCGTTGCTCACGCTGGGAGCTGTAGACCAGAGCTGTTCCTATTCGGCCATCTTGGCTCCTCCCCCTCTGTCCTGATTAACCTTGTCACAGGCACAGGCACACGCACTCTGTCATCCTGATTATTTAACCTTGTCCTAGGGTGTCCTGCCAATGGGACAGATACAAAACAAATAAAAGCCCTGGCTTCTGAAAAGAAGTCCACAGAAATGTCATTATTTTCAAATGACATGTTCCCGTATTTAAAATTTGATGTTGGTTGGGCATCTAACAGTATTATGGCCAGAGGACTCAGACCACAGCTGCATCCCTGTGAAGCACAGACTCTCCAGGGCACGTGGGTCGTGCTTGGGATGTGCACACTCAGGTAAGCTGCACAGACAAGGCTGTCCTTAGCCCAGGGGAGCCAAAGGCCTGCTCTCCTCTCCACCCTGATGCTTCCTGTTCTCACCCCACCAAAGCCAAGGCTTCAATTTCAGTCTGCAGGGAGCTGACTCTGCCCCTCTCAAGCACTAGGAGAAGGAACCAGTAAGCAAGGAAACTTGTGGACCCCAATGGGTGTCTGTCCCGGCCAGGCCTGGCTGGGCCCACACAGGAGAACAGGGTGCAGGGGTCTGGACAGCTGCTTGTGCCCAGGTAATTGTCCCTGCCACTTCATACTGGCCACTGGAAAGGAAAGACAGGAGGAGGGGGCGTGCTAACCCACCCATGAGCCAGTCAAGTCTACATTGTCAGTTCTCACCTCGAGAGGTGCAAAAAACCAGAGGGAAGCAAAGGCCCCTGAAGCTTCTGCCAGAGGCCAGTGCCCCTTCTTGGTTCAGGAGAGGTGCAGTGTTAGGTGCAACACAACCAATGACTTGCTTATGTGGCTAATAAATTGTCAAGAGAAAAACTGGGTTGGAATGCAATATATAGTATGTAGTCTCATTTTTGTATAAATACAAGTATAGAATGGCATAACTCAAAATCCACAAGTGATTTGGTTGGATTGTAAATGGCTTATTTTCTTCATTTCTCATCATATTTTCTATTATACATAAAGATCCATTATTTATATAAAAGTATAAAATTGCAACCTATGAATTAAGAACTTCTATATATTGCCAGTTAGAAGACAGAATGAAAAACATTCTCTTCACTCTAACCACACACACAAAAAAGCTCCACAAAATGTCCATGGACTACCTTCATAGAAGGTGGAAGAGGGCCTGTATGAAGAAAATAATTAATACATGAAAGAAGCAGCTAGTCAATGCAGAGCTCTACTGTGTCCCGGGATCAACAAAGACAAGATGTCTTTAAAATCATCTTCCATATTTACCCTAATGTAAAACAAATCCAATAAAACCCTAATGTAATTTTTTAAGAATTTAAATTTGGAATAATTCCAAAGAACAATTTTTCTTAATTTTCTACAGCCAGAATATATACCTTTTAAAAAAATAAAAACAGAGATTAACTTTCTCAGAATTGGTTGACTCTTTCTTTCCTTTTATTTTTCTTCCATGGAATTTTCCAGTTAACTTGAGAAAGTGGAATCAAATTCCGATGTTGATTTTTCCTTCTGGCCCCATTCATGTGGCAGGTGGTGACTCAGGTACTACTGGGGGCAGCTCAGACAAACCTCCTCATCAGACATCAAGAGGCTGTTGCACCAGGAGGGCCGGTACCCTGTCTAGAGGTGGTTGGCATGTGGTTGGTGTTGTATTACGTAAACCCTACTCCAAACAAATTCATGGCAATGTGGCTGGAGTTCCCCTTTGTCTAACCAGTGCCAAAGGGCAGGACCACGTTCTTAACTATGGGTTGGAAACATGTCCCTGGATGTGTTTGCTGGCACAGTGACAGGTGCTAGCAACCAGGGTGTTGACACAGCCCAACTCCATGCTCACCAGGTCACTGGCTGGAACCCCTGGGGGCCACCATTGCGGGAATCATCCTTTGAAACGATGGCCAACAGCAGCTAATAATAAACTAGTAATTTGGGCTAGACGAGAAGCAAGAGGGCATTGGTTGGTGGGTCACCCTCCTTCTCAAAACACATTATAAAAAGCCCTGCGTTTCCACAGGATTGTCCTCCCAGGCTGGCAGCGGGACCCCAGTGGCACCATGTCTGCCCTCGGAGTCACCGTGGCCCTGCTGATGTGGGCGGCCTTCCTCCTGCTGGTGTCCATGTGGAGGCAGGTGCACAGCAGCTGGAATCTGCCTCCAGGCCCTTTCCCACTTCCCATCATCGGGAACCTCTTCCAGTTGGAATTGAAGAATGTTCCCAAGTCCTTCACCCGGGTAAGAGAAATAGTGTTGATTTTAGGGAGAATAACTCAGGAATTGGATCTGGTATGTGTGTATTCAACTCATTTGCAGACAAATTGTGGTTGTTCAATACCAGCCTGTTGTGAATTAACTGAATTGATAGCATCCTGGAGCGACACTCAAAATGTGTCGCTTGTGGTACAGCTGGAGCCCGGAGCCTGCGTGCCAGGCCCCGGAGGCCCCCGCCGGTGCCTTGTCCTGGGGCTGATGATGGTCAGGCCGGCGAGGCCGGGCTGCTGCGACGCCAGGATAACCGGGCTGGCGGCCAGATGCGCACCCGCTGGGCGTCTGCCTGTGTTTGCCAAAGCACGAGTTGAAACGTGAAGTGTTGGGCCAGCCCGTGTGGCACCAATACCTGCCGCCTACGACTGTTGTGAACACTGAATGGGCCAACAAATCTAAACGTTAAATGAACTGATAACGCCGTCAGCACGGAGCAGGCGCTGGCTGTTCGCGCTCTTGAGCGTGCGCTCTGCGGGGCTCAGGCTGGCGGGGGGCCGGGGTCGCCTGCTCCAGCTCGGGCTCCAGCGCCAGAACCGGGTCCAGAACCTTGATTCCGGAAGCGGGCAACGGGGTGGTTGGTGGACTCGCCAGAGGGAAGGGACTTGAGGAGCCGGAGTCCGCGGAGTTGCCCGAGTCCAGGCGGGTGGGGAGCAGAGCAGCTGGAGCCCCTCGAGCGCCCTGCAGACGCAGCAGCCTCTTGTGGGGAGGGTCTCCCCCACCTCGGGCTGGACAAAGACAGCCTTTCCCCACATCCCTCTGGGTTCTCTAGAGCAACAGCAATACCCGCCCGGCAGGGGTGTGGCTTAGAGCCCCGCACCTCCTCGCCGCGCCGCGGGCCTGACTTCTAGCCTCGGGTCTCTGCAGCTGGCCCAGCGCTTCGGGCCGGTGTTCACGCTGTACGTGGGCTCTCAGCGCGTGGTGGTGATGCACGGCTACAAGGCGGTGAAGGAAGCGCTGCTGGACTACAAGGACGAGTTCTCGGGCAGAGGCGACCTCCCCGCGTTCCATGCGCACAAGGACAGGGGTGAGTCCGCGTTCCTGGCACGGGGCAGGGGGCGCATAACACGCCCCGGGACAGTTACGGGCGCTAGCCACTTCGGCGATGGCCAAATACTAAACTAACAGTAATATTACAGTAACAGCATCCGAAAGATGACATCAGGATTAGGGCGATGGCCCCCGCGCGTTGCCTGCGGCGCGAGGCGCACTGAGTCGCCCAGGAATCCAGCCTCTCCGCGACGGTGCGGGCGAGTTTACGGGGATGGGCGGGGCTGCTTCTGAGCAGGAGTCGCCGCCCCCATCACCACCGTTCCGCCTCTGGGCCCGCAGGCTCCTCCCGGGAGCGCTTTCCCCTCCTGTTCAACCGCCTGGGTACAGGTGGCTTCGTCCACCGGGGTCCCCTCACCCACGCTGAGGCGTCGGAAGCTGCGGACACTGCTCGCTTCAGGGCTTTGCTCAGCTGCAGCTGGTGACCTCCAGAGAGGGAGCCTCTGATGTCCCGCCGGGGTGGATGTCCTGAGACCGGGAAGGGGGAAGAGACCCACTGAAATCCCATCTCCCAGCCTCACCTCTGCGGTCTCCTCCACGCTTCCTGTCTCCAGAGCCCCGAGTTCAGCTTAAGCAGAAAGCGGCCTGTTCCCTCTCTCGGGAGAGGAGGGTTGGGGTCTGGAGGTCTGGCTCGTCTTTATCTGAGCACTCTCCCAGCCTCCTGGCTTCAGACCCCAGCGAGGCGGCGGCTGCCGGCCGGCTCTCCTCCTCCTGCTTGCAGACGTGGCCTGCTACTTCTCTCTCCTTCCTCCCTCCCTGCCCTGCGGTTTCAGAGTAGATTAGAAATAACACAGTGTCCCACAGGGACGCCTCTACTTCTTCCTGACGAGGCTCCAGAAAACCTTTGCAATGCTGTGTGGAATTTTAAATCGGTGAGCTGGTGCTCTTGCCCTATTTATTTGTCCAGTGTACATTTCTGCACATTGTGAACATTGAATGGGCCAACAAATCTAAAAATTAAATGAACTGATAAAGAACGCCGTCAGCACAGAGCAGACGCTGGGTGTTCGCGCTCTTGAGCGTGCGCTCTGCGGGGCGCGGGCTGGTGGCCGGCGGGGGTCGCCGGCTCCAGCTCAGGCTCCCGCGCCAGAACCGCGTCCAGAACCTTGTCTCCGGAAGCGGGCAACGGGGTGGTTGAATCACAATTAGTGGCATTTGGTTTTCCTTCTTCTACATTGTGAGTTTTACTTCTCTGGGGTTGCCAAAACCAAAATTAACCATTTCAGTCCTTGTCGTTAACACAGGAGAAGCATTACTGGAGGAGGCTCTGGGGTTCTGTGGTTCAGGAGCTCAGTTCTGGTTCCGGGGAGCCCTTATCTGCCACCCACGGGTCCAAGGCACAGTCGGAGGCAGCAGGGAGGGGAGCGGAATTCACATCAACACAGATGGGGCTCAAGGGGACTTTGCTGCCTCTGCCTGGAGACTCTAAAGTTTCATTTTCATATGACCCACAGGGCGCAGACTGGCGGAAAATTAGCAGAGCCCTGGGCATGGGCTGCACCTGGCCCTTGAGGGACAATGATGGAAATATTCCTTATTAACACAATACTGAGCACAGGCTGTGTGATAATGTGTCAAGGGAACTGCAGACATCCTTTCAGAAAAAGTTCATAAAACGGAGAAAGTTTGGTTCCCAACCTAGATTTTTAACCTGTTGAACTCTGTCTAAATGGGTCATCTCAGGATGCCCTCCACTCAACATGACCACGTCTGTCCCTCTGTCCCACCTGTCTCCTCAGTCCTTCCTCCCCACCTTTCAGGATGAAATGAAACCCTCAGTCCAGCTGCACCCCTGCTCCACCCACCTCATCTCATGTGCCCCTTGCCCCTCTCAGGCTGGACAGCCTTGCTTCTGGAACACACGAGCACAGCTTCACCAGGCACTTTCTGAGCACGCTGCAGGTGCCTCCCAGGAGTGGTCAGTGGTCAATCAGCTAATGAAGCTGCATAGGACATGACCCTTGTTTACCGCACAATGCCCAGAGCTGGCAGGATGTCTTATATGCAGGAAGTACCCAAAATATATTTATTGAGGAAATGATGATGGATACGAGGAAGACAGAGAGCGAGGGAGAGAGGGGCTAGGGGCCCCTGAGGTGTAAAGGGGGTGTGGCTGGGAGTGTGCAGGGGAACAGGGATAATTTCAGGTTCCTATCTGGGAGAAAATAAAAAGGTTTATAGTTAGTTGAGATATGGGTGGGAATATGTGAACATTCTTAAAGAATAAAAAGTTTAGCTTTAGATTTGTTGATTCCAAATGTGTTCATACTCCCAGGAGGATCCATCAGGCAACTCTTGGGAGGAGAGACAGGGCACGGTCAGGCCTTGACAGCTCAGAAGGGCGCAGAAGGGACAGTTCTTGGTTTTCCCAGCTCTGATGCTTTGCACAGTCAGGGACTTGTGTGACCTGTCAGATTTTAGTGAAGAAACTCGCTGTGGAGTTGGAAAGCTGCAAGTTGAGGTGTATGTGGTATGAGGGTTAAAAATCTGTGATAACAGAATGAATGGCTTTTCAAGAATGTTGTCCATAGACAGGAGAGAAGTGGGAGGTGTTCTTGGAGTGGCTGTATATGGTTTTATGTAGCATGGGGAAGACTCAGCAGAAAGGAAAAAGAAAGAAGGTAAATTGACAGCATGAAGAAGAGCACCCAGGAGAGGCTACATGTGATGAAGAAACCGCAGTGCAGACTGTGAGGACCCCAGAAAGGCTCCTCCCCAAAACCTGACCAGTGGCCGGTGCTGGCAGCTCTCAGGCTGGGACATCCCTCTGTCTCTCTGTCCCTCTGCCCCCTCTGCCACTTCTTTACACACCTGTAAATCCTGTCCTGCTCTCCAAGGCCCTCTGTAGCCCATTTCTCCCCAAAATGGGTATTTAGAATAACCTTCTGCTGGCCCCTCTGCCTTAGGAATCATTTTTAATAATGGACCTACCTGGAAGGAGATCCGGCGGTTTTCCCTGACCACCCTCCGGAACTATGGGATGGGGAAACAGGGCAACGAGAGCCGGATCCAGAGGGAGGCCCACTTCCTGCTGGAAGCACTCAGGAAGACCCAAGGTGCGTATCTGCTGCCTAGCAGGGCCCAGTCCTCATGCGGACCAGCGGCGCGGGGAGCCCTGGCTGGGACTCCTAGACTGCATCTGAACCACAGGGAGCTACGGACAAGGAGAGGGTCTCGTGAGTCCCCAGATACTGCATTTTACAACTCTAGTTTCCAGCTACACAGTTCAGGGAGCAAGGGTGGCCATTAAACACGTGACTTGTATCCTGAATACTGTCGAAAAGCAAAGGAAACTCAAACAGGTTCAGACTTTCACTATCTTTGGTAAATTGGCAGTTTTCAGGGCACCTTCTCACAGGCCTTGGTGAACCTCAGCGGGTGACTGAGCAGGTGGAGGAGTCTCCTCGCCCCCATCTTCTGATTGCCCCGACTGCCTGTTTTCTAGGCCAGCCTTTTGACCCCACCTTCCTCATTGGCTGCACACCCTGCAACGTCATAGCCGACATCCTCTTCCGCAAGCGTTTTGACTACAATGATGAGAAGTTTCTAAGGCTGATGTATTTGTTTAATGAGAACTTCTACCTACTCAGCACTCCCTGGCTCCAGGTGAAGCCACTTTCCTCTTTCATCCGTCATCAACTGTAGAGTTTACCTTAGAAAAAGAAGGAAAATTCAGGTTATATGTGATAAACAGGACTGCAAAAGCCAAAGAACATAGCTTCGAGGGGTGTTTGATTAGACAGCCCAAATATTCCGCCCTGAGACATCTCTGGGGCCCCATGCACCCCCTTTCCTAACGTCAGGATGCGTATTGACCTGTGTGTGCACATTTGCCATGCAGAGTGTGCACTGCTGAGGAGAATGGTGCCCAAAAAGGACACTGTTGGCCCAAAATATTCCGAATAAACAATGATTACAGCCACAAATTCAGGTTTGGAAAAAGGTGTTGGTCCAACACACACAATTATGTTGCATCCAGAAAAAAGTAGTAAAATATTTTTTTCCCTCTCTAGCTTTACAATAATTTTCCCAGCTTTCTACACTACTTGCCTGGAAGCCATAGAAAAGTCATAAAAAATGTGGCTGAAGTAAAAGAGTATGTGTCTGAAAGGGTGAAGGAGCACCATCAATCTCTGGACCCCAACTGTCCCCGGGACCTCACCGACTGCCTGCTCGTGGAAATGGAGAAGGTAGGCTCGGCCCTCCCATGATGTGGGCTGTCCGGGGAGGGAACGATTTCAGATTTACAGTGTGACCTGCACTCGCTGGTGTCCAGACCTCCCACCGCAGCACACTCTGAGTTTCATACACACACTCCTGGCTTCAGCATGACCACTGGATGCAAGTCAGCCTGCCTGGCTGCCAAGCTGGCCTGAGGCTTTGCGGTCGCATGGGCGGGACCCTTAGCTCTCTCCAGGCTCTGCTGCTCAACCCTTTCTAGTCTGCAGACTTTGAGAATTGCATTTTGTCTGAGGAGAAGCCCTCAGCCTTCCTTGTGGGCATGTACTCCCCAACCGTGCACAGCCGCAGGGCTTGCAGGCCTCCCCAGCTTCATCCACTTGCAGCCGCTCAGGATCCTGATCCCCTACCCCCTTCCCAGCTTGGTGAAGCTTCTAGTATCCTTGTCTTGTCCTTTCTTGTGGCTTGTGGCTCAAGAACAAATGTGGCGCCCACACTGATTTCCCGGGGCTGTCTGAGCGTCTTCTCCACCAGTTTGGCCCCTCGTGGCAGCAGACACTAGCCCTGTAGCAGGAGGGGTTAGCAGGAGCCGTTTAGCTCCTGCCTGAGCTATGACCAAGGTCAGAGGGGTCTCACCTCTCCCAGGATGGCCCTCATGCTGTGGAGGGAGACAGAGCCCTGGCCTGCCCTCAGCAGATTTCCTGGGAGCCTCATTTCCCTGGCCGTGAGGTGGAGATGACCCTGTCTGTCACAGCTCCAAGTCATAGTTCCACTGGGAGAGCCTCTTGGACACTGTCTCCTGTGTCCCTGTGGAGCTGGGAGGTGGCTGGTTCTGTGCTGAAAGGAGACAAGCAGCCCCTTCTCCTCCTGTCTCTGGCATCACAGGAGAAGCACAGTGCAGAGCCCTTGTACACAATGGATGGTATCACTGTGACTGTGGCCGACCTGTTCTTTGCGGGGACAGAGACCACCAGCACAACTCTGAGATATGGGCTCCTGATTCTCATGAAATACCCTGAGATCGAAGGTAGGCAAGTGACTGGAGGGACACCGTGCGTGCGGCCGCATCTCCCTGGATGGCCAGCCTTGCACATTTTAGGCTGCAGCTTTCTGTTTGAAGCTGCTTGTTAACCCTCACGGTGATGTCGTGAGATGACTGGATGCACTGCTGTGAGGGGAGTTGTTATGGTCTATGCTGGACACCTGGTACTCTTGCACACTGGTTGGTCCATACCCCACTAAGAGGCCCCTGGTTGAGGAAAAGAACATCCCAACACCAGAGTGGAGAGAGGTGGCAGGGTCTGCATTCTGCTCCATAAATAACCTCTTTATGACAGAGAAGATAATGTCCCAGTTCCCCCCGAGTAAGACCTGGTCTTCTAGGCAGAGCAGGTGGGGAGGTTGGAGCTGGAGGGGAGGGTCCTTGCTGGGGTGTCTTCCTCAAATGCGGACATAAGGAGGGAAGTCCAGGAAGAAGCAGCTACAGCTGCCCTGGACCCTCTTCGTTCCTTCCACAGGGCCCCTCCCAGCGGCACCTGGGGCAGTTGGGACTCTGTGCCTAGAGGAGGTGTGAAGGGTCTGGGTCTAGGTGGGCAGAGGGTAGTGCCCTGAGAAACACCCATCTGGGCCAAGTAGAGGTGATGTGAGGGCACCCTCATGCAAACAGGCCAGTCAGGGCTGGCTCCAAGTAAAGGGGAGGAAAGGGAGCTGCAGCCTGGCTGGAGAGTGCCGGGGGGCCCAGAGCCCCTGCCTCTCGCTGGGCTGGATACAGGGCTGGGCAGCCTCTGCCCAAGGCAGTTCACAGCCTGAGTGGTGTGTGCTGCCCTCCTCATGAAGCTGCTGCTAATGGTCACTTGTGGTCTTAAGGCTCGTCAGTTCCTGAAAGTAGGTATTATAGGCTATGAAGTTATTTCCCCCAAGAAAGTCGACATGTGATGGATCCAGGGTCAGACCCTGGGCTTTTCTTGTTCTTTCCTTCTTCTTCTTTTTTTTTTTTTTTGAGGGGACAGGGTCTCACTCTGTTGCCCAGGCTGGAGTGCAGTGATGCAATCATGGCTCACTGTAGCTTCTACCTATTGGGCTCAAGCGATCCTCCCACCTCAGCCTCCCAAGTAACTGGGCCACAGGTGTGCACCACCACACCCAGCTGATTAAAAATTAAAAAAAAAATTATTTTGGCTGGGCACGGTGGCTCATGCCTGTAATCCTGGCACTTTGGGAGGCTGAGATGTGATCACGAGGTCAGGAGTTCGAGACCTTCCTGGACAACATGATGAAACCCTGTCTCTCCTAAAATACAAAAAAGTAGTCGGGTGTGGTGGCATGCGCCTGTATCACAGCTACTCAGGAGGCTGAGGCAGGAGAATCGCTTGAACCCCAGAGGCACAGGGTACAGAGATCCGAGATTGCACCCCACTGCACTCCAGCCTGGCAACAGAGCAAGAATCGGTCTAAAAAAAAATTTGTAGAGACAAGTTGTTACTATGTTTTGTAGGCTGGTCTTGAACTCCTGGGCTCAAGTCATCCTCCTGCCTTGGCCTCCCAAAGTGCTGGGGTTACAAGTGTGGCCACCGTGCCCCATCCCTGACCTTTGCTTTTTCAATCTCATGGAAATGTGAAGGGTGAAGGAGCCAAAAGTTTAGGGAAGGAATCATTGTATGGATCTGCAGTGATTATAAGAGAACTTTCGACTACTCTGCACTAGGGGAACCATGGACTCAAAAAATGTTTTAAATTATTATTTATGAGGAGGTTCCAATATAGACAAAAGGAAAATAAATATGATTGACATGTATATATCCATTGCCAAATTTAACGTTTATTAACATTTTGTGATACTTACATCAGAGTTCTTAAAAAGAAAATGTGTTACAGAGCCAGCCATACTCCACCTCCTCACATCTCCCCACCTCTCTCACCAGAAATGGCTTCAGAATTGCTGTGTGGCTTTGCACTTTTAACAGTTGTTAATTATCAGCACAATATTCATATTATTGCTGTATGTGTTTAATATTTTACCTGGGTACTGTACATAACATTTTGCAGCTTGGTTTTTTCACTCAACATATGATGACGTTCCATGGGAAACTCCAAACATGGGAAGGCTAGGCAACTTGCTCAAGGCAGCTGTTACCTCTGTCAGAAAGACAGAGACTTTCAGACTTCAAGAAGTAGACCCTGCATGTCTGATTCTGTTCTGTAAACCCCCTTCATACTCAGAAGCACTCAATAAACAAGCCTCGGGTAATTATCAACACAAAGATTACCCTCCCAAAAGAAATTTCCAAAACACTTTCATTATTCTCTGCTCTTGACATGAAGAGAACTGAATAAGCCATCATCAACTAAGATAATGGATGCCAAAACATCCTGTAAATAACCTCATAGAGCTTAGCTCTCACTAAGTTTTTGGAGCATTTTCCAGTAATTCAAAGGACCTAGGGAACCTTAAGCACTGCTTAGGATGCTCCATAAACCATCTTCTGCCTGGGTAGGGGAGTGGATGGATGGCTGGGTGGGTGGGTGGATGGATGGACAGATGGATGCATGGATGGATGGTTGGATGGATGGGTGGGTGGATGGATGGATGGGTCAATGGATGTGTGGATGGATGGATGGGTGGGTGGATGGGTGGATGGTTGGATGTATAGATGGGTGGATGGGTGGATGGGTGAATGCTTGGATGGATGCGTGGGTGGGTGGATGGAGGGATGGCTGGGTGGATGGGTGGGTGGGTGGATGGATGGGTGGATGGGTGGTTGGGTGGATGGATGGATGGGAGGGTGGATAAATGGGTGGATGGGTGGATGGTTGGATGGACGGGTGGGTGGGTGGATGGATGGGTGGGTGGGTGGATGGAGGATGGATGGATGGATGGAGGGGTGTATAGATGGAGGGGTGGATGGATGTGTAGGTGGGCAGATGGATAAAAGCGTGATTGAATAGATGGGTGGATGATGGGTGGATGTCCAACTGGCCAGGAACCAATCCCTGAAATTTGTCCCATTCATATCTTGGCAGAGAAGCTCCATGAAGAAATTGACAGGGTGATTGGGCCAAGCCGAATCCCTGCCATCAAGGATAGGCAAGAGATGCCCTACATGGATGCTGTGGTGCATGAGATTCAGCGGTTCATCACCCTCGTGCCCTCCAACCTGCCCCATAAAGCAACCCGAGACACCATTTTCAGAGGATACCTCATCCCCAAGGTCAAGCATGAGCCTGCAGCACACAGCATGAACACCATCCTATCAGCTAATCGCCTTCCTGCCAGGGAGCAGGATGGGGGCCCCAAGACCTTTCTCTTTGGCAGGGGTCACTGAGTGGAGGGGCTGGCCCCACTCCCACCCTGTGGGGTACTGCATCTCCAGAAGTGCTCACATTGGCCTGGTGACCAGAGAGGTGGAGGAAATCTGGAAAAGAGCCTCAGCAGATAGTGCCTGGGACTGTAGTGAATTCTAATGCCAGGAACAAACTATCACAACCAGCCCTGGGGTTAATCCTGTGAGAAGATTAGGGCTTTCGTCTTCACTTAGACCTGACCCCTGACTGCTTTCTATCTAATCCTTCACTAAGCAACTCCTTCAACTGGAAATATACTATCCTATATAGCATAATATTCAAAACAACATTCTTCACTGGGGGTTTCCAGATGAAAGCCCACATTTTGTTAAGATGACTCACTGAGACAGTCTTTGTTTCTTCTAGGGCACAGTCATAGTGCCAACTCTGGACTCTGTTTTGTATGACAACCAAGAATTTCCTGATCCAGAAAAGTTTAAGCCAGAACACTTCCTGAATGAAAATGGGAAGTTCAAGTACAGTGACTATTTCAAGCCATTTTCCACAGGTGAGAAAGATCAGAGGCAGTACCTTCCCTTAAGGAGCAGCCCACACTCCTCATCTCCACTCCACATGTACTCTGCCCTCGTCCCAGGCACCCACTGACACCCCAAACCTCACTGTGTGCCCTGTTTCTATTGACAACATGACCCAAATGTGCTCTTCCCTGTTCAGAGAAGTTACATAACATCTTTTAGCAGCAATCCTGGGAATGAAGTGTTGTAGGTGGATTTTTTTTTCCAAAGACTAGACATTTTACATCATTCATTGCTGAATTCTGTTTCTATTTTAACAAGACTTAGTGAAAAGCTCTCAAAGCCATATTACCCAATTCTCCCTAATTTTAAACCAGAGCTACTAAACAAACCTAACCTTTGGTTACCTAGAATCATCACAGGAAGCATCAAAGCCTTCCTGGGATGTGACTCAGTGATTCTCTTTGAGGCACTTGTCCTCCTTCCCAGGGCCTCATCTTAGGGATTGTTGTGGGACGATCATACAACCAACTCCATACTTTTCACACCCAGTGCTGGAGCCCCAGCTTCTAACAGGGCACTACTTCCCTCCTGTAGGCATCACTGGTGAGCACTGGGGGTGCCTTCTTTACTGGGCAGACACGGTCTTCCCAACTTAACACCGGTTTTTGCAGTTGAGCTCTGGATAATTGAGATTGTATGAAGGCTGGTACCCGAATTAGTCAGTGTCGCTGGTATTCTTCCACTCAAGTACATTTTGTGCCTCTTTTAATAGGCAGAGAGGGGTGAGTCCTGCCTTGTGATGGCCGTTTGCCCACAGCCTCCTCCTCCCTGCTTCCCCTAGTCTCACTATTAACAATGTCATGTCTCTGAAACTCCCTCAGTGTCTTATCAATACCATTGTTACTTCTAGGAAAACGAGTGTGTGCTGGAGAAGGCCTGGCTCGCATGGAGTTGTTTCTATTGTTGTGTGCCATTTTGCAGCATTTTAATTTGAAGCCTCTCGTTGACCCAAAGGATATCGACCTCAGCCCTATACATATTGGGTTTGGCTGTATCCCACCACGTTACAAACTCCGTGTCATTCCCCGCTCATGAGTGTGTGGAGGACACCCTGAACCCCCCGCTTTCAAACAAGTTTTCGAATTGTTTGAGGTCAGGATTTCTCAAACTGATTCCTTTCATTGCATATGAGTATTTGAAAATAAATATTTTCCCAGAATATAAATAAATCATCACATGATTATTTTAACTATACGTTAAGTCATGGAATATCTTAATTGTTCAAGTGATTCTCACAGAGAGAGTTTTTTTTTTTTTTTTTTCTGAGAGTTTTGCTCTTGTTGACCAGGATGGAGTGCAGTGGCATGATCTTGGCTCACTGCAACCTCTGTGTCCTGGGTTCAAGTGATTCTCCTGCCTCAGCCTCCCAAATAGCTGGGATTACAGGCACCCGCCACCATGCCAGCTAATTTTTTGTATTTTTAGTAGAGACAGGGTTTCACCATGTTGATCAGGCTGGTCTTGAACCCCTGACCTCAGGTGATCCACCTACCTCGGCCTCCCGAAGTGCTGGGATTACAGGCATGAGCCACTGTGCCCAGCCAGAGAGAGGTTTTAAATATGTGTTTACTTTAATATTAAGTTATAGCATAACTTTCATATTATTGAAAAGCTCTTCCATCTAGGATCACATCACTTCAGTGTCAGAAACATATTGAGGTGGGGAATTTGTATTAGTCAGGTTTCTCTAAAGGGACAGAAACAATAGGATAGATGTATATACAAAAAGGAGTTTATTAGGAGAATTGACTCACGTGATCATAGGGTGAAGTCCCACAATAGGCCATCTGCAAGCTGAGGAGCAGGGAAGCCAGTCTGAGTCCCAAAACCCTAACAGTAATCCTTTCCTAATGTCAGGATGCATATCGACCTGTGTGCACATTTGTCGTGCAGAGTGTGCACTGCTGAGGAGAATGGTGCCCAAGAAGGACACTGTTGACCCAAAATATTCCAAATAAACAATGATTACAGCCACAAATTTAGGTTTGGAGAAAGTTGTTGGACAACTCACTTTATGGGACAAGTTAATAAATAAGATTTTGCAAACCCAATTGCACTATCATCCTCACTATTCTGGAAAGGTTGAATGGACTAATGGTATCTTGAAGCTAAAATTAGTTAAACTAACAGAGTCAAGTGTTTTATCTTGGTCAAAAGTTTTTACCACTAGCCTTAATGGTAATTAGATTAACCCCATGGGAAAACACAAACTAACTCCTTATGAAATAATTACTGGAATATCTATTCCTTTGATAATACAATGTTGTGTATTCCCTGTACTCGTTAGCTCTAATGTGACTCAACAATGCAAGGCCTTGATGCATTTTGCAAATGTACATTTCCACCAGGTGAAGTAGGCTTTCTATGAACCACCAATCGATAATGTTCAGATCTTCCATCACCTAGAACCTAAAGATTGGGTCTTTTGGAGATGACATTAGAGAAAAACTGCCCTTGAGTCTCACTGAAAAAAACCATACCAGGGTCTTCTTACTACTCAACACTGCAGCAAAGCTTCAGGGTCTTGAGCCTTGGGTTCATGTCTCTGAACTAAAGAGAGCTCCCTTGGATTCTTGGACTTGTCAACCTATAGGTGACTTAAAATTGAGAATATCCAAGGGAAATTTTTTTTAGAAACAGATGGCATCGCAAAGTAGACAGCTTTCCCAAGATGGTGCACAGAGACTTCATTTGACTCTTTTTCATTGACTAAGATTTGTTTTTGTTTTGCATTAATGTAAAGCTGTTCAAACTTCCTCTTTTGTTAGGAACTTTCACTACTCAAACCAAACATCCTCTAAGGTCTGCTGTGCAGAGTATAGCCACTCTCACTAACTGAAGCAATTGGTGACTATGTCATCTAGTTATATGGGAAGAATCAAAAGTAATATTAGAACCTCATCCCATACACATTTGGGTGAGCAATTCAGGAAGCTGACTTTATCAAAACATTTGGTATCCTTCCCTTGGCAGATTGGTTGATTTTTTTTCAATATATAAATATTATCATTCTGTGTTTGTTTCTTGATTGTGAAAACATTTGGAGAGAACTGATTATTATAATCAGAGCTAGGAAGATTATCAAATAATGTTGCTGCTGCTATTTGAAGGGGTGGCCTGCCCATCCACACTTGTGGGCATTTCTCATCGGGTGGAACGAGAGACTTAAGAAAAGAAAGAGACACAGAGACAAAGTATAGAGAAAGAAAAGTGGGCCCAGGGAACCAGCGCTCAGCATACGGAGGACCCATGCCGGCACCAGTCTCTGAGTTCCCTTAGTATTTATTGATCATTATCGGGCATTTCTCGGAGAGGGGGATGTGGCAGGATAATAGGGTAATAGTGGAGAAAAGGTCAGCAGGAAAACATGTGAACAAATGTCTCTGCATCATAAATAAGGTAAAGAAAAAAGTGCTGTGTTTTTGATGTGCATATACATAAACATCTCAATGCCTTAAAGAGCAGTGTTGCTGCCAGCATGTCCTACCTCCAGCCCTAAGGCGGTTTTCCCATATCTCAGTAGATGGAATATACAATCGGGCTTTACACTGAGACATTCCCATTGCCCAGGGACGAGCAGGAGACAGACGCCTTCCTCTTATCTCAACTGCAAAGAGGCCTTCCTTCATCTCTTAATAATCCTCCTCAGCACAGACCCTTTATGGGTGTCGGGCTGGGGGACTGTCAGGTCTTTCCCTTCCCATGAGGCCATATTTCAGACTGTCACATGGGGAGAAACCTTGGACAATACCTGGCTTTCCTAGGCAGAGGTCCCTGCGGCCTTCTGCAGTGTATTGTGTCTCTGGGTACTTGAGATTAGGGAGTGGTGATGACAAACATTCTGCCTTCAAGCATTTGTTTAACAAAGCACATCCTGCATAGCTCTTAATCCATTTAACCCTGAGTTGACACAGCACATGTTTCAGGGAGCACAGGCTTGGGGGTAGGGTTACAGATTAACAGCATCTCAAGGCAGAAGAATTTTTCTTAGTACAGAACAAAATGGAGTCTCTTATGTCTACTTCTTTCTACATAGACACAGTAACAGTCTGATCTCTCTTTCTTTTCCACATACTATTGTATTTTATTTTTTATTTTAAAAATTTTTTCATCTCCATAGGTTCTTGGGGAACAGGTGGTAGGTATTTGGTTATGTAAGTAAGTTCTTTAGAGGTGATTAAAAAAAACAACTTGCTCATGCATGTTTATAGCAGCACATTCACAATTGCAAAAATGTGGAACCAACCCAAATGCCCATGATTCAATGAGTGGATAAAGAGACTGTAGTATATACATACGATGGGCTACTACTCAGCCATAAAAAATAATGAGTTAATGGCATTCACAGCAACCTGGATGGTATTGGAGACTATTATTCTAAGTGAAGTAACTCAGGAATGGAAAATCAAACATCGTATGCTCTCACTCATGAGTAGGAGCTAAGCTATGAGAATGCAAAGGCATAAGAATAGACTTTGGGGACATACAATGGACTTTGGGAACTCACAGGAAAGGGTGGGAAGGGGGTGAGGGATAAAAGACTGTTAATTGAGTTCAGTGTATACTGCTCAGGAGATGCGTGGATGCGTGTACCAAAAATCTCACAAATCACTACTAAAGATTGGTTGATATTTATGATCAACTAGTTTGACATTGGGAAGAAGCTACAGAAACAAAGGGATAGCCTATAATTACTACTGGTTTTCTTTCTCTCTCTCTTTCTTTTTCTTTTCTTTCTTTCTCTCTCTCTTTTTCTTTTCTTTCTTTCTCTCTCTCTCTCTTTCTTTCTCTCTCTCTTTTTTTGAGACGGAGTCTTGTTCTGCCACCAAGCTGGAGTGCAGTGGTGAGATCTCTGCTCACTGCAACCTCTGCTTCCCAGATTCAAATGATTCTCCTGTCTCAGCCTCCCGAGCAGCTGGGACTACAGGCAAACGCCACCACGCCCAGCTAATTTTTGTATTTTTAGTAGAGACAGAATTTCACCATGTTGGCCAGGATGGTCTCGATCTCTTGACCTGGTGATCCGCCCACCTCAGCCTCCCAAAGTGTTGGGATTATAGGCGTGAGCCACCGCGCCCAGCCTACTACTGGTTTTCTTAAAGTATTCACTTGCTCTTAATGAAACTGCAAAAGGTTTTCATTTTTAGTTCTGAAATCTGTGTCTTTTTGAAACATCTCAGATTTATATCCCAAGAATTCAACCTTTGTGATACCTTACTGAATTCCAATTTGCAGGCCATACATATTGCCTTCTGTTCTTTATCCCTTTGAAAAGGTATGTCTTTTCCCTCGACTATGATGATAACTGTCTCCATTTTTTGGGTCAACCCCTGTAACTTTTTGTCTGGTTATAATTCTGATTTTATGGCCTGACACTGAAACGTTTCTTTTCAAGGTCTAGAAAAAGCAATGTTTTCCTCCAGTATCACTTGATTCTGTACTCTTGGCTTTTCTTGGTATGTCTGAATTGTTCAATGTAATCAGGAAACTTACCATGCTGTTATTAAGAGCCATGTATTCCCCAATCAACGTACTTGTTTTCTTGTTTACATTCCTCTATAATATGGTGTATACTCATAACACTGGACACACTCTTCCTGTGTCTGGTTAAAGTACCCTTTTCATCAGGTTTGACTTCCAGGTTATCTAAATGGGCCTTTAACATTCATATTTCTAGCAGGAACCTTAAAACTTTCAGTCTCTACTTACCTATTACCCAGTTCCAAAGCCATTTCCACATGTTTAGATATTGTCACAGCAGTACCACATTCCTGGTAACACAATTTGTCTTAGTCTACTTGAGATGCTATAACAAACTATCATAGGCTGGATGGCTTTAACAACAGAAATGTACTTCTCATAGTTCCGGAATCTGAAAAGTCCAAGATCAGGAGCTGGCTGATTTGGTTCCTAGTGAGGGCTCTCTTCCTCGTTTGCAGATGGTTGCATTCCTATCATGTCCTCAGATTGCACTTCCTTGGTTCATGCATGTGGGTAAGTTGGGGAGAGGCAGGAGAGGGGAGATTTTCCTGCTCTTATAAGGCCACTGATAAAGGTCCCACCCTTGTGACTTAATCTAAGCCTAATCACCTTCCAAAGACCATACCTCCAAATATTACCACACTGGGGGTTAGGATGTCGACATATGCATTTAAGGAGGGACATAAATATTCAGTCCTTAACACAAAGGGGGTGGTTGTGGTGACCATGGTCAAATACTCAGGACAGGAATTCATGGTGGAAAGCTGCAGTAGGGAAATAGGAAAGGCACTGGGAAGTGGGCTGTCTTCTCCTCAAGGACAATTTCCTCCTTGTGAAAGCAATAATCTTCATTAAATGTTAAAAAAGGGACGGGTGGTAGTAACCTCTACCAGGTTTCCTCTTAGGTCTGGGAGTGTGGGGTGTAGGTTGTGACAGAGAGCCAAGCCAGGATCATGACACAGTTGTGTAATTTGAAGATGCCTTACTTAGTCTGTTTAGTGTTGCTATAAAGGAATATCTGAGGCTGGGTAATTTATAAAGAGAAAAATAAGTTTATTTGGCTCGTGGTTCTTTAGGCTGTACAAGATGCATGGCACTAGCCTCTCCTTCTCATGAGGGCTTCAGGCTGCTTCCACATATAGTGGAAGATAAAGGGGGAGCTGCTGTGTGCAGAGATCACATGGCAAGAGAGGAAGCAACAGAAGGGGAGGGAGGTGCCAGGTTTTGTTTTCTTTTAACAAGCAGTTCTCATGAGAACTAATGAGTGAGAACTCACCCACCCCAAGGGAGGACATTAATCTATTCATGAGGGATTTGTCCCTATGGTCCAAACACCTCCCATTAAGTTCCATCTGCAACACTGGCAACGAAATTTCAACATGAGATTTGAAGAGGTCAAACAAACCAAACTACAACTAAAGGGAATATTGGGCCTGAGAGTCTGACTGGCAAATATCCTTTAAGCCAAGGAGCTGTGTGGGTGCACAAGCTTGCAAAGGCGACGATGACATCTGCAATACTGTCATAATGAACCAAGGTGCAGTAACCCAACTGGCAAAGTGAGAGCCCCAATTAAGGGTGGGGCAAGCAAACAGTTTTCCACATTCCAAGGTTTTGCCCCCAAATGGGTGATGTTCTATTGCAAATAGGTTTTAAATCATATGGCCTGATTTGGGCGTGTGTTGTTAATAGGCTGTGAGGTTGTTTGTCAAAACATTGGCCTGTGGGCAGGCCCTCTGGCTCAGTTGTTGGTTTGTTCAGTCACACAAAAGCCAGGAAAATCTTTAGGTTGTAAGGCTTAAAGTAGCCAAAATTGATGGCTTGTGGTCCTTAGCATTCATGGTGTTGGTTTAAACAATGGCTTACTTGGAAGATTTTAGCCTCTGGCTTGCAAACCAATGAAAGCACCCAGACCAATATAGTAAGGAGATCAATAGTATACAGAACAGTGTGCAGCTGTGTTTGACTGGCTTTTGTTGTTTATTATTGAATTTCCTCCAGAATGTACTACTGCCAAGAAGGGGTTGTCTGGTTTTTTCATTATTGTATACGGTGTTGATTTTATTATCTCCAAATTTTTATTTACTAAGTGGAGTTTTCTACCTCCATTTTTGATAGTCCATACTGATTGTGGGAATGGCCCTGTAGTACTAATTTTAAACTTCTTGAAGGGAATCAGAGGGAGATCCTGGATTATTTATCTTCTTATGACTGAAATATTCAGAAAGTGGGGGAGGGGCCAAGATGGTCAATTAGAAGCAGCTCTAGCCTGTGGCTCCCATCTAGAAGAACAAAAACGGTGGGTGAATCCTGCATCTTCAGCTGAGGTATCCAGGTTCTCACTGGGACTGATTTGGCGATTGGCGCGATCCATGGAGACTGAGGAAAAGCAGGGCAGAGTGACGGCTCACCCAGAGGCTGCACAGGGTAAGGGAAACTCCCACCCACAGCCAAGGGAGGTGGTGAGTGATTGTGCTACTGCATCAGGGAAACCACGTTTTTTCCACGGATCTGTGCAACCCACAGATCAGGAGATCCCCTCATGAGCCCATGTCACCAGGGTGGATCCCAAGCACAGAACTGTGAAGGCTCTTGGTGGCTGCTTGGGTTGCAGCCAGCAGCAGCACACTGGAGACTGCCTAAGATGACTGAATTTCCAGGGGGAGGAGTGGCTGCCATCATTGTGGCTCCATGTGGCCGTTTTACCCTGCCTGTGCCAGGGAGACTGGATGGTTTGGACCAGGAGGAATTCCCCACAGTGCAGCACAGAGGCTGTGGCAGACTGCAGCCATGCTGCTTCTTTAGATGGGACCCAGGTCCATCTCTCCTCACTGTATGGGGCCTCCCTGCGGGAATTTCAGCAACTCCAGCCAGATGTTTGCAGACAGAACTCTGATCTCCCTAGGATGGAGCCCCTGTGGGAAAGGGCAGCCATGGTCTCCAGTTCAGCAGACTTAGTCTTTCCTGCCTGCTGGCTCTGAAGAGTCCAGGCAGTCCGGATGAGGGGGATTCCAACCAGTGCAGTGCATCCACTCTGTCAAGGGGCAGCCAGAGTGCTTTGTTAAGCCGGTCCCTGATCCCATGCTGCCTGATTGGGTGAGATCTCACAAGAAGGTTTTCAGACACCTCATACAGGAGAGTTCTAGCCGGCATCAGGTTTTTGCCCCTCTGGGATGGAGCTTTCAGAGGAAGGAGCAGGCAGCCATCTTTGCTGTTCTGCAGCCTCCACTGGTGATAGCTCCAGGTGCAGGAGGGACCCCAGCAAATTGGGTCTGGAGTGGACCCCCAGCAAACTGCAGCAACCCTGTGGAAGGGGGGCCTGACTGTTAAAGAGAAACAAACAGAAAGCAACAACAACAACATCAACAAAAAGGACCCCACAAAAACCCAATCCAAAGGTCAATAGCATCAAAGATTGAAGGTAGGTAAACCCAAGAAAATGAGAAAGAAATCAATGCAAAAAAGTTGAAAATTCAAGAAGCCAGAGTGCCTCTTCTCCTCCAAATGATCACAGCACCTCTCCAGCAAGGGCACAGAACTGGGATGAGGCTGAGATAGATAAATTGACAGAATTAGGCTTCAGAAGATAGGTAATAACAAACTTTGCTGAGCTAAAGGAGTATGTTCTAATCCAATACAAAGTTCTGTCAGTGGAAACCCTACAAGCTAGAAGAGATTGGGGGCCAATATTCAACATCCTTAAAGAAAAGAATTTCCAACCCAGAATTTCATATCTGGTCTAACTAAGTTTTATAAGTGAAGGAGAAATAAAATCCTTTTTAGACAAGCAAATGCTAAGGGAATTCATCACCACCAGGCCTGCCTTGCAAGAGCTCCTGAAGGAAGCACTGAATATGGAAAGGAAAAACTGTTACCAGTCGCTACAAAAACACACTTAAGTACACGGACTAATGACACTATGAAGCAACTACATTAACAAGTCTGCAAAATAACCAGCCAGCATCATGACAGGAACAAATTCACATATACCAATATTAACCTTAAATGTAAATGGGCTAAATGCCCCAATTAAAAGACCCAGAATGCTAAGCTGGATAAAGCATCAAGACCTATTGGTGTGCTGTATTCAAGAGACCCATCTCATGTGCAAAGACATACATAGGCTCAAAATAAAGGGATAGAGGAAAATTTACCAAGCAAATGGAAAGTGAAAGAAAGCAGGGGTTGCCATCATAGTTTCTGACAAAACAGACTTTAAATCAACAAATTCAAAAAAGACAAGGAAGGGCATTACATAATGGTAAAGGAATCAATTCAACAGGAAGAGCTTACTATCCTAAATATATATGTACCCAATACAGGAGCACCTAGGTTCATAAAACAAGTTCTTAGAAACCTACAAAGAGACTCAGACTCCCACACAATAATAGTGAGAGACTTTAACACCCCACTGTCAATATTAGACAGATAATTGAGACAGAAAATTAACAAAGATATTCAGGACTTGAACTCAGCTCTGGATCAAGTGGACCTGATAGATATCTACTAAACTCTCCACCTCCAAACAACAGAATATACATTTTTCTCAGCACCATGTGCCACTTATTTTAAAATTGATCACACAATTGGAAGGAAAACACTCTTCAGCAAATGCAAAAGAGCTGAAATCATAAAAAACAGTCTCTCAGACCACAGCATAAACTAGAAGTCAAGATTAAGAAACTCACTCAAAACCACACAACTACATGGAAATTGAACAACCTGCCTTGCAATGACTCCTGGGTAAATAATGAAATTAAGGCAGAAATCAAGAAGTTCTTTGAAACTAATGAGCACAAAGAGACAATGTACCAGAATCTCTGGGATGCAGCTAAAGCACTGTTAAGAGGAAAATTTATAGCACTAAAATGACCACACCAGAAAGCCAGAAAGATCTCAAATTGACATCCTAACATCACAACTAAAAGAACTAGAGAACCAAAAGAAAATGGATAAATTCCTGGACACATACACCCTTCCAAGAGTGAAATAGGAAGAGGCTGAATCCCTTTATAGATCAGTAATGAGCTCTGAAATTGAGGCAGTAATAGCAGACCAAAAAAAAAAAAAAAAAAAAAAGCCCAGAACCAGACAGAGTTACAGCTGAATTCTACCAGAGGTACAAAGAGGAGCTGGTACCATTTCTTCTGAAACTATTCCAAAAAATTGAAAAGGAGGGGCTCCTCCCTAACTCATTCTATGAGGCCTGCATCATCCTGATACCAAAACCTGGCAGAGATACAACAAAAAATGAAATCTTCAGGCCAATATTCCTGATGAACATTGATGCAAAACTCTTCAATAAAATAATGGCAAACTGAATCCAGCAGTGCATGAAAAGGCTTATCCACCACAATCCAGTTGGCTTCATCCCAGGGATGCAGGGCTGGTTCAACATATGCAGATCAATAAACATAATTTATCACAAAAACAGAACTAAAGACAATAACCACATGATTATCTCAATAGATGCAGAAAAGTCCTTCCATAACATTCAACATCCCTTCATGTTAAAAACTCTCAAAAACCTAGGTATAAAAGGGACATACCTCAAAATAATAAGAGCCATTTATGACAAACCCACAGCCAATATCATACTGAGTGGGCAAAAGCTGGAAGAATTTCCCTTAAAAACCAGCATAAGACAAGGATGTCCTCTCTCACCACTGCTATTCAATATAGTATTGGAATTTATGGCCAGGGCAATCAGGCAAGAGAAAAAAATAAAGTGTATTTAAATAGCAAGAAGGAAAGTAAAATTGTCTTTGTTTGCAGATGACATAATCCTGTATCTCAAAAACCCCATGGTCTCAGCCCAAAAGCTTCTTAAGCTGATAAGCAACTTCAGCAAAGTCTCAGGATACAAAAATCAATGTGCAAAAATCACAACCATTCCTGTACACCAACAACATACAAGCAGAGAGCCAAATCATGAATGAACTCCCATTCACAACTGCTACAAAGAGAATGAAATACCTAGGAATACAGCTAACAAGGAAAGTGAAGGACCTCTTCAAGGAGAACTATAAACCAGCTCAAGGAAATCAGAGAGGACACAAAAAAATGGTAAAACATTCCATGCTCATGGATAGGAAGAATCAATATCATGAAAATGGCCATACTGCCCAAAGTAATTTATAGATGTAATGCTATTCACATCAAACTACCATTGACATTTTCCACAGAATTAGAAAAAACTACTTTAATTTTCATACGGAACCAAAAAAGAGCCCATGTAGTCAAGACAATCCTAAGCAAAAAGAACAAAGCTGGCGGCATCAAGCTACCTGACTTCAAACTATACTACAAGGCTACAGTAACTTAAACAGCATGCTACTGGTACAAAAACAGACACATAGATCAGGGGAAGAGAATAGAGAACTCAGAAATAAGTCCACACAGCTACAACCATCTGATCTTCAAGAAACCTGGCAAAAAAAAAAAAAAAAAGTAATGGGGAAAGGATTCCCTATTTAACAAATAGTGCTGGTGGCCGGGCACAGTGGCTCACACCTGTAATCCCAGCACTTTGGGAGGCCAAGGTGGGTGTATCACGAGGTCAGGAGATCGAGACCTTCCTGGCCAACATGGTGAAACCCCATCTCTACTAAAATACAAAAAATTAGCCAGATGTAGTGGCGCGTGCCTGCAGTCCCAGCTACTCAGAAGGCTGAGGCAGGGGAATCACTTGAAATTGGGAGGTGGAGGTTGCAGTGAGCTGTGATCACACCACTGCACTCCAGCCTGGCGACAGAGCAAGACTCCGTCTCAAATAAGTAAATAAATAAAATTGTGCTGGGACAACTGGCTAGCCATATGCCAAAAATTGAAAGTGTACCCTTTCCTTATACCTTATACAAAATCTAACTCAAGATGGATTAAAGACTTAGATGTAAAACCGAAAACTATAAAAACCCTAGAAGAAATCCTAGGCAATACCATTCAGGACATAGGCACAGGCAAAGATTTCATGACAAAAATGTCAATAGCAATTACAACAAAAGCAAAAATAGACAAATGGGATCTAATTAAAGAGCTTCTGCACAGCAAAAGAAACTATCATCAGCACAAACAGACAACCTACAGAATGGGAGAAAATTTTTGCAACCTATCCATCTGACAAAAGTTTAATATCCAGAGTCTACAAGGAACTTAAACAAATTTACAAGAAAAACAAAACCCCATTAAAAAGTGGGTAAAGGACATGAACATACACGTTTTGAAGGAAGACATTTATGTGGCCAACAAACATATGAAAAAAAGATCAACATCACTGATCATTAGAGAAATGCAAATCAAAACCACAATGAGATACCATCTCATACCAGTCAGAATGGCGATTATTAAAAAGTCAAGAAACAACAGATGCTGGTGAGGCTGCAGAGAGATAGGAACACTTTTATACTGTTGGTGGGAATGTAAATTAGTCCAACCACTGTGGAAATTCCTCAGAGACCTAGAACCAGAAATACCATTTGACCCAGCAATCCCATTACTGGGTATATACCCAAAGGAATATAAATCATTCTATTATGAAGATACATGCATGTGTATGTTCATTGCAAGACTATTCACAATAGCAAAGACATGGAATCAACCCAGATGACCATCAATGACAGTCTGGATAAAGAAAATGTGGTACATATACACCATGGAATACCATGCAGCCATAAAAAGAAATGAGAGCACGTCCTTTGCAGGGACATGGATGGAGCTGGAAGCCATTATCCTCAGCAAACTAATGCAGGAACAGAAAACCATATATTCTCACTCAGAAATGGGAGCTGAACAATGAGAACACATAGACACATGGAAGGGAACAACACACTCTGGGGCCTATGGGGGGGTGACATGGTGGGAGGGAGAGCATCACGAAAAATAGCTAATGCATGCTGGGCTTAATACTTAGGTGATGGTTTGATAGGTACAGCAAACCACCGTAGCACACGTTTATCTATGTCACAAACCTGCACATCCTGCACACATACCCTGGAACTTAAAAAAAACAAAAAAAAAGAATATCCTTAATATTTGACCTTAATTGAAAATGCCACATATCTTTAGTAAAAAAAATATTTAAAAAAGAGAAATATTCAGGAAGGACTTAGGGATGGTGAAAGTTAAGCTTACGTGGGTCCTATTGCAGATGGTCAGCTACCTGGTCCATGGGACATTCTACGGTTAATGGATCTGGCCTCTAGCTCTTATGGGATGGGGACAGGAACAAAATGTTATAAAGATAGGAGACATTATTAAAGGTCCTCATTTATAAACAGTCTTTATATACATAGAGATGAAACATATCCCACTTTAAATATAGGAAAGGGTGATGGGAAGGTTTTTAAGTTGGTATAAGGTGTGAGTCTACAAAAAACCCTTCAATTAAGAGAGTAAGGTTTGTGGCAAGACAGAGACCTATTTAGGGATCCATTACTGAATTGAAATTTGAAAAGGGGTTGTTTTAGGAGACCACTATGCCTCTTTGTTAAATCAGCTATCTTGGGCCTATCAGAGAAATTAAAGTTTTATTGAATGCCTCTTTCAAGAGTCCAGCGTTGTGTATCCTGACAAGTGAAATTGTTACTAGAGTGCCTTGGTTATTATCAGTAGTGACTCCAACTCCAGAAGGAATAATGAATGATAAGGATATATCTGTATACACATTTGCTTGCAGACAATGCTTCTGCCATTACTACTACTGGTGGACTTACAGAATGCCTTTTCCACAACCATGGTATTACAACACAACATTGCTGCTGATCAAGGAACTCTCTTCACAGCAAAGGAAGCACCTCAGTGGGTCCACACTCATGGAATTAACTTGTCTTACCATGTTCCCCACCACCCTGAAGCAGCAGGTTTGACAGACTAATGGAGTGGCCTTTTGAAGACCCAAAGTACTAGCTAGGTGGCAATACCTGGCAGGGATGGAACAAGATTCTCTAGAAGGCTGTATATGCTCTGAATCAGTGTCCAATATTCAGTAGTTTCTTCTGTAGCCATAATTCACAGGTCCAAAAATCAAGGGGTAGAAATGAGAGTGGTATCCACATTATTACCTCTAGCGACCCATGAACAAAGGTTTTGCATCCTGTTCCCATGATTTTGCTCTTAGGTCTTAGTTCTGAAGGAAGAAATTCTTCCACTCAGACACCCTAGTGATTCCACTGAACTGCAAGGCTGCCACTGGCCACTTCGGGCTACTCATGCCTCTGAATCAACCAGCAAAGAGGGAGTTACTCGCTGGGGTGATTGATCCCAACTACCGAGTGGAATTTGGACTACTCTTTCATAAGGAAGAGTATGCCTGGAATACAGAAGATTTCTGCAAAATTTTATTGAAATTATAATGGACTTATATGTGCTTAGGCAGGAAGGACATCTTTACAGTAATGAGTTTCCATTAATGAACATGACCTTTCTCTCCATTTATTCAGATCTTTTAAATTTTCTCTAAAGTTGTTTTGGGGAAATAATATACATCTGTTACTACATTAATTCCTTGGTACATGGTATTTTTATAATACTGCATTTATTTTAAAGTTTATTTTTGCTTTTTGTAGCTGGCTATTAGTTCTAGCAGGTATGCAATGGGCTGAGCTCTTTTGCTGGAATGAGATGTACCTGCATGGCAGTGACCCCTAACTGAGGTGTCAAATATGCAGATTAATAAGTGAATCCAAGCTGAGTTTGGGTGCGGTTGGTCCCATCTCATCACCATTGCTATTGGTAGTAGTAAAACTGATGAGTAAATAGTTCCCACCTGCTCTTGGTGAAAACATAGGAGATCTTCTGTTGGGAGCTGGTTAACCGTGAGAATATGTCTACATGATCAGCAGGGTATATAAGAAGCCCAGCTCACACTATACTCCTACACTATGGCTCCAAATAGGGTGTAGAGAACCAGAACAGTTCTCCCGTTCTGAGGTATTCTACACACACAGCTGGTTTCTTATCTGAGGAAGAACATCCTAGCAGAATCCTGCAGAGAGAAAAAAATAAAGCTCGTGCCAGCCTCTCCTGACCCTTCACTGAGGCAGCCTTTGGCTGAGATGCTTATCCTTATCTGATGCATATCATTTTGTTACTGGTTTATTGTATCCTTTTCTATCAACCAACCGTAGATTCCTAAGTGATGTATTTTGTGGGTCCTGTGCCCTAGCATTGAGACATAAAGGTGATTTTAAAATATTGACCTGTATTTAGCAAACTTTTATACACATTTAGACGTTCTGAAATTTATCTGTAGATTGATTCATAAAGCATATAATCATAAATCTGTCTTAACTATTTCACTGTATAGAACTTCCAGTATGATGAACAGTATTTGAATATTGCAGACATCCTTGAGTTATTCTCAACATGAAATTCTTCAAACATCTCACCAATAAATCTAAGGGAAGCTGACTGTTTATTAGTATTTTTTTTTCACATGAATAGGTGAACTGTGTCAAATACCTTTTATTCATTAACTGAACAATCATTGGTTGATTTTTAAAAAAATTGTGGTGAACCAATAAAAGCTAAAGTTCCTTCTAATCGTGCGCTTAACTGAATTACAGTTTTAAAATGTGGTATCTTCATTGCCATTCAGTTCAATGTATTTTCTAACTTCCACTTGATTTAAAAGTCATGTTTGATAGTGTATTGCCAATTTGTTTAAGACAGGTATGATTAACTGCATCTTAGAGAACTTGTCTGTCCTGGACTGAGTGAAGAATTTCTGCACTTTGCCATGTTCCATTTTTCCATGGAAACAGTGCTCTGCAGTGAGCCTCTCTTTTCAACTCCACCATGTCACTGGTCTATCTGGTCTGGGAGTCTGTCAAGAAAAGGGATCGCTTTGTCATTAATTCAATGCATTCTGACTCAGGAGATGCAGACTTTTGACTCCCACAATTGGCCTTGATTGGGTCAATGCATTTCAGTGAATTTGAAATATCCATCAGATGAACACGACTTACATCCTAGTTGATTGACTCCCTGCAAGCTGAGGATTTCTATCCTGTTCCTGTCCAAAAGTGCCTGAGTTATACATTTTGTGTTCTTGAGAGCACAAAGTATAGAGCTAACCAGTGGGGACTACCATATGGAACCGACTAATTTTGAACCCCAGCTCGCTGATCCTCATTTTTAATATATTTTTTTTAATTTCGGGAAGTCTGTGTAGTCCAGACCTGTAATGAAGGAATTGAAGAAATAATCACAAGGTATGTGTATGTGTGTATGCAGGCGGGTTCCAGACCTCCTGGGCCCACTGTGAGAGCGTCTCGGGCTCTCACAGTGCATCCTTCTGCCTGCGGACCCAGAAGAAGCTGGCAGGTCCCAGAGATGAGCAATCTAGAGACCAGGAGGTTAAGGAAGCATTTATTGAAAACCTGTGATGTACCTCTGGCCCAGACCAAGAGGCAGGGTCAAGCCAAGGCTTCAATCAGTCACAGGAGACTGGGGGTCTTGGGCCCGACCCCTACTCCTCACCAGTAGACTCAGCTGAGATGGGCTGTATCAATATAGGTCCTTTATTTCCTGAAAGCCCCTTGGGCTAAGGTCAGGGTGGAGTGTGTCCTCCTGGCCTATGAGGACGTCAGGCCCTGCTCGCTGTGCAGCTCCAGGTCTTTCTCCTTTTAGGGGCTTGGGACTGGCCTGCAGGAGGTTAGTGTCCAGGGTGGGAATTTACACCCATCCCCAAGGCCACATGGTACCCTCCTGCCCCATCACCACCTTGGGTGGATCCACTGTGGGAAAGCCCTTCCCTACAGACCATCCTCTGAGGAGTCCCAGGACCCCCTCCCTTGTCCTCCCGCCCCTTCCGCCGTCCCTTCAGTAGCTGTCTCTGTTCCCTGACGCCCACTTCTGGGGCTTACCACATCTCCCGGGCCAGCCTCTTCCTCTTGTGTGCTCTGGGCTTGGGTAGAGACTTGCATTCCATGCTTTTCCAGCTCTTCCTTCAGCCTGGACAGGAAGAGGTAGGATGGGGGAAGGAAGAAGAGGAAAGGGTGGAGGAGGGACAAGAGGTTTTCAAGAGTCAGAGAGACAGAAGGTGGAGAGAGGAGATACAACATCGGTCACCTTTCTGGTGGGGGTTGCGGGGACAGGGCCTCCACACGCACCTCTGCCGCTTCTGCTGCTGTTGTTGGCACTTCTGCTGCAGCTGCTGGTGGCGCTGGGCAGCAGCTGCTAGGAGCTCCTCAGCCTTCCTGTGCTCTTCCTGAAACAGCTGCCTGGGGGGGCCCAGTAGGGGGTGGTCAGCACCGGCCACTCCCTCCTCCCACCCTCTTCACCTCCACATCTTACACTGTGGCTGCAGCCTCCTGGCTGCGGAGAAAGAGTCCCTCATCGAGGGTGGAGGGGCCCTCAGCCCCACACAGGGAGCACAGCTGATGCTTCACGTCTTCCAGTGTTGCCTTGACCAGCTTCTCTGCAGCACGAAGGGGCAGGTGAGCACATGAGGGCACGTGAGGTCAGATATGGGCCATCCACCCTCCCTGGCCTCACCTTCCTTGAGCAGCTGCTCCTTGCTGCTGTCCAGGGCACAAATCTCCCTTGCCAGCCGCTCTGGCCTCTGAGGGGGCAGAAAAGAGGCCTGTCTACTCCTCTTGGCTTTCCCCCATGCCTCAAAGAAGGCTATCTGGATCTTGTTTTGTACTTACTATGCCTCACTTCCAACAACTCTGCCCTTCTGTGCACACCAGCTACGGCACAGCCTCAGGGCCACGGCACTGGCCATTCCCTCCCTGTGCACTTCTCTCATCCCACATCTCTGCAGTACTGCAGTGGGGATGCTCATGGATTGTTATTTACGACAGATAAATCTGCAAACACTGTGAGTCTTGGCTGTTTTCCAGAGGATCAGGTACCGGTTTAGCTCTGCAGCTCCTCCCTACTCCCCTCTGTCCTGGTGTGACCTCCTCACTGAGCCCTTCCTTCCTAACACTGTCTATTTTCTTGTTCAGTGCCTAGGATCCTCCTGGAGGACAAACACGGGCTGCTTATCCTTGTTGTCTCCCTTGTGCCCGTGATGGTCCCAGACACATCCACGGACATTGATGGAAGACCTGACCTTGGTCTCATCAGAGATCCCCCTGACCACTGAGCAGCAGGGTCACAAGGAGGTGATAAGGGACTGGATTCGGGCAATGTTGATCTTAGCACCACCAGGGCTTGCTTGGGGACTGGTTGTGGCAGGTGAGAGGAACAAGTGAACGTTTGGGCCTGGTGCTGCTAGGGAAGATGTGGAAGGGGGAGGAGTGGCTTTGAGGGACTCACGTGGAAGTCCCAGAGGTCCTTGTGCTGGCCCATCAGATCTTCCAGCTGTTCCTCGAATGCCAACCTGGGGGCCAACCACAGGCATGAGGGGATATGGGCTGAAATCATCACCTTCATAGCCTGTCCAAGTCTGTGGGTCTTCAGGCACAGACTTTGGGGTGCTTTGCCCATGGTCTCTGCTCCACTGGGAACATCTTCACCACCTTGAACCTCCATGGCTCAGTGTAGCCAGCTCTTCTAACCCCCATCTTTGACATTATATCCCAACTACCAGCCAACCAAACCCCCTGCCTCAGATGCTAAGGTTTACCTCAGCTGTCTCTGTTTGTTCTTCTCTTCTTCAATCTGCAAGTTCAGGGCAGAAATTCTCTCCTTGCACTCCTGCAACATGGTGTGCTTCCTGGGAGAGGTGAGGCAGCCCTCAGCCATGTTCTATTAAGCCCCAGGAGGGCACTGGGCTGGAGCTTCTGCCTCCCTCTATTGAGGCTATTTTTTCCCTCTACATGAAGGTCCTTCTCTGTAACATGTGGTGGGTAGGGAGTGACATGACCATTTGCCCCCTGGAAGTATTGTTGTCAGGTTAAGAGAGATTAATATGGACATGGTCAAGTGAGCAAATGCACACACATCTTAGTATCATCTGGTTTTCCCAAAGAGCTGAAATCTCAGTGTGCCAGGGCCTGGGGCCTCTGGTAACAAAATGAGCTAAATCAGGAGGTGGAGAAATGGATGGACAAATCGATGGGTGGATAAAAAGATAACGGATGAATGGAGAGAGAATGGACAAATGGTTGGCTCAATGCCTAAATGAACAGACAGATGAGTGAACAGACATCCAAGGAGTATGACAAAGAGTAAAAGGCAAAAAATAAAAACCAGCTGAAGAAATTTAATTGATAATTTAGCAAATGAATGTCTTGCCATTGAGAGAGTTACCCTTAACACTACTGCCAGCTGTTGGAGCCGAAGGGGAAAGACACTCTTTGGATTCTCCACTGTTTAGAGGGAAACAATGAGAGCTGTGGGTCTCAGATTCATCTTCCTGCCTCTTTCTGCTCTACCAGAATAAAGATGTAGTGCAGAGTTAGGCTCAGCTGGAAGCTCTTACCTCTGTGCCTCACTTTCCTTTTCCTGGCAATGCAGCCGGAGGATCCTCAGGGTCTCTGTAGGGAGAGCAACAGGGCCCTATGAGAACCTGTCAAGGTATCGTGTTTTGGCAGGGGGAACACGGCCAGATCACGTCAGGTCTGTGGACACCTGATTGAGCTTTAACATTTACTACATGTCCAGTGGAAGCCACAGGAGAGAGGCAAGCTGGGACAGGTTTCAAAAGGCTTCAGCTGCCATAGGGAGAGTGGGCTTCTGTGGGTTGGCAAAGGCACAAGCCTGGAGACAGGGGAGCGGCAGATACCTTGTTTCTTGCTCAAGATCTCCTTCAGGTGTACTTTCTCTCCATGCACTGGAAAACAGTGACACATTTTGGCATCATGGACTATGCACTGCACCCTCAGGGATGGGGCTTGCTCACGGTCACATGGGAAGTTGGGCACAGCCTTGGCCCCAACCCAAATGTGAGCCCCTTGAGGTGAACTCCTACCCTCTGGTGCCCACATTCCCTGTAAGCACCAAAGGGCCTTCACATTTAACGGGGTGGCTGTGAGGGCCCTGGAGGATGCCCATGCTTTTACATGGGGAGGAGAGAAAAAATACAAACACCCATGAAGTGGGATAAGGGCTATAAAGAAACACATCAAATAGGATGGGGCATGTGACCAGATGGAGGCAGGGTGCCATCTTTAGATGGGATGACTGGGGAATGCCAGTCATTCTGTCTGGGGACATTCTAACTTAGAGCTGATGATGTGAGGAAAGAGGAACCTGTATTATCTGAGGAAGCACAGACAGCATCTGGCAAAAGCCCTGAGATGGGAATGAGGTTGGAGGGCGTTTCCTGAACACTCCCATAAGCAGAGAGGAGAGGGGGAGATTGGCAGGACATGAGGCTAGAGAGGGTACAGGACCCTTGGCCATGGCAAGGATGCTGATCATCTGGAATACAGGGTTAGGGGAGGCTTAAGACACTGTGGGGACCTCTGGGTGACCCCCGGCTCTCTTACGCAAGTCCAGTTCCTTCTGCAGGGCCTCACAGATGGTCCGGGCCTCTCCTAGGTCTTTATTGGCTTTCTTTTTTGCTTCATCAAAGAGCAGAAAAACATTGTGTGAGTGCAGCCTCTATTCTCTTGCCAACAGTGACATTTCTCATTTGCCTTCAGGTAAATCTATAGTGGCCTAGATTTTCTAGAGTAGGAAATGAGGCTTCCAGCTCTCCTTGCCAGGCTCTGCTGATAGCAGGGCCAGGATCATAGGCATGTAACTATGGCAGTCGCATGCTGAAATGCCCTGTACTTAATTTAAGGCTCTGCTGTTGCTGTTGTGAATAACCAGTAACTTTGGAACAAGGGACCCTGCATTCTCATTTGGCACTGAGCCCCGCAAACCATGTAGCTGGTCCTAGCTGGCAGCCAAGGCCCCTGAACTCACCTTGCTGGACCTCATTAATCCGGTTAATCAGGACCTCAACTCGGGGCTCTAGGCTTCCCACTGCAGGGAGGAAAGGAGGTTCAGTTGACAGGGCAGGCAGAGGTGGGGCGGTTGCCAGCCTTGTGTCTCTGCTGCTTTCACACAACACACATCTATTGAGTACCTCCTCCTGCAAGCAGGTGCTCTGTGGGGCCCTCACGGGGCTCACATTCTGGGTGGGCGAGACTGGGAACAGACACAATAAGATACCGAGTGGGGCTGTGGTAATCGTGTTCAAGAGAAATAAAGTAGGGCAAGGGGGGTTAAAGAGCAAAGGAGTGGGAAGTGCTCCTGAGATATGGGAAGGTATCATGAGGGCCCCCAGTCAAGTAGTGGGGGCGCAGGCCCTTCAGCTCTTTGGGTGGGGTTGGGAGGTAGTCAGTGCAAAGACCCGTTGTGAGGTGGGAACATGGCTGGCAGGAGCCTAGTGAGCAAAGAGGGAGTAGTGGGTGAGGGGGAAGGAAGGGAAGTGAAGGTGGCAACTTCTGGATCTAATGGACTGCAGTGGAGCCAAATGGGTGACCAGCGAGAGGTGTGGGACAGGGTTTTGGGAAAACATTTTGCCTTCCACACCCTTTTGCTTCTTTAATTTTGAATCATGGGGCCCTATTTTTAGTTTAAGTAATTAAGTTTTAAAAGAAAGAGAAGGTGAAGAGGATTATTTCCCAAATTCGTACATTGTGGGGCCTGAAATTAAACCCACATCTGCCTGGCCCCAAACCTCAGGCTGTGCCTCACACAAAGGAGACACATGACCTTTCTGCAGCTTTTGCACCATTTCCATCAAGTCTTCAATTTTCTGTGAGGATGTGTCCTGCCCTGTGGAGACAAAACCAAACATTTCAGAATCAAGCAGGGCGAGAGGCCAGCCCCTGGGCTGAGACTGAGGTAGGCTGAGGGCAGGTCTCCAGCCAGAGTGGTGCCCCTTCTCCTTGTCCTGAGGTGGACAGTACACTAGATGAATCAGGCTCCTCCATGGTCGGCTTTTCCCTATAAGGTAAAATTATACCAGATATCCTCTTTGTAAAACTCTGGGTGAGGGCAGGGGTGTACTCTCACTGCTGAGGCTGTTCAAATTAAGGTCAAAGCTTCTGATATAATAATTCAAGAAAAAAAATGAGGGTATAAAAAACTGGAGCAAGGAGTCAAAAATCACTGCAACTGGCAGATGACATAATCTAGGAAGTTCTTAGAGAGTTTTCTACAAAACCATAAGGATTAGTAACAAAATGCATTAAGATGTTAGGTTAAAAACATATATAAATACAAATAGCTTTCCTATATACAACCAATGCTAACCCTGAAATTTCCCCATAAAATATTTCATATTAATTTTTTATAATCACTATTGGAACCTATTTTTAACACTAAAATTAGTGGATCTAAGAAATTACTATTTATGGCATTAACATTGTGAAAGGAAAATAAATCTTTTTATAAATAAATCTTTGAAAATAAATCAATTCAAAGTCATCCCTCTGCTCACAGAGATAAATGCATATCTGATTTTGTAAAATAAATATCTGGAAATAAATCAATTCAAAGTCATCCTTCTGCTTACTCAGATAAATGCATATCTGATTGCCTCCTTTGGAAAGGCTAATCAGAAACTCAAAAGAATGCAACCATTTGTCTTTTATCTACTTATGACCTTGAAGCCAACCCCCCTGCTTCAAGTTGTCTCATCATTGCTTTGAGTTGTCCCACCTTTCCAGATCGAACCAATGTTCATCTTACATATGTTGATTCATATCTCATGTTTCCCTAAAAAGCATAAAACCAACCTGTGCTCTGACCACCCTGCCACCCTGGGCACAGGTCATCAGGACCTCCTGAGGCCGTGTCACAGGCATGCATCCCTAACTTTGGTAAAATAAACTTCCTAAATTGACTGAGACCTGTCTCAGATTTTTGGGTTTCACATTTTGGCAACCACAAAGGGATTCTGAGTAGAGGTGCCCCTGACCTTTGACAAATATCCTATCAGTGCTTGCTAGCAGCTTGAGCTATCTTTATGGCTCAAACTAATATGACAAGTTGCTGAGTTCTGGAAGTCCCCCATTTAGGGAATCCCTCATTTAGCCAAAATTTGCTCCAGATCCAAAGTTTATTTTGCTAAACAACTCTACTCTTTTTTTGGAGTTTTACTTGCTTACAACAAGGAAGGCAAGTTTTCCTGCTTCCATGAAAGTTCCTTTCTGGAGTTTGAACTCACTCCCAACATGGAAGACAAGTTTGAGGGTTTTTTTTTCCTGCTTCTAAGATGACAGAGAGCAGTCTTCAGCCTAAGACCCATCCCTAGGTAAGTAACTGAATTGGGGTTTGTCTTGGCTAAAGGTAAAATTAACAACCAGCTGGTCTTAATTTTTCCTTACCATTAGAGTGTCCAGTAATCATACAAGTTGTGTGATCATTTGTTTGTTTTGCTTAACTGGTATTTTTGTTGTTGTTGTTTCTTTCTGTTTTTGTTGTTTTGGTCCTCTTCCTATTGGGTTTGGCCAATTCTGACTTGATCAAATCCAAAGCAAAGTTCCAAATTATGTGGAACAAGGCCTCTGAAGTGGCTAAATTCCCACCAGAAAAGGGGTGGTGGGGGAAGAAAAAACTGCCAGCAAAAGGAAAAAATGGGGGGAAGATTTTTGATTTTGACTATTTAAGGGGCTTTATTTACATAACAAGGCCACCTTTTTGCTAGCCAGGCCAAACTGAAAGAGAAAGGATTGTCACCCCACACTGCAGTTCCATAGCTAACGTTCTGTCTTCTTTTTTCCATGACAGCCTGAGTTTGGTTCCTAAATCAAGACCTTTCTGGTTTTATACTTGGTACTTCTCAAATAGCAGCTATTTGTCCTAGCTGAAATATGTTGATGAGATTGTAAAAATTTTTTAAAAAGAAACTCAAATGGTTAACAGTCATCTTAATTAAAAGCTAACATCCAAGATGTGTGTGTGTGTGTCTGTGTGTGTGTGTGTGTGTGTGTGTATTTAAAAGGGCTTCATGATTTTTCTTTTTTCTCTCTCCTAGGACCTTGTGTTTTTTGAGCAAAAGTTTTTTTTTCCTCTCAGTTGACTGAATGCTATTTTCTTCATTTAGTTCTGCTGTCTCTCCTTTCCCTTGCACGCTCTGCTGCATGAGGGACCTAAAATAGTTTATAATAGCCTGAGGTTCCTTAAAGAAAATGGAGAAGGCACCAGACTCCCTTTTGTGGAGAAAATTGTCTTTCCTTATGTATCCCCAAGAGTGTCAACACACAAGTTCATGTCAGCTCTTAAACTGCTTGCTTTTGTATTGTGTTACCTGATTTTTTTTTTTTTTTACTAATTATTGCAACAGAAGCTACTCTTGCATTTTTAAGGAAGAGTATATTTTAGATACTTAGAAATTTTTTTAATGTTTTTTAAGTGCACTGTAAAAGCATCCATGTGGTCGAGCCTCATAATAATTCTCCCTTTTTGGAGACCCAGAATTCAGTGTGGCCTCTTCCCAGACCTCAGAGATCCAGTTAAAAGATAGGTAGTCACTATCTAAATAAAACTGGTCTCCTGTGATCCAACCACCTCCCACCAGCCCTACCTCCAACACTGGGGACCACAATTCAACATATCTGGGCGAGGACACAGATCCAAACCATATCACAGGCCAAGGCCGAGGAATGGTTGAGAAGGCTCAGAGGCACCTGACCAAAGTTTGTAACAGTTTTGATTGACATTACCAAATTACCCTCCACTGATGTATACAAGATGCCCAGTTTTTCATTTTTACCAATCACCTATGTTTCCAAATGTGTTTATCTTTGTCAACCAGATATGCAAAATTAGGGCGTCTCCTTACAAACTTTCTGATAGTAAATATCAAAAGTTTGGGTGCATCTTCTTTTCTAAGACTATGTCCTAAGTAATTCTGGATATGGCTAATGGGCAAGGTGTTCATCACTATATTGTTTACAATAGTGAAAAACTGGAAGAAGCCTAAATATGCCTTAGGGGATTTGTGAAATAAATTATAGCACATACACAGGATGAAAGCATTTACAACCATTAAAAATCATGCATACATGCATAAGGCCAGGCTCAGTGGTTCACATCCATAATCCCAGCACTTTTGGGAGGCTGAGGCAGGAGGACTGCTCAAGCATAAGAGTTCAAGAGCAGCCTGAGCAATGCAGCAAGACCTCATCTCTACAAATAAAAAATTTAAAAAAATTATCTGGGCGTGGTAACATGCACCTGTGATTCCAGCTACTCAAGAGGCTGAGATGGGAGAATCTCTTGAGGCCAGGAGGTCAAAGCTGCAGTGAGCAGTGATTGCACCACTGCACTCCAGCCTGGGCAACAGAACAGAATCTTGCCTCAAAAAAAAAAAAAAGAAAAGCATAAAATTTTGTGAAATGCTTATTTTTGAGTTTAGGGAGTCCCCTCATTTTGGTCCCACCGGAAATCTTACACAAATTACTGCTCATAAATTTTTGCATTAAGTTTTAAATTATTCCAGTAATTGGCAAGTGTGGAAAAGCATGAAGAAAAAATTGAAACACCAGCATTCCCTTTCCCCAGTCACTCCCCTTTCTAGTAATAACTGCAGCCAGTTAGGTGAAGACTAATAGACTTTTTATTAAAATGTATCTAGTGTCACTGACCCTAGATAACATCCCTGCTTCCTTTTTAAAACAGATAGACTAAAACTGGAATCTTGTCCTTTAAATTTCTTCTGTAGCTGGTCACTATAGACTGAATGTTTGTGCCCCCATCCATAATTCGTATGTTGAAATCCTAACCCCCTAGTGTGACTGCATTAGGAGGTGGGGCCTTTGGGAGGTGATTAGGTCATGAGAGTAGGGCCCTCAGCAATGGGATTAGTGCCCTTATAAGACCAGAGAGGTCTGCAGCAACTTCCCCAACATGAGGACACAATGAGAAGACAGAAGTCTATAACCAGGAAGCAGGCCCCACCAGACGCTGAATTGCACCTTGATCTTGAACTTCTAGCCTCGAAAACTGTGAGAAATAATGGCATTTCTGTTGTAGCAGTTTGAACTAAGGCACAAGCGACGTTGGTTAAACCTTATCTAAATATACTAGGTTATGTGAGGAACATGGAGCCATGATACTGAAAGGCTAGCACACTGGCGGGCCAGCAGGTGCTTAATGAAAGGGATACGTTTGCGTCTGTCCTGTTTACTTGCTTTGTCCTTCGCTGGGGCTTTCACTGTGCCACATCTCACTGTAGGGATGCTTTCTGTGCTAAGCTTGTTTCAGTATTCAAACCTTCATTTTGTAAGAACACGACAGAGCACCTGCCATGGCATTCACGCAGGTAGGGCTGGATGCAGCCACCAGCGTTTGTTAATTGCAGCGTTTTAACTCGGGGGGACGGATCTCAGGACAGAGTGACAAGCTGAGTGACAGCAGGAGGGACGTCACCGTACAATTCTCTCCACTTTTCTGTAAGTTTGAAAATCCTCACAAAACACCCAGAGGCACACAGTGTCCTGAAGTGGAAACGGCCAGGACAGCGTCCTTTCTCTTTGTTGGGCTGCAATTTCTGGACTTCTGTACAACTCTGACCAGCTGCCTGTCCCTCCCTTCCCAGGGTGAGGTAGGAGCCACTATGGCAGGTCGGGGTCAGGGAGAAACAAACGGGGGATCTGCGTGGAGTCGGCCTCCCCTGGCTCCCCGGGGCATCGGGATGCTGGGTGGGGGGACCCACTGTCAAAAACCAGTTTAGTGCGACTGGGAAATCTGGACACTTGCTGGTTCTAGGGAGAGGAATGTGGAATTAGGAATTCCCTTGGGATTGGGAGCGTCAGGAAAATGTCCTTTTTGTTTTAAGAGGTGTGTATGTAGTCTGTGGGACGACGGGAAGGAATGTCTTTTGACTAATTACCTAAACCAAAATTGGAGCAACCACGATAACAGTTCAATGCTTTAAGACAAAGTCGGGGGTGTGCGGGCAAGCACTCCCTCATCTTGGCCGAAATTTTTCTGAAGAAACCCGCTGAGTCTCAATCAGCACCATCAGGACTGAGAGGAAGACGCAGCCGCCACCCGCGCCCCAACCCTGCTCCGCCTCAGCGAGGTGGTCAGACCCTCACGCACAGTTTCCTGCCTCCCACCACTACCTCCGGCCTTCTCAGCCCTGTCCATGGCTCCTGCGGTGGGCTCGGCCTTCGATGTCAGGGACCTCCCTGCCATTTCCTCTCAGCTCGCCAGCACGGGTGCCCCGGGAGGGAGCCTCCAATGGTGATTGGAGCAACCGCTGCTGGGGGCGGGACTCCAGGCAGCGCGCCTGCGCAATGCACTCCTGCGCGCGCCTGGAGATGTGAGGTAATTCTCCGGCAGGCCTGCCTGGCAGCTAGTGCGCATGCGTAAAGGTGCGAGGGCCACAAACGCGGCGTGAAGCCCGCCAGGGCCACGTGCGGCCGTCCAGGCTTGCGATTGGCCCGCTGCCGACTGCCCCCGCGCATGTGTGCTGGCTTCCGAGGGGACCGGCCCTGGTTCTGGAGGCCCTCCCCACCAATGAGCAGTGCGCATGTGTCGCGCTGAAGCTTCCTGTGAAGTGTGCGTGTTTGATGGATGACTCCACAAGGCGTTGTGGCCCCGGTAGCCTCACGAGGTTGCGGCTCTGCGGGACCACACCGCCGCGGGAGTGCACGGGCCCCAGCGAGTGAGGTCTGCGGCAGCCCCCGCGGGGCCCGCTGTTCCCGGGCGCGTAGAGGAGCGCAGCCTGCCCCTAGGCCGCGTTCCCGTGAGTTCCATGCCCACAGTGGCCCAGGCCGGCCACAAGCCCACGGTCTCTTCTGCACGGGCCCTGCCACCTGGGGCCACCGTGGAGGCCCGGAGGGCCCTGGGAGGAGGGAGGAGGAGCCGAGGCTTTCGGGAGAACCCAGCCCTTCACCGGCCAGGGGAGGCCGCGATGCACCGCGACTGGTTATGAAGAGCCAGGGGAAGAACTTTCCCGTGCAGGTGAGTGGGAGACATCAGAACACTTGCCTGTCCTAAACACCAAGCCTCGAATCCTAACCTATAGAAGTTTACCTTAGGGTTTAGGGTTAGGGCTACAGGTTAGAGTTAGGGTAGAGTTAGGGTTGGGGTTCGTGTTTGTGTTAGGGTTGGGGTTAGGGTTTAGGCGTTAGAAGTTAGTTTTAGAGTTAGGAGTGGGGTTAGGATTAGGGTTTGGGGTTATTGTTGGGGTAGGGGAAGGATTAGGGGTAGCGTTAGGGTTGGGTTAGGGTCAGGGTAGAAGTAGGTTTTTACGGTTATGGTCAGGGTTTTAGTGTTGGGGTTAGGGTGTTAGGGTTAGGGTTTGGGGGCTAGGGAATTAGGGTCAGGGGTAGGGGTTAGGGTTTGGGATTTGGCTAAGGTTTGTAAGGGTTAGGGGTTAGGGTTTTAGGGTAGGGGCTAGGGGCTAGGGTTATGTGTTGGTGTTGGGATTAGGGTTAGGGGTTACGGTTTAGGGTAAGGGGTTAGAGTTAAGGGTTAGGGTTAGCATTAGGAGTTACGGTTGGGTTTAGGGTTAGGGGTTAGGGGTTAGGGCTAAGGTAGGGCTTAGGCTTAGTGTTGTTATGGTTAGGGTTAGCTTCAGGGTTCGGTGTCGGGTTGGGGTAGTGGTAGGTGTAGGGGTAGGGTTATGGGTTAGGGTTTGTGGTTACGATTTGGGTTAGGGTTTTAGGGGTAGGGGTAGGGGTAGGTTCGAGTTTGGGTTCGGGGGTTAGGTTTATGGCTAGCATTAGGGTTAGAGGGCTAGAGTTAGGGGTTAGGTGTAGGAGTAGGGGTTGAGGTTATGAGTTGAGGTTAGGGTTAGGGTCTGGTCAAGGGTTGGGGTTGGATTTAGGGGTTAGGGGTAGGGTTAGGGCTAGAATTAGGGGTTAGGGTTAGGGGTTTGTGTTGGGGTTGGGTTGGAGGTTTGGGTTCGGGGTCAATGTTAGGGTTGGGGCTAGGGTTTAGGGTTATGGGTTAGAGTTGGGTTAGGGTTAATGTTTAGGCTTCGGGGTTAGTGCTTGAGGTAGGGGTTAGGGGTTAGCGGTTAGGGTTAAGGGTTAGTGTTTTGCGTTAGTGGTTAGGGTTAAGGGTTATGGTTAAGGGTCAGCGTTAGGGTCAGGGGTTAGGAGTAGGGGTTGCACTTAGTTTTAGGGTTAGGGTTCCTGGACGGACGGTTTTTCTGCTTGGGAATGTTCCTTGGCTGTGAGATCCACTCTTTTCTTCTGGGCAGGTGGTTAGCACCTAACGTTTTCCCCTCACTTCCCCCCAAATTCTTAAGTCCTTTGGTCCATTTCATTACTTTTTTTGGGGAGGGCCTGATTCCTCAGGGCCTCTGTGGCAGAACCAGCCTGAGGTCACCTCGCTGCCCATGGGTCACCACGGCCCCTGGGCAGGCGAGGGGAGCCGGGGTGGCTTGGGTTCCTGGCCTTGGCACCTCCCTTTGGGCGGCTCTGGAGCGTAGCCGGGCTGTTGGTACAGGAGCCACAGGCCACTGCCTTTGTGGCTGGGGGGACCCTAACATCCTGGAGCGGGTGGGGCAGGGCCCATGGTCTCCTCTACGTGGGAGGTGGGAGTCTGAGGCGGCGTGGGCAGGACGGTGGATGGCGGGTCCACAGGGACAGCCAGCAGCTCCTGCACCCACTGGGGCTCCAAGACTGTGGGCAAGGGAGGAAGAGGGAGCCCAGGCCGGAGGATCCTGGGGGATGGCGCGGCCCGGGGGCCAGATGTGGTCCCCGAGCCCAGCCAGGCCTAGGGCCGCAGCAGCCCCAGGGCACCGAGGGCGCCACCCAGCACGAGACAGAGACGGGGGCCGCGCGTGGGTCCAGCTCCCGAAGTCCACGTCCAGTAGCTGTAGATGCCAAGCCGGTCCTGTTGCCTCCGGGAACCCAGTCCTCCTGGTCCTCCAGGCCGCATTCCCCGGGTCCCGCGGCCCTTTTCCAGCCTGAGCCCGCTGCACTGGCCGCAGCCACGCGCAGGGAGGAGCCCGGGGCACCGTAGCGCAGCGCCGGCCTCACACACACCCTCGAGGCCCCTCTCGAGCCCCCGCGGAGCCCTCCGCAGCCGCACGCAGAGGAAGGCGGCCGCCCGTAGCAGAGCCCAGCCATTCGCGGGTGCCCGGTTCATCTTCATGGGGCCAAACCTACGGGAAGAGAGGGAAAGGGCCCTTAGTTTCCATGGAGATCGGGTGCCCAGAGACGGAGGGCTCAGGGCTGGAGAGCAGAGGGACCCTCGTCTTTTGTGGGATCAGGGTGCCCCCAGCATCTTGGAGGCCCACTGAGGCCTGGGGGGCGCGGTTTAACCTGTAGCTTAGGGACTTAGGCTTGGGGGAGGCGCTGGGAAGTAGCGGGTGGGGCAGGAGGGTTCTGCACCTGAAGGTTGTGCACCTGGATTGGGGGCGTAGAAGCGGGGCAGGGGCGCCGCGTTGGGAGCGTCCAGGCCTGGGGGGCGTCCAGGCCCTGGGCTGGGGGTGCAGGCCTGGGGAAGAGAGCTCTGCACGCGTTGCTGGGATGTGGGGGGGCGGGGGGGGATGGGGGAGGGACGTTGTGTTTGGAGGACGCGGTAGCGGGGACCAAGAGCTGCTGGCTCAGATCAGGATCTGGAGTGGGGACGGGCCGTGCCTGGGCCTGGTGCCCACCTTTGGGGCCAAAGCCTGGGTGCGGGCCTTGCAGGTGCTGCGGAGGACAAGGGGCTGCTGACACCGTGCGGACCCCGCCCCAGCAGGCTTGTACCCCAGGGACAGTCCCTTTCACGCACCCCTCGCGCTCCATGCCGTCCCCGGCCGCCTAGTTCAGCAGCTGGCGGGGGACGGGACGGGGTCAAGTTGCGGGGCCGCGTCCGGACGCGGCTGTGCGGGTGACAACTGCATCCCCTCCCCGCGCCGCCCCTCGCTGCCGGCCCTGTACCTGCCCCAGCCTCCCGGCCTTACCCGCCACGGGCCTCGGTTGGAACCGCGCGCTGGAGTATCCGCCCCTGGGGCCGCGGCCGAGCGGGAAGGAGCGGGCGGGCGGCGGCGCAGACCCTTAGCTGGAGCGCGGAGCCGCGGCGCCTGGGTTTTGCGCGAGGCCTCCGCCCTGGGATTGGGGCGGGCAGTCGCGGAGGCGCATCCCCGGTGAGCCGGTGGGAGGGGAAAAGGACGTCGCGTCCCCCATCCTTGAGGCCTCTCGTCCTCCCTCACCAGCCCCCTCCGTCTCCTGCATCACAAGGCCCCGTCCCCGCGGTCCCCCGTGACCCCCGCACCCGGCCCCGCTCCACCCGCCGTGCTTCCTGCCCCTCCACACCCTCATCCCCACCCGGGCCCATCCCCCTGTGAGCCCTGGTGCCCTAGGATGAGGGCCGAGGTCCTGAGCGGAGAGGGTGCATGTACCAGCCCCATGGTGGCTCGAGCCCCTCCCGTGGCCCCTCCCGTGGCAGGTGCGGCTTCTCCACCGGTTGTCATCTGCGGGGCTGGGCGGAGACCTCCTCAACCTCCGGCCTTGTTTCAGGGAGGATGGGGTCGACCCCTTGCGATCCCCAGAGGCCCCCCATGGCCCCTCCTGGGCCGGCTGTCTTCCTCCTGTGGGTTCTGATGCCACCTGGACCGACCGCGTCTTCCCAGCCCAGGGCGGCCGCGCCTCCGGTGAGTTGCAGCTGAGGGCGCGAGGGCAGCTCCGAGCCTGGCTCCAGGTGCAGCGCCGGCCTGGGACCTCTGCTGTCCCGTGTAGGGGTGCCCTGCAAATATGTGATGAATAAGTGAAGAAATACGTTCTATCTTCTAACTTGCCGGATGTTAGAAGGAAACCAAGCTTATGCTTCTCATTTATAGCTACCGTTAAGGATTGGACAGAAGCTTAGCTTTTTGGGTGAGACGGACAACAGTGCTTTTAGAACCTTTGGCAAGGAAGGGCTGGAAAGAACATGTATTTGAAAGTGACTGACAGGTCTTCTGGCCCTAGGGGGCCGCCTGAGCAGGTCCACCCAGCTTCCCTCCAAGACAGAAAATAAATTAACAAGGAGAGCAGGAAGGGCCCCGGGAGACTCCAGACGGGACGGGGGTGCTGCCCATCAGGCAGAAGGAGCTTGGAAGGGAGGGGCCGTGGCCATGGGACGTGGAGGTGGAAGCGGGGGTCGTCATAGGTCTGCCCACTCTGGTTGAGTCCCCCTTCCCGGTCACACACAGAACAGCCAGCAGTGAGCTGCTTACCCCAAGGAGTCAAGGGGGTTCTTGGGCAACCGCTGGTGCTGGAGCCGGCAGTGGACAGCACCACAGCCAGACCTCGCTTATTTTTGGCTCATGAGGAACGTCTGTGACTCTTCCCTCCCCTGAACCTGGGAGGTGATGTGTGACCTCCACTCAAGACAGCCATGCAGCACCTCCGGCTGCAGGCGGGGAGGGGATGTTTCCCAGCAGAGGCCCAGGACTGCCAGCTGAGAGGCTGGGAGGGGCCCCTCACTCCTGGACTCTGCGTGTGAAGCCAAGTGTGGAGCCTCACAGGGAATCTGAGATGGGAGCCAGTGAGATGGGGGCAGGACCCAGAGGGGAGAAGAGGTCCTGGGGATGCTGTGGATCTGGATCCAGCGTGCGGGAGCTGAGGTTCTGGAGTGAAACACTGCCTTTCATGGAAGCACTTCTTCCTGTCACCCATTGGCTTCATTTTAAAGGATGAAAATGTATCAGACATTCAAGGAGAGCTGCATCACATAAAAGAAAGACCAGGCAAAGAAACAGAAAATAAATGGATTGAGAAATTTGAATGACTCAGAGGAAAATTAAAAAGAAACAAAACAGAACTCCAATCCATAGACTCAGATTAGGGAGATATATTTATATAATAAGAACAGGAAACTGTGAAGATGAAATAAGACAAAAAAGACACTTTTGAGATTAAAAAATTATTGCAAAAAAGCCAACAGAAGGATGGAATTGTATATTTAAGGAAATGTTTCTGGCAAAAAGGCAGCAAATATGAAAGAAAAGGGGATAGACCCAGGGGATCCGTTTTGGGCTCTAACATCTAATAGTTGTTCCAAGGCCGAGAACACAGAACGGGAAAAGGAAGGGGGAGGCGGTGCTCCAGCTGATTTTATGATTCCAGAAGCCTTCTATCTTAAGATGTATAGGATGTATCTTAGGGTGTATAAGAGAAGCACAAGAGAAACATTTAGGCTGTTTTATGTTTGATTAGAGACATGAAAGTTTTAAATAAAGCAGTAGCAAAATGAGTCCAGTGGCGCATCAGAAAGCAAATCACCATGATCAGGTCAGGTTCAGGGTGGTTTTACATCATAACATATGTCAGTGTGCTTTACCTATTAGTGGACCAAAGGCGAAAAATACAGTTTTCTACAGAGGAAGACAAAGCATTTGATTTCAATCAACATTGGTTTGTAGTGAAACATGTTGAGAAAACTCGTCATAGAAGTGAAATGTTTTCTTTGATAAAGGCTAATCTCAGAAGACATACATAGTGGAGAGCTTTTAAATGTATTTTTAAAAATACGAACCAATGAAAAGATTGCCTACTTTCACCACTTCTGTTTAACACAGCATTGGCAGAGCTGCCACCAAGAAGAACACAGCACGTTGAAGGTACGATGGCTCCTGAAGCTGCAGCCCTGAGACCTGATTCTACCATAGAAGGTGGGGTGGCTCCTGCAGCTGTAGCCCTGAGGCCTGATTCCACCACAAGTGCTGCAGCCGGCAGAGGCCACAGGACATAGGCATAGCTGGTGAAACCTGCAACGGAGGGTGCCGGGGGCTCCTGGGAGAGCCTCTGTCCCCCCTGAGGAGAGGGGCTGTGCAGAACCTGTGTGCTCTTGTCCTTTCCCCCTTTTTCCTGCTGGGAGTGGGACTTGGTGCTGAGGGTGGCTCCTGCCATTGGAAGACCCCAGGATTCTGGGTCAGCGTCAGCGGCTACGTGGGTGGAGGGTGGGGTCATCCCCGGCACACAGCGGTGCTGCTCTGCTGCTCTGCACTGCTGGGTGTCTCAAAACGTCTCATCCCTGTATTAAGCAGGTACTCCCTAGACTTGCAGCCAGATGTGTACCTTAGATTTAAAAGATGGTAGAATTTCTCTACCAGAACAAAAAATAGCTTTAAAAAATATAAGATAAAAAGCCATTCATAGCCTGGCATGATGGCTCATGCCTGTAATCCTAGCACATTGGGAGGCCAAGTCGGGCAGATCACCTGAGGCCAGGAGTTCAAGACCAGACTGGTCAAAATGGTGAAACCCTGTCTCTACTAAAATTACAAAAATTAGCTAGTCGTGGTGGTACGTGCCTGTAGTCCCAGCTACATGGGAGGCTGAGGCACGAGAATCACTTGAACCCAGGAGGTGGAGGTTGCAGTGAGCTGAGATTGTGCCATTGCACTCCAGCCTAGGCAACAGAGCAAGACTCCTTCTCCAAAAAAAAAAAAAAAAAAAGCCATTCACCATAGTCCACAATGTAAAAGACCTCTATGGAGAACATCAAAAAGTTATTAAAGAATATAAAAGAAAATCTTCATAAATGGAGGATGCACAGGATATTGCAAAGGTGACGGTTCACCACAAATTGATCCATAAATTTAATGAAATTATAATAAAAATCTTTGCATAATTTTTAAAAGACTGCTATGAGCTGAATCATGTCTCCCTCAGATTCATGCATTGAAGTCCCAAACCCTGGTACCTGTGGGGGTGGGTGCATTTGGAAATAGGACCTTAAAGAGGTGACTAAGGTTAAATGAGGTGAGGTGAGCTTGATGTCCTTAACAAGAGGAGCTTAGGACCCAGACACGCACTGTGGGATGGCCCTGTGAAAACATAGGGAGAAGATGGTGTCTACAAGCCAAGAAGAGAGGCTGCAGAAGAAACCAACCCTGCCAAACTGTGAGAAAACAAATTTTTGTTGTTTAAGCCACCCTGTCTGTGGCACTTTGTTATGGTAGTAACAAAATAGCACAGAACCCAAAAGTTTCTGAAGTCTATATGGAAAAATAAAGGCCTAAAATAACTATTAATAAAATAATTTTGAAAAAGAAGATCAAAGAAGAGTAACTCACCATGTCATATTAAGACGTTGTAGAAAGCCATAGTAATAAAACAACCCAGTCTAGGCAAGGATTAGACAGAGACCAACACAAGAGAAGAAGGATACCACTAAGAAACTCCTGTAGGAACCTGTCCATGTCTACAGGAATAAAACAAGATTGAGAATTTTGGTAGAGAATGGGAAACTAAAAGGACAAAAAGGAAAGTCTAGAATCAAAAAATACATTTTAAAACACAGAAGATTAGACATGGCTAGAGAGAGAATTAGTAACCTGGAAGATCAGAAAATAATCCAGAAAAAAAAAAGAGCATGCAGAATAGGATGTTAGGAGGCAAGGGTACACTGTAGAAAGGCCTGACATGCCATGTAATATTAGAACCAATGGAAGAAGAGGGAGGATGAGGTAGATGTAATATTCAAGGAAGTAATCACCAATAATTTCCAAAAACTGATGAAATAAATTAAATCATGAATTCTAGAAGCATTACAAACTCCAAGTGCAATAAATACAAAAAGAAGCACACCTAGGTAAGACAGCTGTAAACTAAACAACTTCCAGAAGCAGGGGAAACTCAAGTTACCTGCAAAAGAGTAAAAGTAAGACTGGCAGCTGACTTCTCAACAGAAAGAGGGAGTGGGTGACAAAGCAGAAATGCAGTTTGTCAAGTCCCTGTTCCAGCGTCACAGAGCTGACTGTGAAGGGTGGTTAGAAGCTAAGAGGCAGCAGATTAATAATTGGCATGGATAAAAAATAGATACCACGCAAATACTAACTAAAAGGAAGCCAGTGTAGCTGTATTAGTGCCAGACAAAGTAGACTTTATGACTTAAAGGTTGAGGTAAAAGCACTACTAGGGACAAAGAGTAATGCTTCTTAGTGATGAAAGGTTAAATTTACCAAGATGATAAAACATTTCTAAATCTGTATGCACTTCATGACATAACCTCAAAATACACAAAACAAAAATAGGAGATTTACAGTGAAAAATAATTGACATAAATTTAAAACTCACACACAACACCATGGATCTGTTGAGTACCTCTCTCTCCAAGGACACATGCTGAATGCATCACACTGGGTGTCTGTGATGAGGGAGGTGGGATTGGGGCATGGAAAAACCATGAAATCAAGCAAGGGATACCTCCCCACAACCAGGTGCTGCAGCCCAATAGGAAGAGACATGTTCGGTCAACTTAGTTTCTGCCCTCAAGCACCAGAGAGAAAAGGCAGAGAAACCAGGTAAGGGCACGTCGTCTATTCATTAGACCCATGGAGCTTTCAATAAAAGAACACAAAATGACGTTCCTGTTTCTGAGGAAAGGGGGCACCTGTGTGTTTGGTGGTGCTGCCTGGATGTGCCGGAGCCCTTCGCTCACCTGGCCTCAGGCTCTGCTCTGAGGAGCTGGGACCTCATGGCAAGGAGACCATCCCTCTGGGCCTGGAGGACTGGGCAGAGTGGCTGGCCTCCATAGCAGCTGTTCATCCGAGAGCGTCAGGGGAGAGGCCGTGAGAGGGGGCTTCTTGTGAGCTCCAGGCCCAGCTTCTCCTGGGCTGGAGGCTCCCAGCTGCCGTGGCGAGGAGCTGTCCTGGCAGTGCTGAGGCCCAGGTCTGGCATCTCTGTCCCTCCCCTGCTCATGGAGATGCTTGCCTACAGCCACCACTCTGTGCTCTTGGCAGCTCTGACTCTGGGTGATATGGGCGAGGGCAGGACTTGCTGACTGCCCTGTTGGGAGAGGGCTGTGGCTGCCTTGGGTTGTCACCAGTGTCTGTGAGCACAGGGAAGGAGGAAGAGGGATTGGGCAGCTCTCCCTCCTGCAGCTCTAAAGGGGAAGGGCCTGGAGGAGTTTGACCAGGGCCACCCTGATGTTGCTGTTCCCCAGGCAGTAGATGATGGGTTTGAGCAGAGGGATCGCAACCAAGTAGACCCCTGGCACCAGCTTGATGAGGTTAGAGAAGCCGCTACCCCAGGTGGGAGGCATGGGTGGGGAAGGCCTTAGGCTGCTGGGCCTTGTTGGAATCCTTGCAACCTGGCCAGGATGTGGGTGTAGGAGACCATGGTTGTCTGCAGGGAAGCCGCGAGGATCACCTGGGCTGCCTGAGTCCAGTATTTCTATGGCAGTGGTGCTGGAGCAAGAGAGCCATAGCAGGGGTGGGATATCACAGAAGTGGTTGAGGACATCGGGGCTGCAGAGCCTCAGGCTGGAGTTGAGAGCCATGGACACAAAGGAGGCCGGGAAGCCGCTGAGCCGGGCACTGAGGGCCAGGTGCACGCAGAGCCTGAACTCCATAATGGACTGGGTAGTGCAGCAGGCGGCAGATGACCGGGGGCCTGTCACAGTCCATGGTGGCCAGGAGGCCGCACTCAGAGGAGCTGAGTGAGAGGAAGAGGAGCAGCCAGGTGAGGTGCCCCGAGAAGGAGATAGATGGTCCTCGCTTGTGCTGGGAGTCCGGCCAGCAGCTTCGGGACGGTGACCGAGGTGTACAGGGTCTCCAGCACCGAGACGTCGGCCAGGAAGAGGTGCGTGGATGTGTGCAGGTGGTGGCTGGCTCTGATGGTCCCCACGACAGCCAGGTCCTCTAGGATGGTCACCACATAGATGACGAGGAGTGACCAAACAGCAGCCCTTGAAGATGGCGCAGCTCTGGGAAGCCCAGAAAGACAAACTCTGTCACCACAGTATTGCTGGAATTGTACATGGCCCTCCTGGTCAGGCAAGTCACTTCTGAGCACTCTAGAACAGTGGGGAGACTTGGGTGTGGTGTGTGATGGGGTCAGAGCCCTGCTCCACTGGTGAGAGCTAGGTAAGAGCAGTGTAAGCCGTCCTGGGATCTTAGGGCAGGGGCTCAGGCTCACAGACTGTCCCACCATGCACCTTTGGGACCTGCTGCAATACTTATCTGTCATCCCCACCTCTCAGCCCAACATGCACGCTTACCCAGAGCTAACGCCTGGCCAAGGGGCCTTGGGACCTGTACACACTCATATGATCAGGTATACCTCCTCTTAAACCTGTACGCGCGGAGATGCATAATCTTCCCTGCTCCAACACACAGGTACATGGCCAGGTGCACACATACACACTCAGTGCACGTCCCTCCCCAGGTGCACACACGCCCTGGTGCACACCCGCAGATGTACACACAGTGCAAGGGAAGACCCATTCTGCCTGGCTGCCTTCTTGGGGTTGTGTGCCTTGGGGCCCTTCCTGGACCTCGACCCTGCTGGCCCCCAGGGGCCAGGGGCACCCTGTAGGGGTGAACAAAGTTTCCAGGGGTTTTGCAGAGGGGAGGGAGGCTCCTCCCCACCTCTTAGGTCCTGATATCTTTATCTTGTACTTTCTGAGCCAGCAAAGGGGCAGACGAGGGAAGGGCTGGAGCTGTCCACTCAGAGCCTCCAACAGGTCTGTGTGGCGTCGGGTTTTGGTTCCTGGACTTGCCTGCCAGTTGGGTGTCTGAGGGCAGGATGGGGGTTGGAGGGTGAGCTGGGACAGTGGTGGGAGAAGGAGCTCCGCAGGCCCGCGCAGCAGCTCCTCTGGGAGGTCCCCGCCCCTCTCGGGGGATGTAAGCCCCAGACCCCTACCTGGCACTCTGCCTCCGGGTCTGTCTGCGCTTGGGCAGCGGCGGGGTCCCCGTGGACGAGTGAAATTCCCGGGTGACCCTTGACCCAGCCTTCTACCACCCCGTCCTCACCGGCGCTCGGGGTTCGGGGCTGGCGGGCTGCTCCAGGCCCACCTGGTGAGGCGACTTCAGAGACCCCCCACCCATGGCGGCGGCGAGGACGGAGCGCTGGGGGGCGCCACTGGGCAGCCTCAGGAGACGCATGGGCCCCGCCCTGGGTGCAGCGTGGGCGGCTGCCGGGAGGGGCTGGGCCGACGAAGGCTCAGCGGTGAGGACCCTCCGCAGCGCCCCCCACCCCGCAGCGACCCGGGCGACGTGGAACAGCCAGCGAGGCAGCTTGGGGCTCAGGGCCGGGGCCCGGGGTGCAGTCCGCACAGCCTCCCCCAGGTCTTTGCGTGGAGACCAAGGTCACGGCGGGCCCCGCCTCCCTCGCAGGTGGGTCTCCCCGGGCTCCGCCTCTATCTGCACCTGCTGGTGTGTGTTTCTTTTTCTTTTTCTTTTTTTCCAGGTGGAGTCTCGCTCTGTCGCCCAGGCTGGAGTGCAGTGGCCGTATCTCGGCTCACTGCAAGCTCCGCCTCCCGGGTTCATGCCATTCTCCTGCCTCAGCCTCCCGAGTAGCTGGGACTACAGGTGCCTGCCACCACCCGCGGCTAATTTTTTGTATTTTTAGTAGAGACGGGGTTTCACTGTGTTAGCCAGCCCCGCTGGTGTTTCTTATTCATTTCCTTTGTGACCTTGCTCTCCCCACCTCCCAGTTCTTCTCTAGCTATTTTATCACATACTTTTAAACCGCACATTTTCATGCTCTAGATATTTCAGACTCTGAAATACATAAGTATTATTGTTCTAGACGGCGCTTGTTCACTGTGATTTGCTTACTCATCTACTGCAGGAAAAGGGAACGCTGTTCTAAAATGCAGCACCCTGAAATCCTGAGGGTGAGACAGACTACAGAATGTTCACAGTAGGTACTAGGCAAGGGCCCTGCTTCCTGGTCACCCAAAGGGCCCATGTCCTCCCTGAGCCTGCTGGGGGACCTGCTCCCACTTTCACAGGCAAGAAGCAGCCCCGGGGGAGATCTCCCTGAGCCTCCTGATTCCAGCCCCAAGGCCTGGCCCTCTCCTGGGCAGGGCCTCGGTGGTTGCCCCTGCCTGGTGGGTTGCACTGGGGGCTGCCCAGAGGGCACCAGGGCTGTCCTTGGACACTGTAGGTTTATTCCAATCCCATCCAGCCCTGCTGTGTGACAACTGCACCTCTAGAGTGTACGGAAGCCGCCAGACAAGCGTGTCTGTGGCATCCTGGAGCTGGGGCCATGTGGGCCCTGGTCTGGCCTGGCCCTGATGGAAGTGTCCAGAGGCCCAGGAACTGCTTTCCTCCGAGTTTGGAGCCTCTTCCCCACTGCATGGGACTAGACTGACAAGGGCTCTTCCTGCATCTTCTGCTCCACGGGGCTGGACGCTGCTGCCTCGGAGGGGCCAAGGGGCTCACACCCCGGCTGCAGGAGGACACCCCCACCCAGCCATTGTGCCATGTACGGCGAAGGGGGATGCTTGGGTGACTCCTGGCCACCTGCCGCCCCATTCGTCTCCACCCACCCCGACAGAAGGAAATCTCACCTTTGTAGAGGCTGCAGGAGTCAGTGCTCACTTAAAACATTTCCGGCCACGGGAGAAACAGCCTCTGCGAGATGCGAAGGGGAAGGGGCTTGCTGAGTCGGGACCGTCAATGACAGAGGTGGCCCAAAGCCCACCTGCCCACAAGGGTGCAGGGACAGCCGGGGGAAGGCAGTGGCTTGGCTACCTCAGAGGCCCTGGAGGCTTAGGCAGCACTCATTTTCTGGGAGTGTCCTGGGTGTCTCTCAGCAACACAAGACAGCACATTGTTGGGGCCAGCTTGGAGTCTCTTTGAAACTGGCCTCGTTGTCCCATAGAATTGATGTTTATGGTTTCTTTTGAATACACATAGAAACTGACCTTCCTAGTCTTAAACTTGAGAAACCTACATTTGTCTCATCTGAGTTCCTTTCTCAGAAACCGACCATCAGGCCCCTAGATAGCATCAAGAAGCTGAAATTCCCCGGATCACTGCACTTGGACAGTGAGACTCTGGGCCCCTCACCCCTCATGATTGCCTAACTGACCACTGGCTGCCTGCTGACTGACTCCTCTTCCTCACCCCTCTCTTAATTCCTGTTTTCTTACACATTGTTACATTTCTTCTCTGCTATATAAGCCCCTCATTTTGTTTGGTCGAGGAGATGGATTTGACACTGATCCCCCATCCCCTCGGCTGCAGCATCTGATTAAAGCCTCCTTTCCTGGCAGTCCCCGTTGTCTCACTGACTGGCTTTCTGTGCAGCGAGCAACAGGTCCTAGACCAAACCCTTGGCATTTTGGTAACATCTTTCTGCAGCACCTCCACAGCTCCAGGGAAAGTGAGTTTAGGGGTTCTCCCCATGAATACTGACCCAGCGATGCAGACCTCAGCGAAGGGAGCAGTGGTTCTGAGAGGGCTCTGGTCTCAAGGGCTCAAGGGAAACCATCCCTGGAATGGTGGTGACTCCAGGCCTGATACATACCTGCCTGCTGTGTGTGTGTGTGTGAGTGTGCAAGACGTCAGTCCAGAACTAGCTGGACCCAGAATTGGCAAAGGCACCTTTCCTGCCGGAGTGCAGTTATTTGCCTCTCAGTTCTGCATTGAATGCTAGAGTTGCTGCTGCCACCCTGGGCTGAGTGAGCCAGCGAGTTTCTTGGTGGCCTTCTCCATGTTCCTGGCACAGTATTAGCCCAGAGCACAGAGACTAGAAATGTGCGCAGTTATTTCTGCCATGACAACGTGAGCCCGACGGAGAGGCATGGAGGTTGATAAACACTGTTGTTAGTGGGTTTACATTTGGAAGAATCTACTCTGACCCTATACCTTAGTGCAAAAAAGTGCCTAGTGAATCAAATGTCTAAATATGAAAAGAAAATATTAGAAAAGTCAGTAGAAAATATAAACTTATGTGGAGGATGATAATTTTCTTAATTTCAAAATTATGAAAGCCACAAAAATGTCAACACCTTTGAGGAAAACTCTAAAGATGTTCAGTGATGGAAAAATGTCACAACGAAAGCCAAATAAAAAGAGGATGCCAGGAAAAGCTTGGTTATAGGTGGTACAGGTGCCAGAGGCAGGGGATGTGTGCTCATGACATCTGAGCAGAGGGAGAGAAGGACCCACTCACTCCCACCCACGCCCATGACACCTGAGCAGAGCAAGAGAAGGACCCAGCTGCTCCCACCCACATAAACACTGGTCCGTGATCAGAAAAGAGAGCCGAGAACAGCATGAAGCCATGCCACTTATCTAAAGTGAAGATAAAAACCAATGTTAACAAAGTGGTGTTAATAACTTTTTTGGGTATTTAAAAAATATTTTTAAAATTTAGAGTCAGTAAAATTCACTCTTTTTGGTGTCCAGTTGTAGGACTTTTGACAAAGGCAGAGTCGTGTAATCTTCCCATAATCAAGATGCAGACCAACCTCACCGCCTGCTCCCTGCTGCCATGCTGGCAGCCTCAGCTCTGTTCTCCATCCTGGCAGTTTGCCTTTGCCAGAAGTCGCATACATGGACTTGTTCTGCACATAGCCTTTTGAGACTGGCTTCTTTTATGTAATATGGAAAAATCACCATTAAATGCATGCCCTTTGTTTACTGACTCACCAGTGAAGGACATTTGGAGTGTTTTCAGTTTTTGGCGATTATGGATAAAGCTGTAATAAACATTTGCTTACAAGTTTCTCTGTGAATGTAAGTTTTCATTTCTCTTGAGGTATGGGATTCCTGGGACATACGGTGGTGGACTTTTAGTGTTCCAAGACACTGCCAAGCTGTTTTCCACAGTGGCTGGACAAGTTTTTCATTCCCACCGTTAATATATGAGTGTTCCAGTTGTTCTGTGTGCAGGTTACCACTTGATATCGTCAGGTTTTTTTTTGTTTTGCATTTGAATAGATGTGTAGTTGTTTTAATTGGCATTTCCCCAAAGGCTAACAACTTTGGACATCTTTTCATGTGTTTATTTGCTGTCTGTGTGTCTTCAGTGAAGTGTCTGTTTAAATTTTTTGCCCATTTTTCTTTTGGGTTTATTTTCTCATTAAGTGTTGAGGGTTCTTTAGGCAGTCTTTTGTCAGATGTGTAATTTCCAGATGTTTCTCTCTGTGGTTTGCTTTTTTTTTTTTTTTGAGATGGAGTCTTGCTCTGTTGCCCAGGCTGGAGTGCAGTGGCGTGACCTCGGCTCACTGCAACCTCTGCCTCCAGAGTTCAGGGGATTCTCCTGTCTCAGCCTCCTGAGTAGCTGGGATTACAGGCATGCACCACCGTGCCCAACTAATTTTTTTGTATTTTTAGTAGAGATGGGGTTTCCCCATGTTGGTCAGGCTGGTCTTGAACTCCTGACTTCGTGATCTGCCTGCCTCGGCCTCCCAAAGTGCTGGGATTACAGGCGTGAGCTACTGCGCCCGGCCGGTTTGTCTTTTTGTTTACATTGAGAGTTTCCTTTGTAGAACAAAAGTTTTAGATTTTGATAAAGTTAATTTGGATTCATTTACTTTTCCTTCCTTTTTTTTTTTTGTTTTTTAGGTTTTGTTTTTTTGAGACAGAGTCTCACTTGGTCACCCAGGCTGGAGTGCAATGGTGCGAGCTCCACCCACTGCAACCTTTGCCTCCCTGGTTCAAGTTATTCTCCTGCCTCAGCCTCCCGAGTAGCTGGGATTACAGGCGTGTGCCACCACACCCCGCTAATTTTGTATTTTCAGTAGAGATGGGATTTTGCCATGTTGGCCAGGCTGGTCTAGAACTCCTGGTCTCAAGGGATCTGCCTGCCCCGGCCTCCCAATGTGCTGGGATTACAAGTGTGAGCCACTGTGCCTGGCTGATTTTTTTGATTCATTTTTAATTGTTGCACAGCCTTTTATTCTTGGGATAAATCCCACTTGGTCATAACGTATCATTTATTTATTTATTTTAAAATAGATTTATTACAATATAAATTACATACTACAATTTGTCAATTTTTTCTTATGGATTATGTTTTGGTGTCTTACCTAACAAGTGTTTGCCTAATCCATGGTCACAGATATTTCTCTAGTATTTTCTTCTAAAAGTTCAATCATTTTATTTTTTTGCATTAATTTTTGTATAAAATGTGATTTATGAATCAAGTTTTATGTATTTGTTTGCATTAGTTCCAACACCATTTGTTGAAAAGACTCATTTTTCCAGTGAACCACCTTTGCATCTTAAAGAAAATCAATATACTATAGTTGTATGTGTCTATTTCTGGACTCTGTATGTTTCATTCACTTACATGTTCATTCATTTACCAATAGACAGGCCTCAGTGCTACAGCTTTATGGTAGATCTTGAAATCAGGCAGTGCAAGCTCTTTAACTTTGCTATTCTTATTCAAATTTATTTAGAATATCCTAGTTCCTTTGCCATTCCATAGAAATTTTAGAATCAGCTCATTGGTATCTATGAAAAACCCTACTAGAATTTTGGTTGGGATTGCATTATGTCTGCAGATAAGTTTGGGGACAATAAGCATCTTAACTATCTGTGTCTTCCATAGTTGTCCAATCAATGAACCTGGTGTATCTTATTTATTTGGATTTTTAAAATTTATTTTATCAGGGCTTTATAGATTTCCACATACAGATCTTGCACATATGTTGTTAGAGTTATCCCTCAGTAGTTCATTTTTAAGTGCTATTATAAATGGCACTTAAAGCAATTGTTCATTGCTAGTATATAGAAATAAAATGGCTTTTTGTGTTTTGATCTTGTATTCTGTGAGCTTGCTGAACTCACTTATTAATTCCAAGAGTTTTTCTGTAGATTCCTTGAGATTTCCTACTTAATTATTTGGTCTGGGAATAAAATGTTTTACTCCTTCCTTTCCAATCGGTAAGTTTTAATTTTTTTCTCCCTCTTTGGTACTGTTTAGGACTTCCATTAAAATTTTGAAAACGAGAGATGAGAGTGGCTATCCTTGCCTTGTTCCTTATTTTAGGTGGGAAGCATTCAATATTCCACCATCAGGTGGGATGTTGGCTGTAGATTTTTGTAGTTGCTCTTTGTCAGATTAAGTTAGTTCCCTTCTGTTCCTAGGTTGCTGACGGTTTTTTATCATAAGTCAATTGGCAAACTTTGTCAAATGCTTTCCCCACATCTCTTGAGATGGTCACATGGCTTTTCTTTTTTAGTGTGCTGGTATGGTGAATTATATTGAATCATTTTCAATTGTTGCATGGCCTTTCATTCCTGGGATAAGTCCCACTTGGTAGTATTGTATCATCTTGTTTATTTATTCAAAAACAGACTTACTGCAGTATAAGTTACATACCATGAAACTCATCCATTTTAAGTGTCCAATTCATGATTTTTAAAGTAAATTTATTGAGTTATGCGTCTATTGCCTCAATCCAGTTTTAGAACATTGCCATCATTCCTGTGTTATTTTTTAAGATACTACTGGACTTGATTTGCTAATATTTTGTCAAAGATTCTTACATCTTTGTTCATCAGGGATAATATTTGTAATTTTTGTCTTGTAATATTTTTGTCTGGTTTTAGTATTAGAGTAATGATGGCTCATAAAATGAGGTAAGAATTATTGTATCTTTTCATATTTTCTGGAAGAGATTGTGTGAAATTGGTATTTCTTTCTTAAAGATGTGATTAGAATTAACCAGTGAAACAATGTGGGCTGGGAGTTTTTATTTTTGGAAGGATTTTAGCTAAGAATTCAAATTTTGTAATAGCTATAGGACTATTCAGGAAATATGTTTTTTCTTTAGTGACTTTTGGTAGTTTGTGTCTTTTAAGAAATTGGTCTATTTCTTCCAAGTTGTCAAATTTATGGGCGTAGAGTTGTTCCTAGTATTTCCTTATTTTTTTTTTTCTTTTATTGTAATTATTATTATTATTATTATTATTATACTTTAGGTTTTATGGTACATGTGCCCAATGTGCAGTAAGTTACATATGTATACATGTGCCATGCTGGTGCACTGCACCCACCAACTCGTCATCTAGCATTAGGTATATCTCCCAATGTTATCCCTCCCCCCTCCCCCCAACCCACAACAGTCCCTGAAGTGTGATGTTCCCCTTCCTGTGTCCATGTGTTCTCATTGTTCAATTCCCACCTATGAGTGAGAATATGCGGTGTTTGGTTTTTTGTTCTTGCGATAGTTTACTGAGAATGATGATTTCCAATTTCATCCATGTCCCTACAAAGGACATGAACTCATCATTTCTTATGGCTGCATAGTATTCCATGGTGTAGATGTGCCACATTTTCTTAATCCAGTCTATCATTGTTGGACATTTGGGTTGGTTCCAAGTCTTTGCTATTGTGAATAATGCGGCAATAAACATATGTGTGCATGTGTCTTTATAGCAGCATGATTTATAGTCCTTTGGGTATATACCCAGTAATGGGATGGCTGGGTCGAATGGAATTTCTAGTTCTAGATCCCTGAGGAATCGCCACACTGACTTCCACAAGGGTTGAACTAGTTTACAGTCCCACCAACAGTGTAAAAGTGTTCCTATTTCTCCACATCCTCTCCAGCACCTGTTGTTTCCTGACTTTTTAATGATCGCCATTCTAACTGGTGTGAGATGGTATCTCATTGTGGTTTTGATTTGCATTTCTCTGATGGCCAGTGATGGTGAGCATTTTTTCATGTGTCTTTTGGCTGCATAAATGTCTTCTTTTGAGAAGTGTCTGTTCATGTCCTTCGCCCACTTTTTGATGGGGTTGTTTGTTTTTTTCTTGTAAATTTGTTGGAGTTCATTGTAGATTCTGGATATTAGCCCTTTGTCAGATGAGTAGGTTGCGAAAATTTTCTCCCATTTTGTAGGTTGCCTGTTCACTCTGATGGTAGTTTCCTTTGCTGTGCAGAAGCTCTTTAGTTTAATTAGATCCCATTTGTCAATTTTGGCTTTTGTTGCCATTGCTTTTGGTGTTTTAGACATGAAGTCCTTGCCCATGCCTATGTCCTGAATGGTATTGCCTAGGTTTTCTTCTAGGGTTTTTATGGTTTTAGGTCTAACATTTAAGTCTTTAATCCATCTTGAATTGATTTTTGTATAAGGTGTAAGGAAGGGATCCAGTTTCAGCTTTCTACATATGGCTAGCCAGTTTTCCCAGCACCATTTATTAAATAGGGAATCCTTTCCCCATTTCTTGTTTTTCTCAGGTTTGTCAAAGATCAGATGGTTGTAGATATGTGGCATTATTTCTGACGGCTCTGTTCTGTTCCATTGATCTATATCTCTGTTTTGGTACCAGTACCATGCTGTTTTGGTTACTGTAGCCTTGTAGTATAGTTTGAAGTCAGGTAGCGTGATGCCTCCAGCTTTGTTCTTTTGGCTTAGGATTGACTTGGCGATGCGGGCTCTTTTTTGGTTCCATATGAACTTTAAAGTAGTTTTTTCCAATTCTGTGAAGAAAGTCATTGGTAGCTTGATGGGGATGGCATTGAATCTGTAAATTACCTTGGGAAGGATGGCCATTTTCATGATATTGATTCTTCCTACCCATGAGCATGGAATGTTCTTCCATTTGTTTGTATCCTCTTTTATTTCCTTGAGCAGTGGTTTGTAGTTCTCCTTGAAGAGGTCTTTCACATCCCTTGTAAGTTGGATTCCTAGGTATTTTATTCTCTTTGAAGCAATTGTGAATGGGAGTTCACTCATGATTTGGCTCTCTGTTTGTCTGTTATTGATGTATAAGAATGCTTGTGATTTTTGCACATTGATTTTGTATCCTGAGACTTTGCTGAAGTTGCTTATCAGCTTAAGGAGATTTTGGGCTGAGACAATGGGGTTTTCTAGATATACTATCATGTCATCTGCAAACAGGGACAATTTGACTTCCTCTTTTCCTAATTGAATACCCTTGATTTCCTTCTCCTGCCTAATTGCCCTGGCCAGAACTTCCAACACTATGTTGAATAGAAGTGGCGAGAGAGGGCATCCCTGTCTTGTGCCAGTTTTCAAAGGGAATGCTTTCAGTTTTTGCCCATTCAGTATGATATTGGCTGTGGGTTTGTCATAAATAGCTCTTATTATTTTGAGATACGTCCCATCAATTCCTAATTTATTGAGAGTTTTTAGCATGAAGGGTTGTTGAATTTTGTCAAAGGCCTTTTCTGCATCTATTGAGATAATCATGTGGTTTTTGTCTTTGGTTCTGTTTATATGCTGGATTACATTTATTGATTTGCGTATATTGAACCAGCCTTGCATCCCAGGGATGAAGCCCACTTGATCATGGTGGATAAGCTTTTTGATGTGCTGCTGGATTCTGTTTGCCAGTATTTTATTGAGGATTTTTGCATCAATGTTCATCAAGGATATTGGTCTAAAATTCTCTTTTTTTGTTGTGTCTCTGCCAGGCTTTGGTATCAGGATGATGCTGGCCTCATAAAATGAGTTAGGGAGGATTCCCTCTTTTTCTATTGATTGGAATAGTTTCAGAAGGAATGGTACCAGCTCCTCCTTGTACCTCTGGTAGAATTCGGCTGTGAACCCATCTGGTCCTGGACTTTTTTTGGTTGGTAAGCTATTGATTATTGCCATAATTTCAGCTCCTGTTATTGGTCTATTCAGAGATTGAACTTCTTCTTGGTTTAGTCTTGGGAGGGTGTATGTGTTGAGGAATTTATCCATTTCTTCTAGATTTTCTAGTTTATTTGCATAGAGGTGTTTGTAATATTCTCTGATGGTAGTTTGTATTTCTGTGGGATCAGTGGTGATATCCCCTTTATCATTTTTTATTGCATCTATTTGATTCTTCTCTCTTTTTTTCTTTATTAATCTTGCTAGCGGTCTATCAATTTTGTTGATCCTTTCAAAAAACCAGCTCCTGGATTCATTTATTTTTTGAAGGGTTTTTTGTGTCTCTATTTCCTTCAGTTCTGCTCTGATTTTAGTTATTTCTTGCCTTCTGCTAGCTTTTGAATGTGTTTGCTCTTGCTTTTCTAGTTCTTTTAATTGTGATGTTAGGGTGTCAATTTTGGATCTTTCCTGCTTTCTCTTGTGGGCATTTAGTGCTATAAATTTCCCTCTACACACTGCTTTGAATGCATCCCAGAGATTCTGGTATGTTGTGTCTTGGTTCTCGTTGGTTTCAAAGAACATCTTTATTTCTGCCTTCATTTCGTTATGTACCCAGTAGTCATTCAGGAGCAGGTTGTTCAGTTTCCACGTAGTTGAGCGGTTTTGAGTGAGATTCTTAATCCTGAGTTCTAGCTTGATTGCACTGTGATCTGAGAGACAGTTTGTTACAATTTCTGTTCTTTTACATTTATTGAGGAGAGCTTTACTTCCAAGGATATGGTCAATTTTGGAATAGGTGTGGTGTGGTGCTGAAAAAAATGTATATTCTGTTGATTTGGGGTGGAGAGTTCTGTAGATGTCTATTAGGTCTGCTTGGTGCAGAGCTGAGTTCAATTCCTGGGTATCCTTGTTGACTTTCTGTCTCGTTGATCTGTCTAATGTTGACAGTGGGGTGTTAAAATCTCCCATTATTAATGTGTGGGAGTCTAAGTCTCTTTGTAGGTCACTCAGGACTTGCTTTATGAATCTGGGTGCTCCTGTATTGGGTGCATATATATTTAGGATAGTTAGCTCTTCTTGTTGAATTAATCCCTTTACCATTATGTAATGGCCTTCTTTGTCTCTTTTGATCTTTGTTGGTTTAAAGTCTGTTTTATCAGAGACTAGGATTGCAACCCCTGCCTTTTTTTGTTTTCCATTTGCTTGGTAGATCTTCCGCCATCCTTTTATTTTGAGCCTATGTGTGTCTCTGCACGTGAGATGGGTTTCCTGAATACAGTACACTGATGGGTCTTGAGTCTTTATCCAATTTGCCAGTCTGTGTCTTTTAATTGGACCATTTAGTCCATTTACATTTAAAGTTAATATTGTTATGTGTGAATTTGATCCTGTCATTATGATGTTAGCTCGATGTTTTGCTCGTTAGTTGATGCAGTCTCTTCCTAGTCTCAATGGTCTTTACATTTCGGTATGATTTTGCAGTGGCTGGTACCGGTTGTGCCTTTCCATGTTTAGCGCTTCCTTCAAGAGCTCTTTTAGGGCAGGCCTGGTGGTGACAAAATCTCTCAGCATTTGCTTGTCTGTAAAGTATTTTATTTCTCCTTCACTTATGAAGCTTAGTTTGGCAGGATATGAAATTCTGGGTTGAAAATTCTTTTCTTTAAGAATGTTGAATATTGGCCCCCACTCTCTTCTGGCTTGTAGGGTTTCTGCCGAGAGATCCGCTGTTAGTCTGATGGGCTTCCCTTTGATGGTAACCCGTCCTTTCTCTCTGGCTGCCCTTAACATTTTTTCCTTCATTTCAACTTTGGTGAATCTGACAATTATGTGTCTTGGAGTTGCTCTTCTCGAAGAGTATCTTTGTGGCGTTCTCTGTATTTCCTGAATCTGAATGTTGGCCTGCCTTGCTAGATTGGGGAAGTTCTCCTGGATAATATCCTGCAGAGTGTTTTCCAACTTGTTTCCATTCTCCCCATCACTTTCAGGTACACCAATCAGACGTAGATTTGGTCTTTTCACATAGTCCCACATTTCTTGGAGGCTTTGCTCGTTTCTTTTTATTCTTTTTTCTCTAAACTTCCCTTCTCGCTTCATTTCATTCATTTCATCTTCCAGGGCTGATACCCTTTCTTCCATTTGATCGCATCGGCTCCTGAGGCTTCTGCATTCTTCACGTAGTTCTCGAGCCTTGGTTTTCAGCTCCATCAGCTCCTTTAAGCACTTCTCTGTATTGGTTATTCTAGTTATACATTCTTCTAAATTTTTTTCAAAGTTTTCAACTTCTTTGCCTTTGGTTTGAATATCCTCCCGTAGCTCGGAGTAATTTGATCGTCTGAAGCCTTCTTCTCTCAGCTCGTCAAAGTCATTCTCCGTCCAGCTTTGTTCCGTTGCTGGTGAGGAACTGCGTTCCTTTGGAGGAGGAGAGGTACTCTGGTTTTTAGAGTTTCCAGTTTTTCTGCTCTGTTTTTTCCCCATCTTTGTGGTTTTATCTACTTTTGGTCTTTGATGATGATGATGTACAGATGGGTTTTTGGTGTGGATGTCCTTTCTGTTAGTTTTCCTTCTAACAGACAGAACCCTCAGCTGCAGGTCTGTTGGAGTACCTGGCGGGCCGTGTGAGGTGTCAGTCTGCCCCTGCTGGGGGGTGCCTCCCAGTTAGGCTGCTCGGGGGTCAGGGGTCAGGGACCCACTTGAGGAGGCAGTCAGCCCGTTCTCAGATCTCCAGCTGTGTGCTGGGAGAACCACTGCTCTCCTCACAGCTGTCAGACAGGGACATTTAAGTCTGCAGAGGTTACTGCTGTCTTTTTGTTTGTCTGTGCCCTGCCCCCAGAGGTGGAGCCTACAGAGGCAGGCAGGCCTCCTTGAGCTGTGGTGGGCTCCACCCAGTTCAAGCTTCCAGGCTGCTTTGTTTACCTAAGCGAGCCTGGGCAATGGCGGGCGCCCCTCCCCCAGCCTCGCTGCCGACTTGCTGCTTGATCTCAGAGTGCTGTGCTAGCAATCAGCGAGACTCCGTGGGCGTAGGACCCTCTGAGCCAGGTGCGGGCTATACTCTCCTGGGGCACCGTTTCCTAAGCCCGTCGGAAAAGCACAGTATTCGGGTGGGAGTGGCCCGATTTTCCAGGTGCCGTCTGTCACCTCTGGAAGGGGAACTCCCTGACCCCTTGCGCTTCCCGAGTGAGGCAATGCCTCACCCCTGCTTCGGCTGGCGCACGGTGCGCTCACCCACTGACCTGCGCCCACTGTCTGGCACTCCCTAGTGAGATGAACACGGTACCTCAGATGGAAATGCAGAAATCACCCGTCTTCTGCGTCGCTCGCGCTGGGAGCTGTAGACCGGAGCTGTTCCTATTCGGCCATCTTGGCTCCTCCCCCCTCCTTATTATCTTTAAGTGTCTATAGACTCTGAAATGATTTCATCTCCTTAATTCCTGATATTGGTAACTTGTGTCTTCTCTCTCTTTTTTTTTCTGTTCAACATTCTGGCTAAAGGTATATCCACTTTATTGATCTTCCTTAAGAACTGATTATCAGTTTCATCAATTTTGTCTATTCTACTGTTTTGAGTTTTGCAAATCTCTGCTCTTATGTTTATTATCTACTTCCTTCTACTTTCCCTTGTTTTTCTAGTTGTTTAAAGGAAGAACTTAAATGATTGATTTGAGAATTTTCTTGTTTTTGAATATAATTATTTTATGCTATGAATTTTCTAATCCTGCTTTATCTGTATCCCACACATTTTGATATGCTGTATTTTCATTTTTACTTAGTTCAAAAGGTTTTCTGATTTTTCCTGACATTTCACTTTTGACTCATGGATTATTTAGAGGTGAGTGGTTTAATTTTCAAATATTTGGGGGATTCATCGGACATCTTTCTCTTATTAAGTTTAATTCTGATAGGATCAGAGAATACACTTTATACAATTTCTATTTCTAAAAATTTGTTTTTTAACTTTCGTTAAGATTTGTTTTGTGACCTAGAGTATGTTCTATACTGGTGAATGTTTCATATATACTTGAAAGAAAGCATAGTCTGATGTTGTTGATGAATGATTTGACCAAATAAGTCCAATTGAGTGATTGTGTTGGTCAGGTCTTCCATATTCTAGCTGTTTATCTATATGCTTGTTCTATTGGTTACTGAGGCAGGACTGTTAAATTCTCCTAATATAATTGTGGATTTGAATATTTCTCCTTTGAGTTATCAGGTTTTGTTTTGTTTTGTTTTGTTTTTGAGACAGAGTCTTTCTGTGTGGCCCAGGCTGGAGTGCAATGGACCCATCTTGGCTCACCGCAACCTCCACCTCCTGGGTTCAAGTGATTCTCCTGCCTCAGCCTCCTGAGTAGCTGGGATTACAGGCATGCACCACCATGCCCAGCTAATTTTTATATTTTTAGTAAAGACAGGGTTTCACCATGTTGGCCAGGCTGATATTGAACTTCTAACATCAAACGATCCACCCACCTTGGCCTCCCAAAGTTCTAGGATTACAGGTGTGAGCCACTGCACCCAGCCAGATTTTTTTTCATGTATTTTTAAACTCTGTTAATGATAGGTGCCTATTCATTTAAGGGTTGTGATATCTTCTTGGTAAATTGACTTTTTTATTATATGTAATGCCCTCTTTTATCTCTTGTAATATTTTTATCTCTTGTAATATTTTCTAAGTTCTGTTTTATTTGACTTAATACAACTAGCCCACATTTTTTGTTAGTATCTCATGGTTTATCTTTTTTTATTCTTACATTTCGATGTGTGTCATTATACTTAAAGTGGGTGTCTTTAGACAGCATATAGTTGGGTCCTCTGTTTTTTTAAAAAAATGTATTTTAGAAGATTGTAGAGTCATTGGAAGTTGCAATGAAATATACAGGGAATACCCAGGCATATTTTACCTATCCTTCTCCAATCTTAGCATCTTGTATAAGTATAGTGCAATGGAAAACCAGAAAATCAACATTGATACAATCCATGGAGCTTATTCAGGTTTTGCTATTTATGCATGCATTCTGTATGTGGGTATAACTTGTGATTTTAACAAGTATAGCTTCATATAATCAGCATGACAATCAAGTTATTTAACTATATCATCATCATCAGACCTCTCCTCATGCTACTTCTTTACAGTCACACCTCCATCACCGCTGCATACCTAATCCAAGGAAACCACTAATATGTTCTCCATCTCTATAATTGTGTTATTTAGAAATGTTATATAAATGGATTCATGAAGTATGCATTCTTTTAACATTGGCTTTCCCGCCCATTCAACATAGTTTCCTTAGGTTCATTCAAATTGTCACATGTATTAACAGTTTATTCCCTTTTATTGCTGAGTAATATTCCATGGTGAGGATGTACCACAGTTTATTTACCCCTATGCCCATTGAAGGACATTTAAGTAGTTTCCAGTTTCTGTGCACTGTGCATAAAGCTGCTATGTAGAGTTTTTGCATGAAAACAAGTTTTCATTTCATTAGAAAAAAAAGCCCAATTGTGCAATAGCTGGGTCATAGGATGAGGCAAGTTTTAGCTTTAAAAAGAACAGCCAAACTATTTTCCAGAGTGAGTATGGCTGTACCATTTTGCATTCCCACCAGCAATGAATGAATGACTTAGTGATTCTCAACCTCCTTGCCAGCATTTGATGTTATCACTATTTTTAAAACGTCTTTCTGACAGTTCTGCTGTGATGGTTAATTTGATGTGTCAATTTCACTAGCCCATGGGGTACCAGATACTTGGTCAAACACTATCTGAGTGTTTCTGTGAGGGTGTTTTTGGATGAGCTTAACATGTAAATTGATAGACTGAGTGAAGCAGATTGCCCTCCCCACTGAAGGTGGGCCTTGTCCCATCAGACAAGGGTCTAAATAGAACAAAAATGGACCCTCTCCCCAATCGGAGGGAGTTCCTCCTGCCTGCCTTTGAGCTGGGACATTGTTTTTTTTCTGCCTTGAGATCTGAACAGAAATATCAGCTCCTCCTGGGTCTTGGGCCTGCTGACCTTCATGTAGAAACCACACCATTAGCTCACTTGATTTTCAGGCCTGTGGATCAAACCACACCATCAGCCCTCTTGGGTCTTCAGCTTATCAGTGTCCATAAGTGCATGAGCCAATTCCTTATAATAAATGTTTACACACACACGCGCGTGCACACACACACACACACACACCCCTGTTGGTTCTGTTTCTCTGGAGAACCCTGACTAATGCAGATTTTGGCACTGACACTGGAGTTCTGCTGTGAAACATACCTAATGATAGGGACCAGCTTTGGAACTGGGCAGTGAGCAGAGGCTGAATGAGTTTTGAGATACATAGTGGAAAAAGCCTAGATTTCCATGAAGGGACTATTGGTAGGTACATGGACATTAAAGGCAATTCTGGTGAGGGCTCATGAATAAAAGACAAGAGATGTAGAGAAAGCCTCTACCATCTCAGAGAATACCCATATCATCATGAAGAGAATGTTGGAAGCAACATGGACACACTGTTAAAGACTACTGGGCGAGATCTCAGGTGGCAAACCCTAACCCTCTCTCTTAGACTGTTTTCTTTACAGAGTTTCACTCTTGTTGCTTAAGCTGGAGTGCAATGGCGCGATCTTGGCTCACTGCAATCTCCGCCTCCTGAGAGCAGAGAACACAAATTATTTGGAATTCAAAAGATTTGTCTTTCCTCCCCATTTATTTATATTTATTTGTTCATTCAATCCTTTACTTAGATTATATGGCTCACAAATATTTATTTCATATTTTTGGTTATAATCCAGTACTATTTTATTATTTTTTTGCTCAAATTAATTCAATTTTTTGCCACTTGGAAATCTTTCAGTTACCTTTGACATATCCCCATCACTTTTTTTTTTTTTGAGATGGAGTTTCGCTCTTGTTGCCCAGGCTGGAGTGCAATGGCACAATCTTGGCTCACTGCAATTTCTGCCTCCCAGGTACAAGCGAGCCTGAGATATGGCCTCATGGGAAGGGAAAGACCTTACCGTCCCCCAGCCCAACACCTGTAAAGGGTCTGTGCTGAGGAGGATTAGTAAAAGAGGAAGGCCTCTTTGCGGTTGAGATAAGAGGAAGGTCTCTGTTTCCTGCATGTCTCTGGGAATGGAATGTCTTGGTGTAAAGCTGAACATTCATTCTATTCTGAGATAGGAGAAAACCGCCCTGTGGATGGAGGTGAGATATGCTGGCGGTGATACTGCTTTGTTACTCTTTGCTATACTGAGATGTTTGGGTGGAGGGAAGCATAAATCTGGCCTGCGTGCACATCTGGGCATAGTACCTTTCCTTGAACTTATTTATGATGCAGATTCCTTTGCTCACATGTTTTCCTGCTGGCCTTCTCCCTGTTCTGAAAATAGTAATCAATAAATACTGAGGGAACTCAGAGACCATCGCCGGTGCAGGTCCTCGCATGCTGAGTGTGCCGGTCCCCTGGGCCCACTGTTCTTTCTCTATACTTTGTCTCTGCATCTTATTTCTTTTCTCAGTCTCTTGTCTCCACCTGATGAGAAATACCCACAGGTGTGGAGGGGCAGGCCCCCTTCATCTGGTGCCCAACGTGGGTTCCTTTCTCTAAGGTGAAGATACGCTAGAGTGTGGTCATTGAGGAGAAGTCGATGAGAGATTCCCGAGTATATCCACAAGGTCAGCCTTGTGGTAAGCTTGTGCACTCGGAGAAACTCAGGGTAACAGTGGGTCAAACTGAAAGCAAATATGCTTCTTATCTCAGCTTTATTAAAATTCTTTTAAGAAGAGGGAGATTTAGAGCCTCTACAGAAAATCTAATTACGCTATTTCAAACAATAGAACAGTTCTGCCCATGTTTTCCAGAACAGGGAACTTTAGATCTAAAGGATTGGTAAAAAATTGGCAAATAATTAAAACAAGCAAATAGGAAAGGTAAAATCATCCCACTTACAGTATGGAATGATTGGGCCATTATTAAAGTAACTTTAGAACCGTTTCAAACAGGAGAAGATAGTGTTTCAGTTTCTGATGCCCTTGAAAGCTGTGTAATAGATTGTGAAGAATAGGCAGGGACAGAATTTGAGAAAGGAATGGAAGGTTCACATTGTGAAAATGTAGCAGAGTCTGTAATAGCTCAGTCAATGCAAAATATTGACTACAATCAATTACAGGAGGTAATATATCGTGAATCATCAAAATTGGGGGGAAAATGTCCAAAATTATTGGGGCTGTCAGAGTCTAAAAAAGATGGTCAATTCCTCCCCCGCAGTGCCGATACGTGTTTCATCTAGACCCACAGTCACTCCAGTACTTCAACCCCCATCGCAGAATAGGCAATTGTTAATACAGCCTTCGTGGGCATATCAAAGAGAATGGGAAACAGCTACTGCCCCACCAGTGTCGCTACAAATACAATGTCCACAGTATCAGACTATTTCGATGGAAAATAAAATTCAACAATCAGTTGCTTATCAATATGAGCTGCTTCCAGAGGTTCAATACAGACCTCAAGCTGTGTGTCCCGCACCATACCAGCAACCCACGGCAGTGGCTTACCATACACCAGCACCACCTAGTGGACAAGATAGTACACTGCATGCGGTCATTGATGAAGCCAGAAAACAGGGAGATCTTGAGGCCTGGCAGTTCCCGGTCATTTTACAACCGGTACTGGCTGGGAAAGGGACACAAGCAGGAGCGTCTGCCCGAGCTGAGGCTAGATATGAACGTTTCACCATGAAAATTTTAAAAGACGTGAAGGAAGGAGTTAAACAATGCAGACCCAACTCCCCTTTTATGAGAACATTATTAGATTCCATTGCTCATGGAAATAGACTTATTCCTTATGATTGGGAAATTTTGGCCAAATCTTCCCTTTCACCCTCTCAGTTTCTACAGTTTAAAACCTGGTGGATTGATGGAGTACAAGAACAGGTATGAAAAAATCAGGCTGCTAATCCCACTGTTAATATAGATGCAGACCAATTGTTAGGAACAAATCCAAACTGGAGCACCATTAACCAACAATCAGTAATGCTGAATGAGGCTATTGAACAAGTAAGGGCTGTTTGCCTCAGGGCCTGGGAAAAAATTCAGGACCCGGGAACCGCCTGCCCTTCTTCTAATTCAATTAGACAGGGCTCTAAAGAGTCATATCCTGACTTTGTGGCAAGGTTGCAAGATGCTGCTCAAAAATCTATTACAGATGATAACGACCGAAAAGTTATTATAGAATTAATGGCCTATGAAAATGCAAATCCAGAATGTCAATCAGCCATCAAGCCATTAAAAAGAAAAGTTCCAGCAGGAGTTGATGTAATTACAGAATATGTGAAGGCCTGTGATGGGATTGGAGGAGCTATGCATAAGGCAATGCTAATGCCTCAAACAATGACAGGGGTCACTTTGGGAGGACAAGTTAGAACATTTTGGGGAAAATGTTATAATTGTGGTCAAATCAGTCATCTAAAAAAGAATTGCTCAGTCTCAAATAAACATAATATGACAAATGAAGCTATTACAGTGAAAAACAAAGAGCCACCTGGCCTGTGTCCAAGAGGTGGAAAAGGAAAACACTGGGCTAATCAGTTTCCTTCTAAATTCGATAAAAATGGGCAACAATTGTCGGGAAATGGGAAGAGGGGCCAGCCTCAGGCCCCACAACAAACTGGGGCATTCCCGATTCAGCTGTTTGTTCCCCAGGGTTTTCAGGGACAACAACCCCTGCAGCAAATACCACCACTTCAGGGAGTCAGCCAATTACAGCAATAAAACAGCTGCCCCCTGCCACAGCAAGCTGTGCAGTAGTAGATTTATGTTCCACTCAAATGGTCTCTTTACTCCCTGGAGAATCCCCACAAAAGATTCCTACAGGGGTATATGGCCTGCTGCCAGAAGTGATGGTAGGCCTTATTTTAGGGAGATCAAGTCTACATTTGGAGGGAGTCCAAATTCATACTGGGGTAATTGATTCAGATTATAAAGGGGAAATTCAGTTAGTGATCAACTCCACTGTTCTCTGGAATGCCAATCCAGGGGATAGAATTGCTTAATTACTGCTTTTGCCTTATATTAAAATTGGGGAAAGCAAAACAGAACAGGAGTGTTTGGAAGTACCAACCCTGCTGTAAAAGCCGCTTATTGGGCTAGTCAGGTCTCAGAGGATAGATCCGTGTGTACAGTCACTATTCAGGGAAAGCAGTTTGAAGGATTAGTGAATACTGGGGCTGATGTTTCTATCATTGCCTTAAATCAATGGCCAAAAAATTGGCCCAAACAAAAGCCTGTTACAGAGCTTGTCGGTCTAGGCACTGCCTCAGAAGTGTATCAGAGTGTCATGATTTTACATTGTCTAGGACCTGATAATCAAGAAAGTACAGTTCAACCTATGATCACTTCTATCCCAGTCAATTTATGTGGCCGAGACTTGTTACAACAATGGTGTGCGGAGATTACTATCCCAGCCTCCCTATACAGCCCCACAAGTCAAAAAATCATGGCTAAAATGGGATATCTCCCTGGAAAGGCACTACAAAAGAGTGAAGATGGCATTAAAGTCCCAATTGAGGCTGAAGAAAATAAAGAAAAGGAATAGGGTATCCTTTTTAGGAGTGACCAGTGTAGAGCCCCGAAAACCCATTCCATTAAATTGGAAAACAGAAAAACCTGTATGGGTAAGTCAGTGGCCGCTATCAAAACAAAAACTGGAGGCTTTACACTTAGTAGCAAAGGAACAATTAGAAAAGGGACATATTGAGCCTTCATTTTCGCCTTGGAATTCTCCTGTGTTTGTAATTCAGAAGAAATCCAGCAGATGGTGTATGCTGACTTAAGGCTGTAAATGCCGTAATTCAACCCATGGGGGCTCTCCAACCTGGGTTGCCCTCTCCAGCCATGATCCTCAAGGATTGGCCTTTAATTATAATTGATCTGAAGGATTTCTTTTTTACTATTCCTCTGGCGAAACAGGGTTTTGAAAAATTTGCTTTTACTATACCAGCCATAAATAATAAAGAACCAGCCACCAGGTTTCAGTGGAAAGTGTTGCCTCAGGGAATGCTTAATAGTCCAACTATTTGTCAGACTTTTGTAGGTCAAGCTCTTCAACCAGTTAGAGACAAGTTTTCAGACTGTTGTATCATTCATTATGTTGATATTTTGTGTGCTGCAGAAACAAGAGACAAATTAATTGACAGTTACACATTTCTGCAAACAGAGGTTGCCAACGCAGGACTGACAGTAGCATCTGATAAGATCCAAACCTCTACTCCTTTTCATTACTTGGGAATGCAGGTAGAGGAAAGGAAAATTAAACCACAAAAAATAGAAATAAGAAAAGACATTAAAAACATTAAATGACTTCCAAAAGTTGTTAGGAGATATTAATTGGATTCGGCCAACTCTAGGCATTCCTACTTATGCCATGTCAAATTTGTTCTCTATCTTAAGAGGGGACTCAGACTTAAATAGTAAAAGAACATTAGCTCCAGAGGCAACTAAAGAAATTGAATTAGTTGAAGAAAAAATTTGGTCAGCACAAGTAAATAGAATAGATCTCTTGGCCCCACTCCAACTTTTGATTTTTGCTACTGCACATTCTCCAACAGGCATCATTCTTCAAAATACAGATCTTGTGGAGTGGTCATTCCTTCCTCACAGTACAATTAAGACTTTTACATTGTACATGGATCAAATGGCTACATTAATTGGTATTAAATCCATTTAATTAAATGGATTGAATGGCTAATTAATTGCATAATCATGCAAGATCACGAATAATAAAATTGTGTGGAAGTGACACAGACAAAATCATTGTTCCTTTAAACAAGGAACAGGTTAGACAAGCCTTTATCAATTCTGGTGCGTGGCAGATTGGTCTTGCTGATTCTGTGGGAACTATTGACAATCATTACCCAAAAACAAAAGTCTTCCAGTTTTTAAAATTGACTACTTGGATTTTACCTAAAATTACCAAACATAAAACTTTAGAAAATGCTCTGACAGTATTTACTGATGGTTCCAGCAATGGAAAAGCGGCTTACACTGGGCCAAAAGAGTGAGTTATCGAAACTCAATATCACTCAGCTCAAAGAGCAAAGTTGGTTGCCATCATTACAGTGTTACAAGATTTTAATCAGCCTATTAACATTGTGTCAGATTCTGCATATGTAGTACAGGCTACAAAGGATGTTGAGACAGCCCTAATCAAATATAGTATGGATGATCAGTTAAACCACCTGTTCAACTTATTACAACAAACTGTAAGAAAAAGAAATTTCCCATTTTATATTACTTATATTTGAGCACACACTAATTTACCAGGGCCTTTAAAGCAAATGAACAAGCTGACTTGCTATTATCATCTGCATTCATAAAAGCACAAGAACTTCATGCCTTGACTCATGTAAATGTAACAGGATTAAAAATAAATTTGATATTACATGGAAACAGGCAAAAAATATTGTACAGCATTGCACCCAGTGTCAAGTTCTACACCTGCCCACTCAAGAGGCAGGAGTTAATCCCAGAGGTCTATGTCCTAATGCCTTATGGCAAATGGATGTTATGCATGTACCTTCATTTTGAAAATTGTCATTTGTCCATGTGACAGTTGATACTTATTCACATTTCATATGGGCAACCTGCCAGACAGGAGAAAGTAGTTCCCATGTTAAAAGACATTTATTATCTTGTTTTGCTCTCATGGGAGTTCTAGAAAAAATTAAAATGGACAATGGGCCAGGATACTGTAGTAAAGCATTCCAAAAATTCTTAAATCAGTTGAAAATTACACATACAACAGGAATTCCCTATAATTCCTAAGGACAGGCCATAGTTGTGAGAAGTAATACAACACTCAAAACTCAATTGGTTAAACAAAGAAAAGAGGGAGACAGTAAGGAGTATAACACTCCCCAGATGCAACTTAATCTAGCACTCTATACTTTAAATTTTTAAAATATTTATAGAAATCAGACCTCTGCAGAACAACATCTTACTGGTAAGAAGAACAGCCCACATGAAGGAAAACTGATTTGTTGGAAAGACAATAAAAATAAAACATGGGAAATAAGGAAGGTGATAACATGGGGGAGAGGTTTTGCTTGTGTTTCACCAGGGGAAAATCAGTTCCTGTTTGGATACCCACTAGACATTTAAGGTTCTGTAATGAACCCATCAGAGATGCAAAGAAAAGCACCTCCGCGGAAACAGAGACACCACGATTGAGCACCATTGACTCGCCAGGTGAACAAAATGGTGATATCAGAAGAACAGATGAAGTTACCATCTACCAAGAAAGTGGAGCCACCAACTTGGGCACAATTAAAGAAGCTGACACAGTTAGCTGAAAAAAGCCCAGAAAACACAAAGGTGACACGAACTCCAGAGAATATGCTGCTTGCAGCTTTGGTGGTTGTATCAACAGTAATAAGTCTCCCCATGACTGCAGGAGGAGCTGCAGCTAATTATACTTACTGGGCCTATGTGCCTTTCCTGTCCTTAGTTCAGGCAGTTACGTGGGTGGATAATCCTATTGAAGTATATGTTAATAATAGTCCATGGATGCCTGGCCCCACAGATGATCATTGGCCTGCCCAACCCGAGGAAGGAGGAATGATGATGAATATTTCCATTGGGTATCATTATCCTCCTGTTTGCCTAGGGAGGGCACCAGGATACTTAATGCCTGCAACCAAAAATTCGTTGGTAGAAGCACCTACTGTCAGTGCCACCAGTAGATTTACTTATCACATGGTAAGTGGAATGTCGTTCAGGCCACAGGTAAATTACTTTGCAGGACCCTTCTTATCAAAGATCATTAAAATCTAGGCCTAAGGGGAAGCCTTGCCCCAAGGAAATTCCCAAAGGATCAAAAGGCCCAGAAGCTTTAGTTTGGGAAGGATGTGTGGCTGATAATGTGGTGATATTACAAAACAATGAATTCAGAACTATTATAGATTGGGCACCTCAAGGTCAATTCTACCGCAATTGCACAGGACAAACTCAATTGTGTCCCAGTGCACATGTGAGTCCAGCTGTGAACAGAGACTTAACAGAAGGTTTAGATAAAAATAAGTACAAAAGGTGAGAGTCTCTCTACCCTTGGGAATGGGGTGAAAAGGGAATCTCATCACCTCGACCAAAGTTAGTCCTGTTACTGGTCCAGAGCACCCAGAACTTTGGAAGCTTACTGTGGTCTCGCACCACATTAGAATTTGGTCTGGAAATCAAGCTATAAGAACAAGAAACCTTAAGCTATCTTATATTATCTACCTAAGTTCCAGTCTGACAACTCCTTTGCAAAGTAAGGCCCTCTTATATGCTAGTTGTAGGAAAAATAGTTATTAACCCAGATTCCCAAACTATAATCTGTGAAAATTGTAGATTGTTTGCTTGCATTGATTCAACTTTTAATTGGCAGCACTGTATTCTACTAGTGAGAGCAAGAGAGGGTGTGTGGATCCCTGTGTCCATGGACTGACCTTGGGAGGCTTTGCCATCCATCCATATTTTAACTGAAGTATTAAAAGGAGTTCTAAATAGATCCAAAAGATTCATTTTTACTTTGATTGCAGTGATTATGGGATTGATTGCAGTCACAGCTATGGCCGCTGTGGCAGGAGTTGCATTACACTCCTCTGTTCAAACTGCAGAATATGAAAATAATTGGCAAAATAATTCCTCAAAATTGTGGAACTCTCAGACCCAAATAGATAAAAAATTGGCAAACCAAATAAATGATCTTAGACAAACTGTCATTTGGATGGGAGATAGGCTCATGAGCTTGGAACATCGTCATCAGTTACAGTTTGACTGAAATACGTCAGATTTTTACCTTACTCCCCAAGCCTATAATGAGTCTGAGCATCACTGGGACATGGTTAGATGCCATCTATGAGGAAGAGAAGATAATCTTACTTTAGATATTTCAAAATTAAAAGAAAAAATTTTTGAGGCATCAAAAGCCCATTTAAATTTGGTGCCAGGAACAGAGGCAAACGTGGAAGCTGCTGATGGTCTTGCAAATCTTAAGCCGGTCACTTGGGTTAAAACCATCGGAAGTTCCACTATTGTAGATTTCATATTAATCCTTGTGTGCCTGTTTTGTCTGTTGTTAAGTCTACAGGTGTACCCAGCAGCTTTGAAGAGACAGCGACCATCGAGAACAGGCCATAATGATGATGGCGGTTTTGTCAAAAAGAAAAGGGGGAAATGTAGGGGAAAGGAAGAGAGATCAGACTGTTACTGTGTCTGTGTAGAAAAGGAAGACATAAGAAACTCCATTTTGATCTATACTGAGAAAAACTGTTCTGCTTTGAGATGCTGTTAACCTGTAACTTTAGCCACAACCCTGTGCTCACAGAAACATGTGCTGTATTGAATCAAGGTTTAAGGGATTTAGGGCTGTGCAGGATGTGCCTTGTTAACAAACTGTTTGCAGGCAGTATGCTTGGTAAAAGTCATCACCGTTCTCCATTCTCTATTAACCAGGGACACTATGCACTGTAGAAAGCCACAGGGACCTCTGCCTGAGAAAGACTGGGTATTGTCCAAGGTTTCCCCCCACTGAGACAGCCTGAGATATGGCCTCGTAGGAAGGGAAAGACCTTACTGTCCCCCAGCCCAACACCCATAAAGGGTCTGTGCTGAAGAGGATTAGTAAAAGAGGGAGGCCTCTTTACAGTTGAGATAAGAGGCAGGTCTCTCTTTCCTGCATGTCCCTGGGAATGGAATGTCTCAGTGTAAAGCCGACCATTCATTCTATTTTGAGATAGGAGAAAACTGCCCTATGGCTGGAGGCGAGATATGCCGGTGGTGATACTGCTCTGTTACTCTTTGCTACACTGAGATATTTGGGTAAAGAGAAACATAAATCTAGCCCATGTGCACAGCCGGGCATAGTACCTTTCCTTGAACTTATTTATGATGCAGATTCCTTTGCTCACATGTTTTTCTGCTGACCTTCTCCCCGCCATCACCCTGTTCTCCTGCCACACTCCCCTTGTTGAGATAGTGAAAAGAGTAATCAATAAATACTGAGGGAACTCAGAGACCAACGCTGGTGCAGGTCCTCACATGCTGAGTGTGCCGGTCCCCTGGGCCCACTGTTCTTTCTCTATACTTTGTCTCTGCATCTTATTTTTCTGTCTCTCGTCTCCACCTGATGAGAAATACCCACAGGTGTGGAGGGGGAGGCCCCCTTCACCTATATTAAGCTAAACATGAGTTCATACTAGTTCTACAACTTGAATCCATTAGCGCTTGGATCATACTAACCTCCTCCCGTTCGTTATCTATAAATGCTCACCCCAACAGTGAGACCTTGGACTCAGAAGCATTTTAATTACCAAATTTCATTCTCTTACTAGCTATTCAGGTTATCTGTTTCACTTTGGCTGAGCTTTGGTAGTTTGTGGCTTTCAAGGAATTGGTCCATTTCTTCAAAGTTGTTGAATTTATGAGTTTAAAATTGTTAATAGTATTGTCTTATTATCATTTTAATGGCTTAAGGATTTGTTATGATGTCACTTTTTTTGTTCTTGATATTGGTAATTTGTGTGTGCTTTTTTAAATCTTTGTTGGTCTTGATTGAGCTTTATTATTATTTTTTATTTTTTTCAAAGTATTCGCTTTTAGTTTAATTTTCTGTTTTTCTGTTTTCAATTTCATTGATTTATAACTTAATCTTAATTTTTCCTTCCTTATGCATACTCTGACTTTTTGTAGCTATTTATTTTTTAGTGCTTTTTGAGATAGGAATTTGGATGATTGATTTGAGGTCTTTCGTCCTAGGTAAACTTCTAGTGCTATAAATTTTTCTCTCAGTGTTACTGTAACTGTGCCCCACAAATTTTGATGTGCTGTATTTTCATTTTCATTCAGTTCTGTGATTTTTAAAGTTTCATTTGAGACCATGGATTATTTCCCTTGACCTATAGATTATGTAGAAGTGTGTTTAATTTCCAAGTGTTTGGAGATTTTTCTTTTGTGTTTCTGTTATTGATTTCTTGTTTCATTCCTTTATAATCAGAAAACACACTCTGTATGATTTCTTTTCTTTTAAATGTGTTTTATGACCTAGGATATAGAGAGTCATTTTGATGAATGTTCCATGTGTGCATGAAATGAATGTGTATTGTGCTTTTGTTGTACGGGGAGTTTTATAAACCTCAGTTGGGTCTTACTGGCTGAAGACGGTGCGTTTAATCCTTCTAAATCCTTGCTGACTTTTTGTCTAGTAGGTCTATCAATTACTGTGAGTGGGATGTTGAAATCTCCAACTAAAATTGCGTATATGTCTACTTCTCCCTTTAGTTCTCTCAGTTTTTGCTTCATTTACGTTAAAGCTCTCTGGTTTTGTGCATATACCTTTAGGATTGCTCTACATTTTTGGTAGATTGCAACTTGTATCATTGTATAATGTCTCTTTTTTCTCTTTACTGCTTTTCTTCTGTCTGAAATATTTTCTCTGATATTAATATATCCACTTGTGCTTTTTGGGTTAACATTTACTTTTTTTTGCATCCTTTTATTTTCAACCTACATATGTCATGTTGGCAGAGAGTTTCTTGTAAACAACACATATTTTGCTGTTTTAAAAATTCGTGCTGCCAATATCTGCCTTTTAATTTGCATATTTAGACCACTTATATTTAAAGCAATTATTGAGGCCAGACATAGTGGCTAATGCTTGTAATCTCAGCACTTTAGGAGGCTGAGACAGGAGGATTGCTTGAGGCCAAGAGTTCGAGGCCAGTCTCAAACTACCACCCTTTTGTAGAGACATAGCAAGACCCTGTCTCTACAAAAAATGAAAAAATTAGCCAGGCAGGGTGTCATGAGCCTGTTGACCCAGCTACTTGAGATGCTGATGTGGGAGGATTGCTTGAGCCAAGTAGTTCAAAGCTGCAGTGAGCCATGATTGTGCCACTGTACTCCGGAATGGGCAACAGAGTGAGAACCTGTCTCAAAAAAAAGTAATCATTGGTATGTTAGGGCTTAAGACTGCCATTTTACTTTTTGTTTTCTATCTGTTTGCACCATTTCTTATGCCTCTTTTTCTTTTTTCTCTTATCAGCCTGAGGGTTATGTGGACATAGAGTTCCATTTTGATGCATTTTTGACATATTTGAGTATACTATTTGCATAATTTTCTTATTGCTTGCTCTAGGTATTACTATATACAAATATAACTTCCACAGCTTACTGCTATTGATGTTTTACCAGCTTGAATTAAGTATAGAAACATTAATCACATTTAGGTTCTCTGATGGTTAAAATCAGGTGTCAACTTGATTGGGTTGAAGGATGCCTAAATAGCTGGTAAAATATTGTTTTTGGGTGTGTCTGTGAGGGCGTTGCCAGAGGAGATTGACATTGCAGTCAGTGGACTGGGAGAGGAAGACCCACCCTCCATTTGGGTGGGTACCATCCAATTGGCTGCTAGTGTGGCTAGAACAAAGTAAGAAGTAGAAAGTAGGATAAGCTGGCTTGCTGAGTCTTCTTGCTTTCATCTTTCTCTCATGCTGGATTCTTCCTTCTATTCCTCTGCCCTTGGACATCAGACTCTAGGTTCTTTGGAATTTGGACTTTTGGACTTAAACACCAGTGGTTTGCAGGGGCCTCTTGGGCCTTTGGCCACAGACTGAAGGCTGCACTGTCAGCTTCCCTGCTTTTGAGGCTTTTGGACTCGAACTCAGCGACTGCTGGCTTCTTATTTCCTTAGCTTGCAGAGGGCCTATCATGGAACTTGGCCTTTTGGTCATGTGAGCCAATTTTCCCTAATAAACTCCCCTTCATATACACATAGATCCTATCAGTTCTATCTCTGTGGAGAACACTGACTAATACAGCTTCCTTTACCTTCCCACTTCAAAAAGTATAATTGTCATAGGTATTTCCTCTGTATGCATTGAATACCACATGAGGTAGTATTATAACTTTTGCTTCAAACATAAAACATGATTAAAGAAACACATAAAGTGAAGAATATTCTATCATGTATAATTCTCCTTTTACCAATTTCATTATTTTCCTTTATGAAAGCTCCATCTTGCTGTTTTCCTGTTCTTTCTGTTTTCATTTTATTTCTGTTTGGAAGGATTTCTTTAGCCATTCTTAAAGGGTAAATCTGCTAGCAACAAATTCTCTTAGTTCTCTTTCATCTGAGAATATCTTTATTTTTCCCTTCATTCCAGCAGCATGGTGTTGATAGAAGAGCTGAGCCAGGACTAGCTTGTCTGTCATAATGTAAAAGAGTCTTGGAACATGTCCTGGGTCCAGGGTCTAAACCCCCTTATGGCCTTTGGAACACCAAGCTCTGTGCCAAAGGGTGGAAGGCTGCCTTGTGGCACCACGGTCTAAGCCCAGGGCAAAAAACCCCTCGTGGCTTGAATGGAATCCAGGGCTTAGGGCGTCAAAACCCTCATAGCCTCTGGAATGTGTCCAGACTTGCTGGCTCCTTGCTTCTTGCCCTCCTAGGCTCATAAACATGTTCTCCATTATCTCAGGTAGCAGAGCATATTACGTATGTGCCAAAGAAAATGCTAAACCATCACGGCTATGCTTGATGGACCGCTACCTTTCTCCCCCACATCCACACGTCCTCACCACCTGCTTCTTTGTTCGATCACCAATAAATAGTGTGGGCTCCCAGAGCTTAAGGCTTTCGCAGCCTCCATACTAGCATGGGCCCCCTGGACCCATCTTATGCACTCTTAACCTGTCTTTTCTCATTCCTTTAACTCTGCCGGACTTCATAGCCCGCATGGCCTGGTGTTGCATCTGATCACCCTAATATTCTTGGCACCCAATATGGTGCTACGAAGACCCCAGTGAAGGAACGCTAGAGCATGTGGAAGTGGAGAATGCATCATCAGAGGACACCTGAGGATGACAGAAAGAAGTTAGGCAGGTAAGTTGGGCACTCAGAAGAACCAAGGTAACAGTGGGACAAAATGAAAGCAAACATTCTGCTTATTTAAACTTTCTAAGGCATTTATTACGGAGAGGGGCAGTGAACGTTAGTACTCAGAATTTATTAACACTCTTTCGTACTATAGAGCAGTTTTGCCCATGGTTCCCAGAAAAAGGGACTATGGAGTTGGATGAATGGGAAAGAATTGGCAGAGATTTTAAAAAGGCATATAAAGAAGGAGCCAAAATTCCAGTTTCTGTTTGATCAGTGTGGGCATTGACAAAGGCAGCTCCTGAGCCATTTCAAACAGATGACGAGGCAGATACAGATGAGGAAGAGTGTAAAAAACTAACTTCAGAGTCTGAATGTGAGGAACAGGAGCCAGAGGAAATTAATGAAAAGAAAGAGAAACTGAAAAACATATATTTTACTAGCCTGTCGGTTCCACCTGCTGAATTCAGTGAATGGTGTCACCTCCTCCCTCTCCCCTTAATGGGCGAGAAAATTAATTAGCTGAAAAACTTACTGCTCCTATAGCAATTGGTGGTGCTATACAAAATTCTATTCAAAAAGCTAGAGCTGAGGGAGACCTAGAAACATGGCAATTTCCAGTTACTATAATCCAACAAGGAGGACAGAATATAGCTAACTGGGCCACTTTTCCTTTTAAGTTATTACAGGAATTTAAACAAGCCATTAGTCAATATGGACTGAACTCTCCTTTTGTGCAAATTTTGTTGAAAAGTGTGGCTCTTGATAATATGTTAATGCCATATGATTGGGATACTTTAGCAAAATCTGTTCTCACTCCATTCAGCACTTGCAGTTTAAAACCTGGTGGACTGATGAAGTTCAAACTCAGGCAAGAGGAAACACACAAGCACAGCCGCCTGTGCCTGTTTCTTTTGATGAAGGGAGTTGGCCCTAATTGGGGTCGATTAGAAAATCAAGCAGTAATGGAAAACGTTGCCATTGTTCAGTTACGCACTGTGCCTATGGGCATGGGAGAGAATAAATGTTACAGGAGAAAAATAGCCTTCTTTCAGTTCTGTCTGACAAGGACCTAAAGAACCATATTCTGATTTTATTGCTTGGCTCCAAGAGACTGTGCATAAAGCTGTAACTGACAGAGCACCTCAAGATGTTGTAATACAGCTCCTTGCATATGATAATGCCAATATAGAGTGTCAAGCTGCTGTTAGACCTATGAGGGGGAAGGTCATTTGGCTGAATATATTAAGGCTTGTGATGGCATTGGGGGTAACTTACATAAGGCTACTCTTTTAGCTCAAGCTATGGCTGGACTAAAGGTGGGAAAAAATATGCCCTGTTTCTCAGGCTCTTGTTTTAATTGTGGGCAATTTGGACACACACAAAAAAGGAATATAAAAAGGAAATCAACAGGCAAATTACAGGGATACTACCAGTAAGCAACAAAAAAGTCCTGGTATCTGCCTCTGATGCAAGAAGGGCAATCACTGGGCAAATCAGTGTCATTCTAAATTTAGCAAAGATGGGCAACCTCTTTCGGGAAATGGGAAGAGGGGCCCACCTCAGGCCCTTCAACAAACCGAGGTGAATCCAGCACAGTCAGTGCCCTTACAAACGTACAATAATTGTCCCCTGCTACAGCAGGCTGTGCTGCTGCAGATCTTTGCAGCACAGTTCCCATTTCCTTACATCCTGGGGAGCCACCAAAGAAGGTCCCCACCAGAGTTAGGGGCCCTTTACCCTCGGGAACAGTTGGTCTATTGCTTGGAAGGTCTAGTTTAAATTTAAGAGGTGTCACTGTACATACAGGAATAATTGATTCTGATTATACCAGAGAAATTCAATTAGTTATTAGTTCCTCAACTCCATGTCTGCTTCCCCAGGAGAAGGAATTGCTCAGTTATTACTACTACCTTATGCAAAGCTACGAAGTAGTACAGTAAAAAGAACAGGAGGCTTTAGTAGTACAGATCCAGCAGGAAAGGCTGTCTATTGGGTTAATCAAGTGTCTGACAAAAGATCTATTTGTACAATAACCATTCAAAGTAAAGACTTTGAAGGATTAGTAGACATTGGAGCTGATGCCTCTATTATTGCTTTAAATCAATGGCCCCAAGATGGCCCAAAGAAAAGGCTTCAGTCGGTATTGTTGGCATAGAGACTGACTCATAAGTTTTTCAAAGTTCTTTAATTTTGCCATGTCAAGGGTTGGATGGCCAAGAAGGGACAATTCAACCCATTTACACCTATTCCTGTCAATCTATAGGGTAGAGACTTATTACAACAATGGGTTGCTGAAATATCTATTCCTGTAGATCAGTATAGTAATAACAGTAAAGAAATGATGAGAAAAATGGGATATCTCCCGGGGAAAGTACTAGGAAAAAATGAAAATGGCCAACCAGAACCTTTAGAATTAAAAGGGCAAACAGATCAAACTGGATTAGGGTATCATTTTTAGGAGAGGCCATTGCTGAGCCTCTGGCTCCCATTCCTCTTGTTGGTTAACTGCCAAACCAGTTTGGGTGGAGCAGTGGCTGCTGAAACAGGAAAAACTGGAGGCTTTAAAAGAATTGGTGCAGGAACAATTGCAAAAGGGACACATAGAGCTACTTTCTCTCCTTGGAATTGTCTTGTGTTTGTTATTAAGAAAAAATCAGGTAAATGGAGAATGTTAACAGCTTTAAGGGCTGTTAATGCTGTAATTCAACCCACGGGCATGCTGCAACCAGGGCTGCCCTCCCCAACTATGATTCCTAGATACTGGCCTCTCACAGTGACAGATTTAAAAGACTGCTTCTTTACCATTCCTTTAGTTACCCAAGATTATGAAAAATTTGCTTTTACTGTTCCTGCTGTAAATAACAAAGAACTAGTGGACAGAAACAATTGGAAAGTATTACCAGAAGGCATGTTAAATAGCCCAACTATTTGTCAAACTTATGTCAGACAAGCTATTAAGCCAGTTAGAGAACAATTTTTAAAATGTTATATTATCCATTACATGGATATTTTATGTGCAGCTGAAACTAGGGAGGAATTAATGCTATGCTACAAACAATTAGAAAAGGCTGTAATGGCAGTAGCGTTAATCATAGACCCCAATAAAATCCAAACTTCTACTCCCTTTCAATATTTAGTAATGAAGGTAGAACAAAGTTATATTAAGCATCAAAAGGTTCAAATTCAAAGAGATAATTTAAAAACTCTAAATGGTTTTCAAAAATTTTTAGGAGACATTAATTGGACTTGTCCCACGTTAGGCATTCCAACTCATGGTATGTCTCACCTCTTTTCTACCTTACAAGGTGATTCTGATCTTAATAGTAAATGCTCTTTATCCAAAGAAGCATTAGAAGAACTTCAATTAATTGAAGAAAAAGCACAAGTGAAATGAATTGACCCTACACAGCCATTATAGTTTTTAGTTTTTCCCACTAAACATTCACCTACAGGAATTATTGCTCAACAGAATGATCTGGTTGAGTGGGTTTTTCTACTTCACAATACAACTAAAACGCTCACCCTGTACTTAGATCAAATTGCTTTACTAGTAGGACAAGCAAGGCTGCACACAACAAAGTTAATGGCATATGATCCAAATTGGATTATAGTTCCATTAAACAAACAACAAATTCAGCAAGCTTATATTAATTCCCAGGAATGGCAAGTTAATTTGGCTGGTTTTATTGGTGTGTTCTTGATAGACATTATCCTAAATTCAAAATGTTCCAATTTCTTAAATTAACATCATGGATATTGCCTTCCATTACTCAAAAAGCCCTTATTGAAGGGACCATTACTGTTTTTACTGATGGGTCTGGTAATGGAAAAGACTAATTTGTAGGACCTCAACAACAAGTTTTTCAAACTGACTTCACTTCTGCTCAATGGGCTGAACTTATGGCTGCAATTACAGTGTTAAAAACCTTTAAACAGCAAGTTAATATTGTTTCTGATTCAGCTTATGTGATACAAGCCACACAAAATATTGAATGTGCTTTAATTCACAATGTGACTGATGAACAACTTAATCTTTTATTTCATTCTTTACAGCAAGCAGTACAACAAAGACATTCCCCTTTCTATATCACTCATATAAGAGCACACGTTAACCTCCCAGGCCCTTTGACTAAACTTAATCAAAGGGTGGATGCACTGGTTTCTGCAGCTTTTGATGATGCACAGACATTCCATTCTTTAACCCATCTTAATGCCACAGGTCTGAGAAAAATATATAATTTATCATGGAAACAGGCTAGAGAAATTGCTCTGCCTGTCAAGTTTTACATCTACCACATCAAGGAGCAGGAGTTAACCCTAAAGTTTTATCTTCAAATTCCATCTGGCAGATGGATGTAACACATGTTCCCACCTTTGGAAAATTGTCGTTTGTTCATGTTTCAGTAGATACTTATTCACATTTTATGTGGGCCACATGTCAAACAGGGAAGCTACAGCTCATGTTAAAAGACATCTTTTATCTTGCTTTGCAGTTATGGGAATTCCAGAAAAAATAAAAACTGATAATGGCCCAGGGTGTTGCAGTAAAGCCATGATTGCATTTTTTCAACAGTGGAATATTACTCATACTACAGGAATTCCATGTAACTCACAAGGACAAGCAATAGTTGAAAGAGCTAATCATACCTTAAAAACTCAAATACAAAAACAAAAAGGGGGAAATCAGACATATAAATCCCCACATATGCAATTACACTTAGCTTTATTTTAAATTTACAAAAAGATCAACCCATGACTGCAGCTGAACAACATCTGACAGGACAAAAGGAAAATAAAAGGCTGGACAAGATATAGGTGGAGGGATGCACACACAAAAAGGTGGGAAAATGGAAAAAATAATTACATGGGGAAGAAGATTTGCTTGTATCTCTCCAGGTGACAATTAGTTGCCTCTGTGGGTGCCCACCGAACATCTGAAGATCCATCATGGGCCACACCAGGAAGAGAGGACTCTGGGAAGGGCCAGAGCTCCCTATACAAGTGATGGCACGAATGAACATCTCAGAGACAAAGGAAAAGACTGTGAATACTCGCCAGGTGGATCCTCCAACAGGGGGCCAAATGAAACTGGTGCAGATGGCAGAGGCCAACCTCAGAGCACAGAACAAACCAAAAACAACTAGTAAGTTAAAGGTGGCCATGCTGGCAGTACTGTCTGTGGCAGACCTTTTGGATTCAAAGTTGTGTACAGCCACCTTTTATGTTAGCAATAGGAAATGTTACTCTTGACATAAATACCCATTCTATCACATGCCCTGAATGTGACTTGTCTAGTTGCATTAACTCAACCTTTGATAAAAATCAAACTATCTTGTTAATTAGAGCCAGAGAGAGCCAGACACAGAGTTTGGATCCCCGTGTCTCTAAATAGAACACGGGAGGCATCACCATCCATTCATATTGTAACTGAGATCCTTAAAAACCTGTTATCCCATTCAAAAAGTTCATAGTTGCTCTTGTATTTGTTATAATTGGCCTCATTGCTGTTACCACTACTGCTGCAGTAGCTGGAGTGGCTTTACACTCATCTGTGCAGACTGTTGAATTTGTTGATAAATGGCAAAAAAATTCTACGAAATTATGGAACTCTCAAGCTCAGATCAAAAGATAGTCAAATTAATGATCTCCGTCAGACAGTAATTTGGATGGGGGATCGCATCCTAAGTTTAGAAACTAGAATTCAAATGCAATATGATTGGAATATATCCAGTTTTTGCATTACTCCTCATAGTTACAATGAGACAGAACACCAATGGGAAAGAATTAAACGTCATCTAGAGGGCAGAGAGGAAAATCTCACCTTCAATATTGTAAAACTGAAAGAACAGGTTTTTGAAGCCTCTAAGGCTCACTTGGCCCTGCTCCCTGGAACTGATATTTTAAACAAGGCAGCTGATGGGTTGTCTGCAATCAATCCTCTTAAATGGATTAAGACCATTGGAAACTCTACACTTGTAAACTTTGTTCTAGTAATTATGTGGTTGTGCTGTCTCCTTTTAGTCTGCAGATGTGGAAGCTGCCTCTGGACAGAAAGCCCCTGTTGAGAACAAGCAATGATAGCTGTGGCAGTTTTGCAAAAATAAAAGGGAGACATGTTGGTAGAAGAGCTGAGGCAGGAGTAGCTTGTCTGTCATAATGTAAAAGAGTCTTGGAACATGTCCTGGGTCCAGGGTCTAAACCCCCTCATGGCCTTTGGAACACCAAGCTCTGTGCCAAAGAGTGGAAGGCTGCCCTGTGGCACCACAATCTAAGCTCAGGGCATAAAACCCCTCGTGGCTTTGATGGAATCCAGGGCTCAGGCCATGAATGTTCAAAGTGCTGAAGGAAAAAAACCTGGCCAGCAAGAATATTATAGCCAGCAAATCTGTCCTTCAGAAATGAAGGAGAAATAGTCTTTTCTAGACAAGCAAACATTGATCATCATACTAGCTCAGCTGTACAAGAAATGCTTAAGGGAGTCCTACATCCAGAAGTGAAAGGATCTTAACCACCATGATAAAATCTCACAAAAGAATAAAAATCACTAGGAAATCAGATACACAAATGAGAATGAAATCAAATCTTATCACTACAAAAACCCACGAAACTGCAAAGATAAACAATAAGAGAAGAAGAAAGGAAAAAAGGATATAGAAAATAACAACCAAACAATTAACAAAATCACTTGAGTAAGTTTACACCTATCAATAACAACCTTGAATGTGAACAGTTTAAATTCCCTGATTAAAAGATCTAGAATGGCTGAATGGATTAAAAAACAAGACTCAACTATATGCTGACTATAAGAAACTCACTGTATCTGTGAAGACACATGTGGATGGAAAGTAAAGAGATGAAAAAATACATTACATGCAAACGAAAAAAAATGAACAGAAGAAGCTATATTTATGACAGATAAAGCAGACTTTAAGACCAAAAAATAAAAAGAGACAAAGTGATTAAATAATGGCAAAGGGCTCAACTCAGCAAGAGGATACAGCAGTTGTAAATATAGGTGCTCCCAACACCGGAGAACCCAGATATATAAAGCTAATATTGTTTGAGCTAACAGGAGAGCTAGATCCCAATATAATAATTGTTTGGGATTCCAGTACCCCACTCTCAGCATTGGACAGATAGTGTAGCCAGAAAATCAATAAATAAACATTAGACTTAAACTGTACTATGCGCCAAATGGACCTAACAAACATTTATAGAACATTTTATCCAACAGCTGCAGAACACACATTCTTCCTATCAGCGCATAAAACATTCTCCAGGATAGGCCATATGTTATGTCACAAAACAAGTCTTAACAGCTTTTTAAAAATAAAAATCATATCAAGTATCTTCTCAGACCACAGTGAAACTAGAAATCAACACCAAGAATAACTTTGGAAACTATACAAATACCCAGAAATTAAACAACATGCTCCTGAATGCCATGGAGTTAATGAAGAAATTAAGAAGACAATAAAAAATTTCTTGAAACAAATAAAAATAGAAACATAATATACCAAAACCTATAGGATAGAGCAAAAGCTGTTCTCAGAAGGAAGTTTATGGCAACAAACATCTACAACAAGAAAGATAAATACTTCAAATAAGCAATCTAACATTGTACCTCAAGGGACATAGGAAAGCAAGAGCAAAACAAACCCAAGATTAGTAGCAGGAAAGAAATAATAAAATTGAGAGCAGAACTAAATGAAATGGAGGCTAAGAAAGAATGCAAAAGATCAACAAAGCAAAGTCAGGTTTTTGAAAAGATTATCAAAATTTTTGGTAGAGACGGGGTTTCACCATGTTGCCCAGGCTGGTCTTCAACTCCTGGCCTCCCAAAGTGCTGGAATTATGGGCGTGTGCCACCATGCCCAGCCATGTTATACTTTTCCATTGAAACATAAAATTTCTCTCTGTAGTAACCATCATTTTTTATCATAATCAAAGTAAGACTATTCTTGTTTTAAAAATAAGTCTAGTTTTGTTAGATTTTGCTTGATTATTTACATAAGTGCAGCAAGAACAGGAGATGACCACATAGGTGCTTTCAAGTTTCTTTGCTGGAAGTTTTCATACAGAATCTCAGATTTGACTTTTAAAGGCCTTATTCAGGCTAAAAGACAAGCCAAGAACATACTACCAAATTTCAGCTGCAGTCCTTATAGCTTTGTGTGCATTCCCCTCTTCTTGAAGCCCCCAAAATATCCCTAAATTCCTGGGCCTACTAGGAAATGACCTTTTTTACTAACCTGTAAGGCTGTGAACCCTGTAATCTAGGTATCAGGCTGGCTTTTCTCAGAGTGCTCTTGGGAATGAAGTTTTTGATGCTCCAAAAAAAAAAAAAAAAAAAAGAATTAACATGGGAACAAATGATCTCTTAGCAAGGTGAGCTTTACTTTCTGCAGAAAGGGTGCTACTCAATAGCTGTCCAGCCACAAGAGCACACCAAACAAAGGAGACAGAGTTACTTATAACCTGATGTGTCTACCCTACTGCTGTGTCCAGTTTCCATTGGCTGGAATAGGACTTCACATTTTACACTTTACCCTATTGGCTTAGAGTTTAAAACTTTCTTAATTAGGTAAGGGAATAGAAGAAAGAAAGAAAGGGAAGTTGCCCAGGGATAGTTAAGGAAGCATCTCCAAATCAGGAATCCCATGCACTATGGGCTGGGGCTTGTCTAGTCCTGCCCAGGCATGCTGGAGCAAGCTAGGACAACTGGTTTGGAATACACACACACACACAGACACACACACACACATATAAAAATAGTGGATAGCTATGACTTTATAATCTTTGAGGAAGAACTTTCCCATTTCTCACAGTGCTTTGTAAGTGTTGTCTCCATAAAAGTCAACCTTACTTCCTTAAAATTGCTGGTCATAACTGATCTTAGGTACACTTCCTAAATATGATATTCCAGTAAAAACCTTGATAATATAACCACAATTTCCAATTATTTCCTGTTATAAGGTGAATAGATTCTTATTGGGCTTTCGCTAACAACTATATCATCGTGAAAATAAGAGTTTTCACTTTGATTTCAAAATTCTGGAAAAACCAGGCAGGGAAAAAAGATAAATGCTTCATTTCTGTTTACAAAAGTATAATCTACTAAATTATTGTAAGTTACAGTTAGATTAAGAGAAAGAGATTTCTTAAATCCAGAAACTAGAACATTAAAGAACCAGCAATGCTCCAAAAAGCTATAAAATTATAATCAATTTTCATCAGTTCATTCAGTGCCATGTAATCAATTCCAGTCTTGTTGGATCTTGGGTTAGCAGTGTCATGAACCCATCAATTTCCCAACCAGACTTCTGGAGACCTTCACTGAGTCAAGTGTATGGTCTTAAAGTTATTTAAGCAATATCATCAGAAGCCTATAACCAGAGTACCTGTCATAGTCTTTTCCATGAATCTCAGAGGGAGTCCTGTGTTGGAGACAAACATTCTGACCTGTAGCTGATTACAGGAGCTTTCAGGAAAGCATCGGGGGAAATAATATCTAAATGACAAAGAGTATGAAATGGCTGTGATGAAAGATCTGGTGAGAGTTCATTATACCACAACTGACAAGGATATTCGATTTTTTCTGTGGCATACAACATTTATTTATTATTTAGAGACAGAGTCTTGCTCTGTCGCCCAGGCTGTAGTGCAGTGGCGCCATCTCGGCTCACTGCAAGCTCTGTCTCCTGGGTTCATGCCATTCTCCTGCCTCAGCCTCCCAAGTAGCTGGGACTACAGGTGCCTGCCATCAAGCCCAGCTAATTTTTTGTATTTTTAATAGAGACAGGGATTCACCGGGTTAGTCAGGATGGTCTGGATATCCCGACCTTGTGATCCACCCGCCTCAGCCCCCTAAAGTGCTGGGATTACAAGCGTGAGCCACTGCACCTGGCACAACATTTAAAATAATAATTGGAATTATGACTCATTACTCTATACTGGCACACAGCAGGATAAGGAGGACATTGACAAATTTCCAGGAATTTTTTGTAATTTCTGAAAACATAACATTTTACCCATACAAATATAACACAGGGAAGGTTAGGCATCTCTTTTTATTTGTATTTTATGTATGGTTTTCCTTATAAAAAATACAACCTACTTTACTTGCGAAATATGCCCTACTTTTCTTGCATGCTTTGTGTAGAGTTGTTCCTAGTTATTCTATTATTTCTAGTAGTTTTATTTACATATATTGATTATAATTTTAATACTTAGTAATCTTTTATTTTCCAGAGAAAACTAGGAAGTAGACAGTTATAAACTGTCATATATTAGCATTCTATAGTAGGTTAGAAAATGTATGAATATACCATCTCCCAACATCTAGATGGATGTGTTTCCTCATAATACAATTTCTCAGTGTGGCAGAAAAAAACATGTTTATTAACGGGCCAAAATATTTTTAGTCTCTCTGTAAAAATAGGAAGCCAAAAGTATATAAACTTGAATTATTTATGTTCAGTAATTAATGTTTTAGTATTGTATCTTATTTATAAATGGTCTAGATATTTAATGCAAATCTTTTACTTAGCTTAACTTTAAGGTTAAAAATTACCAAAAGTACTTTGGAAACTACTATTAGCCAGATTTACTGTAAACAAATTATTTTTGAAATAATGTTTTTCGCTTTTCACAAGATGGCACCGAAAGTGAAGAAGGAAGCTCCTGCTCCTCCTAAAGCCAAAGCCAAAGCGAAGGCTTCAAAGGCCAAGAAGGCAGCATTGAAAGGTCTCCACAGCCACATGCAAAAAAGAAGATCCGCATGTCACCCACCTTCAGGCGGCCCAAGACACTGCGACTCCAGAGGCAGCCCAAATATCCTCTGAAGAGCACCCCCAGGAGAAGCAAATTTGACCCCTATGCTATCATCAAGTTTCTGCTGACCACTGAGTCGGCCATGAAGAAGATAGAAGAAAACAACACAGTTGTGTTCATTGTGGATGTTAAAGCCAACAAGCACCAGATCAAACAGGCTGTGAAGAAGCTCTATGACAGTGATGTGGCCAAGGTCACCACCCTGATTTGTCCTGATAAAGAGAAGAAGGCATATGTTCGACTCGCTCCTGATTATGATGCTTTGGATGTTGCAACAAAATTGGGATCATCTAAACTGAGTCCAGCTGGCTAACTCTAAATATATGTGTATCTTTTCACCATAAAAAAAATATTTTTCATAAGAATGTCAACTTAATTAGAATCAAATCTATAAGCTTTAAGATTTTACGTTTCTAGTAAGTATAATATTAGCTTATTTGACTAGAACTCAAGCAGAATAGGAATTTATGCTTGTTTTGTATTCAATAGTGATAACTTTGAAGACATAGTTGTTTTATTATGCCAAAAGTATTATATTAATCTTATTTAACTAAGTTTTATCCAAATCGTGTTAACTTAAAAAACATTTGATCAGTTCCTATATTTCTAGGAGTTTTGTGAATATTTATTTATAAATGCTTATTTTTTTCTAAGCCAAGTTAGAATAGAGCACTCTTAGAGGATTTTATAAATGAATTTTCCAATGCTATCTGGAGTTAAGAAAATATCACATATACATAACATACATTAATAGATATACAAACACAAGTAGAGATTTCATAGCTTTCATCCTGAAATTTCAGCATAAATATTCTGATGGTTAATTTTAGACATGGTTAATTTTGCAATAATACAAAATTCACTAGTTTATATAGAAGACTTGGTTTTTGTCTTTGCCCCATTTTATATTTGTATTATAACTATGTATCTGGAAAATGGAACAAGTTTTTTCTTCTTCATGTGAGGGCTAAAGCTTTTTTCTCACCAATGTTTTTGGAGATTTTTAAGATTTTCTTTTGTTTTGACATACAATCTTATGGAGGCTGAGAAATAATTTTTTTTCTATTTTATTTTTCAGCCCCAGGTGTTTGCTCTTGCAGATTCTTGAGCACATTGACAGCATCCAAGGCATGGAGTGGGGTGCCTAAAGTTTCAGTGATTATAGGGAGTTGAGAGACTCAATTGTGAAAGGAAAGGTCTAAAAGGAGGCAATTTGGAAGACAAAAATTTTCTCAAAGGAGCCATTAAAGTTCTAAATAATTCTTAGTAAAGTCATGCAAACAGGAAAGGAAGTAGAATTAGTTCCATATTGGTGGAACACAGAGTCAGCAGAGGTTTCAGAAGGGAGAATTTAGTCAACTGAGAAGTTCCCATGAAAGGAGCAAGATCAAGATGACAGAGATACCTTGAAACAAAAAGCCAGGAATAACTTCCAACCCAAGAGGAGAACAGAGAGGACTCAAAACCAAAGCTAGGATAAGAAACTTGTAGCCCAAGAGTTACCTTCCAGACAAAGAAGCCTGAGATTCCAACCCAGCTTCAGAGAGTACTCACTCAAAATGTTACTGAAGCTGTAGGCTTTTTAATGACTTAGCCATGCATGGAAAAGGCATTCCCTAAGGTGGAACAGAAGATGGAGCCCCCATATCCAAAGATAGCCAAGGAGAAAGAAAGACTCCTGTTGCCAGAGCCAGTGGGCAAAGGCAACAGAAAAGGAGAAAAGGGTCCTAATGGGATGAGATCCTTTCAGATTTAGGCTTATACAAACTGCTGAGATCTGGAAGGTTGACAGCCATAAATGGGGTACTAACATTTCTAATCATTGGATTACAAGTTCTCAGGCATCCAAAATGATGAACAAAATGACAATTTCTAGGGCTTCTGTGGGAGAGTATGGAAAGGTCTTTTTGAACCTTTTAATGCTGTCAATAGAAGAATGATGAGGTTCATAAATTTGGAAAGCAGACATTTCTTCATTTTTATGTGTATATATTTTTTTTGAGGCAGAGTTTCACTCTTGTTGCCCAGGCTGGAGTGCAATGGCATGATCTTGGCTCACTGCAACCTCCACCTCCTGGGTTCAAGTGATTCTCGTGCCTCAGCCTCCTGATTAGCTGGGATTACAGATGCCCACCACCGCACCTGGCTAATTTTTTGTATTTTTAGTAAAGACAGGGTTTCATCATGTTGGCCAGGCTGGTCTGAAACTCCTGACCTCAGGTTATCCACCCGCCTCGGCCTCCCGAAGTGCTGGGATTACAGGCATGAGCCACCGCACCCAGTGAGAGTTTTATTTCCTATAAAGGGTTGCAGCCTGCAGGGTTGTCCTTCTGACAGGCTGGGAAGCATAGCCTCCAGCCAGAAGCCAGAAACAGACGCTTCAAGGAGTAGGTAAAGGAAATAGTAATTTATGCTGAGTGGAATGGCCAAATACATTTATTTAATAAGCTCTAGGAGGAGTCATGAATATTTATGGAAGGAGAAATGCATGCATGCGCAATTGAGTTTCTTGCTTCTTCATGGGTCCCATGTACAAAAAATGGTAGTGTTAGCATGATCCCAGGGTGGAGTTTTCAGCCCTCTGACATTAAAAGGTGAAGCAAAGGACATGAAAACTTGTTCTGTGCATCCTCTGTACACTGGCCAGAACCTCTCCGTCATGGGTGGTCTCTTATCAGGCAAGAAAGGAGAGGTTGATATCAGTGGTGGAGCCTTTGAAAGGGCTGGTTTCTGTTAAATCCTTGGGGAAGAAAGCCTCATCATGGTTAGCAAAGGAGGGGGTATAATGATGTGTATCTGGCCCCCATCATCCCATCCTAGCAAAGCTGAGAACTCAGTTTCAAAAGTTACTCTGGGGTCCCCTCAACCAAGAGTGGGTCTGTTCAGTCAGTAGGTGCATAGGATTTCATTTTCATTTATCAATGCTAATGCGAAAGAGTATGCTGTCTTCATGTCAGCTGAATTTGTAAGAAACTCCTTGGATGGGGTTAATGGCAGCTGTATTTTTCTGGGAGCTCTGCTTTAATGGGATAAAGTAAGTTCTGATAAGATTTCTTCCTTTATCTTCAGTATCTCAAATGTTTTCATTTAAATAATCTTTATAACAACTTTTGATGTCTGAGTGGATTCCCACACAGTCATCTATTGTAAGACTTTCTGATTCCTTTTTTTTTTCCTTTGGTAATTATGAATAGGGCTTCTGTAAATAATTGCATGGTAGCTTTTGATTGGAAATAACATCAAAGTAGTTGTCAAAATACTTAGGAATGTGATTTTTGGATTGTAAGGTGAGACTTGTTTAGCTTTGGCAAAAAATGCCCAACTTGTAATAGGGGAGGAAAAATAATTTTCTATGTTTTCGGAATTCTTAGATGGGACCCTCTGTAAAAACTGACAGATTAAAATGAGAAAAACAGAAAAGTTTAAAAACCTGTATACCTTATGGATACATAGGAGATACTCAGGGAAAAATGAGTAAATCTCCAACAGGTGGCTTTCAATTCAAGCATAAATACTATCTTCAACTGAAAGAAAGAAGATTTGAGGTGCAGTAGTGGGGAGTTAACCAGCAAAAGCACAGTAGACAAGGGTAAGGTTTGTTATACAGACTTAAGTCCACGCATTCTCCATTGATAAGACTCTTCAGTGATTTAGTTATCCTTCTCTTCTTGCTGTCGAGAGAGGTAGCTTTTAAATGGGGATTGCCTTTATAGATGTAAATTTTCCTTACACAAAGGTAACTTCTACTCTGTTTCAGAACTTCCTTTGTTAGCATTTTTTTCCCAATAGAATCAGCTTGGAATAATTCTTAAGCCAAAGGGACATATTTGGGGGCGGCATATTCTGGTTTCCTACCATTATATTTTGGGGTGGCATATTTTGGTCTTATACAGTGTTCCACCAGCAATGAAAAGAGTTCTTGTTTTTCCTCCAGCAATTTGTCATTTTTAAAAGAGTTTAGCAGTTCTAAGAGATATAGACTAGCTGTGCTATCTCATTGTGGTTTTCAGTTCTCTAGTATGTTGAGCATCTTTTTGTATGTTTACTTGCCAACTGTAGATCTTCTTTGATGAGGTGTCTGTTCAGATCTGTGTGCATTTTTAATTGGGCTGTTTAACTTATTGTTTAGTTTTAAGAATTTTTAAATATATTTTGAATACAAATTCTTTCTCAGATCTGTATCTTGCAAATATTTTCTTCAATATGTGGCTTGTCTTTTTGTTCTCTTAACAAGGTCTCTTCCAGAGTATAAACCTTAAATATTAAGAAATCCACATTGTCATTTCTTCTGTGTATATCAACCTTTTGTGTCATTTGTTAAAATTCATTACCAAACCCAAAGGCACATAGGTTTTCTTCTATAGTTGTTTCTAGAAATTATATACTTTTGCATTTTTAGTATAAGGATGATTTTGAGTGATTATTTTTGTAAGTTGTAAATTTTTCATCTACATGCGTATCATTTCTTATGGTTTCCAATTAATCATTCCCTCACTATTTTTGGGAAAGACACAGGACAGTGGGCTCTGTTAGAGTAGATAGATAGCTAGACATGAACAGGAGGGGGAGCTCCTGGAAAAAGGAAAGTCTGGGAAGGCTCACCTGGAGGGACCACCAAAAATTCACATATTAGTAGCATCTCTAGTGCTGGAGTGGATGGGCACTTGTCACTTGTGGGTAGGAGGGGGAAGAGGTACCCATGCAGAAAGAAACACCCTAGAACTCCTCTTAAGATGCCCCAATCATCATTCACTCTGCAATAAAAATGTCAGAATATTGCTAGCTACATGCTGATAAGAAGGACAAAGGGGACATTCTTAAGAGCAACCTGGCACCATAAGTACAGATTAGGGCAGAGAAGGACATTCAAAAGAGATAGGCAGGCGCAGTAGGTACAAACGTGACCGCTGTGAGCCTACCTGGGATGGCGGGAAGGAGGCTGGTGCCAGAATGGATTCGGATTGATCACCACACATGTACCTCAACCAACAGTGAGAAGGTTCCACAAGCCTAAGTGGGGCAAGTCGGGGACCTAAGGCAGTAGCAGGAAAACCAGACAAAGAAAAGAGGCAGAGACTTGAGACAGAGGCAGGAATGTGAAGAAGTCCAAAATAAAACTCCCTGCACAGGACTCTTAGGCTGTTTTCATGCACTATCAACCCACTCCTCCCTATTTTTCTACAATAAGCTCTTTACACTGTATTTCTTTTCAATGAAGTTATCTGCCATCTTTCTACTGCCTCTTGGTGAAAGTCTTTCTTCCAAGTTAGACAAGAACTGGGACATCAGCTCTCCCCAGTAATAGCTCCGTTTCAGTTTGAATTTACAGAACTGATGGGGCCTAATAACTGGCGCTCTGACTTTAAGTGGTGTAGGAGGCTACCAGTAGGGGACCCCAGCCGTCACACTGGGAGCAAGAGGGCCCCGCCTAGTCCCCATCCGCCTGCAGGTGGCGTGCTGCCACGACACTGTGAGCCAGAGGGCCCGGCAGTGTCCTCAGCTGCCAGCAGGGGGCGTACGACGACTACACTGTTAGCAAGAGGGTCCTGCAGTGTCCTTAGCTGCCAGCAGGTGGCGTACGGGAACCACGCCATGAGCAAGAGGACCCTGCAGTGCCCTGGTTGCCAGCAGGGGGCGTGCTGCCACTACACTGTGAGCAAGATGATCCTGTAGTGTCCCCAGCGGCCAGAAGGCGTGCCCCGACTACAGTGCAAGCAAGAGGGCCGGGCAGTGTCCCCAACTGCCAGCAGGGGAGCCAGCCGCCACTAAACTTGGAGCAAGAGGGCCTGGAAGTGTCCGCAGCTGCCAGCAGGTGAGCGTGCTGCCACTACACTGTGAGCAAGAGGTCCCTACAATGTCCTTAGCTGTCAACAGGCGGCGTGCCGCCACTATACTGCGAGCAAGTGAGCCCTGCAGTGCCCCGACGCCAACAGGGGGCGCTTGCCACCACTGTAAGCAAGAGGGCCCTGCAGTTGCCCCACTC